>NC_044322.1:13537735-14856718 GCF_007399415.2 Gopherus evgoodei
TGAAGATATTGAACAAAACCGGCCCCAGGACTGACCCTTGGGGCACTCCGCTTGATACCAGCTGCCAACTAGACATGGAGCCATTGATCACTACCCGTTGATCCCGGCGATCTAGCCAGCTTTCTATCCACCTTATAGTCCATTCATCCAGTCCATACATTTTTAACTTGTTGGCAAGAATACTGTGGAAGACCGTATCAAAAGCTTTGCTAAAGTCAAGGAATAACACGTCCACTGCTTTCCTATCATCCACAGAGCCAGTTGTCTCATCACAGAAGGCAATTAGGTTAGCCAGGCAAGACTTGCCCTTGGTGAATCCATGCTGATTGTTCCTGAGCACTTTCCTCTCCTCTAAGTGCATCAGAATTGATTCCCTGAGGATCTACTCCATGATTTTTCCAGGGGCTGAGGTGAGGTTGACTGGCCTGCAGTTCCCCAGATCCTCCTCCTTTCCTTTTTTAAACACCGGGAAAGGGATAAGACACTGATTTTATGGGAGGGCAGGCGTAAGTGGGGAATTGGGAAGGCAAGGGAGCAGAGTCGAGGGAGTTCAAAAAGAATAAGAAGCATTGTGACAAGTTCAACTTCCAGAGTGATGGATTAATTTTTACCTTAGAGGGCAGGAGTTGTAAGGGTTAAGTCAGGTCAGGTGAATGAGTGAATCACAACTGTCTCTGAAGCGCATTCTGATGGCTAATGGGAGAGGCTGATAAGTAGCCAAAAAAAAATGTGGCCAATTACAGATAAAATCAGCAAATATTGACAAATTCTATAGGTGGAAACTCACAAGGCCATGCTGGCACCATATTCACTTGTCTCATGTCCTCTGTCATCAACTTCACTCAAAAATACATGTTTCAGGAAAGGTCTGAACAAGAAACACTTTCATGTTTTATTTGCAGAGCGACCAGCCTCTGAATATAGTCTTGTTTTGAAGCACAACACAGACAAGCACAACAGAGAATAGCGAGTTCAGCTGAAGTTTGTCACTTCAGTTTACTCCTTTCTTAAATAACTTTAACAGTCTTTTTCGTCTCTAGTTACATGTATAATAATGCTTCATTTCACTGTTATCACGTTGTGAGAAAAGAACTATTCTTTCTCTACACGAGACATTTCAGTCCTTTGATTGAGTCAGTTCAGGCAATTCTTTTGTTGGGGAGATAACAAAAAATAAACATTTCCCCTTTCCACCTTTTTTAAGCTAAAAGACCAAAATGTTTAGAGTAGATATTTGCTCCCATGACAGATTGCTTTTTAAGCATAATCTAAAACTAAACACTCATTTGATTATAAATTCACCCAGAGGAAATCACAAAAGGATTTCCCCACAACCAATATCAAGAAAGCTCATATTGGGTTAAAACAAAATCTAAATCCTTTGCTATTAACTTTAGTTTCCCCTTGAGAAATACACCTGTCAAGTTAACTTGCATATGTGAGATGAGTCCTGCAGACCCAAAGCAATGAAGTCACACGTAGCTGCGCTGGCTGACTTGTTTCTCCACTTCCTAAGTGGACGGCCAAATCATTCTTGTACAGACGCAGAATCTGAATCCAAGGCAGGCAGGACAGGAACAGTAAAGAGGCAATGAAAAGATATTTCACTGAAACAGGAGCTCCTCCTCTTAGAACAGGAACCTCTCTAAGTGACCATCTGTTTTATGTTCAAGTTTCTTTGGCAATTGTAAAGAAAACATAAGTGTTTCCAAATCCTATACAATGAACTCAGATATTACAAAATCTACAATAAATCAGAGTATTTTCAAAAATCCAGACTGTATTAGATTAAAGACTCTCTGGTACCAGGGCTGTCATTTTTGCACATTTTTCAGCACTGAGCACACTGCTAGTGCTAAACAAAGAATAATACTTCATTATTATTTTTATTGCCAGGGACAATATAATGGTCTGACAGTATCTAGCAGAGTTCTCAGCCTAAATCATCTCACATCCCAGGACAGTGAAGTCTAAGGTCTGTCTTCACAGCTCAGTGGGCTCAAGTTATAACTGGAATGTTACCTCTAACTTGATTCCTGTTCAAAAACAAAACCTCTGGCTTGAGTTAAGTGATGCTTTAAACTGGAGGTAGCTGGAGTAATCCTCATGCTGGAGCTAGTAATATAGTAGGGATGCAGCCACTTGAGATATAACAACTCACCATCAGCTAATTCAATCTGTCTGCGCTGCTAATGAAATCACTTTGCGTAACTCCAGTCTTGTCTCACTCCAACTAGGCTAGCTTCAGTGCCGCACCTCAATTGTACTCATTTGAGCTACCTGTTGCAGTGAAGACAAGCCCTAAGAGAGCAGAAGAGTTACAACTGGTTGCATTTTTTTTTAAACATTTGTTCCATTGAAAAACGTACTTTCATTTTTCAGGTCCAGCACAGCATCAGAGAGAGAGAGAGCGCACGCGCCATCCCACTAGCCCAGATTTGGATCAGGAAATGGAATCTGAGTTTCTCACAGTCCGGGTGTGTCCCCTAATAACTGGGCTATTGGCTGATGGTGCACTGTCTTTCTCACCAGAAATTCCATTCTGGACATGAGAAACAGTGTTGCAACTGAGACCTTTCCACGAAAAATTGGACAAATTGGCATTTTCTGACAAAAAAAAGTCCTCAAAAAATTCCTGTGCAGCTCGACTAGTGACTACACTGGAACTCTGCAAGATGTTGCAGTTTTGGCTTGCAGGGGTTTGTACAGATCATTTTATTTGTTTGTTTTCATTCCAACAGGTTCACATCTCTCTTCAGTATGGCTCTGATGTATGGATTCACGCAAATCCCAAAACTCAGAGTGAAACCTGGCCTTGCTGTCAGCTTTAGGGATGAAAACTATGTAATGGTTTTTCCCCAAAATTGGACCAGCCTCATGTGAAACTGAGCCCTGGTTCATCAGAAGATTAATGAACATATGGCCAAGTCTACACTACAAACATACATCAGTTTAACTACATCTCTCAGGTGCATGAAAAATCCACATCCCCGAGTGACAGTTATACCAACCTAAGCCCTGGCATAGGCAGCGCTATGGGAGAGCTTCTCCCTTCAACACAGCTAGTGCCTCTCATGGAGGTGGATTAACTATGCTGAGGAGAGAAGCTCTGCCGTTGGTGTAGTAGCATCTTCAGTGCTGCTGCAGTGTTGTAAGTAAAGATCTGACTTAAGTCTAGAGTTCTGAGCCATAGTATAGCCGTGTCTGGAGTAGACAGCAGAAGCAACGAGCAGCACTGCTCTGAGAAAAGAAGCAAGATTACCCTACCCAGCTGAAATTGCAGGGAATTTGAAACTCATATGAGGAGAGATTTGAAAGACTAGGATTGTTTACTTTAGAGAGGAGACAACCAACAGAGGAAATAATAAAAGTATGCTTGTACAAAATAACAAATGGTATAGAGACTGCAGATCAGGATCTTATAATCACCTTACAATACAAAAACTCAAGGTCGTTAAAAGATGGCATATTCAAAACTGATAAGAAAACACTTTCACACAACCCAAAATTAGCCTGTAGTACTACTCATTGCCACAATATACCATTTAGCCAAAAACTAGACAGAATTCAAAAAAGGATTAGACATTTATATGGATAATAGAAGTGTGTAGAGTTTACTGTCATAAAAACAAAAAATAAAGAAATATTTTGGAAGGGACATAAACTCTCATGCTTCAGGGATTTAAGTCAATCACTAACTATGGGTGATTATCAGGATTTTTTTCCTGGGGGACAGGTTACCCATAACAGTCTCCAGCAGAGTTTCTTTCACTTTTCTCAAAAGGATCTGATGCTAGCTAGCCACCATCAGTGACTGGATAATAGGCTAGACAGATCCACTGATCTGATCTGGTATTGCAAGTTCCAGTCCTGGACCTCCTGAAATGAGTGGGTGTTAAATCAGTAACAGCGATAGGAAAAAATATTTAAATCAAAGACATTTACGGAAAGGCAATATACATTTTATAATAGGAAAAGGAGGAAATTAGAACGCTCTGTATTTTCTAAACTTCAAATAGGTAGGTGAATATAACAAAAACTAATGTGCATGTTGACACGACACTAGGGAATTCAATATATTTTGTAAGCTACAACACTTTCAGATCAAAAGAACATCTCACAATCCCCAAACAGTCTCAGGGGTTGCAGCAAGTCTCCTTGACATAGACTAACTAAACAAGGACTTCAGCCGATCAACAAGAGTACACATACTCCCTTTGCTGACAAGGCGTTCAGAGCAAACAAATGTAGACAAGGCTCCTGAGAAAATGCCACTCTAAAAGATGATGAACCTCTGACAGGCTGTCAGAAAGCTTTCTGCTATTGTATAGACAAAGTAATTTTCAATAGAGTCTTTAACTTAATGTCCAGGAGTAACGTTTCCAAAAGCATCTAAGTGACCTAGGCTCTTAGATTGCATCTTCAGAAGTTTCTCGGGAATTAGAACCCTAAATATCATTGATTTCCAGTGAAACTTAGGTTCCTGAGTACATGGACAATTCTGAAAATGGGACTTTGTCTCCTAAGACACTCTAGTGCTTTTGAGAGTTTCACCATAGCATGATTTAAGGAAATTTTCCCCTGGGCTCTATTTTCAGCCATTTAATATTGAACTAATTTTCTGTTCTCTCTCTTCTTTAAAGTAGCTATCATAGTATAGAAACATAGTACAGAAAGTTAATTAAATGCCTATAAAATACCTATACATGCAAACCACTTTTTATTTAATCTAAGATTAAACTGATTTCTTAATTGAAGGACATTATTGGCTGATAGAATTCTGCTTTCTTCAAGGAACAAAAACATACCTGTTTATAGATCAGAGCTATGGTAGCGCCTGCAGTCTTCATCCAGAACCATGCCACACAAGCACCAGGTGGTTGCATTTTGTGTGTTATGGGTAAACGATCTTACGGGGGTACCAGTCACTTTCAAAAACTGCATTACTCACTTCAGAATTAATGAACCCCAATTCTATAATAGTTTCTGTGATCAACTTCATGCTAGGACATTTTTCAAGGAAGAAGGAAGTTCTGTCTTCTTTTCTCCAGCTTAAAAAGCAAAGCTGTCATTCCCATGAATCCTATGGAACTATTCTAAGCCAGAACTCAAGCATATCAATGGGCTCAATATTACCCTACAATGAGGAGGGTAGAAGTGGACTAGCCATTTCATTATCAGCCATGGATAGATTTTATATATCTTGATACCTAGCGCTTATATAGCAGATCTCAAAATGTTTTACATAGAGATCAATATCATTATTCCCATTTTATACACAGGGAAACTGAAGCACAGAAAGTGACTTGCCCAAGGTCATCCAAGAGGCACATTGCAGAGCCGGGAGTAGAACCCAAATCTCCTGAGTCCCAGTCCAATGCTCTACTGCAGCTACAATTTCCAAAACTGACTAATTTTTTTGAGAGATCAACCTGAGACTCATCAAAAGGACCAGACAGTCAAAAAGGCCTGAGCATCCACCCATTGAAAATCAATCCTCTCTAAGGTGCTGCAAGTTGGGCATAAAAAACAGAGGCAGTCCAAATCACTTTTGAAAATTTTGGCATAGAGGTATAAGTAAATTATCACAGCAAGTCTCTACAGTTTAATCATCTGTCTCTTCCATGATGCCTAGTCCAGGACAGGATTTAGGGAGATTCTGCATGGCAACAATCAGCAGAACTAGCTTTGTTTAGTTTGCCTGAGAAATAGAAAATTAGCAACAATTAAAGGGTTTTATCTAGGTCTTAGCAGCCTGAATAAAGAGACCCCTTCATATTACAGCTGCTATGTATATCACTGCATTTTGAATAAAAAGAATTGGTCAAAGTTTTCCAATTTTAACAGTAAAAAGTTATTTTTCAGTTCAGTTTTAAGGTTTCTGAGCACTGAAAATGTTTTTTGAAAATAATAAAAAAAAAGAATTAGTTTGTTAAAGAAACAAAATAGTGTCACAAAATATTGAAAATAAAAATGTTTCCCCCCTTTTTTAAACTTCCAATAAAAATTACCATTTTTGACCAGCTCTACTTTACACATATTACAACACAGTTTTGTCTCTTTTTCCTGCTGTCTAGGAAACTACAATCTCATGTGTCCTTTAAAATATACATTACAAACAAGGAGGATTGTTTAAATGTAACATAATGTCCTTGATGACTTAGGCTATTGCATAAAAAATATAAAAGCAACTAAAATGCCATTTGTAAGTTTCTATTATGATGGAACATAGTTTTATCTTTGATAGAAGAAACAAACCATTAACAAGCTAACTTGGGCATTGCAATGTAATGGAACAAATTAAAGTAGAATGTCTTTGTTTACCTTTTAAATGGAAGTAGTCAAACACATGATTAAAAATGCCCTAAATAGAAAGCATGATTATTGCCTTATTCATTTTCATGACACTGCTTGTGGAATAAGATATTAATTATCATGAGTAAGGGAAGCAGAATCCAGCCCTCAGGGTATGTCTACACTACCTGCCGGATCAATCCAGGGGGGTTGATTTATCATGTCTAGGCTAGACGCGATAAATTGACCCCCAAGTGCTCTCCCGTTAACTCCTGTACTCCACAGCCGTGAGAGGCGCAGGCAGTGTCAACAGGGGAGCAGCAGCAGTTGACTCACCGCAGTGAAGACACCATGGTGAGTAGGTCTAAGTATGTTGACTTCTACGTTATTCATGTAGCGGAAATTGCATAAATTAGACGATCCCCCCTTCCCACCTCCAGTGTAGACCAGGCCTCAGTGAGCGATCAGCAAACACATGCTAGCTTATTTTCCTCTGTTATGCAATTGTCAGCTCCTAAGCTTTTCTTATGCAGCATCTGCCATAGCCCATTTTCATACATGTAGCTCACTCCACATTATTTTATGGACTCAAGGTCACACTATTTATTATCCATAATTTTATCACTTCCTGTATTGAAAATATGCTTCCTTCCCACCCCCCAACATTTAAACCTACTCCGCCCCTCCCCCCACTTACCAGATGGAAAGGCTCAGATAATAAAGAGGATTTCAATTAGTGGCAGCTGAACCTTAGTTCCTGCTCCAGATGAAAGGCCCCTAATGCATACTTGCTGACAGATTTAGAAAGAGAAATTTCTAGCTAGAGGGTATGAAAACTAAAACCATTTTCAGCCCAATAATTAAGTTTGGAAGATAAAATGTTAAACGTTTCACCCCAAAACAGTGAGCTTGTTTCTCCATTCTGTTACCTCAGTTTTACACAGTGAAGCCCCGCTGGAAGTAATGGAGTTGCACTAATGGAAGAAATATGTTGTAAAAGAGCGGAGAACAACGCCCTGTATTCTTACAGAAGCTGCTCATTTTAGTTTCTCCTATGTGTTTTTAAGAGTAGTACACAGGTTGTTCTCTCTTGTTCTGCGTTTCAGCTGTTGTGATGTTGTGCTTAGTAACTGATCATTTTTTTCATTGTTTTGTTTGGGCCCTGGTGTTAGAGATTCTGTTTTTTTCTAGGCTACTTAACCCACAATTTCATTTATCCTAAATGGGAAATGTTTTCTCTCCAAATTGTTACAAGATGGCAGTGGTTCAGAATGTGTTATGTTAGGGCAGGGACTTGTTTATGTTGTTTTGATAGATTGCTTTGGGATTGTATTAACAAGAGTTAGGGGTCAGTGATGATGATATGCAGCTGCTGACCTCTCAATACAGACAGAAAAACCTCACTCGGTACAATAATTGCTACTAGTCAATACTATAATAGCTGCCACTGCTTTCACACAGGAGATGCGACGGTGATGGGTGGCAGTACAAAAGCTTAAAATAGCTTTAAACAGGATTATCTCGCAGTCTTTCTCCCCAGTCTAGGGTTCATAGTGGAAGATATTTGAATTCACTTCTCTTTTGGTTTTATTATTGTATCCCAAACCTGCTTGGGATTTAAACTTTCACAATGTATTCTCCATAACATTCCAGACTAATTCAGTTAAATCCCCAGCATCTCAACCAGGTACCTTGTTGAGTGCATTTTGGTAGGATTTCTGCCTGAAAGTTTGGAGATGTGCTTGAGAAAAACAACTGAAATAATAAAATAAAACCTATAAAGAATTTTGAACCACTTTAAAGAAAACCCTGAATGGGAACAGGGAACTTATATTTTATCATTCTTTAATGTCTTTGATTTAAATGAAAGACCCAACAGGATTTTAAGGACTCAACCTCCTAATTCAGGAGTGTCAAACTCTTTCTGTGAAGATAGTCAATTGCAGTTTTAATTATGATCTGTGGATCAGGGTGTAAACTAGGATTACAAACCACCCTGCATTCACTGAAGCCAATGGAAAGCTAGCACAAAGATCAAGAGTAGAATATAGCATTTATGCAGTGACTAAACTTTTAACTATTATCATATTTATTACTTGTTCAGCATCTTATGAACCTATCAAGTATTAACATGGGAGGAAAACATGGTTCATCGATTTCAAGACCAGAAGGGACTTATGATCACATTGTCTGACCTGCTGCATAATTCAGACTATAGAATTTCACCTAGCAGTTTGGAACTAATGCTATCTCTGTCTTTTGTTACTCTTCCTGTGCCCCCTCTTTTCTGTTTCTTTCCCTTCCCCTTCTCTGTCTCCTTTGTTCTTCCCACTCCATATCTTCCCCTGAAGTCCCTCCCAATTCCCAACCCCCCCTTGTGCTCCATACCCACACTCTTCCCCCATTCCATCTACTTAAAATGATCAGCAACTAAATTGTGAATGTTGAATTGAAAGTATCATCAGAGGTTCTGGACTCAGCCCAAGGCGGTTAATGGGGTGAGGGTGAGGCAACACGTACATCTCAGCCATGGTTTCAGGCAGTCTGCAGACTCAGGAAGACAGCACTACATTAGTTATCCTCACTCACATATGGAGGGTTTTCTCTGAAACCATGAGGATTAGAAACTCACTTGTATAGGTTAGTGAAAGTTGAGTGTAATGTGGGCCAGATGTTTGACACTCCTGTTCTGATTTTTGGATGTGATTAATGTGTTTACCAAAAATAAAAACTGACTGAATCTGCCTCTCTGCTGTACCAGCTTCTGAGTAGTCATTATGGAAGTTCAAGTCTCTCCTGTCAGTTAATTTCTCATGGGGCGAGATATTAGTAGAAAGAGACTCAGAAAAGGTGCCTCTCAGGATGTTCAACTGTCTTCTGCAGCCAAAAGAGGAAACACTATAGCAGCACTGCAAATCCTTCTGGGGATTTAAAAGCAACAATCACTGCCTTCCATGTTAGCCTTTTCCCAACACTGGAATCCTATTTTAACTCCAGAGGATTTATTGCTTGCTGGCAGAGCAGAGGGCACTATAGAGATAATGCTTCCAACAATATATGTTTGCCCAGAGAGACATAATTCTGTCATGGGGGAGAAAATACAGACCCGTTTGTTCTCAGAGAGACTGGCTTTTTGCTGTCTCCACCCGTCTGACCTCAGAGAAAGCTGTGGAGGTGAAGAGGTTTGATATGTTTTCATTGTCTTCAAAAGGGAGCTCCTACACCACTCCCACTCAGTACACTGATGTACTAGCTCAGCAAATGCAATTTTCCCCCTTTATGGGCCTCTTGAAATCAGCCAGAAAACTGTTGAAAATGTCAGAAAATGGTAGTACCAGGAGATGTTATTAAAGGCTTTGGGTGAAACTTTAGTGACTAAGGAGCTCACATCTTATTTGGCTTAGGAATCTAAATCCCATGGACTTTCAATGAGCCTTAAGTGCCCAAGTAATTTTTTTTAAAACAGCACTGAGGCTTCTGAGTTAGTTAGGTGTTTCTGAAAAACCTTACCCAGGGTCTCATATTCCTGTAGACAGTCCTTCTGACTAGGACACTGGACTGAGACTCAGGAGACCTGGGTTCCATGGTGTATGTGCCCTTGGTCAAGTGACTTAATCTCCCTGTGTCTCAGTTCCCCATCTGTGAAATGGATATAACAAGGCTCCCATAGCTCCTGTGGGGGTTGTGAGGATACATCCATCAGTAGTGGGAAGGCACTAAAAAGACTCAATGAGAGAGAGCATATATGTGCCTAGAAAGATACAAAAGACTGTTTTACATCATTTAAACACCTCCTGAATTGATTAACACCCCCTAACCTGAGCTACAGGAGGGTTAAAGGTCTCTTAAGAGTAAAGAATATTTTCTTTATGGGTTAGTTTTCAAGCTTGAGAGAGGGTGTGCTAACTACTCCAGCATTTCTCCTCTTTTGAACCTCATTAAGAATAATAGCAACATACTCAGAACTTACCTGCTTCTGGCTGCTTTTCTGCAGTAGGTGCTGTTGTACTCTTGGGGCAAGTAAAATATTTCAAAATGTAGGCCGGGTCTTTTCTATTGTAAGCCCCTCCCACCAGAAGGGCTACGTAACCTACAGGCACAGCCGAGGAGGCTCAGTGCTACATGCAGCTCTTGCTTTACCAGCAGCCAGTTGGGGCTGGGGCTGAGGCTGGAGAAGATCAGAACAGAACAATGTAGACCTAGCAGGTTTGAATCCTGCCTCATACAGGCTACTTTTCTTTTGCATGTCTCGTGTGCATTTTCCTGTCATTGCTCATATGCTCATCTTCACCCACTCTTGTTTTTTTCTACCTGTGATCTCAGACCTTTAGTGGCTCAGGAGCCAAATGAGCAATCAACATTACTCAAAAGAGCCACTGCAGTGTGAATTCATTATTTCATCTAAAATAGATAGATTTATTCTCACAGCAAAATATCTGACCAGTTATTCTACAATTGGTTAATAACCTAATAAAAGCATCCTGATGGGTTAATAATGAAATCACACAGTGTTTTAATATCATGTACTGGAAGGAGGTACAGGAAACACATTAAAGAGCCACTCGCACCTCCTGTGCCTCAGTCTGAGCATCGCTGCTTTAGACTGTAAATTCTTTGGGACAGGACCATCTCTTACTACTCATCTATACAGTGCCTAGCACCAGGAGATCCCAATCCTTCCATGGAGCCCTTAAGCGAGTGGTGGGCAACCTGCAGTCAACGTCAGCAAAATGTCTCGCCGCCCACAATCAGATTACCCTGATGGGCCACATGCAGGTTTAAAAGAGAGCTAGATAAATTCATGGAGATTAAGGCCACTAATGGCTATTAGCAGGGCCGTCCTTAGGATTTAAGGGGCCCTACGCAGTATTATTAAACTGATGCCCCTATGCCGGTTGGCAGCCCAAGCTCACAGCCTGGTGGGGGAGGGGGAGGAGGGACTTGACAGCAAAGGATAATGAGATGCCCAGCCTGCCTCATGGTGGCGGAGAGTCACAGTTCCCCACAGAGACTTCCATGCACTCTCCCTCACGCAGAATGGACATGAAGAAAGTACCTAATTAAAAGCACTAAAATTTGGGAATAAAAAATGTCAGTCACAGGTTTTTTGATATGCCCTGAAGTTTGTCAGAGATTTATTTGCAAAAACTTCATAGTAAGGGTGAGTCAGTTCTCCTGCTGAATACAACATTACATATAATGGAATGCATGATGCAGCTCTTCTCTGTTTTACATTTTCTTCATCAGTATTTCTAAGTTGAATTTATATTTTAAATGTACTCAAATCTTAAGCCAGCATTCCAGATTACTACATATTTAATTCACTGAAACAAAGACATTCTTTTAAATTAATCAGAGAGGTTTAGTGTGTTCATAACAATGTTCATTGCTTTTAGAAAAAGGGAACAGTAATTTACTTTGTGTGATCTCCATAACAAGAGACATGGTTATGAAATTTCACCAACTTTAAAAAAATATGTTTCCAAAGATTTTAGGTATAACAAGGATTTTGTCTTACTAAGGTACTGATTTTGCTGGAGGGTTCTTTTAAAACTAATTTGTCGGATAGTCAGAAGTAAAGAAAGGGAACTCTTTGTCCAGCTATCTGGAAGGGAAGGACTGTTGTCCCTTTAAGGGCCCTCTTCAGTGGGGAGTGGGGGGAGAGGTGGTGAAGGGATGGACAGAAAGGACAGGAAGACTTGGAAGCACTTTTTTTTTTTTTAACTATAGTAATTAAAATGTGTATTTTAGATAAGGGAGGTCTTTTGAAGGATTTATTAAAAAAACTATGTGTGAAGATCCACACATTTAAGGCTAAAAATGATTGTGCATCTAAAACTCTATGCAAGCATTTTTTAGAAATGTGATTTTATAATCTTCACCAGCTCACTAATGAAATATTTTTAAAGCAAATTTTAAACTAAGATCCTGTAGACTGACATGTTCTGTGTAAATATTACATTAATGCACAACTGTTTTTGTCAGTAAAGTCAGAAACTGAGAGTATAAAAATTTATTTGGGCATAAGCTTTCGTGGACATCTGATGAAATGGGTTCTAGTCCACAAAAGCTTATGCCCAAATAATTTGTTAGTCTTTGAGGTGACACAAGGACTCGTCCTTGTTTTTGCTGATACAGACTAACAGGACTACCACTCTGAAACCTGTCAGTATATACCTTGGGGCTGGCAAATGCCTGTTAAATGGCTTTATTACCCCTTGAATGTCTCTTTAACAGTTTCAATGTTGTGCTAATAGGTCTGGCAGGCTGGAGGTTTTTTCACTTAACTACTAGATTCCCTCCCAAGGAAGACTCACCAGGCTAGAGCAGCAAAGAATCCTGTGGCACCTTATAGACTAACAGACGTTTTGGAGCATGAGCTTTCGTGGGTGAATACCCACTTCCTCAGATGCATGTAATGGAAATATCCAGGGGCAGGTATATATATGTGTGCTAGCAAGCAAGCTAGAGATAACGAGGTCAGTTCAATCAGGGAGGATGAGGCCCTGTTCTAGCAGTTGAGGTGTGAAAACCAAGAGAGGAGAAACTGGTTCTGTAATTGGCAAGCCATTCACAGTCTTTGTTCAATCCTGAGCTGATGGTGTCAAATTTGCAGATGAACTGAAGCTCAGCAGTTTCTCTTTGAAGTCTGGTCCTGAAGTTTTTTTGCTGCAGGATGGCCACCTTAAGGTCTGCTATAGTGTGGCCAGGGAGGTTGAAGTGCTCTCCTACAGGTTTTTGTATATTGCCATTCCTAATGTCTGATTTGTGTCCATTTATCCTTTTCCGTAGAGACTGTCCAGTTTGGCCGATGTACATAGCAGAGGGGCATTGCTGGCATATGATGGCGTATATTACATTGGTGGATGTGCAGGTGATTTCTCTATCTACGCTACATTGATGACATCTTCATCATCTGGACCCATGGGAAGGAGACTCTGGAAAAATTCCACCATGATTTCAACAGCTTCCACCCCACCATCAACCTCAGCCTGGACCAATCTACACGGGAGGTCCACTTTCTTGACACCACGGTGCAAATAAGTGATGGTCACATTAACACCACCCTATATCGAAAACCCACCGACCGCTATGCCTACCTTCATGCCTCCAGCTTCCATCCCGGGCACATCACACGATCCATTGTCTACAGCCAAGCACTGAGGTACAACCGCATCTGCTCTAACCCCTCAGACAGAGACCAACACCTACAAAATCTCCACCAAGCATTCTCAAAACTACAATACCCGCATGAGGAAATAAGGAAACAGATCAACAGAGCCAGACGTGTACCCAGAAGCCTCCTACTGCAAGACAAACCCAAGAGAGAAACCAACAGGACTCCACTGGCCATCACATACAGCCCCCAGCTAAAACCCCTCCAACGCATCATCAAGGATCTACAACCCATCCTGGACAATGATCCCACACTTTCACAGGCCTTGGGTGGCAGGCCAATCCTTGCCCACAGACAACCTGCCAACCTGAAACATATTCTCACCAGTAACTGCACACCACACCATAATAACTCTAGCTCAGGAACCAATCCATGCAACAAACCTCGATGCCAACTCTGCCCACATATCTACACCAGCGACACCATCACAGGACCTAACCAGATCAGCCACACCATCACTGGTTCATTCACCTGCACATCCACCAATGTAATATACGCCATCATATGCCAGCAATGCCCCTCTGCTATGTACATCGGCCAAACTGGACAGTCTCTACGGAAAAGGATAAATGGACACAAATCAGACATTAGGAATGGCAATATACAAAAACCTGTAGGAGAGCACTTCAACCTCCCTGGCCACACTATAGCAGACCTTAAGGTGGCCATCCTGCAGCAAAAAAACTTCAGGACCAGACTTCAAAGAGAAACTGCTGAGCTTCAGTTCATCTGCAAATTTGACACCATCAGCTCAGGATTGAACAAAGACTGTGAATGGCTTGCCAATTACAGAACCAGTTTCTCCTCTCTTGGTTTTCACACCTCAACTGCTAGAACAGGGCCTCATCCTCCCTGATTGAACTGACCTCGTTATCTCTAGCTTGCTTGCTAGCACACATATATATACCTGCCCCTGGATATTTCCATTACATGCATCTGAGGAAGTGGGTATTCACCCACGAAAGCTCATGCTCCAAAACGTCTGTTAGTCTATAAGGTGCCACAGGATTCTTTGCTGCTTTTACAGATCCAGACTAACACGGCTACCCTCTGATACTTGACAGGCTAGAGCAGCCATCTGTGGGAGCCTGCAGGAAGGGTCAGAACAGGGATAGGAAAACAAGCGGGTGGACACTAAGACCCAGTAGTGCCTCAAATTTTCAGGTGCCCTACGCAGCTGCCTATGTTGCCTATGCCTAAGGACGGCCCTGGCTATTAGCCAGGCTGGCTAAGGAAGGATGTTCCTAGACTCTGTTTGTCAGAGAATGGAGATGGATGGCAGGAGAGAGATCACTTGATCATTACCTGTTAGGTTCACTCCCTCTGGGGCACCTGGCATTGGCCACTGTCGGTAGACAGGATACTGGGCTGGATGGACCTTTGGTCTGACCCAGTATGGCCGTTCTTATGTTATGTTCTTTAGTGTATTTAAAACAAATAAATAAACATATTCTGTTTCTAGAAAATCTATTGGATTAGTACATTAGAAAGTAAGCTCCCTAACTAGTTTGTATTTTTGTAGTTTATGAATCAACTTTATGATTTTAATTTTGTAACTGTTATTAAAGAGACAGATTGCATTTAATAACAATTTTAGTACTGCCTGCTGCTCTAACTAACAAGCAATAAAGCAAACTGAAACTAAAACAGGCATCGACTGCTAGGGGGCACACAAATAAAAGGTGGTGGTTTGGTGTTCTAACCTCTATAAAAAGTTGGCAGCTGTAGTATTTCTGCCACTGCTGTGCTTCTTCTCGCAGCTAGAAAAGCAAGCTGTATGTCTTGGGAGTCATTTTTCCAATGAAAAAAATATCCTTTTTGATTCTATACAACACTTAGTCATCACAGAGGAGCTGCATAAACTCAGTTCATGCAAGTCCAGGAATCCCAAAATTTTCTTGGCGTTTCTGTCTGTGTTGCTTGCTCAGTATTCAGCAGAGCCATGCAGGACCAACTCCAATGAGATGAATTTTTTAGTGGTATGTGCAGTGTACAACAGCTCCCTGCCAACTGCAGGAAGTGCTGCTGAATTAGGCATAACCCAGCAGTACATAATACAGTGGGAGAGATTTTTACAGAGATGAGCACTGCATTGTCAGGAGTTGTATTCACTAGTCAGGCATATCCCAGCATCAAAGGATTTTCCTGCTATACTGGAAAGAGCCCTAATAAAGATACTATGTATCCTTTACCGAAGAATGATTGGTAAATCTGAGATGGGTTGGCACATTCAGATAAACATCCAGCAGGTGAGGTGCTTACCTGGAATTTATTGGAATTATTGGACTTTTGGGTCTAATACAAAATAATGGGTGGAATATCTCATGGGAACACCCTCTATCATAAGGTTTCTGCTCCTTCTTATTACAAATCCAGCAAAAAATATTATGGATCTGATCCTTGTTTCCTCCTTTTTTCTGACTGGCACAGGATGGAGATGAGCAAAGGTGGCTTTATGCTACAGCTATGCGCCCCATATCCTAGAAGTTGCCAGGGTCTGACTGCATTTTGGTGTAATTTACAGCCGTTTAAGGTACATTTGAAGAAGTGGGTTTTTTACCCACAAAAGCTTATGCCCAAATAAATCTGTTAGTCTTTAAGGTGCCCCCGGACTCCCTGTTGTTTTTAAGGGCTGCTGTAATTTTCACACAGGATGCTGTGTGCAGAATCATAGCTGTGTTGGTCCCAGGATACTAGAGAGACAAGGTGGGTGAGATAATACTTTTTTATTAGACCAACTTCTGTTGGTGAGAGAAACAAGCTTTCAAGCCACACAGAGCCTGTCAGTGGTCATGGACAGCCATGCAGAGTACAGTCCACTCACCCATTCATGTCCCCTTCACTGCTCCCAGAATGCCCACTACAACGAGATGCCAGTATAAAGCCCCACTCCATCAGCTCTATACTTAGTGCAAAACCACTTTATGTTGAGGTTATTTTCCAGAGACCATTTCCTCCCCTTTATGCTGCTGGAGAACTACAGACAATTGGTCTCCATGAGAATTGCCTTCCTCACCATATCTTCCTACTAAACACTAATTTCTTTCCTGGTGCTCACAAGCTGTGAGGAAATGAATACAGTGACCTCCATTCAGTTTCACGGTGCATGCTGATTTCTTTGTGCCTGTTTTTCAGAACGCAAGCTTCTCAGGAGAGGCACTCATTGTTGGCACTTAAACAGAACAATAATATGTTGACACTTCTAGTCCAGCATAACCACGTGCAAAAACAGGGTTTGGCCAAGTCTGACTCAGTACAGGACCCAAAGAGTGGGCTAAGGTAACATAAATCCATCAAAAAGAACAGGAGTACTTTTGGCGCCTTAGAGACTAACAAATTTATTTCAGCATAAGCTTTCGTGGGCTACAGCTCACTTCTTTGGATGCTGTAGCCCATGAAAGCTTATGCTGAAATAAATTTGTTAGTCTCTAAGGTGCCACAAGTACTCCTGTTCTTTTTGCTGATACAGACTAACACGGCTGCTACTCTGAAATAAATCCATCATAGAATCATAGAATATTAGGGTTGGAAGAAACCTCAGGAGGTCATCTAGTCTAACCCCCTGCTCAAAGCAGGACCAACACCAACTAAATCATTCCAGCCAGGGCTTTGTCAAGCTGGGCCTTAAAAACCTCTAAGGATGGAGATTCCACCATCTCCCTAGGTAACCCATTCCAGTGCTTCACCACCCTCCTAGTGAAATAGTGTTTCCAAATAGCCAACCCAGACCTCTCACACTGCAACTTGAGACTATTACCCGTTGTGCTGTTATCTGCCACCACTGAGAACAGCCTAGCTCCATCCTCTTTGGAATCTCCCTTCAGGTAGTTGAAGGCTGCTATCATCATTGTGCTTCCCTAATCCCTAGAGCAACTAGGGGGAGGAAGCAGCCCCTGGCATAATTGAGAGCAACTTCAAAGCTGCTGTGAGTGTCACTCACCAGCTGCAATAGCAGAGGGCACCTAGGTGAAAGGGGAACTTGCAAGAATGCAAAGGAGCTCAGATGCAATCTGCATATGATGGAAATGATCTTGGTTGGAAGTGAGGAAAAAAAGGTAGGGACAGTGCAGTTCACGGTAAGCAGAATCTTTTCTTTCCATTTAAATGATTAGGGGTCTGGAGCACATGACTTATGAGGAGAGGCTGAGGGAACTGGGATTGATTAGTCTGCAAAAGAGAAGAATGGGGGGGAATTTGATAGCTGTTTCAACTTCCTGAAAGGGGGTTCCAAAGAGGACGGATCTAGAATGTTCTCAGTGGTACCTGATGACAGAACAAGGAGCAATGGTCTCAAGTTGCAGTGGGGGAGGTTTAGGTTGGATATTAGGAAAAACTTTTTCACTAGATGGATGGGGAAGCACTGGAATGGGTTACCTAAGGAGGTGGTGGAATCTCCTTCCTTAGAAGTTTTTAAGGTCAGGCTTGACAAAGCCCTGGCTGGGATGATTTAGTTGGGAATTGGTCCTGCTTTGAGCAAAGGGTTTGACTAGATGACCTCCTGAGGTCCCTTCCAACCCTGATATTCTGTGATTTATAGATTCTAAGGCCAGAAGGGACCACTGTGATAATCTAGTCTGACCTTCTGCATAGTACAGGCCATAGGATTTCCCTGAATTAATTCCTGTTTAAACTAGAGCTTCTCTGATTTATTCAGGGAGGTGACATGTTTCACAATTGCTCCCATAGTGGTGAATTCACAGGCTCTGGGTTGCAACATTATCACAAGCTTCGCAAAGGAAGGAGCCGCTCCTTTAAAGCAAGGCACTAATCTCGATTGCCTCTGTACATGCATATATATTACTCTTAATTTCCTCCTTTCTGTTTGCCTATAATAAAATTTCAATTAGAGAAAAAAGAGAGAAAGCTTCTGTTTGCACGCAAATATCCTAGTTATTAGCAATGATGGGAAAGGAATACATGATAGTTTAATAGGGGTTTAACAAAATATTATATTTCTCACAGTTTGCCTGAGACTGGCATGGGTCCTTTAAGTAAATATGAATAATTATACAGGCCTCTCATTTGTGTGCGGTTTGCCTTGTGAGTCAGGTTTAAGATATTCTATAATGTGCTCTTCCAAAAAGAATTCACTCTCACACACAACCCCCCCTTTTCATTTGGATGCTGAGATGCCGCAGTGTGGCACAGGCGTTGGAAGACACAATGCTGCAGTCAAGAGTACAGAACAAAATGTGGTGCTTGTTTTGGGGGTCCACTAAAGCCCCTTGCACTGCTCAGGTGGATTTTGACAGTTGGGCATTTCTCCTGCATATGGGGAATGCCAGCATGGCTCTGTGCTACCTCACTTCACTGCACATGGTATAAGGGGGAAGGGCCTTTGGGCTTGAGCTGTTCCTAGCTTTTGGAATGAGCTTAGACTAAGTTAGGACTGTTCTAAGGATGCAATCCAAAGCCCGCTTTCCACTGACCTCAATGGACACAGGATCAGGTTCTCACTTAGATGAAGCGCTCATTCAGTTCCAGACAGGCCCCAGAACCTGTATGCCACTAGAGTGGCTTGAAGCCCCAGTTGACCCGTCATTGAAGGACTGCATCTGTTAGGCCTGGTCTACACTAGTGGAGGGGAGGGGGAAATTGACCTAAGATACGCAACTTCAGCTATGAGAATAGAGTAGCTGAAGTCAACGTATCTCAGGTCGACTTACCTCGTGTCCTCATGGCACAGGGTCGACTGCCGCCACTCCCAAGTTGACTCCGCTTCCACCTCTCGCCGTGGTGAAGTACAGGAGTCGACAGCAGAGTGATCGGGGATCGATTTATTGTGTCTACACTAGATGCGATAAATCAATACCTGATAGATCGATCACTACCCATTAGACGTACCCTTAGTGTCAACAGTGCATTACTCCCTCTATTCCACAAGGTCCAACGTACACATTGTACAGGTAGCTGCATGTGAGTGGCAGAGCTGGGTGGGAAAACTTTCAAACTCCTGGCAGAGCTGTGGAGAAGGAAGGCAGGTTTACTGTGGATTTCTGAAAGCAAACAGCTTGTTTTCCCACTGAGTTTTCCAGTGCTGGTGAAATGGATGCAAGGCCCTGTACCAGTGGTGGACTGCAAAGTACACTGCACCATGTCGACACTAAATAAATCCTTCACAGCAATAATAGCTTTCCTAGCTAATGCCAAACAGTGCACTCACGTCTTGACACAGCTTTATGTTCACTATCCAAAATGTGTGATAAAAAATGACTTTGCTGGAGATGTTGCTGTCTACAAAGCCTGTCAGTGCTGCTCCTTGCATTGGCCACAGGGAGTCGCTGTTATGGGATTCTTCCCTCCAATCTCCCAACCACCCTTCAGGGAGCCAAGCAAGTATTATAGCGAGGGCCATAATCCACTCCGTGATTACTGACTCTTGGCCAGCACTTCAGCAGACCCTATGCAGCATGAGCTGTGGTCCTCAGTCTACAAGCTGGTGTGACTGGTGGCACTAGTATCTGCGTTGAGAATCCTTTTTGTTTTTACTGCATCCAAGCCCTGTATATCGTGCATTGCGATGGACGAGATGGATGGTATTTTCACATGAATTCAACGATGGTCTAACTCTGGTCCTGCTCAACTCAAGGGGTGTTTCCTCACTGATTTCTGGGGGGAGCAAACTTAAACCAGGGCCGAGTGCTTTTGAAAATTCCATTGTACAAGCCCACTGCTTCCTTTCAAAGGAGGGGAAAAAAACAACCAGGTACTGTGTCAGAATGGGTCCAATCCTGCAATGTGCTGACTGGATTCTGCCAGGTGCTAAGCAAGAGGAGTTGAGGTGTGCTCCTAGCTCGGCCAGGTTCAAGGTTTGCTGGACACTGGGAATTCAAACAATAGTGCCTAGACACCATGAACTAATAGTTTGACTGTGGGTTGCTGAAAGGAGTGAGCACTGGGAGAAATTATTCCTATCTCAGTATCTTGTTAACAGAAGTGCTGCAGCAGGCAGATTTACAGGTGACCTAAATCCAAATTTCCCTCCTCAAAGCTAAGTCAGTTACCAAGCAGACAACCAAAAGCGGCATTATCACGACAGAGCTGTGTTAGTCCTTCATACATCATTAAATCTGGGTGATGCGCTTTCATATACCTAGCTCAAGTGGGAAATAGAAGTGAGCTTCTGTGTGGAACATATGGGAAATACTTTGTGTTCATACAAAACTGAAATGCCTGCAGACAAAATACTCGAAAGATGAGGTGACGTGATTAAAAAATAGAGAAACACCAATATGCAATTTCCTAGTAGATTTATATAATAATTCAATGTGACTGTATGGAAAGTACAAAGGGGACAAAAATAAAATATGACACAAACCTATGAGGACTAAGGCAGAAAAAATATCTACCACAGAATGAAAACCATGCAGTCTTGGGCCCAATTACCATGAGGAGAAACTAGTGACATTGGGTGCCCAGCTTGAGTCACTTTAAAGTGGCTTGATTTTCAGAGTGAGTGCTCAGCACTTGCTGAAAACCATGCACTTTTTCAGGTGTCAAAAATTAGGCACTCAGTCACTAGTCACTTTGGAAACAATTGCCAGGGTTATTGAATGGCATTCACACTGCAGAGCAAGAAATGCCCTGCAGACATTTGGAATTCTGATGCTTCAGGGTGGCATAACTGCAACCCTGGATGAGCCAAACAAAGAAGAAGTGAGCATAATACTGACAGATCTCAGTTGTCAGCAGGCAGAATTGAACCTGGGACTTCTGGTGCTTAGTACGTGTGCTTCTACCATATGACCTAAAAGCCAACCTCCTGTTAACTAAGGCAGTAGAGCAGACTTATTAATCTGTGTGTTTAAGTGGTCTTGGTGCAACTAGATGGGACAGAACACCACACGCAGAAGGTGTGTGGGTTACATGAGCAGACAAAATGAAACATTCCAGGAGAAGTTATGTAAGAACACAGAACCTCCTGCAGAAGAGTAATCCACAAACCCCTGAGTTGCAGAGACTATAGGCACTGATGAACGCAGTGTACTACGAAGGAAAGGGGGTGAAACAGCCAGGAGAATCCTGCCACCTACTGAGAGAAACTCAGAAATCTAAGCTGATCTAATAAGACAAGTCCCATGCTCTTCATCATTGTTTTCAGTTCAAACATTATTATGCACCATACTGGCTAGTAGAAACATCTTATTGAAAACATCTGCAGACTGCCGTCCTGTGTTAAACGAATGAGTGGAATAACATGTTAGAAGAGCAGGCAGGTTTTTTATGCAGCAAAGTTCATTTCAAGAGCTTGTGGCTGGAACTGGCCAGAGCACTTGAGAATTTTGTTGTTGTTGTTGAAATGTGTTATTTCATTGAAGCAGAAACATTCTGCAGAAATGTATTGATTTTGATGAAGATCTGACACCAAGGGTGGATTCTCCAGTCACTCAGAGAGACTTGAATCGAAACATGACCGTTTCCATCTGAAAGCTGATGTTTTGATACAATCTGGTTGTGTGAACACGTTTGAAAGGTTTGGTTTTCATTGCAAGGTGAAACACAAACAAACTTAGAAACATCAAACGTGGTTGTGAAACAGAATTGCCACCCTCCAGCCCATTCTACATATAGGAGCTGCTATACTGCCACCTTGTGATGAGAATGAATGAGCAGGAACTGACTAAAGATGGCTGATTTACCATCTTTGGGATTGTTATTAATGAGATTCCAAGATAACTCAAATGCCAGCTCTGAAAATAATTTTGATCAAATGTGATGTAACACTTTTTTTCTGGAGCCTACTCCTGTTCTTCTAGAAGACACATGCAAAACAATCACTGATTTCAGGATCAGGACCTGGAATAGAAGTTTGGTGTATTGTTATTCATATTGCAGTAGGGCATAAGTGTCCCAATCTGGACTGCAGCTCTATCGTTCTTCCCACTCGTTCCAGCCATGTGCAACACATCTGAGATGCACTGACCAAGATAATCAAAGAAGTGTAGCACTGGAAGGGACATCGAGAGGTCATCTAGTCCAGTCCCCTGCACTCAAGGCAGGAGTAAGTAATAACTCGACCATTCCTGACAGGTATTTGTCTAACCTGTTCTTAAAAACCTCCAGTGATGACACCAGTATTGTCCATCTGCCAACCAGCAGCAGAATTCTGGGGCTTTGAGGATAGATTCTCAGTGGAGGAGAAATCAATGACATGGAGTCTGGGAATAAGTATAATTTGCTTGATGACCACATATACATAAATCCTGGAACAGAGGTGCTCACAAACAGCACGCATGGAATCCCTTCCTCCAGAAATCTCACCAAAGCCCATTTCCTAGGAATCCACTTTGTCCCAAGAACTGCCTCCACATCTAGACACTAAAGCACCAAACAATCCCTCTGCTATATGTTACACTTCTCACCAAGGACTATATAAACAAAACTATCAATGATACAGCATTTCTTCAGAAACTAAAAACAGCCTGTCTCTGTCCAGCAGCCTCACCAAATAACCACTTTCTATTGATTAAAACAGAGTGGTGACTCTGATCTATTGCAAGGAACACAAAAGGCACCAGGGTAACATTAAGGGTTAGGATTGATCATATTTAGCATATACAAATCTGGATGGTTGAGATAGGTGTTATTCCCCCCACCCAGTACTGTGTAAGCACAAACCCCGGAAGTCAGACACTATGTGATCCTGGACAAGCCACTTTAACATCTCTGGGCCCATATGAAAAATGACCTCACACTCACTGTACTGCAGAGGTGTTTATTTAATCCAATATTTGTAAAGCACTTTGAGACTCTATTCTTACCAATGCAATGATCACTCATTCACCTTTACAGTACAGAAAGGCTCTACCGTTCTTTTCAGCTCTAAGTTTAGCACTTTTAAATTATAAACAAGATGCTTTTTAAAATGAAAGACTCTATATCATAAGAAGAGTATTAATTATACTATTGTACTTATTAGTTTTTAAACTATACATATGTTACAGAGTGATAAGATGTCCTTTCAATGATAGTCCCTTGATATGACTGTTTTTATCTGTTGAAAAGAGTGCAAATTAGGGATCTCCAAGAAGGGCATACATGTCAAGTTGTTTATAATAGTTTGAATGCATATGAGGGCCTATTCTACTCTACATTCCAGTACATTATTCCCAACATGAATAGGAATTACACACACACACACACATCAAGGGTGAGAACACAGTCAGAAGGATAATTATATCTTACATTAATGGAGTAATTTTCATCCCAAAGAGCTTTTGAAACGCTACATATTATACAGTCTATAGTTACTGTTGATAGATGTAGACAGGAGAACTTGTGGAGATAAGATGTAATTACTGGAAATGGGATTTGACCAGGACATCAGGGCTAACAGCATTACAAGTATGATAAGCCTTACTTATGTAAGATATATACACATCCATTGAAATATGTTAGAATTATGGCTTCTCTGCTCCTGGACTCCATTTATAATCTGTGTTCTCTTCTCCCATTGTTTTAACTACCACCTTTATGCTGCTGTCTTCTAAATGTACCTCTCTACCCACAACATTGCCCCCATCTCAAGTTCTCTCTCTGACAGTTCCCCTTCAATATTCAGCTGTTTTGCATTCAAACTCACCCAAGCTGAATTTATCTTTTCCCCTAAGCCCTTTCTTCCTGCCTTGATCTCCAGGGACAACCTCTCATGTCCTAGGCCTGCAAAGTTTGTGTAGGTGCCATGCTTTAATATGGAGATATGCCTATCTCATAGAACTGGAAGGGACCTTGAAAGGTCATCAAGTCCAGCCCCCTGCCTTAACTAGCAGGTCCAAGTACTGATTTTGCCCCAGATCCCTAAGTGGTCCCCTCAAGGGCTGAGCTCACAATCCTGGGTTTAGCAGGGCAATGTTCAAACCACTGAGCTATCCCTCCCCCAACTCCTCTCCAATCTGTCTCCAAGTCCTGCCACTTTTATAATTCTCCATCACAAAAATCTGCCTTTTCCTCATTATCTCTGTTTCAAAAGGACTTGTCCACATGCTAGTCATTTCTCACCATGATCAATGTAAACTCCTTCTGGTCTCCCTGCATCTCACTAGTTTCCTCCTGCCTATTGAAAATATCACAGCTAAAAGACCTCTGGAGCTTAGTACATTAGCCTCTCACTGCCACTAGATGGGCCAGAACATCACGCCCAGGAGGTGTGTGGGTTACATTTGCACTTAGGACTTTTGGATAAGTTACAGAATCTTAGATGCTTGTCTGGTTTGGCTGGATCTTTAGAGCTTTGCCCATCACAACTCTATTCCATTGAGCCCATGTTCATTTTCTTTTCCAGTAGGGATGAGCAAGTCTGCCAGTCTCCATAGCTAATTCTATTTCTTGACCTCTCTATTTGACTACCCACAAGGGTGCTCATGAATGAAAATTGTTAATGCTTTTTTCCAGCATGGACATTTGTCCCCCAAGAACTGGCTTGAGTCCACCAGACTCCTTTCACTGCTAAACAATCATTGGATTGCAACCAAACTTCACTCCCATTCAGTCATCAGCTGGAGCTGAACCACTACCTAAGAGGTAAAAGGCTCTATACTTACTTCCAATCTCAAGAGACATTCAGTCTCAAACTCCTTCCACTTGTCACAAGAATGGAATTATATTGTATTATTTCCTGTTCTCATTACAATCTTTATCGCACAGAGAAGAGAGAGTTTTAATACCCAGCAGGATCTATGAAAGACAATTCCACGCTGCACCAGTTAACCTTTGCAGCATTCTGTACACTGACTGTTCATTTCCACTTCTTTCTCAGGCCACAGAGGCTGAGGAGCCAGCAATGATGAGCCAATCAAATTAGAGAACATTGAAAAGGTCATCATGGCACAATTTCCTATTCCACAGAATATATGAGGGATTTAAATTCTGGCATCTAATTTTGGTGACTGGGATTGTAATGCAAGCAGGAGATGTACAATATGAATTTGTTCTCATGACAAGGACAGTAATGAGAACAGAAAATGGTACACACACTCCCAAGTTTCATTAGAGGTTTAAATCTGCTGAGGTGTTATAATGGTGGGTACAACACTTTATATCACCAAACCTGTGTGTTTTATTTGTTTGGGTTGGTTTTTTAAGAATATAATTCCTCAACTCATAGTTTAATTCAAATGCTGAAGGAATTCTCAAATATTGATTATAATTTTGTAAAGAATAAAACATTTTAAGAAGGAAGATTCACTTATCCATGAGATTTAGAACAACTCATTCCATTTATATAACCCCTACCATCTGGAAAGGTGCTGGAGTACTGTAAAAACTGTGCTTATAGGAATCAGGTCACCTACCACAAAAATGTAACCATCTATGGCTTAAACCCAAGAGCCCATCTGTAGTGCAAACCAGTTTTTAGGAACAGGACATTAACACCAGTGTTATAATTCCAGTAGGGCCAGATCCTGCAATATTTATTCCCACTGAAGTCAAATAAACACATAAGAAACTAAATAGATCAGGGTAAAACTATTGATTCATTGATTTTAAGGCCAGATGGGATATTGTCTCTCTAAATCTGAATTATATTAAATCCCTAAGTCAAAGTATATTATGTCAACAGTTATCTTTATCAACTACAGTTGTGATCTCTTCAAAAAAATTATAGCAGTTTTATTTCACAAGAACTATTTTACATAAAATCATGTTTCCTGGCATTAATTATGCCACCATCCTTGAATTCTTTTTACAGATTTCATACTAGCCTTCACTGATTTAACTGCTCTATAGTTACCTTGTTCATCCTATTTTCCTGATTGAAATAATGGCACAATATTTTCTTTTCCTAGTCCCCTGGAGTGACAGTAAAGGTCTTTCCAAAGGGTCTGCAGTTCTTTTCAAACAACTCACCTCAGATCTGACAAATTCACTACATCAAACATGTCTTGCAGGCTATTTACTCACAAAGACTAACGTAAATTATCTCCAGAAAGCTTCTGACTTTTCAAGACTCATATCGTTGTGAGATGTATACACAAGTACTGTTTAAGGAATATTGTACCTATATGGAAAATATGCTGTATGGACTTGGTGTAGAGGTTTGTCACCAAGGGATATTATTTCTCAATGATGGCACATTTGAGCAAGAGCGATTTATCATTCCACTTAATTAGGTGGTGATGTAGTGCAAGGCTCAGTAATCTAGCCTTGCTCCAGCCCAGGACTATCAATAGAAAACCTGGAGGTAAAAAAGGAACATTACAACAGAGACCCACACTATTTATGAATAAAGACAAAAGATTATTCAATATAACACAGGGGGAGCAACACTATAGATCATTCACTGAGGAGACATCTTGAGGGGCAAGGGAGTTCTCATGAAAAATTGGATCCTGGCTCCTGTGAAGCCAGCCAGAGTGAACTTTAGAGGGGCGGAGAACCTACTTTAGTAGATAGGAAAGGTAATTATTAAGCAGTGTAGACTCAGGTTTGTGTTTTATGATTTTGTTTTGTATTGTAACCACTGGTTTCCATCATTTTCTCATGTTTCTAATAAAATTTCTATCCTTTCTTAAAAGAAAAGGAGGTTTGTTGGAGTGCTGTGTGTTATCTAGGAATGGGGGTTTAAGGTAAAACTAGTAAACTGGGGTAGAGTGGTTCCTTGGGGGCAGAGGATCTGGGAATTCTGTGTGTTGCCAGTGCCAGGTGTTGGATATCACTGGGACTGGGTGCAGCTATCATTAACCTACAAGGCAGACAGGGCTGGCACAGCCCAGAGAAGAGTGCATGAGTGGCTGAAAGGCTGGGGGTGGTAGGGAACTGCTACCTAGCTAGGGAGAAGCAAGGCTTCCTCATGCTAGAGGCAGACGGTAACAAGTAGACTCAGAGTTTAGGGTACCCTGAGAACTGTCACACTCAGAACTCTGGCAGTGTCCCAAGGTTTATTTAAAATGATACAGTGATTTTCTCAGCCAGTTCTTTTATTACTCTTGTATGCACATTATCAAGTCCTGCCAATTTAAAAAGGTTTAACTTTAATAGCAGCTGTTTAGCTGTTTAATAGCATCCCTAGTTATTGATGTCATAAAAAGTATTTCCTTATCAGTGTAAGATACAAAGACATCAATCTGTTTCTTTCCAAAATACAGAACAGAAATATTTATTGAATGTGATGACTTTTGTGCATAATGACTGATAGTTTTATCATCCTTATCTATCAGAGCTATCACCTTGTTAGAATTTTGTTTGCTCCTGATGTACTTGAAGAATTCCTTTTTATTGTCCTTTACCCAACTGGCCACAGATTTGTAAAGGATACCTTCAGCTTTCTTTATCAACTGTGTGCATTTTCTATAGGTTGATTGGTGTTAATTGCTATCAACTTTTCTATTTTTCCCATTTTTTTAATTTTACAGTCACTTCCTCTCCATCAGGATGTTGTTGTTGGTTTGTTTTATCCTAAAAAAGCCTTCCTGTGTGATTGTGTATTTCTTTAGCACCTAATCAGGTATTCAAAATAGAGCCTTTCACCTTTTAGAAAGTGACTCCCCTCCCCTAATGGCAACCCGTATGCTATCCTAGCAGCAGCTAATCCAGTCTTTATGGCAGGAGAAGCCAACTGGTGCCACTTACCAGGAATTTATCAGTCAGACCTAATTCTACAAAAAATGGAGCAAACTGCAATTCCCTTTGTTTTCAACATGGGAGTGTGGCCCACAGATACTATGGTTTCCAGCATGAACTATTCCATCCTGAGATGTGTGGTCTGGCTGGGGTTGTGGTTACCAGTGAATTGCACAAGATGACTGCAAATGAGAGTGGATCATGAGCCAGCTGGCAACATTGTGGGCTACATTTTGAACAGTAATATTCCAGACAGATACAACATCACTATTAAATAACCCATAGAAGATTGAATAAATCTGGGTTAAAATATCGCTGTACTTCCTGTGCCTTCCAATGGTAAGCCCGCTGAGGCAGGGACCAGCTATAAGTTTAGCACAGTTTGCCTACTCAGCAGCACATTGTACAGGGATAGTGCTATATACATAATGCTGAATAGCAAACAACTTGCAAAACAAACACTGTCACGTAAGAAGAAATTAATTCACACAGATAAGGGGTGTCTTCAAGGATGATATTTATCTGGACAGTGTCCCTTTACAGTTTAAAAAAGCCTCTGCTCATCCATCTCTGTGTCATCTCATTGAGTTGACTCTTGCAGGGACAGCGCTCCTCCCCTTCCCCCAATCGACAAAATAAATTACACGGGGCAATGCTAGCGCAGTGAACGTAAGTTTCACTGGCCATGGTAAGGGAGGTAACTGTATTTTCCAGGTGGTGCATCACTGCCGTATAGGGTTTTCTTTTGAACAACAAGATATTTGACCATCTCCAGCAATCTCCAGTAGACTTTGGGTAAACTCCTGGCCCCACTCAGGTCAATGACAAAGCTCCCATTGGCTTCATTGAAGCCAGTATTTCACCACCTGGATGTAGGAGGAACTAGAGAGAAGTAGTCACAAATGCTGAGCTGAGGAGGGAGAGAATTATTATTGTACAGATATTTCAAAGGAGAAACGACAAACTTAAATGAACATGTTCACCAGCATGAGTAAATCTAGAAGGTGAATTGACAAGAAAAAATGAATCTATTTTTATGCAACTGTCCCTCCTAATAAAGAAAATACAAAAAAACAGGGCATCTGAGCAGAATTGTTTTTAAGGCATTATTAAAACCATAACTAAAACTGGTACAAGTGTATGCTACAGAATCATCATAATGAAAATTACTTGTTTTGCCAAGTATAATTATTATTCTGTGCCTGAATTTAGAAGACAGACAAATGCAAAGGGCAAGAAAGGAACGCAGACCAAAATAATAGCAATTTAAAGAAGCTTATGGATCCATGGGATTGTTTGGTTAACCATTGGGTGTACAGAAT
Organism: Gopherus evgoodei; assembly: GCF_007399415.2. NCBI lineage: Eukaryota > Metazoa > Chordata > Testudines > Testudinidae > Gopherus > Gopherus evgoodei. The sequence continues at coordinate 13,567,088 of NC_044322.1, forward strand.
ATACCACATCATGTTCATAAAGTTTCTTAGTTACCTGCTAACTTGAGAGCTGGCAGTGGCTTGCTGTGGAAGAAATACTAATCATAATGGCAAAAGACCTTGCTTTACCTCCAGGACTTTATAGCAGGTAACTGCAATAAAATACTCCACATACCTGTCAATTGGTGACGCCTCTCCATGTGCAAAGAGATTGAATCTACTTAGTGATGGTCCTTGTCCTTCAGAAATTCAGGCTCTGCACCTGCAATGGGAACAGGTAGTTCCTGAGCTTTGGTTGGCTCTTCAGTTACTAGCTGGACGCTATACATTAGAAACATTCTTCATAACATTTTTTTCATTTTAAGCTAAGAAGTTAATCGATCTGATTTTTGTCCAATTTCAGGAATGTATTTAGTGCTGTCTGCCTAGTTACCTATATGGCTCCCATCACTGCAATAGAACAAACATGAATGAATTTCTCCTCACAATACCCCTCTGATGTAGGAAAGTGAGATGATGCCTTTGTATGGAGAGGGAACTGAGGCACAGAGAGAAACTACTGGCCCGTGGTCACATGGGGAGTCTGTGATAGAGCTAAGAATTGAACCTACTAGATCTTCTAAATTCCAATCCAGTGCCTTAATCACAGAACAAACCCTTCTCTCTCATTCATAGATTCTAAGGCCAGAAGGGAGGAATGTGACCATCTGCTCTGACCTCCTGCATAACACAGCCCATAGAACTTCCCTAAAATAATTCCTGCTTGAACTTGAGTAAATCTTTTATAAAAAATATTGAATCTTGATATTAAAAAAATGTCAGTAATAGAGAATCCACCACAGCCTTTGGTAATTTTTTCCAAGGATTAATTGTCTTCACTGACACAAAAGTTGCTGTATTATCATCCATGGAGAGTGAAGTCCTTTGTTATTCATAGGAGAGGTAGGCCACAAGAAGCACCAGTGCAAACTTCCCATATACACGTCTCCATCAGTGTACCTCATCCCTGCCCCAGGGAACAAAAGATATTCAGCCTCCATGCCCATTCCATCTTTGGCCCTTCTGAAACTGCCATCAACGATGGAAAACAATGCCGACTATAATGAGCTTTTACTTTGGATGGACAACTCTGGACTAGAAACTGGACTGAGATAATTAACTACTTCCATTTAGACAGTCATTAGGGAGTAGCCACCAAACAGTTGGTTGATGACCAAGGTAGATGGCCAAACAATCAGCAGAAAGTAGCTAGAGTTGGACACCCATAACATGAGATGGATTACAACCAGGTTCTTGAGGCTCCTTTTCCGGTAGCATGAAGTAGCAGAAAGCCTGTGGATTTGGACAAATGGAGGTGTTTTGGGGGAAAGGGGTGTGGCCAGATCACCATTGCACTCTGACTATTGTCAGCTGCTGAACTGCCTGTTGCAGGCTGTTGCAACCAAGTGTAATTTAGAGCTGCCATGGGGCTACTCTAAATTGTATTAGGTGCTGAACTGGCCCATGGTCACCCTGTTGATTGGAGAAGAACAAAAGTGGCTGAAAGCTATCCCCCCATTGCTCAGCTACAACTAGCAAAGCTCTGGCACAGTTAATGAACTAGCTTTTAGATCTTCTCAGTGGGCCAGGTTCTCCACTCACATCCCTTATACGCAGGTAAAATTTAATTGACACAACTTTCATAGCATCTAATCACTTCACAATGCCCTTGTGAAATAAGGAAGTGTCATTATTCCCATTTTATAGAAGGAGTAATTGAGGTGCAGAAAGACTCAATGTCTTGCTCAGGTTCACACAGGAAGTCTGGAGCAGAGCAGGAAATTGAACTAGGTCTCCCAAATCCTAGGCTATTGTCCTAAGCACTGGACCATCCTTCCTCTCTATTCACAATGGTGTCAGTGATAGGAGAATCAGGACTAATTTACACAGGGCCCAACCCCTCTGAAATCATTGTGATTATGAAGGATGTGTAATTTAGTGCAAAATTTAGACTCCTTGCAAATGAAGGCAAGTTTTATACCATGTTACCCTACTGTGTTACTCCACTGAAATCAATGGATTTCCACTGCTATCAAACTAGAATAACACAGTCAAGGTTGAGTCCCTAGGTATGGTGTCAGCTCCATCCAATGTGCCATAACAACTCATTCCTGAATGGTTTCATACTCTATATCCTAGAGCAGTTCTCAACCAGTGGTACGTGTACTCCTGGTGGTACACAGAGCTTTTGCAGGGGTACATCAATTCATCTAGATATTTTCCTAATTTTACAGCAGGCTACATAAAAAGAACTAAATCAGTACAAATTAGAATTTCATACAGACAATGACTTGTTTATATTGCTCTGCATACTGTACACTGAAATGTAAATACAATATTTATATTCCAATTGATTTATTTTACAATGATATGGTAAAAATGAGGAAGTCAGCCATTTTTCAGTAACAGGGTGCTGTGACACTTTTGTATTTTTATGTCTGATTTTGTAAGCAAGTAGTTTTTAAGTGAGGTGAAACGTGGGGTACGCAAGACAAATCAGCCTCCTGAGATGGGTACAGTAGGCTGGAAAGTGTGAGAGCCACTGTGCTAGAGCCTAGAGCAGGGATCGGCAACCTTTGGCACGCAGCTCTCCAGGGTAAGCAACATGGCTGGCTGGGCTGGTTTACCTGTTGCGTTCGCAGGTTCAGATGATCACAGCTCCCACTGGCCACAGTTCACCGACCCAGGCCAATGGGAGCGGCGGGGAGCGGCGGCCAGCAAATCCCTCATCCAGTGCCGCTTCCCGCAGCCCCCATTGGCCTGAAGTGGCGAGGCCAGTGGGAACCGCGATCAGACAAACCTGTGGACGCAGCAGGTAAACAAACCAGCCTGGCCCGCCAGGGCGCTTATCCTGGCGAGCCGCGTGCCAAAGGTTGCCGATCCCTGGCCTAGAGACAGCCATAGCCAGCAGATCAGCGTTAATCATTACCTCAAAGACAACATAATGAAGCGATACCTCTGACATTAAACAACTGATAAAAACCACCTGTGTGAAGAAATCTCCCCAGTATTAGACAGGCAGGTATAGAATTGTCAAACATCGCATCTTGCTTATCATGACCTTGCACCTAGATTAGTCATTTGCACCTGAGCAAAGTGAATGTAAAATGTCATCAATTCAGATTTCTCCAGTCACACAGGTGGTAGCATTTTACCCCAGTGTAACTGACCGCACAAGTGGGGAATCAGACCTTAAGAGCTAATGCCATCTTTCTCTATTACCTAAAAGACAATTTGAAGAAAGGAACAAAACAATTCATTGTTAATAATTTAAGAACCATTCTAAACAGCATTGCAGTGGTTTAACTTCCCCCTCCTCAACTCCTTGTGTTTCAGCCATATGCTAAAAACTCCAGCTTCACTGATGCCTTTCTTAATTGCCTTTTCCATTACTAAAGAATCTCTTTATAAACATTACTGTACAGTGCTAGGACTCAAAATCTCAAGCCCCATGCTGGGTAGTTCCACTACCTGTTTATTATATATGATTAGAGAATGCAACAGTGACTTTGAGGTGCTATAAAGCCTTGACAACACAAATATATTACCTCTCTCCTCAGTTTCTGAGCACATACAGAGTCAATGCTGTAATTTTCATAATCATCTTAGACCTTCTTTGTTTCTCTCTCTACAGCAGTGATTATGATTTTCCCAAAGAACGAAGAAACACTGGTTTTATTGTCAAGCTAAAAATTATTTTCCCGTGCAGAAAAATTGTGGCAAAAGAATAGTAACAACAGGTAAGGAACAGTACAAATATATTCTCTTCCATGTACATGACAGTACTGTATTTTGTAAGAAACAATCAGTTCAGCATGTCAGAGAAAACACAACGACACATAAAAAATAGTGAATTATGCAGGAATACTCAGGATAATTTAGGTTTCAGCACAAAGTTCTAGTGAACTCTGAGATCATTTACTGTTATCTATTTTACAGGACTCAGAAATGTGAAGGCAACTTTACAAACATAGAGAACAAAACATAGGAGCCATTCCCTGAAATTCTTGAAGTCTAAAGACCTGATTCTCATGTACAATAGGACCTCTTTACACCATTCCGGCATTAAACAGCTCATAGAAATAACACATGTAAAATAGAAGTTTCCCTGGTTTGAGACAGGCAGTTATAGAATTGTCAAACATTGCATCATGGCCTTGCACCTTGATTAGTCATTTACACATGGCATCATAGTGGGGCCTTAAGGTGAATATAAATGTAATTGACATCACTTTAAGACCATTTTACGCTGCCAAGGTGATGTAAAGGGAGCTTAGCGTAAATGAGAATCAGGCCCTAAGGCCTTCATCCTGCAGTTGGATCTGCATGGATAGAACCCTGTGCTACAAGAGGACCCAGATAACGGCAATGACCCTCCACCTCGGGGTAAGGGTGCACCTACATGGGACAGACTGCATGATTGGGGCCTAAATAAAGACATAATAAATGCATACAAAAGAAACGGGGAGGGGCAAGGAGGACAAGGTTCAGATAACAAGACCAGATGGGCATTTAGAGAGTAATGCACAACAAGTTATCAGACACTAAAGAAACAGATGAGAAATCCAAGTGGTGATGTTCCTAAACAAGGCCAGAGTACAACCTTCTGCTGAGTTCATGCAGAATCTGTGTCCACATACCTAGCAGTATACTGACACCATTCCACTCATGCGAGAAGAGGTACCAACATGAATATAGTAGTCTCTGTCTTCTCAGACTGTGACTATTTTGCCCTGCAGCTGAGAATGACTTGTTTCTGGTAGTCATTGCTCAGCTGTTGGAGATTCTCTGTCCAGACTTCAGTGCTGCATTTGTCAGCATGTTGTCTTATAGCTGCGATGGTAGAAACAAACGAGGCCCCAAAAACCCTTAAAAGGAGATAGAGTTACATTCCCAGGCCTGAGGGCTCTTTAAAACTGGAGGGTTTTATTACAACTATTGTCAGAGTCTGGCAAATACACACAGAGTTTGCACAAGCCACACTGCTGGAGGAGCACTTCTGACCCTACCTGTTCTGACCCTACCTGTTCACCAAGAGCTATGTCTCTTTAGCCACTTCAGCACAGTTCTATATCTTAAAGGGACAGTGCACAGTAAAATATAGTCCTAGAATTGCACCCACTTATACAAAAAAAGTTAATTTATAAGAAAATACACTGACTATTCTAATTCATGAGTGTTACTCTATGATAACATTTTCCTACAAAAAGTCATTTACCGCATAGAAAATATCGTACCCACATTTATGAAGTTGAGGATGACTCTAGGAGGTATGTAAGATACTGTCCATGAAGAGTGATTCAGTCACAGACTTTAAGGCGTGAAGGGACCATCAAGATAATCTAGTCTGACCTTCTGCACATGACAGGCCATCCAATTTCACCCACCCCCCTCTGGCATAGGCACATAACCTCTGATGGAGTTACTGAAGCCCTCACATCTTGATTTAAAGATTACACGTTTCAGACAGTCCACCATTTACTCCAGTTCAAAACAGCAAGTGGCCCATGCCCCATGCACCAGAGGAAGGTGAACCCCCGCTCCCTCGAGATTCTAATAGCAGTAATGGCTGGACTATATGCCATTGTAGGCAGCCTCATCACACTATTCCCACCACAAACGTATCAAGCTCAGTCTTAAAATAAGTTAGGCGTTTTGCCCCCACTACACCTCCTGAAAGGCTATTCCAGAATTTGATTCCTCTAATGGTTAAAATTTTTTATCTAATTTCAAGTCTAAATTTGTCGATGGCCAGTTTATATCCATTTGTTGTTGTGCCAACATTTGTCCTTAGCTTAAATAACTCCTGTTTATTCTTCTGATGTATTGATAGAGGACAATAATATCTTCCCTCAGCCTTCATTTTGTTATGCTACACAAGCTAAGATCTAAGCCTCTTCTTGTCAGGTAGGTTCTCCATTCCTCTGATTGTCCTAGTAGGCTTTCTCTGCACCCGTTTCAGTTTGAATTCATCTTTCTTAATCATGGAAGACCAGAACTGCAGACAGTATTCCAGATGAGGTCACACCAGTGCCTTGTATAATTACAATAATACTTCCCTATCTCTACTGGAAATACCTTGCCTGTTGCCTCCTAGAATTGCGTTAAACTTTTTTCATAACAGCATCACACTCATGGCTCATAGTCACCCTCTGATCGACCAATACTCCCACGTCTTTCTCCTCCTCTGTTGCTTCCAACTGATAAAACTCCAGTTTATAGAAAAAAATATTGTTTGTCTCTAGGTGCATGACCTTTCATTGGCATTATTAATTTCATCCCATTTCTGCTACTCCAGTTTTCAAGCTTGCCCTGATCTTGTTGTATGATATTTCAGTGCTCCTCTGTTTTGGCAATATCTCCCAACTTTGTGTTATCTGCAGATTAGCACATTCCCACTTTTTGTGCCAGAATCATTAATGAAATAAGACTGGTCCCAAGACCAATGTGATCTCTGAAGAACTCCACTAGTAACCTCTCTCCCTGACAGTTCACCTTTTAGCATGATAGGTTGTAGTTTCCCATTCAACTGCTTCCTTACCCACTTTTCAGTTCTTGTATTAATCCCCATCTTCTCCAGTTTATCTAATAATTTCCCATGTGGAACTGTACCAAATGGTTCACTGAAATCCAGGTAAATTAGATCTACTGCATTTCCTTTGTCTAGAAAATGAGCTATCTTTTCAAAGAAAGAAATCAGATTGGTCTTTCACAATCTATCTTTTGTAAAACCATGATGTATTTTATCCCATTTGCTGTTTTCCTCTATATCCTTAACAATTTTCTCTTTCAAAGTTTATTCTAAGCCCTTGTATAGAACTGAGGTCAAACTAATGGGCCTGCAGTTTGCCAGGTCACTTTTTTTTCCTTTATTAAATATAGGTATTATATTTGCAATTCTTCAGTCCAGTACAACTCCTTGCTATTGGGCTAGCGATTTCATATGCCAATTCCTTTAATATTCTTGTATGGAGATTATCGGGGGCCCTCAATATGGCCCCATTAAGCTGTTTGAGTTTGGCTTCCATCTCAGATAGCGTCATTCTCGATAGCCACCCTGCTATGTCCCCACATTCCTCAATACTCTTATTAAAAACTGAGGCAAAGTGTTTGTTTAGGCGTTGGGCCGTACCTAAATTAACTTTATTCTCCTTCCCATTGTCAGTGGTGCAACTTCTTTCCTTATTTTCTTTTTATTCATATGGCTAACAAACCTTTTACTATTGGTTTTCATTTCTTTTGCATGATCCAGTTTTGCATTGCTTTTGGGAGTTCTCAATTTCCCCCTACACTTTCTGCACTGCTGTATAGATACCTTAGTTGTTTCTGCTTGGCTTCACCCAGATTTCTTGCCCGATTAGGTACACTCATTTTATTGCCATTATCACCTACCTGACTGTTACTCTCAGGTATTAGCACTATCTTTTCCCTTGTTGCCCGTTCTTCTACCCTCTCTCCATCTACATTTCTGCATCGCTTTATCCTCTTTTACTTGATTTTCCTCTTGCTCAATACTAGAATCAGGCAGTGAGATTACATGAGCGTCTCCTAGCCATCTCCCCTGAATTCCTAGTTTAAAGCTCTTAAACTGATTAAAGCTCTTTTAATCAGTTGTGTTAACTTCCACCCCAGAAATCTATTTTTCTCCCTACTCAGGTGGAGTCCATCCCATGAGAATAGTTGGTGAATGCCTCCCCAAAGGATGAACATCCCAAAGTCCTCCTTATAGCACCACTGCCTGAGCCGGCTATTGTCGTAATCTTATCTTGCCTTTGCTCTCCTCCTATTGGGACAGGTAGAATCCCATTAAACATTACCTGAGCCTCCATTTCTTTAAGCGTCTTCCCCAGTGAAGCTCTTATTTGTTTTGATGCCTAGCAAAACTTGACAATTGTTAGGCTGCCCATGTGCTAAGACCACTGCCTATGGTGCTGATCAGTACTGTTACATTATTTCCTTGTACTCCACTGTCAGTCCATCTTGTACTTAGCTTGTAAGGTCTTAGAGGCAGGGACCATCTTTTTCTTCTGTGCTGGTACAGTGCCTAACATAATGGATCAATGATTAGGGCTCCTAGGTGTTATAGTAATACAAATAATAATAATCCTCAGCAGCAGCTATGTTTTGATTCCAAGTGCAGAATCTCACTAACCTGAATCTCTCTGTCTTCAAACTATCTCGATACTCTACAGATGAGATCTTTCTCCTTCACATATCCTACAGCATATTGTTCTCATCACCATATCTAAGCACTGACCAGGTAAATCATGACATCTGTAGCCACCTTCCCGTATACAGCAACTTCACAAATTTCATTTTATTGTAGATCTCAGCTTCTTTGCCAGTACCAAAAGTTCTCTTTTCTTCTGCTATTATTTATAGCTCTAAGAGCTCTTTACAGCTTTTGTCGGTTTTTAGTTTTGTTTTTGTTTTTTTGGGTAAAAATAGCTGTGTTTTATTGTATTAAAGGCTGAAGCTAAATGCATTGGAATTAATGCCACTCATCAGATGACAAATTGCACCTCCTTAACATAAGAATGTCATCTTTTCTAGGGTCCAGACTAGTGGTGAAGAGAAAGAGATAATGGAATGACTTCAGCTTACTTGACCCTTATGGAAAAGTGAAATTATATTAACATCTTGTCATGACTTCCTTTATTCCATATTATACAGTAGGGTAGCTGATGAGTTAATATATGACTGTAATGCAGTTAAGAGGTATTACATCAATCTATCCTGTCTACCATGAATTCTGAGGTTCCATTTGGCGTAACATACCTACCATTCTTTTGCTTCTTTTTTTTTATGCAACATTTAAAAATCTTCTGAAGTTAAAGTATTAATTTATGGCCTGATCCCACATTGCTACAGTCAATTGAGTTTACTGGGAACAGGATAGAGAACTTAATTAGCAACTAAACTTTCCTTTGAAGAGATGTCAGGGTATTAGCTGTACTAAACTTTCATATTGAAAAATCAGAGCCTGGCAAAATTTGTCTGACTATGGCTTTCAGTTGGTTCTGAAACTCAAGCCAATTTTAAATCTTCCTGCTAACTTGGGCCAGGTTTCAAAGAGGCCTGGACCCATTTATGTTAAGGGCTGAAATGAGGAGGAAAGTTGCTTTTGCACTACCTCAAGCAAAACTAACTAAAAAGTTGACAGTTTCAGCTGAATTTTGCTTCAGGTTTGTGATCTTTATAGTCCATGCAACACTGAGACAAGTAAGTGGTAGAGGGCTGAACTGCAATATTTACCACTGCCACCGTTTCCCTGAAAAATTTCTTTTCTGCCACGGTACAGGAGTTGCAAACAGAGCTGTAAACAGGGGAGTCTGAGTGGGACTTCTGTTGGAGGAGAAGGTATTTGTAGGTATTTGTAGTTGCAGTTGTATGTGTGGAGGTTGGTAGGGGCAGTGTGCTGGGAGAGAAGCTGAGCCCTGAGTAGGGGGTGGGGCTTCTCTGACAGGGGTCCTATAAAGGTAGCCAGTCAGTCAGGCAGTGGCATAGACAGCTGCAGCGGCACAGGAGCCAGCAAACAAAGCTGTAAACAGGGGAGTTTGCAGAGGGAGTTTTGGGGAAAACTAAGAGAAGCAGGCAGAGGAACATACAGGCTACTGAAGGGAGTGTGCAGTGTTCTAGCAGTGTCTTGGTGCTTGCTGAGGGTTTGTTTTGCTGTGGGTGGTGGTGTTTTGGGTTGGTTTGTGTTTCCCAGATTTACAGGATTTAGGTGGGAAGCCTATGACAGATACAGAGACAGCAGTTGTAATGACCCAAGCAGTGGAAGACACAATGAAGATGACTGGATGTGGAAGCCGTGGCATGTACATGATCCTGGAGGGGGTACCTGATAAGAGTTTTGTCTGCATGAAGTGCTGCCTGATAGAGCTGATGGAAGAAAAGATCTGAGGATTGGAGATGGAGGTGGAAACTCTGGTCAAGTTTAGAAGGGGTTCGAGCGGATGATGGAGCAAACACAGGATGAGGCTGAAGGAAAAAGCTCAGACTTGCAGATGTAAGCAGGACCAAAGAACTTTGAGAGGAGACTGCTGGGTGAGGAAAGTGGATGGCGAGCCAGGAAGAGGAAAATACAGGCTAGTCAAGGAGCAATAGAGCTGAGGAACAGGTTTGCAGAGTTGGAAAATGAAGAAGGGGCACAGCAGGTGGTCGCTGAAGGTGAGAAGGCAAGGAAGAAGAGAAGAGCAGCTAGCCCTATAAGGAGAGGGGAAGAGTCAATGGAGATGACACCAAACATGAGCCCCAGGAGGATACGGGATGGGTTGCAGAGGATTGCATGGGTGAATAGGAATCGAGAGAACTTGCAGCCAGAGGGAACAGGGGATAGACCGGAGAATCACACCGTCACCAGGAAAAGGCAGGTCTATGTGATTGGGGACTCCTTACTGAGCAGAACAGACAGGACTGTAACCAGAGCTGATCCAGTAAACAGAAGAGTATGCTGTCTGCCCTGTGCTAAGATATGGGACCTGAGGCTGAAGAGGATCCTAATGGGAGCGGGAAAGTATCCACTGATTGTCCTTCATGTAGGAACAAATGATACTGCTAGATTCTTGCTGGTTGTATTCTTGTATGTTGCCAGGCTGGGGAACATACTTAAGGAAATGGAGGCTCAGGTGATCTTCAGTGGGATTCTGCCTGTTCCTAGAGAAGGGCAACAATGGTGTGACAAGATTATGGCGATCAACACATGGCTCAGGCAGTGGTGCTATAAGGAGGGCTTTAGGATGTATGGCCACTGGGAGGCATTCATGGACAGAGGACTGTTCTCTTAGGATGGACTTCACCTGAGTAGGGAGGGAAATAGACTTCTAGGATGGAGGCTGGCACAACTAAGAGAGCTTTAAACTAGGAATTGGGGGGAGATGTCCAGGTAATCTACACGCTCAATTTTAACATTGAGAGGGCAAGAAAACAAAGCAAGAAAGGATACTGTCATGGGTAGGAGAATGGACATACGGGGAAGGGTACTGTAGATACAATTCTAATAGGTGATACTGGCGGTAGAACATCTGGGCCTAATAGGGTAAAGAATGTGAGTGAAGCCAAACAGCAAGAATTAAGATGTTTGTACACTAATGCAAGGAGCCCAGGTAACAAAATGGAGGAACTAGAGTTACTGGTGCAGGAAGTGAAACCAGCTATTATAGGGATAACAGAAACATAGTGGAATAGTAGTCATGTCTGGAGTACAGGTATTGAAGGGTATGTGCTATTTAGGAAAGTCAGAAATAAAGGCAAAGATGGTGGAGTAGCATTGCATATCAATGATGAGGTAGACTGTAAAGAAATAAGAAGGGATGGAATGGATAAGACAGTCTATCTGGGCAAAAATCACATTGGGGAAGAAAGCTACTAGAGCCTCCCCTGAGATAGTGATTGGGGTGTGCTATAGACAGCCAGGATCTGATTTGGATATGGATAGAGATCTTTTTAATGTTTTTAATGAAGTAAATACTAATGGATATTGTGTGATCATGGGAGACTTCAACTTCCTAGATGTAGACTGGAGGACAAGTGCTAGTAATACTAATAGGGCTCAGATTTTCCTAGATGCGATAGCTGATGGATTCCTTCACCAAGTAGTTGCTGAATTAAGAAGAGGGGATGCCATTTTAGATTTGTTTTTTGTGAGTAGTGAGGACCTCATAGAAGCAATGGTTGTAGGGGACAACCTTGGTTCGAGCGATCATGATCTAATTCAGCTTAAACTAAATGGAAGGATAAACAAAAATAGATCTGTGCCTAGGGTTTTTGATTTCAAAAGGGCTAACTTTAAAGAATTAAGGAAATTAGTTAGGGAAGTGGATTGAACTGAAGAACCTGGGGATCTAAAGGTGGAGGAAGCCTGGAATTACTTCAAGTCAAAGTTGCAGAAACTATCAGAAGCCTGCATCCCAAGAAAGAGAAAAAAATTCATAGGCAGGAATTTTAGACCAAGCCGGATGAGCAAGCATCTCAGAGAGGTGATTAAAAAAAGCAGAAAGACTACAAGGGATGGAAGATGGGAGTGATCAGCAAGGAAAGCTACCTTATTGAGGTCAGAGCATGTAGGGATAAGGTTAGAAAGGCCAAAAGCCATGTAAAGTTGGACCATGCAAAGGCAATTAAAACCAGTAATAAAAGGTTGTATAGCCATATAAATAAGAAGAAAACAAAGAAAGAAGAAGTGAGACCACTAAACACTGAGGGTGGAGTGGAGGTTAAGGATAATCTAGGCATGGCCCAATATCTAAACAAATACTTTGCCTCAGTCTTTAATGAGGAGCTTAGGATAATGGTAGGATGACAAATAAGAATGAGGATATGGAGGTAGATATTACCACAACTGAGGTAGAAGCCAAACTCGAACAGCTTAATGGGAGAAAATCAGGGGGCCCAGATAATCTTCATCCAAGAATATTAAAGGAACTGGCACATGAAATTGCAAGCCCATTAGCAAGAATTTTTAATGAATCTGTAAACTCAGGGGTTGTACCGTATAACTGGAGAATTGTTAACATAGTTCCTATCTTTAAGAAAAGGGAAAAAAAGTGATCCGAGCAACTACAGGCCTGTTTGTTTGACATCTGTAGTATGCAAGGTCTTGGGAAAAAAACTGAAGGAAAAAGTAGTCAAGGACATTGAGGTCAATGGTAATTGGGACAAAATACAACATGGTTTTAGAAAAGGTAGATTGTGTCAAACCAACCTGATATCCTTCTTTGAAAAGGTAACAGACAAAGGAAATGCAGTGGATCTAATTTACCTCGATTTCAGTAAGGCATTTGATATGGTTCCACATGGGGAATTATTAGCTAAATTGGAAAAGATGGGGATCAATGTGAAAATTGAAAGGTGGATAAGGAACTAGTTAAAGGGGAGACTACAATGGGCCGTACTGAAAGATGAATTGTCAGGCTGGAGGAAGGTTACTAGTGGAGTTCCTCAGGGATCGGTTTTGGGACCAATCTTATTTAATCTTTTTATTCCTGACCTTGGCACAAAAAATGGGAATGTGCTAATAAAATTTTTGGATGACATAAAGCTGGGAGGTATTGCCAATACAGAGAACGACCGGGATATCATACAGGAAGATCTGGATGACCTTGTAAACTGGAGTAATAGTAATAGGATGAAATGTAACAGAGAAAACTGCAAGGTCATGCATTTAGGGATTAATAACAAGAATTATTGTTATAAGCTGGGGAGGCATCAGCTGGAAGTAACAGAGGAGGAGAAGGACTTCAGAGTATTGGTTGATCACAGGATGACTATGAGCCTCCAATGTGATATGGCTGTGAAATAAGCTAATGCGGTCTTGGGATGCATCAGGCGAGGTATTTCCAGTAGAGATAAGGAGGTATTAGTACCGTTATACAAGGCACTGGTGAGACCTCATTTGGAATACTGTGTGCAATTCTGGTCTTCCATGTTTAAGAAGGATGAATTCAAACTGGAACAGATTCAGAGAAGGGCTACTAGAATGATCTGAGGAATGGAAAACCTGTCATATGAATGGAGACTCAAAGAGCGTGGCTTGTTTAGCCTAACTAAAAGAATGCTGAGGGGAGATATGATTGCTCTCTGTAAAAATATCAGAGGAATAAATATCAGAGAGGGAGAGGAATTATTTAAACTCAGTACCAATGTGGACACAAGAACAAATGGATATAAACTGGCCATCAGGAAGTTTAGACTTGAAATTAGATGAAGGTTTCTAACCATCAGAGGAGTGAAGTTCTGGAACAGCCTTCCAAGGGGAGTAGTGGGGGCCAAAGACATATCTGGCTTCAAGACTAAGCTTGGTAAGTTTATGGAGGGGATGGTATAATGGGATAGCCTAATTTTGGCAATTAATTTGTCTTTGACTATTAGCAGTAAATGTGCCCAATGGCTTGTCATGAGATGTTAGATGGGATGGGATCTGAGTTACTACAGAGAATTCTTTCCTGGGTGTCTGGCTGGTGAGTCTTGCCACATGCTCAGGGTTAACTGATCGCCATATTTGGGGTCGGGAAGGAATTTTCCTCCAGGACAGATTGGCAGAAGCCCTGAGGGATTTTCGCCTTCCTCTGCAGCGTGGGGCACAGGTCACTTACTGGAAGTCTTTAAACCATGATTTGAGGACTTCAGTGGCTCAGACACAGGTTTGATACAGGAGTGGGTGGGTGAGATTCTGTAGCCTGCATTGTGCAGGAGGTCAGAGATGATCATAAGGGTCCCTTCTCACCTTAAAGTCTATGATTCTATGAAATCAGTGCTTATTTCAAACACAAAAACATTGTTTCAAAAACCCGGTTAAGGTTGCTAAGGAAACTGCACTGTTGTCATTGTCACATCATTTACAAAACCTGTACCCTTAAAAGCAAGGAAATGAATAGTTAAAGGCATCATACATCTTACATTGTTAACACAATGAACAAACATATTTTTCTTCTTAAGAATAAAGAAAGGCAGGGCACCTACTAAGCTAAAGACCAATCTCTCTTAGCTGTCAGCTATGGAAACAACCTTATGTTCTTTTTAAGTCCCAACCAGCCAATAGAGAGCAATATATTCACAAACATTTAGGGTAACATTTTAAGAAGTGCCTGCTAACTCCAGGATCCTTGATTTTTTGGGCACCCAGCTTGAGACATCCAGGACTTGATTTTTTCAGAGATTCTGAGTGTCTGCACCTCCCATTCACTTCAGCTGGAATTATGAGTGTTCAGTATCTCTGAAAATTAGGCCAAAAGTGTCTCAAACTGAGCACCCAAATTTTGACATTAGAGCCCACTTTAGAAAATAGCGAACATTGTCCACAATCATGTTCCTACATAAATTGATGGCTAAAAAAAATCCCAATGACATCAAGAACAGCATATTTATGCCCACATCTCCAACTGGAATCCATGCGAACAGGATTGGTTCAAACTTTGCAAAAACATTCTCTTTCACCTTTACACAATTCTGAGTCTAAACCAATTCTCCAAACCAAAGCTCTAGGGAGAAGAATAAAATGCAGCTATAAAATGGAAGCTAGTGGCGACTCTAACTATGGAGAAGCTAGTGGCTTCTCCAAAATTAACTCTAAGGAATATCTGCCATCTTCAATCTCTCTCTTTATATCTGCTCCTCCATCTCTCAAATTCTTGCTTACTTTTTCAAGCAGATGATTGATACGAATTCATCTGAGCTTCCTTCAACAGTACCTGCCCCTTTTCTCCGTTATCCGGTCTCTGACTCCGAGGTGTCTTGCTTATTATTTTTACTTCCAACTGCCCTCCACTCGTCCCCTTGACTCCATTCTATCTTAGGTGCTGACCATTTTTGCTACTGCTCTCCTCTCCTCCTTGCCTCTAGATTCTGCTGCCTTCATTGAATCATGCTTTTTATCCTCATGCCTAAAAGACTGAGCATTGACTCCAACTTTTGTCCCCAACTACTGTCTTAGCTCCCTTTCACCTGTAAATTCTTTCAACAGCTTGTAAGAAGCTGGTGTTCTCAAACTGCTCCAAATAAAGTCTACTCCCATTGTCTAAGGTCAGACATACTACCTTTCCTGGTGTTTGACTTTACTGGGAACTCACATAATAACAATGAACCATAGATTTCAATCACAACTTTCTTCCCCAGCCTGGATATAACTAGGATTTCCTGCATATTCTTAGGATTTCCTCCCTAGCTATACTAAATTCCTTCCAACCAGAGTCACACACCTTTCTAGAGTTAACACAATACACCTGTAATAACGAACTTACTCAGTCACTTCATGAAGGTTCTAATTTTATTAAGAGTCTTGGTCAATGACAGCAGAACCTTCCAACTCTATGCAGTCATAGATCATGCCTCATGTTACAGGCCATAAATGGCCCTGCCTCCTCTTCCTTGCTTTTAGCCACTTCCTGGATCCCCAATAATCTGAGAAGCATTTAAAATGTGACTCTTCTTTTGTGTGCATACAAATCTCCTCCTCTCTGGCCTCATTGAGACCCACAACATTGCCTTCAACCCCATCCCGAAAGCAAGTGTTAGAAAGACCTTCATCCATAGACCAAACTACATCACTCTCCTCTTCAAACACTTCGTCTGTCTCCCCCTTGCCCAACATATCCAGTTCAAATATCTTGTCCTCGCTTCTTCTTCAAATATATTGTCCTACTCTGCACAGCTTCTTCCTGATTTACCTCTTGGCTCCCAAGTCCTAACATGTCCCCTCGGGCCCTTCACTGTCTTTCTCCTGTCTGCATATCTTTTTGTTGCGTCTAGTTAATGCACGGGTTGTCAAACTGGGGGTTGGGACCCCTCAGGAGGTCACAAGCTTATTACATGGGGGATCACAAGCTGTCAACCTCCATCCCAGACCTCGCTTTGCCGCTAGCATTTATAATTGTGTTAAATATATAAAAAAGTGTTTTTAACTTATAAGGGGGGTTGCACTCAGAGACTTGCTATGTGAAAGGAGTCACCAGTAATAAAGTTTGAGGGCCACTGAATTAATGGAACATCTTTCCAATCATAGCAGGTTGTGCGGAGGAGGATCTAATGGGTCACATGGTCATCACTGGCTAACTGGGCCCCTTGTCCCTTATGTAAACAAAGGACTGTGGCCATTACTGGAATGTTCCAGCACTTAGCAATAATTTGGCTCCTCCTATGAGCTGGTTTGGGTTTCCTCTTCCCTTCATTCCTTCCAACAGGGAAACCATTCAGTCTCTTAGTTGGGCCCCAACTCCCTTGCTCCAACTTACTCTGCAGCTTTTCCAAACTGGCCAGCGAAGATCCTCTCCCTATGTCAGACTGCTCACGATAAGGATAAGGATTAAAATAGGGAATGTAAGAAAATAACATAGGAACTACAGAAAGTGGGGAAGAGGAAATGGATCCCCTCCTCCACACACACACACGCACAATGCTGACTTGGGGTACAGAGGAGCGAGGAGAATGAAAACACCACAGTATTTGGAGACTGCTGGCAAAATGTGGATACCCGAGTAAGATGGACAATATTTTTGATGACTCTGTGGAGGCATGACAGGATGCATCTGTGCAGTTAGAATGACATTGCACATGCAGGGGATATCATCACTTTTTCTTTGCTACAAGGTTACATGAAGCAACTTGTGAGCTACCCTTGGAAATAAAAAATAGATGTTGCTCAGACTAATTTGTTAATTTATCCTATTTGCATGCATCAACAAAGGTGTCAAAGGCCCTTGTTAGAAAAGTACACATTGTGCACTTGTAGCCCACTCAGAGCAAGACCTGTAGATAATTACTTCCCATTATGCAGCTGCCTATGTGAACTCTGGCTTCTCAATTGGCATTGCAAAGACCAATATTACTCACCAATCATGCCAAATAAACAGTATATTGAACCAAACATTGGGGTCAATGGTACAATGCTAAAGAGAGCGATATAACTTACCTACCTTGGAAGTGTCCTAATTAATAAGGCTCTTATAGAGATGTAAAAGTCACATATAAAAAAAGCCCCAAACCACCTTTTGTGAAGGTTTGGCTGATGTTTGCAGTAATGTGTGAAAGAAAAATGGCATTTGTATTTGCACAAAGGCCACGTAGTCGAGCTTTCTGCCCTATTATATGGAACTGAGATATGGACTTGCTATCAAGACCAGATGAGGCACCTTAGATCATACATGGGAAGAAAAAATAGTCAAAAACAGTATTGCTGATGAGGATGCAGTCAATATCAACTGGTCTACAAATACCAAAGCAATTGATCTCTGATGAGCTGGCTGATGGAAAGAGAACACAAGCTCAGAGGAATGAGTATTTAAAAAAAATTTGCTTGAGAAATATAATAATAGTGATACAGCACATTGGGAAACTATATCTATCATGCTAACTGAACATGAAGGATAAATAACAGCTGTTTGAAAATGAAAATGGCACAAAGTCCCAAAACGCCATCAAAAACTACAGTCATGTCCAGTGTATTAGCCTCAGCAGCAGAAACAAGTCTGCCCGACCTGCAACAGAAGTTGACAGATAAATTTATAAGCTGTAAGCTATAACACCTGCAGTACTTGGTTATAAAGTGGTAACTGTCACCCAGTCTGTGGCTAAATTGAAGATATTGGTAGATAGTATGTTCCTCCTACCAGAAGTGGCCAGGGTGTTTCAAAAGACCTGCATATCTAACAATTCAAAGTAGCCATAAGACTCCAGCTTGGAGAATGAGGATCAGTGAAATTATACTCTGAGGGTGTTCAACCTCTGCCTCAAATGTCATTTTTCCAGATTGAATCTTGACATGTGGATCTATCGTTGAATGAACGATTCATAGTACTTTACATTCATTCACTCCAGATTAGTTTAATCAATGCAGATGTAGTACAAAACTGTCTAAAAGGCAACATAGCTGTCGATGTCAATGTATTTAGTAGAGGAAAGTCAATGGAAGTACGTGCGATGTTAGTGGCTAGTCTCCATGGCCTAGATCCACAATGGTATTTCAGCTTCTAACATCTACTGAATTCAGTGAACGTTAGGAGCCGAAATACTTTTGGGGAACTAGACGAAGTACTGCTCTTTACAAACAGGTATCTTTTGTACATTACAGTGGAATGGAAGGATAGTCTTGTGGTTAAGACTGGGACTTAGAAGAGCTGGGTCAGTCGCTGACTCTATATAGTCTTGGATAAATCATTAGTTTCTTTGTGCCTCAGCTCCCTACCCCCCTGTTCCTGTGGTCTGTCTCTTTTATTTAGACTGTAAATTCTTCAGGAAGGAGCTGTCTCTCAATATGTATATACTCATCACCTACTACAATGATGCCCCCATCTTGGGTGGGATACCTACGTGCTACTGTAATATAAATCCTATAGCAACACCTAGGCATTATGGGAAGCAGAACTTATATAGGGATTTAGCCGTCTTTTTTTTTTTTTTTTTGCCTGGTTACTATACTGTACATCAAGTCTTTTGTATTGTTGGAGTCCAGCTATTTTCTTTTTTAATATTTGCCTTTAAGAGCAGTTTAACAAGATTTTCATGGTATTTTCAGTAGACAAACTCCGATTATACATATACCATCTTCACAGAAGACTTGCCGGTTGCCGTACAATTAAGTACTTTGAAATGATCAATAATTAAGAGCATTTAAAAGCAGCAATAAACATATCCCTTCAACCTAAATATAAATATCAGCATGGACTGGGGCATTCTGAATAAGTAAGGAGAAATGTGGTCATAACTGCAAAATGCTCTGGATCAGTAAAGTCTATTGTGTAATTATTTACAGTACTTGTTAATCAAATAAGTGGCAAAGTCCCACCCCTAGACCCCAGAGGTGAAGACTACACATCCTTTGACAGGTTTGCAGGTTTTCCATAGAGTGTCAATAAAACTTTGCATAGTTCTTTGTGGTATGAGCAATGCCTTATTTCTTGCAATTCGAGGAGCTTGCCATATGTTTTAACTGAGTACATCTTCTGCTTCCTTTTAGTTCTGGTACAAGGTGCCAGAAACTTATCTCAACCTACATGCCACATGCCTACCTGATCATTGTGATGCTGGAAGACCAGGTGCCAGCTCATGCTGCTCCCCCTTAGCCTTACCGAACACTGAAAAATGCATAGCTGGAACCCAGTCTAGCTCACCTATGAGTTAATATTGTTAAAATAGGTATTAGAGTTATAAAAATGTGTTTATTATTTTGACTCTATGAGACATTTGTAACTTTCTGCATGCATTAATCGTACTTACAATATCTGTATTCTGTATTATAAGGTAATATTTAAAAGTTTAGCTCCGTGAATATGGAAGTGTTTGCTCTGAACTTATAAACCCAATAATCAGGAGAGAAGTATCAACAAGTGTGAAATACTAGCTTACCACAAGAGGTGTCACCTCCTGCCAAGCAAAAAAAGGCTCATAGGCATCAGATGAACGTCAGTGGACAAAAGACTTTTGTTGATTGCTCCCCCCACACCCAAAGAGAGGAGATGTGCATAAGTACTCGTCCCATCAGCTTGAACTCTAGGAAAAGAGAATAAAAATCCCTACCAAGATTAAATTATCTTTATTCTGCTTGACCTGTGAGGGGCAAAGACTTCTAAGCACAAGCAAGGGATCCCCAGTTGTTTAGCTCTAAAGGTCATACAGATCTTCCATATTACAGCAGCATCTGTTATCTTTTGAAACCTAAGACTGTAACTCATTTGTGTATGTTTACCTGTTTTAACTATGTAAATAATGCTCATTTCTTTTCCTTCGTAAATAAATTTTTAGTTATTTTATTATAAAAGATTGGTTACAAATGTTGTCTTTGGTTTGAGATCTGAGTTGCAACTGACCTGGGGTAAATGACTGGTCCTTTGGGACTGGGAATAACCTGAATATTTTTGTGATTTTTGGTGGAAGGGACCATCTACCTCAAAGGCAAGCCTGCCTGAGTGGCAAGATAGATGGGAGTTCCCAAGGGGACTGTCTGTGACTCTATGTTATAGCAGTGGAGGAGTTTGCACTTGATGCTTGGTTGGTGAAATCTAGGTATAAAACTCACAACCTGTTTGGGGTTTGTTCTCTGCTATTTAACTGTCTGCTTTGAGATTGGTACTCACGAGCCATGTCAGTCAAGGATGGCTTGACAATCATCTCGAAGGGCAGTGATGAGGTGATTGAAACATGTCACATGATTTGAGATGTAACCATTTTCAATTTTGCATGATTTTTGGAATATTTTTTACAAAATGCATATCCACATTTTGAGTTTACTAAAGACTACATTCTCGTACTGAAAACCAGGTTTTCCATAAATGCAAGTTTCAATAAAGAATTGGGTTAAAAATATCAATAAAATACTGATTAAAAAAAGTCACGAGAAATCTCACAAAAGGAAAGAAAATGTCACGTGACTGAGTCTTTCTTGCTGATGCAGACAAATTGCTCACTAAGCACTGCCCATCAGCTCAGTTCACAGAAACAATTAAAAAGCTCATGACAAATGTAAATTCAGATTCAAATTCAGAGAGATTCAGCTCAACCCAGGCTTAGTGAAATGCTGAATATTTCGAGCTATATTTGGGCTGTTCTGTACAACCCTATTAAATATACATTTTATGTGGTGCACATTAATCATATGAGCACCGTCTTAAGTAACTCAGACTTGTGACATAATGGATTCCTTTCCAACACCTGAGCAATCAAACAGAGACTGACTTTCTTCATTTAGTGAAATAGATTTATCTAAGCCATGTTTCAAATGAGTAGATTAAGTCGGGTAATGCTTATTTCTAAATCTGTAGAAAAAGGTATTTAATAGGACTGTTACTTTGATTTTAGAGTAAGAATTACCATTAAAGAACTGGACTCCTTCCTTTATAGTTTTTGTTATAATGATCTAGACTTTCTTATCTTCCTGTACAGCAATTGAATTTATTACTACTCCTGTGTCATCTTTGCAATAAAATACATTCCTGGACAAAAGAGACAAAGAGCCTCCCATAAGAGGCTGTTTATGCACCTCAGAATGTGCAGTAATGAGGATAGTGAACAAATGTCCTTTTGTTATTATGTCATGGAAAAGATTTTCATGAAGGATTAATTCATTAAAAACAACAAAGGAACATATCTACTTTTCTTATTCATAATTAATTATGGGAGGACAAAGGTTTTGTGCAGTGGAGGAGTGCAACTGGGTTGCTACAGGAAACCTAACCACTCCATTGCATCCTTTAAATGCAGTCTGAAAGCTAACTGGGATGTATATCCACCACTGCCCTCTGCTGGATGGAATCAGAACTACTCAACTATATGTCAAAGACCTTATTATGTGAACAGAAGTCTAGATTGTGACTCTCCATAGTACAACTCAGAGGAGGGGGATAGGGGAGGAAAACAGTGAAGTTTCACTTTGTTTCCCCTAAATTCTTACATGGGAGGAGATGAAGTTAGTCTAGATTCAAACTCACAGTATTCTTTTATAGGAAGTGTTTAGTCTCAGACCAGAGGTGAATTTTTATATGGCACTGAATCATTTCAGATAGTCTGCCTGGACAAAAAGGGTATATTCTTAAAGAAAACAAATATAATGCTTTCTAGTGCTTGGATAATTATAATATTAGTTAGTTCTCCTTAGACTATATCTTCGCCATGAATTTAGCTCTCCAGGAGGAGTGTTTTTGAAATAGCTGAAGAAATTTTGTCCACAAATAAAGTTAAAAGTGAATGAAAATGACACAATAGCCATTCTCAGTGTGATGGAGGCAGTGTGGTCTAGTAGTCTGAGCATATAGCTACTAGTCACAAGTTCCTGGACTCTAATCCTAGTTCTACCATTGACTCACTGGTCATTTATGAGACCTGTGCAGATAATTGGGTTCTGCCAAGGACACAAAGCCCCAAGGCTGCTTCTCTACTTCTGTGGCTCTTCCCAGCCAACTGTCAGTTCAGCTCCAGTGAAGCCAGGTTTCCATTCAGAAGTTAGTACTAATTCAGTGCTGTACTAACTTATGGGAGGATTCACCCTGGGCTTGGTGGGGAACAATGCACATCCCCACTGCCTTACCCCAGCCATTCTCTGGGTGATGTTCTTCCTCTCCCCGACATGAAGTCTGGAGCTCCATACAGAACAGTTTGGGAGGTGTGGGGCAATGAGGGAGGTGGATAATTGTCACAGCCATATAAGCAGTGGACTCACTTTGTGTAGATGTAGGAGAAGTGATCAGACCCTTGGTCATTAACAAGAAAGACCTTGAATCCAAAGAGCTCCACAATTTTACAAATGATGGATCTGATTCCATTCCTAGATTAATGTGGATGACTTCAATGGGTCCACGCAATTACTTCAAAGATGAAAATTGAACACATACAGCCTTTTGCACTTTCCACCCTGCCTGGTCAACCAGAGACCCAATTTGTTCACCTTCAGAACATTCTGCAAGAAGTAAGCTTTCTCTTGGAACAGAGGAGAGCCTGAGTTCTGTTTGAGGGAATGAACATGTCATTGGGTATTGATGTCACACAGAAGATCTGTTCTTCCCTGTAATTCTGGTAAGTTCTGGTAGGAGTCTGATTTGTGGAGGTGTGAGGTTGTTGGTGACGTGTCCATTTGTGGTCTTTCAGTGCATCAGATTTATCATTTTAATATTTTTGTGTCATGCCCAGAACTTTCTAATTGCACATGTGTCAAATAAATGGGCTTCATCCACTGCTGACAGGTGTTCGTCTTTGGGATTGAAGGAGACAGCACAACACCACCATGTTCTAATACAGGACTGAAAGTTTCTCCTGCAATTTTTTGGATCTGTTTTTATTGAGATAATGTAATTTCCCAGTTGGTTCCTGCAAGGTGCTGAGAAACTCCTGGATATGCTCAGCATTGTGCAGGACTGAGCCCATGTAGAACACATTGAGTAGGGGATTACAAGTCCAACCATGGACAATAGCACTAGTGACTTTACAGTGCCTCCTAACCTCACACTGTTTGGCATTGCTGTCTCTGGTCACAGCGTGGCACCTACTCTGTCACCAGCACCAATTATTGCTCTACCCAGGCTTTTCTTTCAAGTCTCCTTTCCAAGCACTAACCAGGTCCAATGCTACTTCGTTAATGAGATCTGACAAGGTTGTATGTCTTTTCGGAAACAGCAGAGCTGAAACAGCTATTGGAAACAGGGAAGTATAACAATAACTGACACACATACAGCCTGCCTTATCTTAAAGCACTCCTTAAACTTTAGATGCAGGAATCACTTCAATGACTGCTAAAATGCAGATATTTCTGGAGTGGAACACAACAAATGTTTAACAGAATGTAGCAACAGAATACAACAATTTAGCACTGGAGTTTATGAAGAAAACCATGTCCTGGTATGCATAAATCGTCAGCTGCATAAATCAACAAATCTATGGAGTTATTCCGACTTACACCAGTGGAAGGTCTGGTCCCCCCATGTTCTGGTGAAACTGCAGATGTGCTGAAATGTAATAACTGAATTGCAGACTGGGGGATGGTACCTGAAGAGTATTCATTTAAAGATAGGGCTTACCCTTGAAATGAACAAGACAGTATGTAGATTTTGTAAAAAATATGAAAACAGCTGTTCTTGCGGGTAGAAGCTATGTCTGGAGGCCATACTGTATGATAAGGGATGAGCCGTAATCAGATATCTTGGAGGACAAAGTTTAAAAGAGCTAATTGTTCTTTGCATTAGTCTCGTAAAGAAGCTGTTGATGCAGGAGCAACATGATACTGAAGAAAGTCTTTTAGATTTGAATAGCAAACACGTGAGCCTGAATGACCATCAAGGGTTAAAAGATATCACCACTATAAATGTTTGACATGAAGTTAGCTTTAAATTGTACGTCTATTTTCCTTCTATATTGGGTAATTCTAAGGAACTCTCTTAATTGCAGTACTTGAGCTCCAACTCCTGTATAGTCAGTTTAATAGGCCGTCTAGCCTAGCAATGAGCTACCCTTAAAAGTTTTGGAAGAGAGGCTGTGGCGGTACTAGTTTCCCCTTCTCAAGTCAACAATGCGCCATTTAAACAGCTTTCACATGCCCAGTGCTGGTAATCCCCATTGGAAGGAAGAATATGCCTAGTTCACCAGGTGCTATGCTAAAACAAACATTGTGTGATGTTAACCTTCATCCTGTTTCCTGTGGTAAATTGAGCTATTTTTCTCTTTCCAAAAGGATTTATGGTTAGATGACATCAATGCTCTAAGGGTTACTGGCCAACATTGTGTGGCTGTAAGTTAAATCCCAAATCCAAACCCCCAGCAGAATGCAGTATTATATCAATATCCCCTTTCTGTGGCACCCCAGGCCTGAAAAACAATGAAATAGAAAAAAAACTAAAGGGAAGATTGGATGACTTACCAAAATATATCTTCTTTCAAGATCCAAAGATTCTTCAAGAGTTTTTAGGGCCTGAAATCTTCGGCATTATACATTATTTAATGGTAAAGTAAAAAAATATCACATTGTTGACCTTGTCTGCTATTATTTTCTGCTATAACATGACTAACAGGGGCATACTAAGAGCTTTCTCAAACACACAGCATGGAAACATTAACCTTTAGGACACAGAGGGGAGTATTCCTATGTCTGCACTGGAGGGATAGGATGTCACAGGAGGAGACTTTCCAAGTCACAGAAAAGTGCTGCTGGCGTCACAATGTGAAAATGTGGTCATAAAGATCAAAAATGGCTTTGCCTTCGAGTCCTCACACAATCGTCACAGGGGATAATTGTAGAGCATGCCAGCCCAAATAAATAACACAGGGCCACCAACATGATAGTGTGTAGTAGCACTGCTTAAAAGGTAGACTTATTAATAAGATAAATTACATCCTTAACAGTGAAGTGCTCAGATACCACTGTGATGGGCATGTAATGTAAACCCGGAAAGAGAACACACAGCCTTAAGCACAGTGCAAATATATGAATTAGAAGTGGCCCCAGGCCTTGAATCTGGACCCCAAATCCAAACACCTTGGGACATTGCAGATGTTTGGATCCAGATTCAAGCCCATTGCTAACATTAATGTCCTTAACCCCGAATAACTTTAACTCAGATGTAATATAAGCAGTATAAGCAAATAGGTGTGTTTTTTTTCATACTGATGGAGTTTGCTGTGATAGGTGGACCAGGAGACAAAGCTTCCTGATACACTCAACTCTCTAATCAGGCACCTAGATCATTGCCCTGATTTTGAGAGGCATTGAGCCAAGACCTGCTTTCATTGGTTCCAGTGGAAAGCATAGGTGCAAGAGTACGTACTCCGGATACTGAATACTTCTGAAAATCAAGGATGCTCTTTAGATGCCTTGCCATTGATTATGGTGTTTTAACCTCTCAATAGCTCCATTTAACCATCTATACTATGGGTATGACAATATATGTGGTAGCATTACTGACAGTTTTTTAAGGATTAATCAACCAGTGCTTGAGAGGCATTTTGAGAGGCTAAGAAGAAACATGTCACATTAATGAAAATAATTGTTACTAGTACAACAAAATATGTTATTTATTTATTTATTTATTTTTCTCTTTCTTTAAGACATTTTAAAACTGTTATTTATATGCTGATTTAAGTGGCACCCTGTAATCAAGCATTTTTATCATCCATTCTTTGTGAAAAACTTTTATGCTGCCTCTGATTTAGGGCACTGTTGTTTACTTATATCTGACACACAGCTAAGTTAAATATTCAAAAATGAGATGCAGGTCAAGGCATAACGTTAATTACGAAACACCACTGTGGTTCCTTTTGAAAAGGCACTTTGATAGAAAGAGATGAAAGACATTGCATCTGGCAATGAAATAGCATGAAAACATTGCTTTTCTTCTTCAAAGGCCTTGTTTACACCATGTAAGGTCATACTGGTCACTACTGAAAGTCCCACCACAATGCAAGTACAGTAGTGCAAAAGAATCACATCAAGGCAAACTAAACGTTAATTAAATGTAATTCTTCAGATTCAGAGAAAATGGAAAACTTGCTGAGCAAAACTATCTTTCAAGGTTCACATTCAAGGTCTTTTATGCAGAGACACAAGCAATGAATTACAGTTAACAGGAGAATAAAACAGCAACAAGGCTCTTTAGTATGATTTTGGACTCTCATTTATATTTTGAATCTGATGGCACAGTCATTTGAAAACCTCAAGGTATTGTTTTGCCTACATCAACAGAAGTCTTCAAGGTACATATATTCTGACTACATAGCAAGCTAAATTATCCAGCAGAGCTGCATGTTAACCAAATGATCAATCTGAATTTCAATATGATAGGTGTTATTTAAAAAGCTGAGAGAGACAGACAGCTGCCAATCACTGTGGCATCACCATGATTTACTAATTACTAAGCTTACTAATAATCCTGCTTATTTTAAGAAGAAAAAACAACACTGAGAAAGAAAAACTGGTTAGAGACTTAATTACTTATTTTAAGAAGAGATAAATTTAGGTTGAAACTATTTATTTTACTAAAATGGCAGGTACCTGATTGCATATAATTTTGTTACCAATGAGCAATTAGTAACATTTTACCAAAAAAAATGGAACATCTATTTTAGAGAGTATTAGATGAAACCTGGCTATGTGAGTTATATTCTTCTATAGTTGCCTTGGCCATTGTAGCTGTACAGCACTTAAAATTGGTGAGTGAATCAAAGATTTACTCTCTCTCTCTCTAAAGTATTTATATGGCCCTCATTACTGTAATATCTGAGCACCTCACCATCTTTAATATATTTATCCTCAGACAATCCTGTGAGGTTGCTAAATGCTAGTATCCCCATTTTACAGATGGGAAACTGAGGTACATAGAGATTAAGTGACTTTCCGAAGGTCACCCAGGAAACTTGTGTCAGAGTAGAAAAACGACTCTCAGTCTCTCAAATCCCAGGCCAGTGCCCTCACCACTGGATTATCCTTCCTCTCCTATTGATTTATATATAGAAAAAGCAAAACTGAAACCATAGTTAACTGCAGCAATATCCATTATGTCTTCCATAAACAGTGGCATGAATCATCCCCTGTGGATATGAAAGATGGAGAAAACCTGCTCTTCTGGCCCAAATGTTTTGGAAGAGGCAAGGGGGTTAGATCCTTGCAGTATCTTTCTTGAACCTCAAGGCAGCTCTGATGTATGTATGTATGATCCACGGAACCCTCATACCAGGACATCCTGCCTTGGAATATTCGCCTAGATAATATAGCCCCTATATCCACACTATCTGATCACCTCATAAATCTTATCCTTACAGCCTCTCTGTGGGTAGGTCTACACTGCAGCTGGGAGTGTGCTATCCAGCTTGAGTAGACAGACACACTCTAGCTCTGCTTGATCTAGCCTGCTAAAAATAGCAGTGTGGCCAGGGGTTGCTGGAATCCTGGGTATGTACTTGATTGGCTAGCCTGAGCTGCTGCCTGTGCTTCCCCATCTACCCTACTATTTTTAGCACACTAGCTCAAGCAGAACTAGCGTGTCTGTTTACTCCAACTGGGAAACACCGCAGTCAGGAGTGTGTTGACGTACCATATGATGGAGGTATTTTGCCAGAAGCTGGGAATGGGCAACAGGGGATGGATCGCTTGGTGATTACCTGTTCCGTTCATTCCCTCTGGGGCGCCTGATATTGGCCACTGTTGGAAGACAGAATACTGAGCTAGATGGATCTTTGGTCTGACCCAGTATGGCCACTCTTATATTCTTATATGTTCTTATGTTTGCCAGAATGTATCCATGTTCCACGCCCTACACACTATTGTAATAATCTTTGTACAAAGTATGCTTTGTGAGATATCATTTGAAAACCCATAATTTGCTCATCCATATTGTCCTGATAAAATACAGGTGGCAACACAGTATGTGAAGTTATAAGATTCCACTGTAGGATGATCTTAGCACATGTTCCAAAATGAGGTTGGCAAACAGGTGTGTCTCAAAGAAAGGAATGTGTGCTCTGCTTAATTTGTATTTATGCAATAAACAGAGTCATCAGGCAGGAAGGGAATCAAAACAAGTTCCAACAGGTGAGGAAAAGCAGCAGGGAAAACCATTTCCTATAGACTCTCTGTCTCCTGAATCTCAACTGAAAATGTTTTCCAAGGGGGAGAATGACACCATAAAAAGTGGGGACAAACACCCCAAGGCACTACTGCTCTTTCTGTCTCTGTCCATCAATTCACTGCACCAGAAGGGACAAAGGAAGCAGCCACTGAACTGGAAAAGGGGTCCTGACCTAAGAAGCTTGCTCAGTAAGACTGCTGAGAGCAGGTGATGAGAAAAACTTTGTTTTGAATTGAACATAGTTTGTTAAGTTAGGCACCAGCTGCATTTTCACTTTATTTTTTGTGTAACCATTTCTGACTTTTATGCCTTATTACTTGTATTCACTTAAAATCTCTCTTTGTAGTTACTAAATTTGTTTTATCATTTTCTCTAATCCAGTGTGTTTAAATTGAAGTGTCCAGGAAATTCCATTTGTTTAATAAAGCATCATCCACTTTTTCTTCCAGGTTAGGTGGTCTATAGTAGACTCCTACCATAACATCACTCTTGTTTTTACCCCTTTTATCCTTAAAGAGAGACTTTCAACAAGTCTGTCTCCTATTTCCTGCTCAACCTAAGTTCAAGTTTATACGTTTTTAATTCACCAAATCAAGCAGCAATCAGCTAGGTCCAATGGATACACCATATCCAGGAGGAGACAGGGGCCACATGGAGAACACAAAAGGCAGTATACAGACCAGCAACACTGGGACTGCCCAGGTTTTCTCAGTAGGCCAAATGGCCTGGCTCACCACGAAACATTTAATAGGAACAGACCTTCTTGCAAGTTGGATCACCAGTTCCTTGACTGTTTCTGGTTCTGTCAGTAAATCAGCAAACAGCAAGTCCCCCAGTTCCTCAAAATACATCCAAAGTTTCACGTTCTCTCTTTTGAAGCCTCATACGAAGAGTCCATTCCCTAACCAGCCGCCATCACCAGTCAAAATCAGGGACATGAGGATAGTGCATGTTATTCTTGATTCCAAACTGCAGCAAGGCTGACTACTACCCCATATAGCGGGAGGGATTATGGCATTGAGGAATATTCCCGGGAACCCGCTGCCCACATCCATGCCCCTAACCTAGTAAAAAAGCTCCCCAGGGAACAGCCTAACAAGCTGGGCCTGGCTCCAGCCCAGAAGGGAGTACACATGAGGAGGGCTGTGGTGTAATGGAGTTTCAGGGTCCTGGGCAACCAACATCTCCATGTTACTACTGGGGAGCCAGGTGCAGCACCACCCAACAATTACTGGAAGGTCAGGCACGGCAGGATGTACCGCCTGAAGAGGCTGCCTGATTGGTCCACACCAGCTATTTAAACCAGGAAATTGCCCAGGGGAGCTGTTTGATCAACAATACAGACTCTGACTTGCTACTGGTAGAGAGCTCATTTTTTGCCCCATATTGCTCCTGACTCCTGCCTTCGACCGCAGCCCAATTTGAACTTCGTACCCATCTCCTGACTCAGCTTGATAGCTAGTCCCGACTCCAGCCTTCAATTCCAGCCTGGCTTGACCTTAGTATCCATCTCCTGACTCAGCTTGGTAACTAGACCGAACTCCTGCTTTTGACGCTGGGCTGGCTTGATCTTGGTACCCATTCCTGACTTGGCAACTAGTCACACCTCTTGCCATCGACCCAGGCCAGCCGACACAACTGGCCTAGCTGCCTTTGCGCCTGCCAGTACACCTCCATTGTTGTGTCTGTGCATTTTATTCCCCCCTCCCCAGGGTATAGGGCTTTATATGCTTAGATATTCAGATGTTATGGGGGTTCACACAAATACCTAGCCAGAAGTTTATTAGTACTGAATCTCCCCATTATTGCCTGCAGCCCCTGCTGCTCTCAGGCCACCAGGTCTCTCTGAAGCTTGGTCCTGTCAGCATGTTTACTTTCTCTCCATGGATAGTATTATCTATGTATGTGAAAGGAGCACTCAGAGAGTGATAGGATATGAAGCAGCCATACAGGAATTCAAATAGTCAGAAATATCACAGGAAAGCTTAAAGAAACCCTGGCCTGCACAACAGCAGCTCTTCATGCAGACAACATTTCCTCTTGAATATTGACAGATCTAGACCCATGGATCATAGCTGGAAAACCACTGAACTAAAGGATCTGATCAGTTGTTTACATTTATGTAGCCTGAACGAGGCTCCTACTTTCTACTGTTTGTATCAAACTGATATGTTTTACTGTTTTGTATTGGTTGAACAATAGTTGATCGATGTCCTGAAATCTAAAGTATTTAGTTAGACAATTAGCAAAGTTAGAAGAAATTTTACTGCATAAAGTGAACATTCAGTGAAACCTGAGCTAAAGATTCTCTCTCTAATAAGCAACCCCTCCTTTCCTATGTGACCATTTAAGTATCCCCCAGGATCCCAGTACTAATTTGTTTGACTTTTCGCTAAAGATCATCTCCATTAGGCAATCAATTTCTTCTCTTTGGTGGTCGCTTAAGACAGGTTTCACTGTACATTTAATTTGCACAGTTTCTGTGAAGAGAAATGTAACAAATTAACATTAAGTAGATATTGGGCATATAAACAGTAAAAATATAGAACCAATCAGTTTTGGGAAGAGTAGTCCTGACTCTCTTCTCTCTTATACTGGGTTGCAACTCCATTAATTTCAGTAATTACGTTGGTGTTAATGATATGAAAATCAAGCCTACAGATTTGTGTCTGCATCCACTTATTTCTCCTTCAACAAATTCAAATACAAGCTATTGGGCCGAAATCAGGGGTAACTGAATGCAATTATATGGTCTGTGTTGTATAAGTAGTCAAGACTGGATGACCTAATGGTCTTTTTCTGGCCCTAAATAAAAAACTGATTATGAATATGAATCTATGAGAAAGGAATAACCCATGTCTGGAGTCTATTTTCCCCAACCACTTAGAAATTCACTATGGGCCAAATGCATCCCTGATATAAACCCATTAATCTGAGTGATGATACATACAGAATGATTTTTGCCTAGGCCTGATCTGCACTAACAAGGTACATCAATCTAAGTTACACTAATTAAATTAAGTAAGATATGTAACTTATGTCGACGTACCTTAGATTGACTAACAGCAGTGTCTACACCGTACTATGTTGACGGGAGATGCTCTGTCGTGGACATAGCGTCCATCTCTTGGGGAGGTGGAGTACTGAAGTAGACAGGAGAGTGCTCTCCCATTGACTTATCGCATCTTCACCAGACCCGTAAAATCAATGTATTGATCGCAGCAGTGCCGCTTTAGCCTGTAAGTGAAGACATGCCCCTAGTTTGTTTAACAAGTATTATACCACTGGGAGTTCACTAGTATTCCTAACGAAGAAAACTGGGGTTTTGCCATTGACTTCAAATGGAAGAAGATCTGATCTAAAATATAATTTAGGGAGGGCACATAAATAGGTAAGTAACTGTATGAGACAGTGAACCTTCTGGATTAGACAGTACATTATCCTTGCACATTAAATACTGCTATTGACTTCCAGGGTCCGTCTCATTGTCTGCAGTGGAAATTCTGACTGTGCAAGGACTGCAGTGTCAGGCTCTAATCTCATTCAGTTGGTGTTTGGATGAAAATCTTATTTCTAGTTCACATTAAGTAATTAAGTACTTAAAAATTACTTGGTTTAAGTACTTATATTTTAACATTAAGCAATGCAATCATTTATAAGAAATTTATTACTGAAAATGAGATTTAAATACGACACCAAAGCAATTTATTAAGCAATTAAAATTTTTCCTAGATGTGACAAATTATACACTCTAAGTAATTCAATTAAACTGTGATTACATCCTCAATGTAAAATTCTAAACTACAGATAGGATCCTGACGGTAAAAGACACAGCGTTGTGTTTCTCTTTAAACACTAACGCTTTAATTTGGAAGTATATGCGTTACTATGATGGGGTGACTGGACTGGGTGGAGTTAACCCTACATTGTGGGCTAAGGAAGCCACGTCCCCTCAACTCTACTGGGCAAGCTCCAACTTCACCAGTATAAAAGGAAGCAGCTCAGCTCAGCTGGGGTTGACTGCTGGAGAGGAACGATGCACGCTGCAGGCTACAGCCAAGCATCAGCCAAAGCCAGAAGTTGTGGGAGCCAGAGCCACCACAACCCAGGCAAATGCCAGGCTAGCCACAGAGGCCCCACAGAGTCCAGAGTTGTCGGGGACAGTGCAGCCTGGGGAAGCCAGAGATAGCCGAGATGCCCAGACTGCAGTGGTGAGAAACATGGTAGGAAGCAGCCCAGGGGAAAAAATAGTGACCCAGTTGGTGAATTGGAGTATTGAATCAGCATGTTTTGGTCAGACGCCACTGCTGACACCGTGGCACATGCTCTTGCCAGGGCCTTGGGTCCGGTGGAGAGGGAGGGTCCTGGCCTCTCTACCCTGACTGAGGCCACCTGGCCACTAGGCCTTATGGCCCTGCAGACAGGGGTGAATCCATTGACTGTCACCATTAGGTCTTATGGCCCTGCAAACAGGAGTGAAGCCACCGACTGTGGTCATTAGGCCTTATTACCCTGAGGATAGGGATGAATCCATGGACTTTTATCACTAGCTCTTACTGCCCTGCGAACTGGGATGGTTCTAATTGACTTCAGTCCTACTGCCCTGCCAAGAGGGGTGAATGTATTGACTTTGGAGCGTGTGCAACCCTGCCATGCTAACAGGGTGGAAACAGTGACTTTGGTCCCCAGGCCTTGCGCCCCAGCAAACTGGGGCAAATCCACTGATACTGGCTGCTAGGCCTTATTACCATACCAAGAGGGAGGATCTATTGACTCTGGCCACTGGGCTATACTGCCCCACTGAGCAGGACTAATACTGACTCTGGTTACAGAGACAAAGATGCAGGTGATGTATACCCTGCATGTACACACTAAAGGACATAGGGCGCACTTGCCCTACACTAGATGGGGTCCCCGCAACCCTGTCACTGTTACCCACAGCTCCTGCCTCCAGTTCTTGCTCGAAGGCAGGTGAGGTTTGCCAACTTACTACTCGCACAAAACCAAACACCCTTGCCACATCCCTCCTCCAAGTCCCCACCCATGATCTGTGCCTTCTCTGAAGCACCACCCCTGCTCACTCCACTCCCCCCTCCTTCTGCCACTCACCCTCCACACCTTCACTCACTTGCTCATTTTCACTGGGCTGGAGCAGGGGGTTTGGGTGTGGGGGGTGTGAGGGCTCCGGCTGGAGGTCTGGGCTCTGGGGTGGGGCTGGGGATGAGGAGTTTGGCGTGCAGGACGAGGCTCTGGGCTGAAGAGTGGAGCTGAGAGGGGTTCAGAGTATGGGAGGGGGCTCTGAGCTGAGGCAGGGAGTTTGGGAGTGGGAGGAGGCTTGGGCTCTGGGCTGGTGATGAAGGTTCTGGGATGAGGCCATAAGTGAGGGATTCTAGGTGCAAGAGAGGGCTCCAGGCTGGAGTAGGGATTGGGGTGTGTGAGGGGTGAGGCTCTGGCTGGGGGTGCGGGCTCTGGGGTGGGGCTGGGGATGAGGGGTTTGGGGTGCAGGAGGGGGCTCTGGGCTTGGATCAAGGGTTTTGGAGGGTGGGAGAGGGATCAGGGCTGGGGCTGGGGTAGGGGGTTGGGGCCCAGGAGTGGGTCAGGGGTGCAGGCTCTGAGAGATGCTTACCTCAAGCGGCATCCAGAAGCAGCGGCATGTCCTCCCTCTGGCTCCTACGTGGTGGCACGGGCAGGCAGTTCTGCGTGCTGCCCGATCTGCAGGCACCACCCCTGCGACTCCCATTGGCTGCGGTTCCTGGCCAATGAGAGCTGCAGGGGCAGCTCTTGGGGTGGGAGAAGCATGCAGAGCCCCCTGGGTGCCCCTACATGTAGGAGCCTGATGGGGAACATGCTGGCTGCTTCCTGGGAGCAGTGTGGTGTGGAGGAGAGCAGGGAGACTGCCAGCCGCTCTGCGCAGTGATGTCAGCTGGACAGTCAACGGTCTGGTCAGCAGTACTGACCGGAGCCACCGGGATCCCTTTTCAACCAGGTGTTCCGGTCAAAAACCGAACACTTGGTCACCCTTAGGCAGCTGGGTAGACTAGCAGCTGGGGTGTGTGGGAAGGGGTTGGCAAACTGCTGCACATAACTGCTTTCCCTATCCTACTGCTTCTATAAGAAGAAGTGTGTAACAATATCCCAGCTCGAATCTTCTACAGGGAATAAACCCAGAGCTGCTGGTTCTAAATGTATGAGTAGGGCCCTACCAATTCATGGCCATGAAAAACATGTTACGAATTGTGAAATCTGGTCTCCCACCATGAAATCTGGTCTTTTGTGTGCTTTTACCCTACACTATACAGATGTCACGGGAGAGACCAGTGTTTTCTCAAATTTGGGGTCCTGACCCAAAAGGGATTTCCAGGGGGATCGCAAGGTTTTTTTAGGAGGGGATCGCGATATTGCCACTCTCACTTCTACCCTGCTACCTTCAGAGCTGGGTGATCAGAAAGCGACGACTGTTGGCTGGGCGCCCAGTTCTGAAGGCAGCATCCTGCCAGCACCAGTGCAGAAATAAGGCTAGCAATACGATACCACGCCACCCTTACTTCTGTGCTGCTACCTTCAGAGCTGGGCAGCTGGAGAGCGGTGGTTGCTGACCAAGGGTCCAGCTCTGCAGGCAGCAGTGCAGAAGTAAGGGTGGCAATACAATACCATGCCATCCTTACTTCTGCATTGCTTCTGGTGGCAGCTCTGCTTTCAGAGCTGGGATCCTGGCCAGCAGCCACAGCTCTCCAACTGCCCAACTCTGAAGGCAGCACTGCCGCCAACAGCAGCACAGAAGTAAGAGTAGCAGTACCACAACCCTCCACTAGAACCTTGTGACCACCCCCCACACAACTCCTTTTTGGGTCAGGACTCCCTACAATTACAATACCATGAAATTTCAGATTTAAATAGCTGAAATCATGAAATTAATGATTTTTAAAATCCTATGACAGTGAAATTGACCAAAATGGACCGTGAATTTGGTAGGGCCCATGGTAGGAGGCACTGTGCCTCAGAGGAAGCACTTTCCCTAATATCTCCATTCTTGGGTATGCCACTGGACTAAGGCCTGGTCTACACTGGGAGGGGGAGGCAGGAGGTGGTGGCTGGAATCAACCTAAGATACGCATCTTCAGCTACGAGAATAGCGTAGCTGAAGTCGACCTATCTTAGATCGACCTACCTTGTGTCCTCACAGCGTGGGGTCGACTGTCGCCGCTCCCCCATCAACTCTGCTTACACCTCTTGCCATGGTGGAGTACAGGAGTCGACGGAGGAGCAATCGGGGATTGATTTATTGCATCTACACTAGACGTGATAAATTGATCCCTGATAGATCAATCACTACCCGCCGATCTGGCGAGTAGTATAGACATACTCTAAGAAATACAAAAGTACCATGGAAGGTCAATAGTCTGGAGCCTGAACTACTCCTTCATTTCTAGAAGGGGTCCTTCTGGAACTGGTCACAGTTGAGTACCAGTGGCAGATCACATTGACTACGAAGAAGCTTGCAGAGTAGCTACTGTATGTGTAGATATATAATCACTGTCCAGAGATGCTAATCTGACAACTCTCATTACCACTACAAGAACTAAAATTGTTTAAAACAAAGGGAGAAAAACAGTATACTAAAATACTATAAACTAACTAGAAACAGAAAGTATTTGGAAAGCTTGGTTTTACTGGATTTCTAAACTGAAGAGACAAACTTTGTATAAGCACTCCAACTTGTGAGTGCTTATCCAAACTCAGTGGAAACTCACTGACATTGTCCCATCCAGTTTACAAGCATCCGTGTCTACTCTACCATATGTATATCTTAGAGCAGATAGAGATACAGGGACCTGATTTTGCTCACACTTGCACCACAGGAAATCTGGGGTAACATAATTGAAATCAATGTAGTTATACAGTGTAAAACCAGTGTAGAATAGGACCAGAATCAATTCCATGATATTACAGTGTGGTAGAACTACAAGCCCTAATCCAATTCCCACTGACTTGAAATGGAGTTTCACACTTGTAAGTGAAGTCAGAATTGGATCCATCTTTTTTATTGTCATAAACAGATAGCTAAGGGTTAATGTCTCTTTCACCTGAAGCACCTGACCAGAGGTCCAATCAGGAAACCGGATTTTTTTCAACTCTGGGTGGAGGGAAGTTTGTGTCTGAGTCTTTTGTCTGTCTGCCTGCTTTCTCTGAGCTTTGGAGAAGTAGTTCTGTTTTCTAATCTTCTGTTTCTAAGTGTAAGGACAAAGAGATCAGATAGTAAGTTATATGGTTTCTTTTCTTTGGTATTTGCATGAATATAAGTGCTGGAGTGCTTTGATTTGTATTCTTTTTGAATAAGGCTGTTTATTCATATTTCTTTTAAGCAATTAACCCTGTATTTTGTCACCTTAATACAGAGAGACCATTTGTATGTATTTTTCTTTCTTTTTTATATAAAGCTTTCTTTTAAGACCTGGTGGAGTTTTTCTTTACTTCAGGGAAATTAAGTCTGCACTCACCAGGGAATTGGTGGGAGGAAGAAATCAGGGGGAGATCTGTGTGTGTTGGATTTGCTAGCCTGATTTTACATTCCCTCTGGGTGAAGAGGAAAGTGCTTTTGTTTCCAGGACTGGGAACGGAGAGGGGGAGTCACTCTATTTGGATTCCCAGAGCTTGTATCTGTGTATCTCTCCAGGAGCACCTGGAGGGAGGAAGGGAAAAAGGATTATTTCCCTTTGTTGTGAGACTCAAGGGATTTGGGTCTTGGGGTCCCCAGGGAAGGTTTTCCAGGGGGACCAGAGTGCCCCAAAACACTCTAATTTTTTGGGTGGTGGCAGCAAGTACCAGGTCCAAGCTGGTAGCTAAGCTGGGAGGTTTTCATGCTAACCCCCATATTTTGGACGCTAAGGTCCAAATCTGGGACTAAAGGTATGATATTTATCCATCGCCATTTCCCTAGATGTCTGATTACTCATGAGGCATTACTTTCAAAATTATTCATATATATGGGGAAGATGCTCTGAACCCCAGGCCAGCTGCTGGAGAAGCACGCTTTTGCAGGGAATTTGCAAAGGCGATTTGGAAGGGTCTCTGCAGATGCCAGCTATCTTTCCTTAGTGTGTGGGAAATTGATCTTTAAAAGATGTAGTTATGCTAAAAGTTTGAAAAGAAAAATATTTCTCTAAAGGGCATTTATATTTGTTTATTAGGAGGGGAAAAAACTATGACAGAGACAGAAGGTTATATTGCTTTACAAAATTATTTGTGCAAGTAATTGCTATTTACATAGAGAACGAAGCTTGCAGTTGTTCTCTCACTTGGCAGCCTTCCATTTAAATACATGACTGTGTGTCAACACCTTTAGGAATTTCTAGTCTAATTTTCACCTAATAACAATAATAAATTCTCATTCTTAGGCTTAGATTCTCCTTCTTACTTACACTAGCTTAACTCCATTGATTTCAGTGGGGTAAAGCTAAGCCCTGCTTTGAACTGGATGAGTGAAGGGGAATTGTGCCCATTGGGCCCTGCTTTGATCTCACATACCCCATTTTTAAACCAGTGTAACTCTAGTGGTTTCCTGATTTACAGCTGTTTAAGGGCTATCACTGCCATTATGTAGTAAACAATATAACACTATTGATGTTAGTGGAGTTATTCTACAATTATACTGGTGTAACAGAGCAGAATTTGACACCAAGCATATGAATTCCATGAGGGAAGCTACTCTCACTCAATTTCCAACTTAACGCTACATTATACTAGGAATAAAATCTTGTCTCATTGAAACCTTTAGAAAATTTGATATCAACATTAGCATAACACACTATTTTTAAAATATGCATTTGGACCAAAGTCAAACTTCTATTTATTTTAAACTATTAACTCGGAGCAGATTTTGATCCAAACTTAGATCTGGTTTAGTTCTCAAAGAAGAACCATGTGATATCCAAGCTGCAGTAGTTAAAACAGTGCGATTGTAGCATCAGTGAAGCATGAATATTTTCTAATTAGCATAATTGGAGCTCTTGCAATTATGCTGTTTCATTTATTATTATTAACACATCTGGTAGAGGTAGCAGGTCATCCAAGTTGTAAGAGAAGACTGAAAGTTCTAGTGTTGATTTCCTACATTCATCCTGCTAAACCATGCTCTGAACAGCACTGTGTATCTGAATTTTAACTGCGGGACAACACACAGGCAATAGGTATTTTATTCTCATCCTTATTCCCTGAGGTCTTCTGCACGTACAAATGCAGCAACTCCTTTGAAACCCTCTGGTATTTCCAACACAACACTGTGAATGCAGCATTTCGCTTACAAGTCATTGATTCAAAGCTGGCCCAAGTCAACAGTAGCTAAAGGATATCATCATCTAAAGGACAGCTATCCAGTTCCCTACACAAAATACAGTAACAGTTGGCATTAATCGATGGCCTTATTTGTCATTTGAGTAGCAAATTTGGACTTTCCAGATAGAGAGAGAGAGACCTCTTTAACAAGCAACAACAGGTACCATAATCTGTGTATCATCGAGTGACTGAAAATAAGAGCCAATGGTCTTTCTATGGTTCTGTACTGCAAACAGTATTGGAGCAGTGACCTTTGCTGTGATGTCTACAAAACATTTAACAATGCATAGGCAGCAGATTAAGACCATCATACTGACCAGTACGGCCTCATTTTTCTTTGTGCTACCCTGTCTCTGTCTTTATCTCCCTGCTGTCTCTTGTCTTTATCCCCCTGTTGTCTCTTGTCTTGGACTTTAGGCCAGGGACAATGTGGTCCTCAGCCCATGGCTGGGTGTCATCAGCACTACTACAATACAAATATTAAAAACTTTTGCAGATAGAAATCATGGATATTTGTATTGAACTACATGCCATTTGGCACAATCCAGTGAATTCCAAAGGAACAAGAAATCTTCAAAAACATATCCTAAGACTGGAAAAAGCTGTCCTGGACCTGGATTATTTATCAGCAACTGGTGACAGATTAACCTAAAAGCTGGGAAATCCTACCATTCACTTCTTCAGTTTGAGGACTGTTTTCTAGAACTGTGGGATTTTCTTATGAAGTCATATGGGTTACGAATAATTGCTGGCAATGGAGGGAAAGAGCTTAAGCCCTCTGAGCAATGAGAGGAGAAGAACATTAAGATATTCCAACAAGTGAAGATTGTTCCTTAAAGTCTCCAACAGGCCGAGACAGGGAAGAGGGGACTAAGTAAACATCAGCTACCAATGCAATAGTAAACTAAATCCTCTCTGGAAACTTTGATTGTGATCTCAGATGTGCATATCATTATTATTTGTATTCCAGTAGCGTTTGGAGACCCTCACCAAGCTTGGATATCCATTGTTTTCGACCCTGTATATGACATCTAGTAGGATACAACCCCTGCTCCAAAGATCTTACCACAAAGATAGATAAGAATCTGCCAAGGGTACAGACAGAAATGACTTTCCTGAGATCATAGAGTGAGTCTACGAGCAGGCCAGTGATTTAATCTAGAACTCCTGCGTGCCTTGGCCAGTGCTTTAACCACAAGACTGCCATACCATTTTTCTTGGCACCTAACTTAGTGATTAGAGGCTTTAAGTAAGGCTACCGATTGATGTTCCAGTTTTTGAATGAAGTCGAGGATCTTAGAAACTGCAGTGAGGGCTGCTCTCACAAAAGCCAAGATAGATACATAAGATGCATATTCCTATAATATGCAAGCTAGTTTCCTATCTGGATGATAAGATATGGAGTAGCTGGATCAGCAGTTGGAACTGGTTAAAATAAACTGGGGAAACCAAATTGGATGGAGGAAAGAGACAGTCAGAAACCCCAGTTTTGAGAATATATGTGAGATAGCTGTAGATAAAGGAGATGGAAGAATATGCAATAAGGATAGTAGCAAGAAAGGATATGTCCAAGGGAAACCGAGGCACAAAGATCAAATGTCTCGCCCACAGCCACACAGTGATTCAAAGGAAGAACAGGAAAAAGAGCACAAGACTGTAGAATTCCCTGCTGTCGCTGGTAGAAAGCAAAGGACATTTTAAAATTATTTTTAAAAATCCTGATAGTAACATTTATTAGACTATGAAATAATTTTCCAAAGAAAGTATAAACTAGAAAACCTGAGACTTTTAAAATTAGACTGGATACAGTACTAGAAAAATCTAATTCAGCAAATAAATACTATAAGGGCTGGGGGATGGGAATGATAGTTTTCTCCATCTGCAGTTTTTTTGTTTGTTTTTATGATTTTGCAAATCTTGCCTAATAATACAGTAAGGTTAGAAACTAAATTGCCTTCAGGAGCAGCCCCTTTCAGAACAGGATTTTGGTCACTAGAGCTGTACACATGCTGTAAAATATCTTCCATACATATTTGTTTGAATTTTTAATTACTTTCTCTCCAGTTGTGCTGGTGCCAAATTTATATTTACTTGCCATGGATATCCTGGCAACTCAATTTACTAGCATGAATACTCATGAAAAGTAAATCTTAAACTCAAAATGTTCCCTGAAAGTGAATACTGACATTCATAACAAATGACATAACAGGTTTCAAACTGTGAACCTGAAATTGAAATATGAGCTGCAGTTGGCTAAATCAATCAGGTAACATAAATACAGAAATCATAACATATCATAAGCAACGACAGCACTCATTTCAAATCTGCAATAGTCTGGTTCAATTGCGTGCAAATCATCTGCAGACCAAGAATTATTTGCCAGAGAAATTTACAAACAGGTATGATACAGAATACGTTTGGGAATTTGTTCATGGACAGTTTTGCAGAATAATTTGTTTGTTTCCTTTACAAAGAGAAAATACTGAGCACTAATGGACTGTTTCAACTAGCAGGGAAAAGTAAAACAAGAACCAGTGTCTGGTAGTCAAAGCCAGACAAACTCAATTTAGAACTAAGGCATTTAAAAAAAACATAGTGAGCGTGATTAAGCATTGTAACAAGGTACCAAGGGAGGTGGTGGGTTCTCCGTCTTTCGATGTCTTCAAATCAAGACTGGATGCATTTCTGTAATTTCTAGTCAGGGTGAAATTTTATGGCATTTGTTATATAGGAGGTCAGACTAGGTGATCTATGAAATGATTCACACAGCTGTGAGCCATGTGGAAGTTTTTTGTAAGGGTAGAAAGAGGGAATTACAGGGCTGACTTTACTGTTTGACAGCTAGCCTGAAGATCCTGTCACAGTGCTCCTTGTGCCTGCCCCCTATGCTCCAGACAGCAGCGCTTCCTCTCTTCTTTCCTGCTCTCTATTTATTTCAGAAGGAAATTCTCTCTCTTCCTTCCTAGCTGCCCAATATAATTAGAGATAACGGTGCTCCTTCTTAGCTGCGTCTGTTGGGTATGGGAGAGGGCACAATATGAAATTATTTGGGCTCAAGTGTTCCTCCTCTTTCCTACTTGCATTTGAGATTTTTGCTGCTGCATGTTGTCTTCTCAGGAAGATTCTGGTGCTTTCCCGGCTGCTAATAGTGTGGTAGCTGCCACCAGGGACCCCCAGAGCTAAGGCATGAGCCTCTACAGCTTGAGCTCAGAGCCAGGTTCTGTAGCTGGGAACTCTAGCAAACCTATATCCTCACTGGACTGGGCACCGAGGGGCACACATAGCAACCATTGACCAGTGGGATACATACTTCCTTTGAACAGAGAGTGCATTCTTGGTACACAGAAAAGAAAAACTTGCTGCTGGACAGTTCTAGCTGACTTGGGCTTGCAGGGAATCAGGCTGTGGGGCTGTTTCATTGCTATGTAGATTTCTGGGCTTGGGCTGGATCCCGAGCCCTGGGATCCTCTTTCCACCCCTCTGGGTCTTAGAGCCCATGCCGCAACCCAAGCCCAGAAGCCTACACAGCAACTTTGCTCCTGGGGGTGTCTCTGGTAGAGACATCCGAGGTTGGTTAGGAAAACCTCTCAGCACTTAAGGCTAAGGACTTCACAGCAGTGCTCTATCACCTGAGTCACCACAATGAGGGAAGCTCCAGATAGCAAAAGCAGGCCTGGTGTCTGCCACCAGAATGTTGAGACTCAAAGTTTCCTCTAACCTCAACAAAGCTTTGGGCTTGGCTCAGTTCAAGAGGTGCACAAAGATTCAAAGGAAGAGGTGAAGTCGTTTTGAACTAGTTTGTCCATCACTAAATTACACCAGATACAGACTTCAGTCACTGTTCTACCTGTCTGAGGGTGACAATATCACTGCTTCAGCAAGCTGTTGTGCTTGAACTGGCTCAGAGACCAACTAATGTGATATATTTATAAACTAGTGACTAACATGGTATTAAACACAGAAGATGTAACACAATGCCTGCATTTTCACTTACATGTGTTACAGGTGATGGGACTTTTTTTTTTTTTAAAAAAACCTCAGTGAAGTTACTCTGTATTTGCATGAGTAGGTCTGAACAAAATCTGGTGTACATTTATGATCTAAAATGCTTCAGTTTTTAAGGTTCATTTTTAATGAGCAAGTATTGCTAAGCAATGATGCTCACTCTGTAACTGTCTGACTGTGTAGGTCTTTATTATGTACAAATTACCTGTTTATAGTGTTAAGTTTCTTTTTATCATCATATTTTAACTGGAGATGAACCTGAATCAGAACACTCACCCAATTTCCACCCCATTTTGTGCCTGAGGATAATTAGCATCAGGATCCAATTTTGGATCACTCAATTTTGTCAAGTTCCTACTGGTTTTGGTTTTGCATCCCTGCCCATCCTGGCTAATAGCCACCAATGGACCTATCCACCGTGAGTTTATCTAGTTATTTTTTGAACCCTGTAATAGTCTCGGCCTTCACAACATCCTCTGGCAAAAAGTTCACTGTGCATTGTGTGAAGAAATACTTACTTTTATTTGTTTTAAACCTGCTCCCTATTAATTTAATTTGGTGACACTCTCTGTCCATGGAGTCTCCACAGGCTTGTCTAACTCAGCATTTGTAGGGGAACTGGAGCCCCAAAATTTGCACTTTATCACTTTCCATAACTGAGATATTGTGTCACAACCAGGTCATGGACAGCTAGACCTAGCGGTCAGAGCCAGGGTTCACAGTCACAGGTCAGGAGTCAAGAGTTGGTCAGGTCAGGATTCCAGGGGTTCAGAGGCAGGAGACAAATTGGAGATCAAAACCACAAATTAGGCTCCAGGAGCCAGGCTGCAGGAAAAGGGTAGATCCTACTTGCATGGACAACTTTGTGTTTCAGTGCTGGACCTGTGGACCAATCAGGACCCCCAGCATTCTGCCAATCAGGTTCAAGACTAGAGTCCTCTGTCGGGGTTCATCTTCTGTCCTAGCAACTGTTAGCAGGTCAGTGGGTGGCAAGTTAGCGTGTACTAACATCTAAAAGTCCTGTGGACCGGTGTTCGAGACCTGTGATATCTGACATCAGTCAGTACTGAGGTGTGGGAGAGCTCTCTTTCCTGACTCCACGGAATTTGTATGGGGCAGGCAGAGGTCGAGTGACTTGACTCACTGCAGTAGAAGTGGAGATGGTGCTGGCGTCGTGGGGGTGAGCTGTCAACGACCCACATCCACCTGCACTGAGGCAGTGGTGAAAAGGTCACGGTACGTGGGTTGGAATGCTGCAAGTCCCCTGTTTTTTCCTACCTTCATTCTAGTAACCAATTGTCTATATGGATGGCAAGATCCATGAGGGGATCCAGACTCGCAGGCATCCCTACCCAGGTTAACTCTTATTTAACCTCTTCTTGCAGGCCCCACCAGAACTGGTACATCGGTCCTTTCTCATTCCAGTTTGTATTGGCCATGAGGTAGTGGAATTGTGTGGCACAAGAGGCTACCCTGCCCCAG
Source organism: Gopherus evgoodei (assembly GCF_007399415.2). Lineage (NCBI taxonomy): Eukaryota > Metazoa > Chordata > Testudines > Testudinidae > Gopherus > Gopherus evgoodei. The sequence goes on from NC_044322.1 coordinate 13,611,457, forward strand.
TCAGATCTTCCTTAGGGCATCCTCTGCCATCTGAGTTCGGTGTGATCATTGAATAGCACTGATATGGCTGGAGGAAGACCTCCCAGGCTATCACACTCCAAGAAGGGGGAGACCCAGTCTAATGTTTTCCCTGACAGCAGGCCAGTGACCAGCTGACTTTTGCACAATCAGTGGTATAAGTCTGAGGATGCATCACAAACAGGAGGCAGCACTGGTTTATAAACCCCTGGAATAGCTGGCCATTGCTATTAAGCCATTCTGGCAGTGATATCAGGGAACAGGGCTGTGCCAACCGTATCTGGAGTGCGGCATTTTCAACATGTAACCGCAAGACTTGCTCCTACAATAGATAGTTCTCTGAGGACAGCTGGATGACCCGAGCCTGCAGAACTTGGCTGTCCACCTGAAGGCAGGCGGCCCATTTGAGTATGTCCAGTACTCCTGAAGAGTTAGCCAGGTCCATTCCACTGACACCCGGCCCACACCTCTGCCCTAAGGGGTCCATGAAAACTGTCACAGCCGAGTCATGGACAGACAGACCTAGTGATCGGAGCCAAGGTCCATAGTCACAGGATGGGAGTCAAGAGCTGGCCTGGTCAGGAACCAGAAGATCAGCCCCTGTGAACTGCTCTTGCAGAGTACAGAGGCCATAATGGTAATTTAAGGGACTGGGGAGAATTCTCCCAGCATGGGAATAGAGTAAGGATGGTGTAATCAGCCCTTTCTAGCTCCTCTTGCAGCCTTGTTGTAGAGGTTGTGACAATGGCAGGGCTGGAGTTGGAGGGGCTCCGTATGCAGTGCATGGTGCTATGGAGATGCTGGGCTATGATACAGCTCTTGGGAGTAGGTTGGTCAAAATTTTTCCTTCAAAACTGTTTTTCAGTGTCTTCCGTGGAAAATTTGGCTATTTTGTCAAAAAAAAAATAAGGCTAAAATATTTTGATTCAAAATGGTCCCTTGTGGGAATTAGTTTGGGTGGTTTATGCTCACATTCTCCTGCATGGGATTGGCTCTCTGGCCAGACTACATCTCCGATGAGCACCATAGCTAAGAACTATCATGATGCACGCTCTTCTCACCAAAACAGGACAACATGATGCCTCATGGGAGACGTAGTCTGACCAGAGAATCAGGACAGAATGGGGGTATAAGTCACCCAAACTACAACTCCCAGGAGATGCCACAGCACCATAAACATATTTTGGTTTTCAGCTGAAATATTTCTTCTGGCTTTGGCTAAAATAGTCAGCCAAAAAGTCAAAGTTTTACATGGAAAAAAGCCTATTTTCCAACCAGCTCTACTTGGGAAGCTGCTGCAAACCTGGGTCGCTGTTTTAATTCATACCAGGTTGCACACCAATCCCACCCATCCCAGAATCGGGGTATCACAAAGATATCTTAATATCACTTTTGCCCTGCATTTTTCCTAGCAACATCTTGCATACTCTGCCTCTAAGAAAGTGGATCCCAGGACTTTTCACATCCATCTTCCCCTGAGCATTAATAGGATGATATTAACCTCTCTGAATTTAGTAGGCTGTACAGAGCTATATTCAGTAAGTCCAACAATGTCCCACAGTCATAAACTATTATTATCCCATTTGTAATTGTCACATAGTCCATATTCCTAACTTTAGATACAGAAATGAAACATTCATACAAATTGGATAATCACATTCAGTAAATCATAACTTTTCCAATGATATCTTACATGAGCCATCCTGCATCAAGTATATATCAGTTACATCGTATCCATATCATAAGCATATTTTCAAAAAGAATATGGAGTGTAACATCACACTCCCTACATCAGGTGAATTCTAGCCAGGCAGGGCCATGTTCTTCCACTTGGCATCAAGTGAGCACTCTAAAATGGCTGGAACAGAAGGAGACAATCTGGGCCTAATATTAACTCAGATGTCCTCAGTGGTATAGTAGAAAACATCTCTTAGCACACATCCTTCCTTTATTTTTCCAAACCCAATGGAAAAAGACCGGACACATTATATTATGTTTATCATTACTGTTTTACAAATACTTATATTGCAGTAATGTCCAGAGACCTCAGTTACGACTGGGATCTCGTTGTGGTAGGTGCTATGTACGCAAAGATAGAAGACATGGTCCCTGGTCTGAATAGCTCTCAGAGGATAAGTGATGCACAAAGGGTGGGGAGAGAGATACAGTCAAACTGATATAATTGTATAAACAGCCACATATTTTGTTACAATAAATAAAGAAATGCCATGTTGTGGAGATAAAAGTGACAAGATTCTGACATGACCTGGATCTATGGGATGAGAGAGGATTTAATAATGACAGAGGTGGGTTTCCAGAGAGTCCATACATCACAAGTCCAGAAAGGACCATCATGATTATCTAGTCTGACCTTCTGCGTAACACAGAACATCCCCCAGATAATGCCCAGAGCATACTTGGGTGACTGGGAGTATGCAAGAATGATTGACGGATTTACAAACATCAGTGAACTGAGATTCAGAAAACCCTTGTGAGGTAAGGAAGTAATATTAGAGAGGTTAAGCAACTTACTAAGGCCACACACAACTCACTGGCAGAGTCAAGAATAGAATCCAGGTCTCCTGATGCCCAAGTTCGTGTATCAACTCCTAGATTGTTCTACCCCTCTGTTTAATTATGTTTATGGCATACAACACAGCCTACAACTAGTCACTGAAGAGACCAGACTAATGATTATTTGTGGACTGATTCATTACTCCTCACATGCACCATTTCAGAAGGTCAGTAGGAAGCGAAAATGCCAAGAGCAAATATGACAGAAGATTTGCTGAGAGAGTGCCAGTATGGAGATCTGGATATGCAAATATGAAAAATTATGAACCGTTAGGCTGTTTTATTAAGTTAGATAAAATTTACCCTTCATTGAATTTACAATAAACGTGTAACAAATAATCTCAGATTTGATGTCACAAAAATGATGTTAGCACAGGGATTAAAGAAATTCTTCTGGAGGAGAATGGAGGGAACATGGTTACAATCTGCATTGATTGCCATCCCAAATCTGTGCTGGTTTTATGTCAAATCGATAGTATTTCAGTAGCCAAGAGGGTAATTTTTTTTTGTATGTTACATGATACTTCTTGGAAGGTAATAATGCCTTTCGCTCCAAGAAGGTTCTATTGCCTCTCTTGAAATATAACACCAACCAGGTAAGGGTGCTATAAATTGCTATAAATTGGCTAAAACGAGAAGAGAAGTTGCTACCATCCTTACATGATGTAGTATAAGGAGATATGTCTGGCTCCCAATTTTACTGCAGCTGCTTCCAGGAAGGAGTAAAGGGAACCCACTCTTGCTATCGCTGCTCCTCACTGGGAGTCAACATGTTGTATCCCAGAAGGCTCCTGAAAGCTAGCAATGCAGGCTACTGCAAGGAGGGATTTTTTGCTAAACAGGCACAAAACTCCCATTGTCTTTGTGATCCCAGGACCACTTGGTGCCAACTGGCAGAGGGTACAGGAGTGCATAATAGTTCACCAAAGGGTGGCCTGTGACGTTTCTGCTGAAAGCCTGTGTCACAGTGGTCATATTAATCATTGAGAAATGTATGTACAGAGAATATGGAGGAAGTTATGTGTATATATACTAAAATATGATCTTAAGGCCTGTGAGTTGAGACTGGTCTCCAGAAGGTGATAAATAAGTTGCTGACAAGCAGGAGACGTTTATCTATCTGTCCGGCTATATGTCAACTGAGTATTGTATACTTCCCAATGGCTGCCTAATTAGAGTCTGAGCAAAATGCTAATTAAGAGATTGCAAAACTACAAGGGAGATTCTTTACAGGAAAAAAACAAACAGCAGGGTGTGCTATGTTTATGAACAAAGAGAATGGCATGATAACTGAAGGTAGAGAGAAACACCCTGCATTCTTTATTGCTGCCAATATGCTTGTCTTATGAATGGAGAGTCACAGCCAACCCAGTTGTTAAATGCTAGGAGCAAGACTTTGAGTAAGTTAACCTTCATTAGACAGGAAAATGGCTTGGTAGTTAAGTCTAGGCTCTGGAAGGTGTGTTGGGATTTTATTTTACATGTAACCGATTTCCCAATATTTCCACCTCTTGCTACTTCTAGAATCTCTATACTTTGTTAAATAAACTTTTTAATTGTTTTCACTATAAACATATCTAAGAGCTGTGAGCTGAATGGAATGGTTTCAACTAGGGATCACTGGTAAGCAGATGTGTACTCTTCCTTTGGGAATAGCATATCTACAAATACTTTTGAGTATGGAACCAGGGCTGTGCCCTCCCAAGAGGTGCCCTGAGGGCTCAGGGGTCAGAGTGTGCCTCTTGCTAGCCCGCAGAGAGACGGGTGACCTGTGTAGGCTGAGAAGAGAGTGCTTCTGTTGCTGGCTGAGTCAGAGAGCTGACTCCTGTCAGGCACAGACAAGGCTTCCTGATGCTAAGAGCAGGTGGTAGCAAGGTGCCTCACAACTTTAGGTGCATCTGGGAAGCATCACAGTTTTTGGCTGCAGTTTTGCAAGAGGAAAAATAATGTAAGACTACAAGAGGGAGCAATGCAAATTATTATACTGTGTCTGTCAAGGATTTAGAAAGAGCAGTGGAACAGAAGATATTTACTGAAAAATCTAATGAGTAAGTGCCATGCTAGAATGAAAGCACTAGCAAATCATTACAGCAGGAGCTGTAATTACTATGAATTGCTTCAAGTATCAAAATTTGACTTCTAATTTCTTTTCAGGACAAAGGTCTAAGTAATTGATAATCAGTTAGAAACCCTCAAAGGAAACTGATGCCATCATCAGCTTATTAAAGCTCATGTTTCTTCCACAATAGTGAAGTATATATTTTCTTCCTTAAAAAAAAGCAACGACTGTAGTTTCTGATTCACCATTTATTTTCTTCATGTGGGATTAATCCCTCTGAAAAAGGAAGGCCCATGCATTACTTTAAACCCACTTAACTCCACAGGATTAAGACACAGGATATAACAAAGGCACCCACATTTTCACAAATCAACATGTCTTTCAACTAGACCCATCAACATTATAGTACAGGGTCCAGTTCTGCCAACTGCAAAACACTGTTAGCTTCTATTTACTACACTGGGAGTCAAGGACACTGAGCACATGGCAGGAAGAACTCAAGACTCCACTGGTTCTAACAAGGTTTACATTGGGTAGTTCCCTGTACTGTATTTGGTTACTGTTTTTATTTTTAATGCTGAAATAAAAAATATACCAAAAATCAAAATTGGTTATTAATGATCTGCTAAACAAGTCAAACAAACTCACTTTTAAAATCAATGTTAGTTCTTGACACTAATTTTGTCTGTTGGATTTCCTTTAAATAGGATTAAGGGAATTTATATAATTCAATTAAGATTTCTTAATGGCTCTCAGTGATTGCGTACTCAGGGTTCAATAAAACACATCACAAGCATGTTATAATAAATACCAAAAGAACACCCCAGGTAGTGTATTTCTGTGGAATTGTTGTCTGGCTCTGAAGCTTAACATCAGCCTTTGGCCTCATGCATTATATTATCACTGGATGTAGAGAGTTTTAGGGGGAATGTGCTTTAACTGTTAAAGCATGGGGCTGTAAATAGGACTCTTGCAGTGAAAACACAGGCCCACGGAAGTCAATGGGAGCTTTGCCATTGACTTCAACAGAGCCAAGATTTCAATCCTGTATTTAGTTTCTGCTATTGTTACTGATCTTCTTTGTGCTGTCAGGCAAGATGCCTACATGCTTTATTTGTCAGTTAACCCCGGTGTTAAACTGGAAATAGAATATAAATCCATTTGACTGCAGAGATTTGAAGATGACTAACAATGGTATGAAACACTGAGGTCTGGATAATCCAAGACAAGACAAAGAGTTGTTGGAAGATATGGCTCTACTTCAGTTTAGGTAGATGATGATCAGACTGGATATTCTATAGTTCATCATAACTGTCCATCCCTAGTCAGAGTTTAAAGTGTTACTACAAAGGGTCAAATATAAGTTTGCACAGTACACTGTAAGCAGTGTCAGGTAGGGCCTGTTATTCCAAACCCCTAAAACAGCGTTCATGAGAAAAGGATTTGTCCAGGGTGTTTGTTTCTGATGAACGTGCAGCACACTGCAGTACATTGATGAAAGGGGGACAAGGCTCTTAGGTGTGAAAATGGAAGGTGTCTGTCTTAGATTCTTGTATGGCTCACATCACTGTGATATCTGAGCATCTCACAATGTTTAAGGTATTTACTCTCACAATACTCCTGTGAGGTAGGGACGTGCTACTATCCCCATTCTGGATAGATAAGGAAACTGAGGCACAGATTCACAAGAGTATTTAGGCTCCTACTTTCCACTGAAATCAATTAACTTTGTGCATCTGGGTCAGAGAGGCTAAACACTTGCCTAGTGTCCAACAGGAAGCTGAAGACAAAGCCAGGAATTCAATCTGTTTTTTCTGAGTTCCATGCTAATGTCTTAACCACTAGACCATCCTTTCTCTACTTAAATATTAGGTGTTTGAAGACAGATGTATAGTAACTTAGTGCTCTACTGAATGAAATGTCTCCATAAGCTTTTATTCTTAGCTAGCCCACTTCACCAATTTTCTTACGTATCATAGTGAGTTTTCAGGAGCCCCTCTAAGTTTTAGTAACAGAATCATAAATGTTAGATACAAATGCTTACTGCTCCTTAATGCTGCACCTGCTTACAGAAAGTCTGAAAAGAAGAGCATCTGAAAAATTTCTGATAGCATGTTCATAAAAGTCTAAGTCCGCTATTGAGGAATTCTGGAGAATGTTTTGAACAACAGAAAAATCACACACTTTGGTTTTTAACACCAGAATAAAGATGCTTATCAAGTTCTTAATATAACATCATACATCAAAAATAGGCCTGATTTTTGAGTTTGGTAGCCAAACAAAAAAAAAGTAATAATTAAAAAAATAATTAGTTTGGGCTTACCCAAAATGAATTATTTTTACTTTATTGGTGAAACAAAAAAGTCAATAGAATTTTTTGGGGGGGTCAAATAAAATATGATTCATTTGGTTTTTCTAACCTTTTTATCTAGCTAGCTAGCTAATTGAAGTAAAATATGAAATGAAAAATCATTTCGAATTGAATAATCAAAACATTTCATTTTAAAAGTGTCAAAATGAAATGTTTAGGCATTGTTGGAGTAGTTTTTTCCTTTTGTCTAGCTCAAAATATTAGGCAAATTCAACACAAATTTGCAAAATGTTTCAGTTGATGACCCTAACATGCTTTTTTATTTTTGACAAAAGAAGTCTTGGCAGAAAAGTCGCGCTCTGGTCTAATCAGGAGATTCTTAGTTCAGAGGCTTGGTTAAGAAATAAATAGCCTGAAAACTCAGCTTGCTCACTTCCTTGTTTGATGAAATGTGTTTATATATGGCAGTCAGAACTGATAATGGATCAAACATTTGAGCCATGAAGAAAACCTGAGCAAGCTACTGCAGATTGAACGTGGCTCTATTCAACATTTATTTTGCTATGGTACAAATATCAGTTTAATTTAGAGAATTATTATACATCTATGTTTTTCTTTAATCTTTTTATTTGCCCTCATTTGCCAAGTATTGAAATATGCATCCAGCAATTACCCCAGACGAACACCATGACAACTTACTAATAGGAATTTGAAGAGAACAAGAGAGTTTTTCTATTCAAATGGCTTCATAAGACCTACAGAAGCAAGGCCTTCATAAAATGCAGACATATAAATAAAGGGCCAAATTATACAACCTTCATTCATGTTGGAGACCAGTTATTCAAACAAGAAGCCTTTTTTAAATGTATAGGACAACTTATGAGTAAGTGCTCACCAGTGTAAGGACTGCACAATGAGACTAAGGCATATTATAATTAAAAACGTCAGCCAAGTTCTGCCTTTAATTACACCCAGCCCCATTAAAACCTCCTAGATAACCAGATAACCTCATTGGTTTCAATTCGCTCTTCCAATATGAACCCATTGACTTCATTTATTTTGTGAGGGTTGTATGATTATTATGGAAGGCAAAAATTCAACATGTGCTTCTCCTTTGTTGTGATCAATGAACCTCAGAAAGTTCAAGCTGATCGACACTCAAAAGTCTATATCCTTGTTGGTAGAGTATTCTGCAAAATATAATGGGGTCTTCAACTTGCAAAATTTGGCTAGAGAATACAGGAGGCATGCTCTCATGAGATTTCCCCCAGTTCTTCTTGCTTCTGTTTACAACAGAAATGCCATGACACCAGATTCTGATTTAGTAATTTGGTCCTGGCCTGAACTGGAAAGCATGGATGACAAAATGAAAATTGAACACGTTCAGAACTGTCCAGCTAAGGTTCAGGTCTGGTTAAAGAATAAAGCTCTTAGATGGCAGTCACAGGTTCTTATATTTTTCTACCCCGATTCACTCTTCTCCCTACTATTTACCCACCGTTGTGTGTGTAAGCCCTAACTCTCTAGCAATATTTGGTCCATCTACTCCTATCTTGCCTCAGTGCTAATACATTCCTCTGAAGTTGCTCCTTCACAGGGTCCCAGAGGCCAGTCTCCAGCCCAAGCCTAAACGTCTACACTGCAAGTTTAGAACTCCCCAGCCTGAGCACGGCGAGCCTTAGTCAGCCTGATGCAGGCCAGATGCAGGTGTGTTGTTGCAGTGCAGACACACCCTCAGTTAGGCTCAGTGCCTCTTGCTAGCAAGGAAAAGAAAATGACAGGCAAAGTCCATATACGTATCCATCTCTTCCACTTCAGGAAGTCTTGCCATTCAGTGCAGCACAAAGTCAATGAAGCAGGCAAGAAAAGAGATTATTGTTAGCAGAGACAGATCAGAGAAGGAGGCATAAGGCATAATGGTGGAGCATCAAACAGGAGAGAAAAGCAAGGAAACCAGAGGAAGCATCAAAGGAAATAACCCATGATCTATAATCAAAGATAAAGGGAAATGATCATTTTTTAGCTTAACTGAGTGAATTGAATAAAATAGAAGAAACTAAATAATGTCATGGTCTTGAGTAAGATTTAGATGAACCTTATGATATGACAAAAGATCCCCTCCCCCCCTTAAATTCAATGACTGATCCTTAGGGTTAGACTGTCTCAGTCCTTATTTGGTCAGACAAGGGAATAAGGAAGGAGTAATTTCTCCGCCCACCCTTCTTACTGCACCACTGCCCCAGCACACATTGTGACTCTGATCACGGTGAGGAGGCTGCTATTCCCCAGTGAGAGGAAGTGAGTGGGGAGGAGCAGAGAGAAGAGGGCAGCTGGATGAGTGCTGGGTCCACCCTATCATTTACAAGCTAGAGTCGTCAGCTGGACACGCAGTGAGGAGAAAACAGCTCCACGTACAAAAGAAAGAGACAGCAACTAACACTTCCCAGAGCAATGGGGAACTAGTGGAAGAATAGTGTCTGAATTAAATTCATTCTCTGGGCTGATGCAGGACAAGCCCTTGATATTGGCTGAAACTGAAAAGCATGGAGGAAGCCATCATGAATTGGTTTGGATCATATCACTCAATAACAACATGAGATTTGTCTTGATATTGTCTTTTAAGGACTATAATTTCCATTCTCGATTACTAGGAATGATGAGACAGTCTTATAGGACATGTGAAGCTCCTGATTAGTATGACTATGCTGGAGAGTGGGACTGACAGTGGAAATGGTGATTAGTGTTGTCATAAACAGATGGTTAAGGGTTAATGTCTCTTTTACCTGTTAAGGGTTAACTAGCTCAGTAAACCTGGAACACCTGACCAGAGGACCAATCAGGAGACAAGATACTTTCAAATCTCGGTGGAGGGAAGCCTTTGTCTGTGCTTTTTGGGTTTTTTCTTTGTTCTTTCTGGGTTCTGAGAGAGACCAGATATGTATACAGACTTTCCACCTTTCTGAAACAGCCTCTTCTGTTCAATTTAGTTAAGTACCAGTTAGAAAGGCAGTTTAGTCTTTTGATTGTTTTCTTTATTTACAAATGTGTATTTTGCTGGAAGGATTGTATCTCTGTTTGCTGCAACTTGTATTGTGCTGGGGGAAGGATTCTCTCTAGTGTCTATAAGCTGAAAGACCCTGTAACATTTTCCATCTTGATTTTACAGAGACAATTTTTACTTTTTTTCTTTCTTTTATTAAAAGCTTTTCTTTTTAAGAACCTGATTGATTTTTTTTATTTTGGTGTAAGACCCAAGAGGAGGGGGTCTGCACTCACCAGGGAATTGGTGAGGGAAAGGAGAGAAGGGGGGAGGAAAAGCCTGATTTCTTTCTGTGTTAGGATCACTGTCTCTCTCTCAGGGAGAGTCTGGGAGGGGGAGAGAAGGGGGGGAAGGTGAATTTCCTCTCTGTTTTAAGATTCAAGGAGTTGAATCACAGGGATCTCCCAGTGTTACCCAGGGAGGGGAGAATCTGGGAGGAAGAAAGGAGGGGGGAATGGTTTATTTCCCTTTGTTGTGAGACTCAAGGGGTTTTGGGTCTTAGGGTCCCCAGGGAAGGTTTTGGGGGCCAGAAAGTGTCCCAAAACACTATATTTTTGGGTGGTGGCAGCTCTATCATTTCTAAGCTAGTAATTAAGCTTAGAGGGGTTCATGCAGGTACCCCATCTTTTGGATGCTAAGGTTCAGAGTGGGGAATCATACCTTGACAAGTGTGCTTTGTTGAAACAGGAACCAGTTGTGGAATTCTTCAAGAGAGAATCACTGGGAGAAATTGTATGGCCCGGATTATGGAGGAGGTCAGACTAGATGTTCAAAACGGTTCCTTAAATTCTATGAATCTGTGACATTTGTTTTGCTTTCTTTCCCCTTGTGTCAATCTCCACTTACCAGAATTATTTTGGCTTTAATTATAACCCTCTTGGAAGTTGATTTTCTGCAGGAGATCAGGACAGCAGCAGAAATGAAAAAAAATAGCAAACAAACATGAAAAGTCAATTTCAGTTCCTAAAAAGAATAAAGCCACCATTAATGACTTATCATGTAGCCATTTTACATGTTATGTAGAGAATATGCACAGTAAGAAATATAAATTTGCAACAGCAAGAAAAGAAAAATTATCACTGTCCTTGTAATAGCTGAAAATGTTCAGCCAAGCAGAAATGATGTTTATGTAACAGAGAGATGTAAACATTCATTAAAAATCTCATGATGCTTTATTTATATATTTGCCAGCATAGGGATGTTGCAACTAGAGCTGTTTGATTTGGCTGAATACAAAATTTGTCAAATGTTGCCATTCCTGGGCTACACAAAGATTTCCAGAACCAATCCTATTACATGAAGGTGTATTCAGTATTTGAAAATATTTGACAGATGTCACATGTGAATAACTAAAAACATAAGAACGGCCATACTGGGTCAGACCAAAGGTCAGTCTAGCCCAGAATCCTGTCTTCTGACAGTGGCAAGTGATCCATCCCTTGTTGCCCATTCACAGCATCTGACAGACAAGAGACTAGGGACATCATCCCTGCCCATCCAGGCTAATAGCCTGTGATGGACCTATCCTCAATGAAATTATCTAGTTCTTTTTTGAACCCTGTTATAGTTTTGGCCTTCACAACACCCTTTGGGAAAGAGTTCCACAGGTTGAATATGCGTCGTGAGAAGAAATACTTCCTTTTGTTTGTTTTAAATCTGCAGCCCATTAATTTGATTTAGTGAACCTTGTTTCTTATAGACTCATAGACTTTAAGGTCAGAAGGGACCATTATGATCATCTAGTCTGACCTCCTGCACAATGCAGTCCACAGAATCTCACCCACCCACTCCTGTAACAAACCTCTAACCTATGTCTAAGTTATTGAAGTCCTCAAATTGTGGTTTGAACACCTTAAGCTGCAGAGAATCCTCCAGCCAGTGACCCATGCCCCATGCTGCAGAGGAAGGCGAAAAACCTCCAGGGCCTCTGCCAATCTGCCCTGTAGGAAAATTCCTTCCCGACCCCAAATATGGTGATCAGTTAAACCCTGAGCATGTGGGCAAGACTCACCAGCCAGCAGGAGGAGTAAATAACACTTCCTTATTTACTTTCTCCACCCTAGTCATGATTTTATAGCCCTCTATCATATACTCCCTTAGTCATCTCTTTTCCAAGATGAAAAGTCCCAGTCTTATTAATCTCTCCTTGTACGGAAGCTGTTCTATACCCCTAATCATTTTTGTTGCCCTTTTCTGAACCCTTTCCAATTCCAATATATCTATTTTGAGATAGGGCAACCACATCTGCAGGCAATATTCAAGATGTGGGCGTACCATGGATTTATTTAGAGAGAAGGTCTTATTTTCTATCTTATTATTTATCCCTTTCTTAATGATTCCCAACATTCTTTTCAGTTTTTTGACTGCCACTGCACATTGAGTGGATGTTTGCAGAGAACTATCACAATGACTCCAAGATCTTTTCCTTGAGAGGTAACAGCTTATTTACACCCCATCATTTTATATTTTTAGTTGGGATTATGTTTTCCAATGTGCATTACTTTGCATTTATCAACACTGAATTTCACTTGCCATTTTGTCACCCAGTTTTGTGAGATCTCTTTATAGCTCTTCACAGTCTGATTGGACTTGATTATATTGAGTAGTTTTGTAACATCTGCAAATTTTGCCACCTCACTGTTTACCCCTTTTTCCAGATCATTTAAGAATATGTTGAATAGAACTGGGCCCAGGCCCTGGGGGAAAACCACAATTTATCTCTCTCCATTCTGAAAACTGACCATTGATTCCTACTCTTTGTTTCCTAACTTTTAACCAGTTATCAATCCATCAGAGGACCTTCCCTCTTATCCCATGACAGCTTACTTTGCTTAAGAGGGACCTTGTCAAAGGGTTTCTGAACATCTAAGTACACAATATCCACTGGATCCCCCTTGTCCACATGACTGTTGACCCCCTCAAAGAATTCTAGTAGATTGGTAAGTCACGATTTCCCTTTACAAAAACCATGTTGACTCTTCATCAACAAATTATGTTCATCTATGTGTCTGACAATTCTGTTCATTATAGTTTCGACCAATTTGTCAGATACTGGTTAGCCTTACTGGCCTGTAATTGCCGGGATTACCTCTGGAGCCCTTTTTAAAAATTGGTGTCACATTAGCTATCCTCTAGTCATTTGGTACAGAAGCTGATTTAGACAGTAGTTCTGCAACTTCACATCTGAATTACCTCAAAACTCTTGGGTGAACACTATCTGGTCCTGGTGACTTATTGCTGTTAGTTTATCAATTTGTTCCAACACCTCCTCTAATAACACCTCAATCTGGGACAGTTATTCAGATTTGTCACCTAAAAGGAATGGCTCAGGTTTGGGAATCTCCCTCTCATCTTCAGCTATGAAGACCAATGCAAATTATTCATTTAGTTTCTCCACAATGGCCTTCTCGTCCTTGAGTGTTTCTTTAGCATCTCGATCACCCGGTGGCCCCACTGGTTGTTTAGCAGGCTTCCTGCTTTTGATGTACTTAAAAAATTTTTTGCTATTACTTTTTGAGTCTTTGGCTAGCTGTTCTTCAAATTCTTGTTTGGCCTTCCTAATTATATTTTTACACTTCACTTGCCAGAGTTTATGCTCCTTGCTATTTTCCTAACTAGGATTTAACATCCACTTTTTAAAGGATTTTTTTTCCTTTTCACTGCTTCTTTTACATTTTGTTTAGCCACAATGGCACTTTTTTTTTGTTCTCTTACTATGTTTTTTAATTTGGGGAATACATTTAAGTTGAGCCTCTATTATGGTGTCTCTAAAAAGTTTCCATGCAGCTTGCAGAGACTTCACTTTTGGCACTGTGCCTTTTAATTTTTGTTTAACTTCCTCATTTTTGTGTAATTCCCTTTTCTGAAATTAAATGCTACCATGTTGGGCTGTTGTGGTGTTTTCCCCACCACAGCAATGTTAAATTTAATTATATTATGATCACTATTGCCAAGTGGTCCAGCATATTCACCTCCTGGACCATATCCTATGCTCCACTTAAGACCAAATCAAGAACTGTCTCTCCCCTTGTGAGCTCCAGGACTAGCTGCTCCATGAAGCAGTCATTTAAGGTATCAAGAAACTTTATCTGTGTATCCTGTCCTGTCAATATGAGGATAGTTGAAATCCCCCATTATTATTGAGTTTTTTATTTTTATAGTCTCTCTAATCTCCCTGAGCATTAGTAGTCACTATCACCATCCCGATCAGGTGGTCCCTACTGCTATATTCTTATTATTCGAGCATGGAATTACTATCCATAGAGATTCTATGGTATAGTATGATTCATTTACGGTTTTCACTTCATTTCACATATAATGCCACTTCCCCACCAGCATGACCTTTTCCGTCCTTCCAATATATTTTGTACATAGGTATTACTGTGTCCCATTGATTATCCTCATTCCACCAAATTTCTGTGATGCCTATTATATCAATATCCCCATTTAAGATGAAGCACACTAGTTCACCCATCTTATTATTTAGATTTCTAGCATTTGTACATAGGCATTTTAAAAACTTGTCACTTGTTAGTTGTCTGCCATTATATGATGTAATTGAATGGGACTCTTTTTCATTTGAGTATTTCTCCTCAGATCCTACCCGTATTTTATCATCTTCCATCCTCTCCTCCTTACTAGGAGAGGATGACAGTCTACAGATTATTTATAAAGATTCTGATGTTGGCTATTGGTATCTGACCTTTGAATTTGGTCACCCAAGTCACTAGTGGGGTGAATAAAAGTATTCCTCCTCAAATAGGGGTATTTCAACCCAATTGGACAGATCAGTTTTGAAGCTTCACAAATTAGCAACTACTAAAAGGCTCTACTATGCTAACAAGCACTATATCTGGTAGCATGAATAGTCCTACTGAAGTTGTGGGATAATCAGTAGTAGTTACCCAAATGTAACTGCTTGCAGGACTAGGGCTTGAAATTATGGGCTCTTCAGGACAAATACAATGGGGGCCAGCTCTCCATGTGCATGCACCTCATGTAGTCATTCACACACACATGGAGAGTGAGTCTACAATACTACTCTTCTGATTTGGTAGTGTCTCACCTACTTTGCACTCACTCTGCATTGATGTAGGTGAGAAGGGACTGTGCATGTAAAGCACCCTCCTTTTGGCTGGGGTGGAACAAGCAGAAGAACCTATATCTATTGGGGTATAATGGAATCTGTTGCAGGTTCCTGTGTATTGCAGAACAGCTGGACAAAATGAAGGTTAACACCCAGGGCTGCCTGTATTAGTCTATGCTTAGTATTGGGAATATGAGCTCCATCTGAGAAGTTTAGCACACTGGCAAGAGAAAGGAATAATGTGATAAAAAGAAAGAGAGAGAGAGAGCTCAGGGTAAAGAACAGTGTGTCACGTTGGATGTATATACACTGCAACAATGGTATGATCTTAACTCATGTTACCTAAATTGGGTTAAAATAACAGTGATGACATAGGAACTTGGCTTTTAATTCAGGTTAGCACCTGGAGTTAATGTCTATAGGAGGCCCTGGAGTTGAACTCAAGCTGCTAACCCAAGTTAAAAGCCTAATTGCTGTATTTTCACTCCTATTTTAACCCAATTTAGCTAACATAGGTGAGATAACCCAAGTTAAGGACAAACCTTTTTGTAAGAGACCAGAGCATACACATCTGACCCAGCCTGCAGAGGGCACTCCAGAAGCTAGACGAGCTAATTCCTGACAGAGACCAGCAGGAGGCACCACAGGGGTGAGTCTGCATCATTACAGCTTCCCTCTGTATGTGGCCAGTATGTCTTTTACATCTAATGATTATACCTCTAAGCCATCTTCTGGCAGCCTGAACTGAATACCTGCCCTTAATTATTATGACTTGGAAAACAAGTGCAGCCTGAAAATGACAGAATTGGAGAATCAGAAATGTGGTGTAACATGAGTGCACTTTGTTTAAACAAAACCATCTTATCAGACAAGTGCTCAATAGTAATTTGTATTAGAAAATATTTAATTTTACTGTTATTTGCTCTCAGCAAATATTAATTTCAGTGCATATAATGGACAAAAGTCAGGATCCTGAAAGTGCAAAACTCTTGTAGATGATTTAAAATCTTTCAGGGAATCGAAATGGCCATTCTGCTGATTGAAATTACTTTCTTCTCTGAACACGCAGAAAGACTCACAAGCACCAGCCGTTTTTAAGATTACTATTAACTTCAGCTAACGAGAAGTGTATTCAGGACTAGACAAACCAATTTAAAAAACAAAAAACGAAGCCCTTTTAACCACCAGAGATGTTCTGTTATAATTTTGACTAGGAAGTGATATTTGATAAATTTGCCATATGGAATTATTAGTATAATTTAATATAATAGAAAAAGGCATTGGGCGCATCCCAGTAGGTGTGACCCTTATGCAGTAATTTATGCTAATGCAAAGTGGGTGTAAAATGCCCAAATGAGAATGACAGTATTTTTCACCCACTTGCACGGGTGCCATGGACTCCACAAGGTGCAATGCAATGCAGAATCAGGCCTGTATAGTTATTCAGCACACTGCACACACTGTTGGTTCTGAACAAATAATGAAAACTGACATACAGCCTTGAAATATATACAGTGTCATGGTTCATGAAGTATGATGGCGGTCATCATACAATGGATGTGGGAATGGAGTGAGTAGCCAGCTATGGGCCAGGCAACATACATATTTATTTGTCCCTCCCCCACCCCCACACTTGCTGCTGTTATCACACTGAGACAGTATGGCTCTTTGTTGCCCTCTACAGATTGGACGTTCAATCAGTAGAGGCTTGTTTTAAAGTCCAGAGTTTGCTGGTTCGTTCACTACCGGGGCAAAGTTACATAGCTATGAGATGTCAGTGATAATGAGTGCTCATATTTTCCTCACATTTGACACTCCTGTGCTCCTTTTCACCCTCAATAAATGGGGCTAGAATAAATATCTCAGTGATACCCATCATATAATTGATAAACACTTACAGGAGCTGATTTCTTCTAACTCTGAACAAGAGGCTTTATTAAAATAAGGAAAATCACATGATTTCTCTAGCATCTATGCAGAGTTTCTGCCTAACACCCTTCCTGGCCCAGTCCATGCTATTGTTTTAAAGAAACAGTACACATTCTCACACTCCCTTGTCTCCCAAAGTACAACGGGATCTTGGAAAACACTGTTCTTGCTCTAGATAAGGCCTGACACTGCCTGTTCCCTTTGTCAAAAGAGAAGAGTTAATTTTTTTGTCTCTTTCCCCCTACACTTTCCTTCAAAAGGAGGGAGCTTGAAGAACTCCACTTGGAAATCATTCCACCTCTCTAATCTTACTGGATGGGAAATTAAAGCATAGATGACATTTTCAAATGCATGCGGCATTGGTCTAATTGTGCTTCCTTTGATTTCACTGGGAGCAGAACTAAGTCTCCACTGACCTCTTTTAAAAACTCCCATTCTTAGTGACCTGTCGAAGTTGGCATGGAAACTCAGTGTCCAAATTAGAAGAAACACACTCCCACTCTCATGATCAACCTGCCAGATGACACTGCCACTTTCCAGAGCCTCTGCTACAACTGCGGAGCCTGTGGAGTCCAAGACATGCCTGTGGAGTCCTATCTATGTTGCTTTGGGTTTCACCCAGACCAATAAGGGGCTGTGTCACTGCCTGTCCAAAAGCATATCAGGGCTGTGTATTAAACTGAAGGCTAAAATCCCCAGCCAAGCTAGCAGGCTGGTGTGTTCTCTCGCTTTTTGGATGCAGTGAACTTGGTAACTTCTGTGAGGGTCCAGTGAGAGGAACTGGATACTGCAGGGGAGATGGTTTGGGGAGAGACTTTGGACTGGAGAGGCTGTTGGTGTCACTTTGCAAGGAGAAACCAGGCTGCTGGGAGCCAGGGTAAGGCTGTTGCACTGTAAGCAGACTGCTGGTGTCAGGGCTCTGAGTACGGTGACCAGATAGCAAGTGTGAAAAATCAGGACATGGGTGGGTGGTAATAGGTGTCTATATAAAACAAAACTCTGAATATCAGGATTGTCCCTATAAAATGAGGACATCAGGTCACCCTAGCTCGGAGCCAAAGCTGCACAGCACAGAAGCACCCAGGGGTATAGGGCAGGCAAAGGGTTGCCAACTTTCTAATCGCATAAAACTGAACACCCCAGCCCCACCCCTTGCCCAAGTCTCCCCCCTTCCCCAAGGCCCTTCTCCCACTCACTACATTCCACCTTCCTCGATGGCTCACTCTCCCGCACCCTCACTCACTTTCACTAGATCGGGGCAGGGGGTTGGGGTGCAGGAGGGGGTAAGGGCTCTAATTAGGGGTGCAGGCTCTGGGGTGGGGCCAGAAATGAAGTGTTCAGGGTGCAGGAAAGGGCTCTGGGCTGGGGCAGGGAGTTGGGATGCTGGAGGGGGTGAGGGTCCTGGCTGGGGGTGCAGGATGTGGGGTTGGGCTGGGGATGAGGGGTTTGAGGTGCAGGAAGGAGATCCAGGCTGGGGGGTGGGGCTGAGGGATTCAGAATGTGGGAGGGGGCTGCAGGTTGAGGAAGGGGATTGGGGTGAAGCAGGGGGCACGGGCTCTGGGCTGGGGGTGCAGGCTCTGGATGGGGCCGGGGATGAGGGGTTTGGGGTACAGCAGGAGCTCTAGGTTTGGGGGGCTCAGGACTGGGGCAGGGGGTTGGGGCTCAGGGTTGGAGCACAGACTTGCCTTGGGCAGCTCCCGTTCAGAGGTGCAGAGGGGCTAAGACTGGCTCCCTGCCTGTGCTGGCTCTGCGCTGCGCCCCAGAAGCCAGGAGGGCTGCCTCCCCGGTGTGGGGGCCAGAAGGCTCCGCGCACTGCTCTCACACCCAGGCATCATCCCCACAGCTCCCATTGGCCGCGGTTCCCAACCAATGGTGGGGTGGTGTCGGTGCTGTGGGGAGGCAGTGCAAGGAGCCTGTGCACCACCCCCCCTTGCCTAGGAGCCAGACCTGCTGGCCACTTCTGGGGCGCAGTGCGGTGTCAGGACAGGTAGGGACTAGTCTGCCTTAGCCCTGCAGCACTGCTAACTGGACTTTTAATGGCCTGGTCGGCAGTGCTGATTGAAGCCAGTCAGGTTCCTTTTCGACCGGGTGTTCCCCTGAAAACCGGACACCTGTCCACCCTAGGCAGGCAGCGACACAGCCTCTTTCTGGTCTGGGTGAACCCCTTGTAGTGTCACAAGATCTGCTTATGAGGTAGGAAAACCCACAGGATATGTACCAGTGCCAAGACAGGATTGGTATGTTTCCAAGAATGTAGCACACAAGTGTTTCAAGAGGAATACTGTCTCTTTAAACAGATCCATATATCAGTACATCTCAGAACAAGACATTACGTTCATTTAGACCTCATGAGAAAGCAGATGTGCCTGAAAGAGCCTGAGTGCATATCCATTTTAGCTAGTCTTTAAACTATTTAGTAGTTTCTTCCTTACATTATAATCATTCCTCTCCACCTCCTGCATTTGATTGATAATATACACTGTATTCACCACCTCAATAAATATTCCACACTGACTAAACACTAATGAATTGAGAGTTGAAGAACCTGAACTTAAATTATAAAACCCATCACTGGAGCTCAGACTTTAAAACCTGACAGAAAATACTTACAATTGGGCAAGATTGGGAAAAAAATCTTCAAATTTCACCCCCACTGTGATAAGTTAATTAAACTAGGAATCAGCATTTCAAGATCTTCTTTCAACATATAGGGCCTGATTGTTGCAGTCAGTTGCACACACAACTCTCATTGAAGTTACTCACACATAACTGACAGGATAACCAATCTATATGTACCAGACAGGCATCTCAGGGCCCCTCTTTGTGGCCCACCATGGTCCTACTGGTGCACTGCCCTCAGCTCTGTGGGCCATTGTAAGACCTCACTCGCCATCCAGACTACATTAAACTAAGATAAGCAAATCAAACTTTTCTTCATTTGTCAAGTCCAACCCTGTTCTTCTTAACTCAGGAATCCTATTGCCCTCCTTCCGCCTGCATTTATAATCCAGACCAACTATGGTCCTCACTCAGTTTCTCCACAGTGGCCTCTTTCAATTCTGCACCAAAACAAAAAAAAATTCTGCACACAATATTTTAAAATTCTGCAAATAACACTACAGAATCACACCACTTTCAATTATTTTGGTAATTTATTTCAAAACATCTATCAGCAAGTATGTCTGTAACAATACACCAGGAATTGGCAAGCTTTGGCACCCAGCCCGTCAGGGAAATCTGCTGGCATGCGGGGGCGGTTTGTTTACCTGCAGTGTCCGCAGGTTCGGCTGATCACAGTTCCCACTAGCCATGGTTCATTGTTCCAGGCAGGGCCGGCTCCAGGCACCAGCTCAGCAAGCAGGTGCTTAGCGCGGCCAACAGGAAGGGGTGGCACATTGGGCTCTTCGGCGGCAATTTGGTGGCGAGTCCCTCAGTCCCTCTCAGAAGGAAGAACCTGCTGCCGAATTGCCGCCCAAGAAGAAAGTGGCAATGGGGGCTGCAGGCCAATGGGGGCTGCAGGAATTGGCGGCCAGCACATCCCTTGTCCCATGCCGCTTCCTGTAGCCCCCATTGGCCTGGAATGGTGAGCTGTGGCCAGTGGGAGCTGCGATCGGCTGAACCTGCAGACGCTGCCGGTAAACAAACCATCCCGGCCCGCCAGCGGACTTCCCTGATGAGCCACATGCCAAAGGTTGCTCATCCCTGCAATACACACACACAAATTCCCCCAGGAGTAGAGAGTTAAATAAACCCCTATGACAACCCAGTTCCTATTTCTCTGCTCCCTTTCACCATCTCCAGAGCCCAGCCTGGGGGCCAGACACTCACAACCCCTACCCCCCCAGAGACCAGTTCAAGCCACCCCCAGCTAATACATCCAAACCCCCTCCTCCCTAGAGCCCACTCACAGGCCCTCCAAACTCAGATACCCATATCTGCTCCAGCCAGAGCCCAGCCATGGGCCTCCCAGAGCCCAAAACACCCACCCCCTCTCCCCCTCAGAGCCCAGCCTTGCCCAGAAAACCATCGCTCTCTCCCCCAGAGGGAGAAACAGCCTGATGCTTTGTCCTAGGCTTGCATGGCGTTTCCTGCACACTGCCATCTCCTTCCTTCAGGCTGTGCTGGGAACTGCAGCTGCCAGGAACCTTCTAGCTCACTGGTGGGCAACCTGCGGCCCGTCAGGGTAATCTCCTGGTGAGCCGTGAGACAGTTTGTTTACATTGACTGTCCGTAGGCATGGCCATCCAGAGCTCCCAGTAGCCGCCATTCCCAGCCTCTGGGAGCTGCTCCCCATGCAGATACTTATAGCCTGTAATCAAGTTACCCCTTAACCTTCTCTTTCTTAAGCTAAATATATTGAGCTCTTTGAATCTATCACTTTGAGATAGATTTTCCATTCCTTTAATCATTCTCATGGCTCTTCTCTGAACCTTCTCAAATTTATTAATATCCTTCTTAAATTGTGGACACCAGAACCAGACACAGTATTCCAGCAGCAGTCACACAAGTGCTAAATAAGAGGTAAAATAAACTCTCTATACTCAAGAGCCATTCATTTATGCATCCAAGGATCACATTAGATCTTTTGGCAACACTGTGAGTACATGTTCAGCTGATTATCCACCACAACTCCCAAATCTTTTTCAGAGTCACTGCTTCCCTGGATAGAGTCTCGCATCCTGTAACTATGACATATATTCTTTGATCCTGGAGGTACACATTCACATTTAACTGTATTAAAACCCATATTGTTTGCCTGTGCACTTTACCAAGCGATCCAGGTCACACTGATTCAGTGACCTGTGCTCTTCATTATTTACCACTCCGCCAACATTTGTGTCATCTTCAAATTTTATCAGTGAGGATTTTATGTTATCTTTCAGGTCGTTGATGAAAATGTTAAATAGTGTAAGGCCAAGAATCAATCCCTGTGGGACCTCACTGAAAACATACCCACTCAATGGCAATTCCCCATGTACAGTTACATTTTGAAACATATCAGTTTGTCAGGCATTTAATGAATGTAATATGTGCCATGTTAATATCACATCATTCTAGTTTTTTTAATCAAAATGTCATGTGGTACCAACTTAAATGCCTTACATAAGCCTAAATATATTATATCAACACTATTACCTTTATCAATCAAACTTATAATCTCATCAAAAAAGAAAATAAATTAGTTTGACAGGATCTATTTTCCATAAACCCATGTTGATCTGCATTAATTACATTAACCTCCTTTAGTTCTTTATTAATCGACTCTGTATCAGCTGCTCCATTGCCTGCAATCAATGTTGGGCTGGCAGGTCTATAATTAGCCCGGTCACCCTATCTGTCCATTTTAAACATTGGCACAATTTTAGCTTTCTTCCAGTCTTCAGAAACTTCCCCAGTGCTCCAAGACTTACTGAGAATCAACATTAATGGGCCAGTGAGCTCCTCAGCCAGCTCTTTTAAAACTCTTGGATGCAAGATATCTGGACCTGATTATTTAAAATGCATGATCAATGGAACTGTTCAGAAAACTGAAATTTCCCTTGTGCATAAGTGATTGCAGGACTGGCTCCTCAATGATATGCTAGAGAAGTGTACTGATCACTTTCGCTTTCACAATATTTGCCCCAAAACCTCTATAAAACAAAAAAGTCAAAAAGAACGAGAGAGAGAGAGACAGGAAAGGAATATCCCATGTATGCATTTGATGTCTTGGCTAAAATGAATTAGGACTTGTCTAAACTTGATATTTATACTGCAATATACCATGTATAAGCTGGTATAGATAAAAAAGTATAACCATTAGAATGAATGCAGTTATTCTGGTAGAAAGATGCCTTCCAGTGGTAAAATTTATACTGCTAAATTTACAAGGATAGTTATACTGATGTAAGACATATCTATACCAATATAACTGTGTCCACATGAGGGGTTTTATGATTTAACTACTTCAGTGAAAAAATCACACCTTGAAATAGTTAAATCAGTACAAAAACTGTATGTACAACCAGCCTTATTGTCTACCAAATTCAAGCATTCTTGAGTATTCTTGCAGACAATAAGACATTAGTGAGACCACCCTTCAGGAGCCCCAGGTTTTCTCTATCCTAACAAATTCCTTCATTTTAATTTCTGTATTAACTTGATTTAAACCCAACCTTTGGCTCAAGGGATTGGAGACAAACGAGAGAAAAATGCAAGTTTGCGTTCCATGTTGAGTGCCCCTGCCCTAGCCCTCTCACTGTAATTATAATACCAAAGCATCCATCATTTCAGAAATTTTATGACCCTGACATGAAACAATAATATTTTTGTAAAGAAAGCATAATGGAACGTCTGACAAAGGGCAGTGAATTATTTTCAGTGTCTTACTCTTATTATTTTTAGGATAAATTTGTCTGAAACTCAGAATTTCACTTCAGACTGGTGTCTTAACCTTGCTACCCTCTGTATTATTAATGTGTGTAAATTTATTTTCAGTGCTCTGCTTTGTTTCTTTCTCAAGTGTCTGTTAATCCTCTCACAACTTCCCTTTCTGCTCAGCTTTGGAGCTCTTGTCTTATTGCTTAATATTCCAAGTTCTGTTGTTATAACCCTCCCTCTTCTGCTTGAGGGGAGAAAATAAGTTTGTTTGTTTTTATAATGAGAAAAAATCACTTTTAAAAAAATGATTTCAGAAATGCTCAGTAATCCTTAAAC
The DNA here is from genome assembly GCF_007399415.2 of Gopherus evgoodei. Taxonomy (NCBI): domain Eukaryota; kingdom Metazoa; phylum Chordata; order Testudines; family Testudinidae; genus Gopherus; species Gopherus evgoodei. Next base: position 13,635,170 of record NC_044322.1, read on the forward strand.
TGATGCGGACTCAAGGAAATTAACAGACATGCCAAGAATAAAATTAAAAGCAGAATTGGAGACAAAAGGAAAATGGGGCTAAGGATGAAGCAGCAATATTTTGTCATCTGATGCTATTATGGCAAATTGAACCACATTAAGAATAAATACAAAAGATGGACCAGATGATGTTCCCATCCCTTCAAAGCTTTGGGGATTGAGTTTGGGAATCGACATCTGAATCTGAAATTTTACATGTGTTTCCCATCTTCATACTGGGCCAAACCAAAGCCCTCCACGACTCTGAGTGTTTTAAATGTGGATGCTAATTTTGTGACTGTGAGACATCTCTACATAATACACTGTTGGAGCCAGATCTCTGGCAGTTTCGTCTCCTCTAGTGTTCTAAAGCTGCATTGGCTGCCCCTTTAGGGTACATGTACATTGCAATAAAAGACCCGAGCATAGCCTCAGCTGGCCCTGGTCGGCTGACTTGGGCTCACAGGGCTCAGGCTGTGGGGCTAAAAATTGCTTTGTAATCATTTAGGCTCAGGCTGGATTCCAGGCTCTGGGATCCTCCCCGCCATGCAGGGTCCCACAGCTCAGAATCCTGTGCGAGCCTGAATGTCTACCCGGCAATGTCTACAGCCCCATAACTCGAGCCTTGCAAGCCCAAGTCAGCAGACCAGGGCCAGCTATGAGTGTTCAACTGCAATGTAGAGGTACTCTTAGAGATTCCCCTCCGCACCGGAGAATTCTTGGGTGGTATAGAACCACTGAAATTCCTCTCTCACTACTGGCATAGAGGTGGTGGCTACATTGTCCCTATGTTCTGGCAATCCCCAGATGCCAAAATAAAGAGCCTCTGGGCTTTAGGTATATGTTAGAGCAGCCCTTAGGCTTCTCTAAGTATGTGGGTCAAATTCACCCCTGATTGAATGCTGCAAATTTAATGGGCACTTGCATTAGGGATGAGGATTTAGCCCATTCTCTTTATCCAACTCTTTCTTTTAGCAATAGCCCAAAGAACTGAAGCCAAAGTCCAAGGAAATCAACAAACAATCCATTCTCAGCAACAGAACTGGGAGCAGGGAGGGTGAAAGTTTGTACTATGAATGTCATTGACAAGAGTTGTTCACTCCTTTTAAATTCAGATTTTTTCTGGATTAAAATCCTTGGCAGTTTTGAGTTTGTGCTGTGCATTCTCTGACACACTATCCATTCTACGAAAGGACTGACTGGTCAAAGCCACACACAATAAATATGTCTTGCTTTATACGTTCACATTTAACAAGGTCATTTTGAAATAATCCATCAGACAAATCATACAGATACTTAGAGAGATGGAAGGAAAGGAAGCAAATCATGCAATGTTCCTTGACCAACCAAATGTGATAGTTGCCACAATGATAAAGGTGAAATGGCTATGATGATGATAAGTCTAGGCAGAAAGACCCTCAAGGAAACATAGGGGATGCTGATACATATTGGAAACCAGTGGGTGTAAAATATTACTCACTTCCTAAAGAAAAACATCAGTGTAATGCAAAAGATATTCTAACTCCTGCATCTAATTACAAAGAGGTGTAGATCACTACAGATTTTTTTAAGCATATTTAAAATATAATAAAGGAAATAATTAACAATTAAGCAGCAAATTCTGGTGCATCCTACCTTGGGTGACCAGATGTCCCAATTTTACAGGACAGTCTCGATTTCTGGGTCTTTTTCGTATATAGGCTGCTATTACCCCTCCACCCCCCGTCCTGATTTTTCACATTTGCTTTCTGATCACCCTAATCCTACCTGGAACATTGCATTGATTTCAAGGGCACCACATTGCCAGAAAAACTTTGGTCTACTGCAAGGACTTCAGATAAGAGAAACAAAAATTGCCAATGTGTTATTGGAGGAAAGATATAACGAGGAAAGATATAATGAGCTAACTATATATGGCCCAGTAAAAAGGTGACTAAGGCCCTAAATCAGCAATACATTTAAACACATACTTAACTTTATTTTGGTGAATAGGGATGGGCTTCAGCAGGTGCTTAAATGCGTTAGCATGGGGAGATAGAACCATCTACAAAATTTTAAAGGGTTTAAATGTTGCACCAGGGATTGTGCAGACATTGTTTTGGAGGCTGCACAGAAATATAACTGGGAAATATGGGATGAAAACAGGAATGAAAAATGTCACAAAAAATAAGAACAAATTCCTGAGAATGAGAAGTATCGAGCAATGGAATGGGGGCCAAAAGGAAGTGATTGGAACCCCATCAGTTGAGACCTTTTAGCTCGTTCTAAATTAAACACATAGGCCATGTCTACACTACGCAGCTTTTAGTGATACGGCCATGTCAACAAAGTTGTATCACTAAAAGTCGGTCCGCGTAGCCTGTTTGTCGGCTTTTTTGCCGACAAAATACTTCCACCCAACAACGAGTTGCGTTCGTGCTGTCGGCAGAAGAGCGCTCCTGCTGACAATGTGCTGTTCACACTGGCACTTACCCTCGCAAAACTTTTGTCTTTCAGGGTTGTTTTTTTTTTAACACCTCTGAACGACAACAGTTTTGACATTCAATTGCCACTGCAGACATAGCCTAAGAAATATCCCCCTCCAAAAAAGAATCAGACACTGGCTGGGAAATGTAATCGATAACCTAATGATAAGTCTTTTTCAGCTCTCCCCTCTTTTATTCTATAAACTGTTGTGACAGTCTGATGCTATTGTTATGCTGAAGATTGGGTGGCTCCCAGCGAGTATATCTTTAAACTGGAGGCAGTCACAAACCTCACTGCAGATGGTGAGTGTGATATCTGCTTTTCATTTAGGCTAAATGAGGAAGCAATCAAATGCCCATTTGTCTGGTAAGAGCTAGGGCTCTACCAAATTCACAGCCATGAAAAACGCATCACTAACCATGAAATCTGGTCCTTTGCATGCTTTTACCCTGTACTAAAAATATTTCATGGGGGGAGACCAGTATTTCTCAAATGTAGGGTTCTGACTCTAAAGAGTTGCAGGGGGGTCACAAGGTTATTTTAGGGGAGGTCATGGTATTGCCACTCTTATTTACTTGCAATCTTGTCTTTTCGGGCATTACCCAACATTCGTGACGATAAGTGAGGATGGGGACATAGATCAACCTGTAAACTGAGAGCTTCATCTGAGAACTCAGCTTCCGCTTCACCACTTCAGATCCCATTTACCGTCACTCATGAACAAGACCCGTAGATACTTGAACTCTTCCACTAAGGGCAGCTGCTCCCCCCTCTCCTAGAGAAAACAGTCCACTTTGAAAATTCATGTTTACTATGTATGGGAGAGATTCTCAGCCCTTCTTCAGTCCATTGAGTTAAGGACGACACTTGTATTGCAAAAGGGAGAACCCCCAGGGATGCAAAGCCAGTGTAGTGGATCTCAGCCACATGGCTGGAATGTCCTTGTGCTCCAGTGATCCTCAGTGTCAGAATGGCCATTTAGGGCTCATAGAGAGCCAGGCACAATTCAGAGAAGCCCTGGGCCTTCTCCAAATAGTACCATGGGCTGAAACTGAATTAGAGACCTGGGTATTTATTTATTTAATCACTCAACTATCCAAGGTATCATCACTAATCACTAGAGATGGCTATAAAGCAACTGACTTTTTGCAAATTTCCCCCCCCATTGTTTCCAGTATACAGGGAACAGATGTTTAGCAATATGAGATTTTTAGAAGAGGATTGTAGCGGGTTGCCTGAGCCAAAGTAAAAAGGACTGATGTAGTGTGAAATTAGAGCTGTAAGTGATTAACAAAATGGAAAGGTTCTGCCTATAACTCTTAAATGACCTTGCTAGACACTATATTTGACTGTGATATGCAAATGCGTAGGAAAGCATATCAGATAGAATTTGTAGGGTTAGTATGGAAAATCTGTTTTTCACAGAACATATAATGTATTCGAGCATTACTAATGTTCCTGTTTACCATTCACTCATCCAGACCCCTTTCCTCCTCGCCTTCAGTTTCTTGCAAGAAAATCCTTTAAAGGCACATACTTCGCTCTCTGGTTACTGTGAGAGGTTTCATAGTCAAGGCTTGTCATCGTTTCCAACAGAAAAGACTGATTTTGGAGTGGGAGGGCTTTTGAATCTACCTCCAATGTCTGTTCACGGTTCAACTGTGGTAGACAGCATAAGGTTTAGATTAAAACAAATAAGAGCAAAATACGTTGTGCCTGATTCTTCTCTCATATATACCATGGTAAGGCCCTTATTTAGCAAGATACAGTACTTTCAGTATGTAGAATATGATTAGTCCCATTGTCTTCAATTAACCTGATTTAAAACAGGTGCAAGTGAAAGCAGGGTTATGCCCAAGATATTTAAGATGCTTCTTAAAATTTATGTGCGTATATGTTTTTAATGCAGTATATTTTGACATAAAATGTGAAGGTGACTAGATACAAACTAATTATTTGTGAAATTAAAATATGCTGGAATCTATGTACAGAGCCATAGTATGATTCCACTAAAGTCACTGGCAAAAGTTTCACTGACTTCAAACAGCACAAGATTTGGTCTGTACTGAATTTAGATTGTGAAACTCCAATTATTTTCAAGTATGATGAATATCCCATATTGTTACAGTGCCTTGCAATGTACAAATTCCAATCCCTGTTACACTGATTTTAATTTTATAGAGATGTTTTGTGAAAAATGTGATGTCAGTAAAATACCACTCACACTCTCACTTTTAGCATCATGAGACCTTGTTATCTAAGTACCTTTGGGAGGTGAATATGTGGGTGGATAGCCAGATATATAGATCCAAGATGCTAAGGTTTGCATTGGGATCTACATCATATGAGAACTGATTTTGGGGGGATATTTTACTCCATATTTGCCATTACGAATTCTTACTGTGCAGAAACTAATATTTTCACTAGAGTTAGGCAAATACTGCAAAGAGGTTTCCACAAACATTCGTTCAGAGTTTTAAATGAATTCACTTCATTTTCATGCCCTTTTTTATATTCGGTGTCTACGGACATTTGTGCAACTGAGCTTCATTAGGGCAACTGCTTGTGGAAAGTGAGTTTTAAGCTCACTCAATTCCTCACAGGAAATTAATTTCAAATCAGCTTCCTGTGAGTATTCATTCATACCAGAAAAGCATTAGAGTTATTACCATTCAATCAGGATCAGAGAAAGTATCATGTGACTTATGTAACCAATCACAAATTGACACTAAAATTGTGAATTAATTTTGAATAAGAAAGAATGAGAGAAAATTATAATCAGTTTTGCTGACATCATTACAAACTTACTCAGCTTCAGCATTCAGGATCCATGCAACACAAAACGTTGATCACCACTCAACTGTCTCCATGTTAAAAGGAGTCATCATAGTGTTTACAGTGAATGAAAATTAAGAATAAGAAAATACAACAAAATCTTAATAGGTCGAATGACAGAATATTGAGTCTAAAGGAGCTTGAGGCCCATGTCGCAGAACACGAGCTGTCCATTCACGTTGTCATTTTATGGGCAGAATGTAATCAGCTGTGAATGTACTTCAGTCTCCTGACACTGAAATGTGGGAAAAAGATCTGAAACTGGGAGTACAAAGTGGAGGTGGGTGGAAGCGAAGGAAGCTTAAAAAGTGTAATGAGATTCATTTTCTTACTGTTGACTATCTTCTCGCAGCTTCAGAGGTAAAAATATTCCATTAATAAAAGGAGGATGAAAGAAAGCAGGTTTGGGCAGGAAATTAGTAAATTTGAGTCTGTAGCAGGAACAAATGGAGAGTAAAACAGGGAAGCATTCTGCAATACTGTTCTTGAAAAGATACAGCATAACAGTTCTGGAATTAACAGCTGCAATGCTTGGTTCTGCAACTGAACTTTCCTACTTGGTTGTATGTAGGATTTTGGTTTGAATCCAACGCCAAAACAAAAGCAGTGAGGAAGCTCAATATCAAGACTGCAATTCCATCCTTAATTCACTGGCCGTGCCATATATTGTACACAGGATTATCGTCAATACAAGATCTTGCTATGATGGGTCAAAAAGTGCAGCAAATGGATGCACCAAGAAAGGAATGTGGACAACAGAGTTTTTAGAGCAATCACAGTATATCCCACATCCAAACTAAAAAGCAGGGCTTTCTTCATCCAAGCCCCAAACAGGAAAGAAAAGTCACACCATTACAATGTCCAAACACAGAATACTGAGGTTTTGGTAGCTTCAGATTTATACAGTCCATGACAGATCTTCCAGCAGCACAAAAGAAAACATGAGAGTTTGCCTGTTTGACAACCAGTTCTAACCTCTCAACATGCTGTCTCCCAGCTGCTGCTTATATCCCCCAAGTCATGTTTGTAGAACAAGCATACAAAGACCATATTCATCACGGTCTAACTCTGCTGATGCTAACAGTATTAGGCCGGGAATAAATTTGGTTCACAGTATCTTGGCTTTTTATATAATTTTGCAAATCATTCAGGTTTCACTAACAGACAGGTGGCACATTATCATGATTATTCCTCTATGAATAGTCCTAAAATGTTTTCCAGCAATCTTGAAAGCAGAACAGTAAATGATAGGCTGGATTCTGATCTCCCATTGGTTTTATACCAATGTAATTCCATCGATGTGACATAGAGAACTGAGAGCCGAAAATCAGGACCCCAATATTTTCATACTGAAACCTACTGAAATAAGCTAGGTAACAAACCTGACCTGCAGTTTCTTGGGATCCCAAGCTGTAGCTGCTGAAAGATGAAATGTTCAAGAGATTTCGACACAGACTTTTGAGGAAAGGAAAGCACAAATGTCTATTCATTATTTGTGATTTGTTTTCAGCTCCTCAACTCCAGCCTAAAGAAGTTACTGAAGAATGTACCTCAGCATTCATTACCTGGGATGTTATAGAGACAATTTTTCATTATTAAACTAGTGATAGATTTAAGCCTGAAAAAATTATAGGGTGAAATCCCAGTCTACTGAAATCAATGAAAGTGTTACTATTGACTTCAATGGAGCCAGTGTTTCATCCATATTGTTTTTTTAGTTAACAATCAACTGTTAACTGTCTATATTTTCCCTCTCTTTGCATGTAGATGGAGAAAAGTTTGAGTCACTAGAGCTCATTAAGTAAGAAAAGAAAAAGGAATAATTATTTGATGAAAAAATGTCAAAAATTCCCAATGAATATTATTCAACTATATATAGAACTAGTTGAATAACGGGCAAAAATGTATTCACAAATTTATATTCTCTGAGCGCAAGCTCTGATATTATTGGGAATCTCCAGATGGTGCTTTTACAAGCAGTCCTACAAGTTAAGTGAATGTACTGGCAATTAGACCTTGGAGAAGTGATTTATTAGTTGTGGTGTAGTTCTTTATAGAAGCAGAGCACATCACTGTACAGTTAGTTTTTTGCTGGAGTCGCTTTCTGCTTAAATCATTCTTCAGTGCATAACTGTTGTCTATAGGATATACCCATGCAAGGAAAACAAATACATTACATGGTGTCAAAACTTTACACCAGACAGTTGTGGAAACAATTCTAGAGATGCAAAGAAAATACAAAGTGTGTTTGTGACAGAGTGGGATATGTTTGTAGCAAATTATGAACTCCATTTTGTATTATGTGCTGAACATAAGTCTAAACTTGCCTGAGGGCAGCTTGCTGTATTGCATTCCAGACAGTTTCCTGTCCAGGAAAGTGCTTCACACCTCATTGAAGACATCAAGACTGCAGTTTGGGGCCATTGACATTGATTATCTCTAAGCTGCTGGGCCGCACCCAAGGAACTATGGCTTTTCTACAAAGGGCCCGTACAGCTGTATCTATATTTAAAACACCAGAGCAGCACAGCTGCAGCACACTGTAGTGCTTCAGCATAGGCACTGCAGTGACGGGAGGGGTTCTCTCCCCGCTGTAGTAAATCTACCTTCCAAAGAGGCAGTAGCTAGGTCTTCCAACAATCTACCACTGTCCACATAGGGATTTAGGTTGGCTTAATTATATCATTCGGTAGTGTGGATTTTTCGCACCCTGGAGTGAAGCAGCTGAGGTGGTCTAATTTTCTAGTGTAGACCAGCCCTATGAATGGAAGAGGGCTGGAGCATCCCAGTTGCACAGAGACAGAGACTGTACTTAAAAGGAGGATGTGGTGCTGTGTGAAGGACACTTCTAAGAAGGACTTCCTAGAGAGAGATAAGAAGGGATTCTGCCCAGCCTGAAATTCTGGCACACCTTGGTTTTGCAGAAGAGGGGAGATCACACCAGAGAGGGTGCATCTCAGGCCATGTCTACATTATGGATGTTATAGGGGGATAGCTACAGTACTGTACCTACGCCAATGTAATCTTGTACTGTACATGAATGCCTGGCTGCAAACATGGTGTTGCCAGGAGGGCTTTGGCTTCCTTGACCACGGGATGCTATTCGAGGAAGGACTGCTAGACAGAGATGGCGTTCACCTTTCGAGGAGGGGAAAGACCATATTTGCACACAGACTGGCTAACCTAGTGAGGAGGGCTTTAAACTAGGTTCGATGGGGACAGGTGAGCAAAGCCCACAGGTAAGTGGGGAACATGGAGACCTGGGAGATGGGTCGAAACAAGAGGGAGCATGGGCTATAATGGCAGAGAGAAAGGAGTCAGGGCAAAACTGGGAGGCAAGATCAAACCAGTATCTTAGATGCCTATATACAAATGCGAGAAGTATGGGTAATAAGCAGGAAGAACTTGAAGTGCTAATAAATAAATACAACTATGACATTGTTGGCATCACTGAAACTTGGTGGGATAATACACCTGATTGAAATGTTGGTGTGGATGGGTACAGCTTGCTCAGGAAGGAAAGACAGGGGAAAAAGGGAGGAGGTGTTGCCTTATATATTAAAAATGTACACACTTGGACCGAGGTAGAGATGGACATAGGAGACGGAAGTGTTGAGAGTCTCTGGGTTAGGCTAAAAGGGGTAAAAAACAAGGGTGATGTCGTCCTAGGAGTCTACTACAGGCCATCTAACCAGGTGGAAGAGATGGATGAGGCTTTTTTTAAACAACTAACAAAATCATCCAAAGCTCAAGATTTGGTGGTGATGGGGAACTTCAACTATCCAGATATATGTTGGGAAAATAACAAAGTGGGGCACAGACTATCCAATAAATTATTGGACTGCATTGCAGACAACTTTTTATTTCAGAAGGTTGAAAAAGCTACTGGGGGGAAGCTGTTCTAGACTTGATTTTTACAAACAGGGAGGAACTCGTTGAGAATTTGAAAGTAGAAGGCAGCTTGGATGAAAGTGATCATGAAATCACAGAGTTTGCAATTCTAAGGAAGGGTAGAAGGGAGTACAGCAAAATAGAGACAATGGATTTCAGGAAAGCAGATTTTGGTAAGCTCAGAGAGCTGATAGGTAAGGTCCCACAGAAATCAAGACTGAGGGGAAAAACAACTGAGGAGAGTTGGCAGTTTTTCAAAGGGACACTATTAAGGGCCCAAAAGCAAGCTATTCCGATGGGTAAGAAAATGTGGCAAAAGACCACCTTGGATTAACCACAAGATCTTGCATGATCTAAAAAATAAAAAGGAGTTATATAAAAAATGGAAACTAGGTCAGATTACAAAGAATGAATATAGGCAAACAACACAGGAATGCAAGGGCAAGATTAGAAAGGCAAAGGCACAAAATGAGCTCAAACTAGCTACATGAATAAAGGGAAACAAGAAGACTTTTTATCAATACATTAGAAGCAAGAGGAAGACCAAGGACAGGGTAGGCCCACTGCTCAGAGAGGAGGGAGAAACAGTAACAGGAAACTTGGAGATGGCAGAGATGCTTAATGACTTCTTTGTTTCGGTCTTCACCGAGAACTCTGAAGGAAAGCCTAACATAGTGAATGCTTATGGGAAGGGGTAGGTTTAGAAGATAAAATAAAAAAAGAACAAGTTAAAAATCACTTAGAAAAGTTAGATGCCTGCAAGTCACCAGGGCCTGATGAAATGCATCCTAGAATACTCAAGGAGCTAATAGAGGAGGTATCTGAGCCTCTAGCTATTATCTTTGGAAAATCATGGGAGACGGGGGAGATTCCAGAAGACTGGAAAAGGGCGAATATAATGCCCATCTATAAAAAGGGAAATAAAAACAACCCAAGAAACTACAGACCAGTTAGTTTAACTTCTGTGCCAGGGAAGATAATGGAGCAAGTAATTAAGGAAATCATCTTCAAACACTTGGAATGTGGTAAGGTGATAGGGAATAGCCAGCATGGATTTGTAAAGAACAAATTGTGTCAAACCAATCTGATAGCTTTCTTTGATAGGATAATGAGTCTTGTGGATAAGGGAGAAGCGGTGGATGTGGTCTACCTGACTTTAGTAAGGCATTTGATACAGTCTCGCACGATATTCTTATCGATAAACGAGGCAAATACAACTTAGATGGGGATACTATAAGGTGGGTGCATAACTGGCTAGATAATCGTACTCAGAGAGTAGTTATTAACGGTTCCCAATCCTGCTGGAAAGGTCTAACAAGTGGGGTTCGGCAGGGGTTTGTTTTGGGACCGGCTCTGTTCAATAACTTCATCAACGACTTAGATGTTGGCATTGAAAGTGCGTTTATTAAGTTTGCAGGTGATACCAAAATGGGAGGGATTGCAACTGCTTTGGAGGCCAGGGTCATAATTCAAAATGATCTGGACAAATTGGAGAAACGGTCTGAGGTAAACAGGATGCAGTTTAATAAAGACAAATGCAAATTCCTCCACTTAGGAAGGAACAATCAGATTCACACATGCAGAATGGGAAGAGACTGTCTAGTAAGGAGTACGGCAGAAAGGGATCTAGGGGTTATAGTGGACCACAAGCTAAATATGAGGCAACAGTGTGATACTGTTGCAAAGAAAGCAAACGTGATTCTGGGATGCATTAACAGGTGTGTTGTGAGCAAGACACGAGAAGTCATTCTTCTGCTCTACTCTGCGCTGGTTAGGCCTCAACTGGAGTATTGCGTCCAGTTCTGGGCACCGCATTTCAAGAAAGATGTGGAGAAATTGGAGAGGGTCCAGAGAAGAGCAACAAGAATGATTAAAGGTCTTGAGAACATGACCTATGAAGGAAGGCTCAAAGAATTGGGTTTATTTAGTTTGGAAAAGAGAAGACTGAGAGGGGACATGATAGCAGTTTTCAGGTATCTAAAAGGGTGTCATCAGGAGGAGGGAGAAAACTTGTTCACCTTAGCCTCTAATGATAGAACAAGAAGCAATGGGCTTAAACTGCAGCAAGGGAGATTTAGGTTGGACATTAGGAAAAAGTTCCTAACTGTCAGGGTAGTTAAACACTGGAATAAATTGCCTAGGGAGGTTGTGGAATCTCCATCTCTGGAGATATTTAAGAGTAGGTTAGATAAATGTCTATCAGGGATGGTCTAGACAGTATTTGGTCCTGCCATGAGGGCAGGGGCCTAGACTCAATGACCTCTCAAGGTCCCTTCCAGTCCTTGAGTCTATGCAGTCCATAGTGACGGAAAGGGTTTTTCCATTGCTGTAGCAGTGGTAGATAGGTGGATGGAAGCATTCTTCCATGGACTTAGCTGTGCCTACACCGGGAGTCAGGTTGGTATAGATATGGTGCTCAGGAGTATGTATTTTTCATGACCCTTCAGCGCTTTTGCTATATTGACCTACGTTTTAAGTGTAGACCAGCCCTGGCAAGTTTTGGTAGATTTCAAAGAACTGTAATCTTAAGTGCTTTAAGAGTAAAGTTTGTGTGGTTAAGAAATTCTTTTGCTAAGTTTGTATCCCTTTCTTTTTCTGCCATGCTGTCCCCAAGGGGCTAAACTAGAGCCCATAATGCTGACAGCCTATGTGGTGCTCTGGGGGAGCATGCATGTGCAGTTGTCTATGGTGGCTGGGCGGTGGCACCCCACAATCCAGAGGTGTTGGACCAAAGTTCTGAGCTGGGGAGTGTATCCTATAGAGCCTGAAGCAATGACTAGACTATACTCAGAGCCATTTGACTTGGAAGCACCTGGGACCAAGCAACTAGGTGAAATCATAACAGACTGGTGACAGTCCTGCCCAGTACTGGGCCAGACCACCACCACAACCAATAACAAAATTAGAGAGGAAGAAGTAAAGACATATAGCAATGTAGAAGATATAAAAAGGCAAGATAATTCCTTTGGCTATCATGATATTATATCCAAAAGAGCCCGTCGAAGGCCTGATTCTCCCGTGTACAATCAATGATATCTGTACGCAGTCAGTGCAAGACAAATTTAAAATGTCACCAAATCAGAATGAAATGTTTTTAAAGCAACTTTGCATGGCTGTAAATGACTGCAGAGATGCAAAGCAGTGTAGAAGCAGGCCCAATGGATTTACACTAGTGAAAAAAAGTATTGGAATGAGGCTCCTTGTCTATTATACATCATTCACAAACCCTGTCCTCCATACCATTTTCACAAGTGTATCAGCACCTCTGTAAGGCTGTAAGTCTCAGCTGTCACTGAGTGTCTTAGAATACACGGCAACTTACACTTTTCTTTCACCAGTGTATGATTTTCTGACATTTTGGAATTGTCACTCTGACATGTAAGCGTGTGGGTGAATGTTTACTATGTGTAAGTCGTGAGGCAATAACCTACCAGGCTAACTGGTAGAGTGCAAAGGCAGCAGTGCTGCCAGGGATGAAAAAAACAAACTATTTACAAGACCTTTGCCAGCAGTTACACATACAGTTTTCTGTGACAGGGAAAACTGTTCTATCCTTAAAACAGGAAAAATAAAATCTGTATATTATATACTACCTTGTGGTAATGTGGAAAATGTAGACTATTTAATGGCGATCACTTTAGAAGACAAAGAGCATCAGTGAGTATAAGAAAATTGGGATAACATATTTAAGAGACCTGGGCCTACTGTGGGAATAATAAAAATGAATGTATTAGGGGTGGTGAAGGGAAAGTAACTATGTGGATATAGAATAATATAAATAAGAGATGGAAAGAACTGTTCGGTCATGGAGTTTAACCCCCTGTCAGTTCAGGAGTCTTTACTGAAGTAACATTATTAATAAAGACCAAACTGAAAAAGATATACAATTAGAGTGTCAACAAAGGTCCATGGTTTTTTTTATATATCTTGTCGTAATTTCCATGACTTTGGGCATTTTTACCTCAACTTACTCTTTAATTTACTCTGACAAACCTGCAGCCCCACTTAGCATTCTAGCGTGGAAGACATATAAAGATGTAAGGAAGAGTGACAGGAACATGCCAAACCTCAAAGAAATGACAGAACCCTTTGTGAGGCATCCAGACAATCTCTGCTAAGGCATTTCCTAAAGGCTACACTGTCTCCAGTTCCTCCACCCATGATCATTATAAAGCTAGTATGTCTGGAACGTCCAGATGAAAGATAGTGAAATCACACAGTATCGGAGCAAAAAGGACAGCATGCCAGCATGTTATTTGCGGTGTTGTAAATAAATGGCCCACCTTGACCACTGAATGTATGTGATGCTGTAGCTTCCTTCCTGCAGGAGATATTATACAAAATAATGCGACATGGCATATGAACACATAGTATCCATAGTGACCAGTCATTTCTTTTTTAATAGACCAAAAAGGTTTTCCAGCATCGTCTGTGTAGCACCTGCTCGGAATGATTACTACCATGCAAATATACAAACAACTAACATTGTATTCATCCCAAAGCTACAGTGGTTAAGGTGCCAGCTATGCATTCACTGTGAGGGGGAGTTCACTTCTCAGAATATGCAGAAGCCTTCATGGTTGTTATTCTTTCATGGTTGTCACATATTTCAGGCTGGGCTCCATGCCAGAGTATGCCTCAGAGCCAAAATACCTGAAGGCAGGTAATCTGCATTGCCTGGGATAAACTGCATTGCCTTCAATAAACCAAGTCTGTTATTTTTATATTGTTTCTGGCCAGGACAACCCACAGGTACCTTCACAGTAGCTCCTAACAATTTACCTTGGCGCAGCCCCATTTTTGCCTCCAAGTGGAGCTACATGTAGGAACTGCAAATGAAGGAAGGGCCACAGATCCAGTAGTCATAGAATCATAGAATTGTAGGACTGGCAGGGACCTGGAGAGGTCATCTAGTCCAGTCCCCTGTACTCAAGGCAGGACTAAGTAATATCTAGACCATCCCTGATAGATGTTTGTCTAACCTGCTCTTAAAAATCTCCAATGATGGAGATTCCACAAGCTCCCTAGGCAATTTACTCCAGTGCTTAACCACCCTGATAGGAAGTTTTTTCTAATGTCCAACCTAAACCACCCTTGCTGCAATTTAAGCCCATTGCTTCTTGTCCTAGCCTCAGAGGTTAAGAAGAACAATTTTTCTCCCTCTTCCTTCTAAAAACCTTTTATGTACTTGAAAACTGTTATCATGTCCCCTCTCAGTCTTCTCCTTTCCAGACTAAAGAAACCAAGTTTTTTCAATCTTCTATCATAGGTCATGTTTTCTAGACCTTTAATCATTTTTGTTGCTCTTCTCAGAACCCTCTCTAATTTTTCCACATCTTTCCTGAAATGTGGTGCCCAGAACTGGACACAATAATCCAGCTGAGGTCTAATCAGAGCAGAGTAGAGCGGAATAATTACTTCTTATGTCTTGCTTACAACACTCCTGTTAATTCATCCCAGAATGATGTTTGATTTATTTTACAACAGCATTACACTACTGACTCATATTTAGCATGGGATCCACTATGACCTCAGGATCTCTTTCTGCAGTACTCCTTCCTAGGCAATCGTTTCCCATTTTGTATGTGTGCAACTCCTTGTTCCTTCCTAAATGGAGTACTTTGCATTTGTCCTTATTGAATTTAATCCTATTTTCTTCAGATCATCTCTCCAGTTTGTTCAGATCATTTTGAATTTTAAACTTTTCCTCCAAAACACTTTCAACCCCTACCAGCTTGGTAACATGTGCAAACTTTATAGGTGTACTCTCTATGCCATTATCTAAATCATTGATGAAGATATTGAACAGAACTGGACCCAGAACTGATCCCTGATGGACCCTACTTGATATGCCCTTCCAGTTTGTGAACCACTGATTACTCTCTGGGAATGGTTTTCCAACCATTTATGCACCCACCTTATGGTAGCTCCACCTAGGTTGTATTTCCCTAGTTTGTTTATGAGAAGGTCACGCGAGACAGTATCAAAAGCCTTACTAAAGTCAAGATCTACCAAATCTACCGCTTCCCCCTATCTATAACCCCAGCTTACATACAATATGATGGGGGCTAATTTAGCTACAACAAGTCAGGAAACAGATCTTGGAGTCATTGTGGATAGTTCTCTGAAGATGTCCACACAGTGTGCAGAGGCGGTCAAAAAAGCAAACAGGATATTACGAATAATTAAAAAGGGGATAGAGAATAAGACTGAGAATATATTATTGCCCTTATATAAATCGATGGTACGCCCACATCTTGAATACTGCGTACAGATGTTGTCTCCTCATCTCAAAAAAGATATACTGGCACTCAGGGCTGGCTCTACAGTTTTCACCGCCCCAAGCAGCGCACCGAATTGCCGCCATGGATGGCGGGGACAGTCCATGTGCCCTTAGGGTGGCAGGCGTGTTTCCCTGGCGACGGCAATTCAGCGGCAGCTTCTATGTTTAGTTGAAGCTGCCCTGGACAGCTAAACATAGATGCTGCGCCGAATTGCCCTCACCGCGGAAACACGCCTGCCACCCTAAAGGCGCACGGACTGCCCCCGCAGCCTGGGGCGGCAATTCGGCACGCTGCTTGGGGGCAAAACAACAGGGACTGCCGCCCCTTGCAGAATGCTGGTGCCTGGAACCGACCCTGCTGGCACTAGAAAAGGTTCAGAAAAAGGCAACTAAAATCATTAGGGGTTTGGAATGGGTCCCATATGAGCAGAGATTAAAGATGCTAGGACTTTTCAGCTTGGAAAAGAGGAGACTAAGGGGGGATATGATAGAGGTATATAAAATCATGAGTGATGTGGAGAAAGTGGATAAGGAAAAGTTATTTACTTATCCCCATAATACAAGAAGTAGGGGTCACCAAATGAAATTAATAGGCAGCAGGTTTAAAACAAATAAAAGGAAGTTCTTCTTCATGCAGCGCACAGTCAACTTGTGGAACTCCTTACCTGAGGAAGTTGTGAAGGCTAGGACTATAACAGCATTTAAAAGAGAACTGGATAAATTCATGGTTATTAAGTCCATTAATGGCTATTAGCCAGGATGGGTAAGGAATGGGGTCCCTAGCCTCTGTCTGTCAGAGGATGGAGATAGATGGCAGGAGAGAGATCACTTGATCATTGCCTTTTAGGTCCAATCCCTCTGGGGCACCTGGCATTGGCCACTGTCGGTAGACAGGTACTGGGCTAGATGGACCATTGGTCTGACTCAGTATGGCCGTTCTTATGTTCTTATCCTTACGGCTTGCTACCCTGTGAAGTAGAGCTGTTACGTTGGTTTGACACAATTTGTTTTTGACAGCTCCATGCTGACTGTTACTTCTCACCTTATTATCTTCCAGGTGTTTGCAAATTGATTGCTTAATTATTTACATCATTATTTTTCCAGGTACTGAAGTTAAACTGACTGTCCGTAACTCCCTGGGTTGTCCTTATTTCCTTTTTTATGGATGGGCACTATATTTGCCCTTTTTTCCAGTCCTCTGGAAGCTCTCCCATCTTCCATGACTTTTAAAAGATAATCGCCAATGGCTCAGATACTTCCTCAATCAGCTTCCTGAGTTCTCTAGTCCTAACATTCTGCTCGCGTGGCACTGAGAACTTGTTTTTGCTATTTCAAAGCCACTGTGTGAAACCTGCAGGTGTGGAGGATGCACAGCAGCCCTGCATCCTGCCACACAATTCAGAGGTGGTTCTCTCTTCTCCAGCATTTATTGTTTCATGTCCATTGCATATATTATAATGAGTGGCTTGCTTATTAGCGGTTAAGCTCCACCAATCATGCCACAGCTGTCAGCCACACTATAGACACTGGGGTTCTGCGTCTGCTGTACTTCAGGGTGCAGCCACGTTATAGGCACTGTGTAGTGCACCGTAATGTGCAGCCATAATGCCGTGGTAATTAATAATGCACACCTGTTTGATCAACCTGCAGGAAGCAGGGGAGTATACGACTGTGTTTATGTGTGTATGCACACGGTGGAACAGGGCAGGGCTTCTCTTTAACAAAATGATTTTAAATCCAACTGCAATGTATTTCTCCAAGTTACATCACTTGGTTCAATTGAAACTATGTTTTCCCTGTGATATTTCCTTCCTATCTGCTAGGATTGCTAAAATTCTGCACTAGCTCCTGTTTTGCTTTGCTACCAATGCCGAAGATAACTTGCAGTGCGTCACACAGCTGGCCCTTTGACATCTGATCAGCTTTCACAAGGCTGCCCACCCAAAATCCACAGCTGCTAAGATAGATGCCCATGAGACACTAGCAAATCCGAAAAAAAGGTTCTCCCACAGAGGTTAAATTTGGTACCAAAGCAGAGCTCAGTTCTTTTTAAATGAATCCAGCCTGAGCGAGGGCACGATAAAGATACTGTATTTTCTTACAGAGTGATTCATACACTATATGGATGTGTTTGGCTTGCCAACTTCAAAGTGTAGACTGTGGTTATAACAAAACATACTAAGCAAGGATTAGTCTCTGAGGTTGTGTTTCTAAAAGTATTTACTCCAGGAGACCAAATCCTAGTATTTGGATTTTGTGGACTACAAAGTGAAATGTTCTGGGTTTTAAAATTATGTGGTCCATAGATGGGATCAAACCTTCAAATACCGACATCTAAAATGCACGTACTCCATATGTGAATACACGAGCAAATACAATTGCACATGCAAAACACGCAAGCTGAATAACGGCATCTGACTTGTTTGTTTGTGAGCATGCAAAAGGATGTTCTGCACATGCACATTCTTTACAAATACATTTTCTGGGTATAACAAATGTCTTGGCTCCCAGAAATCCCCTTTCTCTATTCCTCCAACACACATGTGGTTTCGGTACTTTACTTTTTCCTCTTGGTGCTATGTGATGCCATTACAATTTCTTTCACCCATCCCTCTTATGCAAGGGCCTTTTCTTGAAAAGGCCAGATCAGGGCACTGAGTCATCGTAGCATGAACCCTAGGGCATAAGGGGGAAGACAGAAAAAGGAAAGAAAGGAAAATGCCTTCCAGCTTACACTCTACTTTGCCTATTTGGGAAACAGAAGTCCCCCTCTGTACACCACAGCATGAATACCACACCTAAGGAGGTTGAGCTGACCTCATTCACCCTGTGGCCCTGGTAAATCACATAGAGGACAACATCTAACAACAAACAAACAGGGAGATCCCTAACCTGTCCAATCTCAGAAGTAACAGGTGTAGAGAGAGAAAGGAAATCTAAACCCATCACTAAGACAAGATCCAGTGACCAGGAACCTTCAGGCAGCTGCTCAATTGGGAAATAATAGCACCCCAGGCCACAGCAAAGTGGTCAGTAACCTGGATCTCTGACTTATGCTGATCAATGCAACGCTGATGGCTTTAAACAATAATAGGATCTTCGATAAGGCATCTGACAAGGCCTGCATTAATGAGACTTATTTGAGATTCTGCTGACTCAACTCACACCTGCAGCCACAAGTCCAGAGTGGGTAGTTTGGGAGATGGCCCAACCACACAGTATAAAACTGCCTTCAGATGGATAAAAGCCTCCACTAGATGGAGCCCAGATCTTAACACCGTTAGAGGAAAATGTCAAACATCAGGGATTAATTGTCCTCTCGCTTTACTAGTGCCAATTAGCAGTAACTGAGCTGAGGTCAATGAAGTTACTGGCATAAAACTGCAGTGAGCGGATCCAGTCCACCTTTCTTTGCAAAAACCTTGCAGCAATAAAAGTTCAAAGAGAATGACTTACCCATACATCCTGGGAGGAGAAGAATAAACACACTTAAATCGTGTAATATCTGAGAGGAGTAGAGAATACAGTTCTTCAAACTTTAATTTGATTGTAAAACTGGACACACATTAGGCAGTCTACATACCATAATGTCTGAGAGCCCACATACAAGTCCAGATAGCATGGTGATGGGTACACATTAGGAAGGTAGGCAGATATCTGAAAATCTGGTTCTAATCAGAAAGAACCTAATCTGGCTCTTGTTTACCCAACAGCAAACCTATTGACTTACCTAAGGGCAGAATTTGGTCTCTAACCTGTATTGTATTAATTAATATTCTAGTTTCCTCGGTTTCAAGTATTTGGACAGTTTTGATAAAAGTTGACTTATCTCTGTATTTGTCTAAATGCTAATGGAATACTGAAGATGAAAAGCCAGATCTCCCACTCGTTTAAATTTACCTGAGTGGAATCTGGTCCATAGAGTCTATGCAGATGAAAATGGCTATGTTAATCTTCAATAAATGTGCTAAATAAACATGTAGTAGCTATTTAATATGCAATAATTTTCTTTTTACTGTCTCTTAAAATCAAATTGAATGCTCATTAGGGAACCTAAACCAAGACGTGTTAACAGGAGTGCCACATTTTTAGGCGATAATGCCACCATTAGCACGTGTCACTGTTGTAAATCTATTTGTTAAGCTACATTATGGTTCTGAAAGCAGTTGAAGGCATAATAGCAATAAGCTTTCTTGTTAATCACATCCTTGCCGAAGGGAACAAACTAGCGTTTGTTATTTGAATTTCCTTTTTATTTTCTGTAAATTAATGAGTTAACATAATCTGTGCAGATCTGTTGACCTTTCCATAATCAAGGGAAGAAAATATTTGACTCCAACACGTTTTATTCTCTGTTCAAAACCAAATAATAATAGTTAACATGAAACAAACAAGCAACCCAACACCTTGCTTCATTTTCCTTGCCTTGCAGACCTCTTCTAGATAGTACATGTTCAGGCCAGAATTCAGCAACATGTTTAAACACATGATGATGCCCATCTGTGTTTAGCAAAAACGTAAGCATGTGCTTAACTCCAGGCATGTAAAACACATGTGTAGAATTAAGCAAGTGCTGAAGTGAGTTTCTGATCAAGGATGGACTGCTGAACCTGGACCCAGATAGCATGGTGATGAGTGTTGTATAAGAGACTAACTACAGTTCTTTATTTGATATTCTGCATTTGTTTTATATTCAGCACTTTCAAAGCACTTCAGATTTCATCTGAATATTCTGCATTATCTCAACATATTGATGCACGTGCACATGAAACTATGAATGGATGACGTCAGGGAGTCCATACCACAGAGAAGAGAGCAGAAGTGCAATGCAAATGCCACACATGAAATCAATTTGTAGAGATCTACACCGCAGTGGAAATTCCATTCTTCAGAATGGAGAGAGCAGAACATACAGCACTCTCCATGTGGATCGGCGTGAAAATTCTATGCTGTGCCTCTCAAAGTATGTCTACAATCTGTGCTGGATGTGTCAATTCCAGCTCAAGATAACATACCTATGCTTGCTCTGATTGAGCTAGCATGCTAAAAACAGTGTAGCTGTCGTGGGCAGGCTCCCTGGACTGCTCTATGGGCAGCAATACTGCCCAGAATCTCCAGAGCCCTGCATGCATGTGGTCCCCTGCATGCCTGCTATGCCAGGGCTTATTAGGGGGTCCTTGGAAGGCAGTCTGTAGCTATCTGTCTCACTTTCATCACCAGAGACTCTTCCTCAGCCAGATATGGGGGTTTGGTAATGGAACCAAGAGGGATGAGGATCTCACTCCAGACAGAAGAATTTTGCCTTTAAAAGGTATTTATCCCTGTTCTAAAAGTATTTACTATAGGACTCACTTATTATTTTTTCCCATTGAAAAAAACAACAACAAAAACAAATTAAAAAAACAGAGCCTGAGAGTCCTATTCAAAGATCAATCCACATCAACAGAATGAGCAGCAGAGGAACAACTTTTAATTTACAGCTTCTCATTTTTCAGTTCCTGCTACAACACTTTGCACTCTGTGACTGGGAAGTCCGTTGGAGGAAAGCTGTCCCATACACTCCCTATCCCCGGCATAAGGTGAAAGAGGTGGTGTGTGGTAGGCATGGGCAGAAGGAGGCCAGGGGAAGAAGAGTGCTATAGTAAAGCTTTTTTTGCTTGATCTTCCACTGGCTTAAGGTGTCAGGTGAACGGAATGAAGGAAGGCTAGCCTAGTGGTCAGAACAGCTGTCATGCTTAGTGGTTAGAGCAGGCATGGGGAACTGAGGACTAGGGCAGAGACAGAGTTGGTAGTCAGAAGCTGGAGTCAGGGGTTTAACCAGTGGGAAAGAAATGGATAACAGAGCCAAGGAGCAAGCTGGAGGTCAGGAGCTGGAACAAGCAGAGTAGCAGGCAATGAGGGTTTCTAGACCAGGGCAGGACAAAAGCAAGGACGGGTGTGTCAAGGTATTATTCCCACTTTGAACTTTAGCATCCAGAAAGTGGGGACCTGCATGTACCCTTCTAAGCTTAATTCCTAGCTTAGATCTGATAACGCTGCCACCAACCAAAAATACAGTATTTTGGTACACTTTCTGTCCCCCAAAAACCTTCCCTGGGGAACCCATGACCCAAACCCCTTGGGTCTTAAAACAAAGAGGAATAAACCATTCCCCCTCCTTCTTTCTCCCTCCCAGGCTTTCCCTGAGAGATCACTGATCCAAACTCCTTGGATCCTAAAACAGAGAGGAATTAACCTTTCCCCTCCCTTCTCTCCCCCCACCACTCCCTGGTGAGTTCAGACTCAATCCCCTTGTTTTACACAAGGAAAAAAATCAATCAGATTCTTAAAAAAGAAAGCTTTTAATTAAAGAAAGAAAAAAGTAAAAATTATCTCTGTAAAATCAAGATGGAAAATGTTTACAGGGTCTAAGCTCTACATAGACTAGAGGGACTCCCTCCCCCTTAGCTTAAGATACATATTACAGCAAACAGAGGTAAAATATCCTTCCAGCAAAATATGCATTTGCAAATAAAGAAAACAAACATAAAGACTAATCCGCCTTCTATCTAGTACTTACTATTTTTGAACATGAGAGACTGTTTCAGAAAGATTGGAGAAATCTGGTTGCATGTCTGGCCCCTCTTCACTCCAAGAGAGAACAAAGAACAACCCAAAAAGCACAAACAAAGACTTCCCTCCACCAAGATTTGAAAGTATCTTGTCCCCCGATTGGTCCTTTGGTCAGGTGTCAGCCAGGTTCACTGAGCTTGTTAACCCTTTACAGGTAAAAGAGACATTAGCCTTAACTATCTGTTTATGACAGGGTGCAAGGCAGAAGCAATAGGAACAAGGTAATACAGGAGAAGTCACAGTGGTGGGCACGAGCACTGAGCAGCCAGTGAACTGCTGCTGCCTTGAGAGCCGGCCTGCTGACCCCTCCAGCCAATTGCGGGGGGTCGTGCATCAGGCAGGCCAGCTGCACTGATGAGGCTGCATGAACACTACTAGTTCTGCTGCAGGCATTGATTCCTGACATAACCTCCCTGAGAACCAAGCTTCCCTCTCCTGGGAACCAGCTCTCTTTGGTCTCCCCTCTCCATGCTGTGCGAGGATGGAGTGGTGAATCAAGGCCCTGTGGAGCTATACAGGTAATAATAGCTCTGTGTGGCCTAATACTTCTTTTTCCTTCTTTCTCTACCAAAACAAGCAAAACACAACCCAGAATTTTCCTCTGCTACCCAGGCCTCCAATTTTTTTCTTATACCTCACTTCATTGACAGCTTCGTAAGAAGAAGTGCTGTGTGTGAGTGGCATGTTTATTTATGTACTTCATCTGGGAATACTGTGTGACAAGTGGCAAGAATGTATTTTTTTTCCCACTGAACCAGTCTCTGTTTAGCGTGTCAATTCTTTATTATGAGGTGGCGCAGCATGCGGTATTTACTGCTTTTTTATTCTATTTGAACATCTCCTAATCTTGCAGTGCATTAACCATCATTTGTGAATTAATTCTCTCACTTCACTTTGAACCCCTTTTATACTTCTTTACAGAGTTATTAATGTGTCTCAACCAACAATGGCTCTAAGCCTTTTTCAGATTCTCTAAGCGCGAGAAGTTGAGAGCAGCATCAGTTTAAATCACTGTATTGACTAAAAGAAACGTGGGGCTGTTTTTAACTTAGGCTATTACATGCTGTTGGACAGACCAAGTGATCAAAACCATAACTAGCAATGTGGGTCACATGGCGGGTTTTTGTTTTTTCTTTGCTTCTTAAGATGTGATACAGCTGAATTTTTGAACTGGGGAAAATGATTGAGAATGTGTGACAACCTAGACACGTACGTCTACACAGATCAAAGTTCAACAGTTCTTTGTTTCTTTTGTGCCAAATCTTGACACTGCTAATGTCAGTGGCCCAAAGTTCACAGCCACTCTACATTAAAGGGAAAGAGGTAGAGCCCTGTTGACATTGACTGACCAGCATGCAGCGTGGAGTAGGCTCTGTCTCCGATAAAATGTGGGCTATAGGGCCTACAGAGATGTTTGTCTCCAAACGAGAACTGCCAACCAAAGAGAAAGGACAGGCACAACAAAATCAAAGATCACCCCCCACACCCACTGCACCAGCAATGGGACAGGTTGGGGGCAAAAGTCCCCCATGCAATAGACTGCCCCGTTGTGTTCTCTTGCTGCACCTGCCTGTGTGTTTGCTGGTTAGAGCAGCTGTAGGCATACAGTGATGTCTGAGCTCTTGAACGGGTGACAGATCTGAATCTATACAAGGCTGTTTGATGGGATGAGGAGCTCATCTGGATGGCTTCCCTGCCCTCCCTTGTCAGAAATTCGGCTGTCTCCCAGGGAGTATCAAACAGCTAATGCAAAGCATCCCCTTTTCTACTGAATTAAACAGCTGGTATAACATTTCTAGTAAGGTTCTGCATCTCTGAACAGCATAGGCTCCCCTTGAAGGAATGTTTGCTCATGTGGCTCACTCCCAAAATTGTGCAATACATCTATCATCATATAGTCAATCTGACATGCAATACATTGCCATACACTGTGCTGGTTTTTGGTAGCCAGGCCTTGATCACGCAGACCTATGGTGTGGAGTTAGTGATGGGCCTAACACATGTTAAAGTTACTGACCCCAGGAGAGGAATTTTTCCCTCATCAAGACTATTGCCTTTTGCAAGATCACAGAATCAGAGAAATCAGAACCTGAAAAGGCCTATTTGTTGGAGCTAGTCAATCTTCCCCTAGGGGCCACTGCAGGATTGTTAACACACTACAGTGGTATGCAGTGCTTTGTCCTGTCCAGTTTTAAATAACTCGTGTGATCGGGTTTCCAACACTTTCCCTTAGGAGACTGGTCCATGGCCCATAGCATTGTTTCTTCAATTTGTGTGGGATGAAGAATAAAAGCAAGTGCTGTGTAATGGAAGGGAATGGCTTTGACTCTCATGCTCAACAATGTCTATTAGCTCCTTTATGAAAAGCTATGTGGAGCACAAATGTTACTTAGCTACCTCTAAGAAGATACTTTAAGATGTTCAGCAAATAATTTGGCATTAGCTCTACCATGTCATTTATTGGCATTTACATTATTTATGCCGAGAATTTATCATTCTTGGGTCTGCTCCAGCTGCTTTGAACGGCTTCAGTAGTGTACAGGGTGAATGAGTGGGTGTGTGGAGAAAGTTGTATTCAAGGGAAAAGTGGTGTAGCTGGAGCATCCTTAACCTTGCAATCTCCAGCTGCCAGAATGGCTCCAGGAGCCCACAGGCAGCTAGGTGTGACGTTATAGCAGCTCTCAGGCTGCTCTGTCTTGCACAAGCCTTAATACTGGGGGAAAGGAGGAGATGGGAAGGTGTCATAAAGCTACCTTTGTGCCTCTCTCTATAGTCCTGCATCAAGCACAGCAGGATTGGAAAATCAAGACATAAGTTTAAATATATTGGACTTTCGCTTTTGTAACTCAGTGCAAGCGTTACATAAGTACAGTCAATGAGTTACAATTACATACATTTCAGTGAAAAAAACCAGGATTAATCACTAAAGCTAGGCATATATTGCAAATATTCTTTCAAACTTCTAAACAAATTCACTTCAGCATTATTTGCACATCTATTTTTACTGTTACTTATTATAGACTGTGCAAGCAGCAATATCTACCCTTAGGGTTGGCCAACATTTTCCTTTATAAGACCCCTGCTAAGTCGCTTAAAGATTTGCCAAACCTAAACTGTTCAGGCTGAAATTTTCCATGCTGAGTGTCTGCTTCAGGCTGAATGTTTTAGGGAGGTTTCAGCTACAATAATTCAGCTGTTTTCAAGAATGAAGTTTGGGGAAAATATGTTGTTTAGCCTATGGTAAAAAATTCTTACAACAGTTTCACTGAGTTGCCCTGTTGTCCCCATACTTTAGAGCAAGTACTTGAAATTTTGCAGGGTAGGGGTGTTACCCTGGTGCCATGGATGTGCTTTTAATATCCCTGTGAAAATTTAGCAAATTTAGCTAAATTATAAGCCTCTGGAGAAGAAAAACCAGAGTTCACAGACACTCAGTAAAGAGTTGTTAGAGTTTGGCAGAAAATTCTCAGAAGATTCTGTTTGCACCGGGCATTCTCCATCCCCGCACAGCTCCTAGTATTGTGCTGACCAGATACACACTTTCTCTACTTTTTGTCTCCATGGGAAAGAACACGATCCTGCTGTTTATGGAAGACATAATGGACAGCACTGCATTTAGCTACATCTTCCAGTGGTTCTCTTTTCATAGCTAGAGAGTAGGGGTAGTCTGTTGACTAGGGCACCAGTCTAGGACTTGAGAAATGTGAGTTCACTTCCCTGATCTGCTACAGACATCCTGTGTCATGCTAGTCAAAACTTTTAGTCACCGTGTCTCGGTTTCCAATCTGTAAAATGGAGATAATACTTTCGCTTCCTCTGAAGGCTACTGAATGGTAATTAGGTCCATATAAGCACCTAAAATATTCTCGAATAGAATTGTGTGTTCCTAAGTCAGGCACCAATGCTGGTTGTCAGAATTGTTTGCAACTAGTGCAAAGTTATTATCAGAACAGCTCCTTAGAATCAAAAAACAAACAGAATTCACTCTACCAGGCACTGTACCTCACTGAGAGTTGCTCTTGGGTGGGAAATATGTGCCAGAGCTAAACATTAACTAGTGGTATAAAACCGCTGCTACTCTCTCTCTCACTGGAAAGAAGAAGGAGACATGAAAGGAGTAAGTGGGAGGCCGTATCATTAGAGATTTCTACTGGAAAAAGACCAAATACATATTTCTTGTTGAAAGTGGTTGTAGTTAGTGTTGCACTTGCTATTAATAGAGTTTATTTAGAAATAAATGCTTAGATCCAAAATCTATTCTGAATCACGGATGACATGTTGGGCAAGGGCAAGTAAAACAGCGTGTGTGACGACAACAGAGCTGAGAGTTTTGTTAGTAATAATCTGCGTGGCACGTTAGAGCCAACAGCACTTGTGCACTAACATTTAAATGCCCCAATCCAAAGCATACTGAAGTTACTGGGAGTCTTTCCCATTCGTTTACCGGCCTGCTCTGGCTCAGACTAGCACCACACTCTCCTACGCTCTGACTGACACAAAGGGTTGCAATAATTGTAGCCATTAAGAAGTTCAGTCTATTGGTCTGTGCAAATCTGGAAAATCAAGAACTCCCTGACAGAGCCTCCCACTCCGGCCTTGGGAGAGTTTCACTCTGCCTCAGTTTTCCTCCTTTGCAAACATGGAGTAATAATATTTACCTCTCAGATATTAGGAATGGCAATATACAAAAACCTGTAGGAGAACACTTCAACCTGGCTGCACTATAGCAGATCTTAAGGTGGCCATCCTGCAGCAAAAAAACTTCAGGACCAGACTTCAAAGAGAAACTGCTGAGCTTCAGTTCATCTGCAAATTTGACACCATCAGCTCAGGATTAAACAAAGTCTGTGAATGGCTTGCCAACTACAAAACCAGTTTCTCCTCCCTTGGTTTTCACAACTCAACTGCTAGAACAGGGCCTCATCCTCCCTGATTGAACTAACTTCGTTATCTCTAGCTTGCCTGCATAGATATACCTGTCCCTGGAAATTTCCACTACATGCATCTGACGAAGTGGGTATTCTCCCACGAAAGCTCATGCTCCAAAACGTCTGTTAGTCTACAAGGTGCCATAGGATTCTTTGCTGCTTTTACAGATCCATGCTAACACGGCTACCCCTCTAATATTTACCTCCTTACCACATAGGGCTGTTCTGAGAGCCAGCTAACTATGGTGATGCATTTGTTTAAATGAAAAACAGCATGCTGTTTGTTTTTAAAAATTTGGGCCAAATTCTTCATTGGTGTAGATCAGCATTGCTCCACTGACTAGAATGCTATTCACTGCCACTGAGTGTTATTGGAGAGGTGCTGATTTACACCAGCTGTGGGTCTAGCCCCTTCATATAAATATAGTTCCCAGTGACCACAGTCAGCACTGGACTCCAAAATGCCAGACCCTGTTCAAAAACATACCCAGTCCCTGCCCTAGGGAGCTTACAAACTAAAGCCACAGTGTTGCTATCAGATTGCACCCCATGAAGCCTCTTTGATTTCAGGGAAACGCTGTATGGAGACCTGCAGATCCAGCTGTGGGACTGTGAGAATGTGCCTCTCCAAACCTTGAGACACAAGTCAGTTTAGAATTAAATTAAAATGTTCATGGTCTGCCAATGGCCACATTATCCATATTACTCTTTCTTCACCTTGGGGATACTGAATGCTGTCTTAGCCCTTGATCCTGCGATCAGATCCCTGTGAGGGGACCTGCACCCACATGGAGGCCCATGAAAGTCCATAATCTCCTCATGGGCTCAGTGGTCCACCTGTTTGAATCAAACGTTAGGATCAGGACCTTAGACTGTAGTATCTTTGGGGCATGGTCCATGTTCTCCTAATGTTTGCACCACACCTAACACTACAGTCCTAATGGAGAGCTCTAGAGAATACTGTGATACAAATAATAATTAATGAGTCTTTTCAAATGCCAAACCATTATCTCCTCTTCAACACAGTCACCCTGTGCAATCTTCCCCTTCAGGGGAAGCCAGAGAAAATAAATCGGCCTTGTAATGGTGCCCTGGAAAGCCAACACTTATCAGCTCTATCAGGCCAATAGGGGTGTGTTAAGCTCCAAAGTGGAAGGACCTTAATGGAAAGTACTGGAGTGAGGTCAAAAATTTTTTTTTCCTTTTGTGGAACATTTCAACATATCCAAATTACTTTCAATTCTGAATTGTAACAAATTTAAAATTTCTGCAAGACAAAAAATTTCATAAAGCTTTTGGCATGGTAAATGTTAACTCTGAGAATGTTAACATTTTTGATTGAACAAACAGAGGTCTATATAACCTTCCAGGCATTCTACAGAGTAGTTCATAGAATATCAGGGTTGGAAGGGACCTCAGGAGGTCATCTAGTCCAACCCCCTGCTCAAGGCAGGACCAATCCCCATGCAGATTTTTGCCCCAGATGCCTAACTGGCACCCTCAACCATTGAACTCACAGGCCTGAGTTTAGCAGGCTGATGCTCAAACCACTGAGCTATCCTTCCCCCCAATTTTTTTTTAATTTTAGCAATCATGATCCGCTTTAATTGCTACAGTGTGTAAACATTGGTTAATGTCCATTAATGCTCCAATCCCTCTGTAAACAGCAGAGCACTACAGGTTACAAGCCTAGGCGATTATGCTGGTGTCTATGAGCGGGTTAGAGGCAGCAGGCACAGCACCAGCCTGCAGCCAGTGCTGAACTTCATTCATTGTTCTTTGTGCAAAGACCTATCTGCTAATTTGGCATTTGTGGAGGCCGGGAGGTGTCTATCGCCATGGGAACAGCCCCAGGCCTCCACCATGGCAGCCAGCCCTCGGAGTTGTGATGAAGAGTGGACATGAGTTATTTTACACCCATACAAGGCTCTCTTGAAAACTGTTTCAGATAAGACTAACTCAAGCCAACTCAGAGCTTATGAAGAAGCTGAAAAGTAGATTCCCTACCATGGATCTAGAGATGTATCTACATTTATTCAAGCTTGCTCCAGTACGTAAAAGGAGCGTGGAGTTATGCTCTCGGTAAGTATGGATACATAGAATTATAGAATGTCAAGGTTGGAAGGGACCTCAGGAGGTCATCTAGTCCAACCCACCAATACCCAGACAGATTAGGGCTGGACGGAAACTGGAATTCCTGTCTGCAGGAAATTCTGAAAGTAAAAAAAAATGCATTTTGACATGGAACAGAGAATGAACTCTGGATATTTCCCACAGAAGGGACACTTGGAAGTGTCATTTAGAAAAAGCTGAAATATTTCATTTAAACATTTTGGAAACCGTTCTGAGGTTCTCCAAGTTGCCTAGAGCCCTGGCAGCCAAACAGGTGGGGAAATGGGCATCTTGGGAAGCCTGGAAGATGAGACTCTGAGACAGACTGCTGGGGAGGCTGGCCTGGATCAAGGGAGTCAGGAAGCCTCCGTCTGCCAAGGAACGAGGAAGCCGGAAAGCCTTAGGGCAGTGGTCCCAAACTGTGGGGGGTATCCATTTGGGGGGGGAAATCGAGGAATGTTTGCGGGGGAGCATGGCAGGGCCCAAGCCAGCCTCCACAGGGTGGTGGGAAAGGAGTGCCAAGCAGCTCCTCTCTGCCCCCAACCTCAGCTCAATTCCACCCCCAGCTCAACTCTGGCCACAGCCACCGCTCCACTCCAAGCAGGGTGACCAGATGTCCCAATTTTATAGGGACTCCACCTCCAGCCCAGCCCTGCCCCCAACCACAGCTCCATTCCACCCCATGATCCACCACCAGCCCAGTTCTGCCCTCAGACACAGCTCCATTCTGTCCCCTGCTCCGCCCCCAGCCGTAGCCACAGCTCCTCTCCTCTCCTCCCCCTCCCCCTTTCCACCCCCAGGCCAGCTCTGCTGCTAGCCCCAGCTCCTCTCCCATCCCGGTTCTGAACCCAGCTCTGCTGTCAGCCCAAACTCCCCTGCTGTGCTAACTGTACAGTAATGGGTGTGTGTGCGGACAGATTCCATTACTGGTAAGGGGGAACGCGACAGGAAAAGTTAAGGCACCACTGTCTAAGGACTTCCAGAGCTTTCAGGTTTCCGGCTCCCCATCAGTCCTCCAGGTAGGCTGCTCTGAAGCCCCAATTGGCAAGGAGCTGGGAGCTTGGAAGTCTGGTCTACTGGGGAGCCCACTAAGAAGTCTTCTGAGGAGCCAGGTGAGTTTGCTGGCAGGAAAACAGGAAAGTATCCATCAGAATTTTGTTGAAATCACCATATTTCCATAAAACAGTTAGATTTCAATGAATGGTTATTTTCTGCCAGAAAAATGTTCCATCAGAAAATTTCCAACCAACTCTAATACGAATTTTTAACAAATAAATGTTTACTCATAGACTCATAGACTCTAGGACTGGAAGGGACCTCGAGAGGTCATCGAGTCCAGTTCCCTGCCCTCATGGCAGGACCAAATACTGTCTAGACCATCCCTAATAGACATTTATCTAACCTACTCTTAAATATCTCCAGAGATGGAGATTCCACAACTTCCCTAGGCAATCTATTCCAGTGTTTAACTACCCTGACAGTTAGGAACTTTTTCCAAATGTCCAACCTAAATCTCCCTTGCTGCAGTTTAAGCCCATTGCTTCTTGTTCTATCACTGGAGGCTAAGGTGAACAAGTTTTCTCCCTCCTCCTGATGACACCCTTTTAGATACCTGAAACTGCTATCATGTCCCCTCTCAGTCTTCTCTTTTCCAAACTAAACAAACCCAGTTCCTTCAGCCTTCCTTCATAGGTCATGTTCTCAAGACCTTCAATCATTCTCGTTGCTCTTCTCTGGACCCTCTCCAGTTTCTCCACATCTTTCTTGAAATGCGGTGCCCAGAACTGGACACAATACTCCAGTTGAGGCCTAACCAGCGCAGAGTAAAGCGGAAGAATGACTTCTCGTGTCTTGTTTACAACACACCTGTTAATGCATCCCAGAATCACATTTGTTTTTTTTGCAACAGTTTCACACTGTTGACTCATATTAAGCTTGTGGTCCACTATGACCCCTAGATCTCTTTCTGCCATACTCCTTCCTAGACAGTCTCCTCCCATTCTGTATGTGTGAAACTGATGTTCCTTCCTAAGTGGAGCACTTTGCATTTATCTTTATTGAACTTCATCCTGTTTACCTCAGACCATTTCTCCAATTTGTCCAGATCGTTTTGAATTTTGACCCTGTCCTCCAAAGCAGTTGCAATCCCTCCCAGTTTGGTATCGTCCACAAACTTAATAAGCGTACTTTCTATGCCAACATCTAAATCGTTGATGAAGATATTGAACAGAGCCGGTCCCAAAACAGACCCCTGCGGAACCCCACTTGTTATACCTTTCCAGCAGGATTGGGAGCCATTAATAACTACTCTCTGAGTACGGTTATCCAGCCAGTTACGCACCCACCTTATAGTAGCCCCATCTAATTTGTACTTTCCTAGTTTGTCTAGAAGAATATCATGCGAGACCGTATCAAATGCCTTACTGAAGTCTAGGTATATCACATCCACTGCTTCTCCCTTATCCACAAGGCTCGTTATCCTATCAAAGAATGCTATCAAATTAGTTTGACACGATTTGTTCTTTACAAATCCATGCTGGCTATTCCCTATCACCTTACCACCTTCCAAGTGTTTGCAGATGATTTCTTTAATTATCTGCTCCATTATCTTCCCTGGCACAGAAGTTAAACTAACTGGTCTGTAGTTTCCTGGATTGTTTTTATTTCCCTTTTTATAGATGGGCACTATATTTGCCCCCTTCCAGTCTTCCGGAATCTCCCCCGTCTCCCATGATTTCCCAAAGATAATAGCTAGAGGCTCAGATACCTCCTCTATTAACTCCTTGAGTATTCTAGGATGCATTTCATCAGGCCCTGGTGACTTGCAGGCATCTAACTTTTGTAAGTGATTTTTAACTTGCTCTTTTTTTATTTTATCTTCTAAACCTACCCTCTTCCCGTAAGCACTCACTATATTAGACATTCCTTCAGACTTCTCAGTGAAGACCGAAACGAAGAAGTCATCAAGCATCTCTGCCATTTCCAAGTCTCCCGTTACTGTTTCCCCCTCCTCACTGAGCAGTGGGCCTACCCTGTCCAGATTTTTCTATCTGATAATTCTTTTAATATTCACTAACTGTGTCCTACTACTACTTATTAAATAGGGGACCATTTGGATTTGGATTCAGAAGCAAAGTTTCCTAAAGTTAGAGTGTGTCTTGATCTAGGGGGTTCCTTCAATCCCTCATATAGTGAGAAGACATCCAGTAAGTGTGGATCCAAGTCAAAACTCTCCAAAAGTTCAGGGATGTCCAGATCCTGGGTTTCGGTTAAAGTCCATTGTTACTACTCATGTTTCTCCTCTTGCAACTTCAGCTCAGTGTTCACACAGAAGATGAATGATCTGGTGGTTATGGTCATGACTCATAGCCAAGGATTAGGAAACTAAACTTCAATTCCAGGCTGTGCCACAGACTTCCTATGTGATCCTGGGAAAGTCACTTAGTCCCTCTGTGCTTCAGGTATGGACAAAGAGCTTTTTAACATGTTTAATGAAATAAATACTACTGGGAATTGTATGATTATGGGTGATTTTAGTTTCCCAGATATAGATTGGAGGACAAGTGCTACTAATAATGGTAGGGCGCAGATATTCCTGGATGTGATACCTGACAGATTTCTTCACCAAAAAGCCACCAAACCAACAAGTGGTGATGACATTGTAGACTTAAATAAATAATAAGTAGCAGTGACCTCAGAGAAGAACTGGTTGTAGAAGACAACTATGGTTCGAGTGATCATGAGTTAATTCAGTTTAAACTAAATGGCAGGATAAACAAAAATATCCAGGATGGTCTCTAGCCATGCTTACTATCTTTCCCACAGAGTGGGATAGTTTGTTCTTGTGCCCTTAATAATGTCTCTGAAAAACTGCCAACTCTCTTGAACTGTTTTTTCCCCCTTAGGCTTGTTTTCCACAGGGGTCTGCCCCTCCATTCAATTTTTTTAGGGGTCTGCAAATGAAAAAAGGTTGAAAACCACTAGATTAGATAGTCATAATGGTCCCCTCTGGCCCTAAATCTACGTGTCTATGAGTTCCCTATCTGTATAATGGGGACAGTAGCACTTCCCTACTTTACAGGGTTATTGTAGGGATCAATACATTAAACACTGTGAGGCACTCAGAAACTATAACAACAGGGACCACATCAGAACCTGAGGTAAAGACACATTCGATTTCCATACCTATGAGCCTCAGTAATGTGCCCCTCCCCCTATTTCATTGCTGAATTCCAGTGTGCCAAATGTCCATAAGAAGAACATTGTGAACAAATCTTTCTCTTAATTGGAGGCATGGAAAGGCTGGAAAGCAAAATTAACATTTAGTGTCTGTGAGCACCAAGACACCATATCTGTCACACTTGAAATCACAGAATCATAGAGCCCCAGGGTTAGAAGAGACCACAAAGGTCATTTCGTCTGACCCCCTGCCAAGGTGCAAGATTTGTTGTGGCTAAACCATCCAAGATGGATGGCTATCCAGCCTCTTTTTGAAAACCTTCAGTGAAGGAGCTTCCCTGAGTTTCCTAGGCAATTTGTTCCATGCTGTCCTATTGTTCTCTTACAGTTAGGAAGTTTTTTTCTGAGCTTCAATCTAAAACTGCTATGCTGTAGTTTGAACCCATTGCAAATGCATAACATCTAGTACAATCTTTGTTTTCTTTCTGGGTGGTCTTTGTGGGGGTGACTGGTTTGTTGCTTCAGTGCAGGGGGAGCCAGGTTTTTTTTCTCCTATATCCTAGGACATGAATATACTTACCTCCGGAACGATCCATCCAGCAGAGATTGATTTATCATGTCTAGTGAAGACGTGATAAATCGACTACCGAACGCTCTCCCATTGACTCCGGTATTC
This sequence comes from Gopherus evgoodei, assembly GCF_007399415.2. Classification (NCBI taxonomy): domain Eukaryota; kingdom Metazoa; phylum Chordata; order Testudines; family Testudinidae; genus Gopherus; species Gopherus evgoodei. Next base: position 13,669,170 of record NC_044322.1, read on the forward strand.
CACCAGAGTGAGAAGCGCAGGTGGAGTCGATGGGGGAGCATCAGCAGTCGACCTACTGCAGTGAAAACACCGCCATAAGTAGATCTAAGTATGCTGACTTCAGCTAGGGTCTTCACGTAGCTGAAGTTGCATAACTTAGATCGATTCTCCCTCCCAGTGTAGACCAGGCCCTAGTTGGTGTAAGTCGACTCCAATGGAGATATTCTTGTTTACACCATCTGAGGGTGTGACCTGCAGTTTCTAATCTCTTGATTATCTCTTACAATCAAGTCTGATTCAGAGAGGTACAATGGAGGATCTCAGATCAGGAATCTTTCCTCTGGCATTTAAAAAAAAAAATGCCAGTGAGTGGCAAGAAATAAGTCCAGAAACCTGTACTGAGTGTTGCTTTCCTGTAGACTTCCATAGGAATAAGGGCCTGCTATCTCACTAGGCAGTCATTACATTAATGCATCCTGGAAAGATCTTTTTTTCTGTCATATTTATAGTAATTATGTCAAAGGGAGAATTTACATTATTTGAGTTGATTGCCGCTGGTTTGTGAAAACACACTGTTTGCTGTATTCACAAGGTGCAATTTCTGTATGTGGAATGTAATCATATGGAATAAAATACTCAAGGGGAAGCTACATTTTCTGGATACACCCTGCTTGAAGTTCAGTGTTGTTTAGCAATTTCTCCAAATTTGAAAATGCCCTGAATTCAATCTGGGCATTTGCCAGATTTAAAACAAAAATGTTGTTGAGTTATACATGTGTAAAAAATGTAAAAAAGCATATTTGCTAAATGCACAGACATGCAAAAGTAACCATTTGTTAACTTGGTTAAAAATATTTCGGCCGTTGCCAAGACCGTGTGTGAGAACTTTTGCTCTGCCGTGAAAGTTTACAGCATATTTCGTTCCTCCAAAAATAAGTTTTTGTATTGGAAAACATATAGGGGTCTACTGGTACCTCATAGTTGTATTTTAAGGATCATTTAATGAATGTTTGTTAAGCATGTTGAGTTCTTAATATGCTTTAATGCTTGAAAGTTGCTAGAGATGTGGAAGGTAATATTATTTTGTGGTGTCATTCATTCTGGCAGTTAGAAGTTGGCTTATGCTTTGAAACGCTCAAAGATGAACTATGTATATTATTTCTTTCTTTCAGGCAGTGTGACCTGGGGGATAGAGCACTGGACTGGACTCAGTCAACCTGCCACTAGCCTCTCTATGTCTCATTTTCCCCATCTGTAAAATGGGCATAATGATACTTATTTCTCTTTGTAAAATGCTCTGAGATGTACTGATGAAAAACATTATATAAGAGATACCTATTATTAGGATTCTCTCTCGTTTTATTAGGGTAGGTGTGCTAACCCCATTGTCCTGTTATATTTCCAACTTTTGTAATTAACTCCTCCTTCAGTTATTAGATTTGATCTTCCTCTTCATTTTCTGGTTTGAAGCATTCCTTATGATCCCCATAAGTGTCTGCATTTTGTTAGGGAATGAAGCAATACCTGTGCTTAGCATTAATTATTATTCTCTTTGCTTAAACAATTATTTGTGTCCTTTCTGCTTAGTGGTTCTGATAAACAATTCTGATTATTATTATTAAAACTTCATGTTTCTTCCCTCAGCACAGAGCTGGAAATAATGAGTTTTTAAACAGCTTTAACAATGGATCTGGACTTGAACTTCTGATACCAAGTGTCAGGGTCAGCAGGAATCCATTTTTAAAAAAATGTCTGGCTAAAGAGGTCCTTCATATCACAATAGGGCATCTTCTTTTTAATTGGTTGGCAAGAAGTGCTATAATAGTTAAGTAAAAGCTTTCTCTTGTGAAAGTAATCATATATCTTTCAGGTAGTTCTTAATTACAATTTTGCCTTGACAGCAGTCTGTGCCTCTCTAGTATACTTCATGACTGAATATTTTACTGCTATATCCTTGACTGATATACACCCAGAAAAAGGTAGTGAAAATGTGACACCTCATTCGTTATGGAGATAGAAACATGACCTATGTGCCCCAAGTATAATCCCAAAAGATTGTCGCTCTCCTGCTGTACTCTCATTTGTACTTTTTAAAAAAAATCATAAGCGTAACAACTGATCTAGGAGGTGGGGGCATAAAAAGCTCTAACAACACTGTTGAGGTTGCAGACATTGTTAGAAGTTGGACAGAAAAGTGGTCAGCAATAGATAGGCTTGCCTGCTAGCCACTTGTATACATGTCAGTTTAGGTAGGGGGTATATCTTACCATTTCTTTTCATTTCTTTATAAGAAATTCTAGAAAGAAACTATTATATAGAGATGAGAATTCATTTCCAGGCTTGAAGGCTGTCTCCCACTGAGATTTGGGTGGAAATTTAAGTTTGGTCCTTTGTTGGGCTGTTTGGAAATTACAGAAATCTAAAATGTTTTCCAAGGACAAGAAATTGGAGCTCTTTTCACTTAAAGGCCCCAATCCTACAAATACTCACATCCTTGAGTTTACACACACAGAGAAGATATAAATCCATTCATTTCAAGCGTATACACACACACAACGCCATTGACTTCAAGCACGTCTTGTCAACTAATCAGAAAAAATATTACAGATAGAAAAGGGCTATTTTTCTGGACATTTGAAAACACAACTGACTTGGACGGAGCTACTGACACATGTGAAATTAATCATGTGTGTAAGAGTTTGCAATATTGGGACTACTAGTATATGTGCGCACCACATCTGATATGTCCAGGGGCTGTGGGAACTGTTTATTTTTGAAGACAAGATCTGATAGAAAAAGAGATGATGGATATATACAAAATAATGAATTGTACAGAAAAATTAAAGCAGGTGTTCCTATTTATCCTCTTTCACGTGGTTGACTTGCACCAAGCTGGTTCATTGACTCAATACGGACTCAAAAGAAAATAATACCACATGTCGAATAAACAACAGCACACACAAAATGAATTCCTTTAAAGTCACTCTCTGTTTAGTTTTTAAGAAGATCTTAAAAAGATCACAGAGCACGGTAGCATGACAACAAGCAGCCGGTGTGAGATTTTCAAAAGCACTCTACACTAACTGCTTACACTGAGGTTGAAGGGAGTTTTACCATTGGTTTCAATGGAAGCAGAGTAAAGCCGATGCAGAGTGTTTTTGAAAATCTCACCCACTATATTGATCCTGATCATAAATATTAACAAGAGCGCCATGAAACGTAATTATCAATTTTATGACTACTTAAACAATGAAAAGCAGTCAGCTGCCCTGGACTTTCCTGTTTTTAGACTGTCCGGCAGATCTTAAAAATAACAGCATACACATAATAGCACTGCCGTGTACATTTGTTTTGCAATCTGGGAAGTCGCCATAACCTGCTGTGTTTAATTTCAGGGTTCTGGGTTATGATGAAAGAAAAACAAGAACAGTTTGCTATTTCAACTGGAAAAGAGTACTTTCATCAATAGGAAAATAAGTCCATAATCTCAGCAAGTGTAGCCTGTAGATTCCCCTAATATATCTGATCTTTATCTTCTGCTGTGAACTGATGTCATGTGTGCCTGACTGGCATGTATAATGCAGTAATTTTAGAGGTGGATGAATATCTCAAAACATTTATTTAGTTTTTAAAACTAATTCATTGTAACTCTGCCCAAGTCAACCTGCATTCACAAAAAATTCTAGTGAATGGTTGACATTTTTTCAAATTTTCAAAATTTAAGTCAAAAATGTGCAAGGACATTTTTAATCTCTTTTCAACTAGAGCTATGAATGACCTTTACTTCTGCAAATGACATTTACTATCTAAAAGCCAAATTTTTACATTTGAATATGGACAGCCTGCAAATTTCTAATTTTACACTCATATGTGCCTTTCATAATTCATGCTGTTGTTGGCTAGTAACATAACTGTTATCTAGGATGTGATTCATCTCTTGCTGTAGTCAGTAAGTCTCATTGACTTCAGTTAGAGTTGGACTGGGCCCCTAATAAGGGAACCATATGAGATATGCAAAGGACCAGTAACAATGTGAGTTCCAAATATTGGTCTATGAAGGTTTGTGAGGAATCTGCAAACCACAGAGTATTCATTGAAGATATAGGCAAATCATTTCAAATAATGAACAAATATGTGAATTTTGCAATATGTTCATGGACAAGTCATGAAGAGAAAAAAGATGAAATATTTCTACAATATTTATTTATGGCTGCATTGTCTCTTGCCCAAATGTGGTTTTGCAGGGAAGTATAAGGGAGAAAGGATTCTCTGCCACACTGCAAAGTCTGTATTGGAAAAGATAGTCTGCACTGTCATCTCCAGGAGCAGGTAGATAGTCTATGAACACTATCTCGACTTTTCTTAGGTTGCAGTCAGAGAGCCCTTATGTAAGCCCAAAGATTATCTTGATATCCTCACCATTTAAATCAATGAGATTATTGCCATTGTCTTCAATGGAGCAAGGATTTTATCCCAGTTAATGTTGACCATTGCTCCAAACAGGTCAGATGTAGAGCAGGGTGTCATTGGCATGTAAAATGCATTGCAGTCCATGTCCCTTCTCTAATGCTTCAAGCAACCTCATACAAATGTTGAAAAGTAGGAGTGAAAATAGAACCCCCTCTGCTACCTGTGGAAATATGGAATCATATAATCATAGAATATCAGGGTTGGAAGGGGCCTCAGGAGGTCATCTAGTCCAACCCCCTGCTCAAAGCAGGACCAATCCCCAACTAAATCATTCTGAGGAATCCTGAGGAAACCTGAGGAATCAAAAAATTGCCAGAATTGCCATACTGCCACCTACTTAATGGCCTTTCTCAAACTTGGGAGAGAGAATACTGGTCAATAGTCAGAATGGCAGCATCAGAAGTTGGTTTATTGGTCATGGGCCTCATGATGCCATCTTTAACAGCCATTGGAATATTGTGCCCCTGTATGGGAACAATGATAATCTCTACTGAAGTAGACCCATTACTTCCTTACCAGCCATCATCATTCAGAAAGGGCAATGGTAGAACTCAGGTTGCAACATGAAGCTATCTCAGTACCTCAATAACTTCACAAGGTAATACCGGTTTAAACTCAAGTATTGAATGTTCAGGGTGAAATCCTGGTTCCAATGAACTCAATGGCAAAATTCCCATTATTAATGATTACTATTAATTATAAGATTCATAGATTCCAAAGCCAGAAGAGACCATTGTGATCATCTAGTCTGACCTCCCATGTAACACAGGCCAGAGAACTCCCTCAAATTAATTCCTAGAGGATATCTTTTAGAAAAGCATCCAAAGTTTATTCATAAAATTGTCAGTGATGGAGAATTACTAGATGGAGAATCCACCATGACCCTTAGTAAATTGTTCCAATGGTTAATTACTCTTGCTGTTAAAAAATTACAGCTTGTTTCCAGTCTGAATTTATTTAGCTTCATCTGCCAGCCATTGGATCGTGTTATACTTCTTTTCTGCTAAACTGAAGAGCCCATTGGTAAATATTTGTTCCCCATGTAATATTTATAGACTCTAATCAAGTAACCCTGTAAAATTCCCTTTGTTAAACTAAACAGATTAAACTGTTTGAGTCTATCACTATAAGGCAGGCTTTTTATTCCTTTATTCAGTCTCAGGGCTCTTCTCTGAACCCTCTCCAATTTAGCAGCATTCTTCTTGTACTATGGGCACTACAAGTGGATACGGTATTTCAAGAGGAGTCATACTAGTGCCAAATACAAAGGTAAAATAACTGATCTACTCCTATGTGATATTCTCCTCTTCATGCTTCCCAGGATCCTATTATCTTATAAATCATATTTATTAGGTTAGCGCCTAAGCACCAACCAAGAATGGGGCCCCACTGTGCTAGGGTCCAGGATTTCACATGCAATTTTTGTCCCCCATGACACTGTTATGTTTCCATGGCAGTAGACATCTCAGTCCAGTTTAGCAAAGTATCAGAAAAATCTAGTTTGTCTGTATATTAACACGAACATTTTTGACACTGAGAAAAACTCAACTTTATAACTGAGTGGAGGCAGCGGTGATTCACCAAGCTGTCAACCACTCAGAACAACCCCACCAGGCAAAACAGAGCTGAAGAAAGTTTCCACTGTGGGGCTTCAAATGATGCTCCAGCCAACAGTCACTTAAATAAAAATAGATTCATTAGAAGCCTACTTACTGTAGAGTATGCGAAAAGCACGAGATGACAGACAAAATGAAAAAAGATTAACTTCCCAAAGCAGGGCTGTCAGGGAGCTGATGGAGTGAAACACAGGTTACTGGTTACACTTCACTTCTGCCTGCCTTAGAAAAAGAATTGCATTTACAGAACGCTGGTGCAAGGCAGTGGCTCATATGCCAATATGATTAAGTAACAATTGCTTAGAATTTCAATCTGTGTTGTCAGAAGTCTCCCTTCCCATCTCTCCAGACCTTTCTCTTAATGAGCTGGGACACTAATCTTGGCTCTGATACTGTGCCTCCCCCCCGCCTTGCTAGCCTGACAGGCTGATTTCTATGTAATGGATGTGCTCTTTCCTTTTCACCTAATTAGTTACATTTTATGGTAGTTGGTGTGGAACAGCAGCATCAACTACAGTCCAGGAGGGTCACATTTTGGTTGTTGGTGTTTTTATTTTTTTTAACAGTGCTAATGAATTAATTTAGCCACAACATTGTATACTCTGCTAACTGAACCTCTTAATTAACAGGCAAAGTTTCTTATAATTAATAAAATATCCAGAAGACACAAATCACTAGGACTTAAAAGACAGAAAAAAAATGTACCAAACGGTGAAAAACACACACAAGCACCTTCAAATTAGTGGGAAATGGGGCTTTCCCCCCACAGACTATGGATTTCAATTTGACTCAAGTCAGCAGAGCTTCTGAAGGCATTATTGGCTTGTCTAAGAGAAATGAGTTGATGGACCCATTCCTGGCTGTAATGGACAGGACTCACACATTACAAAATCACTACCACCAGGTGTGGTCCCCTTCACAGGTGCCAACTTTCCAAAGTGCCAGTGGGTCCTCAACCCCCGGCTCTGCCCCAGACCCCGCCCCCAATTCACTCCTCCCCCAAAGGCCCCATCCTCACCCCTCCTTTTCCTGCCCCTGCTCTCAGGTGGGAGGTGGGAGGAGGAAAGGGGGGAGCCGTTGGGGGGCTCAGCAGCCACCATTATTTCCCCATGGGTGCTCCATCCCCAGACCACCCATAGAGTTGGTGCCTATGGTCCCCTTGCTGGAAGTCACAGCAGAGAGGCCAAGGACTGACAAGGCAGAGTGACTGCTCTATCATCTCAAGGCTAGAGAGCAGACTTGCTGGCGTATTGGTAGTGCCGTGCAAGATATCTAACCCTACTATTAACTAGGCTGCAACTACTGTGACTAAACAAACACTCCCTTTTCCAGCAGCCAGTCTGATAATTCTTATTATTATACACAAATGGAATTTTGAAAAATGCAATTAAAATAAAACCTAAGTTCTGTAATTAATAAATAATAGTGCGTGGAAGGTTTATAGTGCATGTGTTGGCTTCCATTTAGGATCTTGGCTTATTTGGCGCCTGTTCCAAAGCCCAGTGAAACCAGTGGAGAGACTCAGTTGATTTCAAAGAACTGTATATCAGGCTCTATTAGCCCTGTGTTAAATGTCCCTCTCCATACTCATACCTGGCTGTGCATAATATTGTTGCCCCTTTTCAACCTGAACAGCTAGTCAAAATTCAGGGCCCTGGGGATGTTCCAGCTGGGAATAGAAATTGATGGTCTGGTATTTCCTTTGATGCAGTTTTGTCTATATACAACAAATGTACAAAGTCCTGAGTCTCTGAATCAGGTAGTAGGACATAGGGTCTTGTGTTCACAGCACCAATATCCTTTTAGCCTGCACCCCTGACCCAGAAACTTTTTCCCAGATTTCCTTCAGGGCCAGCCATTGTGCTTCGTTCTACTCATTCAGGGTATTTCCCCATCTCACTGTGCTCTTGTGTGGGCGCAATTTGTGTGTAATCTCTCACACCTCCCTCTCCCCAAACAATACTCAGCCAATAGGTAGGGCTTATACTTACATTTATGTTAATTGAAGGGTGAGTTCATACCTACCAATCTCAATAGGGTTTTAACTCAATCCATGACAAGGTTTCACCCAACTCATAACAATATAAAAGCATGGCATACACAGCTTGCATTCTGAGTGCAATCATCCCAGTTAGAAACCTACTAGCTGCTTAAAAATTAAAGGTAGACTAGCATGTACGAAAGACAAATAAAGATAATTGTAAAGAAAAGCCAAATAGTCAATCAAATTCTTGGATCCCTTATTTGCGAACTACCAGAGAGATTGATACATGTTTTTATGGTTGGATGCATGGCATTTTATTCGTAAGCAATCAAAATAATAGATGTATATTCACTATACAATCATCGATGATTGAGATGGAGATACCCTATTCGTTTACTCAGTTCATCTCTCTGCCAGTTTAACATAGTACGCTTTCTAGACTCATCAAAAATAATATAATTACAGTTGCAGATTAGCAGAAAAATAAAAAAATTAAGAAATATGTGCAAGGGGGAAAGGTAAGTTTTCAGGTCATTTGACTTTGTGTTTGATGGGGGTCAATTCTTGCCTTGATACATTAACATTAGTGCCAATGGAAGCGGAGATTATGTTGAGAGAAGATCTGAATGTGAAGTTTATAACCAATTTTTCCAAATTGGTTGCCTAAAGCTAGGCTCTTAAATCCATATTTAGGTATCTAATTTGAATTGGCCTCATTTTCAGAAGCGAGCACCTACAAATCCAGATCAACCCAAGAGGAGCTGCGAGTGCTCAGCACCTGAGAAAATCAGGTCACTTCTATCAAAGTGCCTAAATTTAGATTTGGGAGACCTCCATGAGGCATCTACATTTGAAAGTGCCTCTCTTTATAAGTAAGAAAATGTGATTCCATTTGAAAATAAAATGTCAGATCCTCAGGTGCACCAGAATTATGCTTGATAAACTTGAGGCATGGGCCAGGGGTGAAGTGGCATTCTGCTGCTCCCTCTCACATTCTAGCTAGGAGTCAGTTCACTCGCTGTGCAAATTAAAGCACCCTCAGGGCTGCTCTATCTTGCAACAACAGCAATGTCAACGTAGGGACTATTTTCCCAGCTCAGGATTCCCAAAGCAGGAAGAATTCTGACCCTACCCCTGGATGTCTGGGGATAGAACCATTTTCTTTTAAATATATTTTGGAAAAACCTTTTTTATAGTAGCATTTTTTTCTCCCAGACTGGAAATTAGGGTATAAATGTAGCCACAGCAGTGGTCTAAAAGACACCTCTGTTTAAGACAGTCTGAGATCTGAGATTTGTTACAACTTTGCCTTCTCATTCCCAAGTGATCTCAGCTCATGAGCAGTGGTTTAGAAAGCTGCAAGAAGCAACGCACCATACCAATCTGCCTAGCAGGTCAAAACAGCCTGCAGTATGTCTGAAAAAACATACACTGGCTTGATATATTGAACTGCTAATTTTTTTTGGCTTTAACCATTTGATGGTGCTGAATTTCAATTCGAAAAGGGCTGTGCAGTTAAGATTCCATTCTCCAAGTACAGCTGCAGCAAGTATCTGGACCTTTAATCAAGGCAGTGTTTGTTATAATTTAGCATTGATGAGAAAAGCAGTTGCCATCAGGAAGGAGTGACAGAAAACAAGCAGCTGCTTTCATATCAGTTTAGTGTCCAGTTCTTTAATAAGCCTGAAGGGCCTATACCCTGCAGGCTGACCGCTAATTGATGAATTTATGAGTACAGAACTACATAAGGGCAGGTGACAGTCAGGTAATCAATATATTGACCAAAAGAAGCTGATGAATAAGGTGACTGATTTGAAGGGATGTTTAACAAAACAGTAAACCCCTCACTCCTTGGTATGACAACACTGCAGTGTGACTCAGTCACAGCTCCTTTGAAATCCACTGTAAATCACTCAGCCAGGACACAAGAGCTAAGTAATACTGGGCATACTCAGCGACCAGGAAGGAAACCCCAGGTGCTACAGGAGGCAGCATAGGTAATTCAGGATTTGTCTCTCTGAGTGAGAACCAATGTTTGCACTGGTTCACAGGAATTAGCACAGAACCAACCTGGTCCTAAAAGAACCTACCAGCCCTTCGGATTGTTTTGCCTTTTGGGTGGGAAAAACCTGATGGCCAGCCCCAACCATTCCCTTTCTTCAGAGGCCTCTCCTCTCCTCCCTGAATTCGTCAGGGGAAACCAAATGACTGCTCAACCATCATGGGCATTTTGTTGGGGAGCTCTGGGAGCAAGGGGATAGCCTTTCCCCAGATGCCAGCCACCTCTCTGCTGAGATTGGTGCAGAGACACTCCATAATCACTAGAGTATGGTGCATGGGGTATTTCTGAATAGACAGCTATGCATAACCTGGAAGTTTCAGTTCACCAAGGGATTGTTTGAACCCTTTTTTTTTAAGTTATTTAAATGCTGGGCGAAACACTAATTCCCTCTCCAGACACTTCATGATAATGTGCCAGCACAAAGAAGCTGGATTCTGGCCAAAGTTGGACTACAGAGAAGTCCACTGGCTTACCTCATTCCTGCACCTGCTGTCTGTTCTCAATAGGGTGGAGAGGAGTGGGGTTGTCAGAGATTTGCAAGGGGTATGTCAGGGTTGTGATGAAGCTCTGTTCCACTGGCATAAGGCCCTTAAGGATTTTACGTCAGTGGCATGTTAGCACAGTTGCCAGATTTCTGTAACTCAGGCCAAGACAAGGCAGCATAGAGCTTGGATGCAAGGGAGAATGAAGCCCAGTGAATTTCAGTTGAAGGCTGAAATATTATCTGGACTATGTAAGATTTTAGAATGAGATTACTGACAACAGGAGACTGAAAGCTTCATTTCTAGATATGCTAATATATGCAGTGTTTTCTATTATCCTCTTCCAATATTCCACCCTTAAAATGTCTTTTCCACAAAATCTTCCCTGCAAACGCAATAGCCATGTCTGATGCTTCTTTCTTGACATGCTACATGCAGCATTCACACTGCTCTGCATGTGTATGTACCCCATGCAGCTACAATGCGTGCTTTTTCTACAAAAGAGCTTGAATGTCAGAGACACGATACATTTTTCATAATGCTGCTTTCACCTACTGCTTTGATGATTAAGGAACAAGAAAAAAGTCAAGCAATTTGCCCAAGGTCAGACAAAGTGACTCAGTAACTGTTTTAGCATTTGAATGCAAAATATATCTGGCATTTCTCAAAAAGATTTTAAACTCCCCATTGTTTCCAACTCTTGCAGTTTTATCATGAGTTTCCTGCTATGTGGTATTTGTCAAAAACTGCAACTTCTGGAGTCATGTGAATAAGTGCAAATCTCAACTTTCATTAAATAATTTTTTTTAAAGTAAGTTTCTAGCCCTAATGGCTACAGAGAAAAGCCGGGAAAACCAGAAGGCAAATAGAAAAAAACCCTCTAAAATATTAATTATTAATGATGATGATTGATTTTTATTTATTCAAATAACTTTATATTTCTAAGCCAGTCTCACGATTGGTTTGTTTGTTTGGGGGGACAGTTGGGAGCTGCCTGAGTCATGATTTTTGAATGCCTGGAGTTGGCAACACTGTTTTGGGGCAGGTCTATCATTTACTATATGATTACACAGCACCTAGCACACTGGGACTCTGACCTAATTTAGGCTTTAAGGCACTACTCCACTATAAATGTTAACTAAAAGCAATAATTAAGAGAGACAAGGGCACGAGACTCCTCCCCTACTGGCTGTATTCAGCTGTATAGCCTAGAGTTCTGACAGTGGATTGTGTTGTGCAGAACCTTACTGAGCCAGCAGTGGGGGGGGAGCAGGGAAGGGCTGTATTAACCAGTGCAATGAATTCACACGCTACAGATACAATCACTATATAGACCATACGCTTATGGGACTGGAATGGAAGCGATTGTCTTCCAGCTACAATAACAAAGGCCGCTACCCATCTGAATGAAAGATGATCTCCTAACTTGTGGTAGCCGGTCTCTTATCCTCCCTGCAATCAAATCTCTCTCTCTCTCTTTCACACACATACACACACACAGAACCAGTTGAAGAGCAAAGGGCTGCACTTCTTCCATTGCTCTAGTTCAGGGGTAGGCGGCACGGGAGCTGATTTTCAGTGGCACTCACACTGCCTAGGGCTTGGCCACCAGTCCAGAGGGCTCTGCATTTTAATTTAATTTTAAATGAAGCTTCTTAAACATTTTAAAAACCTTATTTACTTTACATACAGCAATAGTTTAGTTATATATTATAGACTTATCGAAAGAGACCTTCTGAAAATGTTAAAATGTATTACTGGCATGCGAAACCTTAGAGTAAATAAATGAAGACTCGGCACACTACTTCTGAAAGGTTGCTGACCCCTGCTCTATTTAATGGATACATTGGTGAGGGCAGCTTTAGAATGTGGTTAGGCTCCACAGGACCCTGACTGCAGAAGACATGCTTTGAATCAGTGCATTCTCCCTTCTCCTCTCCATCCCCACTCCACAGCCAGTGCTGCCTGTGTTTTCAGCTGTGCTGCCCTTCTGTGGGCACTCTACTTGCAGGGAGGTATATGGAAAATATCCACTTCTTACCTGTGCAATTCCCCTCTGGAGTAAACTAGATTAAACTAAGAGGGACTCTTGCCCCATCGAAGAAATTTGTGTATCTGGTAATCTAATGTCAGTATGATACTAATGATGCTCACAGGTAATTGGAATTCCAGAGGCACCTTCATCCCTGGTGTAGCTACAGTGAAGTTATTAGCAAAGTCATTGACAAAGCCTTGAATGCTAACACAGGAGCCAGGAAACAGAGATGCAAATGCTCAAAGCTGGACCGGTTGTTGAGAGCTTTCCCACACCCAGGTATACCACTGAAATACAACAGGGGGTAGCGTTGGGCAGCGATCTATCACAGGTAGCCTACTACTCAGTAACTGGCTTGTGTTGGTATTGTAACTGCAGGCTGCTTGGGACAGGAACTTACCAGATTCCCCAAGTGCAGCAGACCAACTGGGAGTGAAACTTTCTGAAGAATTTCACGAGGGCGGGACAGCAAAATTAGCAAATAGTTCTAGGATTGTCAAAGGAGCCTAATGGAGTTAGGAGCCTAAATCCATGTGAAATCCAGTGGGAGTCAGGACCTAAGATCCCAACCATGGAGGATTCACATTTTTGGGGGAAAGGGGAGAGATGGAAATTCAGTGCATTTCACCTGTTTTTCATTGTTCTAATAAGAGAGCAGTTTGAATAAGCACCCATTTCAGGATCATAGAGCACTGTGCATCCCAGTGAAGTCAATGGGAATTCAGCAGCTTGCAGGATTAGGCCCACAGAAGGTACACAGCATGGGCTAGTGAACCCAGACATGCAGTATTTTGCACTCTCTCATTCAGCCTGTGTGTCAGTCACAGCTGCACCTATAGGTTGCACATGGGTCCATGCCTCTGGCACACATCCACATGACCAAGATTATCTGTAAGAGCTGATCTGATTATGCTCTGCTGGCCAAGTTACAGCATAAAATTAATTGCTTTAGCCACCGGTTTTGTTTCACATGGAAATTAGCTTTTCCATCTGGTAACCCCACACTCAGCCTTCTACCACCATCAACAACCCGTGAATTCTTCACTGATTTTATACTCAGGTGTACATCAGAGTTGATGATCAGGGTTTGTGAACTGTACATAGCCCATCTCATATGCTTATCTTAATAAACACAGCAGGATGTTTGAACAAAGACAGTAAAAACGCTGATTGTCTAGGAAACAACAACAACAACAACAAAAAAGAGAGAGAGAAAAAGAATGAGGCTGTATCAGAAACAATGTGCATTATATTAGTAAAGCCATGCAGGTGACTGCTTTGTACATTAGCAACATTTCAAAATGAATATCCATTTTTTTTGTTTGGTTAACTTCAGAGGTAGATGAAAGTTAGGACATATTTGCTTCAATATTAATTTTCTGGCCCTAATAAGGGACAGCATATTAGACCTGACTGTGCATAGTGCATCATAAATAAAAATGAAAAATGAAATTAATAATGATTGATATGTTCTCTGTTCTCATCTCCTATTAAATGATTAATTAAACAACTAATTTCAGCATAAAAACTATGTTCTCCTCAAGAATTCATGAAGACCTTAATTTAATATTATAACCCTTTTATGGTTTAGGGAGGTCATCACTGTTTTACTTTTATATCTAATGAAGATCTGAAACTTGGAATTAAACACAAGAAAATCCAGATTTCTAGAGGTTAAAGCAAGGATTATTTTCAATCAGTAACAACAGCCATATTAAATAAATAAATAAAATTAAATAATCATATTGTTTTGTTACAGTACACAAGATTACAGACCTTGTAGTGAAAGGATAAAGGTATATAAAATAAGGAATGCTATACGAATGGGAGATCAGGCATTCCTACTCAGCTCAAACAATTCACATTCAGTTTGTGCAACCCACTGCCACACAATCTCGCTGAGGCCACGAGCTTCACAGATTCATAGGTTTCAGGGCCAGAAGGAACCACTGGGATCAGCTAATCTGATCTCTCTTTTAACACAGGCCATAGAACTTCCCCAAAATAATGCCTAAAGTTTCATTTAAGAAAAACACCCAACCTGGGTCCAAAAATTGTCAGTGATGGAGATTCCACCACGACCCTTGGTAAACTATTTCAATGGTTAATTACTCTCACCATTAAAAATGTTATGCTTTATTTCTAGTCTGAATTTGTCTAGATTCAACTTCCAGCCCTTGGTTCATGCTATACCTTTCTCTGCCAGACCGAAGAACCTAATATGTACATAGTTGTAATCAAGCCATCCCTTAACCTTCTCTTTGTGAAGGTTCACCTGCACATCCACCAATGTAATATACGCCATCATATGCCAGCAATGCCCCTCTGCTATGTACATCGGCCAAACTGGACAGTCTCTACGGAAAAGGATAAATGGACACAAATCAGACATTAGGAATGGCAATATACAAAAACCTGTAGAAGAGCACTTCAACCTCCCTGGCCACACTATAGCAGACCTTAAGGTGGCCATCCTGCAGCAAAAAAACTTCAGGACCAGACTTCAAAGAGAAACTGCTGAGCGTCAGTTCATCTGCAAATTTGACACCATCAGCTCAGGATTGAACAAAGAATGTGAATGGCTTACCAACTACAGAACCAGTTTCTCCTCTCTTGGTTTTCACACCTCAACTGCTAGAACAGGGCCTCATCCTCCCTGATTGAACTGACCTCGTTATCTCTAGCTTGCTTGCTAGCATATATATACCTGCCCCTGTATATTTCCACCACATGCATCTGAAGAAGTGGGTATTCACCCACGAAAGCTCATGCTCCAAAACGTCTGTTAGTCTATAAGGTGCCAGAGGATTCTTTGCTGCTTTTACAGATCCAGACTAACACGGCTACCCCTCTGATACTTAAGTTGATTGAGCTTTTGAGTCTATGCCTATCACTATAAGGCATGTTTTCTAATCCTTTAATCATTCTTGTGGCTATTCTCTGAACCCTCTCCAATTTATCAACATCCTTCTTGAATTGTGGGCACCAGAACTGGTCACAGTATTCCAGCAGTGGTTGCACCAGAGCCAAATGTACTGGTAAATTAACCTCTCCTAACTGAGATTCCCCTATTCATGCATCTCTGGATCTCATTAACTCTTTTGCCCACAGCATCACACCGGGATTTCATGTTCAGCTGATTATCCACCATGATCTCCAAATCCTTTTCAGACTCACTGTTTCCCAGGATAGAGCCCTCCATCCTGGACGTGTGGTCTATATTCTTTATTCCTAGATGTACACATTTACCCATATTACAATGCATGTTTGCTTGTGCCCAGTTTACTAAGAGTGACCTGTCCTTTTCCTTATTTGCCACACTCCCAAATTTTGTGTCATCTGCAAACTTCATCAGTGATGATTTTATGTTTTCTTCCAGCTCATTGATAAAAAATATCAAATAGCGTAGGAATAAGAATTGATTCCAGCAGAACCCCACTGGAAACACCCCCATTCAATTATGATTCCCTGTTTACATCTACATTTTGAGATCTACCTGTTAGGCAGATTTTGATCTAGTTAATGTTTGCCATGTTAATTTTATATCATTCTACCTTTTTAATTAAAATATCACGTGGTACCAAGCACAAGGAAACAATGAGACAATATTGGGTGGCATGAGAGGCCATAGCTTAGGCACAGTAACTTCACTTTACCTGCATGCAGGGTTCAAGAGGATTGCTCAGCAGAGGCACTATGCATCCCTAAGCAGGCTCCCTACTATCTGCCTGTTATGGATAAGAGTCTGCACATTTGAATAGCTCATAAACATGCCTGATTTCAGCACTGGATTTATTATATTTTTAATTTTCCAACAGATTGGCTATAGTTTTAAGAGTTTCAGTGGGAGCGGTCCAGTCTATTTAAAGGGAATAATGTATTTAACTGTTGAAAAGGCACTTGATCTCATGAATGCACTTTGCTAGTAACAGGATTGTCATTTTCCAGGCCAGTAGAAAGCTATTACTCACTGGAACACAAACAGATTGTGATAGGGAGAGCTCATGCCGATGGCTGGCAGTGTGAATAAGGGAAAATGCAAAACGTGGCCCTTTACTGAAACATAGACTCTATCTGTTCCAAACATTTCACTTGACTCTTTTCTCCTTATGATACTTACGACAACAATAGGCTAACAGTTTTATGTCATAAAGGCACTGACCTTTGTCAGTGAGAACATTTTGCCAAGCAAAAGATGTGATATGCTGCTATGCTCTATAATTTTGACAATGACTGGCAGCGCAGGCAGTATCTAGACATGGAAACACTTATGCTTATGTTTTTGTATTGTTACCCTTTGATTAACTCCTGACTTCCGATGTACTTTATTACACAAACCTTTTCTAATGAAATTGCTAGGTAAAGCCAGGGGCAATATAAAAAGTTACTGCTACTAAAAACCTCTCCAGAGGGTCTAATTTCTGGCTTCAGAGTAGAAATACATCTGAAAAGCTGTTGGCAGGAATGGAACTGTGGGATGCTGTCACAGGGTCCTTCTCAAGCTACCCTGTGAGCAGCGCTGCCTAGCCTTTTTTTCGTGGTCTCCCAGTCACCAACACAAACTGTCTGTTTCTTTTTCAACATATGTGCCTTTAATCCTCAGTTTCCAAACATGGTGGGATGTATTTAGCAGGAGGAACCTTTCACACAGCTTTCACTTGTTCACCTTCTGAGCTTCTCCCACACTTTCTGTTCCTCTCAATTATAAATCCTCCCTATTACTAAACCAACTATCTCTCAGCCCAAAAACTGGCACTTAGTGTCACTAATCCCCATCAATAACCATTTGATTCCAGTTCAGCCTGCAGCCTGCTCTGTGCTGCATCGACCTCAGTCACCAAGGTGCTACAACTAGTGCTCTGTCATAGGTGCAAATGTTCCACTTTGAACTGAGGCTTCTCTCCGTATCTATGGAGATACCACTCCACTTCTCCTCCGTGGCTCCAGAGAGTGTCCCAAGTTCGGGTACAGAGGACTGTCTACATATTTCAGGAGGTACAGACCCAACCTGCCCATAATTCCAAGCTTCCACTTGTGGCCATGGGAATAGTTTGTGTTCTTGAGCAGTAGTTGTGGGTCAGGTCATGGGTAGCCATAGCCTATACTGATGCTGTCTTGGCAATGTTAATTTGAGAGTAAAGATGAGGAGAGACAGAATATGGCCCATCATGTACAGTTCTACTACAATGCCTCTGCAACTGTATTCAATCACAACTACTGTTCCATTCAGTTTTTGAGAGCTGTTGCTGACATAAGGTGAACCACAGCCTTGGAGTAAGCAAGCACCGTAGCTGTATCTTTATACCGTAGCTTCTAATCATAGGTCCACAGATGGATACAGCTTCAGTGTTTTCCTTTTTGTTCTATGCAGGTTCTTATACTATGCTAATCACCATGGTACCAGAAGCTCAACACAGAGTGACTGAAAGTCCCTGCCCTATAGAGTTTACAAATCAGACAAACAAGACAAAGAGTAGAAGAGAAACACAGAGGCACAGAGTGGTGAAGTGACAGGGCCAGGGTCACACAACAGTATTTTAGTCAGGGCTGGAATAATAAACCATGTCTCCTAATTCCCTGTTCAGTGCCCTACCCACTAGATCACACTGGCTCCATTTTCCATACCATGCCATGACCTCATTGTTGGTGATCATGTAGCATGTATGCTATATGGTAGTCAGTGTTCACCTCTATTATTATTTGTTTAGGATTAACTATGTGCTTGGTGCTAGACAGCACAAACAAAAATGACAGCTCCTTCTTTGAAGAGTTTACAATGTAAAGGCCTTACACATAGCAATTTAGCTAACTCTGACACACAGCCATTTTATTCACATAAGGCTTAACGCTGCTCCAGCTGAATTCAGCAGTGAAGTGAATGATTTCAGTGGAGCAGGATTAAGTCCATGAATAGAAGCATTGACTTCTGTGAGTAGTCCCAGAAACAATCATGTTGAAATATGATGGACAAATCTAAAAAAACTTGTCTCCTCTATTTTTTCCTCCATAATTTGGGTACAACATCACCTGGATGCACCATGTCTTTTCACACAACTCTATGCATGACGTACGAAGTTTTACTGTACACCAAGACATTGTTGACGAACATCGCGTTTCTGCTACTCTTTGGTTTTGTTATACAGAACACCTCAACCCTGTAAGGACAGCTTGAGTGAGGGAAAAATCAAATTGAATAATGCATGAAATTCAAGACCTGAAGCAAATGTTAAGTAATTTCAAAATGGGTCAGAATCACAACAATTAAGTCGATGACAAGTGAAGTCATTTTTCTAAAATATCAACCAATTTTTGTCCCTTCTGGTAGATTGATTTGTAGAGCAGGAAAGGTCATTTCCCAGGCAGATGGGGAATTTCCCAGGCAGAGGGGAATTCAACTTCCTACATGTCAGATATAATGAGAACCAATAAATTAGGCAAAGCTCCTGTTTAGCTAAGCTGAAATATTGATGCCCAAGCCCACACCAAATGCAAATATCTACATTAATCATTTTTCTTTCTAGCCTGGAAATTTAGACCATGTTAAGACATGTTTTGATAGACCTATACATCATAGTTACAGCAACATTAGAATGAGTACTACTGGCAGAATACAAATATAGTGTAACAAACTGAGTAACTTCATTTTCACCCATGCGAATTTAACTTGTATTCGTTGATACTGTATTAGGATTTAGAGGGGAACTGAGGGTGAACTATACGGCTCAATGGGAGTGGGATATAAGAGCTTTAACTCTCTAAGTCACTATTTCAGTTTTAGCCCAGGTGACTAGAAACTGCTAGGTAAATTGCATGAAATGAACTGGTTTCTGTCCAGGTCCGAGACACTCCACACGTGTGTTGCAGCATGATCTGCAGGAATTTAAGGACTGAGCAGCCACGGAGAATAAGCTACTGGGGGTATTATTTATGTACTCACTCCTTTCTCTAGGCCCTAATTCATCAAAGCACTTAAGCGCCTGCTTTGTTTTAAACACATGCCTACGTCCATCCCTATTCAGCTCACCACTTTAACTTTAGCTTAAGTGCTTTGCTGAATTGGGGATGTTGCTCTCTCTGCTATTCAAAAGCCAGGAATATGAGCAGCTAATAATCCTTTGTAAAACTAAATAAACTACCCTCCTACCTCCTTGAGATGACAGCCGAGGAACGTTGGAAGAACAGTGCAGGGAAGCTTGTACTACCGTTGCCTATAGTGTGCCTCTCTTGCACACATACACAGATAACTTTAGTCACCAGGAATGTCATTCTGGCACCTTTAGCAAGTGCAAAAAATGGTAGGAGCATTTCTTTGTGAACAATGTGACAAAACAGAAAAAAATGGCAAACATGAGTGAATCACCTCTAATATGACAGGATGTGATGTACGTGAGGCCTGATCCTTGGCCTTTGCGTTGCTCCGTAATCTTAACACTGCCCTAGCAGGACAGCTGGGGAATTTGTAATGGAAAAACTGGCTGGTGTAGACAGTCAGCAGAGCTGGCTTTGCACCATGCCCTGACATGGTGGATGAGAGCATTCCCAGCCTGGGGAGGGGGACTTAGATTGTAAGCTCTTTGGGTATGTCTACACTGCAGCTGGGCACTTGCATTTCTACACTGCAGGTAGAAAGATACGTGATACTCTGACAGAGCTGGCACACTAAAAATAGTTTAGCTTAATCTGGCATGGCCAGCAGCTTGGGCTAGCCACCCGAGTACATACCCAGGGAGTCTGAGCAGGTTTGTAACCAACAGGGCAGGCTTTAACTTTTTTGCTGCCCCCAAGCAAAAAAAAAGAGCGTCGCGGTGCCGTAACACTCCCCTCGGGAGCGCCGCGCCACCGAACCCCCCCCTCGAACGCTGGGCTGCCCAAGACACTGCCCCCCCGAGCTCCGCGCCACTGAAGCCCCCCGCCCCCCTGAGAGCCATACCGCTGAAGCCCCCCCCACCCCACTGAGCCGCACCACCCAAGCCCCCACCCTCCCAAGCGCCATGCCACACCGCCCAAGTCCTGGCCTCCCCAAGCGCCGCACCATCAAAGCCCCCTGCCCACCCCGAGAGCCATGCCGCACGACCCAAGTCCCCGCCTCCCCTGAGTGCCACGCTGCCCAAGCCCCTACCCCCCCGAGCGCTGCCGCGCTGCACTGCCCAAGCCCCCGCCCCCCTGAGCACCGTGCCGCTGAAGCTCCCCGCGCCCCCGAGCGCCATGTGGCACCGCCCAAGTCCCCGCTCCCCCCGAACGCCGTGCCGCCGAAGCCCCCCACACCGCCGAGTGCTGCGCAGCCTAAGCCTCGGCCCCCCCCAAGCACCGCACTGCACTGCCCAAGCCCCCCCTCCTCCGAGCGCCGCCCAGCTGAAACAAAAACAAACAAACCAAAAAAACCCCTCCAGCGCCACTCGGCCAAACCAAAAAAACAAACGAAAAAACAACCCGAGCGCCGCCCTGCCCCAAAGTGCCGCCCCAAGCACATGCTTGGTCGGCTGGTGCCTGGAGCCAGCCTGGTAACCAAGCTACTGCCCCTGTTACTCCTCGCTAAACTGGTATTTTGTAGTATGCTAGCTCAAGCAGAGCTAGCACGTCTGTCTACCTGCACTGTGAGCATGCTCTCAGCTGCAGCATAAATATCTCCTTCGGGGTAGGCACTGTCTTTTTGTTCTGTGTTTGTACAGCACCTAGCACAATGGGGTCTTGGGGGAGGGATGTACTACAACAAGGGTAGGCAACCTATGGCACAGGTGCCGAAAGCGGCACACAAGCTGGTTTTCAGTGGCACTCACATTGTCCAGGTCCTGACCACCGGTCCGGGGGGCTCTGCATTTTAATTTAATTTTAAATGAAGCTTTTTAAACATTTTAAAAACCTTATTTACTTTACATACAACAATCGTTTAGTTATATATTATAGACTTATAAAAGAGACCTTCTAAAAATGTAAAAATGTATTACTGGCACGTGAAACCTTAAATTAGAGTGAATAAATGAAGACTCGGCACACCACTTCTGAAAGGTTGCCGACCACTGTACTACAATAACACAAATAATAAATAATATTAATAACAATTAAAATAGATCTTTATAATTGCGCCTGGTTTCCACCTTAGTTAATTATAGTCTATTGCCTCTCCTTAATAATGCACCAACATTCCTTCACCCAGCCTGACCACTAAAACAGTTAAACTTTTTTACATGGTTTTGGTAAAATTTGGTGAAATTTTGGTAAAATTTCATCTAATGGACTTCAGAAAATGCTTAAAACATTGATTCTTTTGTCTTTATTTTTTTGCAATATGTTACAAGTATCTAAAACTGCCAAACTATAAAACACTGCGGAATAAGAGAGAGAGGAGGGAGTTATAATATATTAATGCATGCTCCAGAGACAATATCTTTTCTGATTCCAGCGTTCTCTGCTTTGGGCTTGGACTGTGAGCTCAGTTCCACTCCTGTATATGCAGAGTAACACAGCTAGATTGAATAGAGTTATTCTGGATCTTTACAGGGAAACTAAGATCTGGATCTAGCCCTTTGGCATACAGTGCTTCTAATCTTCCTCAATTTTATTTTTACAGCAACAGAGATACCTACCGCAGCACAGCTGATTGCAGAATGAAAACACTACACAGCAGCCTTTCAAAAAATGCATTCCCTTTGAAAGTGCAGCCTATTAACTAGTTAGGACCAAATCTCACAAAGCATCTAATATGAGTCATTTACTAAGCCTAACAAGAAAAATATCAAAATGGTGTCAGCAAGATATTGGATTCTATGCCAATTCTGGACTAGTGTCATGCTGTAAAACAGAGTTTTCAGTACAGCCCAGAGACTACAAAGAGTCATCCTCCGCCAGTTGCTTTTAGTCTAGTTATGGATTGGAGCTGAAATCCCAGATGTGGAAGATTTGTGCAATGTGCACAGAGTGGTATTAATCCACTGCAAACTCCATTAATTTTGAACACTGCTATCAATTGAACTACAGGATGTGGAGACAACTACATTATTACCCTTTTAAAAGTACCTTTCCTGATACACCCAGCCTACTTGCTTGAACTTGTACACTTTTGTGCACACGCAGGGCTAAAGAGACACATCTAAAACATAGGTATTACAAATGTACATGCACGCCCGATACATGCCTGCAGTTGCACATGCACAAAACTGTACATAGTAGAAAATGTCAGATTTAGAAAGCTTGCTTTATCTGATTAGAATTCCAATTTTTTAAATAAAGTGTTCTGAAAGATAACACAGTTTAACTGCACACCACAGGGAACGGCAACCTTTGGTGGGACAGGATGGTTTGTTTACCTGCAGTGTCTGCAGGTTCGGCTGATCGCAGCTCCCACTGGCCGCAGTTCAGCGCTTCAAGCCAATGGGGACTGTGGGAAGCTGCGGTGAGCACATCCCTCGGCTCATCCCGCCAGTGGATTTCCCTGATGGGCTGTGTGCCAAAGGTTGCCAATCCCTGGCATATACCATATATAAAAATTAATGTCAAATAGTCTTGTTTCCGGTCCATTTGTGCAGTTTTGAAAAGAATTAGGTAAGATCTAGATGTTTAAGGTGAAATCCTGGCTCCATCTGAAGTCAATGGAAATTTTGCCATTCAATTAAGCTTAGCTGAACATGTTGAGGTTTTATATACACATATTTTTAAATTTCTTTATGGCAAACAATAGCTTTAGGTGAACTTTCCAAAAGGGAAAGAGGGAAGTTAGCCACCATCTCCCATTGAATTTCAAAGGAAGTTGTGAGCCTGAAAAATCCCTGAAATTCTATGTTCATATTTTAAGGCTAATTTCTAAAAGTGTCTCCATTGTGCCTAACATTAATTGTGGGTGCAAAGCCAGCATTTAGATACCAGAACATAACACTGCATCCAGACCTAAGGTACTTAGATAGCCAGATGTTGCTATTTGCACCCAAAATGAACTGTGCCCATACATTTGTGAAAATTCCCATTTCAAGCGTGTACCCACAAAACCAGAGGCAAGGTTGAGGCCCCTATAAAAGTTGTCCTATTATATAACCAACAACACACAACAGGATAAACAGTAGTTGATCACAGCTTTGTTGTATGCTGGGGAATGAGACAGAATTGTTAGAGCTAGAATGGACTAATGACCAAATGCTCTAGTTCTCCCTCTGCCTTTTTCCACTTAGATTAGCTCTAACAGGTTCTGATCAACTGGAAATGTGGAAGTGATTTTAATTATGGCACTTTGTCAAAAGTTCATCACTGTCTAGGGCTGGTCAACAATTCTCCTGGAAACTCTTTTGGATGGAAAATTTTGGTTTCAACTAAATGAAATTCTCTGCAAAAAGTGCCTGTTTTCCATAGAAAAGTTCCATTTTTTTGTTGAAAAAAACCCCCAAACTCCCCAAAGTTGAAACATTTTGGCCAAAAACAGAAATATTTCACTTAGGATCTCCTGCCACAGTACCTTGTGGGAATTATAGTTCAGTTTTCCCAGGTCCCATTCTCCTCTGTGGGCCAGACTTCCCAGCTACATGACTGCTCCCATGATGCACCACATCCAGAGAGGGGAGGCCAAGGTGCACCATGGGAGATGTAGTCCAACCACAGAGGCCAGGTGCTTGAAGTAACATGGCTCCATTTCTCAATTAAAATATTGTGGTTTTCAGCATCTGCTCTTGCCAGTATGAAATATTTAATGTATGCCAAAGGTAAAACTCCAGCAATGCAAACTCCACAACTAATCTTGAATTGAAAAATGAGTGTCCCCTCACCCCCCCCCCTTTGTTTTCCCTCAGTTAATGATTTCCCACAAAAAACACTCTCTAGTTAAACCCAGTAATGATGACCAACAGGCCAACATAACTGGATATACTTAGGTAAAGTGCCTTCAAAAGGGACTTTACAGTAAGCACTGTTATTTTAGGGGTTTCAGAACAGCAGCCGTGTCAGTTTGTGTCTGCAAAAAGAACAGGAGTATTGTGGCACCTTAGAGACTAACAAATTTATTTGAGCATAAGCTTTCGTGGGCTACAGCCTACTTCATCAGATGCATAGAATGGAACATATAGTAAGAAGATATATATACGTACAGAGAACATGAACCAACTCTAAGGGGCTAATTAATTAAGATGAGCTATTATTAGCAGAAGAAAAAATACTTTTGTAGTGATAATCAAGATGGCCCATTCCAGGCAGTTGACTAGAAGGTGTGAGACACTTAACATGGGGAAATAGATTCAATTTGTGTAATGACCCAGACACTCTCAGTCTCTATTCAAGCCCAAGTTAATGGTATCTAGTTTGCAAATTAATTCCAGTTCAGCAGTTCTCGTTGGAGTCTGTTTCTGAATCTTTTGTGTTGCAAAACTGCCACTTTTAGGTCTGTTACTGCGTGACCAGAGAGGTTGAAGTGTTCTTCTACTGGTTTTTGAATGTTATGATTCCTGATGTCAGATTTGTGTCCATTTATTCTTTTGCATAGAGACTGTCCAGTGTACATGGCAGAGGGACACTGCTGGCACATGATGGCATATATCAATTGGTAGATGTTCACGTGAACGAGACCCTGATGGCATGGCTGATGTGATTAGGTCCTATGATGTGATTAGGTCCTACCAATGTGATATATGCCATCATCTCTAAGGTGCCACAAGTATTCCTGCTATTTTACTGTTATTTTATGGGTCTACAGCACCCAGCACAGAGGTATCCTGATCCTGAATGGGGTTATTACCATACAAATAACAAATAATCTTGCCTTCCCCAACAAACATAGGCAGAAAGGATTATAGGTATTGAGTCAAATATTGCTGTCCTTCACACTCAGTGAATTTCACTTATGTAACAGGGAGCAGCATTTAGCTGATACATTACTCTATTTATCAGACCAAGCCTCAACGGAGGATGGTACAGAAAACTTGCTATGTTTTGTTAACATAGCCCGAAAACTAAGTTGCAATGGAGCGGTAAAGACACACAGACTTTCAGCTCATTCTATCTATCTAAGATTACACCTAGATCTCTTTGTACTGGGATGCCGAGAATGAGAGCACAAAACTGCCAAAGTTGTGCTCTGTCTTATTTATGTCATTTGCAGCCTGGGTGGAATTAGTTGGAAATTTCACAAGAGGATCTATTATTTCCAACTTATTTTGGTACATTCAAGAGCTTTATATAAGTACGGGGACTTTTGGGTGTTAACCTGACCATTTTCAGGTTCTCCTCCTACTATGTTGTTTTATTCATCTTTGTGTAACTACTGTTAAGGCCCTTCCATTCCTGGTAATCAGTTTATTTAATGTGCATTGGGGCAGCGGTAAAATGAAGGCAGGTGTTCAACAATTTATCTTAATTTATTCATATTTTTTTGCAAGAAAGCCCTTCCAATATATATATTTTTTAAATTTAAATGGATGCATATTTTTGGTCAGTATTAAAAACAACCCTGCCTTTCTTCAGTCAAATTACAAGCAGTATTTTTGCTCATACAGCTCTATTCTGAGAAAATGATTGTAGTTAATAGTTTTATTTAAGAAGTAGGCTTGGTGAAAACCACCTGGCATAAATCTAATACCCAACACTGCTGACATATTTAGTCTGATGAGGGTGAGGAAAATAAACTGCTGGCAAAATATCAGAATAGATTACTTTTTTGCCTCCAACGTGTCAAGCTGCTTGCATACCAACTGTCATAGTGTCGTTTATCTTTGTTAGCAGGATCCTGGATGAAGGAAGAATCAGGTCAAGAAAAGTGACTTTTCTAGGTAAATTACTTCCGAAAACAGCAATGGCATCGTTGGGGCCATTTATAGATTAAGTATCCATTTTGTTGGCTACCATTTCCAATGCAGCTCCTGCCAGAGTAGTGGGCCACTGTCATAAACATACAGCTAAGGGCAGCATAAAATCCATCTTTACCCTGTAAGGGTTTAATTCCTCTTTTACCTGTAAAGGCTTAAGAAGCTCAGGTAACCTAGCTGACACCTGACCAAAAGGACCAATTAGGGGACAAGATACTTTCAAATCTGGGGGTGTGGGGGGGAACAGGCTTTGTCTGTCTGTTCTGTGTGTTTGTCGGACACAGGTCAAGGAAGCTAGCAATCTAGCTCCTATAAAGTTAGTAAGTATTTAGCAAGGAAATGCGTTAGTTTATTTTTATTTTGGCTTGCGTTTTCCTTTGTGTAAGAGGAAGGTTTATGCCTGGTTTTGTAACTTTACGGTTTTGCCTAGAGGGGAGATGCTTTGTGTTATTCTGTAAAGTACTTACCATTCTGATTTTACAGAGGTAAATTTTTTACCTTTTCTTTAATTAAAATTCGTCTTTTCATCGTTTTAAGAACCAAGGGTTTGGGCCTGTGTTCACCTGTCCCAATTGGTGAGGATATTATTCTCAAGCCTCCCCAGGAAAGGCGGTGTAGGGGCTTGGGGGCAGGGGGTTATTCTCAAGCCTGCCCAGGAAAGGGGTGTAGAGACTTGAGGGGATATTTGGGGAAGATAGGGCTCCAAGTGGCCCTCCTTAAATGTTTGTTTAAATCACTTGGTGGTGGCAGCGTTACTTAATCCAAGGTATAAGAGAGAAATTGTGCCTTGGGGAGTTTTTAACCTAAGCTGGTAGAAATAAGGGTCTTTCATGCAGGTCCCCATGTCTGTACCCTAGAGTTCAGAGTGGAGAAGGAACCTTGACAGCCACAAATCCTGTTGAACACTCTTTGTTCAGAAAGCATATACAGTTGATGTCTAAATATTCCATTGCAATGCAATTGTAAACTATATTATTCCTTTATATGGTATATGTGTGTGAGAGAGAGAGAGAGCGAGAGAGAGAGGGAGAACACACACACACAATGTTATTTACACAGAAGAGTCATTTAGTACCTGAGCGGGCAAACACATGCGCAGGTGCTTAATTTTGCTTGTGAGAAATCCCACTAAAATGTATAAATGTTTGTTTGCAAGCTCAGGGCCTTCACAGATAACTCTGGCAGGTTTAAAGTTGTACCTTTGATGGCTTGGGGAAAGGAGGAGAATGGAATGGAACAAAATTAAGTACATTTTTTCGCTGTTGAAAGGTTAACATTTTCTCTTGGTTGTGTTTTTCTCTAGTCCTTTTCAGCGCTAGGCCTTAGCATAGTTGCTGGACCTAGAGTTGCTGGGGGCGCTGCTGCACCCCCTGGCATGAAGTGGTTTCCATCATATAAGGGATTTATGGTTCAATGGCTCTCAACACCCCTGGACTTTAGCACGCACAACTGTAGGCTCAGCCAAAATAAATTCAGGCTAAGTAAGAGTTAATTCTTCTAATGTAAATATATAAAGAGACCTAGACCATCAATGGTAAACTTCCCACTCCGTGTTCAACATTGTACCCAGTGTCCACATTTACCCTCTCCCTGAGCTCCTGTTTATTATTGATTTATGTGACAAGAAACCATAAATCTCAACCTAAACTGTCACCTGAGATTGTCTTGTTCTTAAAATGTCTCACTACAAAGTCCCTTTGTCCCCAACTCAGGGGGGATGCATAACTCCTGATTATTCTTTTGGGGAGGAGATGACTAATCAGATCTGGTGAATCAGAACTAACTGCCTTTTTCTGCACCGCAGGGTTCTAGAGCCTCACAACAAGCCACGCAGACACTGAAATCTCAGGTTTTGTAGCAGATAAAAGGGCTTTTGCAAAAACGAATAGGAAGATGTTAGACATGATGTTGTACCTTAAAAAAAAAATTCATTGGCAGCTATTTTATTTGTATCCAAATGCTCTCTGTGCTGTTTTGGAGTTGTATGAATGCTGGAGACCCACAGTGAGAAGCAGAAGCGAAACCTATCAGATTATTTCACTCTCTTGATTATGGGAAATGGAAAATGGGAACAAACAACATCCATGGTTGAGCCTGAGGGCAATCTTGATTTCTAAGTGGCCACTAGGACAATGCAAGGAGCAGTTGGATGTAGAGACCCCATGACCTAGTGAACTGCCAGCAGTGCACCTGAAAATGCAAAGGTGTGTTGCAGGATGCACAAGCAAAAATGCAGGAGCTGATTCTGCAGGAAATGGAAAAGGAGCTACAGGCCGGTGCAGGCAAGACCATGAACAGGTGGTAAATAATCTGTGATTTAGGATATATCCACTTAGCAGCTGGGAATAGTAATTCCCAGCTGAGATAGACGTACCCAGGCTAGGTCTGCTTGAGCTAGTGCTTTACAATAGTTCTGACCCCCAGTCTGCCCCAAGACCTTGGTTTCACTGCTGCCCTCAGCCCAGTCCTTATGCTACAGTTGGTTTCAACCCTTGTTACCTGTTCTCTACCACTGCTCCAACCACCAGGCCTGACTGTCTAGAACCCAGCACCTGACACAATCAACAAGTAATAGCACTTTTCCATAGTGTCTTGCATTCAAAGACACCACATAACTTTAGATGCATTACTTAAGCCTCACACCTCCCTGTGAGGTTAGGGACTACCATGGACTTAACAACATAAGTGGAAATGTATTAAGCTACACCAGGGCTGCCCAGGGAAGGGGGTGCAATATACGTCAGGCCCCAGGCCCCATAGGGGCCCCAAGAGACCTGGCCCAGTGATGGTCCAGGTCTTCGGCAGCGTTTTGGCAGCAGGGTTCAGTGCTGCCGAAGACGCAGAGCGACTGAAGGGCCCCCTGCGGCTGAAATGCCCTGAAAGCCCTGGCATGGTGGCCGTCTGGGTCTTCAGTGGCATTTTGGTGGTGGGGGCCCTTCAGTCACTCTGGGTCTTTGGCAGCACTGAAGGGCCCCCCGCGGCCGAAATGCCACCAAAGACCTGGAGCGACTGAAGGGTCCCCCACCGCTGAAATGCTGCCAAAGACCCAGGCCACTGCCGGGTGAGTACAAGCGCTGCAGTTCCCCTGCTTTGCCCCACGCCCCCTGAATCCTCTGGGAAGCCCTGAGCTACACATTTCTCAGGATGATCAGGAACAGAAAACACTGCACATGTGGAATGTGAAAGGTGACGTTCTCCAGAAACTTTTTGTGCCAAGCTGTGCAGCTCTGGCCAGGGCTGGATTTAGGGACAGACGACCCAGGTGACCACCTGAGGTGCCAGGCATTGGGGCCGCTGGGCTCTGAGGTGCTGTTTTTCTTGCTAGCAAATTTATTGTCTTATATGACAGGGATAAATCATGCGTGCAACTTGTGCATCAAAATCGTGAAATGGGTTACAAATGCAATAAAAAATAAGATATGCAAAAATTTAACTAATTGAGGGAGGAGCACGAAAGACACTCCTCACCTGGGCTGGTGTTGGCTCTGGCTCAGAGATACTGCTTATGGAAATGGTATTGGCATTATTTAAATCCTGAGCAGTTTTTCTGCATTTTGGGTGGGTCCCAGGGATACATTTGAGAACTGTAGTAATGGAGCACACAAGAAACTGAAACACATTGCTTATTGCTTTCTCCTTCCCTGTGAAGACCCAAAATGACTTCCCCTTGTTTTATATTTTGCATTATCGGGAATGACATAATTAAGCTGGCCTACAATTTATACTGCTAGAAATGGTAAACCTTGTCAGAGATGAATTAGAATGCTATCTCTGTCATAATAAAGGTCTCTTCTTTCATCTTAAGGGCTCCAAATTGTCCCCAAAGTATCAAGGAAATGCAGGCAAGTAATAATTTATAAAAGAACTGCATTGAAAGTAAAAGGTAGAAGTCTCATCAGTCCTTCAAAGTCTCAAGCTATCTACATATTTTACTGGTATTCTCTGGCCATTTTCTGCTCTCACCCTGGCTCACACCCTACTGGCATCAGTGAATTGAGTTAATGAGATTACACTGATGCAAGGAAGTGCAGAATATGGCCCACTATATTTCCCTCAGGAATACGCTTCTTTGGATGGATTAAACATAGACTCAGTCCCCTGCTGCCTTACTCACTCCACACTCTCAACTAAGATCTTGCGTAGAGAGTTTCCATTAAAATTACCACAAAGAGATCATTTCATGTTGTTGCAGGTTTAGAGTAAAATTTCTGCCTTGGAAATGTTATATTTGTAATATTGGATTTGAGAGATTTTAGAAACTAGAGATGGACTCACTATAGGAGTCTTCCTATAGAAAATTCTTGAAAGGTTTGTCCAGTTTTGTTTTACATACCCCCATGTAGTATTCCACTGGGAGTCTATTCCACCGGCCATTCTGCATATTATGCAGCACATAACAATGGTATACTGTACTCTGTAGAATGAGATGTAAAACTGAGATTCTTCTCACTATTTGTGGGCTTCCAAGAGACCCTGGTACTTTTTGCAAGAGGAGAGGGGGGGTTAACCCTGGTGTCTTGCCCAAATTTCATTTTGGGCACTTACATTCTGCCCCCATACAGTTTGCTTTGTAGGTTTTTTCCCCCCACTTTCCTCATTTCATTTCTTACCCTCTGGTGTCATTCTGCTGTGTACTGTTCAACATTTGCCACATTCTGCACCTAACATGAATAATAATAGATTCCACCCAATAAACCACTGAACTCATAAGTGAAACAATTGCTGGGTATTATGGGCCAAAGCTTACAGGTGCTTATTAAGGCAAACTGCCATTGTCTTCAATGCTGAATCATTAGAGTTCTGATGAGTGGCATATTCACTAATGACTAGATTCTACTCCCAGTCATATCAGGGATTCTCTATAGGAACACTTAGTTTGCAGCAAGGAGGGGGATAAATCTACCCTGCACTACCCTCTTGCATACTTACTGGTCTCGTGAACCTGGATGCTGCAAACTAAAAGCTCTGTTGTGCACTTTAATCTAGTCCAGATTCAATGCAGGGTAAATTGAAACACGCTGCAGAACTTTCAGCACACAGCAGCCTGGGCCATATAGACACTTAGTACCTGGTGAGGTAGAGTTATTTATCCCAGTTTGCTGCAAACTGAGTGTTTGCATAGAAAAGTCCTCAGTGTAAATCTGGAAAAACTCCAGTTACTTCAGTTGATTTATGCTGGGTAACAGTAGCATCCAGTCCACTGAGTGGAGTTACTGTGGGTTTACATAATGGTAGTGGATCAGAAGCTGATCCTAAATCTTTGTTTATATGACTATGTAGGGGCAAGTTTGAACAGGGCAATACAAGGACCAATTTGATTAACACTTTCTGTGGTATTGTGTAGTGTTGTGTGGGGAGGGAAGCGGGGGGGTTGCGAGAACCTTTTTGGTATGAGCTAGGAGGATTCTTGGAGGAATCAAGACAGTACAAAATCCCATTTACAAAAGCTAACAGGCCATTGTCCTATCTCTGACACATTTCAATTAAAGTATAACATACAGCTCAGCCTCTAACTGGTATTTCAGCAAAGAGCTGACAGCCCCAATAGCCATCTTCAGGGTTTTTTCTCAGCTATCTTCCATGCCATAAAATATTACATCTCACCTGAATGGCTATTTAAAAATCCATTTAGATACAAAGAATAAAATGAGGCAGCTATGTCTGTTTATCATATGTCCATTCCCTTGTTGCGCTGGCTACCAAAACTGCCCAGTCCTGAGGATGGAAATAAATCTTGTTAATTTAATCATTCCACACTAAAAGAATATGTCCTGCTCATTTTTAATAGTATAATATCTAATAAACCACTCTTCAGGCTCCAGCTCGTGGGAAGAAATTTATTTTCATATTATTCACAGTGAATTGCTCTTGGATATTAATTACATTGCAGCAGCAATACTCAATCCACTGCTCTTCAGGGCCCTATTTGCCCATTGGTTTGCTTGACATTCCTCTTGCTCTGATTATATATCAGAATAAATGTGATACTTCAAATGAGGAAGAGAAAACTGAAGAATGGGACTAGCCTTGCAGGAGCTGCTACAATCTGTGGAGTCAAATGAAGTAGCCACTAAGAACCTCTATGGACACATAATTTGAGGTGCTATGCTCAGGGCTTGCTGGGAAAAACTCCATGAGTTAGCAGCGCTGAATCCATTTAATCCAGCAGACAATTTAGCTCCCAAATTGTACACCAATGATCACTCAAAATACTGAAAGGGCAACAAAAACTTGTATTAAAAAACAACATTATGTCCTGTTCATATTTAAGGCTGCAATCATTTTAACCATCATTATCTTTATCTCTGGTTGTCACCAGCTGGGTCCTAGCATTGGTCCAGTGGTGACATGGAGGTTTCCCTGTAAACCGTGTTATATGATTGTGATAGAAAATTATACTCTCTCTACAGCCTAAAACTAGCATAGTAGAAATAAATATATAAACAAACAACCAAAAAAAAATCCCTATTCTCACTGATTGCAGAAACTGTGCAGTTTATAGAATTCTTGCATGGACCTGGAGGATGAGGGAAGGCCCCTTTGGAAAGATAAATAACTGGAAAGGAGGAGGACTGGAAGAGTTGTAAAAACAAGCCAAGTGGGAAATTGAAGACAGAAAAAGAAGAAATAATGATGGGAAATTTCAGGAAACATTTCACCAAGAAACATTTCTCTGCCAAAAAAGGTGCTATTCGAGGAGCATGAATGTCCTTGCTGGGTGCCCTTTCTGGACCATTGAGAGGGAATAAAGGTGCAGTTGCCCTGAACTTTGACTCCAGAAATAAGGAAAGAGCAGAGTTTCAGGAAGGAATTCCCCCACCCTCCCTCTCCGCTGTGTATTCTAGAAGGTTTTTTGTTTTAAAAAAATGCCCCTCCTCTGAAGCATCAGAAGATGTCTATGCAGAGGTGGATTAAGATTTACTGGTGCCCTGGGCACAAAGAACATTTGGACTCCCCAAACCCTGGAGGCCCAGGGGCACTGGAACTGGGGACGACCAAGGTCGATGGCCCCCCAATTTTTAGCATAGGCACAGCAGCCTCGGACAGGTGTGGAGCAGCAGTGGTAGAGGCTGCACTTCACGGTAGGGGAGCTGATAAGGAAGCCAGAGCTGAGCAGTTGTAAGTCGCCCAGGGAGCCCAGGCTGCTGTGGGGAGCATGGCATGCTCTGGGGGGTGGGAACATGAGACAGGGGCCATTCTTGGGCACCCTGGACCCCCATGCAGGACAGGTGGAGGGTTTGGGGCTGCCCACAGCAGCGCAGGCTCCTTAGGCAGCTCTTACCATGGCCTGGCTCCAGCTTCTGGCCTGACCAGGGGCAGGGCCTCAGGAGGAATACGAGGAGCAGGGACAAAGCCACAGTTCTGGCACTGGTGTCCCCCGCCACTTCTACACAGCTTCCAGCACTCCTGTGAGTAACCCCAAATTGATAGGGCCCCGGGGAACAGGCCCTGTGGACCTGTGCGTTAATCCATCACTGTGTCCATGGCTGGAGGTGGGACATTCGACAGCGTGGGCCAGGACTCTGAGTTGACACCAAGCATTCTCTCTCTCTCTCAGATACTTGGCTGGCTGGTGCTTGCTCACACACTCAGGGTCTAACTGATTGTCATATGGGGGGCTTGTGAAGGAATTTTTCACCATATCAGATTGGCAGTGACCTTGCAGGGAGGGACTTTGCCTTCCTCTGCAGCATGTGAGTGAGGGTCGCTTGACAGGATTATTTGGTTATATCTCACTTAATCATGTCCCTACCATTGCGGGGGACCTCGGGCATTGGTACTCCTTTGTCCCTACTGTTCTCTGCCTGTGGCATATTATAATCCAAGCTCCTGTGGATTGTAATACTTAGGCAGTTGTTAGATAAGTGTGTGGATGCTGGTCCATGTTGGAAACCAGGAAAGAGTAGGTCTACAGTAAGTCCAGCCATAAATAAGAATGTAAAGCTGGTTGTTGTGGTGGAGGTCTTGGGGGGATTTGGGTAAGTGCTCCCCTACTATGACAAGACCTAAGCAAGAAGGTGCTGGAGGAGGAGATAGCTGGAAGATTCCTGAATGCAATGTGCTCCAAACCATACTGGAAAGTATGATAAACTGGTAGATTCTCTAGAGGGTAGGGATAGGGTCCAGAGTGACCTAGATAAATTGGAGGATTGGGCCAAAAGAAATATGATGAAGTTCAACAAGGACAAGTGCAGAGTCCTGAACTTTGGAAGGAAGAAACCCATGCCCTGCTATAGGCTGGGGACCGACTGGCTAAGCAGTTCTGCAGAAAAGGACCTGGGGATTACAGTGGACGAGAAGTTGGATAAGAGTCAGCAGTGTGCCCTTGTTTCCAAGAAGGCCAATGGCATACTGGGCTGTATTAGTAGGAGCATTGCCAGCAGATTGAGGGAAGTGATTATTCCCCTCTATTCAGCGCTGGTGAGGCCACACCTGGAGCATTGCGTCCAGTTTTGTTCCCCCCACTACAGAAGGGATGTGGACAAATTGGAGTGAGTCCAGTGGAGGGCAACAAAAATGATTAAGAGGCTGGGGCACATGATTTATGAGGAGAGGCTGAGGGAACTGGGGTTATTTAGTCTACAGAAGAGAAGAGCGAGGGGGGATTTGATACCAGCCTTCAGTTACCTGAAGGAGGGTTCCAAAGAGGATGGAGCTAGGCTGTTCTCACTGGTGGCAGATGACAGAACAAGAAGCAATGGTCTCAAGTTACAGTGGGAGAGGTCTAGGTTGGATATTAGGAAACACTATTTCACTAGGAGGGTTGTGAAGCACTGGAATGGGTTACCTAGGGAAGTGGTGGAATCTCCACGCTTAGACGTTTTTAAGGCCCGGCTTGACAAAGCCCTGGATGGGATGATTTAGTTGGTGTTGGTCCTGTTTTGAGCAGGGGATTGGACTAGATGACCTCCTGAGGTCTCTTCCAACCCTAATATTCTATGATTTTATGATTCTAAGTCTAGTATGCAAACATCTAGGCTGTTAAGGGGGGCTACCAGTGACATTCACATAATGATATTCAGAAATAAGGCAGACAATCATTCACTATGTGATGCCTAGGTACTGTGGCACTTGTTATTTAAAGGAACATAGCAGTGTTCAAACTAGACTTTTGAAATTTCTCAGATCAGGAACTATCAAATTATTGGCAAGTCTGGCTAGAAAAAAAATTCCATTTTGTCAAAAATTTAGAGGTTTTGGTATTTGGTTTGGTTTTGTATTGGGACAAAACCAACACCCTTCAACATTTTTTCTAAAGAAAAAAAAGAGAAAAACATTCAACAAGTGCACATTTTCTGACCGGCCCTCCTCCACTTCCCCCAGTTAGTTGAAAATCTCCCAACCAGCTCTAATTATTGTTCTAGATTCGACTCAATTATATCCCAGTTTTAGAAACATGTTTTTCCCCCCTGAAATCAGAATGTTGTTGTGACATTAGAGCAAAGGTTTATTACTTCTTCCAGAAGCAGGAAACCCATACAAAATGGCATGAATATGTCAAAGTTGACATTTATCCTGTGTTGTGTACCTGCAGAGTACGTCAGTGTTGCAAAGTTGGAAGTCCAAGGCCTCCATTTTCAAAAGTGACTAGTGAATTTGTGCTCCTCAGTTTTTGGGTGCTCAGTCTGAAACATTTTAAGTAGTCCTGATTTTCAGAAAGTGCTGTGCATCCATGCCCTGTAAATGCGATCTCTTTAAAGTGTTTCAAATTGGGCACCCAAAAACTGAGGAAAAGTGAAGACACCCCAAATCACTAGACAGTACTGAAAATTTAGGCCTGTAGACATGGCTCCTGAAGCTGCTAGTATTGTTAACAATATGTTGATGAGACCACTTCCAAGCAGACTTAGGCTATGTCTGCTGTGCCCCACAGTTTGGATTACAAGAAGGTGAGTAGCAACACACACCAAAGTGCTGCGCTCTAACTCCCACATGTAGACAAATGAACTAAAAGGTTTCTGGTTCACGTGAATGCAATCCTGTTTAAAGAGGAATACATCAATGTGAACCAGGAACCTTTTAGTTTGCATCCACAGCATCCATATGGGAGAGTTAAGGTGTAGCACTTTGATGCGCCCTACTATTCACACCCCATAGTCTGAACTGCTGGATAGTTATTAACTGCAAGGTAATTCTATATTACAAATATCAGCAGTGGTATCCATATAAGAGATGCTGGTGTTAAGAACGATAGGATTTTTTTTTACAAAAAATCCCCATTCAGACAATGTCTAAGATTACAATATGGTTTGCATATATTTGGAAGTTGTAGGCACCTAAGGAAGCGGAGGAATTATTTAGGGTGAGAGAGTAGGTTATAGAGGAGAGGTAGGGTCAGCTCTTCAGTTAGTATATATCAGCCATAATGGATCTTTGCATTTTATTCTAACTGAGAATGTGGTCGTAAGAAAGGGAAAATTTAGGCTGAATAACCTGGGAAAAACAAACTGTTGATCTCTGATTACTCTCGCCCCTCGCTCCACCGATATGGTCACAAGGTGCCCGTTATCTACCGGGTAATGAGCGTTGGGATAGGGCGGAGGCTCGATCACTGGATGTCCTCGGGAGGGGTGACAAGTGCCCTGAAGGTAGCAATGGGGATAACGCAAACAATGAGTCGTGGGGTTGAAATTGAGGGTTTACTGAATGGGTCACAAGTGAGGGTGAGGAACAGCTTAATACTAGTTACAACTTGGGCCTACAATATAATACCAGAACAAATAATAAAAATACTGCAATTACAAACAGAAGCTGACCCTGGTACCGCTCTAGGTCCCAGTAGTTATTCAGGTCCTTCCAAGGGTTAGTAAAGGTGCTGTTGGTGCTATTATTAAGCATAAATGCAATTACTCGTTTAAGTAGAAAAGAAAATGCAGTAAGACAGTCAAAGACGCTGTGAGACTCCGGCCAATCCCCCTTGCGTTCAAGGTTTCCTGGTCAGTGGGTTTCCCCTCGCAGGAGCCTTGGGGCAGCTAGAATCGGCTTTCGTCTCCGGCTTACACAGACGATTACAGGCTCGGTTAGTTAGCAGAATTAGCAGCTAGGCATACTTACAAATACAAAGCACAAGAGTTTCATCACCGCCGGCAAACGGGTAGGCTTCTAAAGATGCGGAGCCGAGGGAGACCTCGAGTTGATCAGGCTCGGTTACGGGTATGGCTTTCTGCGTTTTCTCCCTGCCCACCGCTAGCACGGTGGGCAATTTATAAGGGTAATTACGTGTTCAGTTTTTTGGCCAGGTTTCTCCTAATTAGGAGATTTACAGATGCCTCGTTACCACCCTCGAGGGGGGAGGTTCCTGGAACTGGCTGACCACAAAATTTGCCTAGCCCCAATGGTTACTTTCGGGGAAATGCTTCTTGTTTGAGAGTACGTGTATGCTCGTTTCCTGAACATGGAGGCCAGGGCAAACTGCTTAGGGCTGCAGCACTAACATAGGCACTAATACAAACAAACAAAAAAACCCTTTGTTGGGCTATGGAAAAGTCACACTGCTTGGGATTTTTACAACTCAAGTAGACAAACTACTGGAAAAATGTGCAATAGGGAACAATTTTGTAAAAGCTAAGGGATGGGCAAATTGACCTAAAAGGTTTTTCAGATCTTTAACATCTAGGACTGTGTTTGAATAAAGTCCACCTTTTCATGTTCTCTGTATGTATATATATCTTCTTACTATATGTTCCATTCTATGCATCTGATGAAGTGGGTTGTAGTCCATGAAAGCTTATGCTCAAATAAATTTGTTAGTCTCTAGGGTGCCACAAGTACTCCTGTTCTTTTTACTTATTTCATTGGAATTTCATTAGAGATTTACATGGAAGATAAATGGGGTAGAGCAGCAGGAGAGGTGTATTCTGCAACATGTGTTTGGTAAGTAAGGCAACCATGATGTGGTTAAACTCTCCTCTGAGTCTTCTGGCCATCTTCCTAAAACCTTTTAAAAATAATTTGTCATGGATTTTCAACAGCAAATACTGTAAATGTTCTGATCGGAACAGCAATTCCATTCTAATAAAATGGGACTTGCCCAGCCAATTGCCCTTATAAGCTCAGAGGCTATTTGATGGAGCAATAAAAGATAACTGTGCATAAGTCATTCATGTACGATACTGTCTATAGTAGTATACTCAGGTAGTCAAAGTCCTTGACCTACTTCAAAGAGGCAGTTTGCAAGCATTCTCTCTCTCATCAGCGGGCAGGCCACCTGTTGGGACTAGAGTACCATGGCAAAGGATTCTAGCGTACTATTGAACTTGAATCCAAACATCCCCCATGCTTAATTGTTCTCAGTAGATCAGTGACTGAATCCTCTAGCCTAGAGAGAGGGAGCACTGTGTCATTAGCTTACATGGCTTGACGGCAGGTTGTG
Organism: Gopherus evgoodei; assembly: GCF_007399415.2. Lineage (NCBI taxonomy): Eukaryota > Metazoa > Chordata > Testudines > Testudinidae > Gopherus > Gopherus evgoodei. The sequence goes on from NC_044322.1 coordinate 13,707,946, forward strand.
CTGCTGCTTTCAAACAGCTAATTGAAGCCGATGTGGACAGTACTGTCAGATCTCCCTACTCAACTGGAAGCAATTAGATCATTCACCGTGGACACCAGGGTAAGAATGTCTGAGTCCTTTTGAACTAACTACATTGTGGCAGTTAATTCTGTTTTGTTTTTACAGTTGATGAGCAAGTATTTAGAGGTGAACACCAGATACATTTTATGTTACTGAACACAATCAATAGCTACTGGTTATGTTCATGGTAATTAGTATTGGTGAACTGCTGTCAGTGAGCCTGGCACCGTATAAGACAGGAAAAGTGGGGGGAAAAGATAGTTTTGTTGCTAATGAAATGGGCTGGGTTTAAAAACTGCTGCATTCATTTCCTGGGTCTGCCATAGACCTCTTGTGTGACTATGATGGATATGGAGCTGCCCTGTGATAATTTATGAATGCTGTATGTTACCTGGTGTAGTGGGGCAGTCATCCCACTCCCTGGCTAAGAGGGGTTAAAAGCAGCCCTGGAGAGGGCTGCAGCTGAGAAGGCTAGGCTGATTGGGGAAGCAGCCAGAGCTGGGGCCGTGCCCCAGTCAGGCCACAGCTGTTCTTATCAAAGGCTGTGGGCCAGGAGCTCAGGCAGTCTCTCTAGCTGTGAAAAGAGAAGGGCCTGGCTGCTTGGCAGCTGAACAGGGTATTGAGTGGATCAGGGCTGGGGAAACGCCAGAGGAACTGGGGAGCTCCAAACTGGAAAGCTCCTAAGATGCAGACCTTGGTAAAGGCTGGGAAGGGTACTGGAGTTGCAGAGGTGCAGCCCAGGATTGGCAAAGGCAGCAGGTCCAAACCCCCCTTTGCTGATGATGAGTGATATAGACTGCAGTCTGCCCCAGTAAGCAGGGACTAGATGGTGACTGGCAGTAGCCACTGAGGTGAGGTGGGGATAGAGGGTTGGGGGTTTCCCAGGGAGCGGAGACTCAGAAAGGGGGGTACTGCCAAGGTAAAGCGGGTCTGGGAGGGACATAGGGGCCAGTGACAGGCAAGCCACTGGCCAGCAGAGGGTGCTCCAGAGCTGGAGAGCTAATTCCCTGGACGATCAGCAGGTGGCGCCATGCTGGTGAGTCGTCGCCCCGCCACACCTGGTTAGTGGGATGGTGCTGACTGTATGAATAGACTCATATAGTGGTTTAATTCTATCAGCAAGCATTTAAAGGTTGTTAAAGAGCAATGCTGGAACTATTCATTTTGATGGCTCTGGATTTGTCTATATGATGATTTAGTGCATGGCAAGCAGGGGTGTGAATCTACCAGACACCAGCCCATTGCACACTAAAGTGGTCTGATACTGCACTTTGGCCTACTGCTGTCAATCAAGTCATCCCTTGCCCTCTCTTGTTATTTAAAAGAAATTAAGAGGGATCTGACTTAGAAGAGGATGGTGGCTTGGAAGAATGGAATAGGGAATAAGTTAACACAATACATGGAGAAAGTATTACAAAATGCCATTGCTCTTGATACCTCTTTATAAGTTCTGCCTTTTGACTAGGTCCTATGACTAGCCTGTCTGGATGAAATATTGCAAGTAGTGATGGATGAACAGCCTGAATGAAGAACATTAGTATTTCATTTCATACCTTCCTTTCTTTAATTATTTAGGGTCTATATTCGTACAGCACCTAGCATGGTGGGATTCTGGTTCCTGAGTGGAGCACACTTGTGTCTGGGTGTGGTATTGCAAGGTGTTTTTCAGTCCAATACCTCCTTTAATCATTCGGATGCTACAAGGGTCTGCCATTGTATGTGGCCTAGCCATCTAAACTGGTGCCTGGTCAGCCCATTACCTTTCTAGGGTTAACAGAGAAGTTCCACATAAGAAATCCCAAAGACTAGTGGCTTTAGAGCCCAGTCCTCAACCTCTGTGTGGGTTCCATGATACTTGGCCTCTTCTCCTTCTGATGCCTGTACCTTCCCTCTTGGTCTGAGGAAAGGTAAGGGAAATCAGGCTCACCCTCTCCTCTGGGTTTCAGCCTAGGGACCTTGTTTAGGCAGCCAAGGACTCTTCCTTCAGTCCCTCCACCATTTCCCCTGGACTGCTTTTACTCTTTCCACAGGTCTCTGGATTGTACTATTCCCCTGCTGTGATTTATGGTTCCTCACTGCTTCTTCTTTGGCAGCTACAGTGATACCCTTTTGAAGCTGCTCCCAGCCTTTCCTGCAGTAGCTGGGCTGTGATGAATAACTCCTCTATATCTTGCCTGGGGCTAGTCAGTTTTTTCCTGCTCCATACAAGAGTTTCCCCCTCAGTCCTGTCTTGGGATAGAGGGTCATGTCTCCAGCCTCTTTGGCTCATGTTAACCAGTCCTATCTTCCTTCAAGCAGGAGCTACCCCTCAATACTCTTTCTGGAGTCAGGGTAATCTCCCAGGCCTCTTTGCCTTTGGTTAATCAGTCTTATCCTCCCTTAAGCAGGTCACTAGCTTAGAACTTGGGAGATGCAGTTCCAGTACCTGCCCTGCCATTTACTCTCTGACCTTGGGCAAGTCACAGTCTCTGTGCCTCACTTCCCCATATATACAATGAGAATAACAGCACTTCCCTGTCTCACCGGGGTATCATATGTATACATAGATTAGAGGTTTTGAAATGCTTCAAAATCTACTGATGAAGAGTGCTATGTTATTATTTAATCACACTGCAATATCAGCATAAAGCAGTATTCATCTTACTAATGCAAGTTAAAAAGCATCCCAAAAGCATGAAATATGCCTACTGCTTAATACCCCCTGGGTTCATTTAAAACAATGAAAACATAGTAAGTTAACATGTTTAATATTAACACTATTCACAGCCGGCTGCATCGAAGAGCATTCCCCAGCTTTCTGACTACCACACTACAATCATGAATGTGGTGGACACATCCTCAAACAGTAACCAAGAACAGATTATACTTTCCCATCAGCCTACTTCAGGCAAAAACCTAAGTGAACAGTTGGGATTGCATTGTGCCTCAGGTTTTCTTAGATTAATGGAGAAAGAGAGTTCCAGAGGTGAGGGCCTTCTCCTGAGAATTGCTTGCCACTTTCCCTCAGATGTTCAAAATCTGAGGTGAGTGAGCACCTGTGCATCAGCAATGTGGAAGAGAGACAGTTTAGTGGGACACTAAGACCTAAACCACAGAATGTCCTAAAAAACAAAATTGAAACATTGACCTGCACGTTATCACAAATCAGAAACAATTGGACGTCCATGGAGCAGTAGTGAATATGTGCTCTTTATGGCCAGCTCTGCCTAATAAACAAAGCAACTCATTCTGTCTTGTGTCTATGACTAAAGGCTACATCTAGACTACCCGCAGTATTGGCGGGTTAAAATCGATTGCTCGGGGATCGATATATCGCGTCTCATCTAGACACGATATATCGATCCCTGAGCGCGCTTATATCGATTCCGGAACTCCACCAACCCCAATGGGGTTGCGGAATCGACAGGGGGAGCTGCGGACATCGATCCCGCGTGGTGAGGACGGGTGAGTAATCCGATCTTAGATATTCGACTTCAGCTACGTTATTCACGTAGCTGAAGTTGCGTATCTAAGATCGATTTCCCCCCGTAGTGTAGACCAGCCCTAAAACAGAACATCCCCAACAATACAGGCAGAACTACTCCCTGCCATGCTCACTAGATCCTTCCCCAAACCAACCTGAATCACCCTATTAACAAGAACCACAGGATGCGCAGCACTTCTGAAAATTGGGCCATTTTACTTAGGAGTCTGAACATGGAATTGGGAGCCTAATCTGAGGCTCCTAGTTTTGAAAATATTGTCCGAAATGATTAGGTTCAGAAATGGTGAATATTGCCATACAAAATAAAATAAAATTATAAATTCAGGATAAGTCTCATTAATTGCTAAATAATTTTAAAAGATTTGAGTTTTCCCAAAACGTAGTAGTTTTGATAATTCATGTTATTTATTACAAACAATAGACACAGACCTGTGGGAAGTCAAGGGAATTAATCCCATGTTTAAAGTCAAGTACATGGATAGCCTTTATGAGCTCAGGGCCTGTATCTGCATTTGCCCGAAGTTCATGTGGAATGCCTTTATTTTGAATTAGAGGAAAAGTTTTCATCATAATTCCTGTGTTTCTACTGCTTTCTTTGTGCACTTTTTCCAGTCTGTGACATTATTTTAATTAATGTTCCTCGCAAACTGGAAGGCCATTATCAATTCATTTCATATAAACGCATTTAAAAGAAAATACAATCAACAGAGCTAACTTCTTTTCAGTAAATGGTGTATTGATTTTACAGCTTTGCATGCATATTGTTCCACTTAGAGAAGAAGTCTATTTCAGGGGTCTGCTTACTCCCCATGAACTTATATCTGAAAAGCTAAATAGTTTTGCAAAGGCTTCACTGATTTGTTTACATTACAAGTTGTTCACTCTGGTAGGTGGCAACTGCCGTGGGGGAAAAACTCTGTATTTCATTTCTGGAACAAATACAAAATGTGGCCTACTAACATATTAAGGAACTATACTTCGTTTAAAACTAGGTAGCATAGTTTGTGTTGATCTCTTTTGAGTTCTCTTTTCCCTTCCCCATATAGTGGCCGGAAGTTGATGCTAGACAGAGTTATACTAGAAATAAGGCACAAACTTTTAACAATGAGGGTGATTAACCGTTGGAACAATTTACTGAGGGATGTAGTGGATTCACTATCTTTTGAAATTTTAAATTGAAAACTGGCTATTTTTCTAAGGATATGCTCTGATTCAAATAGGAATTAATTCAGGGAAGTCCTATGGCCTTTGTTATACAGAAGGTCAAGCTAGATGATCACAGTGACGCTAAATACAATACAGAACTCCTCTTACTTGTTTTAAAATCAGGTTTGAATCAGTTTATCTCCAATTACTTCTACAGACATACCCCAGTGTATAAATCCGGAGTAACTGAGAGCAAACTAGACTCCAAGATGAAACATTTGATTGTGTAGAACAAATTCCACACTCACCTACTTCCTGTACAATTCTTCTTCATTGGAGGGCATGCAAGTTGGTGTAGAATTTCTGTATGAAAAATGTGCAATCTTCAAGCTTGTTTCTCATCTGAAACCAAATAGATGGACAGAAGTATTTGCTAGCCTATCTGAAAGAGTGTGGAGAGACCTGTTTGCCAACATCTGATTCCATGGCACTGAGTTCTTTTAATTAGTCAGTGCAGAATATTTTCAGTTTGTCTGGAATTCTCCAGCCCAGAGTGGATTTGATAAACACACATCAAAAAACAACCACAGAATCTCTCTCTTGCCTGGAGGATTGGAACAAAGGCACTGAAGAGAGAATTCCAGAGGCACAGATTTTTACGTATGGCTTTATCACAGTTTAACAATCCTACAGTGGTGTTCATTTGTCTTGCCAAGCAGAAAACATTGGTTCATCTTTATCAGGCACTCAAGCAGAGGAGCTTGTGAGATATTACAAACAAAATGCTAGAATGAAAATACACTTTAATTGCTCAAAAGTGAAAGCTATCTAATAGTCAGTGTGTCATGCTATCAAAACCTCAAAATGTACTGGGCAATAGTCACATTGGCCTAAAGATGACAGGCTGGATTACAAGGATGCATATATAAAAGAAAACCTAAAAAAAAAAATCACCTCACCAAGATTTATTTTTGTTTATCAAAGATGACGTGCACTCCATAGTGTATTAAACATGATCTTGATGCACTGCAGCACAGAAAGCAAAATTGAAGGTCATGACATAACAGGGATGCATAACACCTTAAAGGCATGCTAAGTTTTCTCCAAACTGCACACAGTTCAAAACACATAAATCCAGCAGGGACACTAAGTCCACAGCTAGTGAAAATTCAGTGGATTACAGCAAAATTGATAAATTGGTTTCTACAGATAAATTCATATTTTCCAGTGTTGTCTGTATGATGATGTGGTATACTTTTGAGTGCTGGCTAGCTGAGCTTCAGTGCTCTGTTCAGAGGAATAACTAAGGATGGGTCAACTTCTTGGTGTTTGACACTCACGAGCTTCAGAAACTATTTTAAAATTTGGAGGGTTTTGTGGATGGGAGGGGTTTCCAAATTACGTACTCTCTCCAAATATGCATGTGCAACCACCACCACTACCACCCTCTTTCTGGTTCAGCTCTTACTTCAAGCCCTGTGAGAAAGGGGTATGTTTATAATTCCATATTCCTGATCCAAAAGAATCAAGAAGAGGTATTTGGATAGAAGCATTGGATACCTCTGATCAAACTCACTTTCCTTTGGGCTTGCATTTCCAGATAAATGACAATACTTTTCATAGTTAAACCTTCACATTGTAGACAGTTTCAGTACATTGAACGCTGAGGGATGGATCAGCTTGTGTAAACTGTCATAGTTCCACTATCAAATGGGAAGAGTAATGTCACAAAGACTTTTGTAAAGCACATGGAGATCTACAGATGAAGTAAATTAAACCAGTGCATAAAAACAAAGTGACAGACATACCGGATAAATGGGCCACCTCGTCCAGTATCTAGACTTTGTCAGTACAAAATACTTCATAAAAGGATCTTAGATCCCTGTAATAGACAATTACGAAAAGACGGTTACTCACTTTTGTAACTGTTGTTCTTCGAGATGTGTTGCTCATATCTATTCCAATTAGGTGTGCACGCACCGCGTGCACGCTCGTCGGAGGATTTTTACCTTAGCAACACCCGGTGGGTCGGTTGGACGCCCCCTGGAGTGGCGCCGCTATGGCGCTGGATGTATACCCCTGCCGCCCCAACGGCCCTTCACTTCCTTCTTGCTGGCTACTCTGACAGAGGGGAAGGAGAGCGGGTTTGGAATGGATATGAGCTACACATCTCGAAGAACAACAGTTACAAAGATGAGTAACCGTCTTTTCTTCTTCGAGTGATTGCTCATATCGATTCCAATTAGGTTATTCCCAAGCCATACCTAGGCGGTGGGGTCAGAGTGAGATGTTGCAGAATGCAAAACTGCTGAGCCAAAGGCTGTGTCATCTCTGGACTGTTGAACCAGAGCATAATGAGAGGCAAAAGTGCGGACCGAGGGCCAGGTAGCTGAGCGACATATATCCTGGATGGGTACATGAGCCAGGAAGGCGGCAGATGAAGCCTGAGCCCTGGTAGAATGTGCTGTGAGGTGGCTCGAGGGAACATGAGCCAAGTCGTAACAAGTACGGATGCACGCCGTCACCCAAGATGAGATCCTTTGTGAGGAGACAGGTAGGCCCTTCATTCTGTCTGCCACCGCGATGAAGAGTTGGGGCGTTTTACGAAAGGGTTTTGTCCGCTCAATATAAAATGCGAGCACTCTACGGATGTCTAGGGAGTGCAATTGTTGCTCCCGTCGTGATGAGTGTGGCTTCGGGAAAAAGACCGGAAGGAAGATATCCTGGTTGACATGAAAAGTCGATACCGCTTTAGGGAGGAACGCCGGGTGTGGTTGCAACTGCACCTTGTCCTTGTGAAACACAGTATACGGTGGGTCCACCGTGAGAGCCCGAAGCTCGGAGACTCGTCTGGCTGATGTAATGGCTACGAGGAAAGCTGTCTTCCAGGACAGGTATAGTAGCGAGCAGGTTGCTAACGACTCGAATGAGGCAGACATGAGTCTGGTTAGAACCAGGTTGAGGTCCCAGGTTGGGGTGGGGCGTCGTACTTGGGGGTATAGGCGCTCCAAGACCTAGAGGAACCTAGAAACCGTAGGGTGCGAGAACACGGAGCGGCTTCTCTCCCCTGGGTGGAAGGTAGAGATGGCCGCCAAGTGCACCCTCAATGACGATACCGCTAGGCCCTGCTGTTTGAGATTCCAGAGGTAGTCCAAGATGGTGGGGATCGAGACCTCGGTGGGAGTGGCATTCTGCGTTTCACACCAGCAGGAGAAATGCTTCCACTTGGCCAAATATGTTGACCAAGTGGAAGGTTTCCTGCTACCCAGGAGTACTTGTTGTACTGAGGCAGAGCAACATAACTCTGACTGGCTTAACCACGCAGCAGCCATGCCGTGAGGTGAAGGGACTGCAGGTCTGGGTAGTGAAGTCTGCCATGGTCCTGAGTTATGAGGTCTGGGTGAAGAGGCAGGGTAATTGGGTTGTCTATCGAGAGGTCGAGCAACATGGTGTACCAGTGCTGCTTGGGCCACACTGGAGAGATCATGATCAAGCAAGCTCCGTCCCTGCAGAGCTTTAGCTGGTCCCTGTGAACCAGCGGGAATGGTGGGAAGGCGTAAAGTAGTTGGCTTGTCCACGGCATCAGGAAAGCGTCCGATATCGAGCCCTGGGAGATACCTTGGAAGGAGCAGAACATCTGGCATTTCCGGTTCTCACGGGAAGCAAAGAGGTCTATGCAGGGAAATCCCCACTTCCGGAAAACAGAATAAATAATGTCCGGATGAATCGACCACTTGTGAGACAGGAAGGATCTGCTGAATCGATCCACCAGAGTGTTCCGAACCCCTGGGAGAAAGGACGCTACCAGGTCTATCGAATGGTCTACAAAAGACCCAGAGTTGGATGGCCTCCTGACAAAGGGGGGAGGACCGTGTCCCTCCCTGCTTGTTTATGTAATACATGGCCGTTGTGTTGTCTGTGAACACTGAGACACAACGGCCTTGTAAGTGCTGTTGAAACGCCTGGCACGCAAGGCGGACTGCTCTCAGCTCTCAGACATTGATGTGCAAGGCCAGCTCCTGAGATGACCAAAGGCCTCAAGTGCGAAGATGTCCGAGGTGAGCACCCCAGCCGACAGATGACGCGTCCATCGTCAGGGACATAGAAGTTGGGGTGGATGGAACGGCAACCCTGCACACACCAGGTAAGGCATCAGCCACCAGTCGAGGGAGCCTAGGATGCTCGGAGGAATGGTGACTATCATGTCTATGGTGTCTCTGCCCGGGTGGTATACTGAGTTGAGCCAAGATTGGAGGGGACGGAGGCGTAGCCTGGCGTGTTTGGTCACAAACGTGCAGGCAGCCATGTGACCAAGAGACCGAGACAAGTGCGAGCCGAAGTCGTTGGGAAGTTCTGTAGGCTTTGGATAATTGTTACCATCACCTGAAACCGAGTTGGTGGTAAGCAGGATCTGGCGAGATTGGAGTCCAGGATGGCCCCAATGAAATCTATCCTCTGTGTGGGAACCAGAGTGGATTTCTCTGTATTGATCATCAGGCCTAGACGTGTGAATAGGTCCTTGACGATGCCTACATGATGGGTGACTTGTGTCTCGGAGGTCCCTCGGATGAGCCAATCATCCAGATACGGAAAGACGTGTATCCGGTGGCGGCGGAGGGAGGTGGCGACTACAGCCATGCACTTTGTGAATACTCTCGGTGCTGCAGAGAGGCCAAACGATAGGACCGTAAACTGAAAATGCTGATGGTTGGCTACAAACCGGGGTACCACCTGTGTGGAGGATAAATGGGTATGTGAAAATACGTGTCCTTCATGTCAAGGGCGGCATACCAGTCTCCGGGATCCAAGGATGGGATGATGGTCCCCAGGAATACCATGCGGAACTTCAACTTTATCATGAATTTGTTGAGTTCTCGCAGGTCTAGGATAGGTCTGAAACCTTCCTTCACCTTGGGGATTAGGAAAATAGCGGGAGTAGAACCCCTTCCCCCTTTCGTCTTCTGGTACTTCCTCTATGACTCCCATGGTAAGGAGCGTCTGCACCTCTTGTAAGAGGAATTGCTCGTGAGAGGGGTCCCTGAAGAGGGACGAGGGTGGGGGGTGGAAAGGGGGGGCAAAATAAATTGGAGGTGGTACCCAAGTTCCACCATGCATAGGACCCAACGATCTGAAGTTAGCTGGTCCACTCAGGGAGGAAAAAGGAGAGGCGGTTAGAAAAAGGAGGGAAAGGATCCTGGAAAGGAACTGGTACGCCGTCCTTGGGCACACCTTCAAAAGTTTGGCTTTGGCCCCATAGGCGGTTTAGAGGGACCCTGATTCTGGCCCCCTTGGGGTCCAGACCGCCATCTACGATTGCCTTGGCTGTGCCCTCTACTGAAGTCCTGTCTTGGTCTAGGTGGGGGATAAGGGCGGTGAGGCTGGGGATGGAAGGACCTGCGCTGAGTCACCAGGGTGTGCATCCCGAGGGAGCGCATGATGACCCTGTTGTCCTTAAGGATCTGCAGCCTGGGTCAGTCTTTTCAGAGAATAGGCCTTGACCATCAAAGGGCAGGTCTTATACGGTGGTTTGTAACTCAGGTGGAAGGCCTGACACCTGAAGCCATGATATCCACCTCATGGCGACACCTGAAGCCAGGGTCCTGGCTGCGGAGTCAGCTGCGTCCAGGGAGGCCTGGAGAGAAGTTCTCGCCACCTTCTTCCCTTCCTCCAAAAGGGCAGCAAACTTTGGGTGGGAGTCTTGGGGAATGAACTCCTTGAATTTCTCAACCGCTGTCCAGGGGTTATAATTGTACCGGCTGAACAGGGCTTGCTGGTTTGCCACCCTGAATTGGAGGCCTCCAGCAGAGTATACCTTGCGGCCCAATAAGTCCATGTGCCTAGACTCCTTTGATTTCAGAGCAGGAGCTTGCTGGCCATGGCGTTCCCTTTCATTGACTGATTGCACGACAAGGGAACAGGGAGGAGGGTGCACATACAGGTACTCATACCCCTTAGAAGGTACCATGTACTTCCGCTCAACTCCCCTGGCCGTGGGCGTAATAGATGCTGGAGATTGCCAGATGGTATCGGTTTGCTTGTATTGTACGGATAAACGGCAAGGCCACTCTTGTGGGGGTGTCAGCTGACAGGATATCCACCACCGGGTCCTCTATCACCGGGACCTCCTCCACCTGAAGATTCCTATTCAGGACCACCCACCTCAGGAGGTCCTGATGTGCCCGCAGGTCAATTGGAGGAGGGCCCGAGGAGGATGTCCCCGCCACCGCTTCATCTGGAGAGGAGGAAGAGAAAAGGCCAGGGACAAGATGGCTCCTGTTCTTGAGTAACATCCGTCTCAGGTGGAACTTGAGACACTGCCGGCTGAATGAGAGCCTCCTCTGTACCAGCGGAATGGGGGCGGCTGACCGTTGCCTCCGGCAACTGGTGTTCCTATGGTGCAGAGTGGGATGTCATTGGAGGTGCACCTTGGGTTTGATGGTATGCCCAAGGTGTCCAGAATGACCGCTGATGGGGTCCCTGTTCCTGGGCCTGGGTCTCCTAGAAGACATGGCCGGGCACATCTGAGTCACGGTCCTGTGCATAGGAAGCACTGTCTGCATGAGATGGCACAGATGTGTGACGAGATGGCCAAGGAGGCACTAAAAACCCCTGGGAAGGGTCTCCATCTCTAAATGACCTCTCCCTGTGTGGCACCGGAGAGCGGTACCGGTTGTCATACGGGTACCGGAACGAGACTGGGACCTGCAACCGGAGCAGTGCTGGGAGGTCGACCGGAATCTGGAGGCTCGACGTCTGGAGCGGCTGCGAGAGGCGCGGTGCCGGGAATGGTACCGGGAGCTAGACTGGTGCCGAAAGTATTGGGCTGGCGAATGGGATGCTGAGCGGTGCCACGAGTGTGACCGATACCGAGATGGAGAACGGTGCAGGGACTGCGAGCAGCATTGGGACCGGGATCAGCGACGGGACCGAGAGCGCCGGTGGGACCATGATCGTGATCGGTGCCTCTTGACGGTGTGGACAGAGAGTGGCCTCAGCAGGGCAGGATTGCCTATTGATTGAATGACCCTCACCGGCGGTGCCGGGGGTTGAGGCAGCGCGGACTCCGTCAGCGCAATCAGCTCCCTCGCCATAGAAAAGGTCTCCAGCGTGGAGGGAATTGTGAGCTCAACCACGGAGTGTGCCGAGGAGCTTTCAGGCACTGGACTCGACTGCCCTTGTGGGACCGGAATCGACGGTGCCGAAGCTGTCGGTGCCACGGCAGGTGTCGGTGCTGGGCGGTCCGACTTAGGTGGGTGCTCCAACTGCGGTGCAGGTTGCACGGGAGCCGCAGGAGTCTTATACTTCTTAACTCGCAGAGAGAAGGAACAGTGCCGAGCAGACGACGGTGCCGGCGATGGTCGGTGCCGAGGGGCCTTAGCGGTACCAGCTTGATCCGGTGCCGAAGAGACGCTTCTGCTTGATGCGGACTCTCCAGCGCTCGGTGCCAAGGGAGGAGGAGTAAGAGCTGCCTCCATCAGGAGCTGTTTCAGACGAAAGTCCTGCTCCTTCTTCATCCTGGGCTTAAAGGCCTTACAGATTCGGCACTTATCGGAGAGGTGGGATTCCCCAAGGCACTTAAGGCAAGAGTCGTGGGGATCTCCCATTGGCATCGGCCTGTGGCAGGTCGAGCACGGTTTGAAGCCCGGTGAACGGGGCATGGGACCCGGTACCAGGTGCAGGGAAGGGGCTAATCCCCAAACCCCTCTCAACTATATACATTAACTATAATGAAGAATGAAGAAAACTAACTATAACTATAGAATTTATATCTATATACATGAGAATTAATAAAAGAACTACGAGTAGCTAGGGAGGTGGAGATCAGCTAAGCCGTGCTCCACTGTTCCAATGACTGACACGGGCGGTAAGAAGGAACTGAAGGGCCCTTGGTTCGGCAGGGGTATATATCCAGTGCCATAGCAGCACCACTCCAGGGGGCGCCTAGCTGACTCACCGAGTGTTGCTAGGGTAAAAATCTTCCGACGAGTGTGCATGCAAACCTAACTGGAATCGACATGAGCAAGCACTCGAAGAAGAAACAACAGATCCATAGGGGAAGATTTTCTAACCCCATCAAATTAGTGCTTGGAAAGTGTTTAGAGTTTCTTTTTTTAAATACAGTGAAAAAAATCCCACTGACTTTAATGGGATTTGGATCAAGCCCTAAAATGGAAGGCAGCTGTAGGGAAGTTTACCCTACTGCTGTCAGGTCTATACTGAGTCTATGGACATTAAACAGAGGGCACTAGTCTGCATGTCTTTCAATCAGATAGTTTTCATGGGCAGGAAATCCACAAAAAAAGTTACAGCAAGCAAATTAAATTCATGATATAACTGTTATAGCAAGGTACAATGTGCAATCAGTTCTGAGACTCTACTGTCTTTTGATGCACAATTTTGCTTGAGTCAGCGAACATTCTGTAACAGTACCAGTATTTGTAGATTTAGGAGCAAAACCATGGCCCTCTGAGCTGAACTGAGCTTTGGCTGATGTTGCAAAACATACAGCAAGTTTTCAGACAATGGAGTAAAAGAATCAGAAATGATTTTTTTTTAATTTTGCTTTTTTTATTAAGATTTAAGTGAGCTTTGTTTCAGAGTACTGGACTGTGAAACTAGGATAGGAAGATTAGACTTTTGCTAAGAAAAAAAGATATGTATGAAATATTACTATGACAAGGTTGTGTGGATAGTTTGTGATGTGTGAAATGAAATCCATACTCAATGTGCCTAGACAATGCAATTAGTGCTGGAGTGCTGTACTGGACAGGGACTTCTTGTTAGAACTAAGGAGGTTCATCTGGAAAAGCTAGTGCCTACTTAATGCTACAATTTTTCAGGCAAAATTTTTCCTAACAAAAGAAAATGAATCTAAGTGATGGGATCTTTTTTAGTATAGGCTAAGGTCTTGAGCAGAGTGCAGGAGGGTTTGTTTTGGAGCTCTGCAAGCTGAGCTTTGAATGATGTAATGCCAAATTAGAGAACATAGGTAGCGTAAGGCATTTAGACTGAATTTTACCCCTGTGCAGAGAGTCAGTGCTAGAGCTGGTTGGAAACCTGTTTTGCAAAATCAAAATTTTCCACAGGAAAATTTTAGTTTTGCTAAAAAAAAAAAAAATTGATTATTTTCCACAATGAAAATAACAACAATGGCTCCCTGGCTGCTCATCTGGGCAGCCTGCAGAGATAAAGTGAAATTGACAAGCTCCTTTCAAGAGGGTAGCTGGTAAGCTGAAAAAAATTCAATTTTGATTCTCCCCAATGGAATTTTACTGTAAATCCCTTTCCACAAAAATATTCCACATTTTTGACTTTTTGTCCCAATTCAGAATGGAAAACATTTCAAAAGCATGAAACCTTTCAGGGGAATGGATTTCTATTCTCTGGGCAGCGTTAGCCTGCACAAAGTCTGTACACCACTTAATTCCCAGTTAAACTCTATTTTGAGAATGCAAATGGAAGTGGTGCATAAGTCTTGTTGGTCATTTTCCTCCATAGACTTGAAAGTGTGCATGGGCTGGAGCCCTAGAGCTGCTGATTTGTTGGTGTCATAAACAGATAAGTAAGAGTTAATAGAACAGAATTGCTTCATATCTCTTTGCCTGGAAAGGGTTAACATGAACAGTGAGCCTGGCTGTCACCTGACCAGAGGACCAATCAGAGTACAGGATACTTTCAAATCTTGAGGGAGGAAAGTTTCTGTGTGTGCTGTTAGAATTTGGTTGTTGTTCACTCTGGGGGCTCAGAGTGACCAGACGTGCAACCAGGTTTCTCTCCAATCTCCCTGATACAGGCGCTTATAAGTTCAAAATAGCGAGTACTAGATAGATAAAGCGAGTTAGGCTTATGTTTGTTTTCTTTATTTGCAAATGTGCATTTGGCTGAAAGGAGTTCAAATTGGTATTTTGCTGAAAAGATTTTAATTTGTACTTGTACACTTAGGCTGGGAGAGTATTCCCAGTGTCTATAGCTGAAAGACCCTGTACCTATTCCATTTTTTTAAAATTTACAAAGATAATTTTTACTGTTTTTTCTTTCTTTAATTAAAAGCTTTTCTTGTTTAAGAACCTAATTGTTTTTTTTATTCTGGTGAGACCCCAGGGGACTGGGTCTGAATTCACCAGGGAATTGGTGGGGAGAAGGGAGGGAAGAGGGAGAGAGAGGCTGATTTCTCTCTGTGCCAGGATCACTTTCTCTCAGGAAGAGTCTGGGAGGGGGAAAGAGAAGGAGGGAGGAAGGTGAATTGTCCTCTCTGTTTTGTGATTCAAGGAGTTTGAATCACACAGTGATCTTCCAGGGTAACCCAGGGAGGGGAAGCCTGGGAGACGCAACGGTGAGGGAAAGGGTTTACTTTCCTTGTGTTAAGATCCAGAGGGACTGGGTCTTGGGGTTCCCTGGGCAAGGTTTTGGGGGGACCAGAGTGTACCAGGCACTGGAATTCCTGGTTGGTGGCAGCGCTACAGGTCCTAAGCTGGTAATTGAGCTTAGAGGAATTCATGCTGGTACCCCATCTTTTGGACGCTAAGGTTCAGAATGGGGAATTGTACCATGATAGTTGGCTTTACAGCTTCAATGGAAATTAATGTTGCACAGGGCCTTGTTCTGGTCCTCTGCATCTGCCGAAATGAGTGTTCACCCACGAAAGCTTATGCTCCAATACTTCTGTTAGTCTATAAGGTGCCACAGGACTCTTTGTTGCTTTTTTACAGATCCAGACTAACACGGCTACCCCTCTGATATTGCACAGAGGTGAATTTCACCCTTACTTCATCATGCTGTTTATTGTGAAAATAATGTAAGAAAATGAAACATACAGTAGAATCTCAGAGTTACAAACACCAGTTATGAACTACCGTAACCTACTGTAAATATGAAAATCTTATACTATATGGTTTTGATTTTATATTAGGTGAAAGATGAACTTGAATTAACACTTCAGATCAGAACATCCTTGAATGTTGGGACGTTTCAAAATACAGAATCAAATGTTGCAGCCTGTCTCTCTCTGTTTTAGGTTTAAAAAAAAAAAAAAGGTTTGTCCTGTTCATAGTTGGTGTCAATCAGAACATACAGAAAATACAAGTATAATGAGCATATTGATGAGAGCTGGTCCAAAATAAGTGTGGAGGAAGATTTTATCTATAATTTGTCAAATTATTTTATTTTTTCATAATAAAAAATTAGAATTTCAATTACAATTTTCATCGAAAAACTGAAGTTCGAAAACTTCATCCATTTCCACTCATTATGAGGTGACCCTGTCACACACCCTTTTGGCATGGCATGGTGTGCAGGGCCAAAATTAGAAGATGTCATCTGAAAAGGAGGAAGAATAATCTCCTCCTCTTTTTCAGATGACATGTCTTTCTAAGATTCTGAGACCAACACAGCTACAGCAACACTTGATTGCCTTGTCCATTCAGACTCTTTGGGGTAGAGATTGTCTCTATGTTTGTAGATTACCTAGCATAATGGGACTCTGATCTTGGATAGAGTCTCTGGGTGCTACACTACAGAGTGTCCAATGACTCACCTGAAATAACCTTACATTTGGGGAGTGGGTGGAAGAGGAGTTCAAAGCAACTGGGAGATTGGGAGATGAATAAACATTCAAATGAACCTTGCTTTGTAGAATTAATCACACTGTTTCTTGCAAGAAGTAATCCTGTTGAAAGGACCACTGAGAGGAACAGTAATATTTATGAGAAGGAATTGCTGGTTCAGACAAGATTACAAACCTTAATTATAACACCGGTTCCCACTGAGGCATATTTGTCAGGTGATCATACAAATCCTTTATAAAGAACTATTTCCAAGATTGTGACCTTTTCCTTCTTTTCATTTCCATTTCACTTAAATTATCACTCTAAATACATCAAAGAGATTTGCTCAGCAATCTGTCAGATTAGAGCTACCTGGCAGATATGGGACATGTTGATTTGAAAAGTAAAGAACACAAAAAAAGAAACGTAGGATTTTTTTTTTAAATGTTCTACTCTACTAGGATTTTGTGTCTGCCACAAGATTAAAAAAGATACATATGCAATGAAAATTACTATTCAAAAGAATGGATTATGCTATCTACATTTTGTTGTTGCTGTGCTAATTATATCTTTCCTAGTGAAAATGCTTTGCAAACAAAGATCCTGAGGATGTAAATTAGAGTTGGTTGAAAATTTTTGGTCAAAGTTGGTTTTTGTTAAAATAGATTTTTTCGACAAAAATTGTATTAATTTATTTTTGAGAAAAGCATCTGCTTTCTGTGGAAAAATGCAATCTTTTTGTTGTTAAACTGAAAACAAAATACTGAAAATGAATGAATGGACAATCTCTTCACAGAAAGCTGTCTGGAGAGAAAGAGGTGTCTAGAATCCTCCCTGGGCTGAGCATGTGATTGAAGAAGCTACAGCTTTCTCCAGCTGATCACCTGACCAAAAGAGGTCAGAGATGGTTTAAAAAGGGGTGCTTTTGTAAGCCAAGGACATCAGTTCATCACAAGCAATAGAAAGCCCAGCTGGAGGAGTGGGGGCAGGAGAGGGTTTGTCTTCCTCCAGGGAGAGTGACCAACTGTAAGAACTCCCAGGACTGGTGAAGACTCTGAGGCTGGTGGTGGGAGGGGATTGTGTTCATATGTTTATTGAGTTGCACTGATCAGTAACTCTCCTATGCTAAGAGTAAAGTGTGTGCATATGATTAAGAAGTTCCTGCAAAAAACCCGTGTTCCTTCCTTTATCTGTCTTATGTTCCTGAAGAGTTAAACGACAAAGCAGAGTACCCACAGAGGTGGACCTCTGGGGGAGTAGACATAAATGATTGAGGAGGCTTGGGAGGTTCAGCCTTGCTTTCAGGGCCTATGGCAGTTGGACTACAGAGTCCAACATCCCAAAGAAGGGGGCCAGAGAGGCTGTGTACATTCCCGGAGCATGCCTTGGAGGGCTGTCAATGACTAGATACTGCCCATATACATCTGTCTTGATACCATGTGGGATCCAAAGGCTGGGTCTGAAACACAGTCTTGTGACAGTCTGCTTGGGGGACTCAGCCAGGGTTGCGGCAAAGGTTACTTGTGTGAGTCAGGATTTATAGGATCACGCCCTGATTCTGTAACTTGTGGATATGTTCGGTTGTCTGTATTCCTTATATGTGGATATTAGAGATGGTTGGATAGGACAAAAATATTTGACAAGTTTTTTTGTAATTTCAAGTGCTGATGTAGGTGTGGAGCCCTACTGTTTGCCACCTTTCAGGATCAAGCCTGGTCTCCTCCTCATCTTTGCTAAGACAATGAACAGTGGCAATAATTTTGGTTCTGTGGTTTACCTGGCACGAAATCCTGACCCCATTTTAATCAATGGCAAAACTCCCAGTGCTTTCAGTGGGGCTAGGATTTCAATTCTGGGGTTCGATTCTCAATCCTAGTTCTGATGGCAGTGCAAAGCAGCTGGAATGTTGCCCTAAAGGGACAACTGAGGATTCCCTTTAACCCGGGGAAGTGCTTGAGTAGCATAAATGCAGTACAGCATAGGAGGTGTGCCAGGGTAGGGGAGAAAGCATATTGGCTGCATATGGTTTTATGTGAAGCCTTGAGATTGCTCTAAATTATGTTGGGGCCATTTCAGCCTCTAGCCAGCCCAGGATTGGGGAAACATAAATGTGATGCACAGAGCGGAACCTCTGGACACTGAAACTAGGGGGAGAGACGTCTCTAAATCCACATAGCCCACTGAGCAGCCTCACGTTGTAAATTATTTTGGTCAGCAACGATCTAGGCCAGATTTTAACTGGTGGTGAAAGATTCCACATCTCAATACATCTCATTACCACTCCCCTGAGCCACATAGCATTTAATGTTTTGGCTTTCAAGCTTTGTTTTTCTGCTTGTTAACATTTGTATTTCTCTATTAGCTTGGCAAACTTCTTTACAGTACAAAGCTCACTATTCCTTTCTCTGTAATACAGGATTGCCTATAATTATGTTAAAATAAAATTCCTCAAACCCCTCCCCCAAAAAAGAAACCAACCAACCAAAACAAAGAAACACAGAGCATTCTCTGAAGGTTCCAAAGGGAGTAGTGTTTTTTGAGTGATAAATAATACAATATATGAATTATACAATTTAGACATACCTTGTTTTGTGTTGCTAAAAGATAAAATTGTCTTCGAATTTTTTTTTTTTTAAGATATACAAAAACATAAGGGAAGAAGGGAGCTTTGGCATAATTGTCTGCTGTTTTTTAAGTTTTGCTTCTCCCATTTTTATCTGTTGGAAGACTATATGCCATGGCTTATCAGCTGAAGTATATTTTATTTTAACTGCAAATTTAAATTTAGTTGTTGTTTTATTCCCCCGGTAGTCATTTAAAGAACTGCCAGACTCTTAATAAAATGTTTTCACCCACACCAAAAGCCTTTGGATATCGAGATAGCAGCCAAAATAGCAGTGGAGCATTTATAACTGTAAACAAAGTGAAGGATTATTATTCTAAATGGAAAAATACTTATGAAAAGGTCTGACTCAAGATAAAAATGGTACGGCTATAAAGAAACTTTATAATGCTTTTTTAAAAATGCAGTGGTACCTAAAATATTGCTATACCTTCTTTAAACAAAACAACCACGATTAGAAACGAACTGACAAAAGCAACAAATTAACAAATTAGAGAGTCACAAATGAAATGCTGGCGTGCATTTCAAGAACCGTAAAACTGGTATATCGTGCAGATAGCATGAGACTAACCGGCAGCTGCACCAGGGCTTCTCACTGAGTTGCACTGGCTCAGGCCTAAAGCAGAGCCTGCAGTGACTCAGCCCCCAGGCATGCTCCAGAAGCCTATTCCTGGACAGAGCTCAGGTCAGATGACCCTCAGGCACAGGTATTTCACTCACTGCCAGAGCCACAAGTTAGTCTGTTTTCAGAGTAGCAGCCAGGTTAGTCTGTATCTGCAAAAAGAACAGGGGTCCTTGTGGCACCTTAGAGACTAACAAATTTATTTGAATATAAGTTAGTCTGTGTCACAGCACCACTTGGCTAGGAACCCTCCTGCTGCCTTGGGGGACCTGCCCTCAATCCTGTCCCTGCCCCATCCTTGCTTGAACCTTGTTCCAGACTGGTCTGTGTCCTGCTTAACCCTGTTCCTGACCTGCTCTAGCTCAGCAACTGCCTACTGACCCCTCAGCCCCTGACTCTACCCTGGCTTCAACCATCTGGCTGCATCCAGACTCTGTCTCTGGTCCTGATTTGGCTTGTCTATAGACTCTGACACTGATTCTGACCCACAGCCTGTCCCCAAACCCTGGTTTCAGTACCGCCCTTGGCCCAATCCAGATTCTATGTCTGGCTTCAACTCTTGGCACCTGTTCTCAATCACTGCTCCAATCACCAGGCCCGACCACTTAGAACCCAGAGCCTGAGAGATTATGTTAGACCTATCCACAGCAGTTGGTACATTATCTATAGGACCCTAATTCAGCAAAAATGTTAGTGTGTGCTTGTGCTTAAGGGCTGGACTGCTAAACCATAGCTCTCATCACTGTAGTGTCTGAGCATCTCCCAAGTATTTAAAATAGAAATTGGATTCACTTGATTTTTCTTCCTTATCAGTCTGTACAAGAAAGAGCTTGACTAGCTGATATCCTTTGTTTGAGTGTTTGCGTGTGTCTGTGGGTGGTAAATCAGGGAAAAAGAAATTAGTTATGCATTTAGGGCCTGATCCAAAATCCATTGAATTCAATGGAAAGACTCCTATTGATTTCACTGGGCTTTGGATCAGCTCTCTAGTTCTGAATGTTGTTATTTCCATGGTCTGTGGCAAAGTACCTGTTTCTCCTATGCTGGCTCAGTCCCCTTTTTCCCTGGAGATACAGACTTGGGCAGAGTAAAGTCCTTCCCGGTCGTGCAGGGTCTGGCTGATCCTTTTCTCAGGGCTTGTCTACATCAGAAAGTTGCAGCGCTGGTGAGGGAGTTACAGTGCTGCAACTTTGAAGGTGTACACATCTGCAGGGCATCACCAGCGCTGCAACTCCCTGTTTGCAGCGCTGGCCGTACTCCCGTTTTGTCTCGGGTGTAGAGGATCCAGCGCTGGTGATCCAGCGCTGGTAATCCAATGTAGACACTTACCAGCGCTTTTCTTGACCTCCGTGGAAGGAGGAAGCCTCTGGTAATCAAGCTGGTCTCCTTTCCCGGTTTGCTCTCTCGTTCCCGGAACCCCGAGCAAGCAGGTCTCCTTCCCTGCGGTTTGCTGGGTGGCTCCGGGAACGCGAGAGCAAACCGTGGTGAAGCTGGTCTCCTTTCCCGGTTTGCTCTCTCGTTCCCGGAACCCCGAGCAAGCAGGTCTCCTTCCCTGCGGTTTGCTGGGTGGCTCCGGGAACGCGAGAGCAAACCGCGGCGAAGCTGGTCTCCTTTCCCGGTTTGCTCTCTCGTTCCCGGAACCCCGAGCAAGCAGGTCTCCTTCCCTGCGGTTTGCAGGGTGGTTCGGGGAACGCGAGAGCAAACCGCGGCGAAGCTGGTCTCCTTTCCCGGTTTGCTCTCGCGTTCCCGGAACCCCCCTTGAAGCCGCCCAACAGCGCTGCAGTGTGGCCACATCTAACACCACTTGCAGCGCTGGTTGCTGTAAGTGTGGCCACTCTGCAGCGCTGGCCCTATACAGCTGTACTAATACAGCTGTAACAACCAGCGCTGCAAAATTTTAGATGTAGACATGGCCTCAGTCAGTCCCTTACTCTGTTTTTCTCCCCTTCTGGGAAGAGTGCAAGTCTTCCTGGCTGGAAGAATTCAGTACTCGCTGGCAGCTTCTCTGCTTCTCTCACTCCCCCCCTGCTTCCCTGCCAGGGAGGGTTTAAAAAGGTCTCCAGCAGTTGGGGCCAGCTGAACCTAATTAGTTCCCTGGCAACCCCTGTTCCAACTGAAACTTATTCCTCCATGGCTATCTCCTCTCAATGAATAGGGAGAGGCCTTTTAGCCCCTCTGGGACTAATTACTATCCCTTCTTTGGTAGCTATTTGCCACATAGCCCCGCCCGCCGCTCAACACTACGGGGTTGGGTTACTTGGGTCGGAAAGCAGTGCACCCTCGACAGGCCATCCGCATTGCCATGTTGGGTTCCAGACCTATGTTGTACTGTGAAGTGGAAGGGTTGAAGCGACAGAAACCATCTTGTTACTCTTGCATTTTTGTCCTTGTTTTGGTGCATCCATTGCAAAGGGGCATGGTCCGTGACCAGGGTAAACCTCCATCCAAGTAGATAGTAGCGGAGGCTTTCTATGGCCCATTTTACTGCCAGGTATTCCTTCTCCACTATGGTGTATTTCCGTTCCCTAGGTAGGAGCTTCCTAATGAGGAAGAGGACGGGGTGTTTGTCATCTCCGACCATTTGTGAAAGCACCGCCCCCAGCCCTACTTCAGAGGCGTCCATCTGTAGGATAAACTCCTCCCCCCAGTCTGGGGCTACTAGTACGGGGTCTGTGCAGAGGGCCGTCCTCAGATCTGCAAAAGTGGCTTTGGCTGCCGCCGACCATTTTACTATGTCTGGGTCCCGAGCTTTGGTTAGGTCCGTTAATGGGCATGCCCTGGTGGCGAAGTGGGGAATGAACCGTCTATAGTACCCCACTAGTCCCAAGAATGCTCTGACCTGTTTTTTCCGGAGTGGTCGGGGCCACTTCTGTATAGCTTCTAACTTGTTGAGCTGGGGCTTCACCACGCCCCTCCCCACTATATACCCAAGGTACTTGGCCTCAGCTAACCCAATCGAACATTTGGAGGGATTTTCAGTCAGTCCTGCATTCCTCAGGGTGTCTAGGACTGCTTCTACCTTCTCCATGTGCGTCTTCCAGTCGGGGCTATATATGATGACATCATCGAGATAGGCAGCCGCGTACCTTCCATGGGGTCATAACAGTTTGTGCATTAGCCATTGGAAAGTAGCGGGGGCCCCATGCAACCCAAAGGGGAGAACAGTGTACTGATATAGTCCTTCTGGAGTTGCAAAGGCCGTCCTCTCCTTGTCGGCCTTAGCCGGGGGATCTGCCAATAACCCTTAGTAAGGTCAAGGGTAGACATAAACCGTGCCTTTCCCACTCTGTCAATCAGTTCATCTATCCTGGGTATAGGGTATGCGTCAAATTCTGACACCTCATTCAGCTTGCGGAAGTAATTGCAGAACCTCATACTGCCATCTGGCTTAGGCACTAAAACCACAGGACTGGACCATTGACTATGAGATTCTTCGATGACTCCTAGGGCCAGCATCTTCCTGACCTCTTTCCTAATCTCCTCTCTGTTGGCCTCCGGGATCCGGTATGGCTTGACGTTCACCTTCACTCCAGGCTCTGTGAAGATGTGATGGTGAACCTCAGTAGTCCTGCCTGGCTTTTCCGAGAACACATCCCGGTTCCGTTTGATCAGGCTGATCACTTCTGATCATTGTTCCGGAGTCAATTCCAGGGATAGTCCCACCAGGTTGGGCTAATTGCCTTTAGGGGATGGTGCCCCCAGTGCAACCACCGGAGCTTCTCTATCCTGCCAAGGCTTCAGCAGATTTATATGGTAGAGCTGCTCCAGCTTCTGGCAACCTGGCTGCCGGACCTTATAGTCGACTTCTCCTACAGCTTCTATTACCTCATATGGCCCCTGCCACCTGGCCAGGAGCTTGCTCTCCGCTGTGGGTATGAGCACCATCACCCGGTCCCCTACCTGGAACTTCTGGGTCATTGCTTGATGATTGTAATACATCCGTTGAGCCCCCTGGGCCTTCTCCATGTGTTCACGCACAAGGGGGGTGACTCGGGCTATTCGGTCTTTCATCTGCAGCACATGTTCCACAACGTTTCTCCCCAGGTTCAGCTGCTCTTCCCAGTCTTCTTTAGCCAGATCCAGTATGCCCCTGAGGTGTCGACCATATAACAGCTCGAAGGGGGAGAATCCAGTGGAAGCCTGAGGGACTTCCCATACGCCAAACAGTACATAAGGCAGCAGGGCGTCCCAGTCTTTCCTGTCACGACTAATCACCTTCCGTAACATATTTTTCAATGTCCTATTGAAACGTTTGATGAGGCTATCGGTCTGGGGATGGTAGACTCATGTTCTAAGGGTCTGTATGTGGAGCATGGTACACAAGTCCTTCATCAATTTAGACACAAAGGGGGTCCCGTGGTCTGTCAGGATCTCCTTAGGTATTCCTACGCTGGAAAAAAACTGGACTAATTCTTCGGCTATGGTCTTGGACATGGTATTCCATAGGGGAATGGCCTCGGGGTATCGGGTAGCATAATCTAGTACTACCAGGATGTACTGATGGCCCCAGACTGACTTCTCCAGTGGCCCTACTAGGTCCATAGCTATTCGCTCAAATGGAACCTCAATAATTGGCAGAGGTACCAGAGGGGCCCTTAAGCATTGTCGGGGCTCATGTATTTGGCATTCCGGCCAGGAGGTACAATATCGCCGGATGGCCGCATAAATGCCAGGCCAAAAAAACCTCTGTAAAATCCGATCGAGGGTCTTATCTACCCCTAGATGGGCCCCGAACAGAGGACTGTGGGCCTGATCCATTACACTCTCTGATGCTTCCGGGGGACCAAGAGTTGTTCTATGAATTGCTCTTGGACGCGGACTACTCTATATAGCAGATCCTTCTTAATCATATAATATGGCCCTGGGCCCTTAACTCTCCCCTCCACTGGGACCCCATTTACCTCCACTATTTCCTTATGAATATTGTGGTATATGGGATCATTGGCCTGATCCTGACCAAAATTCCCACGTGCAGTCCCTATTTGTCCAAATTTGGGGGGGTCTACCTCCGTCTCCCCCTCGGGGAGAACCCCTGGGGAACCAGGTCCAACGATAGGGTTGTTGATGGCAGACCCAGTTCCGCTGTCAGCTGAGCCCTTTCTTTCCCCTGCCAGTGTAGCCTTCAGGTACTGAGTCAGGATCCTCGTCCCCCTCCTTTTATCTGCCCTTTGTCCCCTCCGAGTCTTCCTGGTCTTCCCCGGCAAGGAGAACAAATTTGGGCTAAACTCACGGAAGGCTGGGGAAGGGTCACCTCTCTGGGCCACACCCTGGGTCCCAGGGTCATTATTTTCTTCTACCTCGTCCCCGGGGAGTAGACCACCAAACCCCGGGAAGTCTCGTCCGATAAGGACAGGGTAGAGGAGTTTCAGAACTACTCCCACCGTCAACTTAGTGGGGTTTCCGAGAACTTCTATGCTTACATGGATGGTCGGATAATAGTTGACGTCCCCATGCACACAGGATATTCCCGAGTGTTTGGCCTGGGATAGTTGGCCTGGCCTGACTAGCTTCCCTGAGACTAATGTGATTGCACTTCCTGAGTCTTAACGGGCCTAGTGCATCTATGAGGGACCATCGCAACCCCAACTAGACTTATTAGCTCGCATGGTCCCCCTATATCTCCCAGTTCACCTTGCATAGGCTCCCCTAGATTTGGGCATTGGGCAGCAATATGCCCTAGTTCGCCACAGGCATAACATCGGTACCTTGCTCGGGACAACCCCCTATTTTTTGGGCTGCTGGGATTTATCCCCCGAGTCCTTCTCCCCCAGTCCTCCAGTCTCTCCAGGACTGCCGGCTGCTCTTCTTCCTCCTTCCTCCCCTCCATTTTCCGACCTGGCGCTAAGGTAAACCGGGGCCTTGGCACAGAGACTGGTCTCCAATTCTGGCGCCTTCCTTCCCCGGTGGTCCAAGAAAGTTCTTGAGCTGCTGAGTGTCTCTCTGCGAGAGCAACTAGTTCATCATAAGAGGCGGGATCATTTTGGCGGACCCACCCTCGTATGTCCAGCGGCAACCCCCTCGTGTACCTGTCCAATACCAGAATTTCCACTACCTTCTCTGGCCCATGGGTCTCGGGGCGGAGCCACTTCCGAGCGAGGTGTATCAAGTCAAATAGCTGGGACCTTAGTGCTTTGTCATCCCAGTACTTCCACTCGTGGAAGTGCCCTTACAGCCGGCGTCACGCCTGCCCTTGCCAGGATTTCCGCCTTCAGCTGAGGGTAGTTCATAGCTGCTTCTGGGGTCATGTCAAAGTAGGCTTTCTGGGCCTCCCCACACAGGAATGGAGCCAGGAGGCCTGCCCACTGGTCTTGGAGCCAGGCCTCCCGCAGTGCCGTCCTCTCGAATGCAAGGAGATATGCCTCTACATCATCATCTGTTGTCATTTTCTGCAAATAGTTGCTCGCCCGTAGCAGCCGGGTCCCCTGGGCCCTGTGTTTCAGCGTGGTCAGGGCTTTCAACTGGTTCACTACTTCATTCAGGGTGGCTCGATCTTGGGCCACCTGGCTCATCAGCAGCTGGTTTGTCTCCTGTTGGACACGTACTGACTCTTGCTGGGCCGCCGCCTGTACTCTGGTAGCCTCTTGTTGAGCCGCAGTGGCCTGTATCAACGCCTTCACTACATCCTCCTTTTTTGTTGTTGTTTTTTTGTGATTTTACCTTGCCCTGAGATGGCTTGCCACAGAGCCTCACTCACTATGCCATTCCACTCCTGACACCATGTGTGGCAAAGTACCTGTTTCTCCTCTGCTGGCTCAGTCCCCTTTTTCCCTGGAGACACAGGCTTGGGCAGAGTAAAGTCCCTCCTGGTCGCGCAGGGTCTGGCTGATCCTTTTCTCAGTCAGTCCCTTGCTCTGTTTTTCTCCCCTTCTGGGAAGAGTGCAAGTCTTCCTGGCTGGAAGAATTCAGAGTCTTACTGCACCTACTCGCTGGCAGCTTCTCTGCTTCTCTCACTCCCCCCCTGCTTCCCTGCCAGGGAGGGTTTAAAAAGGTCTCCAGCAATTTGGGCCAGCTGAACCTAATTAGTTCCCTGGCAACCCCTGTTCCAACTGAACCTTATTCCTCCATGGCTATCTCCCCTCAATGAATAGGGAGAGGCCTTTTAGCCCCTCTGGGACTAATTACTATCCCTTCTTTGGTAGCTATTTGTCCTGGGCTTGCCACAGGTTGTTCTTGTTTCTTGTGGGAATGAGTTCTATAGTCTAGCTCCTGCACTGTAGCAGTTCGGGTCCTGCCCTCATGAGCTCAGCCCTAGTGGCTGGCAGTTTAAATTGTTTCAGTGGAAGGTATTTGTTGTGGCAGGTTACGGTCATAGAAAGAAGGGTGGTTTCTCAAGTGGCTGATCCCATGGAGGGCTTTCAATATCAGCACAGAGACCTTGAACGGGACTCTACTCTCAGTGAGATGACAATGAAAAGAGCATCGTGTTCATAGTTATCTGTGTCACTAAGCAGACTGGCTGCTGAGTTTTGCACTCTTTTTCATGGTGCATGATTCTTTCTTAGGTTCTAATGAATTGCAATATTGATGCACAATCCACCCAAACAAAACATACCAATAATACTACTAACTACTGTACCAGCAGCATGCTAAAAATCCACACAATTCTGCACTGGCACTGATCTTAGGAAGTACAGTTAGTGGTATAACATCTCATTTAAAAGAACATCCCAGCAGAGATTCCTCACCATAGTCTTTGGAGGTATTCAAAATTATGTATTCAGAGATCATTAAGAAATTGCTATTAACAGCAGGCTACGAACGACTATAGGGAGCTTAATTCCATAAACCCCATTGGTATCACTGACATGTCCAAGGAAGGGTTTTTAATTGGAAAGTACCAACATTTTTCAGAGATCATAGAAGATTATGTATATGAATTTGTGTAGTCAGAAGTTAGGATCTGTACCATATGTAGAAAATATTTTCGGGGCTGAAAAGGCCCCATAGCTTAGTGTACAGAAAAATAAACAAATGTGTTTTTGTTAAAGTTAGAAGAACCTGAGTAATAAGGACAACCTAGAGGGATTGGATACACAGTTGCCAACTTTCACATGGTAAATAAGCACCCTGACTTTCACGATAAGCAAAAAATCAAGCGACTCCCATTTCCAAACAAGCCAATCCCTATGAACCACCACACTGTGTGAATAGATCCTCTCAGTGTGCAGTCTGGGACTGTGGTGGGCCTGCTGTGCACACCCCTGACTCTCTGTCCCCCCCTTGCCCCTGCTTGCTGGGAGCCGATCCAAAATAGAAAAAAAAAAAAAAAGCAACAAGCTACAAGCCTAAAATTAGCCAGCAAGCAACTCACAAATCAGTTAAGCTAAAAACAAGCCCAATTTCTGCATTTTTTCGTGGGTTTGGCATGTCTGACCGGATCCTGCACCCGTCAAACCAATGGGAGTTTTCTTATTGACTTGAATGGGAGCAGGATCAAGCCCAGACTTGATACAATAATTCTCTCGATGAGAGAGAGAAGAAAAAGAAAGGTACCCCCCAAATTGAAATCTATCCAGTTATGTTAGAGGTATAAAATAGTGTAATGCTGCAGTAACAATTACTCACAAGTCAGACTGAACCTTTCCAGTGTGTTGAAAAAAGTTTGTATGTCTGTTCCTTAGGACTTGATTCTTTCTCTATCTCACACACACTCACCCCAAAGTGGAACATGACATACAAGGTTTTTCAACAACCCGGAAATGTTCAGTTTGAATGGTGAGTAAACATTCTGAGCAGGTCTTATTTTAGCTGAACAAGTCTCGCTAATCTCTGTGTAAAAAGAATGATCTCCAGGCTGATGTGAGGAACTTGTGTTTAGATTTTTAACTGGCTACTCTTCTTTTCTGATAGCATAACGTAACTAAACAGTGACATAAGGGACAGTGTAAAAACATTTCCTTTCATTTAATGTGGCCTTTGATATCGATCAGTATAAAAACCATGAAATAACCTTGCCTTGCTGTCACAGGCACAGTCCCGTCACCCTGGATTCCTTGCTGCAAACATTTCTCACGCACATAAGTGGCAAGTAAACACCCTGTGCTTTATTTACAACACACTTTACAAGTGTTTGTTTCACACTGCATAAGGCTTTCCTGTGAACCTTTTCCTCTCCTGTCCTGTGCCTGGGTAGTAGGTAAAGAATCTCACTGAGATTTTGGACTGCTTTCCCGTGCCTTCCAGCCTGCACCCCACCCCCTCTTTTAACCATTCTCAGCTGAGGAGTGAATCCCCTCATTGACTGGTTAATCACCTGGTTCTTAATTACCTCATCACTTTTGCTCATATCTGGATGCTCACCAAGTGCACAGAGTGGAGTGGTCCAGTCAGCCTTAAACTACACCTCTACCCCGCTATAACGTCGGTTCGCATATAGAGTGGAAGCAGTGGGGCTCCAGCAGCGCTTTAAACGGTCTGGGGCTCTGGCTGCTGCAGGGAGCCCAGGGCCCTTTAAATCACCACTGGAGCCCTGCCACCACCACTACCCTGGGGCTGCAGCAGCGGGGCTTGCCGGCAATTTAAGGAGTCCAGGCTCCCCACAGCAGCTGGAGCTCGGAGCTCTTTAAATCACCACCAGAGCCTTGCCGCTGCTACCCCGGGGCTGCCGCAGCGGGGCTCGCTGGCCATTTAAAGGGCCCAGGACTCCAGCTGCTGCAGGAAGCCCTGGGCCTTTTAAATCACTGCTGGAGCTCTGCCGCTGCTCTGTCCCGGGCTCTTTAAATCACCACTCCGACCCTGCCACTGCTACCCTGCTATAACGGCGTTTCACCTATAACATGGTAGTGATTTTTTGGCTCCCCACGACTGCGTTATATCGGGTAGAGGTTTACTCACATATTGTCACACTTACTAATTAAGCTTTGCCAAGAGGAAGTGTCATTCTTAAATAGTTGATGCAACTGTAATTGACAGTGGCCCAGTCCTCAGCTGTTGCCAAAGGGTTGAATTGAAGACAATGGATCTACACCAATTTACACCTGGCTGAGGATTTAAACCCTGTGATTCTTATATCACCGAAGAGCTGGTAGGACTACATTAAAAAAATTCTAATCTGTATAGAAGGAATAGATCAGGAATCAGACAGAATAGTTAGTGCTTTAGAAGTGGATATTTGCCAACTCAAGACTGATGGGACTACGATTCACCTAATTTATTATCATTATACATGTTTCCAAGTCATCTATCATTGTAGTACATTATCTGGGTGATATGTACATAATTTGGAAGATGATCAATTATACACAAAGGGAACATAACTCTTTTCTCCTTTCCTACTGTCTCAAATCCACCTTCTTAGAGACGGCTGGAGTTGGCCTGACACTACAACTCAGTTAGAAAAAGCTTTCACAGAGAGCTTTGTCTTGTACTATGTCCTGAAGATGTCTTGATCTCAGCCTGCAAGAATTCTACAGCAGAAACCTACCAATGAGCAATATATGCGTATAGCATGTACAAACTGTACCCTAGGAGCCACATTTTCTTTGCCAATTACAACTGCTGCACATGATTGTTAAGAAGACTCTCCCTGGGGTCAGTCTTTCAGATCTATCAAGATTAGATTTTGAACTAGACTCATAACTAATCTGACAGTATATGTGGACAACAGAGCACTGTTGTAATATGCTCTTATCCATATGCTCTACCTAAAATGATACATGATACATTCTGGCTACAGGAAGGTCCATATCCAAGTAGAAAGGGGACAATCTCTTGGCCAGATTGAAGGTGAAAGAAAGTATTTCTGGTCGCTGGCAATATTTAGGAATCCAGAGGAAGAGATGAGTTCAACAGAAGATTCCACTAACACAGCTGGAGGATAGATGCCTTCAACTGAGGGTGGAGGCCATTGTTCCTCTTTGTTCCTTAAGGGCTTGAGTTGTGCCTTTTTGTTTTAGGGAGCAGCCTGCTTTGTTTCTCTCTGTTTTGGGGTTCTTGTTTGTTGTTCTGAATTCTAACACATCAAGTAGTGTTATGCTGTAACCTTCCAGCAAGAGTACTTTATGCTTTTATCTATCTTCTCTGTGTGTATGCCATGAACATAACAGACAATCATTGATGAGGATAGGACTATTAATAAAAGAAGAAGAAGAGAAAGTAGAGATAAAATGACTCCATATGGCAATGCAGACAGTTCCCAGTGTAATAAAACCAAGAGGCACAACTCAACTCATCTTACTCTAGGCTGACACTGATCACACAAATCCCTACAGAGAGTCCCCTAGCCTGCAAGCAGGACCAGGAAGCCACCACACTCTTCATGCCATAGCTTGAAATTCCAACACAGTCCT
Organism: Gopherus evgoodei; assembly: GCF_007399415.2. NCBI lineage: Eukaryota > Metazoa > Chordata > Testudines > Testudinidae > Gopherus > Gopherus evgoodei. The sequence goes on from NC_044322.1 coordinate 13,738,712, forward strand.
CAGTATACCACAAGAAATACATTCCAAACAGGTCTCATCCCTGCTCTGTTGAAATGTGTAATTCTCAAAGAAAACCTCCAATAATAATATAAACATATGACTCACACGAACCAAACAAAATAAATGAAGGCATTCCCAATTACTGATCAAATTTTAAAAAGTGTCTTTGCTCTGACATTATTTCTTATGCAGACTAAAATGGGACGAAAGCAGTCAGTTAAAATATGTGTATACTATGTGTTCTGTATATAAAAGTTAACCTCTATGCAGAGCCTAATTTAATAGATGGGTAGAAAATCTAAATAAGCAGCTCCAGAAAGATTTATGAAACGGAGAAAGAGCTATATTTAAATACACATCATATTTCTCCCCGTGTCTTAGGAATTAAGAGGTATGAGTGCCTTATGGCTAAGGCTCAGGTTCAGTATTCAGGAGATCTGAGTTCAATTCCTGGCTTTACCATAGATTTTGGGTGATGTGAGGATAAATACTTGAGAGTTGCATCGAAATAATATGATGCGGGACCATATAAGTACCAAAATAGACAGTATCCCTGTAAGGGAGAGCAGCTGGAAATGCAGAGAGGAGGCTTCATTTTTAGTATACATCTGCATAGATTCAAGAATGAGATCGAAATGTTATGGTCTTGAATAGGAACCCATGTCCAGTTTCTATCAATATACCCGCTATATTAGTCACCATCAATTTTTGGTGTGCAGGCCTCTTTATAGTCTGAAATCTACATACTGCCTTTCTTCAGCATTTGGCCGGTTTAAAAGAAAACCCCACAAGCTAAACAACTCTATAAAGCTATCATTTAAAAATATAAACTAATGGATACTGCAGGATGAATGCATTACACACACAAATCTGCCATTCACACTCCTCGGTCTTTTCTCACATCCTCTTGTGGCTTGGCTATGTACTCAGCCGCATTATGCAAGACATCCAGATTGAACAGCCTTGTATTTTTCTTCCCTTGTGTGAGCTTGTCTTTGATTTTTCACATACACCTTACTTAGGAGCTCTCATAATTACAGTGCTAGTATAATTTATCCTCTTCTAAAAATGTGCTGCATTATGAGGTGATGTGGAAATATGTATGCAACATCAGAAAAAAAGCGATGAGCCTTCCAGAAGGTAAGTATGAGTACGAATGTTGATAATGATAACATCCCTTTTGCACTGAACATCAGCGATTCTGCTCATTTCAACAGAAGTCTGTGAAACAGGGGGTCAACTTCTGCTCTTAGTTACACTGATTTAAATATAGATCAGGGGTTGGCAACCTTTCAGAAGTGGTGTGCCGAGTCTTCATTGATTCACTCTAATTTAAGGTTTCGAGTGCCTGTAATACATTTTAATGTTTTTGGAAGGTCTCTTTCTATAGGTCTATAATAGATAATTAAACTATTATTGTATGTAAAGTAAATAAGGTTTTTAAAATGTATAAGAAGCATCATTTAAAATTAAATTTAAATGCAGACCCCTCGGACCAGTGGCCAGTACCCAGGCACTGTGAGTGCCATTGAAAAGCAGCTCGCATGCCGCCTTCGGCACCTGTGCGATAGGTTGCCTACCCCTGATATAGAGTAACTCCACTGTAACTAAGTATTTGTAAAAGAAGAATTGAGCTGTGACAAAAAGAGCTGAGAACATTTGGCTCATCATTTCTAAATACCAAAACAAAATTAATTTTATAAGTGACTTCTTAGTAGTGGGTAATTTTTCCCCCTTCCTTGATTTAACCCCTAGCCATATATTTATATATAGCTTGAGAACTGTAACAATAGGTCATTTTGGCAATTCTCTTTGAGATATCATTACCAGCATAAGTCAAGCCCTTATACGGACAGACAAACGGGTTACTAGAAAGGTCAGTACAAATAGTAAAAAAGCTAATAATAAAAAGCCCATATGGATTCCAGAGGTAGAATACCACAACACATTTCACAATGCTCTGTTAGGATCACCAATTCAGAGACTCAAGGACAGAAGGAGAAAATCCATAGTGCTTTTATAGGAAAACTCGATAACTGAGAGATGTCTTTATATATAATTATACAGTCACAGAAATGTAGTGTTGGAAGGGACCTCAAACGGTCATCTAGTCCAGCTCCCTGTGCTGAGGTTGGACCAATAAAATCTAGACCATCCCTGACAGCTGTTTGTCTAACCTGTTCTTAAAAACTCCAGTGAGGTGATTCCACAACCTCCCTTAGAGGCCTATTCCAGTACTTCATTATCCATATAGTTAGAAAGTTTTCCCTAATATCTAACCTACATCTCCCTTGCTGCTGAATAAGCTCCTTACTTCTTGTATTATTATCAGTAGCTATGGGGAACAATTGATCACCAGTCCTCTTTATAACATCCCTTAACATATTTGAAGACTGTTATCAGGTCACCCCTCACTCATCTTTTCTCAAGACTAAACATACCCAGTTGTTTTTTTTACCCTTTCCTCATAGGTCAGATTTTCTTAAACCTTTTATCATTTTTCTTGTTCTCCTCTAGACTCTCTCCAATTTATCCAAATTTTTCTCATATGTGTCTATAATTAGTTAATAGATAAAATTCCAGTAGACGGTGCTCAAGAATATTTACTATAGTTCCTAGGTTTTGTTGGACCAATCAAACTTGTTGATGAACACTGCAACTGCTCTTTACATCAGCTCTTAACATGATACCATCTAATGAGATTTTTATGCATAACTCCAAGAGACAAATCATTTTATTCTTACATTTCTTATTTAAACAAGACATACTGCAGGACAGTATTCAAACTTTCTGAAGGCTGTGGGCCAGTTTCTGATTTGATTTTACACCAGTGTAACTGAGATAGAAATCTGGCCCCATATAATTTGGAGAGAAATTTGTTCTGAATAGAGAGGTAAAATGTATGAGTAATAAATTATAGATAAAGAAATAAATAATTTCACTAGTTATTCAATGCACTGAATATCTCCGAGTTTGAAAGGCTTTTATATCATTAAATATTTTTAATTGACGCTTTAATAGATAAAATTAAAGAAAAATAGAAGGGTGTTTAGTCTAAAACTACTTGAGATAGGACTGTTTGTCTTCCACTGTAACACCCTTTACCTGATTACAACAATATAAATTATCTCACTGAGACACAAAGATATGGTATGCTCATGAGATTCTAGGATTCTGTTTAGGCTCAAAGAGAGAATCCATCATGTTTCATATACTCATGTAAAGAAAGCTACCCAGTCAAAATCAGATATGTAACTTCAAGCTCCCTACTAAATCTTTGCTTCAGGGAAGAAGCAGAGATATAAAACCTGAAAAAGATTTATAAATCATAATTTAGAGTTAAATATGAGAGTAGGATTTATGAACTTGATTATTATGGCAGGACTTCAGAGCCCTGATTTATAGCCTAAATCTCATGTGTGAAATAAGGTTGGTGTGAACAAAATCTTTTTATTTAGGGATTTATCACATGATTTGTAAATCTGTCATTGAATTTGTATATCTGCCTTAAGACACAGAAGAATGGTAAATGTGTCTGTGAATTTGTAAACCCATCTTGCCATCAATCAAGTGCTTTAGAAATGAGATTGGATAATTGCAATCTTAGAAATAAGTTTGTAAAGTAAAACACAGTCCTCCAGATTTAGTGAGAAGATTTATAAATCAGAACTTTGTATATCTAACAGCTGCTTACGTTACCGACCAAACCATTTTTAGAATCTTCCCTAGCATTGCTGTAAATCCAGAAATGGATTTATAAATCATTCCTCAAGTCCCCCGTATCTCATCATTTGTCTCTCACAGCTGTGTTTGCTCTACACTACTGAGGTTCCGACTCAGCAAAGTACTTAAGGGGAGAGGCCTAATATCAAGCATTTGAGCAGGAGACTACTCAGAAACCTAACTACCTTGCTAAATTGGATCACGAGCTCTGACATCCATTGCCACTGATCATCAAATACAGACCCTACCGTAATTATAGCCACGTTTCTTGCCAACAAGAAAAGGTCATTTTTGACTTGTTGACCCTTCTAGTGTTTCATATTGGACTGAACTCTAAGCTAAGTATGAACATTTGGGCAGAGAAAACAAAAGGCAGATAATTATACAGTAGAGACCTGGGTGTACCTCTCATAGGCTATAACAAATTTTCTATGACATCATAGTCCTACTTACTGAATTCCATGTACTGATACCATAAGGGTGAAATCCTGGCCCCACTGAGGTCAACAGCAAAATTCCTAATGTCAGTCACTGCCACCTCAAGCCAGGCAGACCTATTTATCATGGGCGGTGGGTATCATAGGCTGGGGGAGGCTATGCTTCCCCAAACAGCCAAGTGTGGCCTCGCCCACACTCTGACCTCACCTGTCCTCCAACTTCCCGCTCTGTGTGGCTAGAGTCCAGTCTCCCTGTGGTATGGTCCTGGCTCCAGCTGCATCACCCGCCCTCCCGACTCTCCAGGTCTGGAGAGGCTGCAGCTGTGCAACCCACCCTCCTGGAGCTCCGGGGCTCCAGGGCTAGGTGGGGCTGCAGCCATGCCGCATGCCCTCCTGTCGCTCTGGGCTGGGGGAGCTGTGGCCACGCACCTGCCCTCCTGCTGCTCCTGGGCTAGGGCGGGGGCTAGCCTGGGGTGGGTGACAGAAGGGCGGGGCTGGGAGTTAGCCTCCCCCAGCTGGCAGTTCACGTGCCACCCATGCTGTCTATCTATACTATCACCTACAGCTAAATCCTGTATTGCTTAAACTTCCTTTACACTAACGGACACAGCTTAATTCCTAGTTATTCTTTTGATCTGGGTCATTACAAAGTAGAAGCTAAACAAAATAACAATATTGAATAGATTTCCCTCAGCCTCACCTCAAGCTGTACTAAAAAAAAGGATGAAAGAAACTGAGACAGTCCCAACAAAGTGTCCCTTTGCATTTAATTGCCATAAAACACTCTGGAAAACTTGGAAATACTGATAAGATTTCAGACTGTCACATGGAAACTTGAACCAGTATTTATAAAAACATTTGAACTGAGATAGGGTTCTTTCCAGTATCTGACAACCAATGAATTAATATCCCATTACATTGTTCTTAGAATTTTAGGTTAATATTCATGAGGGTTAATCACAATGGGATTGTCACTCAGAATTCTAACAATGGTTATTCAAGTTCAGTAACCCTTGCCACTATGATAACAGTGGGTTTTTAAAGAGGATGGTAGTGGTAGTGCTGTTGGTATGCAGGGGCGGGCGGAGTGGGGAGACAGTTTTAGTAAAGGGCTGTTCTTCACTTATACTGCACCTTCCATTTTCTCAAAGAGCATCTGATCTCTGGAAAAACAACTTAACACTGTATGTTTCTTTATGTCATGTATGCTATAGATTTTATCAGCTGCAGTGGTTCTCCAAAATTTGTAATATTTATTAGTGGTATCAAAGTCCTTAAGTCTAAGGGGAAAAAATAAGATTAAAACAATTCCAGGTTTTACTGCTATAAAAATTGATAACTGCAAAACTTAAACCTTGATTGACCTCACACTGTTCCTCTCAGTCACATGGAATCTCAGCTCATAACAAAGGCAAAAGGAGATGTATGTCCCTAACACTGCAAGTGAGTCTGGGTGTACTTCTCATAGGCTAAATCAATTACTCACCTTCATCAGAGTCCTGCCTACTGAATTCCATGTGTTGATGTGCTAAGGGCAAAATCCTGGCCCCACTGAAGTCAATGGCAAAACTCCCACTGACAACAGTGGAGCCAGGATTTCACCCTAGTAATGTAACTAGCTGTCACTGCCATCTCAAGCCAGGCAGAGCTATCTCTACTTGACCCAAATTATCAGCTTCCCATAAAAGAGATGTATAATATAATTATGAAACAGAAGCAGATGGGAAAACAAAAGCAGGGGTATGTTCTCATCTCATTGGGGAAAGCTTGTTCTTCTGCGCTGAGTCTGGAATTGGAAGCAAATATCTGAGTTCCAATCCTCCAATTTCCCCCCATGACTTGCTGTGTTAACTCTCTGTCTCAGCTTTCCTGTCTGTAAAATGGGGATAGCACTTTACTTCATGAGAGGTTTGTGAGGATTTATATAGGTTAAACACTAAAGTTCTAAAGCACAACGGGCCACATTTTCCCAGCATACTCAGTATGGCTGAGCAGTTTCTCCTTCAGCAAGAAGTCCCACTGACGATCTCAGTGGAACTTTTTTCAGTGCTAGTTACCACTCAGTATGAATAAAGTGACAAAATCTAATCCTATGTAAATGCTAAGTGTTATGTCCAAAGGTTCACCCCTCTGCAGCTGACCAGGTACCATGCACAATTTATGTCCCACTTATGCTCTGATTGAGTGAGTGCTTAAGTCACAGCTAAGTGCTTAGGCCTTGTGCTGCCCCTCTACATACTGATTAATTTCACCCTGCATGCTTTGGGGAATGTTGAGTTTTTGACACCCACAACCTCAAATTGTGAGTTATATCCAGAAATCCCCGCTTGATGTCTCATTTCACCTTTGCCAAAGGATATGCTATATTTTTTGCAAAAGGATTATTTGAGATATAAAAAAAAGATGTAAAAAGAAACAATGGAAAATTATCTGACAAGAAAATCAATGGAAAAGTCACAGATGACACATTGCTTGAAAGAAAAACACTGATAACCTTGATCATCTGAAATCTTTTTAGTTGTACCATTTCTTTCATTTAAACCCTCATTTTAAAGAGTAAAGTAAGGTTAACTTACTGAAGGTGATGCTTGGTTGTGTGTGAACCATTTCTGGGTGATAGTTAGTTTAGCTAACAGCAGAACAATCAAATACGTTTGTATTAAGATGTATTAAAATTACTGACAATGTCAAGGCCTGCGAAGAACCAGTAGGACCTTATCTCAATCTATGATCTTGTTCTCCAGAATCTGTTTTTATGTAATTAAAACAATCAGTTATTAGCTGTAATGGTCATAAAGAAAACAAAACAAATGTGAGATGAGTGTAAGCAATATAACTATGAGTTTATCTAAACTGGAGTTTCTGAAGAATGGCTATTGAGGAACAGCTATTCCTGAATAATTCCACATGCAGACCTTTTTATTCCAGAATAAGAATGACTTGATCCTGTTTACTTTGACGCACTTTCAGCATGGATGCAAGTCTCTGGAAAGCCTGGAACAGCTCTAAGAGGTGTGAACTACCCTGTTCATCTCAGTGAGACATTAATTTAGATGCCCAGTGTTGATCATTTAAATGTCACCACAATTAATTATTTCATTCCTATGTAAGAATGGAGAGGGAGGGCTGCAGATCTGTACAATCTACGGAATATTGTCTCATTTTCTTCCCACTTGTGGGAGGTGTTTAAGAGATATCGCCACTTACTTTCCCTCTCCCCCAATAAATAAGGACCCAAGCCCAAGGAGACTAGCAGAGCCAAAGGCAAGTCTCTCCAAAAGGAAATCAAACTCCAGAAGCCCAGTGGAGCTCAGGGAGCTACATGGTCATAATACACACATCTGCTTAATCTACAATGAGTGATGTGTTGTTCCAGCAACTCAGATGGATGGAGCTTATTTTGTGGGCAGAGCTAGAAGGTGTACTACCAACTCTCCCTCAGTCTGATTGGATGTATTTCTCCAATTTACTCACATATCTCACATGTGTTTAAAAATGAGAGTTTAAGGAGAACATTTAATGTACACAGCAAGATTCTGCCTACCCCTTACACATGTGCTGAGGCCTGACAGCATAAGAATTTTCCTCCTGCTTTTCATGGTCCATGTTTAGCCACACTGTTGTCCTTGTGCTCAGTGGTTGGGCTGCTCCATCTCTATGCTTGCGTAACTTGGGGACCATCTGTATTATTGGGACTGTCCCAATATTAGTGGCTTTGTCTTATACAGAACCCTATTATTCCCTCCCAAATAGGACTCTATTACCCCCCATTAAGTTCTCCTCACGCCTTCTATGGGTCATCTTAATTATCACTTCAAAAGTTTTTTTTCTCCTGCTGATGATAGCTCATCTCAATTGATTAGACTCTTCCTGTTGGTATGCATACTTCCACCTTTTCATATTCTCTGTATGTATAAATATCTCTTGTCTGTGTGTTCCATTCTAGGCATCCAAAGAAGTGAGCTGTAGCTCACGAAAGCTCATGCTGAAATAAATTTGTTAGTCTCTAAGGTGCCACAAGTACTCCTTTTCTTTTTATGAGAATCTCAGTTTTCATTAAAAATAACTCTCATGTTTTTTGCTATCATTGCTGAGGAGAAAAGCTGGAAAACTGGATCCGAGCGCACCTTAAAGGCCTAGAAACCAGAAAGTACATAAAAGAACCCACAATTCATTCTATATATTGTGGTTCTTTCATACATACAATCCCCTCCCCAAAATTATAGGTTTAACTATATAGATATATACAGAGAGATAGAGATAGAGATAGATCTATCTATATAGATATGCCAGAAAAAAAAAAGAACCACTCCCACCCCCCACAACTACTGAATTTTTGGGACTTGACTCATGATTTTTGAACATTTGGGGTTGGCAATACTGAGTATGCCTCCTGGTTCTCCCAGGAAGATGGTGGTCCTGTTCTGCTCCCAAGGCAGGGCCATTCCTTAAAGTCATGATTTGGCATTTAAAGAGTAAATCTGTGTGACCTAGTGTTAGGGTCACGACTGCGTTGAACACAATGAACATGAAAGCCAGTCAATTTTAAAAACAATTAAAATTCATCTATCCTGGGTTCTCCCCCAATTCCAGTTTTTATGGGCTTACTATCACATTGTCCTATTTTTCCCAAAGTTGCGGTGTAGAAAACCCTCGCAAACAAAGGATATACAGTAGAAATAGTGAAACTGATTATAAATAAGGTATTGTCAAGGGCACAGTGTAAATAAATAAAAAAATCTAATCTCTTTCAGAGACATTTGAAACAACAGCAGGCAAAATCATTCAGATAGAATACTGATTTTTTTAAAATAAACTATGTCTCTCTCATAGGTAAATTGCCACGCTACATAGTTTGCATACATTAAATAAAGTTACAATCAAATTCTTAGCTTATTAGTATGTGATTAGTATGTGATCCCTGGTTGGGATCTGACCTTGTGCTGAGCACTTTTCTAACATACATGAAGACAACCCCTACTCGAGGCCCTTGCAATGTACCATAAAAAGACATAACAAATGAGCAGTGGGAAGGGAAAGAGACAAAATGTACAAGGAAATGAGCAGGGTGACATTTTGGATAGGGCTTCCCTATAAAACTAGACATTTGCAAGTTATGTGTGAATCAATGTAGCCATTAGTTTATAAAGAATGCCAGCTACATCACTGACAATTTTTATGCAGTGTTTGAAGGAGACTGTTTTAAAATGGAATTCTTTACCTTGTTTCTTTTTGCTAGATTGCAGTCTCTTCTTAACTTACTGGCTAATTTTTTAAAGCCTTGAAAACCAATATAATTTTATTGATATTCTTGGCGGAAATAATTAAAACACATGCTGTAACATGTTAGATAAGCTTCAGGAAAGTAAGTCACTACTGCTCTTTATATATCAGCTGTGAGGGCATTCCCAATATTCATTTGCTGTCACTTACATCTCTTCATTCCAGCTCATCAGTATCAAAGTGGAATCCTGAGCTTAGCTCTACTGCCCTTCTTTGAGAGTCACCGAGTATCTCTCATTAAAAAAGCCTCTCTCTGTAAAGTAAAAAAAACATCCATTGTAGCAGGTGCATACATCATGTCCTGCAAACAAAAGTATTGATGGAGAAGTGGGAAGTGAAAACATCCATTTTTCCTCCAACAGGTTAAAATCCAGTCACTATTCTGGGAATTTGAACATGAAAAAATCCTCCCGTACTGATTTCAGCTTATTGTTCAGCTCAACTTCTTCTCTTCTTGTTACTAAATATACATTGTTTATTTATCAGTCAAAATGACATAACTGCAACTGCTCTTGTGAAGCCCAATCCTGCAAAGATGTATGCACATGAATAGCTTCAGTCTTGCAGGTACTTCCATTGATGTCAGTGGGCCTACTCGTAGGAATTAAGTTACTGACAAGTCTTTGAAGGATTGGGCCCATAACTTTTATATGTGGTTTTTAAAAGGGAGCGCACTACTCGGGTATTTGCATACGCAAACAGCAAATTAAATGAGCACATGACATTCAGTGTGTGTGCCCCACTGCAATACCGGCACATGCAAATTAGGCGCACAATTGTGTATGCATTATTTGAGAGTGAGTTTGAAAGTCAGCCCCCAAAATGAAGAGAACTAAAAGTGTAATGCATTCCAAGCATGCTACTAACACAAGAAACAGAATTTGTAACAGTATGTGGGGTGGAGTTTTCAAAAGCTCTCAGCACAGGCCTACCTTTGCTCCCATTGAAGTCACTGAGAATGTCACCATGTACTTCAGTGTGGGAGCAGAATTAGGCCACCGCTGAGTGCTTTTGAACTAGGGTGACCAGCTGTCCCAATAAAATAGGCACCATCCCGCAGTGGTGGCTCCGGACACCAGTGCACCAAGCACGTGCCTGGGCCGGCAAGCCACAGGCAGTGGCCTGCCAGTTGCTGTGAGTGGGAAGTCAGGCTTCCTTTGGCAGCATGCCTGCAGGAGGTCTGCCGGTCCCACGGTTTCGGCAGCAATTTGGCGGTGGGTACATCAAAGGCGTGGGACGGGTGGACCTCCTGCAGGAATGCCACCGAATCTATGTTACCAGTGGACCTCTATCATAAACAGATAGCTAAGGGTTAATGTCTCTTTCACCTGGAAAGGAGTAACCAAACACCTGACCAGAGGACCAATCAGGAAACAAGACTTTTTCAAATCTGGGTGGAGGGAAGTTTTGGGGTGTGAGTTCTTTGTTCTTTGTCTTGTGTCTGTGCCCTCTCGGCTCTGAAAGTGATTTTTCTATCTCCTGCCTTTCTAATCTTCTGTTTCCAAGCTGTAAGTACAAAGATAGTAAGACCATAGGTTTATATTGTTTTCTTTTGTATTTACATGTGTGTAGTTGCTGGAATGTGTTAAATTGTATTCTTTTTGGATAAGGCTGTTTATTCATTTTTTTCTTTTAAGCAAATGACCCTGTATTTGTCACCTTAATACAGAGACCATTTTTATGTATTTTTTCTTTCTTTTTATATAAAGCTTTCTTTTTAAGACCTGTTGGAGTTTTTCTTTAGTGGGGACTCCAGGGAATTGAGTCTGCAGCTCACCAGGGAATTTGTGGGAGGAAGAAGTCAGGGGGAAAATCTCTTTGTGTTACATTTACTAAACCTGACTTTGCATACCCTCTGGGTGAAGGGGGATGGGGGAGAGATTAGCTCTCTCGGTACCTGTGTTTTCCAGGACTGGAAACAGGAAGGGTGGAGTCCCTCTGTTTAGATTCACGGAGCTTGCTTCTGTATATCTCTCCAGGAACCCAGGGAGGGAACACCTGGAGGGGAGGAGGGGGAAGGGAAATGGTTTATTCCCCTTTGTTGTGAGACTCAAGAAATCTGAGTCTTGGGGTCCCCCAAGGAAGGTTTTGGGGAGACCACAGTGAGCTAGGCACTGTATAAATCCCTGGCTTGTGGCAGCATTATCAGGTCCAAGCTGGTAACTAAGCTTGGAGGTTTTCATGCTAATACCCATATTTTGGACGCTAAGGTCCAGATCTGGGAAAAATGTTATGACAACCTCCCGCAGGCATGGCACCAAAAGCCACCTGACTGCCGTGCCTGGGGCGGCAAAATACATAAAGCCGTCCTGCCATCCCAATATTTAGGTGTTTGTCCAGCATCCTGACCGATCTTTGGTCAGGACACAATTTGTCGCCATATATGTAGCGGTATTGTGTTTTGTTTTTTTTTGGCAGCAGTCAGCTTTTTTTTTTTTTTTTTGTTCCGCTGGCGACCCCTCCGCCATGTGTCCCAATATTTTCTTCCTCTCATCTGGTCACCCTATTTTGAACATCCAACCCTACTAGATCATATCCTGGCAGCAGAAGTTACTATAACTATAAAGTTGCTGAATAGAAACCACTGCACCAGAGGTTCCCTATTTTCTAAATTCATAGATTTTGAGGCCAGATAGTATTAAGATAGTACAAATAATATTTAATAATTATGGTGATCGAGGCTGAACTGCATTAAAAAAAACAGAGAAATTTCATCAGGTGATTCCTGGATAAGTCTATCACTTTTGCTTGAGCGATAGCATCTCTTGCAGAAAGATGTCCAGTATATGTTTAAAAACAACAAGTGATGGAAAATCTACCATGTCCCTGTGTATGTGGTTCCAATGGATTGCTCATTACAGTAGAACCTCAGAGTTACAAACACCAGAATTACGAACTGACCAGTCAACCACACTCCTCAGGCAGCAGCAGAGATCAAAAGGGAAAAAAAAAGGCAACTACAGTGCAGTACTGTGTTAAATGCAAACTACTAAAAACAAGGAAAGTTTAAAAAAAATTTGACAAGGAAACATTAAGATGGTTACAAGCAGAATTTTTCTTTTGCATAGTAAAGTTTCAAAGCTGTATTAAGTCATTGTTCAGTTGTAAACTTTTGAAAAAACAACCATAATGCTTTTTTCAGAGATATGAACATTTCTGAGTTATGAACAATCTCCATTTCTGAGGTGTTCGCAACAGTGAGGTTCTACAGCAGGGGTTGGTAACCTCTGGCACGTGGCTCACCAGGGTAAGCACCCTGGCAAGGTGGGCCAGTTTGTTTACCTGCCAGGTTTGCAGATTCAGCCAATCACAGCTCTCACTGGCTGCGGTTCGCTGCTCAAGGCCAATGGAGGTGGCAGGAAGCCACGGCCAGGACATGTGGGAACCACGATCAGCCAAACCTGCGGACACAGCAAGTGAACAAACTGGTCCAGCCTGCCAAGTGCTTACCCTGGTGAGCCGCATGCCAAAGGTTGCCGACCCCTGTTCTACAGTATTAAAATTCACTCCTCCCCTATTTAAGGACTGAGTGTCTGTGTGGAGATAGAATTGATGCTTTTAAAATACATTTTTGAAGGTAAGGAAACAGGCAGTGATCTTTGCAAAATTAAAATACATTTTCCCAGACACAATGGAGAGAAAGACAGCATGCTGACAAGACAAAGAGTTGACTGACATTTCCTATAACTCAATCTCCTGTCAACCGAACACTTTAAATCATTAATATTCATAAGAAGAAATAATATAATGTGTATCATATGTTACTATGTCAACTTATTTTTACCTAGCACCTTTCATCACAAAGAATCCTAAAATGCTTCATAAACTATGCATCTCATTCTTCTCCCACTGAAGTCAACTGAGAATGTTTGGCTATACCAAGAGAAGAACAGGAGACATTTGATACCATTTTAATCAGGCCGCAATTTTATAATTAGGTGTCTGGGACTACCTGGCAGATAAAAGTGAACACTGCAGGTCACCTCGTGTTCATTCAATAACCACCTAGAGGGCTTCCTCCAGCCCCACTTCTTTTTCCATCCAGAGCCCCCAGCCTTACCATCCACCTCCACCTCATAAGGAGGGCTAAGGTGAGCCATAATAAAGAAGGACTGGCACCCTTCCATACCATCTATAGAAGCCCCAACCATCTATAGAACCCCCCTCCCCAACCCCAGTTCTGTTCCTTTAACCAACCCCTCCTTTAAGTTCTTTACTGAGCAATCTAGCCAGTCACTGCATACCTTTCCTATGGAGTACCTGCACTGGACATCCGCCCCACATTTATGTAATGAATTGTAACATATAGTCTAACTTCCTCCATGCCACACATCAACAAAGCCCTCCCTGAATCCGTTGTGGGGAAGGCGAAAACCCCCCAACTCCACCTACGCCAGTCTGAGGGCAAGGGGAAAATTCCTTCCCGGTCCCTTAAAAAGGGTTGGCTAGCGTAATGCCCACAGCAGGTCTTGACCAAACCTGATATTTCACCACCTAAAGGGGTGGGAGAGTGGGTGCTCCCTCAGCCTGCTCCATGTAAAAGGGCACTTAACCACATGAGGCTGCCCTTTTAAACCCTTCCACCCATCCAGTTTTCAGGATATGAATCAGTGTTTTCACTCTTGTCCCTTGTCCCTTTTGCAGCAGTTTGATCTCTCCCCCGCCAACCCAGCCATAAAGCACTATTTCCTTCATTCAGCCAGCGAGCCAAATCCCCCTAACCACTTCACCCAACTACAGAGAAATAGCTGGACTGGAACACGGCAGCTGTTTGACATCACACAGAACATTAGACAACCATTTGGGATAGGAAGTGAAAAATACTTTACCCTCCTGAAAGTGCAGAGAGAATCTCTCTTATATCTAGGTTCTTATATGGACACCATTTGCAAAGAATATTTGAGAATTTTTGGAGACAGAATGCAGACTGCAAGAGGAGTATTTCCATGAGTAAAGGTTAGTAGAACTATGCCCCTAAGCTGGAATTTGTCAGCTCGTAAGTATCCTACTCTTGTCAAAAGTGATGGGCTCTTTAATGATTACAAGTTACTAGGAAGACAGTTTTATATCTCACTCCAAACAAGACTATTTTTAGATCTCACTTTCTAAACCAGAGCATGTGCAGTATTTCTAGTGCATTTTAAGTATGATCCATGAAAATAAAATGAAAATCAGCTCCATTAAAAAAAATGCACATAGGGCTTGTCTATAATTTGATTGCTCTGGCAAATTTATCTAGAGTCATAACATTATTTAGTATACATATTTTAAATGCTTTTCCAGATGTTAAATTAGCTTAGCTGCTCTAGCAGAAGTCCTGTGAGCTTGTTTGTAATAAAATATACATACATATTCGAAACTTTATGAAGCCAGGGAGCTGCCACAATTATACCATGTGTTCACTTCTTATGTCCAATACCAGAATAAAATAAATAAAAATAAATAAAGTTAGTGATTAAAGTAGAACAAAAGAAAAAAACCCTCCTTTTTTTCTTATGACACTAATAAGCAGCACCATGTGTCTATACAGCACCTTCTGCCAGAGAAATTCAAAATATTTTACAAACAGTTAATTAAAATTCAAAATACTTCGTAAAGTAGCTAAGAATAATTACATCAATTTTCCAGGGGAGAGAGAGATTATCACTTAATCTGATTTAGAACTGGAGAAAAACTGTGGAGAATTTGGTCCAAGGTATAGAAAGCAGACTACAAGCTTTGAATTCAGACCCAAACATTTCCAAATGTTTGTTAAGGCAGAAGGTTCCGGTTCAGACCTATCTTTGCATATGGAATGAGCTGTGAATAATTGCTGAGACTAGAACCCCCAGGAGGCCTGAGTCCATGTGCCTTCCTTTAACAACTGGACTAGGGGTTCCCAAACTTTTTCATACTACAGACAATATCTTAATCAGCAGAACTACACTTCCTTTCCTATTCCTGATCACGTGGGCTACTCCCTCTGCCAACCCCACTCCTCTTTGTGATCCAATAACATTTCTGTGGCAATGACGGCAACTGGTGGCATGGAAAAATAACATTAAGAAAGTATATTTAATGGGTTTTTAGCTTCCTTACGTGTCATTTGGCAGCTGGAAATGAGGTGAGCCTGTATTACGTTCGCAACTAGCTTTCTGTGGTCCTCCAGCTAGTACTTATCTGGTCATGGTGGACTCTTTAAACTACCTTGCTCCATGACATAGCAAAACCCAATGCTCCTGATGGGTGGTGCAAAAGATCTAGCTTAATGGGAAACTAGAGTTTCCTGTCCCACAAAATGATTTGTAACACTGCACATCAGAGTAGCATATACAGACATCTCCATAGGAAAAAGCGAGGACCTGGATTTTTGCAGAATTAAAAGCCAAGTATCATAATAATATTAATTTCTGGGCATTCTCAATAAAGGTAAATAATGTGCCCGGTTAAAAAGAGGCACTCCTGTTTTAGCAGGACCTATACCCGCCTTAATTAATTCATAATAGTACCCATTACGTGCTGTGTTTTCTTACGGATCCTGCTCTGAAGAACTTACAAACTAAAGACAAGGAGACAGATTAAATGAGGGGGAAGAAGAGCAGGCAATTTATATACATGTCAACTTGATAAACTGCAAGTAGCACTGTGGAAACATGGACACAATCAGGGCCTTGTGAATAAAGTCAGGGAGAGTGTGCCACGCAGGGCTGCCTGAAGGATTCAGAGGCAAAGCAATTTCGGGGGCCCCTTACACACAAAAAATGTTGCAATACTATAAAATACTATATTCTTGTGGGGACCCCTGCAGGGCCTGGGGCAAATTGCCCCACTTGCCCTCTCTCCCCACTCGGGCAGCCCTGGTGCCACGCATAGGGACTATGTGAAAGAAAGCACATGTGCGACTTTTGGTCTACACTACAAATCTATGTTGGTATAACTATAGCTCAAGGGTGTGGAAAATCCACATCCCTGAATAACATAGCGACAGAACCCCCAGTGTAGACAGTGCTATGTCAATGGGATGAATTCTCCCATTGACAGAGCTTCCATCTCTCAGGGAGACAGAGTACCTATGCCGACAGGAGAAGCTCTCCTATTTGCATAGGTAGTGTCTTCACTATGCACTACAGTGGCATAGCTGCACTGCTGCAGCACTGTAAGTGTAGACAAGCCCTGTGTGGGAAATGCATAAAGCTTGAAACACAGGTGGATCAAAGGGGAAATTCAAAGCTTAACAAAGAGGCAGAAGTAAGGAGGGGCAGAGCTATGAAAGTGGTAACAAAAAGCTTCACTTTGATACAATAGCACATTGGAAGCTATTGGAAACATGCGCTGGATCCTTCTAAGAGTTTCTCTTCAGTCTAATCCCACTGAGGCCACTACATGTGAAGGTCCCAGTGAAGATTGTACATAAACTGTTATATTCGGGGTAGAAACTGTTTGTAGGTTTCTGCCTCATGCTGAAATAAGGAACATTATGATAATAATTATAAAATGTAGGAGTGTTTGTTTTGTAAATAAGAGTAAACAATGATAATGCTCTCAGGGATCAATGGCTCATTCATATCTGACCTGAACCTTGGCTGAAAAGTAAGATCTAGTCTACATACTGTTTG
This sequence comes from Gopherus evgoodei, assembly GCF_007399415.2. Classification (NCBI taxonomy): domain Eukaryota; kingdom Metazoa; phylum Chordata; order Testudines; family Testudinidae; genus Gopherus; species Gopherus evgoodei. Next base: position 13,755,750 of record NC_044322.1, read on the forward strand.
TGTACTGATTTAACTATTTCACTTAGTGACATATTTACTAAAATATTTAAATCAGCACAACACCTAATAGCAATGCCAATAATTTATACCAGTTTCACTTCTTCTGCTAAATTTACATCACACTGGAGAGGGGTGAAATGCTTTAACTATACTGCTACAGCTAAGATGGTACCTTTTGTGTGTGTAAAGAAATCCTAATTGCTCCAACTTCCCTTCTTTGCAGGAGAGTGTCTCCCATTGACTCAGCATGGTGTAGATACTGCAGTACGTCAACCTAAGCTACGTCGACTCCAGCTACATGAATGATGTAGCTGGAGTTTCATAACATAGGTTGACTTACCCCTGTAGTGTAGAAAAGGCCGCAGAGTCACTAGAACTCACTTGCTACGTTACCTTGGCACCCTCTGTGCCAAGATACTGTAGTGTGAAAATACACAATGATTTTTCTCTCCAGTATCCACACACATGCAAAGCAGATATAAAGATTCAGTAATAGTATCTATAAAGCAAGTATAAATGCAATCAGCAAACTGGAATTTTTCACTAACCTATACAGTGCAGCTGCTATGTTTGGATTTGTGGTTCTTTGGCTCAAAGACTAATGCCTTTCAACACAAGGTTTGTCAATCAGGTTCAGACCATTATGAATCCCTACTGAATGCACATGCAATACAGTAGTCATAAGAATGAGCTGTGATATGATTTGCTCTAGTGCAGCAAATGCTCCCAGAGTGAGGAATGTCCAGTGGTTCTCACAGGATAGAGGATTTACTACATCTATAAATTTTAATCTTGGAGAGAACATTGATTTACACCTCCGAAAAATCAGGGATTACTTTTGACAGCGTGCTGAAAGGAATTTACTCTGCTCATGGACATACTTTTCTTTCCTATAAAGATAAAAGGCAAAGATAGAAATCTTATTAAAAGTCACCTTAGCTCACTGTTTCAAGGTGGTCAGGTCACCGTACTCTTCCATAATGGACACAGTAGCATGGGACTGGGTAACAAAATTTTTTTGTCAATGTATTGTCCGTGTGAGGGCATTCAAATTAAACACTCAAAATCTAAATAACTGAAATAAAGCTAATACATTTAAAAATGATCCAATATTTAAACAACATTTTATAAATGACATTTCCACATCTCCTAGGCACCTTTGAAAATAAAACCTCAGTTTACATCTTCAGTAGCACCATGCAAATATTAATTGCTTGATTTGCAGAAGTGCTGAGTACGGACAGCTTCCCTTTAACTTCCATGGGAGCTTTGGATGATCAGTACTTTTGAAAAAACCAATCTGTAAATAACAATTCTTCACTACACCACTGTGGAGTAAGTAAATATTATTATTATTTTCATAGACTGGAAAATAGAAAGAGATAAAATGATTTGCTTAAGGCCACACATAAATCAGAAAATGAGCCAGGAATAGAATTCAGGAGATCTTGGCTCCAGACCTGATACAGATAACAGGGAGAGATAATAAACAATGTTTCCTTTCTGAATCAGATGGTGCAGATTGATCTGATTACACCCAACAAAAACACAAAGAAAACTGAGATTTGTGCATCATAATTGTACAGTAGACCCTCACAGTTATGAACACCTCAGAAATGGAGTTTGTTTGTAACTCTGAAATGTTTGTAACTGAAAAAAATGCCATGGCTTTTCTTTCAAAAGTTTACAACTGAACATTGACTTAATACGCTTTGAAACTTTAGTATGTAGAAGAAAAATGCTGCTTTTAACATTTTAATTGAAATGAAACAAGCACAGAAACAATTTCCTTATCTTGTCAATTGTTTTTAAGCTTTCCCTTTATTCTATTAGTAGTTTATATTTAACATAGGACTGTACTGTATATGTGGTATTTTGCGGTTGTTTTTTTGTCTCTGCTGCTGCTTGGTTGCTTAGTTCTGGTTCCAAATGAGGGGTGTGGTTGATCGGTCAGTCTGTAACTCTCGTGTTTGTAACTCTGAGGTTCTAATGTATTTCATAGTTACAACTATGTATATAAATGTAATGGGTTACTAGAAGATAGCATCTATGGATTTATTTTATTCACATTATCGGCATGCTAAACTTCTATTACAGTTCAATAAGTTAGCATCCAGATTCACAGCTGGTGTTAAGTGGCATAGCGCAGCTGATGTCAATGGAGCTACACTGATTTACACCATTTGAGGATCTGGCTGAAGAATATGAAACTGCTGAAGATGAGCCTACGTTGTCAGGTTTGAATCCAGTTTCCCTCTAAGTTGGAGAGTGTTTATTACTGGGGTCTTGGTTCAATGTCTCCCTAGAATTCCCTGCTGAAGGACAAGCAGAATCACAACTCTATTGCAAGAGCTACCTTAAGAGCCTTACTGAGTTGTATAATTTCATCCACATGTCCCTATCAGCATTCTCAGTGATTTTTTAATACAGACTGTAGAACCAATGCAGCATGAAAAATGAAGCCTACATTTGTAAATTGACTGCGGTGCTAATGTGATTTAGAACTTTTCCTTGTATACACATCTTGAATGTGAAATGTTTCCAAACCGCGGCTCGAGGGCACATGCTATTTACCCAGCAATGTAAATCTGTGTTACACTAGTGTTACTGTTCGCTAACAAGTAAATTGAAAAATAAAATTACTTACATATGTTACACAAACAGATATAAAACCTTGTTTAAGCAATCTGCATGGTGATCATTAATCAGTAACTTACTTTCATCCCAAACTTCAGATATTTCTCACTCGTCAATCTATCCAACTACACACTCAGCCCAGAAGAAAAGTCTGTCCTATCTCGGGGACTCTCTTTCTGCCCTGCCACCCCCACCAACATGATACAGTTCTGTGGCGATCTGGAAGCCTACTTTCGCCGTCTCCGACTCAAAGAATACTTCCAGGACAACACTGAACAGTGCATTGATACACGGGTGCCCTCCCACCAACAGCACAAGAAAAAGAACTCCACATGGACTCCTCCTGAGGGTCGAAATGACAGCCTGGACCTATACATTGAATGCTTCCGCCGGCGTGCACAGGCAGAAATCGTGGAACAACAACATCGCTTGCCTCACAACCTAAGTCGTGCAGAACGCAATGCCATCCACAGCCTCAGAAACCACCCTGACATTATCATCAAAGAGGCTGATAAAGGAGGTGCCGTTGTCATCATGAACAGGTCTGACTATCAAAAGGAGGCAGCCAGACAACTCTCCAATACCAAATTCTACAGGCCACTTCCCTCAGATCCCACTGAGGAATACACTAAGAAACTACAGCATCTACTCAGGACACTCCCTACACTAACACCAGAAGAAATCAACATACCCCTAGAGCCCCGACCAGGGTTATTCTATCTACTACCCAAGATCCACAAACCCGGCAATCCTGGACGCCCCATCATCTCGGGCATTGGCACTCTCACTGAAGGACTGTCTGGATATATGGACTCTCTACTCAGACCCTATGCCACCAGCACTCCCAGCTATCTCCGTGACACCACTGATTTCCTGAGGAAACTACAATGCATTGGTGACCTCCCAGAAAACACCATCCTAGCCACCATGGATGTAGAGGCTCTCTACACAAACATCCCACACACAGATGGAATACAAGCTGTCAGGAACACTATCCCCGATGATGCCACAGCACAACTGGCTGCTGAGCTCTGTGCCTTTATACTTACACACAACTATTTCAAATTTGATGACAATATATATCTCCAGATCAGTGGCACTGCTATGGGCACCCGCATGGTCCCACAATATGCCAATATCTTCATGGCCGACCTGGAACAACGCTTCCTCAGCTCTCGTCCACTCACACCTCTTCTCTACCTACGCTACATTGATGACATCTTCATCATCTGGACCCATGAGAAGGAGACTCTGGAAAAATTCCACCATGATTTCAACAGCTTCCACCCCACCATCAACCTCAGCCTGGACCAATCTACACGGGAGGTCCACTTTCTTGACACCACGGTGCAAATAAGTGATGGTCACATTAACACCACCCTATATCGAAAACCCACCGACCGCTATGCCTACCTTCATGCCTCCAGCTTCCATCCCGGGCACATCACACGATCCATTGTCTACAGCCAAGCACTGAGGTACAACCGCATCTGCTCTGACCCCTCAGACAGAGACCAACACCTACAAAATCTCCACCAAGCATTCTCAAAACTACAATACCCACACGAGGAAATAAGGAAACAGATCAACAGAGCCAGACGTGTACCCAGAAGCCTCCTACTGCAAGACAAACCCAAGAGAGAAACCAACAGGACTCCACTGGCCATCACATACAGCCCCCAGCTAAAACCCCTCCAACGCATCATCAAGGATCTACAACCCATCCTGGACAATGATTCCACACTTTCACAGGCCTTGGGTGGCAGGCCAATCCTTGCCCACAGACAACCTGCCAACCTGAAACATTTTCTCACCAGTAACTGCACACCACACCATAATAACTCTAGCTCAGGAACCAATCCATGCAACAAACCTCGATGCCAACTCTGCCCACATATCTACACCAGCGACACCATCACAGGACCTAACCAGATCAGCCACACCATCACTGTTTCATTCACCTGCACATCCACCAATGTAATATACGCCATCATATGCCAGCAATGCCCCTCTGCTATGTACATCGGCCAAACTGGACAGTCTCTACGGAAAAGGATAAATGGACACAAATCAGACATTAGGAATGGCAATATACAAAAACCTGTAGGAGAGCACTTCAACCTCCCTGGCCACACTATAGCAGACCTTAAGGTGGCCATCCTGCAGCAAAAAAACTTCAGGACCAGATTTCAAAGAGAAACTGCTGAGCTTCAGTTCATCTGCAAATTTGACACCATCAGCTCAGGATTGAACAAAGACTGTGAATGGCTTGCCAATTACAGAACCAGTTTCTCCTCTCTTGGTTTTCACACCTCAACTGCTAGAACAGGGCCTCATCCCCCCTGATTGAACTGACCTCGTTATCTCTAGCTTGCTTGCTAGCACACATATATATACCTGCCCCTGGATATTTCCATTACATGCATCTGAGGAAGTGGGTATTCACCCACGAAAGCTCATGCTCCAAAACGTCTGTTAGTCTATAAGGCGCCACAGGATTCTTTGCTGCTTTTACAGATATTTCTCAGAATCTTTTGGATAGGCAAAACTGGCCTAGAAATGTTGCAGGAACAGGTAATGTGGTAAGATTTCATTGTCTTTTATTCTGCCCAGTCTAGAAATACCCAGAAAGCAGAATTTTTGGTAGTATGTCCCCCATTCTTCTTCCAACCCACACTGAAACCAAGAAGCATAATGCTGCACAAAAATCATAGAAATGGTGGGCTGGAAGGGATCTTAAGAGGTCTTCTTGGTCCTGCGCTGAGGCATGACCAAGTAAGCCTAGACTATCCCTGACAAGTGTTTGTCCAGCCCGTTCTTAAAAGCCTCCAACAATGTGGATTCCACAACTTCCTGTGGAAACCTATTTCAGAGCTTAACTGCCATTATAGTTGGAAATGTCTTCCTAATATCTAACATAAATCTCCCTTGATGCTCATTAAGCCCATTACTGCTTGTCCCAGCTTCAGTGGACGTGGAGACCAATTGATCAACATCCTCTTTATAACTGCCCTTAATATATTTGAAGACTTATCACGTGCTTCCCTACCCCGAGTCTTCTTTTCTCAAGACTAAACATGCCCCGTTTTTTAACCTTTCCCCATAGATTAGGTTTCCTAAATCTTTTTGTTGTTGTCCTCTGGAGTCACTCTAATTTGTCCACATCTTTCCTAAAGATGTCCCAGAATTTGGACACAATGCTCCAGGTGAGGCCTCACCAGTGCCAAGTAGAGTGGACCAATTACCTCCCTATATCGTACATATAGCACTCATCATACAACACCCCAGACTTATATTAGCATTTTTGCAAATGCATCACACTGATGTTTCAGATTCAATGTGTGATCCACTGTAACCCTCTCTTTCAGCAGTGTTGCTGCCTAGCCAGCTATTTCCCATTTTTTAGCTGTGCATTCAATTTTTTCCTTCCTATGGAACAACATTTTTATCTTTATCATTTTCATCTTCTTGAATTCAGATCAATTTTCCTGTTTTTTGTTTTAATTCTAATCCTGTCCTCCAAAGTCTTTCATCCGCACCCATCGTGGTGTCATCTGCAAATTTTACAAGCAAACACTCCACATCATTATTCAAGTCATTAATGAAAATATTGAATAGTACCAGATCCAGAACCAATGCCTGTGGGACTGCACTAAATACGCCCTCCCAGACTGACAGCAAACCACTGATAACTATTCTCTGAGTATGGTCTTTCTACCAGTTGTGCACCCACCTTATAATAAATTAAACTAGATGGCATTTCCCTAGTTTGCCTATAAGCATGTCATGTGAGACTGTGTCAGAAGCCTTCTTAAAATGACGATATATCATATCTACTTCTTCCCCCCAGCCACTAGCCAGTAACCCTGTCAAAGAAGGAAATTAGATTGGTTTGTAATGATTTGTTCTTGACAAATCCATGTTGGCTATTCCTTATAACCCTATTATCCTCATAGTGCTTACGAACCAATTATTTAATAATTCATTCCAGTATCTTTCCAGGTATCTAAGTTAGACTGACTGGTCTGTAATTCCAGGGTCTTCTTTGTTTTTCCTTTTTAACATTGGGTACTATGTTTGCCCTTCTTCAGTTCTCTGGGACTTCTCCCGTCCTTTATGAGTTCTCAAAGAACGATTGCTTCAGCTAGTTCCTTAAGTATCCCAGGATGATTTATCAGGCCCTGCCAATTTGAATACATCAATTTTTTCTGAATATTCTTTAATCTGTTCTTTCCCTATTTTGGCTTGTGTTCCTTCCCCTTTGTTATTAATATGAATTGTATTTGAGTATCTGATCACCTTTTTAATGAAAACCAGGCAAAACAGGCATTAAACACCTCAGCTTTTTTAATGTCATCATTTATTAACTCTGCTTCCCTGTTCAGCAGAGGAGCTACACTTTCCTTCATCTTTCACATGCTCCTAATATATTTAAATAACCTCCCTTTTATGTCCCTTGCGAGGTATAACTCTTTTTTTGCCTTAGTCTTTCTGATTTTGTCCCTACATGCTCGTGCTATTATTTTGTAATCCTTCTTAGCCATTTGTCCCTGTTTCCATTTTTTTTTTAGGGTTCCTTTTCAATTTTCAGGTCATTAAAGTATCAGAGGGTAGCCGTGTTAGTCTGGATCTGTAAAAGCAGCAAAGAATCCTGTGGCACCTTATAGACTAACAGACGTTTTGGAGCATGAGCTTTCGTGGGTGAATACCCACTTCCACCCACGAAAGCTCATGCTCCAAAACGTCTGTTAGTCTATAAGGTGCCACAGGATTCTTTGCTGCTTTTACAGGTCATTAAAGAGCTTCTGATGGAGCTATATTGGTCTCTTACTATTCTTCCTAGTATTCCTTTGCATCAGGATAGCTTGCAGCTTTGCCTTTAGTATTGTCTCTTTGAGGAATCGCCAGCTTTCCTGAACTTCTTTTTCTCCTTCCCATGGCACCTTACCTGCCAGTTCTCTGTGTTTGTTAAAGTTCATTGTCCTTAGTCTGTCGTTTTCACTCCCTCCTTTCCTTAGAATCATTAAAGCTATCATTTCACAATCACTTTCACCAAAATTGCCTTCCACCTTCAGATTTGCTATCAGTTCCTGTGTTGGTCAGAATCACATCTAAAATCGCTACCTCCTCCACTCCCCCCAGTTACTTCCTTCACTTTCTGAAACAAAAGTTGTCTGCAGTACATTCCAAGAACTTCTTGGAAATTTTGTGGTTTACTTACTTACTACCAGGTTTTGTGTTTTAGATATTTGTATTTGTTCCAGAAATGTCTCACTCACTTCCTCACGTCCCCTACTGTGATGTAATCCCTGCTTTTTGCTCCTTTCATATTTACCCGGAGACTTTCAGCTAGCCAGCCTCTCACTTCCTTTGGACCTCAGTACAAGGGTGTATATTCTTGATGAATAATGCAACTCCTCCTTCCTTTTTATCCTACCTGTTCTTCCTGAACAAATTATACCCCTCTATACCAGCGTTTCTCGAACTGGGGTCCATGGACCCCACTGATCAACTCTTCCCACTCCCTCCCTCCCTCCACTCCTTCCTCTTTTTCTCCCAGTGCTTCCTGCATGCTGAGGAACAACTTTTCAGCGACATATAGGAGGCATTGGGAGGGAAGGGGAGGAGCAGAGATGGAGTGCACTCAGGGGAAGGGGTGTAACGAGGCAGGAGAGAGCAGGGGCAGAGGTGGTGCAGGACTGGGAAAGGTGGGGTGGAGGTGCGACCTTGAGGGAAGGGGTGGAATGGGGGCGGCACCTGGAGCTGAGCAGTGGGCTTGAGGGGTCCGTGAAAATTTTTAAATCAGAATTGGGGGTCCTCGGGTTGCTAAAGTTTGAGACCCACTGGTCTATACCAATATTCCAGTCATGAAAATGAAAAATAAGCTTTAAAAGCATAAACTTTTATGACCATTAGTAAAGCTCCCCTGATGCATTTGGATTTATTTGGAAAATGTGATTGTCTATGTTAGTTTCTTTTCTATCCATACAGCTGCTCTCATTCCTAAGATATTTATTCTCATAATTAATTATTTCTAAAACAATAGTAACTAGGAGCCCCGATTGTGGATCAGGGCCCATTGTTCAAGGCACTATGCAGACAAGTAACAAAGATGATAAGGCAGTCACTATCCTAGAGAGTTTACAATCTCACTGTCAGATGGGATTCAGCTGGATGAAACAGACAAACAGTGGTGTGAAGTTAGGAGGAGGAAGGAACAATAAAAGAAAGATTAGCATACAAGCAGAGCTGTTTGTAGTTTTCTCCTGGGAGTTTTATGGCACTCAGCACTTACAGAAGTTGCTCAGCATTTTGCTGAATCAAGCTCATAATCCCCCTGAAAGCCCTTCAGGTTGGTCCATAAATGCCTCTTGGAAGCCTTTACCCTTGAGTTGGCTCCAGACATCCAGAAAATCTTTCACTCCTTTTTGTAATTGAAATCTTGGACAATGAAGAATCATTTTCTCTTGCGTTCCAAATGATTCACTTCCAAATTGCTTCCATAATTCTCAGCTTGTCTGTGAAGTAGAAAACTCTCATTATTATCGCTGCCCTTGCTCTCTGACTCATCTGGGCACAGCAGGCTCTGTGGGCTCTATCAATTTTAGTTCTTATTTTTTTGCATGGGATGTGCAGCACTTCAGGAAGCCATGCACTTACAGACATCTACTGGGCTGCTGCCTCTCAGTCCCCTCACGTAAACAGCTGGGAAACGGGAGTATTATTTTGGTGGTTTCTATTAGCAGCATCTGCTATTGCTTTATTTCCAAACCAATCATTCTTGTTTTCTCTCTTTCTCTCTCAAAGTTCATATTCCACCTCAGAAATTTGCCTTTCAGCTACCTCTGTCTGACTGTGATGCAGCAAAGTACTTAAGCATGCACTTAACTTTAAGTTTGTGATTAGTCCCAGTGAAGCAGTCCTAGTGAAGTCAATGGGACTTCTCAGGGGCTTAAAGTTAAGTGTGTGCCTAAGTGCTTTGCTGAATCAAGGCCTGTAAGGGCAAAATTCTTCTAATAGGTAAGCCATTTAAGAATGATGAAGACTACAGAAATTTCTAGGAGCTGCTCCTCAAAAACAGCTGCTTACCTCTGTCTGCGCTAAATCCCTGTAGTACAATTTCATTTTCACACTCAGCCTAGCATAGCAGGTCCCTTCCTGGATTATTATCTCCCCCGCTCCATCCGCTCCGAGAATTCCGGTCCCTTTACTGTTATTGTTTCTCTGGGGAGGTTCCTGTATGGGTTTGCTGCAAGGTTTATACTGTATTAAAGATGAAGCTCTTTCCCTTTCTATTTTACAGAATTAGCCAATAATGGAGGATTTACCACTTGAAAAGTGGGTAATCACTGTGGATGAGCCATGGACAATAGTATGTGTTCTGAAGTCTCAGAGAAAATCCCCTGGGATGATTAACATAAAATAATGCACATTTCCCAATGCTGGAGATGCAAGAAGAGGTTTAACTTATTAAACTATAATGGGATGAAGTCTCTCACCTACAGTCTCCTAGTTATAGGAGTTAACAGAAGGAAAAGCAATTTAATTAAACTTTAAGGAGGGCTAATCCAGTAACATATTGCAGTGATTTGACTCTACTTGATGTCAGAAATCCCCCCTCTAACCCTCTGCCCTTGGAAACAAATATTATCCTAATGTATCACACCAACAAGCACAGTCACTGTGGTCATAGACATCAGAGAGAAAGGTGCTGTTCGCTAAAATAATTTTCACCAAATGTCACAAGATGCATGAATAACAGGATCAGGGACAAATTCCCACTGGGCTGCATTGATGAAGAGGATGAATCTGACATGAGTACCGCACAGAGAGGGAGGCGATAGGTGAGAACAGCATGAACTTAAGACCAATAAATTGTAGAAACCTCCTTAACATTTTTCTTGACTCTGTACAGTGCTTAGCAGAATGACCTTGTGCTCAGCACCATTGGACTTTTAGGAGACAGCAATACCAAATATTCCCGTATACGTAGCTTACCAAAATGGAAACAATTGAAGGACTGTTAGCAGAGGTACAGAAAGCCCAACTGACCTTGCTTCTGAATACATGGCTGTTAACATTAAATTATATGACCCTTTCACCTGGCACATTAGGCAACTCCGGACGTGCATTATGCCCCATATACAGGTCTTACTATGTTATGCAGCATTCATTTGATTAAAACCATCTGCTCTGTACCTCTGCATCTTTTGAATAGGACGCCTCACTCCTGTAAATCATTCGATGGATGTTTGGCAATCCAGACATTTTGGAACAAAACATGGAAACAGCCCAATTGATTTTTCTACTAATGTAATAAAACTATTTTCTTGAACTGACTTTCTGTAGGGTGTTGTGGTTGCAGTGGGTATTCTGGAGGGACTGATGTGAATAAGTAGCAGGTAGTTCAGGAGGGACCAATCAAGGACACCGTTTCATGTATATGGAACAGTCGAGACAAGTGCAGAGGTGTTGGGGGAGAAGTGGATGAAGAAGTGGACATGAAGGTTGGTATCACGGGCCGAACAGATGTAGCCACAGAATAAGATACAAGTTCATGTGAGTACAGATGCAGGGGGCACAGTTGTAGAGAGCTTCAAAAGTGTAGAAAAGAAAGCTTGAAAATGATGCAGTGGAGAGATTCAAGAGAAGTGTGATGAGGCCGGATTGATGAGCCAGGAACACAATATTAGCAGCTGCATTATGTATAGACTGGCAATCACATAACAGAGTGATGGACACATTAACAAAACTTGAGAAGAATAGATTGGAGGGAAAAAGTGTAGGTGTCAGGGAGGCCAGAGAGGCAATTTTTATGGCAATTAAGATCAGAGTGTGGACCAAAGTTGTTTGTTGTTGTGACAGAAAAAAATAGGTTGCTTCTTAAGCCATGGAAGAAGTAACAGGATTTGGACCCCATCAGGATGCTTGGGGCAAAGGAAGAGGAGGTTGGGGGAATTCAAAGTGACCTTTGACTTGTGGGACTGATGACCAGGAGGATGGCAGTGATGTGAATAGTGATAAATAATGGAAAGAAGAAGAGCAGGTTTGGGAGGAAAAATAAGTTCCATCCGTCCATATTAAATGTGTGATGTCCATGAGGGGCTGTCAGGTAGAGAAGCAGAAATTTGGGTTTGGCTGGAGGGAAACAGGACATGGATGGAGAGGTAAATTTGTTATCTAGATACACAGGGCCAGATTTGCAAGAGAGTTAAAGCCCAGGTTTGCAAATCCTTGATACCTGTAAATCAGTGGTGAGCAATTTTTTTCCAGTTGCACCCCCTCTGACCATTAATGGAATCTGGCCACACCCCCACTCCATTACTGCACAGCTAAAGCCTCCTCAGCAGCAGAGCTTGGGATGAAGGTGGAGGTGGACTAGTGGAATGCAGGTCCCCTGGAACGAGGGAACACAGTGTGTGGCATGGCTGAAGGGCTGTGTTGCTGAAGAGAATGCTGTGGTCCTTGGAGAGATTTGGGTCCAAGAATGGGAGTCCTGGAGGCAACTCACCACCCAAAGGGGGCGCACTCAACTGCAGAGCTAATTCTCAAGACAGCTGAGGAGGCACCAGAGTGGTAAGCGAAACCCGCTACAAGCAGGATCTTAAAAATACAAACAACCCCTGCCCTCCTTCCCCCCACCCCGAAAACCCTCCCCCACACTGTTTCTCTAAGTCATTTATCTCCAAATTCTACTCAAAAAGATTCTAGATTGTGAACTATTAGGTAATGCTCTCTGTGGAATAGAGGACTTTTTCTATCTGACTGCTTTAATGATGAGTTTAAGGGTTTTTGTTCATAGAAATAATGCAGCTTGTTTCTCTGGAATCTTTTTTTCCTGGCACTCTTCACCCCCTTATTCAATAACACTTCCAACCAATTCGACAATTGCTCTCCAGTGTTGCAAACAAGAATGAAAAATGAAAAAGAGATCGTGCTTTTTGTTAAGCAGGATAAAGCAGTAAAAGCACTGTGAACTGCTTTACCAGTATCAGAAATAATTTTTTCTTCAACTTTTTTTTTGTGAAACCAAATCATATTTTATAAAAGCTCCTGTTACCTATTTACTGAATTTATCTTTCAATGTAGTGAACTGCTTTTAAGATCATGTGGCCTGATACTCGCACATCCTGTACAATGACTGCAGCCATATGGCTGAAATTGGGAAGGCCATCAAATGAGTAAATGTGAAACTCAAGTCTCCAAGGACCTTGCACACTGTTGGCCCTAAACAAATAATAATAAAATAATCTAATGCTTGATTTTCTGTAAATGAGATCTGAGTCTGAAAACTTCACGGAAGCCCCCAGATTGCAGGTCACATTGTATATCCGCACAGTGTAATATACGTGTAAGACACAGTAGTGCTTGTAGGAGGCTAGTCTTTATTTCCTGGCCCCAGTTTTGTTCTTCTCTGCATTAAGGCTTTGCAAGCTTGTATTTAACAACATATGTATTTTTAATTCAAATGTTACATAATACAGCAACAGGAGGCCTTGCTAAAAGTTAGTCTGTTGTGGCACTTGCTGTCCAAACTCCACCTTCCAAAGTGGAGGATGACCTTTCTCTGCAGCCACCCCCCCCGCATCCTTATATAACCACGACAGCTGCTCTGCACAGCAGTCACACCGCCTGGGTGAACATTACCAAAGGTTGTAACTTGTCACAATACACTAAGACCAGCGCATACACAGGAATGGTGCAAAGACCCGGTCTACCCACTCCTATGCTTCCATGCAGTAGCGGTCATGGCACAATAACTGGACCAGGCCTCCTCCTGTTAAGTCTCGCTAACATACAGACTCTGCAGGGTACTTCTACATTTCATGCTTCTCTTGGCAGCCTGTAGTGTATGTACACAGGTAGCCACCCTAGAATGGGCATAAATGATAGAGGAGAGGGTGAGGCATGACTTAGGTGAGTAAAGACTAGGGTGACCAGATGTCATGATTTTATAGGGAGAGTCTCAATTTTTGGGTCTTTTTCTTATATAGGCTCCTATTACCCCCCCATCCCAATTGTTTCACATTTGCTGTCTGGTCACCCTAGTAAAGACATGCCTGAATAGCGCACGTATACACTTGAGTACATACCCTACATGGCTCTCTACTTGCCCAAGCTCTGCCTTCCTGTCTATGCAGTTGTTCTTAGCAGGACAGTGTCCTGTTGCCTCCCTGCTGCTGGAGCCTTTCCCCACTGCAGGGAAAGATTCTGGCAACCGGGAAAGGTTCAGGCAGGGAGGAGGGAACTGGGAAAGGCTCTGGCAGCAGAGAAAAGACTCTGCAGCTCCTCATTGAGGAAACCTTTCCTTGCAGCAGAGAAAGATACTACAGTGGGGAAAGGCTCAACCCTTCCCCACTGCCAGAGCACTTCCTTGCTCCAGTGAAAGGCTCTGGCATGGGGGACCTGCCTGTTTTTTTGATGCGGCATGTAGCTACACAAGAACAAGGAGTAATGGTCTCAAGTTGCGGTGGGGGAGGTCTGGGCTGGATATTAGGAAAAACTTTTTTACTCCTAAAAATGCTGCACATAAAAGGCCAACTTCTGATATCAGTGATGCTGGTGTAAATCTGGAGTAATCCCATTGATTTCCCATTGGAGTTGTTACAGATTTATACCTGCACAACTGGTCTAAAATAGAACATACAAGAATGACATTCCAGCCTCAAGCTAAGTTAATTGGACAATGCTGTGAGGTTATTTCTGGAAAGCTCACATTTTTAATGGAATAATTTTTATGGCATTTATTTCCCCATCTTTCTTAAGTATTTATATAGCACCATTCAACATAGTACCTAGGCATTTAGTAGGTCATGCATTGGGTAGGCATTAGTAGAAAGGAAAATGATCGATAGGCTTGTTGTCACAACTTTCTTTTAAAACTATGTACAGCTGATTACAATATTTGTTGAGAGAATAACAGCTGAGGTTCAGGATTTGCTGTGTGTGCTACTATACAGTTTATAGCTTGTATATTTATTCTAAATATTGCATAAGATTTTTCCATAATGTATATGCTTTAGTATTAACTCTTGGGTCCCTTAGATTTGAGTCAAATATTGAATATTCTTATTAGGTGCGGTCAAAAAATAGGGATTCCCCTTCCTGAGAATTTTGATGAAAATGAAAGTCTGTTTTCCATTAAAATGTCAATTTTTCAGTTGTTATATACAGTGTAGTTAAAGCTATGCCGGTCCAGGATATTACAAAAACAAGATGGATGAGGTAATCTTCTATTGGACCAGCTTCTGTTGATGAGAGAGACAAGCTTTTGAGCCACACAGAGCTCTTCTTTAGGTCTGGCCCAGAGCTCTGTGTGAGATTGAAAGCTTGTCTCTCTCACCAACAGAAGTTTGTCCAATAGAAGATATTTCCTCACTCACTTTCTCACTCTAATTTTTCAGCTGAAATTCAAAAACTGACATAGCCTTTCCAAACCAAAATATTTTTGTTTTTAGCTGAGGTGTTGTGGGCCTCGTGCTTCCCTTCTCCTCTATTGGCTGGACTACCTGGTCAGACTACATCTGATGCACCATGATCTGCCCTATTAGAGAAGAGAAGCTGTCCATTATGAGAGTCTCTGGCCATGGTAAATCAGGGGAGAGTTCTACTAAGGAATCCAGCCCATAGAGGAGAATGGGAGCATGAGACACCTGGAATACAACTTCCATGGCAGTGTTTTCATAGTAAGTATTCTCAACAATGCTACTGCAGATGAAATAATAATTAGGAAGCTCATTCTGTATTTCAGTGCTAAATTAAGGATTGAGGAAGGTGGGGATAGGAATTGGTGGACTGGCTGACATGCAAAGGAAATTGGGAAACCAGAATTGTCTGGGCCAGCAGAGACTGTCGCTCTCTCTCATAGGATCTTGTGGAGCACCCTAGACAGGAGTGATAGAGGAGGGAAGGTGTAGTTGCTTTGCACTGACCAGGAGAACATCGCCCTGAGAGCGGTGGACGAGACATCCCATGGAGTAATACGTTTGTTCTTTTATATGCAAGATGAATAGGTCTCTGGTTGGAATGCCCTATTGGGTGAAGATGTCATGTACTACTGATTTGTGAAGTGACCACTTGTGGTTTTTCACAAAATGTCTGCTGAGTGAGTCCGCAAGCACGTTCTGTGTCCCAAGAAGATAGGCCACGGATAAAATGATCTTGTGATCGGCACACAAGTTCCTGAGCTTGACTGCTTCTACACACAACAGTCAATTTCATGCCCCCATGTTTGTTGACATAGAAAACAGTGTTGGAGTTGACCAACATGATGAGAACATGATGGGAACAGATGGCATGCCTTTCTTACACCTCAGAGTTCCAGGATATTGATGGGCATCCTGGATTATCAGGAAGATCACGTTTCTGTGCTACATGATTGTCCATGTGCACTCCCCAGCCTATGAGGGTGATGGCCATCTTGTCCAGGGAGGAGGGGAGGAAGGGAATCTCTGTATGTACCTTGGGTCTGTCCACCACTGAAGGGATGACAGTCCCCTGAAGGGTCTGTCAGCATGAAGTCCATGGTGTGAAGTTTGGTGAGTAAACTGTTTAGAGCCATGTATGAGGCAGTGAAGGTGGAATTGAGTGAAGATAGTCACATATGTACACAAAGCCAAGTGGCCAAGGAGAGACGAGCAAGTCCTGGCCGGTACATGAGGATTGGTGATGCAAGTTTTGATGTCTCTCATTGCCTGGAACCTGTCCATTGGACATTAGGCCCATGCTGTGACTGAATTTATGGTGACCCGTATAAAGTCTAGGTATTGTGTAGGGTCTAGGATTGATTTCTTGACATTAACACTGACATCGAGAGAACCCACACGAGGAGAGGCAATTCTTCATTTGGTCCTAAGTGAAGCACAGGATCAGGTCCAAGAGATGACTATAGCTGGACCACTTGGTAATAGTGACCATAATATAATTAAATGTAATCTCCTCATGGTGGGGAAAACTCCACAGTGGCCCAACACCGTAGCATTTAATTTCAGAAAGGGAAACTACAAAAAATGAGGTTAGTGAAACAGAAATTAAAAGGTACAGCACCAAAAGTAAAATCCCTGCAAGCTGCATGGAAACTTTTAAAACACACCATAATAGAGGCTCAATTTAAATGTGTACCCCAATTTGAAAAACATAGTAAGAGAACCAAAAAAGGGTCACCGTGGTTAAACAACAAAGTAAAAGAAGCAGTGAGAGGCAAAAAGGCGTCCTTTAAAAAGTAGAAGATAAATCCTAATGAGGAAAATAGAAAAGAGCATAAACTCTGGCAAATGAAGTGTAAAAATATAACTATAAAGACCAAAAAAGAATTTGAAGAACAGCTAGCCAAAGAGTCCAAAAAGAATAGCATTTTTTTAAAATACATCAGAAGCAGAAAGCCTGCTAAACGTCCAGTGGGGCCACTGGACGATCGAGATGCTAAAGGAGCACTCAAAGACAATAAGGCCACTGTGGAGAAACTAAATGAATTATTTGCATCAGTCTTCACTGTTGAGGATGTGAGGGAGATTCCCAAACTTGAGCCATTCTTTTTGGGTGACAGATCTGAGGAACTGTCCCAAACTGAGGTGTCATTAGAGGAGGTTTTGGCACAAAGTTGATAAACTAAACAATAAGTCTCCAGGACCTGATGCTATTCAGCCAAAAGTCCTGAAGGAACTCAATTGTAAAATTGCAGGACTACTAACTGTCATCTGTAATCTATCATTTAAATCAGCTTCTGTACCAAATAACTGGAGAATAGCTAATGTGACACCAATTTTTAAAAAGGGCTCTGGGGGTGACCCTGGCAACTACAGGCCAGTAAACCTCACTTCAGTTCCAGGAAAATTGGTTGAAACTATCGTAAAGAACAAAATTGTCAGACACATAGATGAACATAATTTGCTGGGAAATAGCCAACATGGTTTTTGTAAAGGGAAATCATTCCTCACCAATCTACTAGAATTTTCTGAGGGGGTCAACAAGCATGCAGACAAAGGAGATCAAGTGGCTATAGTGTATTTAGATTTTCAGGAAGCCTTTGACAAGGTCCCTCACCAAAGGCCCTTAAGGAAAGTAAGCTGTCATGGGATAAGAGGGAAGGTTCTCTCATGGATTCGTAACTGGTTAAAAGATAGGAAACAAAGGGAGTACTAAATGGTCAGTTTTCAGAATGGAGAGAGGTAAATAGTGGTGTCCCCCAAGGATCTATATTGGGCCCTGTCCTATTTAACATATTCATAAACAATCTGGAAAAAGGGGTAAACAGTGAGGTGGGAAAATTTGCAGATGATATAAAACTACTCAAGATAGCTAAGTCCCAGACAGACTGCAAAGAGCTACAAAGAGATCTCACAAAACTGGGTTACTGGGCAACAAAACGGAAGATGAAATTCAGTGTTGATAAATGCAAAGTAGTGCACATTGGAAAACATAATCCTAACTCTACATATACAATGATGGGGTCTAAATTAGCTGTTACAACTCAAGAAAGAGGTCTTGAAGTCATTGTGGATAGTTCCCTGATATCATCCACTCAATGTGCAGTGGCAGTCAAAAAAGCAAACAGAATGTTGGGAATCATCAAGAAAAGGATAGATAATAAAACAGAAAATATCATACTGCCTCTATATAAATTCATGGCATGCCCACACCTTGATTACTGCGTGTAGGTGTGGTTGCCCCATCTCAAAAAAGATATATTGGAATTGGAAAAGATTCAGAAAAGGGCAACAAAAATGATTAGGGGTACAGAACAGCTTCCATATGAGGAGAGATTAATAAGACTGAGACTTTTCAGTTTGGAAAAGAAGCGACTAAGGGGGGATATGATAGAGGTCTATAAAATCATGAATGGTGTGGAGAAAGTTAATAAGGAAGTGTTATTTACTCTCTCATAATACAAGAACAAAGTGCCACCAAATGAAATTAATAGGTAGCAGGTTTAAAACAAACACAAAGTATTTTTTTCATGCAATGCACTGTTAACCTCTGGAACTCCTTGCCAGAGGGTGCTGTGAAGGCCAATATTATAATGGGGTTAAAAAGGGAGCTAGATAGGACCATCAGTGGCTATCATCCATGAATCTATTAGGCAGAAATGGTGTCCCTAGCCTCTGTTTGCCAGAAGCTGGGATTGGGTGACAGGGCATGGATCACTTGATGATAACCTGTCTGTTCATTCCCCCTGGAGCATCTGCCAGTTGTTGAGCTATGGAAGCACAAGGACCCTGTAATGTCTGTGATAGGCTGCTATGACAGAGAAAAATTTGGTGAAGACTCTGGAAGTGGTGGCTATTCTGAAGGGAAGCACCATATATTGGAAATGGTGGGTGACAACTGTGAATCTCAGGAAAAGTGTGTGGGCTGGATGGATAATGTGAAAATAAGTGTCTTTCCTATCGAGAGCCATAAATTACAGGACTTTTTCTAAGGATGGGATAATCGCTGCCAACATGACCATATGAAACTTGAATCTGTGGATGAAGTGATTGAGATGACAGAGATTGAGGACTGGTCTCCACCCACCTTTCCTCTTTGGTGTCAAGAAGTAAATTGAATGGAACCCCATTACTTGATATTCTGGGGGAATGTGTTCTATTGATCCATGTTGTAGTAAGGAATTCACCTCTCGGGTAAGATTGTTGTCATAAGAGTGGTCACTGAGGAGGAAATGGGAGGGGAGTTTTGGAGGAGGTAGCATGATGAATTTGATAGCCATGGTGGATGACATTCAGCACCCATTTATCCATTGTCATCATACCGTGCACCAAGAGTACCAAAAGTATTAGTGAAATAAAACGGGTTAACTGTGCAGTGTAGTAGAAACTGACTGATTCATCCCCTGAAACTCAGCTATGGATTATTTCCAATAAAGCTGACAGGATCAACCATCTGTGAACAATCCAGCTATGTCTAACTTCTCTGACCTTTTCTAGCAGTAGCAACTACCTTGGTAGCTCTAGTCAAACCTCAGCAGAGTCTTTACTCAGCTCCTGCAAATGCTCAAAATCAATCAAATTCTGTAAGTGTAATGCTAGTCGTCTTATTTTGTACTTTTCTGCAGCTACCACTCCTTCCTCAGGTTCTTCATCTATCGTTAAAGAGTGTGGTGCAGAGGAGACTGAGTGGCTCAGAGGATAAATAATGGGGCAGAAACCATAACCATGATTTTCAAAATGTATTAGTAATTTTGGGCACCAAAAATGAGACACCTTAGATGGGTCTGATATACAGGGGGTGCATGCTCAGCACTTTCTTGCAGTTTGGAACCTTTGACGTATCTCAAGTTGGGCACCCCAAATAGCAAAGTTGCTTTGGAAAGTCTTGGCACAGGATTTAATCTGCTTGTAGAGCATCTGGCACATTGGGTGTCTGATTCCCTGGGAGTTACTTTAATATAGATATCGCCAGAGTAATAGTGTTATTATGTAAAAGCAGCAAAGAGTCCTGTGGCACCTTATAGACTAACAGATGTATTGGAGCATGAGCTTTCATGGGTGAATACCCACTTCGTCGGATGCATGTAGTGGAAATTTCCAGAGGCAGGTATATATATGCAAGCAAGAATCAGGCTGGAGATAATGAGGTTAGTTCAATCAGGGAGGATGAGGCCCTCTTCTAGCAGTTGAGCTGTGAACAACAAGGGAGGAGAAACTGCTTTTGTAGTTGGCTAGCCATTCACAGTCTTTGTTTAATCCTGAGCTGATGGTGTCAAATTTGCAGATGAACTGAAGCTCAGCAGTTTCTCTTTGAAGTCTGGTCTTGAAGTTTTTTTGCTGCAGGATGGGTATCTTTAAATCTGCTATTGTGTGTCCAGGGAGGTTGAAGTGCTCTCCTACAGGTTTTTGTATATTGCCATTCCTAATATCTGTTTTGTGTCCATTTATCCTTTTACGTAGGTAGTGTTATTATGAACCTTATGAAGGTTGCTTATTCAAACCCGTACCAGTGACTCAAAAGTAACTCTGTGGACTATGTGAAATAAGTTTGCAGTCTTATTGCATTTCCCAGTGGAGACATGTCCATACTGCAAACTCTTGGGGGCAGAATGATCTCTACTTTGCATACTGAACAGAGCTGGACATATTGTCCATGTCAAAAAAATAATATTTCTTATAATCATGGGCCACATCATATCACCCATTTAAAAGCCGAACTCTCCACTGACTCTTCTGCATGAATGTCACAATCCAAACCTTTTAGTTACCTTTAGTTTAGTTATCACCAACACAAGCTGAAATTAGATGTATATAGGAGTTGAATGACATGTACTAGCCCTATATAGAAATGTCATCCTAATTTTGTTCACAAGGCAATTGTGGCAAAATCTAATCAGGAAAGATAAGTTAAATACCTGTTAAAATATGAAAAAAATAATATATTATCAGAAACCCACATCACGGACCATGAAATCTAGCTATTGGAGAGAAAAGGGAGGAGCAGGTCTGGGGGCACCTATTGTGCCCCAAGCTCCAGCTGCTAGTCCTGGACCGGACAGTAGGAGACTTCTTCCCCTTCATGGCTGCGCTCAGCGGGAGATCAGACCCACCTCTGGGTACCTACCGTGGCTGCAGGAAGCTCCTCGGTTGCTGTCTTCAGAGCCCAGCTCTGAAGACAGAGCAGAAGTGAGGATAGCAATCCTGCAGCCCCTCCTAACAATAGCTTTGCAACCCCTCTCACACTCTTTTGGGTTGGAACCTCCACGGTTACAACACCATGACATTTCAGATGTAAACAGCTGAAAATGTGAAACTGACTAATTTAAAAACCCTGTGCCTGTGAAATTGACCAAAATGGACCATGAATTTGGTAGGGCCCTAATTATCAGGCAAAAATAAATTGTAGTATTCCATTGTCATATACACATTTTAACACTCAAATATTTTACAAGATCAGAACTACAAGACTTCAGTGTTCTCTGTGTGTGTATGGAGACACCCATACACAAGTCATGTATAATATACGACAGTGAATGAATGTGTGTATATGCTCACCCATCCTTACATAAATCTACGTGTTCTTACATTTAATATATATTTGTCTTGTGTCTAGCATGAATGTTATTTAGCTCTTTAGTACATTGATACCCAGAGAGAGAGAGCGTGCAATATACATTATGCACAGGGCTTTTATCTTTTACAAATAACTGGATTTTAAAGAAGTAGAGAAGAAAATAGAAAAGAAAAATGATGAAAATATTATATAATTATCATGGCTTTTGTTAAGAGATTTATCATGACGGTAAATGAGTGTAATAATGAATCCTTTTGCCTTCACATCTGTAAATAGAGAACAAAGAAAGAATGACAGACACTGACATTCCACAATTATTCTACTGCTGAGGAAACATTTCCCAGAATAAGTAAATTTAAGGCTTTGGTTTTCATACTATGGCTGGCAATTTGAACAAAAAATCCAGTGTTTAATGTAATGTCAATGTATGGCCTCATACCTTGCTTACCTCACATATCACAGAACTATAGGACTAGAAGAGACCTCAAGGTCATCTAGTTCAGTCCCCTGTACTCATGGCAGGAATAGGTATTATCTAGACCAGGAGTCGGCAACCTTTCAGCTGTGGTGTGCCGAGGCTTCATTTCTTCACTCTAATTTAAGGTTTCGGGTGCTGGTAATACATTTTAACGTTTTTAGAAGGTCTCTTTCTATAAGTCTATAATATATAATTAAACTATTGTTGTCTGTAAAATAAATAAGGTTTCTGAAATGTTTAAGAAGCTTCATTTAAAATTAAATTAAAATACAGAGCCCCTGGAGTGGTGTCCAGGACCCAGGCAGTGTGAATGCCACTGAAAATCAGCTCGCATGTCGCCTTTGGCACTCGTGCCATTGGTTGCCTACCCCTGATCTAGACCATCCCTGACAGGTGTTTGTCTCTAACCTGCTCTTAAAAATCTCCAGTGATTGAGATTCCAGGTAGGAAATTTATTCCAGTGCTTAACCAGCCTGAGAGTTGGGAAGTTTTTCCTTGTGACTGACCTAAACCACTGAGGCTGCACTTTAAGCTCATTGCTTCTTGTTCTGTCCTAAGAGGAACACATTTTCTCCCTCCTCCTTGTACGTACTTGAAAACTCTTATCATGTTCCCTCTCAGTCTTCTCTTCTCCAGACTAAATAAACCCAGTTTTTTTCAGTCTACTCTCATAGGTCACGTTTTCTAGACCTTTAATCATTTTTATTGCTCTTCTCTAAACTTCTTCCAATTTGTCCACATCTTTCCTGAAATGTGGTGCTCAGAAATGGACACAATACTCTGGTTGAGGGCTAACCAGGCTGGAGTAGAGATGAAGAATTGCTTCTCACCTCTTGCTTACAACACTCTTGCTAATACATCCCAGAATAATGTTTGCAGGGTTTTTTTTTGTTGTTGGTTTTTTTTTTGCAACAGTGTTATACTGTTGCCTCACATTTAGCGTGTGATCCACTATAACCCCCAGATCCCTTTCTGCAGTACTCTTTCCTAGGCAGTCATTTCCTATTTTGTATGTGTGCAACTGATTGTTCCTTCCTAAGTGGAGTACTTTGCATTTGTCCTTATTGAATATCATCCTATTTACTTCAGATCATTTCTCCAGTTTATCCAGATTATTATGAATTTTAATCCTATCCTCCAAGGCACTTGCAGCCTCTCCCAACTTGGTGTCATCTGCAAAGTTTATAAGTGTACACTCATGCCATTATCTAAATCATGGATGGAGATATTGAACAGCACCAGATCCAGGACTGATCCCTGCAGGAACCCACTTGATTTCCCCTTCTAGCTTGACTGTCAATCATTGATAACTACTTTCTAGGAATGGTTTTCCAGCCAGTTATTCACCCATTTTATAGTAGCTCAATCTAGGTTGTATTTCCCTAGTTTGTTTATGAGAAGGTCATGCGAGACAGTATCAAAAACCTTACTAACATCAAGATATACCACATCTACTGCTTTTCCCCCCATACACGAAGCTTATAACCCCTGTCAAAGAAAGCTATTAGGTTGGTTTGACATGATTTTTTTTCTTGACAAATCCATGCTGTTACTTATCACCTAATTATCTTCTAGGTGTTTGCAAATTGGTTGCTTAATTATTTGCTCCATTATCACTCCAGGTACAGAAGTTAAGCTGACTGGTCTGTAATTCCTCAGGTTGTCCTTATTTCCCTTTTTATAGCTTGGTACTATATTTGCCTTTTTCCAGTCCTCAAAGTCATGGAAGACGCGAGAGATTTCAGAAGATAATCACTAATGGCTCAGATATCTCCCCAGTCAGCTCCTTGACTATTCTGGGATGTATTTTCATCCAAGCCCTGCGCTGATTATGGAATTTGTAATTGCCTCATGGTACTCATCACCATAAGTATCTGAGCCTGGAGGTTATAAAAGGTCTTTTACCATTTCCACTATAAACTTCTATTTGAGTTGTTTAATACATCACCTATGTTAAGTCACACTGGGCAGAAATTCTTATACATGCTGCCAACCCAAGATGCATTTACTTTTCTCCAAAATTGACTACACCCGAAATTAAGCCCTTTCTTATTCCAATTTTGGAGGAGTAGGAAATAGTTTTACAACTAGATTGAAAAATTGTCTAGGCAGTTAGTCTTTGGTGTTCTGATAATCTAACACAAAAGGGAGCTAGAAGGTACTGTGTTTCCAGCCAGACTGTGGAACGGGAAGTTGAGCTGCATAATTAAAGAGACCATTTTAAATAAAAAATGAGTGAAAAGTCGTTTCAAGGCAACACACCTTCCTCTGAGTCCCTTGCTCTCCTGACAGTTTTTGTGCACTGTCAGGAAGACCCACACAAACAACAAGGCTACGATCCTGATTTGGCAAACTCTTATATTCACGTTTAACTTTAAAGCATATAAATAGCCCCATTTGTGACAATGGGACTACTTTGTTTAAGGTAGTGTGTGTGAAAGTTTTAGCAGAATTGGGGGCATAACTGCCCACACAGGGGAAAAGAGTGAAATGGACTACATAGGAAGGGCATCAAATGCACAAAGTAGACACACTAAAATAATTAGAGTATATTTTTCCCTGATCTCTTTCAGTGACAGTAAGCTTCGATGGTACTCATAACATCAGACATAAAAAAATTTTGAAAAACAAACAGGCAATGTCCCTAGGCTTTAAGGGAAGTTGTGAACATGGAAATCCATCCCAGTGTGTGAGCTGTCCTTTCTACCTTGTATGGCACAACATTTTCAGTGCTATGGTTTTGTCTCTGTAATCTTCTAATGTGAACAGTGCTATTCTCCTTTTTGATCTCATTCAGTCTGTATTTTATACACTGGACCCTGCCTTGAGTCCTCTTAGCATGAATGGAGAATTTTTGGTGTTTTGAAACAAAAATAATTGAAAAGAGCCAAGATATTAAAATCTGACACATGGTTACTGTGGGTGAAAGACACAGTGTCTTTTTATCCTTGAAATGATCATCTCAGTCCTTGCGAGGTGCTACAAAAATTCATAGGCACTGTAAAGTGACATCCTAATATCTCCAATGATAGCTTTCATTCTGCCGCACTTCCATGGACAGTGTAATTAATGTAAGCGTATGAGAACCTATAATTGACATGCTAATCAATAAAGCCCTGCTTGACAAACTTGCAAATGACATTGAAGTGGTTCCCTGGAGCCAGACTAATGTCAGCGCAAGCATATGTCACATGAGTTACTTTAGCTGCTGTGAGACTTGCACCATGTAAACTATGACATGGTAGGTCATTAAGCCTCATACATATTTCTCCATTTGCTTCTTTCCAAAGAAGCAACAGCTTTGAAGGAATGCAACTGAAAACAAACCTCCTACAAGTCATACCGTGTGTGTATCAGTGAAGGTTGGCCCACACAGAACAAATGTGATGCAGAACAACAAAAGCAAGGAAATCAAAAGGCACAGGTTTCACTAGTAGCACAGTCACAATCTACCACAGACCACACACTGCAACTTTAAACCCACACCACCACTGAAACTGTCAATAAGTTTAACAAGCAAATAAAGGCAAGAAAATCTGTTCCCAAACAGAAAATAGGGACAAACTTGTCGAATGAGTTTCTCATTAGGAATTATTCACTCAGATCTAAAAAGGAACCACTTGCTAATATTATTGCTAACACAAAGCAGGCGATTAGAAAGCGAAAGAAAATTAATACTTAGCATGTATGTTCCAATATGAATAACTGCTAATGACAGCATTACTCATAAGTCCCTAGCACAGTCTTTGAGCTAGGCATGCAATCATTTTACAGACAAGGAAGCATGTAATCTGTTAGATCCAGAGTAACTCCACTGCAATGTGATTCATGTGATCAAGTGATCCATGGCTGGTCACCCAATCCCAGCTGTTGGCTAACAGAGGCTAGGGACACCATTCCTGCCCATCCTGGCTCTGTGACATTGCAGTAGAGTAATGAAGTTACTCTGGATTTACAGTTGTGTACACAGAGCAGAATCCAACCTGGAGGGATTATGGCCCTGATTCAGCAAAGCATTTAAGAGTGTGATTAAGTCTGCCCTGTTCAGCAAAGCACTTAGACATGTGATTAAGTATTTGCTGAACTGGGTCCTAAACAACATTTCCTTTAATTTTTTCCCTCCATGTGCAGAATGAACTGTTATGTGCACTAATATCGAGATAATGTGCGGATGTGCGCCACCAGTAGAAACAAAAAAACTAAATATAATATAATATTTTTTAAAAGTTATCATAGGGATAATTACTCCACACAGGACAGGTTAGGCTTTGTAGAACTCACTACTCAAAAAATTAAATGTAAGTGTACGAAAGAAATAAAAAGTATGAAATACGCAGGCCAGTCAAAAAACTAAAATAACAGAACTTTGAAAGAATAAAATCACAGAGAATATATGTGCAGTGCAGGAAGTAACAACAACAATACAAGTATGTGGTGGGAGGTGTGTGCGTGTGTGCATGTGCATGAGAAACACACATAGTGTGTTGTGTGTGTGTGTGTGTGCACGAGAGAGAGACAGGCACTGTCCCTTTAATTCAGTGGCTGGGAACAGCGAACAGCAGACACTGGTACCTGCAGGGGGCCTTGCCTGCGGACAGTCAACATCAGCAAAATGTCTCGTGGCCTGCAATCAGATAACCCTGATGGGCTGCAGGTTGCCAACCACTGCTTTAAGTACTCTGACCCTTTAAGTAGGTCTGCACTCACCAGTCTGAAGCCTGCTTGTTCAGACACAGCAGCAGCCGCCAGCAAGCTCCATCCCATGTCCCACTTCTGAGACCTGTCATGCCCCCCCCCACACTCTGTGAAGATGGGGTACAAAGGCAGGGGTATGAGGAGAGGGGGACACACTGACATCAGCACCCCTTCTTCTCGCCCATGCTCTGCACAGCAAGAAGGAGGCTCCTGGGAGCAGCTAGCCAGGGGCTCCAAGGCAGAGGGCAGGAGCAGTGCAGCAGTGGTGGGAGGGACACCTGAAGTGAGCGGCACTTGACACTGGTGGGTGGTCACGCCGCTTAGAGGGAACGTATGCCCTAAGTGATTTGTCCAAGACCACACTCAATAAAGAGCAGAGCCAGGGCTAAAATTCAGGAGTGCAACAACAACTTCCTTGAATCAATTAACAGCTGAATAATGCTACATATTGTTACGTCCCAGGGGACGGTGATAACAGCTGGTTTTAGGAGTGGGTGAGCAGTTCTGATTTTTTTATGTTTGCTGGGCCACTGCATGAGTGGGGACGCCAAAAATGTTTTCTACCTGGGCTGGTAAAACAGCTAATGTTGGCCCTGATGGTGCTCTTTATATTAACTAGCCATCTACATACACCCAGAGAGATCTCTTTTATATAGCACTCATGTAACATACACTTCAGTTTCCCATTATGTATCATTTTGGCGGATAGAAGACTTTACTCCTAGGTGTGTAGCTCCAACACTTACAATAATATGAAATTCACTTTAAAAATATTACATAGATTTTTGTGCAGGGTGGGGTGAGAACCTAATAATTATTTTGGCCCTTCAGGGAATAAGTGGAAACTTGGTGTCAGATTGGGAATTGGCTCTTATAAAAGTTTGTGGGTAGGTCAGGCTGGGAGCATTCATACGGGGAGGGCTTTGGGCAGCAGGGAGGTAAAGCTCACCTGACTCCGCCTGCTCATTGCTAGAATACCTCCCCAACCCCCGACATGTCCTTCCCACCACCCCACTGTTGGCTCCTAATGTGAATGCAGCTCAAGTAGGCAGTTATTTTGGGGAAGGTGGGGGAGCCATTGAAAGGAAAAAGAGGTGGAAAGATGGAATCACGGAGCTGGGTGGGACGAGGGGGAGGAAATTAGAAACTAGTTGAGGAGAATCGTGACAGCTGGGAGAGGGGGAATGGGGAGAGATCAGTAACTGAAGGGGAATGGGGAGAGCCTCGGAGCAATTTACAGAGAACAACGTGTGCTTTGAGGGCTAAGAAACCATTAGCTTGCAGAAGGGCAAAGGAAGAACACACTCAAAATAGACAAAAACAGTCCACTACCAGGTCTAAATCAATGCCTGAAAGGTTTGCTGGCCTTCCTGGACTGGGGGAATGGGGATGAAGGTCTTCTTTTCCTGGGTGCCTTCCACACAGATTATCACCACACAAACAGCCTGTGCTTCAACCTCTGCAGGGCTGCCAGCTCCTCCTCCTGAGCCTGCCTTCTGAGCTTTTAAATGCCATTATCTCAAGAAAACTGACATTTCTAAAACTAGGCTTTTACCTATCTTGAGATAATTACAACCCTGGAGAATTAGAAGCATTAGGCATATGCGGAGCCTCATGAAGTCCTCAAGGTATGATTCATTTCCTAACCACGCCCCTGGCCTGTCTCTCCTGGCTAATTATCAGCTTTCCTTCCCTGTGTGGGACATTGAGAAACAGAGGGGTAATAAAAAGGAATAGGAAAGAGAGCTTTAAACTTCCCAGAGTTAAGCTTCTGTGGGAAGAGCCTGTGGGTCTTGTAGTGTGTGAGAAAAATCAACATCTCTCTTCCTCCCTGTTGTCAACTTCATAGTGTTGGCAAAAGGAAGGTGCTGCCGGAAATAAACCATTAAGAAAACAAAAACAAATGAAATGAATGTAATAACACAGTGACCTAATGAGGCATTAGCTGCAGTTCCCTTGGACATGGGGAAGGACAATGGGATCAGTGAGAAACACCTCTCCAAAGGCTCGATCCTGAATGCTTGTGTGAGATGCTCTGCAACTTCAGCTCCATCTGAGATCAAGGGCTACCTAGGTATGAGCTGGTATGGTCAGGCATTTTAACAAATGACACTCATCAGCCCCTTTGACTGCAGTTTCAGCAGGGACATGGAGGATGAATTACCTGCTCACCTCCAGGGCTGGGGTCCCTCCAGACCCAGGCATGAGACGCACAGGCAGGACAAGGTAAACCTTACAGTGCTGGGGCCTGTTCAGTCCATAGCAATTTTGACAGGTGCCAAATTCACATAAAAAGCCAAGGCATAGAAAACCCATGATGCTGCTTTTAGTTTCCAGTGTGCACCATCACTACAAACAATATGAGTAGTTTTCTCAAATTATTTCATAGAGGTTTAGTCAGCTGCCAAAGCATTACTGGGGCTAAAAGCTTGACATGAGTGTTGGGATGTGCATTGTAAGAATAGCTGCAGTTACATTAGGTAGGATAACTATTTGTGTGGGATAAAAACCTGTATGCTTCTGGACAAGAGCCATTAAAACACTGCCCTAATTAGAAGGCTGTAATTGGCTATTATTATGATTTTACACCTTCTTCTGAAAGAGCTGTTACAGGGCACTGTTGGGGACAAGATATGGGCTAGATGGACCGTTGATCTAATCCAGTATGGCAATTCCTTTTAGGTTGGAAGCTCATAAATTCCTATTTTTCAATCCTGATAATTGGGAAAACTTGAGATACAAGCATAGTTTCTCTGAAATGGGAAAGCAGTTAAATAGATTTACCGATTCTTTTTAATATTGCACACATTTATAGGGCATTAAATCTATATTTACATGCCTTCCATCTAAAAGACTGTTTTACATTTCCCAAAAAAACTATGCCTTATGTTGTTGCCGAAATAGTGGCAGCGCATTCTGTGGCACCTTGTAGACTAACAAATGTATTGGAGCATGAGATTTCGTGGGTAAATACCCACTTTGTTGGATGGGTATTCACCCACGAAAGCTCATGCTCCAATACGTTTGTTAGTCTATAAGGTACCACAGAACGCGTTGCTGCTTTTACAGATCCAGACTAACACAGCTACCCCTCTGATAATTGCCGAAATAGATCTCTAAGTTGTAATTGGACTAGTGTCAGGAGTATATACCTCCACACAGGAAATTACGCTAGGCTTCCTTACAATAGAGAGAAGAATATGTTCGAAGAGTCCCACCCATTTCAACTGACCCAACAGCAGCATTCAGAACATCCAGGTACTAGGTAGTGGGAGTATTGATATTGCAATAACTATGCCTTTCCCCTCACTGGAAGCCAGCCAAACAAGTCCAAAATCCTGGTTACTGAAGTAGCTTTTTGCTCCCAAGGAAGCCTTTTGCCATTATTGAATTTGAATTGAGATTTTTGCAAAATCTTGTCCAACAGGCAGAGTTAAGACGATTATCTTATATTAATATATAAACTCTCCTGACTTTTACCCAGAACCCCTGGATTACATCACTTTATTGAATCACAAGGAAGACAGTCCATTCCTGTTACATGACTTCATGCCCCAGGGCTGAGAACCATGGCTGTGAGAAAGCAGCCCTGAAACACTGGCATTGTTGCTCATCACCCAGTAAAGAGAAATAAAGTGAGAGCAATGAAGTCTTGTAGGTAGCAAGGGCACTGCCAGCATGGGTCATGAGGCATAAAACTACTGGATACGTGAGATGCTGATTTCTTAGAATTCTCAAACATGTCTGCATCAGTGGCTGGTCCCTGCTCTCGTTTTCCTTGCCTCTGAGCACCTCTTTCATGGCTGCTCTCTGTCACCATAGCTTTCTCTTCTCCTCAGCTGTGCGCAAGTTAGCACACGTACATATATTGTCTCACCTTGTAGAGTGCTATGCACATTGGCAGAAGCCTGGCTGCATGGATGAGAGACAAACACCAAAGCCCCTGGCCCTTTTCATGTCTTTCAGCACCACTGAGCAGCAGGCAGGCAGAGAGTGATCAGAAGTTTGCATTCATTTTTACACATTTTAGTAGGATTATAAAAATGCCTCTGGAACTGAAATACCGGATAGGCTTGCTTTTAATGACACTCGTTCAGTTTGTATCTGACTCCTAGGAGTCACTAACTCTCTTCTCCCCAAGCCGTTGTCTCACTCAACTGTCCATTATCTAAGAGTTTAATACCTGCTAATGGTACAGATCAAGTGCCTGGGGCTGACAGAGCATTTCTGAAATGTAATGTACTGGGAAGAGAACCAGTAATAGCCTACTCCAGGAAGTGCAGACCAAAGGGTAGTATATTCAGTGATCACTGGGTAACAGTGTTGTCATCTGTCATAATTTTATGACAAGTGATTAAATATTTTCATAAAGCCCCAGCTCCTGGAGTAAAGTGATTACTGTTACGGGAGAACATACCTGTAAAAAGTTATGAGATCCAGTGCCAACAGATCACACTCAAGAATATATAGCATAGTTCCTGGGTTTTGAAGGACCAATAAAACCTGTTGTTGTGCACTGTAAATGGCTTCCCCTGGGAAGAGCTTTACATCAACTTTTAAGAATTACATGAGAATTTCACTTTTCTTCCCTGTCCCACACACTTTAAAAAAAAAAGTTTCTAGCCCTCATCATTGTGGAGAAGAATTTGAAAAGTGAACCCTAAGGGTTAATAAATGAAAAGTCAAATAAAATAAACCTAACTATTTTAAAGCCAATTTCAGGATTTTGGGATCCATGATTTCTGAATGCTTGATGCTGGCAATACTAGAGAATAATCAGTATGTTGGACCCGTGTTACCTGGATCTCATTAATTTTCTGGTGCCTTTTTTTTTCCAGTATTTATTATTATTATTATTATCTATATGATAGCAGTGCCTAGAGTTAGCAACCAATGTGATGTCCTATTACACTAGGCGCTGTACAAATACATAGTAAGAAAGTCACTGCCCTGGAATTTGCAATCTAAATAGAGAAGATATGTATAGAGAACATTAAAAGAAAAAGAAAAAGGTAATCTATTGGTTCTCATTTTATGGATGAGCTACTGAGGCACAGAAAAATGAAATGACTTATCTAAGGTCACACAAGAAGTCTGTGGCAGAGGCACTGAATCCCAGTCCAGTGCCTTATCTACAAGGACATCCCTCTTCTTAGAGCAGCTTTTCTTAACAGTATTTTGGCATTTCCAGAAAGCCAAATGCAGTATAACACTCAACTTTACTGAGTCT
Organism: Gopherus evgoodei; assembly: GCF_007399415.2. NCBI lineage: Eukaryota > Metazoa > Chordata > Testudines > Testudinidae > Gopherus > Gopherus evgoodei. The sequence continues at coordinate 13,787,789 of NC_044322.1, forward strand.
ATGCACTTATGAACAATACTCTATCCTTATATGCCAATAGATCTTTGTATATATGACCTATTTACATAAGCAGGTTAGTACATAGAATCTGTGTAAGGAAAACAAGAAGTCTGTGTGGTGGCAAGGAACCTCCTTTGCCTTGCTGGGCTCAGCGTTTCCCCCTCGCGTAGAGGGTGGGGTAGGATGGTGGCTGGAGCAAATCAGTCTCACCCCAGAAAGTTTTTATTCCCTACTCAGTTTTATTTTTCAACATTTACAAGGTAGGCCACAGGGTAGGCCAGAGGTGGGCTAACTACAGCCCATGGGCCAAATCCAGCCCGCGGGACCATCCTACCTGGCCTGTCCCCTCTCCCCTGCAGCCTTGGCTCACTCGATCTCCCGTTGATCCCATGCTCTGGGCAGCAGGTCTGTGAGCTCCTGAGACAGCATAGCTGCAGAGCCCGGCCTGACCCGGTGTTCTGTGCAGCGTGGTGCTGGCAGCGGCATGGCCCGGCTCCAGCCGGGTGGCATGGCTGTAGCGCCGCCAGCCACCAGTGCTCCAGGCAGCATGGTAAGGGGGCAGGGAGCAGGGGCGGTTGGATAGAGGGCAGGGGAGTTCAGGGTGATGGTGAGGGGGTGGGCGTGTGGATAGGGGTCAGGGAAGTCGGGGAGAAATGGGGTTGAATGGGGGCAGGGGTCTGGGGGGGCAGTCAGGAAGGAGGGGGTTTGGATGGGGTGGTGGTGGGGAGTCAGGGGACAGGGAGAAGGGATGGTTGGATGGGGCAGGGGTCCGGAGGGGGGACGTCAGGAATGAGAGGCATGGTTGGATGGGGTGGCAGGGGTCTGGGGGCAGTCAGGGGACAGAGATGGGGCAGGGGTCCCGGGGGGCCATCAGTGAATAGAGGGGGTTGGATGGGGCAGGAGTTTGAGGTGGGGCAGATCAGAGGTGGGTGTCTGGCCATGACCCGCTCCTCTTACTGGCCCTCCATACAATTTACAAAACACGATGCAGCCCTCAGGCCAAAATGTTTGTCCGTCCCTGGGGTAGGCCCTAACAGTACTTTTCAGCCAAACAAACAGCAACAAATTCATAACACAAAAGGGAATAGCTACCCCTCACCCCTCTCCAGGGTGTTGTGTTCTTGTGCTGGCAATAGGGGGCCTGTCCTTCCCCAGTCAGTCAGAGTGGTTGCTTCCTCTACAGGGAAGAGAACAGCCTTTCCCCCAGGAGAAGCCTTTTCCCCTGCTGCAGCTTGTCTCTCCTCCTCCCCTCTCACCAGAAGAGGGGTTCTTAAAGGTCACCAGCAGCCCTTAATTGGAATCAAGTGTCCCTAGCTGACTTGAGATAACCTCTTTTCAGTTCATAGGGAAGATAGCCTTCACCATTCTAAGGGTAATATTCCTGTCTTCCACCACTCTAGCAGCTGTCTGGTCTGACTTTGTCATAATATAAATGAAAAATAATGGGAAAAAAAGTTAACCAAAAAGTTTTCAGAAATCCTCAAAGATGTGCAAGTTACTAGAAATGCGTTAACGTTTGGAAGACATATTTTCTCTGCAGCAGTCTGTCTACTAAGAGTGCGTCATGCTGCTAAGTTGTTAAATTCTGTCCAGCACTGGGATTCCATGATGGTGGGCATGACATAAATAGACTAGTATTTCTTAATTTTTTCCCACACCAATAGTAGTGTGCATTATTGGACTTAGTAGGGTTGTCCAATTTCAAACAGTGACGTTGCAAAATTTTGACGGAGGCTGAACTTTATTGGGTCACGCTCCATTTAGAAGAGACTTAAAATGCAATGGGGAAAGCAGAGAGGGGCAAACAATAAAATCCACCGAAAACAAGAAAACCAGAAGTGTGTGGGAAGATGGAGAACAAATACAGAAGGGTCATTAAAGGAAGAACACAGCAGAGAGAATAGAAAAAGAGTATCATATAAAGGTTGACAATACATTGTGTGGGCTTCTCTCCGTCTAGACTAACACTTAAAAAGTTGGAAAACAAAAAAGATGGGTTTAATTTACAGGAAGAAAAGTCTGAAGAACTTGAACAGGTTTTCTTAGTTCAACAAAGCCAGACACAGGGCTTGATCTAATTTCTGTGGAAGCCAATGGAAGCCTTTAATGGATGTAAGATCAGACTGAAAGATAGCATAGTTGGGCAAAATTCTATAGATCGAATGCTGAGAGGTTCACCCATTCCTACTTATTTCTTCATTCTGATGTAAGCCCAGAGGTCAATGAGAACCTTTTAATGGAAGTTAGGCCAAAGTCCATTTTACTCAGCATAAAAAATATTCTCTGTTCCTTGGAGGGTGTTTTTTTGTAAGATCACATGCTAACTAATTAGCTACTAGGGCCCTGATTACACTATCTGACCTTTCTTTGACATATTGGTTTTCCTTTAAAAAAAATTTAGACTTTTTTTTATCAGAGATTAAGCAAGTTATCAACCAGAAAAGAGAAAATCATTACAACAGCAGGAATAACTAATGAAGTATAAACAGGGCTATGTGGCATTGCTGGAAAAAGCGCCTCAGCACTGCTTCAGGGAGCTCTCTGTATGCCTTACACATTCCAAATGTTAGTCCATCGCAGTGGGGAAAATAGATTTAATACCATATAATTCTGCACAAACTGCCAAGCAGAGGGGAGCCAAAGGATTTCAAGAGAAAAGCAGTCCTAGGAGTTTGTACATTTCAGAGACAACCCTTGTTTTAGACACAATGGCTGCAAATGCAAGGTGGGCTAACTCTCATAAGAGTTTTAAGGAGGGATTTTCAAAGCTAGATTCAGAAACCTGTCAAAATCTCTAAAACATCTTTGGAAATCTCAGCCTTGATTTTTATGTTTCTTTTTCAGAAGGGTTGTGTGCTGTACTGTGCTTATATTTTGAGGTCATTGATGGAAGAACAGGGTTTATTTTGAGTCATAGTTTAGGCTCCGGTGGTGTGATGATCTATGCATTTCCACCTGCTTGATCAGAACACTCTCCTTACTTTTATAATGCAGCCAGAATAAGAACTCTGATGTCTGTAGCTAGTAACTCCACTGAGTTAAAGTACTTGGAATTTGTAAATGATACAATTTGTTCGTAGATGGTTATACTCAGCAACCACAATTAAACACACACAAGAAATTAAACAAAAGTTTTTCACTTTTGGAATTTCCCAGCTTTTTGTCTTTCCTTAAATAAAACGAAAGAAGGTTGCACCAGTTTATTAAACTAAAGAAATGTCTGATGCTAGCCAAGCTAATAATGACTGAACACATCTATATGCCTCTAAGAACTTTGAAACGACCGCTGAAAGACTCTGTAGGTGAAGAGCACTGACTACCAGCAATAAACCCAGTAAGTCTGTAAGGGCTGTGGAAAGCAACGATCGACAGGAATGCATTGAGAACAAACAATGTATCTCCCCAGTATTTTTGCTTTGGTTGTTGAAAGATTTAGTCAATGACAGACTATAGTCTCCACTGGCTTTTTCTCTTCTCTACCTACAGTTGACACACTGGTGTATGCATTAGTCACTCATCTAACACCATCTTTCTCCTATCTCAAATCTCTCCATTTCAGTCTATCTTAGCAACCCACTGATGCTAAGATTCTGCTCTACCATGGCTCTGTTCAGACCCTCCTCTCTTTAAGACCCTGATGAGATGAAGGAAAGCACTTAAGTACCTGCTTAGCTTTTATATGCATGCTTAAGACCCATTGACTTCAGTAGGACTTAAAACATGGGCTTTAGTACTTTCTTGAATCAGGACCTTAATCCCTTCATTGCCTCACTTCTTATCTTTACTGCATTAAGGTCAAGCTCTACAAAGTTTGGTCCTGCTTACGCATCTCTTCTCTCCTCCTTTTCATCTTCTGGCTCCCTACACACCTGCAAACCCCCTCACCCCAAATCCTCTCACTGTTCCCTTTGGTCTTCTCCCACTCTTGAGTTGGAGGCTTCTTTCATATAATCCCTTATGTCTGAAACTGTCCCACTTCTTGTCTATGAAGCCCCTCTCTTCCTTCAAACTTAATTCTTTTGCAAGGAGGGAAACATTCTACCGTGTGAAAGATTCAGTGTCAAAAAACAGAGGCCAGCTTTGGGCCTAATGTTCTCCTGAGTTTGGATATGTACAAGTTTTGGGCTCATCCGTATTGATAAACAGAGTATTAAAGAGACCTTTGTCCTGAAAGAACTTGCACGGTGGATTTAGGCACCATCCATGCATGGATTCAAAATGATCCAAATGCAATATAATAGCAAAAATATGAGTTTTTAAAATACCCAACATTCTAACCCTAGTACCTGACCTTACACCCCTTTAAGTCCATGGGAAAGACTCACACTGAGTTTGATAGCTTTTGATCAATCTCCTAATGTGGAAGGATGTGAAAGGAATAGTCTATAGTTCACAGCTAGCCGAATTCCTATTGCTTACCCTGTAAATTTCTCCTCCCAGTCCCCTTTTTAAAGGAATCCTTTCCAAGTTGTAACAAGACACCATCTCTTGCCAGAAGAGACAAGGCTAGGACAAGACCAGCCCAAGAAATGCATTATGATTTCCTTGTTTGTCTACTAGGAACACTGATGGTGTCATCAATAATGTCTGCACTTTAATAGGATTTGTTAGTTAACTGGGGATTTCTCTGCTGGGTGTCTGTCTCTGCACCAAGAAAAGAAAAAGATTCTAAAATCAGCCATAAAGAGAGGCTATTGACAAAAAATCTTCTTGACAGAAGTGATATTTGAAACAGAGGATGACAATTCTCATCAGAATACAGCAGGGGTAGGGAACCTATGGCACGCGTGCCAAAGGCGGCACACAAGCTGATTCTCAGTGGCACTCACACTGCCCAGGTCCTGGCCACCGGTCTAGAGGGTTCTGCATTTTAATTTAATTTTAAATGAAGCTTCTTAAACATTTTTAAAACCTTATTTACTTTACATACAACAATAGTTTAGTTCTATATTATAGACTTATAGAAAGAGACCTTCTAAAAATGTTAAAATGTATTACTGGCACGCAAAACCTTAAATTAGGAGTGAATAAATGAAGACTCGGCACACCGCTTCTGAAAGGTTGCCGACCCCTGGAATACAGTGTCTGTACTATGCACATCTTCCAGCCTGGTCTTAAACAATGGCTTTCAAGCATCCCCCAAGATTTCCAGCAAATCTTGTATTGCCTTTAGTTAAAGGTCGTCTCTGCTAGGTAACTAATATTATTGGTTCCTTGAATGGTGGCTTAAGATAGGATTCACTGTATTTCAGTTGGTAGGCCAGATTTTGGGGTCTAAAAAGACAGGGTCGTTTTAAGAAAAGTTACTACCAAGGAATAAAAGGCAGGTTGTAAATATAGCTCGGGCACAGCACATTTACTGTTGGTTATTCAAATTAAGAGATTGCCTATGCATTAACTGCACACTGAATGTACAGAACAGAAGCTCAGAAGTTGATTCAGCAATGTATCACCCCAAAACATATAGCACAGTATCTTATTTAGAATATACAAGAAAAACATTAGTCAGAAAATGTCTCTTTCAAGACACACATATGCACATGCTTTGCAAAATCCTGCTCACTCATCTCAGGCGAGTATTTTCCCCCCTCTGATGGCCAAATAAAGTATCTTTCATTTTGTCATTATCTTGGGAAAGCCTAGGCAAGCAGGATTGTTGGGGTTTTTTTTGCTTGGCGTAGTAAATTTTCGTGACCATTTTAAGTCTATATTTTATTTATAACATATATACATATATTATGTTATACACACTTTATATAAATAGTATGTACTGTTATCATATTTCTAATACGTTAATACACCCATATTACCTACCATTACCAGTAGTCACTTTTTTCTCCACTTAGCTTTGATGCTCCTGGATAGGAGCTGCAGATGCTATAAAAATATTTTTTTCAATAATGTGTCCACTCAGATGGACGGAATTCTCTTACTAAAATATATACGAGAACATTCCTTCCAACCACCAGCTATGATTCATTTATTACTTGGCTTGCAAAAAATTGGGAAATGAGATCTCTCTTTTATGGTCTTGTTGGCTATTCTGGGTTCATCATTTCCTTCTTCGGAACTGATACTTTAATTACATTCTGGGGTGGATTCAAATATTTTTTGTACAGATTTGAGAAAACAGTATTGATGTTAAGGAGATACAAGAAGATTTTACAGAACCTACATATATTTAAAGCTTTCATACAAGTCTCTTTAAATTGCTCCTTTCTATGTGTCAGGCATAATTCCAAAAAATTATACCAGCATTCAGATTTTTTTACTGACCTCCTGTGCTCATATGTTACAATGAGTAATTCCACAATTAACCTTTAATTCCTATTATAAATAATACTTCATAGGGCCAACAAAGGATAGCATAGAAAAATAATATTGTTAAGCCCTAGAGCAGTCTTTTTTTTTTTTTGAGCCTTCAGCAAACCAAATTAGGAAAAACTTGGCACAAAAGTGGTTTATTTATATAGTTCTGCATCAAAAGCCTTAGGATGATTCAGAAATCCTGATAAACTGTAAGATATATTTAGTGAATGGAAGTACAGATTTACATTAGGATTTCATTATGGATCACTGACCAAATGACAAGTGGCCTGAATCTCCTGTCACTTTACGTCAGTTTTACACTAATGTAATTATGTCCATGTCGGTAAAATTATTCCTGATTTATATTGGTATAATAAGAGGAGAATTAATACAACTCTCTTGCACAACTCTCAGAATACAAAGATGAATGGAAAAGTGAGATTACAAATTAATATGAAGTGCTAAGCATTCATGTTTATTTATTGCAAACCCAATATTCCAGCTGCTTTTCTCCCTTTTTTTGGTCACACCAACTTCTACTGGTGACAGAGACAATTTTGCGAGCTCACACAGAGCTCGGAAGAAGCGCCAAAGCTGGTGTCTCTCACCTACAAAAGTGAATCCAATAAAAGATATCGTCTTGCCTGTCTTGCCTCTCTAAAAGAGGACTTTTGGTACTTAAGGACTATTTAGGGTGGTGCATGATCACTGCCTACAAATATTTAAAAGGCTTAGGCAGAAAGGAAGATTGCATTTAGCAACTTAGACTTTTAAAAACAGTCATTTAATGGTGTGGTTCGATGGAGTATACAGTAATTAGGGATAATGGGATGAAAGTTGTGCATTTGAAACTTTAGGTTGACTGACAATGAAAGTTGCCCAGTTCTATAGAATAGCTTCCCAAGGCAAGTGCTGAGTAATTTAAAAGTAAGCTGGAAAAAGAGGAAGATGGGTTGTGGCTAAGACAGATGACTAATATTCAAGAGATAGGGGTTCAGTTCCCATTTCTATCAAAGATGCCATGTGATGTTTGGGCAAGTCACTTCATCTCTCTATGACTTAGTTCAACATCTGTAATTTGGGGAATAATATTTTCTTCCTTCCACCTTCTGTCTATCTTGTCTGTTTAGACAATAGGGCAGGGACTGTCGCTTTTTATGTGCATATACAGCCCCCAGCATAATACAGCCTGAATTTGGTTGTGAAATGTATTGTTGAGAGCCATCCTACAATATCTTTGTGATGAAGCTAAATCCAGGAGCCATATTCTGCTCTTAGTTATATTGCTGTACATTCAGATAAATGTTATTGCAGTCAGTTAACTAATTTTGAATGGAAATGAGAGTAAGAGAGAACAGAATTTATCAACCAGTCTTCTCTTGAGTCAGTAATGACAAATATTGGTTCTAGTCATGCAGTTCTTATTCAAACAGAAACCCTATGGCCTTCCCAAAACTCTCATTGAGTTTTGCCCAAGCTAAAATCCCACCAATGGACTTTGATTCTGTGATGTTGACAAATAGCAACTATACGAATATCCAAATACCAAAATATATTTCTATTTGGGCACAAAGCTAAGATTACAGAGCTGGGGTATCAGTAATCTATGCTATCAGCCCGCTTTTCAAAGATGTTTCTTGTCATTGAATCACAATATCAGCCATTTTGTATGTGCTACAGATACTAAATTTGTATTACCCTTTTACAGTGTGTGTGATGTACCGCATAACATAACATTTAGTCACTTTACATCACACCACATCAAATCACTTTCAGACAGGTCATTTTTGTGACATGCCAGATGTCATATCATATCAGAGGTTAAAATACAAGAAAAATACACATTTCATGACTCGGCTGGGGTGATTCATGCAAATTACTTGCTACATGAAAGAATTCCATGAGGAAATGTCATAGCAGTACACAGAATTCGTAAATAAATAATAAAATAAAGAGTAATGAGGTTTTTTGTAAAAAAAAAAAACATGAAAATTTCATGCCCACCTTTTTTGTCAAAATTTAAAACTGATGAAAAATGTTTTAAAAAATCATTTTTTTCCCAATCAGCTCTATAGATGAGCATTTTCTCTTTTAGGTGACACTCCTTCATTGGCCTAGACTCAAAGATTATTCAGATATTATATAATTTGATAATTCCTAATATATAAGGTTGTAGAATGCCAGAAAGAACTTTACAGTAAGTATTGTGCTTAGAAATTTGCCACTTTATAAGAAGCCAGTGAAAGGTTTTGAGTAGACAATAGATACTATGGAAAGAGCCAGAAATGCAACTCACAAGTCCTCTCTTCCACTCTTGAACTTTAGCTATATAAGCCCATCCACGGACTAAAAGAACAGGACTTGGTTTTTCAATTATAATGGACCAGAATATTGTGAGTCCTGAGTAATGACCTCTGCAGTAATCCAAGTCAATAGTTACAGTGAATATTTTCAGTTAGCCTGGACCCCCCCAGTCTACATATTCCTGAAGTGGCCAAAAGAAAACAAACAAACACAATTGAATCTGACAAATATTGTTTGTGAAGCTTTTTCTAGAATGGAATAAAACACTGTGATGTTAAACCCCATATTCTTCATAGAAATATTGTTATGATATGAATATGGCATTAATGAGATATATTTTTTTGCAAGAGGGCTTATGTAAGGTATCATTGGAAAGGTTATAATTTACTGAATGTGTTTATCGAACTTGTATGCACATATCGTTTCTGTATCTGAAGTTAGAAATATTGACTATGTAATAATTACAACTGTGTGTGTACTTGGGGAAACGTCCACCAGATAGTGAGCAGTCAGACTTAGAAAAAGACAATGAGTCTTTGGAGATGTGGATCTCCCATCTGTGGACATTGCAAATAAACCTAGTTTCATAGTTGCTTTGACACTTCAAAGTGAGGTAATAACACCACCTGATACAAAATACCACCTTGGATACCATTGGTATTTTTTGTCTGTAGGGGGATGGGGATAAGACAAAGGTTTCTCACCTCAGGAAAATCCTTTTTAGGGTGAGGAGCGGGTTAATCTGGACTCTTCTCCATTGCTTACCCAAGAAGAAAGACTGCTGAAAGTACTTGAAGGGACAAAGGAATTAACTTAAGGGGAAAGGCAGGGATGAGTCCAGACAGAGACAGGGGTCCAGTCTGTAAGAAGACATAACAGAATTCTAAGCTACAGAAACTCTGCATCTTGCCTAAAATAACATTTACGGCAAGAAATTACTTCTTGAAACCAGTCTCTTAAAGATCTTAATCTTAGTATGCATGTTTTGTTTTATTTGCTCAGTAATCTGTTTTGTTCTGTTTGCTATCCTCATCACTTAAAATCTGGAATTTATAGTTCATACATTTAGTTTGTTTATTATTAAACCCAGTCTGTGAAATTTCTAACTGTGGGAGGCAAGAAATTGTGCATATCTCTCTTCACATTGAGGGAGAGGGTGAATTTTTATAAGCTTGCGCTGTGCAGATCTTTCTGTACAGCACAGGACTATATACGTTTGGGTCTGCACTCCAAGGGAGATGGGCACCTGAGTGCTGGGGCAAATCCCTTAAGCCCTGCTTGAGTGTGTGCTAGAGGAGACTTAAGTGCCTGGTTCAACAAGTCAGGATAAAGGGAGCGCAGGCTGGTGGAACAGGAGGGCTCAGTGGTATCTCACTACATCAGCTGAGGGGGGCAACCCATCACAAATATATCCCACAATCCAAGGATGCTGCAAAACATGAAAGTAGTTGCAGATGAAAAAGGAAGACAGCAATTGGGAAGAATTGTAGAAAATCTGCTTGGTGATCCCAAACTGCCATATTTTCAGGGGCTTCACGAGAAAGTCATGTTCATGAGACCAAATGGTCTAGTTATTGAGATCAAATACCATGGTGATGGGCACAGTGTAAGAACTTCAATAGAAGAGACCTGAATTTACTGGAAAATGCCCAATAGAGAAAATATTGGTCAGGGAATAATACTATTATCAAATATCCAAATTCTTGGAAACTATTTTACAAGTCAGAGGTGGCTAATATTATTTAGAACTGATAATTAAGTTGCAGGACATGTCATATGAGAGTATCAGATAGACTAACCCACCAGTAGATGTGTTTAGTCATAATAGTTCACTCCTTCAGTTTAAAACTTTTCTTTAAGACATTCATCAAGAATAATGGGTAGAACAGATCAAAATATGGTATTTTCTGTGAACAGTTTTGAAAGAGATCAAACATTTTTGGTTTCTCTGAATTTTGTCCTGTAATTTTTCACTGGATCAAAATTAAAAGTTTTAAATGTTTGTTGTTCTCTTCCCTCCTCCCCTTTCTCTTTTTTCCACTGCAAAAGGGAGAAAGAGGGGAAGGGGAAGAGAGAGGAGGGAGAACCCCCCTGAAATCTAAAAATATTTCATTATGAACCCATATTACTTTTTTATTTTGCTTCAGTGAAAAATTGAAAAAAAATTCAAACTATATAAATTTTTTCCCATGAAAACTTTTCTGTCATTTGAGGAACCATTTCTCATTTAAAAGATTGGTACAAATATTATGGCCAACTCTAATAATGGCTGCACCATGGGCATGGACATCCATTTAGCAGTCTATTTAGCTAAACAGAAAGAAGGTTAAGTTGTGACTTACTTACAGCTAAAAGAACCTACAAGGGGAACAATATTTAATAATGGGCTCTTCAATCTAGCAAAGAGAGATATAACACAATCCAGTGGCTGAAAGTTGGAGCTAGACAAATTCAGACTGCATATATGGTGAGAGTAATTAATCATTGGAATAATTTACCAAGAGTTGTGATGGATTTGCCATCACTGGCAATTTTTAAATCAAGACTGGCTATTTTCTAAAAGGATGTGCTCTGGGAATTATTTTGGGGCAGTTCTACGGTCTGTTATACGGAGGTCAGACTAGATGATCACAGTGGTCCCTTCAGGCCTTAGAATCAATACCAGTTCAGGTTCTGCCACAGGCTCACTGGATATGTTGGATATGAGTCAACAGTGTGCCCTTGTTGCCAAGAAGGCTAACAGCATTTTGGGGCTGTATAAGTAGGGGCATTGCCAGCAGATTGAGGGACATGATCATTCCCCTCTATTTGACATTGGTGAGGCCTCATCTAGAGTACTGTGTCCAGTTTTGGGCCCCACATTACAAGAAGGATGTGGAAAAATTGGAAAGAGTCCAGTCGAGGGCAACAAAAATGATTAGGGGGCTGGAGCACATGACTTATGAGGAGAGGCTGAGGGAACTGAAATTGTTTAGTCTGCGAAAGAGAAGAATCAGAGGGGATTTGATAGCTGCTTTCAACTACCTGAAAGGGGGTTCCAAAGAGGATGGATCTAGACTGTTCTCAGTGGTACCAGATGACAGAACAAGGAGTAAAGGTCTCAAGTTGCAGTGGGGGAGCTTTAGGTTGGATATTAGGAAACACTTTTTTACTAGGAGGTTGGTGAAGCGCTGGAATGGGTTACCTAGGGAGGTGGTGGAATCTCCTTCCTTAAAGGTTTTTAAGGTCAGGCTTGACAAAGCCCTGGGTGGGATGATTTAGTTGGGGATTGGTCCTGCTTTGAGCAGGGGGTTGGACTAGATGACTTCCTGAGATCTCTTCCAACCCTGATATTCTATGATTCTGTGATTCTAAATCACTTAAACCCTCTATGCCCCAGTTACCCATCTGTGAAACTGGAAGAATAGCATTTACCTATCTTTCCTTAGAGGTGCATGGAAGATATAATTGAGGCAACATGTGCAGTGGCTAGGGAACTGTTCCTGAATTTACTACTGACCTGCTGTGTGACCACCTTGGACAAATCATTTCACCTTCCTTGACCCACGTTTCCCCTCTCACTCTAAGTTTGGTTTGGCTATTAGACTGCAAGTTCTGTGTTTTCAGTAGGTGTAGGCCCACAGGGCCTCCAGATACTACTCTTATATAATAACAATACAGTAGATTCCTCTTATTAGCAACCTTTCTGTTGTCAGCAAATCATTGACATTATCCAGCAGCTGCCAACAAACGGATGGCAGGTTTGCGAGGCAGCTGCCAGGGAAGAGAGTGTTGGGATGTGGATTCCCAGGCTGAAGCCCTACAAACTTGCCTGCAGCTAGAGAGGGCCCATGGAGTTGCATTGTACCTCTCCTTGTGGTCTCCAATGGTTGGGGCTCAGCATGTCCCAGCAGTTCTTTCCCTGGCTGCAGCCTCACAAACCTGCCTGCATCTGGGGCCTTTCTTCCAAAAAATGTTCTTACTAAGCAGCATGCTATTGCCAATATCCGAATCCCATTAACATTTAAGTCAATGGGCTAGGATTGGTTCTTGGCAAAATGTTGCTTTGAACCAGAGTTGTTAATATATGGGTTCCTATTAAGCAGGGTCAATCCTACACATTTATAAGGGGTCTTGAGATCTTCCAAAAGGGGGCCCTTGTAGCAGAGTTATTTTTTCGATATGCTGTGAAGAGCAAACTTACCCTCATGGCGTAGCACTCACAGGCTAAAGTTCACAAGCAGTAAGGAACGAATTCACTTAATCTTGCTGACAAGATTAATTGCTTGCTGTAGGGGCACCACTAGCAGCCATTGCAGCTCTGTTCTATCTCTGTTGGCCCCTAAGCAATGTGTTAACATGTGTATCTGGATACAGGGGTAGCAAACAATGTAACAGCCAGTCTAATGCTGCCAAAATGGCTCATTCACTGTACAGTGTATTACACAGATACCTGTTAGCTTTGCTGTAATTTTGTTTCATCACAAAACCCAGGAACACACACCAAATAAAGCCTTCATTAAGTTGCCATTAAACAGACTCCAATGATGCCATCACAGCAAGGCAATTCACGCAGTCTGCCACTAAACCTTTAGTTACTAAGGAGCTTTAGGGCATTCACTTACCATCTCTCCACAGCCATGTATTATGCCACGATATTGGCTGGCTGGTATTGACCTGTCATTTTTCTTGTCTTTTCAGAGCTTGTTTTATACACTCAATACTATTTTTATAGAGTTTTTTCCCCAGTGAAAACGGTAAAAAATATGCGTCTCAAAGGGAGCACTGAGGAACACCACAGGAGAACTATAATTGACAGAACATTACTGTGTGGAGCAACGCTGGAGGACAGCTGGCTTCTGATGTCCTTTATTTTATTCTCAAAATGAGAAACAAACCGCTGGCCAAGTTCTCTAGGTGGTAGAAGAGCCAACTTGGATGGCTTTCCTGCATGAAAGATGTTGCTTATGGCATGAAACAGGAAAGCAGGGCAACTGGCATGCTCTATAATTAAGTTTGAACAGTAAACAGTTCTGGCTTGATTCAAACCATGTCTACATAAATGAGCAGGTTTTGTCAGGTTTGGAATTTGCCATAAACTCAAAAGCCTTCCAGTGTTGCTTCAACTGTGAGGAATCTGCTTCTGTAAGGGTTTGAAAATCAGACCATCTGCACTAAAGAATAGATGGTCAGCTTCCCTGCTGGCACAAACCCATTAACTTCAGTGAAATCATGCCAAAAGAGATTTGGCCATGCAGGTCTAAATGAGAATGATCTTTAATAAATAAGAGTTATAATAACAGGTTTATATCCATTTTTTCAGTCCTCTAGAAACTCGGGCCAAATCCTCAGCCTGTGTAAATTACAGAGCTATGACAATTTACATGAATTTAGGATCTGGTTCTAGATGACAAAGAGTTCCTTTTTAAGACAGCGGAGTCCATGTCAGGATGTAGGGAGACACTCTGGTGATAACAACACAACTTGTATTTGGTTAATCCGGGATACGGAGAGCAAGATAGTGTTACAAATTCTGTTGGTGTCTAGGATCTTCAATAAATCATCTCAGTTACATTTGTTGCAAATGAGTCCTGTCCCTTCTTTACCCTATGGTTAAAAAGTGTTAGATTCACCTCTCACTTGCTCCAGTGTAAATCAATGGAGTTGATTTCAAGATTTCTGTCTCTATGTCTGATTTCACTAGCATAAATCTGGTGTGAGTGGGAGGAGAATCTGGCCCACAAGGTACCTCTGGAGTTCATACTCTACAGACTGATGAATGCAAAATATAGAATTTATTTCACAAGTGCAACACTATGTATATTTTTAACCCTATAGTTACCAGTGATAGCACAATAACATAGGGAAGTAATACGGGTAACTACATATGCATAAAATGCAGCATATGGGTAACTGAAACCAGTCTATACCATTAATTAATAGCATTGATTGGTTTGAAAAAAACATGGGATCTGAGCCCTACTGAATATTGGAAACATTTTAGTTTAGATCTGAACATTGTCCTTGCTCTGTATTTGTATAAAAAATACAATAATAATAAACACTTGAGCTTTGGGAAAGTTCAGATTCAGATGCATACTTTGAGGCTCTAGCTATTATGTACTAGGTGAGTGGATGCTAAGGTTAACTTGGTCATTGTAAAATGGAATATGCACAGTAATAGAAGTAACACCATCACTGAATAGCAACTGCAAATAAGGATAAGAAAAAGAAAGACAGTATTATCTGCGATTGCCATTTTGCAAGTGACTTTTTCAGGGGAGATCTACACTTGAAATTTGTCAAAGTTATGAGGGGGGGAAGACGCCATAATATGTGAATATAGACTCACCCCAAGCTGATGGCAATTACATTTAGAACAAAACCCCAATTGTTTAGTCATACAGTGTGTTTTCAGACTGTGGAATTCACTAGTGCATCTGGTTGTGACAGTGCCATAAGCAGAATATTACCTATGTTATGCCATGTGATTGGGTCCTCTGACCCCCTTAGCACAGGATATTGCAGGAGTCTTTACCACTAGCATCCTCGTTGATCACCTCTTTGTCATTGTCATGGTCGGTTTCTGTCCACAACATAGCCCACCAGCTAAGTTATGCTCATCCAGATCTTTTCCAGGATAAGGAAAGTACCTTCAAAAGTTCACATGAACAGAAGGTTTCTCCATTCCTCTTGGGCTCCCCTTCAGCCCACCCTCCAGGCTCATTTCCCAGTCTCTTCTGGGCTACCTTTAAGTCCCTTCAGCTTGAGGATAAAGCCCTTACTCAGAGGCTCCTTTCTTGAAGTCCCCTGGAAGTCACAGGCCCTCTTCTAGACCCTATTTCAGAACCTTCCACAGGAGCCTAACTTGCTCCCTATGGTTTCTCCTCGGAAGAGTTTTCTCAGCCCTTTTATGAAATGCAGGTATTTCAGGTTGCCACCTGCTCTGGATTAGTCCAGATCCCTTTTGGGGGCTGATTATGATAGTGGCGGGCTGACTCAATAGGACTGGCTAGCCTCAGGCCTCCTGGCTCTCAAAGGGGTAAGCCAACTTGTTACCTCTTCCTATCTCGTAATCTCTCCCATTAAAGCAGCTGTCATTACTCAAGTGCTTGTATATTTCTCAATGCCTTGGGTTTTGAATGCCTTCCATTCAATGAGCTCAACAAGTGTATCTAACAAATACAAATCACAAATAAAACGGCAACAAACTCATGCCTTGATCTGGCAGTGACAAATAAAATTGTTTGAACAGGTATGTCTGTGTTAGGTGTTTGTAGGACACTTTTCACCATCGTATGTGAATATTGTCTTACCTCAAAGCCTGAGGCCTTCCAAAGCTAAGCAAACAAAGGGCAGGAGTTTCAAAGAAGTTCAGTGTTGGTGAAACTTTGCTAGTTTAATAGACAAAAGCTCCAGTGACAGCAAAGTTAGGCCAACTCTGAGTACTTATGAAAAAAATCACAGCCAAAAGGAATTATTGCAGTTATGGAAAACATAGATTTGTTAGACAGGCAACTTTTCCACAAAACAGATCTAGGTACAAGTGAAAAAGGAGTGTATTATTGTTTAGTGGCGCGGGACATTTTGCTGTGATGTTCATAGTTGCTATACAATATAGTTACAATTTTTTATTGTTTCTTGTCTCTTGATATGCTTACCCAAAAGTACTTTAGGATTAAGACTTTTTCATGTTGTTCCAACTAGTTGGATTAGCACATAATTTTAGTCTCAGAGCCTGAGATTCATTATTTAGGTAGTAGTGTATCCATAAAACCATTTTTCCCTTGCTCAGAAAGAAATTCCCTCTTGGCAAGTATAATTTGTCTCTGGGAGATTATTACCATCAGCTTTTTCCTGCTAAAACAAATGAAAAGTTCATTGCTGACTGGAAGGACCTTGCATTTAAAGGGTCTTAAGCGCCTCGGTGAAGAAAATAGCTTCCTTTGGGAGGTTGATGAAGGCAGCAGGAAAATGAGCATGCTGCTGTTTGCCATGTTATGAAGTTCTATTTGTGTTTTTAAGACTGTACAACAGAGCACAAGAATATTACATTTAATCATGCAGAATATAATTAAAATTGGTTTAATTGCATAAGACAATTGCGTTCGCTCATGTTCAAGAGGAAAAAATATATAAAATGAACCACTGTAGAGGCCTCATTGATTTGCACAGTGACAGAAGTCATTAACTGAGCTATGGTTAAATAGCACTCTGTCTGCTCCCTGAGGAAATGGGCCTGTGCTGTAGGTCTGTGATATATTCTAAAGTATTCTGCTTTTCATGCATGGTGTGCATGAAATGTGCATTCCGCTGACTGGTAGCACAATCAGCAGGACTTATTTTGACAGCTAAATGGCAAACTAAAATGTGACTTTTCTTTTTAGTGTACTGCAGGTTCCCCCCCCTCCTCCGTAGGTGCTACATGTTCTTATCTAAGATTTTAAATACTTCAGGCTACCTGCCCATAATGTATTGTTCTTTAAATTTAGATAACTGCCTCTGTGTGCATTAAGTGAAGGTTACAAATTCCACATTGTGATGATGTATTGCTTCATGAATGTTTTTAGACTTCTTCACACAGCAATTATCATAGCATCAGTAGACAGAACACAATACAAGGATGGGGGATTTTCCCTTCTGAGAGAATACAGCATGTTTTATTTTTAAAAGGCGTAGTCAGTTAAAATGTTTAACTTTGCATGAAACTTTAAGGGAAAACATCAAACATTAGTCTTGGTGGCTAATAAAAAAACCCCACTAGCTAACCTTTTGCAATTTTACAGTGTTCATCACCAAAAGATTTTGAAATGCTTCACAATTATTGGGCCGGCTCCGCAGCAAGCCACAAGTGGTGTAACTCCATTGACTTCATGAAGTTATGACTATTTATCCTAGCGGAGGAGCTGAGCTCGTCCCACAGTGAAATAGGTAAGTATTACTATATTCATTTTACGGAAGGGTAAAGTGAGACACAAAGAGGTTAAGCGACTCACTGAAAATCAACAAGTCAGTGGCATAGCTCTTCCTGAATGCTCATATCCTCTCTCCTACACCTATGTGAGGAGACAGGCTGAGCACTGGCCAGATGAAGAGGTGAGTGCCAGTATGAAAGTATACCCATTGCTGGTTACACAGCAACTGCAAAACAAGGCCAGAGACGCAACAACAGCCCAGTGGTTGAAGTAGCCTTATACATGCATAGCAACTGATCATTCGGCCCTGCAGCAGCTTGTCCCCTTTCCTTATCTGCCTGCTCACACACTATTGACAGGTTTGCCAAATTTGGTTGGATGTATTCCTGGAGGTTTCATCTCATGACATAATCTTCAATCAAAGATTAATCTTTAATTCCTGGAGACTCCAGGACAATCCTGGAGGGTTGGCAACTCTACACACCCAACTGTGACATAATTAACTGTGAGGCAAAGAGGGAAGGGAAAACTCTTAGAATGCTATGGGAGAACAAAAGAAATGATCAGCTGCTTGCTTTGTAAACAATGAGGATCCTGATTCAGATAAAATTATCCACAGCTTCTCATTCCACCTTTAATAGCGGACAATATAGTACCTTTTATTCACCTAATAGAGTCTTCAATCTATCCAGAAAGGTGAGCATCTCTTGAGAGGTGATGAGCACTCTGACCTCCTATGAATATCCCTGGGACCTATGGCCCTGCTCCTGCGAAGACACATACACTTTATGCACATGAGTGCATGGGCCATGCTGACAGGATTTGACCTTTATACTGTAAGGTTTTCAGGACGGTTGTCCTCGGCCTGTTTCTCCTCTCACCTTGATGTATATCTGGAGTAATTCCATTGACATCAACAGTTACACAGTTGTAAAACTGCTGTGCGGGAAGAATCTGGCTCTTGGCCTGCATATTTTCCTGTAAAGTGCCTAGTACCTAGGAGGAACTACATAAACTGATGATAGACAGGAATATTTTATACCTGAATTTGCTCTCTAAAATGGAAAAACCACATCTGCAACACTATTGAGAGGTGCCAAACTGACAGCTGTGGAGACTGAAGGTCTCTATTTCCTGTAGCCATGGAATGGGAACATCATAAATTGGCTCAGAACAATTTGATTTTGTATATATAATTTCAATGGATAACATCAGGGCTTATTTAAGTATTTTTTTTATTTTTAATCCATTTAAATGTTCACAGTTGTAGAAAATGATGGTGTGTGTGTGTGTGTGTGTGTGTGTATGTATGTATGACAGAGAGAGAGTGATTATTTAATGACAGTAAACACTGAGATTCAAAAAGTTAAAGTTTTATTACCAATAAGATACAAGATATCAATATAACATGCCAGAATATGCAAATCAAATATCCTTAATCAAACTCTAATATATTTTCAAGTAGCATTTTTCTTCCCTTGCCCATCTGTACATTTCTGTTGTCTTAGATGAAAATATTTTTTTGGTCACTGCGTGTGTGTACAGTGAAATTGACATTTACTGACATTTATATTTACCAATAAAAATCTAATCCTTCCAAGCCTAATCATAAGTAATGTCAATGCAAGCTTCCCCATGTTGTTCTGCTAATGGGCTCAATCCAGTGATAAACAACCTCAACTCTCATTAAAATCAATGGGCATTGAGGACATTCGACATTGTACAAGAGGCAAAACTATAGGATTGACCAGACAGTCCAACCAACTGATGGAGAGGATGTCTCTAAGTATCTCATAGCTTACCCTAAAGATTTTTAGGTATTTGTTGAAATAAGTGAAAATGAAGAGTCATCATCTGAAATCCACAATATTTTCAAGGTTTGTAAGTTTAAAAGTTTACTCAATGCTGATAACTTTAAAGCCTGCCTAAGAGTGAAAGCCCCATGACCCTTATTCAGGCCTGTCTATGAACCTTAGCATAGAGGCTTCTTGAAATGAGAGTATGCAACATTCTTTTAGAAATACTTCCTTCTTCTTTGAGTGATTGCTTATATCCATTCCAGTTAGGTGTGCGCGCCGCGCGTGCACGTTTGTCGGAAACTTTTTACCCTAGCAACTCCAGTGGGCCGGCAGGTCGCCCCCTAGAGTGGCGCTGCCATGGCGCCTGATATATACCCCTTCCGACCCACCCGCTCCTCAGTTCCTTCTTACCGCCGTATTGGTCGTTGGAACTGTGGAGCACGGCTTTGCTGTCTTCCACGTCCCTAGCTCTCCTTTGTTGTACTATTTATAGTTGTAGTTAGTAGTTAAGTGTAGTTAGTTAAGTAGTAATATAGTAAATAGTTGTAAATAATAGTGTAAATATTGTTAGCCAGCTTGGGCCGTAGCCCTCCCCGGCACCCGGCACCGGGCCCATGCCTGGTTCGCTGGGCTTCAAGCAATGCGCGGCCTGTAAGAAGCCGATGCCTACCAGCGATCCCCACGACGCGTGCCTAAAGTGCCTGAGGGAATCGCACATCTCGGACAAGTGCCGCATTTGTAAGGCTTTTAAGCCTAGGACAAAGAAGGAGAGAGACCAGAGACTGCGGACTCTCTTTATGGAAGCGGCACTCGACCCGGCAGCTTCACAGACCGTCACCTCTACACTGGCACTGGACCGCACCGGCACCGGAAAGACTCCCCGGTACCGACCTTCCCCGGCACCGGGTCCCGAAGCAAGGCCCTCGAAGTCTGCAACTCCATCCAGGCAGACTCGAGTGGAGCGCCCGGCACCTGCCTCTGCCGCAGCACTACCGACGGGAATCCCATCGACTCCGGGCCCGGAGGGTCCGTCGAGTCCGGTCCCGCCTAGCTCCCCCATAAGATCTGGGGTTGAGCTATTGGTCCCATCGACGCCAGAGACCTTCGCCTCAGCACGAGACCTAATTGCCCTGACTGAGCCAACTCAGCCTCCACCCCCGGTACCTCTGGTGCAGGTTGTGTCCAGAGGCAAACCGACAATGAGAGCGCCGTCTCGGGACTCACGCTTGCTGTCGAGGTCCCGTCACCGTGGTCGCTCCAGATCCTGGTGCCGCTCGCAGTCCCGGCACCGCTCCCCTCGGCGGTACCGGTCGCACTCGCGGCACCGGTTGTCCTCCAGGCAGTCCCGGTCTGACTCTAGTCATCGATACTCTAGGAGCCGTTCCTGCCGTCTATCAGCTCCGGTCGACCTCCTGGCACCGCGTCGGGGGCAGGTCCCGGTCCCGATCCCGGCACCGAGTCAGCGGCCGGTACCGGTCCCGATCCTGGCACCGAGTCCAAGACAGACCCCGGTCCCGATCCCGGCACCGGTATGACTCCCGGTACTGGTCCCCGGCACCGAGAACATCTTCGGCGCCAGGACGAGGAGATTCTTACCAGCCGCGGTCGGCCCCTCCATGGCCTTCCAGACAGCCGTCTGTGTCGTCGCAGGCGGACAGTGTTTACGCACTGGGCACAGACAGGCAAGCGGCCCTTTTTCAAGACCCTCCTCAACAGGACCAGGGACCGCAGCAGTGGGGGTTCTGGACTCCCTGGGTATATCACCAAGCCCAGGGCCCCCAGCAGCTTCCTCCTAGGCCTGCAATGACGGAGCACAGGGCGCCGGAGGCGTCGCTGTCTCGCCCCCCACCTCCCCGGACAGAGAGGACGGGTCATAACAGCAAGACCCTGAGCTCCCTCTGGAGTCAGAGGCAAGGGCTCAGACAGACCCCCCGCTGGACACTCTCTTGCCAGGGGTCTCCTCATTGTCTTCTCCTGATGAGGCTGTGGCAGACACCTCTTCCTCTAGCCCTCCTCCACTAGATCTCAGGGCACATCAGGACCTCCTCAGGCACGTAGCGCAGAACTTGAGCTTGCAAGCTGAGGAGGTCTCCGAGATCGAGGATCCCGTCATCAGCATCCTCTCCTCTGATGCTCCCACCAGGGTCGCCCTGCCCTTTATTCGGACGATCCAGGCCAACGCCAATACGATCTGGCAATCGCCGGCCTCCATCCCCCCTACTGCACGGGGCGTCGAGCGGAAGTACATGGCCCCCTCCAAGGGCTATGAGTACCTCCACGTTCACCCGACACCGTGCTCCCTCGTGGTGCAGTCGGTGAATGAGAGAGATCGTCATGGACAAGAAGCCCCAGCTCCCAAATCCAAGGAGGCCAGGCATATGGACCTCCTCGGCCGCAAGGTCTATCCTTCAGCTCAGGGTATCCAACCAGCAAGCCCTTCTTAGCCGCTACGCCTTTAACTCTTGGGTGGCAGCGGATAAGTTTAAAGAGCTGTTGCCACAGGAGGCGCGTCAAGAATTTGCGGCAATTCTTGACGAGGGCAAGAAGGTTGCAAGAACCTCATTGCAGGCCTCCTTGGACGCTGTGGACTCGGCTGCTCGTACCCTCGCCTCGGGGGTGACAATGCGCCGCATCTCCTGGCTTCAGGTTTCTGGCCTTCCACTGGTGCTCCAATATACCATCCAGGACCTCCCGTTCGAAGGCCGGGGCCTGTTCTCGGAGAAGACAGACCCCAGACTAAAAAGTCTGAAGGATAATGGGGTCATTATACGCTCCCTTGGGATGCACACGCCCGGGACACAACGCAGTCCCTTCCGGCCGCAACAACAGCAGCAGCGCCGGCCGTACCCCCAGTTCCGCCAGCGGCAGGGCCTCAATAAGCGCCGCAGCAGAAATGGCAGGCGCAGACAGTCGGGGAATCAAGGGGGGCAGAACCAAAGCTCCTCTAAAGCCCCACCTGGACCCAAAACTTCCTTTTGAAGGTGCGCCCAAGGGCGTAGTACCAGTTTCCCCCATGGATCCTTCCCCCCCATTTTCCAACCGCCTTTTGTTTTTCCTCCAGGTGTGGACCCAAATAACATCGGACCGCTGGGTCTTACGCACGGTGCAGACGGGATACCGTCTGCAGTTTATGTCTTTTCTTCCCTCCCACCCCCCCACCCTTGTCCCTCTTCAGGGACCCCTCTCACGAGCAATTCCTCCGCCAGGAGGTGCAGACGCTCCTCGACAAAGGAGCCATAGAGGCGGTTCCGGAGAACGAGAAGGGCAAGGGGTTTTATTCCCGCTACTTTCTGATCCCCAAGGCCAAGGGAGGCCTCAGACCCATCCTCGACCTGCGGGAACTCAACAAATATCTGGTGAAGTTGAAGTTCCGCATGGTATCCCTGGGGACCATTATCCCATCTCTGGATCCTGGAGACTGGTATGCCACCCTCGACATGCAGGACGCTTATTTTCATATCACCATATGGCCACACCACAGACGTTTCCTTCAGTTCGTGGTCGACCGCCATCACTACCAATTCGCGGTCCTCCCGTTTGGCCTCTCTACGGCCCCGAGGGTATTCACCAAATGCATGGCTGTCGTTGTCGCACATCTTCGACGCAGTCGCATTCAAGTGTTCCCTTACCTCGACGATTGGCTGATTTGGGGCACCTCAGAGCTGCAGGTCCGCAGCCACGTCCGCAGGATCAATGACCTGTTTACTACCTTGGGCCTCATGATCAATGTGGACAAGTCCACTCTGCTACCCTCGCAGAGGGTAGAGTTCATTGGGGCCATCCTGGACTCCACCTTGGCTAGGGCCCTTCTACCGTTGCCCAGGTTCCTGTCGCTGTCGACCATCGTTCAGCGCTTGCTGGCGGCCCCCTTGACCTCTATAAGGACATGCCTAACCCTGTTAGGCCAGATGGTGGCCTGCACGTTTGTGACAGGGTATGCACGACTCCGCATGAGACCCCTCCAATCTTGGCTCATCGCACAATACCGGCCGGCCAGACAGTCGCTAGACACGCTTGTCACAATCCTCCAGGGGGTGTTGGATTCCGTCGGCTGGTGGCTAGACCAGTCTGTTGTGTGTGCGGGGCTCCCATTTCACCCACCCCAGCCCTCGGTGTCCCTAACAACGGATGCCTCAGATCTCGGCTGGGGGCCCACCTGGGAACCGTGAGGACACAGGGTCTGTGGTCCTCGCAGGAGGTGGATCTATACATCAACATACGGGAGTTGAGAGCGGTCCGCCTTGCTTGTCGAACGTTCTGTCACCAGCTTCGAGGTTGTTGTGTCGCGGTATTCACCGACAACACGACGACCATGTACTATATCAACAAGCAGGGCGGCACCAGATCCTCTCCCCTATGTCACGAGGCGATGCGACTCTGGGACTTTTGTATAGCCCACTCCATTCACCTCACGGCTTCCTTCCTCCCCAGAGTACGGAACACGCTGGCGGACCGCCTGAGCAGATCTTTCCTCTCGCACGAGTGGTCCCTCCGCCCGGACGTCACCCTCTCAATCTTCCAGAGGTGGGGTTGTCCCCGGGTGGACCTCTTCGCGTCCAGGGGGAACAGGAAATGCCAGGCGTTCTGCTCCTTTCAGGGCCGGGAACCCAGGTCTCTAGCGGACGCCTTCCTTATTCCGTGGACGACCCACTTGTTCTATGCGTTCCCTCCGTTCCCACTAGTCCACAAGGTCCTTCTGAAGGTGCGCAGGGACAGGGCCCGCGTGATTATGGTAGCCCCAGCGTGGCCCAGGCAGCATTGGTACCCCATGTTGCTGGACCTAGCCATAGCCAACCCAGTCCCCCTGCCCCTTCACTCGGACCTGATCACCCAGGACCACGGTACTCTCTGTCACCCGGACCTCCAGTCGCTGCACCTAGCAGCGTGGCTCCTGCGTGGCTGACCGGATCCAAGTTACGCTGCTCTACCCCGGTACGTGAGGTACTCTTGGGCAGCAGGAAGCCTTCCACTAGAGCGACGTACTCGGCCAAGTGGAAGCGTTTCTCCTGTTGGTGCACGGAGAGGGGTTTCCTCCCTATGGAAGTTTCGGTCGCCAATATATTGGACTATATTTGGTCCCTCAAGCAACAGGGCCTGGCGATATCGTCCCTTCGGGTTCACCTGGCGGCTATCTCCACCTTTCACCCGGGTGGGGATGGCCGCTCCGCTCCGTTTTCTCTCACCCGACGGTGACTAGATTTCTTAAGGGGCTGGAACGTCTATATCCCAAGTCCGACCCCCTGCCCCTACCTGGGATCTTAACCTGGTTCTGACTCGGCTCATGGGGCCCCCCTTTGAGCCATTAGCGACTTGCTCCCTGCTCTATCTTTCTTGGAAGACTGCCTTTCTAGTAGCCATTACCTCAGCTAGACGGGTGTCGGAACTCCGGGCGCTCACGGTAGATCCCCCGTATACGGTCTTCCATAAAGATAAGGTGCAGCTGAGACTGCATCCTGCCTTTCTCCCCAAGGTGGTCTCAGCCTTTCACGTCAACCAGGAAATCTTCCTCCCGGGTTTTTTCCCGAAGCCTCATTCCTCACGCAGGGAGCAACAACTCCACTCGCTTGATGTCCATCGGGCTCTCGCGTTTTATGTGGAGAGGACCAAACCCTTCCGCAAATCCCCCCAGCTTTTCGTGGCAGTAGCGGACAGCGTTAAGGGGCTTCCCATTTCCTCGCAGAGGTTATCCTCCTGGGTAACGTCCTGTATCAGGACCTGCTATGACTTGGCTCACATTCCTACGGGGTGTGTGACTGCGCACTCTACCAGGGCGCAGGCGTCGTCGTTGGCTTTCCTCGCCCGCGTGCCCATCCAGGAGATCTGTCTGCAGCGACCTGGTCATCGATCAACACCTTTGCTTCCCACTACACCCTGGTCCAGCAGTCCAGAGAGGACGCGGCCTTCGGATCTGCACTGCTCCATGCCGCGACTTCTCACTCCGACCCCACCGCCTAGGTATGGCTTGGGATTCACCTAACTGGAATGGATATGAGCAATCACTCGAAGAAGAAAAGACAGTTACTCACCTTTGTAACTGTTGTTCTTCGAGATGTGTTGCTCACATCCATTCCACACCCGCCCTCCTTCCCCACTGTCGGAGTAGCCGGTAAGAAGGAACTGAGGAGCGGGTGGGCCGGCAGGGGTATATATTAGGCGCCATGGCGGCGCCACTCTAGGGGGCGACCTGCCGGCCCACTGGAGTTGCTAGGGTAAAAAGTTTCTGACGAATGTGCACGCGCGGCGCGCACACCTAACTGGAATGGATATGAGCAACACATCTCGAAGAACAACAGTTACAAAGGTGAGTAACAGTCTTTTCAGCAATAAAAAAGCTGAATTGTAGCTAGTTTGTGTAGACAAACATAATGTCTACAATCTTTTTCAATCTCTTCCTTCTAATTATAATTCAGATCTTAGACTTGCCAATGTTTGGAGGATGTGGGGGGTAAGTGGGGAAGAGGATAAGTTCTCAAAAGTAACCATCAGTCTCCGACATGAAAATGAAGAACTTTTTTTCAGATCTGACCTTTTGTTTCACATCAGAGTGATAGTAATTACATTCTTCTCCATTTATTCAAAGTACCGACTTGCTCTCACAATGCAGTAGACCTTAAAAGACTCATCATAGAGTTTATGTGAAGTTTGTCTCTGAGGCCTGGAAAACTACAGAACATTTCTTTAAGGAATTAAAAACCCACAATAATTTACACTCTGGCAGACAAATATCTCCAAAGGCTTGCAGCTCATTCACTGCCATATACTAAATCACATAGAATTTACTTATACCTCAGTTATGTTACCTCAATTCAGAACTTAAGTGGATATTACCAGATCCTTAATGATGCTTTACTTTCCCTGTGGACGGTCAACATAAACAAAATGTCTTACGGCCCGCCAACGGATTACCCTGATGGACCGCGTGCCAAAGGTTGCCGACCCCTGATCTAAAGGCTATCTTAATGTCTTTGGAATTCATTTTTATTTTTCACTACAGATAATGTAGGAGATGTCTTGAATATTGAAAATGCTGAATTACAGTTATTTAATTATATCTAATTATATATATTATCTCATTGCTCAATCCTGGGAAGTTGTGGGTGTCCTCGACTCCCTGCATCTTGCCAAGCTGAGCCCTGCCATCGAGACTGGGTCAGCTTAGAAAGAAAAAGGACACTCCAGCCCAGCTGGGATAAAATAATTTATGACTCCTCCCCCACCATGGGGAAAGACACACACAATGAGGATTAATATGAATAACAGTATAGGGATCTTAGCCCAGTGTAATATGATGCTCATTGGCAAGTTCTGAACGAGTCTCTGCCTAACCCACTTACTCCTGAGGCTTTTGTTTACAGATGTTATTTCCTGTCTCTCAGGTTCTCATTTGTTAACCTATTGCACCTGCACCCACAGCAGGACTTGGCTAATCTGGCTCTTTTAGATATTAGCAGCCCAACAACCATTCACAACAGCTTTTACACTCAAATATATGTATTTGTCCTTTTCCTTGATGTCTGGGAAGGACTGAAAGGCAGATAAATGGCTGCAGTGACTAACAAAAAGAAAGACAAAAACCAAAAGAAGAATGTGCTAGAGTTCCTACTTCATTTATCTCTCATTTAGTCACACATTGCTATCCTGAAAAATTCAAACCAGGAAAGAGACTGAATCTCAAAGGGAAAACCCCTCCTTGTAGGGGAGGGAAACACCCACACCCAGCCTGTTAAAAGAGCCGACCCCCAGTATCACTGGCCCTAAGAAAACTGGCATGTTTTGAAGGACATCACTGTATTTAACTATGAAAAAGTTTTATCATCATCACTTTAGACTTCTTAGAGAATTATAAGGAAGTTATTTACTGTGCACTGTCAACATTTGCAGGAGCAGTCTGGGTATTACCCTAAGGATAAAATTTTTAAAAGTACCTAAGTGACTTAGGAACCTAAGTCTCATTTTCAAAAGTGACATAGGCACCCAGTAGCCTAATTTCCAAAGACTTTCAATGAGACTTGGGCTCCTAAATACTTATGTGACTTTTGAAAATGCATCTTGGAGACTAAGGGTAAAATTTTCAAAAAAGCCTATAGGGTAGATCCAAAGAGGATTTCGGCTCAGACTGCAACACCTAACTTTAGGCATCCTGCCACCTAGTGGAATCCACAACCCTGGGTTAGGCACCCAGGCTCCCTATACAACACATCGGGAGAGTTAGGCCTCTAAGAATGGGATTCACAAAAGCCAGTATGCTGAGCGAGGAGCTGCCTATGCTGGGCAACAGGAAATGCAGAGGAGAGGGATATGTCCTAAGTCCCACCCCTCAAAAGGGAGCTAGTTAATAACTCCAGGCCCTCCCTTCAGTCGGGGAGGGACTCTCAGACAGTGGTTATCAGGAAGTTCCTCCTCTTCTCAGCCCTTTCCTCAAGAGCTGAGGATTGAAGGACTGTTCTCTTCCCTGGTCTGCCCACGAGTGAGCTGTTCTGCATCCCTTTTAGCTCCTCCTCCAACCTTTGCAGGTCTTGCAGGCGCTCCTGGGCAGAACTGGCTGAACCTAGAACAGCTCCTTAGCCACTTGTGGTCCAATGTGGAGTTTGTGTATCCCACCACAGTGCTAAACATAGAGGCAAAATAATCTCTTTACTTCTACTTGAGATTCCCGTTTACACATCCCAGGATCACATTAGGTTTTTTGGCCACAGCATCACATTGGGAGCTCATGTGCTGCTGACTATCCACCATGACCCCCAAATCTTTTTCAGGGTCACTGGAATTATGGGCTACACTCTTTTTCCTAGATGTATACATATACATTTAGCCATATTAAAATGAATATTGTTTGCTGGAACCCTGTTTACCAAGGGATCCAAATAGCTCTGTATGAGTGACTTGACCACTTCTGTCTCTACCACTTCCCCAATTTTTGTCTCAGTTGCAAACTTTATCAACAATGATTTTATGTTTTCTTCCAACTCACTGACAATAAATGTTAAATGCCATAGGGCCATGATAACCAATCTCAATGGACTCCGTGAGAAACACATCTATTTGATGACGATTCCCCATTTACAACTACATTTTGAGACCTATCAGTTAGCCAGTTTTTAATCCATTTAACGTGTGCCATGTTAATTATATATCATTCTAGTTTTTAATCAGAATGTTGTGTGTTATCTAGTCAAACACTTAACAGAAGTCTAAGTATATTACATCAACACAATTATCTTTAACCAACCAAATTTGTAATCTGATTTTAAAAAAAAGGATATCAATTTAATTTAACAGGATCTATTTTCCATAAACTCATGTTGATTTGCTTAGTTACATTAAGCTCCTTTAATTTTTTATTAATTGAGCCCCGTATCAGTTGCTCAATTATCTTTCCTCAAATCAATGTCAGGCTGACAGGCCTATAATTACCTGGGTCATCTCAACTGCCCTTTTTAAAAATTGGTACATTCGTTTTCTTCAAGTCTTCTGGAATTTCCCTAGTGCACCATGACTTATTGAAAATCAACATTAATGGTCAAACAAGTGTAACCCATGTGCCTAATAGGGAGATATCTCTTTAAGAGACCCATTGTGGGGAAGTAGGAGTGCGTTGTGTATGGGTCATTTTTGATAGGCAGATTAAGCACTCCACATCCAGAGGCTTCTGGAATTGGGTGTGGTAGTTTTGGGTTTGCTCCAATAGGTTCCCTGTTGCTGGGGTCAGACTCCATGAGGGCAAGCGGTCAAGGCAGCTGTTTTGCAGAAGACCACATGCTCTGTGTGAGTTGGAAGAAGCTGAGCCCAGGAGCAGGAAGCAGGCTGTTGTCCCTAACTCTGAAGCATTTTGCAGCAGGTTAGTGATATTGTTACCCCCCAACAGGGAAGCCTGGGCAATGGTAATTATAGCAAGGGGAAATTGGGAGGGAAAAATAACTGCTATTTTAACTGTAGGCTTTGAATGCTGTTTTAATCATAGCCAAACTGTTCTAGTTAAATTGTCTAAATTCATCTGATTCACCAACTTTTCTTTAAATGCAGTAATGGGGAAAGAGTCATTTATATTTTGCTATTCTCAGTTTTGTATTTTCTTGTAACAGAGTTTTCTTTAAAACTATACACGTAGCTGAGTGATTAGTTAATCAGTCAGCTGATTGGCTAGCAGTGATTTCAGCAGAGGAAGATTCCTTCACAGAAGTGGAAGGAAGATGTTGTTTTAGACTCAGCAAACTATAGATTTGGTGATGAAAGACTCTGAGACTTAATTGAACTCATAGACTCATAGACTCATAGATTCTAGGGTCAGAAGGGACCAATGTGATCATCTAGTCCGACCCCCTGCACAAAGCAGGCCACAGAACCCTACCCATCCACTTCTATAACAAACCCCTAACCTATGTCTGAGTTATTGAAGTCTTCAAATTGTGGTTTGAAGACCTCAAGCTGCAGAGAATCCACCAGCAAGTGACCCATGCCCCACGCTGCAGAGGAAGGCGAAAAACCTCCAGGGCCTCTGTCAATCTGCCCCGGAGGAAAATTCCCTCCCGACCCCAAATATGGCGATCAGCTAAACCCTGAGCATGTGGGCAAGACTCACCAGCCAGCACTCAGAAAAGAATTCTCTGCAGTAACTCAGATCCCATCCAACATCCCATCACCGACCACTGGGCATACTTATCTGCTGATAATCAAAGATCAATTGCCAAAATTAGGCTATCCCATCATACCATCGCTTCCATAAACTTATCAAGCTTAGTCTTAAAGCCAGATATGTCTTTTGCCCCCACTACTCCCCTTGGAAGGCTGTTACAGAATTTCACTCCTCTAATGGTTAGAAACCTTTGTCTAATTTCAAGTCTAAACTTCCTAGTGTCCAGTTTATACCCATTTGTTCTTGTGTCTACATTGGTACTAAGCTTAAATAATTCTTCTCCCTGCCTAATATTAATCCCTCTGATATATTTATAAAGAGCAACCATATCCCCCCTCAGCCTTCTTTTGGCTAAACTAAGCAAGCCAAGCTCTTTGAGTCTCCTTTCATATGACAGGTTTTCCATTCCTCGGATCATCCTAGTAGCCCGTCTCTGAACTTGTTCCAGTTTGAATTTATCCTTCTTAAACATGGGAGACCAGAACTGCACACAGTATTCCAGGTTGGGTCTCACCAGCGCCTTATATAATGGTACTAACACCTCCTTATCTTTGCTAGAAATACCTCGCCTGATGCATCCTAAAACTGCATTAGCTTTTTTAACGGCCATATCACATTGGCGGCTCATAGTCATCCTGTGATCTACCAATACTCCAAGGTCCTTTTCTTCCTCTGTTGCTTCCAACTGATGTGTCCCCAATTTATATCTAAAGTTCCTATTATTAATCCCTAAGTGCATGACCTTGCACTTTTCACTATTAAATTTCATCCTATTACTATTACTCCAGTTTACAAGGTCATCCAGATCTTCCTATATGATATCCCGGTCCTTCTCCATGTTAGCAATACCCCCCAGCTTCGTGTCATCTGCAAACTTTATTAGCACATTCCCGCTTTTTGTACCAAGGTCAGTAATAAAAAGGTTAAATAAGATTGGTCCCAAAACCGATCCTTGAGGAACTCCACTAGTAACCTCCTTCCAGCCTGACAGTTCACCCTTCAGTATGACCCGTTGGAGTCTCCTCTTTAACCAGTTCCTTATCCACCTTTCAATTTTCATATTGATCCCCATCTTTTCCAATTTGACTAATAATTCCGCATGTGGAACCGTGTCAAATGCCTTACTGAAATCGAGGTAAATTAGGTCTACCGCATTTCCTTTGTCTAAATAATCTGTCACCTTCTCAAAGAAGGAGATCAGGTTGGTTTGGCATGATTTACCTTTAGTAAAACCATGTTGTAATTTGTCCCAATTACCATTGACCTCAATGTCCTTAACTACTTTCTCCTTCAAAATTTTTTCCAAGACCTTACATACTACAGATGTCAAACTAACAGGCCTATAGTTACTCGGATCACTCTTTCTCCCTTTCTTAAAGATAGGAACTATGTTAGCAATTCTCCAGTCGTACAGTACAACTCCTGAGTTTACCGATTCATTAAAAATTCTTGCTAACGGGCTTGCAATTTCATGCGCCAGTTCCTTTAATATTCTCGGATGAAGATTGTCTGGGCCCTCCGATTTTGTCCCATTAAGCTGTTCAAGTTTGACTTCTACCTCAGATGTGGTAATATCCACCTCCATATCCTCATTCCCGTTTGTCATCCTTCCATTACCCCTAAGCTCCTCATTAGCCTTATTAAAGACTGAGGCAAAGTACTTATTTAGATATTGGGCCATGCCTAGGTTATCCTTAACCTCCTTTCCATCCTCAGTGTTTAGCGGTCCCACTTCTTCTTTCTTTGTTTTCTTCTTATTTATATGGCTATAGAACCTTTTACTATTGGTTTTAATTCCCTTTGCAAGGTTCAACTCTACTTGGCTTTCAGCCTTTCTCACTTTATCCCTACATGTTCTGACCTCACTAAGGTAGCTTTCCTTGCTAATCCCACCCTTCTTCCACTCCTTGTAGGCTTTCTGCTTTTTCTTAATCACCTCTCTGAGGTGCTTGCTCATCCAGCTTGGTCACAACTCCTGCCTATTGTTTTTTTCCCCCTTCTTGGGATGCAGGCTTGTGATAGTTTCTGCAGCTGCGACTTAAAGTAATTCCAGGCCTCCTCCGCATTTAGATCCAAAAGTTCTTCAGTCCAATCCACTTCCCTAACTAATTTCCTTAATTCTTTAAAGTTAGCCCTTTTGAAATCAAAAACCCTAGTCCCAGATCTATTTTTGTTTATCCTGCCATCTAGTTTGAACTGAATTAGCTCATGATTACTCGAACCAAGGTTGTCCCCTACAACCATTTCTTCTATGAGGTCCTCACTACTCACCAAAACCAAATCTAAAATGGCATCCCCTCTTGTTGGTTCTTCAACTACTTGGTGAAGGAATCCATCAGCTATCACATCCAGAAAAATCTGAGCCCTATTATTCTTGCTAGCACTTGTCCTCCAGTCTATATCTGGGAAGTTAAAGTCTCCCATGATCACATATTTCCCATTAGCGCTTACTTCCTTAAAAACATTAAAGAGGCCTCTATTCATAGCCAAATCAGATCCCGGCAGTCTGTAGCACACCCCAAGCACTATCTCAGGGGAGGTTCTAGTAGCTTTCTTTCCCAGTGTGATTTTTGCCCAGACAGACTCTGTCTTGTCCATTCCATCACTTCTTATTTCTTTACAGTTAACCTCCTCATTGATGTACAATGCTACTCCACCACCTTTGCCTTTATTTCTGTCTTTCCTAAACAGCACATAGCCTTCAATACCCGTACTCCAGTCATGACTACTATTCCACCATGTTTCTGTTACCCCTATAATATCCGGTTTCATGTCCTGCACCAGTAGCTCTAGTTCCTCCATTTTGTTCCCTAGGCTCGTCGCATTAGTGTACAGACATCTTAATTTTTGCCGTTTGGCTTCACTCACATTCTTTACCCTGTTAGGCACAGGCATTCTACCACCAGCATCACCTGTTAGTCTGCTATCTACACTACCCTTCCTCCTTATGCCAATTCTTCTGTCCACGGCTGTATCCCTTCTTACTTTGTTTACTTTCCTCTCAAGGTTAAATTCCGGCTAAACGTAAGCTTTTGGGAACTCTCAGTTTCTTCTCACTGTGTTTCTGTGGGGACTGAACTGTTCAGATTTTAATTTGTTTTCTTTATTTATATTTACGTATAACTGTGAAGATAATGTCTGAGGATTATAAAATAGCCATGTCATGCTGTAAAAATTAGATTATAATTTTTATGATAAAGAAACAAATAAAGTTATTTAATTAAATTAATTTCTTTAGTTCCTTTTGGGACTTGAATGTGGGGAGGTTGACCCTGTGCAATCCTTGCTGAAAATCCTTACAGACTGAACTCTGGGTCTCCAGCTACTTTTCTATGGGAGTTGGGGGTTTTAGGCACTGGAGAAGGGCAATGACATGCACTCTAGCCCACCCAAAAGTTACACAAGCTCCTCAGACAGCTCTGTTAAAATTCTTGGACACAGGTTATCTAGACCTCCAGATTTAAAAATGTCTGACTTTAGTATCTACTATTTAACATTCTTCTGAGACGCTAGCGGAATGCAAAGTATTATCGTCACCATATGATAAGACTACATCATCTGTTTTCCCTCCAAATGCAGAACAGAAATATGTATTGGACACTTCTGCCTTTTCTGCATCATTATCGATAAAACTTCCATTTCCATCTAGTGACGAGCCAATACCACTGTCAGATTATTTTTGTTCCAAATATATTTTAAGAACTCTTACTTATTGTCCTTAACTTTGCTGGCCATGGATGTCTACTTGTGTCCCTTTGCTTCCCTTATCAATTTTGTGCAATTCCTAACTTCTGATTTATACTCATTACTATCAACTTCTTCTTTCTTTTATTTGTTATATATTTTACAGCTGCCTTCACTTCCCCTCTGAACCTGCTCAGTTTTGTAACCAGTCTGGCTTTCTTTCCTGATTGTGGCTTTTCGGGCATCTAGTAAGGTGTTCTTAAGTGATTCCTAATTATCATTCACATTTTTCTTATTAAATTCTTCCTCCAAGCTGATCTGGCTCATAATTGTTTTCAGCTTTGTGAAATTGGCCCTATTAGAGCACCAAGTCTATCTATTACTGGTCTGGACTTTATTCTGCTTGTACATTACAAATTAGATCAAGTCATGATCACTTGTACCTAAGCTACCATTAATTGTTAGTTCTGTGAGCAGTTCCTCTTTATCTAGTAAGGTCTAATAAAGAAGTCCACCATGTTGGCTGCAACACTTTTTGAGTCAGGAAATTTCCATCTGTTACATTTAGAAATTCCAAGGATTGGTACTGGTAGCATGATACTTCCAGCAAGTGTCGCACAAGTATATACATGTACATGTAGCTTTTTTTCCTACTCATTACAGATAGGTGTGTAAAGAGGCAGTTATCTTGTTCTCTAATGGGATTTGGTGGTCTGTGGCAGACATCAACTAACATTCCATCTTGTGCTTTATCTGTTAGGATATTGATCCATTAGCATTCAAGAACATTTTCTTTTGAGTTATCAGTGACTTGGAAACAGGTAATACCATTTTTGACAGAGTGCCACTCCCTCTTTCTTTTTCCCCCACTTGATCCTTCATAAATAAGTTATAACCACTGATTTTAACATTCTAATTGTATGAATCATCCCACCAGGTTTCAGTAACATGAACCAGATCAAATTTATGCTAATAAATGAGCAATTCCAATTTCTCTTGTTTGTTACCCAGGCTCCTAGCATTGGTGCATAGGCAATTCAAGAATTTCTTCTCTTCATGTCTTTTGGTTCCTTGATTAATTTTGTTCTCAGCATATCAATTTGGTGCTGACTGCTGCATCTTACCTCTTTTTTACCCTTGCCTTTTGCTTTAATTCCCTCCTGACCACTCTAACCAGCCTGTTTCCAAGGAAATTGATTCCCCTTCTAGTGAGGTAGAGGCCATCCAAACTATACAACTCCCTCTCCCCAGAGAAGATGGACCAGTGTTTCACAAAACCAACCCCCTCTCTAACCTGCACCACATACCTAGCCAGCATTTTACTCCCAGAATCCTCTGCCTTCGGTCCTTCATTGCATATGGTACAGGAAGGATCTCAGAGAAGATTGCTAGGACACTCTTCTTCAGCATGCATCTGAGTTCCCTGACATCTATTAGCTGCGAGATATCCCAGAGAGAAAGTCCCATGCCATCTCATATCCTAGTGATTGGGGCATTCACCTGAGAGACAGGAGCTCTGGGTTCAAGTCATTGTTCCTCTCAGGCAGAGTAGGAATTTGAACCCACATCCCAAAAGAGTGCCCTAACCAGTAGGCTATAGAACAGAAGAGGGGTACCTGAAGCAGCACCAACTCCTCCAGCTGTGTTGTGTTCGGCCTGATCCAACAGGCCTGTTCTTACACATGTTCAGATAATATATACTAGATCCAGCCCTGCAGGTGAGATAAATGGGTGAATATTTAGTCTGAGAATCCTGACAGGGCTTACCTTTGAGCTAGGTATCAGGACTTAGAGGGTTATGGGCCTGCCTACCAGCAGACACTTAGGCATCTAGAGAATTTAGGTATTAATAGGGTTAGGAAGCAGCTAAGTGGAGTTTTAAGGAACTAAATTTTGGACTTAGGTAACTAAATTGGCAGTTAGTCACTTAAATCCCTTTGCAGATCTTATCCTGAGGGGGTTGATTTTCAGAGGTGCTGAGTGCCTGTAATTCCTGTTGAAATTAATATTGGCTGCAAGTGCTCAGCAGCGCAAAAAAAAAGGCAGGCTCATTATCCTGTTACAATCCCAAAAACATGGTAAAAGAAAAATCTAAAAATGTAAAATCTAAGGCTCAAACACATGAGGAATTGCCAGCATTCTTCATGATTCTGGTATGTCTCTTTAATGTATTCTTATGCATCTATAGAGACAGAGGTCATTATAAAATGATATTAAAATTGGCTATTCCTCTAGTCTTCAGATAATAGAAGGTGAAAGGTCTAATATGTGCTACATAAAATACCTTTTAAGGGAACCTCAAATGGACATTGCCCTTAAAACGATCTTTCAGTTTACAGATTTCCTGGTACTAAAGTGTCAAGCATTTAAAGTATTCTATCTGCATCTTGATGGCCCAATTCCGTAATATTTTACTTCCCAAATTTACTGGCACCTGTTAGGAGATCATCTTTCCTGCTACTATGGAGGCAGTCAGATACTATGGTGATGAAGATGACATGAATAGCTAGCTAGGTAGAGATGCCTATCATTACCATCCCATATCCTCAAAGCAGTGCAATTTACTTTCTAATGCATAAGTATAAAATGCAGATTATTGTAATGTAGTAAAACTTAAAACCCAATAAACATATGGATGCTAAGAACGGGAAACTATAGCTTCAAAGCCAATGGAAAAAGAACTCTTTGCAAAGCAAGCATAGCCTGAGTTTTTTAGAGCTTGATTTTGCTACATGCTGGGAAAGTCTTATGGAGTCCTCAGCTTTCCAGAGTCCTGAAGGAGCTAAGTGCAGTTAAGCAAACAAGAGTTCCATTCCTTTTATTTTATTAAAAAGTAATAATAAAATGCCTAAAATGGCCATTTTTTTTCAAACTTGGGTGCATGAAACCCATAAAGCCACATATGTAAATGTTCTGTTTCTCAATCCACACTTAATGTGGTATTCTGTCCCTCTCTAGTGGCTGGAGACTGCTATTGCCTTTGAAGTAACAGAACTGGGTCTTTTAGCTCACTCAGGCAGTGGAGGTTCCTGCTTTTAGCTCCAGAAGAAATGAGTTCAAGCTTAACTGTTGACAACTCACCCAGGGATATTTCACATGAGCACCCTTAACTCTTACTCAAGTCTCTGGGAGCTCAGCACATATAGAGGTGAATGGCTGAGAGTTCCATTACCTGTTTTAGTGTCATCTAGTCACCAGCATGATCCAATCCCTAGTAATCCCTTTTATTAAGAAGTTTTAATGAGTGATTCACTAAGTAGCAAATTTATGGAAACGTGTTAGCTAATTTTACAGTTTCTATTTTTATCTCATTCTTAATGGGATTATGCAAATAACAAATCAACTGTAGGGGTAAAAATAGAAGCAGATTAACCTTTGAATACACAGTTATGCAATGATATTGACCTCAGTGAGTACAATCAGTCACCAGAACTGTATGTATTTTAGGATTTTTAAAGTAATTTTACCATATTATATACAGAAACATGTAATATGTACATATATGTAGATATCATAATGTAAAATGTATATGTGATCACAGTAGTCACGCATGAACATGTTTTGCATGATAGTCTCCCCAAAGCACTGATTTAAGTAAAATAATGTTTCCCCTTTTTAATTTAATTTTAATTTTCTTTTAAATACAAGCACCTCTTGGATGATCATTCGGAGAAGGTCTTTTTATGTGTTGCAGTGATGATACACAAATGTCCTTTTCAGCTTCCGTGAAGTCTGCAAAATGTAATTACTTATTTGACTATCCTTCCCAGTGCCATCTATGTCAAATGACTTCCTATAGCTTAATAGGAATGAAACTGAGGTGCTGATTATTAACCCTCATGCTAAATTACAGCTGACTGACTCTTCTTTTCAGTCAGGCTTTTTTCACCTTAAAGAGTTGCTGATGAAGCCTGATGGAAGACTTTGACAGCCTTTCTATTTAGAAACAATTCTATTTATATAACATACGATTACCTGTAGGGGGAAGTGTGACGGAATCGGCTCCTTATGATTATAGATGTCTGCTTGAGAACAGGACTTTGCAGCTCACACATTTTGCTCCCTACCTGACGGCGTAGACACAACACAACACTCTTGTTTCTGACACAATAGCCATTTCTAATGCAGCAACAGTTACGTCATAGAGAATGGAATATAGTTTTAGGCCCTGTGATGAGAGGAGCTTTAAAAATGCAGGCACAGGATGGATGGGCAGGCAGCCAGGAAATAAGGGGTAGCAAATTAGTATTTTAAGAATTAAAGCTTGTGGTTTAGTACAAATTTGCTCAGTAATACAAAAAGAGGGAAGACTCATAGGAACTAAAATAGAACAGATAAACAGCTTAAGAACAGAGGGCATCATTTTCAAAAGCACCTTAGTGACTTAGCATCCTACATTCCATTGACTTGCAATGTGACTTTGGAATACATCTACAAAAAACTCCCTGGCAGAGAGTCTCAGTGTCCAGGTTAACTTGCTCGGGATCATGGGGCGCATGCTATGTGGCTAAAAATAGCAACATAGACATTCCTACTATGGCTGGAGCCTGGGCTCTGAAATCTGGCGAGGAGGGAGGGTCTCACAGCCCAGGCTCCAGCCTGAGTGAGAACATCTACACTGCTATTTTTAGCCCCATAGCAGTAGTTCCATGAGCCTTAAACAGCTGAGCTGGGCTCTGAGACTTGCTGCTGTGTTTCTATTTATTTATATTTCTTGCAGTATAGATGTACCCATAAGAGGTGGAATTGACTAAGTAACTTTTTAATTATGAGATTTAGGCTCTTAAGTCACTTAGGTGCTTTTCGAAATTGTAGACGAGAGATAAAATTATCAAAGAAACCTAAGGGAATTTGGGGTGCTACTTCCGTGGAAAGTAACTAAGAACTAATTTCTGACCATATTTAGGCACCTAAAGGTGCATCTGGGTAGCTAGCGGGATGCCTAGGTAACTTAGGTGCCATTGAAAATCCTACTAGGCAACTATTTGCATCTTTAAGTGCCTAAATATCTTTAAAAACAAGCCCTAACTCACTTAGACCCAATGGCAAATCCCAGCCTAAAGGCCCTGTTTAGTGCAACTTTACTGAGTAACAAAGAGCAAAGGAAAATAGATGTATTTCACATAGGAATGTACAATTATTTTACTGTGCTAGATTCTGCATTCTAACCCCACAATGACATCTGGAAGGTTACAGGGGTAGAGCCAGTATGTTTCCCTGAGTCTTAAATCATTCTTTAAAGGAAACTTTTATAAATTAATGTTTCAATTTAGAATACAATTAGCCTTGTAAGGCGTAGCATTTCTGCACAGATCCAAATACAATATCATATATTACAATATCCAAATACAATATCCAATATATTAATAAGCAGTTGGTATAGCCAAACTAATAATACAAACATCATGCTATTTATATCAGTGGTCATATCAGTTCAAGCAGAAACCTTTTGTACTTAAAATGCTACATGAGAAATTTGCACCACTTTAACTAGGTGGATTTTAAATCAATTTAGTTAAATTGACACAACAGGCTATAAGCACACACATTTTAGTTTAAACCAGGCTTATTTAAATTTATCTTAAATCAATTAGGAATTGGTTTAAAATAAACTGAATTAAGACACTCAATCTGAAATAAGAGCATCTACAAAGATTTGCACCATTTTTAATTAAGTTGGTTTCAACATCAGTTGCAACTTTCTCATGTACACAAAGTCTGAGTCCCAGAGCTCTGTTTAATGAGTTCTCACATAAGGCTTACTCCAGTTATTAACAAGAAATCCTATTATGCTGCCCCAGAACACTGTGTCAGATCTCATGTGAGCAATAACAACTACTATATATTGTATTGTGGTACTATCTACAGGCCTCAAATGGGGATTGGAACTCCATTGTTCTAGGCTCTGTATACCCACAATGCCCCTGCCTGAAGACTTTACCATCTACAGTCTTGACACTCTAGGGTATGTTGACCACAACCCAGGGAGAGACTAAAGAAGCAATCTAGTTATCTTAATAAAGAGAAGGTTAAGAGGTAACTTGATCATGGTCTATAAGAACCTACAAGAGGAGAAGATTTCTGATAGTAGAGGGCTCTGAAATCTAGCAAACAAAGATACAATAAGATGCAATGGCTGGAAGCTAAAATTAGACCAATTCAAACTAGAAATAAGGAACATAATGTTAACAGTGAGGATAAATAACAATTGGAACAATTTAGGGATATGGTGGATTATCGATCACTTGGAGACTTCACATCAAGTTTGGATGTCGTTCTAAAGGATATGCTATAGCTCAACCAGAAGTTATGGGCTTAGCTGAAAATCTATGGCCCATATAAGATGGAGATCAGACGTCATTTCCATAATGGACATTTCAGGCCTTACAGTATATGGAATCTTCACCTTATTGACAACAATAGAAGTTTTGCCATTTACTTCAACACGACTGGGATTTCAGTGTATGAATCTATGAGTCATGCAGATGACTGTGCCTTTGTTACATCCTGAATCACAAGATGCAGCTTTTTAGAGAAAACTTCTTTTATTTTGGGGATTCAACCCTTTTCTTTAGGAGTATTTTGCAGATCTAGACAGAGACCCCCTCTGTGCACAACTACAGGCCAGCTGCCTTCTGCAACAGCCCCACACACTGAGCACACTCCTTTAACTCCTGCAGTAGCTCACTCACTGTGCCCCACCATGTTTTTTAAGAGGCAGCTCCTATTTCTCTTATTATATACTTTATATCACCATTAAAATATATACAATAATAAATATTCAAAATTATTAGTAAACAATATACATCTGCTTCTAAAACATCTAATTAGGAATCTCACACCTGGACAGACACCCACTGAGTTCAGGGCCAAAGTACATGACAGGTAGATATTTAAAAAGGGATGGAGGGAGGGGCACAAGGTAACAGCAAGATTTTATAATTAGCATCAACAGCAGCAGTTGCAGCACACCAGCTGCTAAGCATTGTCAAGCATGTTGTAGGAATCACAGCAGAGATGAAGTGATTCAATGAAGGTTACTTTAGTGGCTTTGCAGATTTTTATGGGGAACTCCTATGCACAAGCAGCACCATGGGAAGAACCGTATCAGTGTATAAGGGAAAATTGGACTAATTTAGTAATCTAAAAGTAATATATGATTTTCACTTGGTTACTCTCCGTGTTAACTCCAAAAGATGCCAAACTGGCAAACTTACAGTAAGTAGTGTTTTTTAGTATGTAAACAGTATCCTGATAGGTTTTCTTCTTTTAAAGGCAATTAAAAAGGAAGGGTCTTGTTATGGTGGTGATTTTGGACTTATTCAAGGTCAAACATACCATGTGTGTCCTTTCTTGCTGAAGCAGAATTGTCCACAGTTGAGCATTATTGCGTGAACCTTAATAGGATTTTAAATGTGCTTGGGTAAAATTCTTTATAGATAAGTCTTGGATTGTAATACATGAAAGTCTCAGTAAATTCTAAAATATAAAAATATATGAGTGGTGAATCTTAAAATACACCCAGATACAGTAACAAATGCATGTAGTTCTGTCTAGGGGAAAAACAGCTGTTTTCTGTGGTCAGAGACAGGGAACACAGGGAGTCAGTCTTGACATGCATCCTGAAAATTCTGTACATCCAAACTAGTCATATATAAATTGTATGAAGTTATATCAGGAATATAAAAAATATATAATTTGAGACATACCTATCTCATAGAACTGGAAGGGACCGCAAAAGGTCATTGAGTCCAGCTCCCTACCTTCACTAGCAGGACCAAGTACTGATTTTGCCCCAGATCCCTAAGTGGCCCCCTCAAGGATTGAACTCACAACTCTGGGTTTAGCAAGTCAATGCTCAAACCACTGCACTATCCCAAAACCAAAACCAAATCCAAATCCAAAACCAAATGTGAACCAAAACACTAATGTGAAACTGTTCCTCCTCCATTCAGCACTGCATCAAAATAATTCCTGGAGCATTTATAGTTACCAGATATTAAAGGGTTGGGTTTTTTTGTTTGTTTGTTTGGTTTGGGGGGGTGTTTTTTTTCAGTTTTGTTTTTAATTATAGCTCGTTGACATTTTTTGACTGAAAAAAAAAAATTCCCATTTAAAAAATGTGGTTAAATCAAAATCAGTAAGGGGTTTTTGCTTTTCCTGTGAGTCATCTGGTGTTGCTCCTGTCAGAGACAAGATCCTAGACAGACCATTGATCTGATTCAATATGGTAACCCCATGAAATGCCAGAGGACATTTAACCTCTATGTATGGAAGATGTCTAGCTTCTAGAGTCACTCATTATACATGTCCTAAGTATGTTGCATGGTTTTGCCCAGGTTCTTGCATGTTCCTCTAGCCTTGGCCTCTCACACATGAATTCCCCTATCACAAGCTGAACTTCCAGTCCTTTCTCTATCGCCAGAGTGCAATGTCTATAAGATGTGAACATTAAGCATTGAAAACTTCCCCAATTCTTTTCTCCAATACATTCTGCAATGTTCAGTTGACTGTCTGTGCAACTGGATCTTGGTCTGATATCTAGGCCACTGCAGCAAAAGTCTGAATTGTCTTCCGGTGCTGTTTAGGAAGAGACAGGTTGTGTGCTGTAACCACACTGCAAACATGTGGGTCGGAGAGCTAATGTGGGTGAGATAAGGATAGTAAACTGTACTATTGCTTGTGTTGGTGATGATATTTTCACGGTCCAGTAGCTCCAGGAATGCTTTTAGCATATCAATTCATTTTACATGGTTTAGCAGTAAGGGTCTTTTTCAGACAACTATTTCCCAGAACATTTATCATGTAGTGACTTCTGAATAATGTCAGAAAGTGTTCAGACCACGAGTCTGTCAAGTTAAGAGATGGTGGGCAAAGGAAAAGATTTAACGTTTTATGGACAACTATGGTAGATCCGTTTTGCTAACATGGATCTTTTTAAACAGCATTCTTCCAGTGCTTAGCCAAAAAAAGCAAACTCAAAGCCCGAACGTAGATACAACATGACCCTGATTATCCATGGGCATAAACCACAGAGTTCTTGGGGGAACTTTAGCTACCCCACCCTCTAAAAAACAGAGATTCCATTAATAAAAGAAATAATGAGTTTGGAACAGAAGCTCATTTATTTCACTTTTATTAATAGATTTGTACCATAACTAAATTTGTCCAGTTTTAATAAAGTGATATTCAACTGCTATTTTAATGCTAGCCCTCCCCTCATAAAAATAGTTGTTTATTCCCCTGTTTTCTGAAGGTTCAGAGGACAGGTAAGACCTTAGGATAACTAGGCATTCAGTAAATTGGGGAGACAGTCTACTGTGCGGGCTTTAATGGTGTACAGCTCCAAGTAACGTGACTCCTTTAAAGGTAGCCAGCCTGCTAGCTTTTCACCATGTATCTGCCCTCGGGTAACTTAGAATGCAGCTATCCTCCCTCAGCATGGATGACCATAAGGAAAGATGGCCATGATTCTCCTTTTCAGGGGGCCAGCCATGGGATAACTAGCTGTTGTCCTATTCTTCACTACGTTCTGGGAATGTGGAACTTGGTGAAGAGAACTGTACAACATCAGGGGATAAATCACAGTTCAGTTAGCTCAGAGATTTATTATGGTTTTATTACAAGTTAGAACCTTAAATCCTTCTTAATAAGAAGAGAATTCACTGAAGTGTTACTCAAAGCACAGGTATGTCCCTAACCATTATCTCTTCCATTTTCTCCCTTACAAGACTCCACTGTGTTCTTACATCATCAGAGGATATTAAGTTTGGTCAAAAGAGGGTGTTACACAATTAAAAGGGGAAAAGTATAGTTATGACCTACAAATAATTTCAGAAAAAATAATGCTTCCATTTTATTATCATCATTATTTATTATTTATGTTACCATAGCACCTATAAGCCCAAACCAAGGCTGGACCTTTTTGAGCAAGCCATTGTACAACACATAGCAAGACACTCTCCCTTCCCTGAAGAATTTACCATCTACATAGTCAAAGTTTTGGGTTGGGAAAAAGAAGAACAAAGAGGTGAAGTGACTTGTCCGTTGGTCGTCTAGAAGATCAGTGGCAAAACCAAGAGCAGAAACCAGCTTGCCTGATTTACAGGACTGTAATGCTATTCACTAGACCATGCTGCCACTTATTTTCAGCATAGTCAGTTCAAAATTCTAAATATTTCCTGCAGCCATTAATGGCTGGGTTACGGACACATTGTTTCCATTGAAGAACAGTTCTTCCCACCAACTGTCCTACAGTGACTTCATTGGGATTTCTAGTGAGTAGGTGCTCACCAGGATAAATTCTGACTCTATATAAACTGGAATTTATAAAATTCCACAATGATGAAGGGAGGCGGGACATCCAAATTATATTCCTTACTGGCCATTAATTGTCCATAGACAGAGAACATGCACAAGACAGGGTAAAACTTTTTAAACTTCTCAATCATAGAAAAAAATTGACAAAAGTCTACATAGGTCTTTGAGTATAAGGTCTGTGAGATATAGATCCAAAATTATTATGCAACACTTTTGTCTCTGTAAAGGAAGCCTCTGAGGTTTTTCCTTTCTAGATGGTGGGAGAACATGGCTGCACCTGGTTATTTACTCTGGGTGACTCTGTTACTCTAGAATTTTATAGTACTGCAGTCAGCCACTGCATGTTCAGACACTGCCACCTGAAAACCAAATGTAGCATGGCTAAGAAAATCTTAGGCCCTGAAACGCAAGGCCAAATATCTGTTTGCAGTTACTGCTATCATAGTGGGAGGTTGGGATAAGAAGTGAATGTGTTGTGAGAACAGAAGGAGTGTTTGGTCTCAAGTGCCTCTGACACTTTTGATATGTAAGTCTTATTATTCTTAGGAGTAGAAGTGTTTTGATAAGAAATAATGAGTAGTTTTGCTGAAAGTAGGAGAATTGGTGACCCATTAGGGGTTACTATGGTGAGCCATGAGGAGTCACTATAAGTTATGTGCTTTGTTTGAAGTTAACTATAAAAGATTAGGTGAATAATTCATTCTGGAGCAATCTGAGGAAGTTTTCTTTGGTCAAAGCTCTGGCATCTAAGCTCTCAGCAGTCAGATGGAAGGAGGGCCACCCCCTGAAATCTGGCCACTGATTTCTCAGAACCATTTCAGACTTTTGGGGTAACTATAAAAGTTTTTTAAATGCTTTAAACCTATTGCTACAGCATTTCTTTGTGTGTGTGTGCGTGTGCACGCTTGAGATCTAATAAAAATGTAGTTTTAGGTGAAAGCACTCTGGTCTGTGCCAATTATTTATCAG
The DNA here is from genome assembly GCF_007399415.2 of Gopherus evgoodei. Classification (NCBI taxonomy): domain Eukaryota; kingdom Metazoa; phylum Chordata; order Testudines; family Testudinidae; genus Gopherus; species Gopherus evgoodei. The sequence continues at coordinate 13,832,701 of NC_044322.1, forward strand.
ATGGCCACGTGTGCCCCGTTGACTTATTCCTGCCCCTGCCTGTAGAGAAACAATAAAGTTACCACGGCTCCGGGTTCTGAAAACTGTGGGTAACAACTCCAGCGCAAGTCAGTCTCTCAGTACTTACAAGGGGGCCTCGCCCTTTGTGGACTTTCTTAAGTCTCTCTGGACAGGGGATTGAAAGGCAAGTTAAATGCCCCAATGCACTTCAGAGTACCCATTCCATGAGACGCTTCCAAGTGGGGAGGAAGTTCCATAGTGTTGCCAACAATAGTGCCCACATGGTGGCCAGTGCCCACATCGTGGATTTTGAGAAATCTCTTTGGCTGTGTTATTGAGTTGGGCTTACTCGGTCCGGCTGATATGTGGATCTGTCTGTGATGTGGGGATACAATTCAAAGTGGACCATATTTTCCATGGGTCTTTGATGAGATGTGTTTGTTCAGGGTGCTGGCATCCTTGTTTGCCATCGATCTTTGGAGGAGAACCCCAAGACTTCAAGCTCTTACACTAAATGCCAAAAAGGTTTTCTAACTCGAGTCGGAATTGCAGTATCTTATTTAGTCTCTTATATTGGAATATATACTTTGCTCCCTCTAATACAATGGGAGTCCTGAAGGATTCTCAGGTCACAGCAAATTTGGAATGGGTGGATATGCACCAATATGGGAAGCCCTGGTTGTGGCACTGATTTTACTGTGCCTGAAATGGTTGTGTTAAATTGAATGTCAACAAGTGATGTGTAGGAGCTCTGAGTCCAGATGGGTGAGCTCTGACACTGACTGCTGTGTGACCTTGAGCAAGTCACTTCACCCTTGTTTCAGGCTCCTCCTCCTTACCACCTTCATGCCTGCTGTTTACTTGTTTTGTATTGCAACTACTTCAATAAATAAAAGTAAAAAGAGAAAAGTGTAGGCCTCAAAGAATGAAATGCATCTTCCTGCAAAAAGCTATGAACCCCTTATGTCCCATTTAAGCACCTATACACTCTGTGTGTGTGTGTGTGTGTGTGTGTGTGTGTGTGTGTGTGTGTGTGTGTGTGTGTGTGTGTGTGTGTGTGTGTGTGTAAACATTTCTGTCTCTTTATCTCACTCACACACACGGAAAGCAGTAGACTGAAGTTTATATAGAATGTACACACACAAATGTACTTAATGTCACTTTTAGGATCTAAAATTAACTCATGTTTCATTAAGCATTCAAGTGGTTTGGAAGCAGGTATAGCACAAGCAGTATTTTGCCCACATTCCCTTGCGTGCCAATCACTCAGAAGTGCATCATTTTCATATGGTGTGTCTAGTCCTATTACTTGTTACCCTAATCAGCTTGTTTGTTTCATCTACCTTCTTGTTTTTTAGACTAAAATGTTGGAGGCAGGGATTGTCTTTTACTGTGCATTCATACAGTGCCTAGCACCCTGAGGCCCTGCTCTCAGGGAGTGCCTCTAGGTGCCTCTGTAATACAAATACTAAATAATATTAAAATCTACACTCCTAAATTAATCTCACACCAGGATTAGCACTTTCAGCCTCTAAAGGTGGCCCTCATAATAGTTCCCCTTGCTGCCTTTTACAACCCTTATAACTAGCTGCCAGAGCGGTTATAGCTACTGACTGGAAATCCCCTAGCAACATCCCTAAAAATGAACAATTTAATAAATCATGGGATCTCCTCTCCCACAGAGAAATTTACCAGCAGGAGAAATGATACTGATGGCAAATACCTTGAAAATTCATATCTGTTTATTACATTTCTGGAAGACAAAAATGTGTTTAAGCTATTCAATATTTTTTATAAAAAAATTCATAATTAATGTTATTCTTTCCTTTTCCTGTTCAGAATTACACTGTTATTCTTGAAGATGCCCATAGTGACCTTGTATTTTCTATGTGAAATGTAGTATTTTTCTTACAGTGTTGATTATTATTACTTCAGTTTTTAAAATCCAGTGCTGAGGCTGCCTATCCCATAACTTAAAAATCACAGTATAACCTAGAGGGCTGCCCCATCTATCTCAGATCACTTCTCCCTTCACAGCATTTGCAATATGGGGGAAAAAATGGGCCGTGGGACATGCCTGCCCAGAAGTTGACCAAAGCTGGGCTCTGCCAGACCAAAGCGTGGACAGCAGGTTCTGAACTCAAGGAGCCGTCAGAGATAATGTCCTGCCAGCTGCAGGCAGAGTGAAACAACGTGTTAAACCTCTTTACGTAGGTTGCATCTGCAACTGCTTTAATGAATAGCAGCAGAAAGAGAAAACTCTCTGTTTCAAAGGATGAAATTCACCCCCTTGCAATAGGCTATGAACTACTTAGGTCCTGTTTATGCATCTGTAAACTCTGTGTGTGTGTGTGTAACACAGAAGTTATATATAATATGTACATACACACACAAAATTAACTCATGTTTAATTAAACACGAAAGCAGGTACAGTGTTTTGTCTTGTTTCTCTTGCATACCAATCAACCAGAAATGCATCATTTTCATATGCATTTTATCAGTCTTTTGAAAGGTGACTTGAAGGGTGGGGCAGCTTCTCCAGGGAAAAAGTGTATTTTACTACCAGCGTCTCTGTCCAATAGATAAAAAGTAATTTTAACATAGACAGTGGGCACCGTAATGAAAATCGACTAAAAAGTTGAATCCGTACTCTTATGAACAGACGAAGAACTGCCACTGTGTCAAACTCTCTGCAGCTGCAAAAAGCTGATGGCATGAAAAGGTACTGTGTGTGCACAGTGTCGATTCTCACGACCTCAGCTCATTATTCTGCCAATCAGTCAAGCGCAATTTACAATCAGTTTTAACAACTGCACATCATTTCCCATAATTGGCATGCTGAATCTTTGACAGAACAACAAATTATGGCTGATGCCAATCAATATCACAGAGAGCTGGCTGCTAACCCTCTCCCTTTTTATTATCATCATCATCATTGCGCCTAGGAGCCCAGACATGGATCGGGGACCGCATTGTGCCAGGTGCCATACAAACACACAACAAAAAGATGGTCCCTGCCCCCCAAAAGAGCTTATGATCTAAGTATAAAAACAGAGATCACAGATGGATACTGACCAATGGGGGAGGATAAGGAAACTATGAGACAATATTGGTGATCACCATTGATGCAAATACCCTCCTAAACTATGTGTCTACCAGCACCCCTGGCAGCTTGGTTATCCTCTGAAGGTGAAGTGGAGAGATACCACAGAAGTGTAACCCTTCTGCCAGGTAGAATCGGCAGCGATACAGCCTGGGTTCAATGTCCAGTGGTTCCTCTTAACAATACAAAACAGAACCAGCTTGAGCCCAGCCTAGTAATCTGGGAAAACTTACCACCATCCCTGGGCACCTCAAAGAGGCAACACTTCCCTTCTCGCAAGCACTGAGCCTGTGTGTAACAACAGAGAACTTTTACTAATTTGAGAAAACAGAACAAGTATATTCAAAAGCACGTGACCATAAACAAACCCGACCTCACAGTGTGTTGGGCAGTGTCCTTTGCTTCAGTTTCCCACCTTGAGATGGGATAGTCCAACAAATGACTGTCCCTTTAACACAGCACTCTCCTGTCCCTCTGCTACATCCCACCCACAGCTGGAAGTCCTTGGTTAGCAAAGACCCAGAGTTCAGAAGTGTATTCATGGGGGTTCACCTCACCCACCTCAGTGGTGCGCATTTAGCAATGCCTCTGCTGCCACCTTTGCAGCTGTCCCACAAATGCCGTTGTTTCTCTGCCACCACTAGCCACTGTCTTTCAGCTGCCACAAGCCACCACTGTGTGCTGTTCCTGTGATGTCAGGTTCCACCACTTAACCCAGCTCTTAGTGATTTCAATTCGCTGTGATTTCAGCAGGCAGTGGGGAACCTCCCAGCCAGTGCAGTCTCCGTGTTGTCTTTCACTGTCCCCATACCAGGTCTAAGGCTTAGCACCTAGACCTGCTCAGCCAGGATATCAGTTCTAGGAATCACCAATCAGAAACAAGGACTCTCAGTTGAGTCCACTCAGCTCTATCAATACATTCTGAAGAGGAGCAGGTCAAATAGCATCTAGGACTCATCGGGCAGAGTCCACACCATGCAAACAGAGAGCAGTGCAGGGCACTTAAAAGGGGAAAGAAGCCTCCAGAGCAGTAGTTCTCAAACTAGGGCCGCTGCTTGTTCAGGGAAAGCCCCTGGCAGGCCGGGCCGGTTTGTTTACCTGCCACATCTGCAAGTCAGCCTGCGCCACTTCCTGCAGCTCCCAGTGGCCTGGACCGGTGAACCGCAGACAGTGGGAGTTGTAATCGGCTGAACCTGTGGACGCGGCAGGCAAACAAACCTGCCTGGCCCTCCAGGGGCTTTCCCTGAACAAGCAGCGGCCCTAGTTTGAGAACCACTGCTCTAGAGGAGGGAGTGTGCTTGTTACAGGGCATACTTGGCAGCTGTCTCTGAAGTTGTGCAGAAGGTTTCCATTAAGGACAAGCAGTCTAGCAGGTTCCATGCCTCCACCATGCACCATCTGACAGCTTAACCACTCAGAACGGAAAATGTTATAAATATGGGATGTTGGAGATGACTCTGTAGATTCAGTGGCTGGACTGCGCAGGACCAAGATGTGTTTCAGAGAATCACAGAATATCAGGGTTGGAAGGGACCTCAGGAGATCATCTAGTCCAACCTCCTGCTCAAAGCAGGACCAATTCCCAACTAAATCATCCCAGCCAGAGCTTTGTCAAGCCTGATCTTAAAAACCTCTAAGGAAGGAGATTCCATCACCTCCCTAGGTAACCCAGTCCAGTGCTTCACCACTCTCTGAGTGAAAAAGTTTTTCCTAATATCTAACTTAAACCTCCCCCACTGCAACTGAGACCATTACTCCTTGTTCTGACATCTGCTACCACTGAGAACAGTCTAGATCCATCCTCTTTGGAACCCCCTTTCAGGTAGTTGAAAGTAGCTATCAAATCCCCCCTCATTCTTCTCTTCTGCAGACTAAACAATCCCAGTTCCCTCAGCCTCTCCGCTGGACTCTTTCCAATTTTTCCACATCCTTCTTGTAGTGTGGGGCCCAAAACTGGACACACTACTCCAGATGAGTGAATAGAGGGGAATGTTCACATCCCTCGATCTGCTGGCAATGCCCCTACTTATACAACCCAAAATGCTGCTAGCCTTCTTGGCAACAAGGGCACACTGTTGACTCATATCCAGCTTCTCGTCCACTGTAACCCCTAGGTCCTTTTCTGCAGAACTGCTGCCTAGCCACTCGGTCCCTAGTCTATAACAGTGAATGGGATTCTTCTGTCCTAAGTGAAGGACTCTGCACTTCTCCTTGTTGAACCTCATCAGGTTTCTTTTGGCCCAGTCCTCTAATTTGTCTAGGTCTCTCTGTATCCTATCCCTACCCTCCAGCGTATCTACCACTCCTCCCAGTTTAGTGTCATCTGCAAACTTGCTGAGAGTGCAGTTCACGCCATCCTCCATATCATTAATAAAGATATTGAACAAAACTGGCCCCAGGACTGACCTTTGGGGCACTACATTTGAAACCAGCTGCCAACTAGACATGGAGCCATTGATCACTACCCATTGAACCCGATGATCTAGCCAGCTTTCTATCCATCTTATAGTCCAATCATCCAGCCCATACTTCTTTAACTTGCTGGCAAGAATACTGTGGGAGACCGTATCAAAAGCTTTGCTAAAGTCAAGGAATAACACATCCACTGCTTTCCCCTCATCCACAGATCCAGTTATCTCCTCATAGAAAGCAATTAGGTTAGTCAGGCATGACTTGCCCTTGGTGAATCCATGCTGACTGTTTCTGATCACTTTCCTCTCCTCTAAGTGCTTCAGAATTGATTTCTTGAGGACCTGCTCCATGATTTTTCCAGGGACTCAGGTGAGGCTGACTGGCCTGTAGTTCCCCGGATCCTCCTTCTTCCCTTTTTGAAAGATGGGCACTACAGTAGCCTTTTTCCAGTCATCCGTGACCTCCCCTGCTCGCCATGAGTTTTCAAAGATAATGGCCAACGGCTCTGCAATCACATCCACCAACTCTTTTATTACCCTTGGATACAGCGAATCCAGCCCCATGGACTTGTGCTTATCCAGTTTTTCTAAATCATCCGGAACCACTTCTTTCTCCACAGAGGGCTGGTCACCTTCTCCCCATACTGTGCTGCCCAGTGCAGCAGTCTGGGAGCTGCCCTTGTTTGTGAAGACAGAGGCAAAAAAATCATTGAGTACATTAGCTTTTTCCACATCCTCTGTCACTAGGTTGCCTCTCTCATTCAGTAAGGGGCCCACACTTTTCTTGTCTTTCTTCTTGTTGCTAACGTACCTGAAGAAACCCTTCTTGCTACTCTTAACATCTCTTGCTAGCAGCAACTCCAAGTGTGATTTGGCCTTCCTGATTTCACTCCCGCATGCCTGAGCAATATTTTTATACTCTTCCCTGGTCCTTTGTCCAATCTTCCACTTCTTGTAAGCTTCTTTTTTGTGTTTAAGATCAGCAAGGATTTCACTGTTAAGCCAACCTGGTCGCCTGCCATATTTACTATTCTTTCTACACATTGGGATGTTTTGTTCCTTCAACCTCAATAAGGATTCTTTAAAATACAGCCAGCTCTCCTGGACTCCTTTCCCCCTCATGTTATTTTCCCAGGGGATCTTGCCCATCAGCTCCCGAGGGAGACAAAGTCTGCTTTTCTGAAGTCCAGGGTCCATATTCTGCTGCTCTCCTTTTTTCCCTGTGTCAGGGGATCCTGAACTCGACCATCTCATGGTCACTGCCTCCCAGGTTCCCATCCACTTTTGCTTCCCCTACTAATTCTTCCCGGTTTGTGAGCAGCAGGTCTAGAAGAGCTCTGCCCCTAGTTGGTTCCTCCAGCACTTGGACCAGGAAATTGTCCCCTACACTTTCCAAAAACTTCCTGGATTGTCTGTGCACCGCTGTATTGCTCTCCGAGCAGAAATCAGGGTGATTAAACTCTCCCATGAGAACCAGGGCCTGCGATCTAGTATCTTCTGCTAGTGAGAGGTGTGTCCCAGAGCCTGTGACACTTTGGTTCCACACTACAGACTCCCTATCTCTCTGGATGCTGAGGAGACAGATAGCTATTTGACTCCAGGATTGGACTTGTTGCTGGCTGGGAGGATCTTCAGATTGCTTTGCTGAGGAGATTTTGAGAAGTCTGGAGAGGAACTGTGGGGCTGTCATTCCCTTCAGACTTTGAGGAGTCTAGGTGACAAATATGCACTTCTGATGCCCCACTGCAGAGACTGAAAAGTCATCTCTGTCAAACGATGAGAGGGAGTGTGTACATATGTGTGTGTGCTAAGATATCCCTTTCAATAAAACTTATGTAACAACAACAAAGTGGGGAAATCTATGCAGGAAATCACAAACAGTGACTGAATAATAGTTGCTTAATAAAAGTTTTTAGCATTGTTCCAAATGCTGGTTACAAATGTCATATAGTTATTCTTCAAAAATTTGTATGGCACTCTCTCCCCATGGCTTAACTCTGTGCAATACACCTTTAAAAAAAATCCCGAAAGACCTAAGCCCTGTCCTGTGTCAGCAGAGAAGTAGGTGGAAGTGCAGTAAAAAGGGAGAGTCAAATATACTTAATAGCAAAGAGTCCTGTGGCACCTTATAGACTAACAGACGTATTGGAGCATGAGCTTTCGTAGGTGAATTCCCACTTCGTCATGCATCCGACGAAGTGGGTATTCACCCACGAAAGCTCATGCTCCAAAACATCTGTTAGTCTATAAGGTGCCACAGGACTCTTTGCGGCTTTCACAGATCCAGACTAAGACAGCTACCCCTCTGATAATTATACTTAATATTACCGCAGCACCCCCCATCCTTGTACCTAAGGAAGCTCCCCTGCATTGAATGAGCCCAGACATTAAATATCTGCACTGGCCCAGCTTGCTTTTCACTGTAGCAGGAATTGGGCAGAAGCAAAATATACGGATAGTTAGTCCAAGAATTCCACCAGCTTACAGAAGTGGATGCTGATGATTTGCTGAATGCTCTAACAAGTGCTGAGCAATATATACTACCGTGTGTTGCTGCTACTGCAGGTAGAATATCTTCAATGGCTACCTAGGGCAGAGTGCTGTGGAGTCCCTGCTGTAGTACACAAGTCAAAACATGAGGCACTAAATTGTGGAATGACATTGTGAGGACTGGCTGAATGGGCTTCCCATATACACTGGGAAGAAAGTGTTGAACACTGTACTGATTCAGCCAGACCTGAGCCAAAGGCCTCTTCCCAGGCATAACAAGAAATTGATACTCTTGCAGAGTACCTGGGACAGCTGTTTTCTGTGATACAGGTGCTCCAAGCTGAAGATGTTCCAACTAGATGTCTGTTGTAATGCCCTGTTCCCCTACAGCTGAGAACTCCTCAGACGTTCCCTCAACTTCACTTATATATCTGGGAGAATTAAAGCCTCCAGATGTTCCAAAAAGAAGCTTCAGTGAGTCCATCCTTGCCGTAGGACACAGGCAATAGCAACAGCAGCTGTGCCTGTGGTCAATAAGACATTTGTCGAGCAGAATGTTAAACTGCTTTCCTTTACATTCATTATGCAGTTGACTGATTAAGATGTTTTAGTGTAATTGTCTTGCTTGTCGAAGAGTTCTTTCTTGTCTTCACATTTGAGATAATTTCTCTGACAACCATATGGACAGGGTTTGTTTGAACAAAAATCCTTATGCAGTGAAATGCTTTTTTGAAACAGCAAGGGTTTTTTTTGGAGGGGGGGATGCGGGTGAAAAAATACCATTTTAGTTATTCTGATGTGTCAGTTTGATCACAGAGATAAACCTGTATTTTTTTTATAACAGCTGTTACGGGTTGTCCTTTGTCAACAAGATTGACAGTGGAGACCAACACTCACAGAACAGACTTGAAAGTCAGGATTCTTGGGCTCTTTTCCTGTCCCTAGTACTGCCCTGTGGTATGACCTTGGGCAAATCACCTGACATTTCTATGCCTCAGCTTCTCTTCAGTAGAATGGAAACAATGCCGCCAACATCACAGGGATGTAATAAGAAGCTAAATCCATTAATATGTGCTCAGAGATGCTGTGATGGGGGTGCCTACCCCACACAGGTACAGAAGGGGTTAATCATGCACTGTTCTGAAAGAAGCGATGGAGGTGAATCCTCAGAGTGGCCCAGAGGCTGCATGAAGCACAGCCAACCAGGGAAGAGTTGCAGGGAGCAACCAACCTGGGTCCGGCAGGCTCAGATAAAAGGGAGCTGCAGGGCAGAGTAAGATCAGTTGCTGCGGGGACCCCAGGGAGTAAGGACTGCGTCCCTGGAGGGCTGAGAGAACTGTCAGAACTTTGGACAAAGCAGTGACAGGCTGCTAGGAGGGCTCTGAGGTGAGGGCGAAGAAGGTGCTGGGGCCATGGGGAAGTCGCCCAGGGAAACAGAGCAGCATTGACAGAGGTTACAGAGGAGCAGTAGGAGGCTGCTATTTACAGGGTCCAGAGTAGGGGGCAGGCCTGGGGGGCCCCCACTTGCCACAGGGGAAGTGACTGCTCTATTGGACAGAGATACCCCTCCAGATGCCAACCTAGCCAGAGGGCTGAGTCACAAAGAGGGCACCGCGGTTCTGGGAGCTGAGAGAGGAGCCGTAGGTGGGAGCAGAGACAAAAGTGCTGGTGTGCAGACTGAGGATGTGGGCATTGGCCTCAAGCTAACCTCAGTATGACCAGGAGGAGGCGCCAGTCTGACGATGGGGGCTGTACCCCATGACAGATGCACAGATTTATGGTACGATTTCAAAATTGTATTTTTGCTACTCAAGTGTATCGTTGTAGTAGGCCAAATTACCTTTGAAGTCAGTGGAGTTTCCCCAGCAGAGAGTCTGGCCTATATATTTAATGTAAGAAGTAGCCTAAAAAGAGAAGTATATTTTTAAGCAGTACATCTTTTCAGAGATTTTTTTTTAATGCTGTTCTTTTCTTGCTTGAAACAATGATGCAAAAAGGAAAGGGGGAGGAGGCAGTTTTGTTTTGCAGGCAAAGTCTCTTGATCCTCATATGCAAGAAATACTGGTTTCCAAGTATCTACTTCCAGGGTGGATTTCATGTGGCATGTTTTGCACAGTTCTCTATCATGCATACAGAAGACAGACTGCTGGCCTGGCCATCTCAAAAAAAAGAACTCCACTGCCAGTATAAAATAAGTATTAAAAATGCATATGTTTAAACCATGGTTTTCCAAAGATTACGTCTTCCACATTTCCAGCTTGCCATGATCAATCACAACCATATAAGGTCACAGTCAGTTATTTGGCACAATGCACATGCGTGTGCATGCATAATTACCAATTAAAGCAAAAATCTGATCATTAGTGTACAATCCCGCATCCTAGCAGATGCTCCAGAAGAAGGTGAAAGCTCCCTATAAAGACACCTGATTGCACAAAACTGTATAGAGGAGGTCATTTTTCCTGACTCCAGGTGATGATCCCTTTAATCCTTGGAAAGTATGATGAACCAGCGAGTCTTATACATTATTCTACCTAGTCTAAGTGCAGATACCAGTCACATTAAACATTTACTTGGTGGTTGATGCTCTAGTCAAGACAGCAAAACAATTTCATGTTAACCCCTTTATATCATACTTCTAATTTTTTGAAATATAGGTTGTTTGGCTGAAATAATATATGGTTAATCTAAGTGCATTACTGTCTCTGGAAGGCTTAAGTAAAAAGACCGAGCTAATGGCTGAGTGCCACTGTTCAAAATCATTGAATCCATCTCCTGCTGCTGGGCATTCAGTATCAACAGGTACTACTACTGTTATACCTATCTCATAGAACTGGAAGGGACCCCAAAAAGGTCACTGTGGCTAGCCCTCTGCCTTCACTAGCAGGACCAAGTGCTGATTTCTGCCCCAGATCACTAAGTGGCCCCCTCAAGGGCTGAACTTACAACCTTGAATTTAGCAAGCGAATGCTCAAACCACTGAGCTATCCCTCTCTGAAAGTGTATCCAAAATTTCTTATAGGTACTTGGAATAGTTCACGTGCAAAGAATTTCCATACTCCTTCTGAACTGGAATCACATTGGATTCATACATTTTAGGCTGGTGAGTAGAGAAAAGGATCCCAAATGTGAAATCTGACATTATCATGCATTGTCGCTAAAAGGCCAGTGGTTCCCATCACAATTAAATTATTCAATTGCTGTTAACTGCGTATTAGAGGATATGAGGCACCCTGTCTGGACCAAAAAAAGGCAGTCGTGCAATGCTTTAGACAAAACTGTAAAGGAAAGAATAATTAATTTAATGGAGGTAAACAGTAAAGGAGATGTAATAAAATATGAGTTTACCAAAGGGAGATAAATGCCAGACTAGCCTTATTTATTTCTTTGCGTAAGATCTGATTTTTCAGATAAGTGAATTCAGTAAATCTAATATAGCTGGACTTCAATAAAGCGTTTGAAATGGTACCACATCAATATTTTATTAATGACCTTAACAATAAAAAAGCAGGAGTGTGATAATGAAATTTGATGATAAAAATAAATGAAATGTCTGGTACAGAATTGTGTCTAACTTTTGTTAATAGAGTTTTTAATCTGCAGCTCTTAAAGTATTTAAATAGGAAGGTCAGTATCATTATTCCCATTTTACTGATGGGGAAATTGATTCAGATTTGGGAGACATCTTTCAATACAAAGCAGGATCAGAATACAATACAGGAAGATCCAGATGACTTTGAAGGCTGGAGTGAGAGAAGTGGGATGAAATTCAATAGTACAAAGTCATACAATTAGGGACTAATACTAAGAATTTCTGCTACAAGCAGAGGGTTCATCAGTTGGAAACAACAGAGGAGGAGAGGGACCTGGATTTGTGGATTGATCAGAGGATGACTATGAGCCACCAATGTGATGTAGCTGTGAAAAAGACATATGCAACTCTAGGATGTATCAGGTGAGGCATTTCCAGCAGAGAAAGAGAAGTATTAATGCCATTGTACAAGGCACTCATAGACTCATAGACTCATAGACTCTAGGACTGGAAGGGACCTCTTGAGGTCATCGAGTCCAGTCCCCTGCCCTCATGGCAGGACCAAATACTGTCTAGACCATCCCTGATAGACATTTATCTAACCTACTCTTGAAAATCTCCAGCGATGGAGATTCCACAACTTCCCTAGGCAATCTATTCCAGTGTTTAACTACCCTGACAGTTAGGAACTTTTTCCTAATGTCCAACCTAAATCTCCCTTGCTGCAGTTTAAGCCCATTGTTTCTTGTTCTATCATTAGAGGCTAACGTGAACAAGTTTTCTCCCTCCTCCTGATGACACCCTTTTAGATACCTGAAAACTGCTATCAGGTCCCCTCTCAGTCTTCTCTTTTCCAAACTAAACAAACCCAATTCCTTCAGCCTTCCTTCATAGGTCATGTTCTCAAGACCTTTAATCATTCTTGTTGCTCTTCTCTGGACCCTCTCCAATTTCTCCACATCTTTCTTGAAATGCGGTGCCCAGAACTGGACACAATACTCCAGTTGAGGCCTAACCAGCGCAGAGTAAAGCGGAAGAATGACTTCTCGTGTCTTGTTTACAACACACCTGTTTATGCATCCCAGAATCACGTTTGCTTTTTTTGCAACAGTATCACACTGTTGACTCATATTAAGCTTGTGGTCCACTATGACCCCTAGATCTCTTTCTGCCATACTTCTTCCTAGACAGTCTCTTCCCATTCTGTATGTGTGAAACTGATTGTTCCTTCCTAAGTGGAGCACTTTGCATTTATCTTTATTGAACTTCATCCTGTTTACCTCAGACCATTTCTCCAACTTGTCCAGATCATTTTGAATTTTGACCCTGTCCTCCAAAGCAGTTGCAATCCCTCCCAGTTTGGTATCATCCGCAAACTTAATAAGCGTACTTTCTATGCCAACATCTAAATCGTTGATGAAGATATTGAACAGAACCGGCCCCAAAACAGACCCCTGCGGAACCCCACTTGTTATACCTTTCCAGCAGGATTGGGAGCCATTAACAACTACTCTCTGAGTACGGTTATCCAGCCAGTTATGCACCCACCTTATAGTAGCCCCATCTAAATTGTACTTTCCTAGTTTATCTATAAGAATATCATGCGAGACCGTATCAAATGCCTTACTAAAGTCTAGGTATATCACATCCACCGCTTCTCCCTTATCCACAAGGCTCGTTATCCTATCAAAGAACGCTATCAGATTGGTTTGACACGATTTGTTCTTTACAAATCCATGCTGGCTATTCCCTATTACCTTACCACCTTCCAAGTGTTTGCAGATGATGCCTTTGATTACCTGCTCCATTATCTTCCCTGGCACAGAAGTTAAACTAACAGGTCTGTAATTTCCTGGGTTGTTTTTATTTCCCTTTTTATAGATGGGCACTATATTTGCCCCCTTCCAGTCTTCTGGAATCTCCCCCGTCTCCCATGATTTCCCAAAGATAATAGCTAGAGGCTCAGATACCTCTTCTATTAACTCCTTGAGTATTCTAGGATGCATTTCATCAGGCCCTGGTGACTTGCAGGCATCTAACTTTTCTAAGTGATTTTTTACTTGCTCTTTCGTTATTTTCTCTTCTAAACCTACCCTCTTCTCGTAAGCATTCACTATACTAGACATTCCTTCAGACTTCTCAGTGAAGACCGAAACAAAGAAGTCATTAAGCATCTCTGCCATTTCCAAGTCTCCCGTTACTGTTCCCCCCTCCTCATTGAGCAGTGGGCCTACCCTGTCCTTAGTCTTCCTCTTGCTTCTAATGTATTGATAAAAAGTCTTCTTGTTTCCCTTTATTCCCATAGCTAGTTTGAGCTCATTTTGTGCCTTTGCTTGTCTAATCTTGCCTCTGCATTCCTGGGTTATTTGCCTATATTCATCCTTCGTGATCTGACCTAGTTTCCATTTTTTATATGATGCCTTTTTATTTTGTAGGTCCCGCAAGATCTCAAGGGTAAGCCAAGGTGGTCTTTTGCCACATTTTCTATCTTTCCTAACCATCGGAATAACTTGCTTTTGGGCCCTTAATAGCGTCCCTTTGAAAAACTGCCAACTTTCCTCAGTTGTTTTTCCCCTCAGTCTTAATTCCCATGGGACCTTGCCTATCAGCTCTCTGAGCTTACCAAAATCCGCCTTCCTGAAATCCATGGTCTCTATTCTGCTGTACTCCCTTCTACCTTTCCTTAGAATTGCAAATTCTATGAGTTCATGATCACTTTCACCCAAGCTTCCTTCTACTTTCAAATTCTCAACAAGTTCCTCCCTATTAGTTAAGATCAAGTCTAGAACAGCTTCCCCCCTAGTAGCTTTTTCAACTTTCTGAAATAAAAAGTTGTCTGCAATGCAGTCCAGGAACTTATTGGATAGTCTGTGCCCCGCGGTGTTATTTTCCCAACATATATCTGGGTAGTTGAAGTCCCCCATCACCACCAAATCTTGGGCTTTGGATGATTTTGTTAATTGTTTGAAAAAAGCCTCATCCACCTCTTCCGCCTGATTAGGTGGCCTGTAGTAGACTCCCAGCACGACATCACCTGTGTTTTTTACCCCTTTTAGCCTAACCCAGAGACTCTCCACCCTTCTGTCTCCTATGTCCATCTCCACCTCAGACCAAGTGTGTACATTTTTAATATATAAGGCAACACCTCCTCCCTTTTTCCCCTGTCTATCCTTCCTGAGCAAACTATACCCATCCACACCAACATTCCAGTCGTGTGTATTATCCCACCAAGTTTCAGTAATGCCAATAATGTCATAGTTGTATTTATTTATTAGCACTTCCAGTTCTTCCTGCTTATTACCCATACTTCTTGCATTTGTATAAAGGCATCTAAGATACTGGTTTGATCTCGCCTCCCAGCTTTGCCCTGACCCTCCTTCCTCTCTGCCATTATAGCCCGTGCTCCCTCCTGTTACCAACCCATCTCCCAGGTCTTGTTCCCCACTTACCTGTGGGCTTTGCTCACCTGTCCCCGTCGAACCTAGTTTAAAGCCCTCCTTACTAGGTTAGCCAGTCTGTGCGCAAATAAGGCCTTTCCCCGCTTCGAAAGGTGAACGCCATCTGTTCCTAGCAGTCCTTCCTCAAATAGCATCCCGTGGTCGAGGAAGCCAAAGCCCTCCTGGCGACACCATCTTCGCAGCCAGGCATTCACCTCCACGATGCATCTGTTTCTGCCCGGACCCCTACCTTCAACAGGAAGAATCGAAGAGAATACCACCTGCGCTCCAAACTCCTTAACCCGTACTCCCAGAGCCCTGTAGTCACTCTTGATCTGCTCAGCATCACACCTCGCAGTATCATTTGTGCCTACATGGATGAGTAGCATGGGATAGTAGTCAGAAGGCTGGATAATCCTCGACAAAGCCTCTGTAACATCTCGGATACGGGCCCCTGGCAGACAGCATACCTCCCGGGATGAACGGTCAGGGCGACAGATTGGTGTCTCCGTCCCCCTCAGCAGAGAGTCTCCAACCACCACTACCCTACGTTTCTTAGCAGTGGTGGCAGCAGTCCTCCCAGCCTTAGGGGTACGAGGCTTCACCCCCTTAACTACTGGGGGTGATTTCTTCTCTCCTGTATCAAGAAGAGCATAATGGTTATCTTTTACCACAACAGGAGGGTTCGCAGCAGCGGTGGAGCACTGCCTGCTGCTAGATAAGACCTCATTTGAAATACTATGTACAATTCTGGTTATCCTGTTCAAGAAAGATTAATTCAAATTGCAACAGGGCAGAGAAGAAGTCCTAGGATGATCAGGGCGAATGGAGGGCCTATTTTATGAGAAGAAACTGGGAAAGCTTGGCTCTTAGTTTAGCAAAAAGAAAGCTGAGAAGAAATAGGATTGTTGGCTATAAATGCATCAAGGGCAAAGCCCCAGGGAGGGTGAATATCTATTTCAATCAACCTAGAGAAGACAGCTGTCACACTACTGCGGGAGAAGGATTTGCCTCTGTCACAAGGAGGACACTGGCTGCGGGTTACTTCTGGAGGCAGGCAGTGCACAGCCCCTGCTTCCAACCCACTAACCATAGTGATGGAGAATCATTATGCTGCCCTGGCAATGAGGCATGAAGAATCACCCCCAAAGGTGGAGGAGGAGAAGTTCTGTACCCCCAAAGCTAGGAGGAACATGGCCACCACTCCCAAGAGGAAATGGAGGGTAGTGGCGGTTGGTGATCCCCTTCTGAGGGGGGTGAAGGCACCCATTAGTCAGCCTGACATGGCATCCCGGGAGGTATACTGCCTGCCAGGCGCCTGTATCTGAGACTTACAGAGGGATTGTTGAGGATCATCCAGCCCTCTGACTGCAACCCCATGCTGCTCACCCACTGAAGATACTGTGAGATATGACCTGAAGCAAATTAGACTTGACTGCTGGGTTCTGGAGTAAGAAAGAAGGAGCTGGCACTGCAGGTGTTGTTCTCTTCAATCCAGCCAGTCAGGGGTAGGGACCTCAGGAGAGACAGATACATCCTGGAGGTGAGTGCATAGCTGCACAGATAGTGTCGCCAGGAGGGCTTTGGCTTCCTTGACCACAGGATGCTGTTCTGGGAAAAACTGCTAAGCAGCAATGGGTCCATCTATTGAGGAAGGGGAGGAGCATATTTGGATGCAGACTGGCTAACCTAGTGAGGAGGGCTTTAAACTAGGTTCGATGAGAGGAAGGAGACAAAAGGCCACAGGTAAGTCAAAACCATGGAGACCTGGGGGAAGGTCATAATTTGGGAGAAGCACGGGCAATTGGAGAGATGAGAGAGAACATAGAGGGGAAATCAAATCAGTATCTTAGAGGTCTGTATGCTAGTGCAGGAAGTATAGGGAATAACCAGAATTACTAGTGAGTAAACACAACTATGACATAGCTGACATCACAAAGACTTGGTGGGATAATACACATGACTGCGATATTGGTAGAGAAGGGCACGGCTTGCTCAGGAAAGACAGGGCAAAGAAGAAAAAATAATGCACATTGGAAAAAATAACCTCAACTATACATACAATATGATGGGGGCTAATTTAGCTACAACGAGTCAGGAAAAAGATCTTGGAGTCATCGTGGATAGTTCTCTGAAGATGTCCACGCAGTGTGCAGAGGCTGTCAAAAAAGCAAACAGGATGTTAGGAATTATTAAAAAGGGATAGAGAATAAGACTGAAAATATATTATTGCCCTTATATAAATCCATGGTACACCCACATCCTGAATACTGTGTACAGATGTGGTCTCCTCACCTCAAAAAAGATACTCTAGCACTAGAAAAGGTTCAGAAAAGGGCAACTAAAATGATTAGGGGTTTGGACAGAGTCCCATATGAGGAAAGATTAAAGAGGCTAGGACTCTTCAGCTTGGAAAAGAGGAGACTAAGGGGGGATATGATAGAGGTATATAAAATCATGAGTGATGTTGAGAAAGTGGATAAGGAAAAGTTATTTACTTATTCTCATAATACAAGAACTAGAGGTCACCAAATGAAATTAATAGGCAGCAGGTTTAAAACAAATAAAAGGAAATTCTTCACGCAGCGCACAGTCAACTTGTGGAAGTCCTTGCCTGAGGAGGTTGTGAAGGCTAGGACTATAACAATTTTTAAAAGAAAACTGGATAAATTCATGGTGGTTAAGTCCATAAATGGCTATTATCCAGCACCGGGAAAGAATGGTGTCACTACCCTCTGTTTGTCAGAGGATGGAGATGGATGGCAGGAGAGTGATCACTTGATCATTGTCTGTTAGGTTCACTCCCTCTGGGGCACCTGGCAATTGCCACTGTCGGTAGACAGATACTGGGCTAGATGGACCTTTGGTCTGACCCGGTACAGCCGTTCTCATGTTCTTATGTTCTTAAAGGAAGGAGGTGTTGCCTTGTATACAAAAGATATATGTACTTGCACTGAAGGCTGAGATAGAAATAAGAGACAGACTTGTTTAAAGTTTCTGGGTAAGGATAAGAGGGGTAAAAACTGTGGGTAATGTAATGGCAGGGGTCTACTATAGACTACCTAAACAGGAAGAATAGGTGGACAGGGATTTTTTTTAAAACAACTAACTAAATCGTCCAAAGCACAGGATTTGGTTGTGATGGGGGACTTCAACTACTCAGACATCTCTTGGGAAAATAATATAGCAGTGCTTGGAATGCACTGGAGACATTTTTTTTTTATTTCAGAAGATGGAGAAAGCAACTAGGAGAGAAGCTGTTCTAGATTTGATTTTGACAAATAAGGAGGAATTGTTTGAGCATTTGAAAGTCTATGGCAGTTTGGGTGAAAGTGATCATGAAATTATAAGAGTTCATGATTCTAAGGAATGGTAGGAGGCAGAACAGCAAAATAAATATAATGGATTTCAAGAAGGCAGACTTTAGCAAACTCAGGGAGTTGTTAGGTAGGATCCCATGGGAAGCAAGTCTAAGGGGAAAAACCATTCCTAAGAGTTAGCAATTTTTCAAAGTGAAATTATTAAGGGTGCAAAAGCAAACTTTTCCACTGTGTAGGAAAAATAGGAAATATGACAAGAGACTAGCCTGGCTTAAACCAGGAGATCTTCAATGACCTGAAACTCAAAAACAAGTCCTATAAACAGTGGAAACTAGGTCAAATTACTAAGAATGAATATAAACAAACACAAGACACTAGCTAGAGACATAAAGGGTAGAGAATAAAACATTCTACCAATACCTTAGAAGTAAGAGGAAGACTAAGGACAGGGTAGGCCCATTATTCAATGACAGAGGTGGGGGAGACAATAACAGAAAATGCAGAAATGGCAGAAGTGCTAGATGTCTTTTTTTTGTTTCAGTTTTCACCAAAAAGGTTAGCAGTGATTGGACATTTAACAAAGTGAATGCCAGTGAAAATGAGGTAAGATCTGAAGCGAAAATAAGGAAAGAACAAGTTAAAAATTACTTAGACAAGTTAGAAGTCCTCAAGTCACTAAGGCCTTGTGAAATGCATCCTAGAATACTCAAGGAGCTGACTGAGGAGATATCTGAGCCATTAGCGACTACCTTAAAAAACTCATGGAGGAAGGGAGAGATGCCAGAGGATTGGAAGAAGAGAAATATAGTGCCAGTTTATAAAAAAAGAAGAAGAAGGACAACCTGGGGAATTACATACCAGTTATCTTAACTTCAGTACCTGGAAAGATAAATGGAGCAAATAATCAAGCAACCAATTTGTAAACATCTAGATGTTAATAAAGTGATAAGTAACAGTCAGATTGTATTTGTCCAGAACAAATCATGTCAAACAAACCTAACAGCTTTCTTTGACAGGGTAACAAGCCTTGTGAAGGGGGGTGGGGGGAGGAGGAGGAGGGTGGAAGCAACAGATGTAGTATATGTTAACTTTAGTAAGGCTTTTGATATTGTCTCACATGACCTTCTCATAAACAAACTAGAGAAATATAGGCTACATGGGAACTACTATGAGGTGAGCGTATAACTGGCTGCATAACCATTCCCAGAGAGTAGTTATCAGTGGTTCACAGTCAAGCTGGAAGGGCATATTGAGTGTGGTCCAGCAGGGATTTGTCCCAGAAAGTAACGCACTTTCTCTTCTTCCACGTTCACATCTTGAATCTCATTCAGCGAAGGTGCCTGAGGTGCCTTCGAGCAGTCGCTCAGCCATTTCCCTTCCATTTAGGGGGCCTCAGGCATTGGTGCACCTCAGTCCTTCCTATTCTCTGCCTGTGGCACATAATAGACTAGTCTCTTGTGGGCTGTAATAATTTAATCTAATTTCAGTTGTTGGTTTTCTTGTGTTGGGTGGTGTTGGCGGCTTATGCTATACAGGAGGCCAGACTAGATGCTCTGATAGTCCCTTTTGACCTTAAAGTCTATGATTCTGTTAAACTAATTCTAGTTACTTGATTTTAGCCAAGAAAGTTGCCAAAGGTGAATGAGAGGAATGATGCTCCAATGGGACACTGGAGACAGTTTCAATTTCCTGCTCTTCCACAGATTTCCTGTATGATCTTGGGCAAGTCACTTAGGCCCAGATCTTGAAAGGTATTTAGGTTCCTAACAGCCATTGATTTCAATGGGGATAATAGCACTTTAACTACATTACAGACTGAGCAGCTATTATGGCGACAGGGGCCATTAAATATCTCAGATTGAGAGAATGCATCTTAGCGGGCAATGCTGACTGTTATGTTTGTTTTGCCTACCTGTTCCAGCTTTTCTTTTAGATCATAAGCTCTTTGGGGCAGAGGCTATCATTTACTATATGTTTGCAGAATGTCTAGCACAGCGGGTTCCCAAAATGGGGTCAGACTTCTAGGCTTCTGCAGTGTAAATGAATAGCAACCAAACTGGAATCTAAGACACCAGACATCTGAAAAAAGTAGCAAAAGGAAAATGCAGCAGTCCAGAGTTCAATTATATTCAATTATTACTATTGCAATTTGGCCAGAAGTTCAAGGAGAACTGTATCCAACATGCAATTATAATATATTTTCCACTCGAATTAGGAAAAGAATTTTCTACTGACAATTCACCTAGCGGGAGATTAATCACTTGGGCGGGGGGGGAAAGCAAAACCAAAAAATATCCTTTGCAGATAAATGAATAAACAGAAAAAATGCTAGAGATAAATTAGCAAAAAATTAAATTAAAGAATGAAACATTAATAGGTATCAATATGTGGTTTAAAAAAATGTTGGAAAGACCCAAATAATTAGAACAATTAATGACATTATCTTAAAGGAAAGTAGAAAGGTCAACTAATTAAATTGTCTTAATGTGAACAATAATGACTAAAAGCTACAGAGCTTTCAAATGCACTGGAAAAAAGCACAGACAATTACTAGGGAGTAAGTTACTCAATGCCAAGAAAATTTAAACTCTCCCCCCACCCCCATAAATTGACATTACGTGAAGGCACTTAATGTAAACCCTTAACAAAGCAAATTACCTATAAAATGAAAATGGATAATTTACTTGGCTCACGAGTGATTTTCAGGTCCAAACATGTTGTGAAAAGATTGTATCCTAATTCACACAGTGCATTGGCAATTAGCAGAGACATAAGACATATTGATTTGCAGGAGGAAAATATTGCATACTCCCTAGTGGAAAAACCAACTTCTTTTATTCTTGGGGTCACTCTTTTAACTCTGCTATGGAGAAATAAAAGAGAAGGAAATGTAATTACTTCTAAAAGCGGTTTTTGCTTTCCAGACTCAAGCTTTCTTTTGATATTCATCCATGTACATGACGTCCTGCCACTTCCCCTAACATTATTTTCAGAGGATTAATGTATTCCTGCAAATATAGTCTTGACTTGTGTGAAAATAAAAGAATGCCAGCATGAGTGTTTCTAATGGCTTGAGTTGGTGTAATCTCTGTCGCTGTTCAATTATATTCCAACAAATGACTCTGCTGTGTTCCTTACAGGAGCGATGACGTGAGGCCTGGAAAAACTCAGTAGGGTAAACTGAGTTTTCTGAGCACCTTTAGCCCTCCTGCAACTTTTTACCCATGGGAGGGCATGACCTGAGCCTTGTGTGACATGTGCTATTACACTAGATATCTTCCTTCAGCCAATTGTTACCAAATTACTTCAGGAGAAGGGTAACATTCTTCATAAAATATCATAGAATATCGGGGTTGGAAGGGACCTCAGGAGGTCATCTAGTCCAACCCCCAAGATAGGGATTGTGTATAGCTCTGTTCGTGTAGTGATGAGCATATTCAGGCCCCAATTCTAAATGGGCACTACCATATTACAAGTAATAAATCAATAATATTGCTATTCTGTAGAAGGAATATAGCCCTTGCTTGTTTCACTGGGCATGTGCCAGAGGCGTCTTTTTAATTTGCCTTTAAATCTCTTCCACTAGCTAGGGGTTGTGGCACTGCATAGATTAATTCCATGGAACAACAGCTTGTCAATTACAACTTGTCAGACAAGCTATATGTGCAGGTGATTATCTGGCTAGAGGGTTAAAAGCACTTAGGGACTGATGCTGCTCTTTGAAATCTATGAAAATGACTCGAGTAGAGCTTTTAATCTGCAGATCTTAAAAAGCTTTAACAAGAAACTCAATATCATTGTTTCCATTTTACAGATGGGGAAACTGAGGCATAAAATGGTGAAGTAACTTCTCACAGTCACTGAACAGGCCAGGAACAGAATCATGATCTCCAAAATGTTAATTCAGCCCTGTCCAATGGACCACGCTGACCCCCCCATGCTCATGAATATGTAGTAATAGTGTGTGAAAATGACACTTTTGCTTTAAATTTGGAAAAACAGTCACTATTTATAGTTGAGAAATATTGCTCTTTCCATAAAATGGTTACTAACCCTTCAAGAACATACACAAATTTCAAATTAAAATCATATTTAAACAACACTTTGTTAAAAAGATTAAAATTTTAAAAATGTATAAAAATGTGGGGCCAAACTGGTAACGGTATTTAGATGCCTAACTCCCACTGATTCTAATGGGAGTTAGGCACCTAATTACCTTTAAAATTCTGGCTCGTACTATTTACTAAGGCTCTACATTCGAACAAGAAAATACAAAATCTCAGGGTGGTTTTTTTCTTTGCTAAATTGGACCATTTTGGTAAAAAAGGTGAAAATTATTAAGATTTTTTTTGAAGGTTTTTTTTTTAATACTTCACACAACCCTAATCAGAACATTCTCTCACAGGCTATAGATATCTGCTATAACTGCCATGATAAAAGCACTGTTTGAATGAAGTGTTCAATTATAGCAGATAACTACTTACATATGAGGGGCAGGGAAGGGGAGAGGGTGGTGGTTAACGAATGGTTATTTAAGAGGATCTTCTTTCTGTGCTAAGACATAGAATTGATCTATATGCTGCCAACCTCTGCCAGCAAAGAGAACAAGAGATTTAAAGACAAATTTAAAAAATGCCTGTGATTCTTTGTTAATAAAAAACACATTCCTTCCCCAGCAGAAGAAAACTCAAGCATGTTTGATGTGATGGAAAATTAAATAGCTTCAGTGACAGTGAGGCAGTATGACTGAGTGGACAGAGCACTGGACTGGCAGTCAGTAGACATGCCCACTGTGCGATCTCTGACAAGTCACTTCACCCCTCTATATCTCTGTTTCTGCCTTTTGTCTGCCTGCTATTTAGGGCCAGATTGTGACATGTCCTAACTTGTTGCCTTGTGTGTCCTAACTGCCCTATGTGGGCACAAGGGGCCTGACCCTCTATGCTAGCTACTATTGGTAACTATGGAGCAAAGAGTAATCTCCAGAGCAGGGGCGTAGCCATCAGTGAGCCTGTTAGCATATAGGCCAAGCCAAATCTGAGCAGGGGTGTAGTGCTGCCACAGTGGCCCAGAGTGTAACTCGGGACCTGAAATCCAGGACAGAGCTATTCACCTGGCCTTCAGAAAGCTATGCTCTGGCAGCTCTGCCTTGCCATTTTCTGAGCTGCTCCAGGCGCGTGCACAACCCGGCAGGTGAAGCTTTGTGTCTGGGGGCACCAGGACTAGGAAGAGGACATGGTTTTGGGGAAGAAGCTGAGCTAGCAGGTGTTTGGGGGCTGCCTGTTGGCCAGCGGTGCTCTCCGCAGGGCTCATCCTCTGCCAGCTGGAGGCAGCAGTGAGTGTGGTCTCTCTGCAGCGCTCCCAGGAGAGGATGCACTTTGCTGTGCAACTCAGTACAGAGTAAAGGCCAAGTTGCGCGCAGAGGCAAGCTCAAGTTCATGACCCCGCAGCGCAGACAGAGCCAACCCCGCTTAGGGGGCCGTATGGCCCGTGAGCCACCAGCTGACAGGCAACAGCCCATACTCCACAACGAGGCAATGGCTGCCTCTCTTCCTCTGCTGCAGTCTCAGGGCACAGCCAAGGGGATCAGCACTCCCCGCTCTGGCCAGGCTGCACAGCCAGCCAGCATGGCGGTGGATAGCACAGTCTGTCATTGCCCATCCACCCAAAAGTTGGGGCCCACTGAAATTTCCACTCCTAAGTACGTCACTGCTCCATGGAGCTAATATGCCCATAACACCCCATACATGTGGACAGTGTGTGTGTAGGAAGGGGAAGAGATGTACTCTGCACCAGGTATAGGGTTGGATGGGTATAATGCATGAGAGCAGGAGGAAACTGTGACTCAGCTATGATCTGTCTCCCAATCTGCTTCCTGGGCATTGTAGCTATGTAAAATGACAGTCCTGCCCTTAGACGGTAACCTCTGTGGAGCAGGAACTGTCCCTCACTATGTTTTGTGCAATGCAGCTCTGATCTCAATTGGGTCTCTAGCTACTACTGTAATACAAACAAACAACAATGGCTGTTCTTTTCACATGAAGAATCAAACAAAAAATTCCATGACCGATGTGAAACAACATGCAGAAGTCAAGGCTACACAGCAACATGGACAAGAAAACAGCAACATCAGGTATCTTCAAATTATGCAATAGTACGATAGAAAGATTTACTGATCTGCGTTTGGCACAGACATGTTATTCTTAAAGCCATGAGTGAATAATGTAGGGCATCCAAATGAGTGCTAATAAAACCTTATGCCATGTTATACCATCCTGTAATCTGTATATGCCACATATTCCACAAGGGAAAAAATCTATTGTAGAAAAGTATGAAAGAGTTTCAAAATCTTTTATTCAGACTATTTTTGTCTCTGTTTGCCTAACACTGGACACCTTAGCTACCCAGGTAGGGTTTAAAAAAAAAGACCTAAGTGATTCAGGAGTGCACTCTCTTTCATAGGGATTAGTGTTCCTAAATCACCTAAGTGCTTTTGAAAGTCACACATCCTAACTGAGCCTGATGGAAGGAGAAGAAAATTATGTCTAGTTAAAACACCTCTAAAAATGACTTATTAGCATTTCTGCACATAAAAATTATTAAGTTTATAGTCCAATCTATCAGACCTTTCAGAGATGGAAAACCAAGGATTTCTCTCCCTTTCTAATGAAAAACATTTTATTGGTCATGAAATACTGAATCCCAAACCTGCCAGTGATACATGATTGACAGTTTCCTGTCCTGGGTTTTGGGGCCAGTGTAATTTTGAGGTAGAAAATTTCACATTCTATGGAGCAGGAGAGAAACCATTTCTTGCTTAACAGAAAAATGGCAGCTATCCAAAGTTACTCAGAGGCTTGGAATGGCAGAATTTGTCCTGACTGAAGAGGGATTAGTGGGTAAAGTGAGGTGGTGAAGTGCACAAGAAAAATACACTGTATAGTATAGGTCTGTGATGTATCACAAAGCCATTCTCACCACATATTTTAGATGTGTGTGTATGTATCAAAACACAGGAGTGGGGAAGCAACGAAAGCTGAAAGGGATGAGTAGGAAAACTCCCCTTCTCACTTCACATACCCTTGCATGAGTCCAGGACACAACATGGGTCTTGAGAAAGAGTAAAGAACTTCCTTCTTTTCTCCCCAGATCCAAGAAGGAGCAAGAGGCAGGGCCGGCTCCAGGCACCAGCAAAACAAGCAGGTGCTTGGGGCAGCACATTTCTAGGGGTGGCATTCTAGTGGCGGCCATTATAGGTGCTGACTCTGGGACATGGGGGAAAAGTGCCCTCACCGCCCAAGTTCGCTGCCCTAGCTTGCCTCTGTTCCACCTGCTCCCCTGAGTGTGCCATTGCCACTCCGTTTCTCCCCCCCCCACGCTTGCTGCGCGCAAAACAGCTGTTTCGTGCAGCAAGTCTGGGAAGAAGGAGAAGCCGAGTGGCGGGGCACTCGGGGGAGGCGGCGGTGGTGGAACAGAGGTGAGTTGGAGCAGGGAGTGGTTCCTCTACCCCCCATTTCTTCCTGTGCCCCACCACTCTAGCTCACTCCAGTCCGCCTGCTCCCCTGAACGTGCTGCTGCTCTGCTTCTCCGCTCTCCCTCACCTGAGAGGGACGGGGGAGATGCAGAGCGGTGGTGCACCCGCGGGAACAGGCGGAGCGGAGGTAAGTTAGGCAGGAGGTCGCGGAGGGCCCCCAGGAAGCAATGGTGGGGGGAGAATGCGGCACGCCCGGGGGAGGAGGCAGGGCTCGGGATTTGGGAAATGGGTTCAGAAGGGGTGGAATTGGGGCAGGGGCAGGGGGGCATGAAAAAAAGGGGGGGGCGGCCAAAATGTTTTTTGCTTGGGGCAGCAAAAACCCTAGAGCTGGCCAGGGCAAGAGGAGCTTGGGGTTGGAGATAGCAAATGGGGAGGATTCTTAAGTCCCTGGGACTCCCATGCATGTCCTGTAAAGAGGCTTAGAATTTGGGTGCTGCAGCTTCCTTGGGTGCTACAGCAGGTAGGCAGCTGTGTGCACACTGGAACGGAAGAGAGAGGGGGTGGGAGACGGGCAAGCTCAGCACATTGGATGATGTGGCTGACGCTCATAGACTCATAGACTCTAGGACTGGAAGGGACCTCGAGAGGTCATCGAGTCCAGTCCCGTGCCCTCATGGCAGGACCAAATACTGTCTAGACCATCCCTAATAGACATTTATCTAACCTACTCTTAAATATCTCCAGAGATGGAGATTCCACAACTTCGCTAGGCAATCTATTCCAGTGTTTAACTACCCTGACAGTTAGGAACTTTTTCCTAATGTCCAACCTAAATCTCCCTTGCTGCAGTTTAAGCCCATTGCTTCTTGTTCTATCATTGGAGGCAAGGTGAATAAGTTTTCTCCCTCCTCCTGATGATACCCTTTTAGATACCTGAAAAAGGCTCACTCTTTCTTACTGAAAGGACTCTTATAAACATCAGGAAGGACAAAGAGAAAGCCCTAAAACACTTTTTAAAAGTGAATCAAGGATGTTCTGTAAGAAACTGGAGTAGTTGTGAATTAGTTTTAACCAATTAAAGTTGACGGCATCCCTTTAAAACAAAGACTTCCTTTGGGTCTTCACATGTTTGTCTATGAGTGTCATGTGTGTCAGAATGGCAATGTCTGTCCATCTAGTAAGCTCTATGGAGAAGGACTAAGTTGTCTAGTACAGGGTCAATTACACTGTCAGCACTTTGCAAATTGATAAGTAAACTTCAGCTTTGAAATATAACATTACATTCATGTATATTATATGTATAAACACAGACTCACAGAGTCTTACAATTGCAAATGACAGGCAACCCTGATTTTAGATGTTGCTGCCAGCTCTTCTTGTAAGGCCTGGTCTACACTACGCTTTTAAACCGATATTAGCAGCGTTAAACCGATTTAATGCTGTACCCATCCACACAATGAGGCCCTTTATATCGATATAAAGGGCTCTTTATATCAGTTTCTGTACTCCTCCTCAACGAGAGGAGTAGCACTAACATCGGTATTACCATATCGGATTAGGGTTAGTGTGGCCACAAATCAACAGTATTGGCCTCCGGGCGGTATCCCACAGTGCACAACTGTGACCACTCTGGACAGCAATCTGAACTCACATGCAGTGGCCAGGCAAACAGGAAAAGCCCCGCGAACTTTTGAATTTCATTTCCTGTATGCCCAGCATGGAGCTCTGATCAGCATGGGTGGCGATGCAGTCCCAAATCCAAAAAGAGCTCCAGCATGGACCGTACAGGAGATACTGGATCTGATCACTGTATGGGGAGACAAATCTGTTCTATCAGAGCTCCGTTACAGAAGACGAAATGCTAAAGCATTTGAAAAAAATCTCCAGGCTATGATACAGAGTCCACAGCACAGTGCTGCATGACAAGCGTAACGGAAAGCCAAAGAATCAAATGGACGGTCATGGAGGGAGGGAGGGGGTACTGAGGACTCCAGCTATCTCACAGTCCCCAGCATTCTCCGAAAAGCATTTGCATTCTTGGCTGAGCTCCCAATGCCTGTAGGGTCAAACACATTGTCCGGCGTGGTTCAGGGTATAGCTCGTCAATTTGCCCCCTCCCCCCCGTGAAAGAAAAGGGAAAAAAATTATTCCTTGACTTTTTTCAATGTCACCCTATGTCTACTGAATGCTGCTGGTAGATGTGATGCTGCGGCAGTAAAGAGCAGTATCCGCTCCTCTTCCCTTCCTGGTGGCAGATGGTACAATATGCTTGCTATCTCCTGAGTGCTCCTGGCTAGCCTCAGGTGACGCCGGCCGGGGGTGCCTGGGTAAAAATAGGAATGACTCCCGGTCATTCCCAGTAAATGGTACAGAACGGCTGGTAACCATCTTCATCATAGCAACTGGGGGCTGAGCTCCATCAACCCCCTCCCTTTCATGTGTAAAGAAAAGATTCTGTACTGCCTGGACTATCATAGCAGCAGGATGCTGGGCTCCTCTCCCCCACACGGCTTAATCTCCTGCCTGGACTAATAGCAGTTGGAGGCTGCCTCTCCCTCATTTTATCTCACTAACAAGTCAGTGTTTCTTATTCCTGCATTCTTTATTACTTCATCACACAAATGCGGGGGACACTGCCACGGTAGCCCAGGAAGGTTGGGGGAGAAGGGAAGCAACGAGTGGGGTTGTTGCAGGGGCACCCCCTGTGAATGGCATGCAGCTCATCATTTCTGTGGGATCTGACACGGGGCAGCTGTGCTCTCTGGTTCTCTGATACACTGTTTCTCTAGTACACTTGCCCCATATTCTAGGCAGGACTGACTCTAGTTTTTAGATACCATAAAGGAGGGATTGACTTGGGGAGTCATTCCCACTTTTGTCTTTGCGCCCCCAGCCAACTTCAGCCAGGGGCACCCATGACAGCAGCAGACGGCACAGAACGACAGATAACTGTCATCTCAAATGCGCAGCAGACGGTACAGAACGACTGATAACCGTCTCTGCTGTCATGCAAAGGCAAATGAATGCTGCTGTGTAGCGCTGCAGTATCTCCTCTGTCAGCGGCATCCAGTACACATACGGTGACAGTAAAAAAAAGCTGAACAGTCTCCATGGTTGCCGTGCTATGGCGTCTGCCAGGGCAATCCAGGGAAAAATGGCGCGAAATGATTGTCTGCCATTGCTTTCCCGTAGGAAGGAATGAGTGATGACATTTACCCAGAACCACCCACGACAATGATTTTTGCCCCATCAGGCACTGGGGTCTCAACCCTGAATTCCAAGGGGTGGGGGAGACTGCGGGAACTATGGGATAGCTATGGAATAGCTACCCACAGTGCAATGCTCCAGAAATCGACGCTAGCCTCGGACCATGGACGCACACCGCCGAATTAATGTGCTTAGTGTGGCCGTGTGCACTCGACTTTATACAATCTGTTTTACAAAACCTGTTTATGTAAAATCAGAATAATCCCATAGTGTAGACATACCCTAACACACATACATTTTCAGTGCCTGCACCCAAGCTCTGTAAAAGAGCGTGAGGAAAAGGATCTCCTGGCCTTGAATTCAGAAAAAGCAGCAAATTCAGATCCTCTTTGTGGGTGGAGTGGCCTCCGACTGACCTGATCCTGGGGGATCTGCAGAGTGGAGAGGAGGTGGTGATAAATTCCAGCCCCGGTCAGAACAATTTGGGAGGAATTCTATGGGATCCTCACTAACCTTCCTTTCCCTCCATGAAAGGCAGCAGTCCAGTGGTTGAAATAAAACACCAGAAACAGAAGCTAGGAACTGTAGAAAATTGATAACAGAAAAGGACACAAGGAGAAATCTATGGCCAACAGAATTAAGGACAATAACAAGGAATTTTTAAAATGTATTAGGAACACAAAGAATCCTAACAATGTATTGGTTCATTACTAGATGGAAATAGTAGATATCAATAATAAAGCAGAAAAGGCAGAAGTGTTCAATAAATATTACTCTTCTAAACTAGGGAGGAAAACAGATGATGTAGTCATATCGTATGATAACAGCTGGATGGGAAGACTGTTATTTCAGGAGGATGTTAAACAGTAGTCTAACTGCTAAAGCTAGACATTTTAAAATCAGCAAGTCTGGATAGCTTACATCCAAGAATTTTATAACCGTTGTGTGAGGAGCTCTGTGGACAGTTAATGGTGACTTTCAATAAGTCTTGGAAAACTATGGAAGTTCCAGAAGACTGGGAGAAAGCTATTGTTGTGCCAGGTAAATGCCAGGTAATTATAGGCCTATCCACTTGACATTAATCTCAGGCAAGGTAATGCAGCAGCTGATATGGGACTCAATTAATAAAAAAATTAAGGCAGGTAATGTAATTAATGCCAATCAACATGGGCATATGGAAAACAGATTCTGTCAAACTAACTTGAAACCTTTTTTTCATAAGGTTACAAGTCTGGTTGGTAAAGGTAATAGCATGTATGTAATATACTTAGACTTCAGTAAAGTGTTTGACTTAGTACTGCATGACATTTTAATTTAAAAAATCTAGAAAGATATATCATTAATATGGCATGCATCAAATGGATTAAAAATTGGCTGACTGATAGGTCTGAAAATATAAGTTTAAACAGGGACTCAACAAATGGGTGTGTTTCTTGTAGGATACCAAAGGGATTGGTTCTTGGACCTATGCTTTTTAACATTATTATCAATGACAAAAGAAAACAAAATAATCACTGAAAGTTTACAGATGACATAAAAATTGGGGGAGTAGTACATAAAGAAGAGGTCCGGTCACTCAGACAGAGCGATCTGGACTGAGTGGTAAAGTGCATGAAAGCAAACAATATGTATTTTAATATGGCTAAATGTAAAATGTATATATCTAGGAACAAAGAATGTAGGCCATACTTACAGGATGGGGGACTCTATCCTGGGAAGCAATGCCTCTGAAAGAAATTTGGGGATCATGGTGGATAATCAGCTGAACATGAGCTCCTAATGTGACACTGTGGCCAAAAAAAGCTAAGGTGGTCCTGCTTAATCTCAAGTAGGAGTAGAGAGGTTATTTTACCTCAGGATTTGGCACTGGTGAGACTGCTGCTGAACTACTGCATCCGGTTCTCATGTGCACAATTCCAGAAGGATGTCAATAAATTGGAGTGGGTTCAGGGAAGAGCCATGAGAATGATTAAAATATTAGAAAACATGCTTTATAGTGGTAGATTCAAGAAACTCCATCTATTTAGCTTAACAAAGAGAAGGTTAAGGGCTGACTGGATCACAGTCTACAATTACATACATGGAGAACAAATATTTAATAATGGGCTCTTTAATTTAGCAGATAAATGTACACCTCTACCCTGATATAATGTGACTCGATATAACACGAATTCGGATATAATGTGGTAAAGCAGTGCTCCGGGGGCAGGCGGGGCTGCGCACTCTGGTGGATCACAGCAAGTTCGATATAACTCGGTTTCATCTGTAACATGGTAAGATTTTTTGGCTCCTGAGGACAGTGTTATATCAAGGTAGAGGTGTATAACCCAATCCAACGGCTGGAAGTTGAAGCTAGACAAATTCAGACTAGGAATAAGGTGTAAATTTTTAACAGTGAGAGTAATTTAACATTCGGACAATTTACCAAGGATTATGGTGGATTCTTCATCACTGACAGTTTTTTTAAATCAAGATCAGATGTTTTTTCTAAAACATCTGTTCTAGGAATTATTTTGGGGAAGTTCTATGGCCTGTGTTATACAGGGCGTCAGACTGGATGATTACAACACTCCTTTCTGGCCTTAGAATCTATGAAAATAAGAGAGCAGCACAGTGGCCACAACCCAGTATCTAACAACAGGACATAAGCGGAAATTAGACAGATGAATTGATATGGGACAATCTGAATCATCATCTGAAGGCACAGCAAACATTGTGGTCAGATAATTGGTTTTGGGATATCTCTGCCTGGTCAATGCTGTGTTGTATATTTTCAGTAAGAGTGGAAAGGGCATCCAGAGCTTGCAGTAGAAGTGAATGTGGACAGTACAAATAGGAAGAATTAATATAGATGGGCTTGAATTTCTTAACATTGAAACTTTTATTTTAAAGTTCATGATTGGTTAAAATTCTATTCTTTCATGGGTAGCTCAAAGCTATTTGTTTTAATGTTATACTCTATATAATTTTCACAATCTTTACGCTTAGTCTATTTATTTATATCTGACAGTATATCTAGATATAGATATGAATACATTATTTGATCTGTAGATATACACACAAAAACACAATCTCGATGTAATATTAATGACAGCTGTATTCAACTGTAACAATAGGCTAAACTGTGACCCTTTTTAAAAAACAAACCCAAACACTTAGTCTATTAAATTCATTAAATGAGACAGATATAGTGCTTACATATTTTTCTTAATCCTTTGCATTTCTTCTTCTTAGTTTTTGAACAATCTTTAAAAGTAAGAATAAATAAGTTATTCTTATTTCACCCTGTAATAAATTTCCAGAATTTCATAAAAATATGTGCCTGCTTCTTTCATTGGCAAGGAAGCTAGGATTTATTGGAAGTTTTTCTATTTATTCTCACTCCTCAGGATAATTAACTTTGAAACTCACAATCACGGCAGCTATACTAATGAGTTATACTGTATGTACATATTTTTGTAGGTGCTAAATACATTACCCTGCAGTCATCACTGGCATTTCAACAGCTGACGCAATTTTACACTTACTGTATATTAAAGCAGTGTGAGAAAAATCTATATAGCAGATAATTTGTTTTAAAATGCCATTGTGTTTAAATTCCAACTGGTGATTTTATTCTGAGAGCCATCATTTGGAGTCTTTATCCCCTTCCCACATCCCTATACACCATAGTGCAACAACTACAGAGTGCGTAGTGTATTTCTATAGGGTTTCATTCCTATTACATTCTATATTGCATTTGCATGAGGCCTATGAATTGCCTACCAGCACAACAGAAATAGATTTTTAAGAGTCGTAAATGTAAATAGGGTACAGAAGCTTGTGGATGAACTTGAGGGTGCCAGACTATGCATAGGGAGCTAACACATAATAATCGGGGCCACATGAACGTCTCTTTTTTGGATGGCATTCCCAACAGTAAGAATCCTGGGGAAATGGTATTTCAAGAAGTGAGGATACCAAGCCAGCCAGTCCATGAATGGGAATTATGAAAAAGCAAGCTTGTGGTGTTAGTCCGAAGCAGAGAACCTGGCATTTTGCAGGTGTCCATACAGGGTGAAAGTTATTTGGCTGATCAGTTCTCTAGAGAGTTCAAAAATTAGTAATAGAAGACATGGCTTACTGATGGCTGACTCTTAAAAGGCAGCCAATACATTAAAAAAAACCCTCTAACTCTGATTTGTCATTTTCTCTCTTCATTTTCATGAGAAAGTCAGTATAATGGAAACTGATAAGAGAGCTGAGCCACTGAAATATCAAAATCATAGCATTACCATTTATCCAGATTCTTCAGCTGAGCCTATCAAGAAAAGAGCTAGTTTTAATCACCTCAAGTAGATGCTTCGTGACTCCAGAGTTCGTTACAAGCTAAAACACCCACTATTCTTTTAGTCAAAATTAATGGTTCGACCAAAGAATTAGATTAGCCAGAGCAAGCAGCCTTTGAAGATCTCTGAAAAGACCTACTCAACATTTTCAAGTTGTCACCCCATGAAATAGAAACTTAAATGCTAAATCCCTTGTGAGTTTATACTCTTGCCTGAATTACACAATCTAATGATAACCTCCTTAATGCTTGATATTCTAGGACAAAATATCTGAGTGTTCATGTTTAAAATCCCATGCCTCTGAAATCGTATGATAGTTTAAGCACTGCTGCTGTTTGCTTATTTCCATTCTCTCTCTGGGATTAACACTACAAAAGATAATTGCAGCCAAATAGTTATATAAGACCTGCTTTAAGTTGAATGAATTGTGCTCATGCTCCTGATCTTCAAAGGTTGTTTTAATAGTAGATTTTGCACTGCTTTATACATTGCATAAGTTATGTGATATTTAACTCTTTTCCGATTAAGGGTTAAAGGTAAATTTCATTCTCATGTAACCCTAGGAAGACGCAATCATCATCAAGGTGCTGAGTTCGTAGCTCATAGGTTCTTGAATCTAATTATTAGTCCATTATAATTCACTCTTCTCCTTTGAAAGTATTTGTGCATACACAGGTTTTGCAAGTACTTTAGTGATAATTTCTCATCTGAGGAATCCAATGGTTACTATAATATTTGCTGCCAACTGAACAGCTAATCTGGCTCATCTCTCAGATGAGCTTACTTTACTTATTTTATTTATGGACAAGCAGGCGATGTGGATCAACACTGAACTTAAGCCAAGTCATCAGATAATGCTTGAAACTACCTTTGGATGTTAAATATTGAAAACATACCAAAAGATAGGGTGCCTGCCATAAAAAATCCTGATTTAGATTTTCAAAGCCAATTAGGAAATTTAGTTCTACAACTCTCATTCATTTTAGATTCTTTTACTATACCCATTACAATGAAATATGAGATCCTGGTTACTAAATTTTGTGCGGGAGCTGTGTGACTAAATCCTTTGGTTGACTTTGCTAACCTTAACCTTAAAATCACAGGGACTGGCCTAACAACTAATGAAATCAATAGATTTGCCATTGACTTCAATGGGAATTGGATCAGGTCCTAAACTAGGATATAAATACCATTGTGATGGGAGCAGTATAAAAACCTGAACAGAACTCAGACAGACCAATATGAAACAAATTAAAATACAGAGGTGGCAAGAAGACATAATATGTGAGAACAGCAATGTAGGAAAGGTTTGAGAAGTGGGCTTTGAGGAGAGAGATAAGGAAGGACCCTGGACAATGGAGAAGACCCTCTTTTGAACAGATCTTGGTATGTCTCTATATAATTGCCCCCAAACAAACCTGCAGTAACATTACTTCCCTTCCCTTCTGACAGATTCTTTAAGTCAGATCACAGCTAGAGGTGTGGAAATGAAAGGAGTGGGGATGGAGAAAGAGAATCAGATATTTTCAAAACTGAAAAAGGTTCAATTCCAAATTCTGAGCAAGAGTTTGAAGAAGGGTTGTGTTCAGATTTTATCCAAGCCAGCTTGTCCATCCTTTGTTCCGCACATGTCTAACACTTTGTCTTGGCTAGGAATGCTTCACTTTACTAACGCAGGACTGTACACTTCCATCTGCAAGACACTGAGATGGGTTCAAAGCATTATGGAAAGGTATTTCTGCAGAAACAGCTTCCCTCTCATGACTGCCACGTTTGGAGGATATCAGCCCTCATAACACCATAGCTTACACAGATTTTCCTTTCCCTCCAGTGGTAGAGATCTGTGATAAAGCTGGGTGAGCTTTTTCAGCTGAATCTTATTTTCAGGAAAAAAAATGCAGATTTGGCAACACCAGAACATTTTGTGAATTTGTCTGTTTCACTGAATTGTTGTGCATTTTTTGGGGGTGGGGGGAGAGGATGAGAAAATTCTGAAAAACTTGAAACGTGTCAACATTTTGGAAGTAAAACATCGAGATTTTTCAGACTGAAATGACTGTTTCAAAAATGTCCTTTAATTTTATTTAAAAATTTCAAAAACATTTAAAAGTGATCAAAATCAAAATGAAATGTTTTGATTTGTCTAAATAAAATGTTTTGTTCAACCCAAATTTTTTTGTTTTGATTTTTCAACATTGCCAACGAACTGAAAAATCTGTTATTTGCCCCACTGTAGTCGGCCAAATAAAATACTGAGAATTCACTACCTTTATAACAGGGTCAATATAACCACCACGAATGAAACAGCTGACAGGGCGCAAACACTCCACTGATATGGATACATTTAAGCTGCTGCAGAATTCTCTCAGGGCAAAGCATTTTAAATTAACACAATTACCTTTAAAAGCAGCAAAGAATCCTATGGCACCTTATAGACTAACAGACATTTTGGAGCATGAGCTTTCGTGGGTGAATACCCACTTCTTCAGATGCATGTGGTGGAAATTTCCAGGGGCAGGTATACATATACTAGCAAGCAAGCTAGAGATAACGAGGTCAGTTCAATCAGGGAGGATGAGGCCCTGTTCTAGCAGTTGAGGTGTGAAAACCAAGAGAGGAGAAACTGGTTCTGTAGTTGGCAAGCCATTCACAGTCTTTGTTCAATCCTGAGCTGATGGTGTCAAATTTGCAGATGAACTGAAGCTCAGCAGTTTCTCTTTGAAGTCTGGTGCTGAAGTTTTTTTGCTGCAGGATGGCCACCTTAAGGTCTGCAATAGTGTGGCCAGGGAGGTTGAAGTGCTCTCCTACAGGTTTTTGTATATTGCCATTCCTAAAGTCTGATTTGTGTCCATTTATCCTTTTCCATAGAGATTGTCCAGTTTGGCCGATGTACATAGCAGTGGGGCATTGCTGGCATATGATGGCGTATATTACATTGGTGGATGTGCAGGTGAATGAACCAGTGATGGTGTGGCTGATCTGGTTAGGTCCTGTGATGGTGTCACTGGTGTAGATATGTGGGCAGAGTTGGCATCGAGGTTTGTTGCATGGATTGGTTCCTGAGCTAGAGTTATTATGGTGTGGTGTGCAGTTACTGGTGAGAATATGTTTCAGATTGGCAAGTTGTCTAACCCCTCAGACAGAGACCAACACCTACAAAATCTCCACCAAGCATTCTCAAAACTACAATACCCACACGAGGAAATAAGGAAACAGACCAACAGAGCCAGACGTGTACCCAGAAGCCTCCTACTGCAAGACAAACCCAAGAAAGAAACCAACAGGACTCCACTGGCCATCACATACAGCCCCCAGCTAAAACCCCTCCAACGCATCATCAAGGATCTACAACCTATCCTGGACAATGATCCCACACTTTCACAGGCCTTGGGTGGCAGGCCAGTCCTTGCCCACAGACAGCCTGCCAACCTGAAACATAACAACTCTAGCTTAGGAACCAATCCATGCAACAAACCTCGATGCCAACTCTGCCCACATATCTACACCAGCGACACCATCACAGGACCTAACCAGATCAGCCACACCATCACTGGTTCATTCACCTGCACATCCACCAATGTAATATACGCCATCATATGCCAGCAATGGCCCCTCTGCTATGTACATCAGCCAAACTGGACAATCTCTAGGGAAAAGGATAAATAGACACAAATCAGACATTAGGAATGGCAATATACAAAAGCCTGTAGGAGAGCACTTCAACTTCCCTGGCCACACTATTGCAGACCTTAAGGTGGCCATCCTGCAGCAAAAAAACTTCAGGACCAGACTTCAAAGAGAAACTGCTGAGCTTCAGTTCATCTGCAAATTTGACACCATCAGCTCAGGATTGAACAAAGACTGTGAATGGCTTGCCAACTACAGAACCAGTTTCTCCTCTCTTGGTTTTCACACCTCAACTGCTAGAACAGGGCCTCATCCTCCCTGATTGAACTGACCTCGTTATATCTAGCTTGCTTGCTAGCATATATATACCTGCCTCTGGAAATTTCCACCACATGCATCTGAAGAAGTGGGTATTCACCCACGAAAGCTCATGTTCCAAAACGTCTGTTAGTCTACAAGGTGCCACAGGATTCTTTGCTGCTTTTACAGATCCAGACTAACACGGCTACCCCTCTGATACAATTACCTTTGAAATTCACTTTACATCTGTATATCTATGGAGATGGATGAAATGGTTTATGTGTAACTTGCCTACAAGTAATTGCTGCATTGTTCTTCTCAGTTGGATTTCCTAATGTATCTCTTAAAACAGTATGGCATATCATTTAATCTGCTCTATTGGTATTTACCACCTTCTCAGCATGTTATCCTGTATTTTGGGAAAAAAGTAAATGTGCATCTTAATTTTCTTTTCTTCCTTGTTTTTTACTGCACTCACTGTGCCACACTATACTATCCATAGTCACGTTCAGTAGTAGCTTACCCTGTAAGGAGTCCTAATGATTTTAATGGGGCTACTCACATAGTAAGATACTGCTTGCTTGAGTAAGTATGGCAGCCTCTAGCTCTTACACTCTTTGATATAAGGTTTCTTTGCCCCAAAAAGCTTTGCTTATTTTCATTTTTCAAACACAGCCCACTTGTTCTTTATTAGCAGCAAAGAATCCTGTGGCACCTTATAGACTAACAGACGTTTTGGAGCATGAGCTTTCGTGGGTGAATACCCACTTCCTCAGATGCATGTCCATGACATGACATGCATCTGAGGAAGTGGGTATTCACCCACGAAAGCTCATGCTCCAAAACGTCTGTTAGTCTATAAGGTGCCACAGGATTCTTTGCTGCTTTTACAGATCCAGACTAACACGGCTACCCTCTGATACTTGTTCTTTATTATTATTTATATAAGAGTAGTATCTGAATATCTGAATTAGAGTTGGTCACAAATTTTTCATGGAACAGTTTTCATTAAAAAAAAATGCAATTTTATCTCATTCCAAACATTTCCTGGAGAATCCACCACAACCCTCTTGAAGTCAATATGACAAGTGCTCACAATGAGGTATGTACATAAGGTTTTGTAAGGGAGAGCATGGTGTTTGAGACAGGAAGTATCCTGAACTAAGTCAGAAAAGTGCCCTGCAGACAATCTTTACTCTATAAGGTGCAATATATAGATAGCAGCCTTACAGTAACATACATCACATCATTTCACTATTTGCAGTGGGCAGAGCTGAGGAATGCGGGCAGGACAGTATCAAGGTGGGGGAAGATTCCATTATCCTAACCAGCATTGTACTTCTTCAATGGATAGAGGACTCCACTCTACAGACCTGGCACAGAGCTGAGAGAATTTTTTTTCTCACAAAACTCCCCAACGAAAATACAGATTTAGCAACATTGAAATGTTCCTTTAACTTGTGTTGATTTTGCAGAATTTGTTTTGTGATTTTATTTTCTTTCTTTCTTTTTTATTTTAAAATTATTTTAAAATTAAATTAAATTTAATTTGTCTCAACTTTTTTGCAACAAAATATTTCATTGTTCTGGTTTGAAATGGCTTTTTGTTTCAAGTTTGCCCTTAATTTTATTAGAAACTTAAACATTTTGTTGGACGCAAATTATTTTTCTTCTTAATTATTGGAATTTTCAGCTTACAAAAAATATAAAACTATGATTCATCCAACAGTCTGAAGGGATGTGTAATTCCGTGGGCTAGTTAATGATAGAAAGGTAAAGGAGCTGTCATTTGATTCTTAAAGTGCAGAATCATAATTTCAGTGGTGAAGGCATCCATTAAGGAGAGATTCAACATATGAATCAGGTGAGAAAATGTATGAAGCAATCACTCTTAGTGAAAATGGTGTACAGAAAGTAAAGTTAAGTGGGTGCATTGACCCAAAAGACGTCCACATGTACTACATTGTGTCACACAGCAAGTACTACACCAAGAATGGTTGTAATGTGTTGTGTCAAAAGGTAAAAGCAAAAGAAACAAATACTGATTTTACTACTGCAAACTGTGCAACTCAGCTGGAGTTCATGAGTCACCTCGCAGAAGCTCTAATGGATGGGAAAGTGGCGATGGCCAAAGCAGAGGCTAAGTACAGGGAAATATGTGCTTTGAATGGTATTGAAGAGGAACAAATGCTCAGCAGAAAGACTCTTAAAACACCTACTGCAGATGAATTGTGGGACATGGCCGTAGGTTTTAGCAATGCTATCTGCACAAATAAATCACAGTGCATATCCTTAAAAGCTGCAAAAGACCTGGTGCTATCAAAAGTGGAAGAAAGCATCGATTTTTTGACTAAAATGAAAACTGTTTGCAGCTGCTTCATTTGTATGGAAAAGCAGTTTACTGTGCAGTATGTGAGAGTTTCAGGGATCCGGAGCTGATGCCAAAGCTGAAAAAATAATACTGCATCACCGGTACTACTACTTTAAGTGATGCATTGGTTGTTGCAGTAACTTCAGAATCAGCAAGTATGATAGAAAGCAAATGTAGCAGAAAGCTGCTATTTTATCTCAAAGCCTTATATACGAGTGTTTCAGTTAAAAGTTTCTAACACATATATGACAACCGCATGGCATATGTGTAATCTATGACTACAAATATCTGTTGGTTTAACAATAATTCCAAATCTGTAGCAATTTCCTTGTGTGGCTTTTGCAGAGCAGTGAGGTTCTTTGCTACATGGAACTGAATGAAGGGTTGTACATTCCCCCAGATCTTGCCAAGGGTATGTTTATATTTTGTGTTGCCGATAATTTGGACTTCCTTGAAGCAACAACACATGGCAAAGGTATTGTAACCCTACTGTCAGATGGTGTCAGCAGCAACATGTCCCAGGTTCAGTATCTAGGGATTCCTCTTAACAACACAAAACAGAATTGGCTCAAGCCCCCAACCCAATAATCTGGGAAAACTTGATACCACCCCAGGGTGTTTCTAAGAAGCAATACTTCCCCTCTCACAAGCACTGAGTTTGTGTTTAACAAAAGAGCTATTAATAAAAGGAAAAAGCATTAATCTGGCAAAACACAAGCACATTCAAAAGCATGAGAAAGTCTGACAAATGAATGTCCCTTTAATCTACCACTCACTTCTCCCTCTACTGCATTGCACTCACAGTAGGCTGTCCTTGGTTTGTAAAGACCCAGAGTTCAGAGGTGCGTTCACAAGGGTTCACCTCCCATCCCTGGGGGGTATGGTGTTGAGCAATGCCTCTGTTGTAGCTGTCTCTCAGCCACTGTTCTCTGCTGCTGCTGGCCACCACTGACTGCTCCCTCTCTGCTGTCACTGGCTGCTGCTGCCTAGTGTTCCCATGTGTCATAAACAGATAAGAAAAGTTAATAGAACAAAAGTGCTTCATATCTCTTTGCCTGGAAAGGGTTAACAAGAACAGTGAGCCTGGCTGTCACCTGACCAGAGGACCAATCAGAGGACAGGATACTTTCAAATCTTGAGGGAGGGAAGTTTGTGTGTGTGCTGTTAGTTTTGGTTGTTGTTCACTCTGGGGGCTCAGAGGGAGCAGATGTGCAACCAGGTTTCTCTCCAATCTCTCCAATACAGGCTCTTATAAGTTCAGACTAGTAAGTACTAGGTAGATAAAGCGAGTTAGGCTTATGGTTGTTTTCTTTATTTGCAAATGTGTATTTGGTTGGAAGGAGTTCAAATGTGTATTTGGCTGAAAGGAGTTCAAATTGGTATTTTGCTGAAAAGATTTTAATTTGTACTTGTATACTTAGGCTGGGAGGGTGTTCCCAGTGTCTATAACTAAAAAAACCCTGTACCTATTCCATCTTAAATTTACAAGATCATTTTAACTGTTTTTCTTTCTTTAATTAAAAGCTTTTCTTTTTTAAGAACCTGATTGTTTTTTTATTCTGGTGAGACCCCAGGGGACTGGGTCTGGATTCACCAGGGAATTGGTGGGGAGAAAGGAGGGAAAAGGGAGAGAGAGGCTGATTTCTCTCTGTGCCAGGATTACTTTCTCCCAGGAAGAATCTGGGAGGGGAAGAGAGAAGGAGGGGGGAAGGTGCATTTTCCTCTCTGTTTCAGGATTCAAGGGGTTTGAATCACAGTGGTCTTCCAGGGTAACTCAAGGAGGGGAAATCTGGGAGAGGCAATGGTGAAGGAAAGGGTTTACTTTCCTTGTGTTAAGATCCAGAGGGTCTGGGTCTTGGGGGTCCCTGGGCCAGGTTTTGGGGGGACCAGAGTGTACCAGGCACTGTAATTCCTGGTTGGTGGCAGTGCTACAGGTTCTAAGCTGGTAATTAAACTTAGAGGAATTCATGCTGGTACCCCATCTTTTTGGACGCTAAGGTTCAGAGTGGGGAATTATACCATGACACCATGGTATCATGTTCTGAGGTTTCACCACTTAACCCAGCTTTCAGTGACTTCAGAAGATAATGGGGAACCACTTCACAGCCAATATAGTCTCTGTGTTCAACTGTTTTCACACAAGGTTTATCTCTTAGCTCCTAGGCCACCTCTACAAATACCTACCAGAAACAAGGACTCTTAGTTGAGTCTGATCAGCTCCATCATTAAATGCTGGTGAGCAGCTGGTGAGCAGCAGGTCAAAGAGGGTCTACGACCTTTTGACTTGAGTCCACACCACCAGGTAGGAACACCTATGCCCACCCACTATCCTCTTCACTAGGATTTGGCATCTCTACCCCCTGCTAAGCAAATGAGGTTCAGTTTAAGGTGTCCCCTTCAATCAGAGCATGCCACTCACAGTTCTGCTGCCCTTTACACATACAATAAGGATAGCAACACTTCATTACCTCTTCATTCAAATACTAGAGAGATTTGCAACCAAACCTGCCAAAATTGATCGTTTTGGCAAAGCAATTCCATCTGCTATGCACCTAGACAAAGCAGGCATGTTTATGCAAACATGGTCTGCTCCTGAAGTCTTTTCCTCCAGCTCATCACTAGCTGTCGGGGAGAGTTCATTTAGACCCTGCTTACGCAACTGCTATGGTCTGCTATCAGGAGCATATTAGTGGAGACCAGTCCCAGTCTCAAGTGCTTTCTGGACCAGCAAATAATTGTTCCTGAAGGAATTTCCTAACTTTCTGACTCACCCACTTTCCAACCAAGAGACTCCATGGTATTGCATCTGTACAATGCAAAATTACTGACTCCCCAAACATCTCCAGTGTCACAATGAAAAAGCTACTGTCTCATATTCATAAAAAGAATGAGTTGACTGCATACCTTGCAGGAAAAAACTCTCCAGCATACAAATAATTGCTTGAAGAACTTCATCGTCACAGAGTGTAATGAAGCTGCTGCCTCACACTGTTCAGTGGAGTTTCTTTGTAGTTCTCATGAGGAGACTGACACTAAAGTTATCATACATGCCATCAGTGTCACAGCAAAGTACTATTCAACTCGAGTTTTGCACAATGCACATATGTTTCAGTGTTCTCTGTGAGATGCTACCGAAGACTTCCTCAAGAGTCCATGCTTGCTCCTGAAGAACAGAATCGTGGTATGTCCCTCATAGATGTGTTCCTATCACTCAGACCATTAAAACCAGCCCGCTACCGTTTCCACACCCTTTCAGGGTGTGACACTGCTGGAAGGTTGGCTGAAAAGACATTACTGGAAAGCATTTGATTCAGCTTCTGAAGACTCTCTCCTTGCGCTGAAGGTGCTCAGCACGGCTGAGGCAATCACTGATGAGATCATAAATGCACTGGTGTGTATGCCCAATTTACCATTAGAACACTGACATTACAACACTTGCAGAACTAGGTTGGTAGATGTTTTCCAAGAACATTAATGGAGAAAATTGCCATTGACAAGAGGCACGTTTATACTTTCTAACAGGAGAGCAAATTAGCAAGGAATAGAATGGCTCCAGGATGACTAAACTCATCCAAAACTACCCTCCCTATCGGGCCTGGATTGGTTTTTGGAGGAAGAACTGATCACACCAGTTATGTGTAAATTAACATGCATTCCAGAATCAATCCTTTAGCTAATCAAATGCTCGCATGCAAACACGAGAGACGAACCACCCTGCAAATATTTGACCAGCAGGTAGCCTGGTACAGAAATGTGTGAGTGTGGCGTGCATGAGGATCAGTGTGACTTCTCTAGAAGTGAGATGGAGACAACACTAATGATGACTTTGATAAATAAATATTTTCAGTCCTGCATGTCAAGGCTAACTTCCCTAGGATTATCAAAAATCAATGTCTTTTTTATGTTTTAACATCTCTGTGTTAAAGTATCATTAAAAACATTGATTTTTAACTTATTTTCTCATATGTGTCTACCTAACTGTTCTGTTTATCATATTTGGCACCATTGTTAGTCATGCCAGTTTTGCTTAATGCTTTTTTGGGGGCGGGGCACATACACTATTTTTTCCATTGTGTCCACCAAGGACAAGATATATCTTTTTAGAAAACAACTGCTGTCTCTCATTCTCTTGTCCAGAGATGCATATATTGAATTATTAATAACATGAATTGGCTCCCTTAACTATTTTATTTCAGGACTTTTACATAATTATTGAAGTTCCTTCAAGGCACAGCCGTCTTTTTAAAAGCCCTGGCACACTGCATTATAAGCAAACATAACATTACAAACATAATCATTATGAATACAAATTGTAAGCAGAGTTTATACTTACTGACACACTGGAGAAAAATGTCTCTCTAGATGGGACAGTATTGGAAGATAAAAGATACTGTGTAATGAAATACGAAGATCCCAATATACCATTCCATAACAAAAATATATCCTAAGGT
Organism: Gopherus evgoodei; assembly: GCF_007399415.2. Taxonomy (NCBI): domain Eukaryota; kingdom Metazoa; phylum Chordata; order Testudines; family Testudinidae; genus Gopherus; species Gopherus evgoodei. The sequence goes on from NC_044322.1 coordinate 13,876,752, forward strand.
GTATTTATTGCACACAGTTTTTTAAAAATGCACTATTAATTCATTTACTAATGTGCAACAGTGAGGCACAAAACACTCAATAACTCTTGTAAAGTACTTTTAAAGTACACACTGTGTATTTATTGGATAATTAAGATATCCATACTGTAACTAGGAATCACACACTGGGATAATTTGTAAACATGCACTGATTCCCCTCCACTTTTTAAACTATCTTCTCTATTTGCTGTAGCAATCTAAGAACTTTAAGTAATCAGATAATAATTTGCATTAGAAGAAACCTCTCATGGTCATTTAGGAAGGGTCTACACTAGAAAATTACATCAGTTTACCTACGTTGGTCAGAGGTGTGAAAAATCCACACCCAAGTGCTGTAATTAAGCCAGTCTAAGTCCCCATTTAGTCAAAGCTAGGGTTGACCTCTCTGCTGCATCTTGGGGAAGAGGATTACCTATGCTGACAGGAGAATCTCTCCCATCAGGGTAGGTAGCATCTACATTGACTATACCTTGACTTTAGCAAAACATTTGATATGGTCTCCCACAGTATTCTTGCCAACAAGTTAAAGAAGTATGGATTGGATGAATGGGCTATAAGGTGGATAGAAAGCTAGCTAGATCATTGGGCTCAACGGGTAGTGATCAATGGCTCAATGCCTAGTTGGCAGTCGGTATCAAGCAGAGTGCCCCTGGGGTCGGTCCTGGGACCGGTTTTGTTCAACATCTTCATTAATGATCTGGATTATGGGACAAGGATGACACTAAGCTAGGGAGAGAGGTAGATATGCTGGAGTGTAGGGATAGGGTCCAGAGTGACCTATACAAATTGGCAGATTGGGCCAAAAGAAATCTGATGAGGTTCAAAAAGGACAAGTGCAGAGTCCTGCACTTGGCAAGGAAGAATCCCAGGCAGTGCTACAGACTAGGGACCAACTGGCTAAGTGGCAGTTCTGCAGAAAAGGACCTGAGGATTACAGTGGACGAGAAGCGGGATATGAGTCAACAGTGTACCCTTGTTGCCAAGACGGCTAATGGCATATTGGGCTGCATTAGTAGTAGCGTTGCCACCAGATAAAGGGAAGTGATTATTCCCCTCTATTAGGCACTAGTGAGGTCACATCTGGAGTATTTCATCCAGTTTTTGGACTGCCGCTACAGAAAGGATGTTGGGAAATTGGAGAGTCCAGCGGAGGGCACCGAAAATTATTAGGGGGCTGGGACACTTGACTTATGAGGAAAGGCTGAGGGAACTGGGCTTGTTTAGTCTGCAGAAGTGAAGGGGGAGGGGATTTGACGTCAACTACCTGAAGGGGGATTCCAAGGAGGACGGAGCTTGGCTGTTCTCAGTGGTAACAGATCACAGAACAAGGAGCAATGGTCTCAAGTTGCAGTGGGGGAGGTCTAGGTTGGATATTAGGAAACACTATCTCACTAGGAGGGTGCTCAAGCACTGGAATGAGTTACCTATGGAGTTGGTAGAATCTCCACCCTTAGAGATTTTTAAGGCCCAGCTTGACCAAGGCCTGGCTGGGATGATTTATTTGGGGATTGGTCCTGCTTTGAGTAGGAGGTTGGACTAGATGACCTCCTGAGGTCCCTTCCAATCCTGATCTTCTATACTTCTATGAAGCGCTACAGCAGCGCAGCAGTGCCGCTGTCACATTTTATGTAGACAAGCCCTTAAAGAGTCTCTCTTCCTGCTGTAGCAAAATGTTTAACGTTGTATTCATGGAATCATAGAATATCAGGGTTGGAAGGGACCTCAGGAGTTCATCTAGTCCAACCCCCTGCTCAAAGCAGGACCAATACCCAAATAAATCATCCCAGCCAGGGCTTTGTCAAGCCGGGTCTTAAAAACCTCTAAGGAAGGAGATTCCACCACCTCCCTAGGTAACCCATTCAGTGCTTCATCACTCTCCAAAAAAAATAATTACGGCCACCAAGAAGCACACAACATCAGCCGCAGGGAGCCGGACGCAGGGAGAGCCTCAGCTTTGCCCGGTATTGGGTTGTTCAAATTGAGATAAAACAAATTCTGGCTCCAGTTCCATCCCCACTGCAACTCTACTGACATCACTGTGGCTGGGTGAGGGGTTGAACAGTTTGCACTATCCAGCTTGTTCAGGAAATTTCATTCTGGAGCCAATCTCCCTTGCTTCAAAAGTCTTGCAGCACCTGCTTAGCAGATATGGTGACTGGCATTCCACTAATATACCTGCCGACTGCCCCCCAGGATAGCGTCTTCTGGTAACCTGTTGAAGCCAGCCCAGATACATTTTTTGTGACAATACTGCAGCAACAGATACCAGTTCCATTTCACCGCATGTTTGTTTGGGCTTTTATAGCATCCAAAAATGTACTGTGTGCTTTGCAGACAAATAAGATAGGTCCATTGCCTGAAGAGATTAGAATCACTGAACCATTTTCTGGAATTGAATTTACATAAGTGAAGCCCAGTTTGGACTGCAGGATGAGACAGACAGACAAAGGGAAGTGAGAGGTTTTTTCCCTTCTGATTATAGTTCACAGCTCTATCTAAAAACTAAATATGAACTTATTAAGATAGTGGTTCCCAAACTTTTTACTAAGATGATCAACCAACTGCATTTTGTCTTTTCTGAAGATTCACCATTACATACAGAGGGAGAGAGAGAGAGAACATAAAAACACTGAAGGAATACCACAGGGGTAGGGGGTTACAGAGTGAACCCATCCCACACTCACCCCACAGCAGCAGCTCATGTCACTCCAGGCATTTCATGACCCTCAAGTTTGATCTGGCCACCCTCCATCATGACAAGCAGGTGGCCAATACAGATGTGATTATTCTTGTGCAAACATTGATCCTGTTTAGCTCTGGTCTGCTCCAACCTTGCTCCTTGCCTTGGGCTCTTACTCCTGGCTTCTCCCTTTGTCTTGACATCTGGTTCCTGACTCTTGCTCAGCCCACTAGGCATGACTACCACTGCTACAACCATTGGATTTGACCATCCACACCCTGGTTGCTGACATACATGATCAAAGTTGCTCCAAATTAGGGTGAAACTGTTTAAAACAAATACATTCTGCCATTGTATGAATGTGGAGTTTTCAAGGTTAAGACTACATCTGGTTGAAAAATTTCTGACAATGTTTTTCCATCAGAAAGTGTTGATTAAGAACAAAAGACTGGTCATACTGGGTCAGACCACTGGTCCATCTAGCCCAGTATCCCATCTCGGACAGTTGCTAGTGCCAGATGCTTCTGGCAGTTGGAGGTTTAGGGACACCCATAGCATAGGTTTACATCCTTGACCATCTTGGATAATAGCCATTGATGGACCTATCCTCCATGAATTTGTGTAATTTTTTTAACTCCCTTATACTTTTAGTTTCAGAACATCCTATGGCAATGAGTTGCACAGGTTGCGCATTGTGTAAAGAAATACTTCCTTATGCTTGTTTAAACCTGCTGTCAATTAATTTCATAGGGTGACTCTTAGTTTTTGTGTTACATGAAGGGGTAAATAACACTTCCTTATTCATTTTATCCACATCATTCATGATTTTATAGAACCCTATGATATTCCTTAGTTGCCTCTTTTCTAAGATGAACAGTGCTAGTGTTTACAATCTCTTGTCTACGAATGCTGTTCCATGCTCCTAATCATTTTCATTGCCCTTCTCTGGACCTTTTCCAATTCTAATACATCTTTTTTGAGATGGGATGACCAGAACTGAATGCCGCACAGAAGGTATGGGGATACCATGGATTGATGTAGTACCAGCATGATATTTTCTGTTATATTACCTATCCTATTCTTAATGGTTCTTAACATTCTGTTAACTTTTTTCATTCTTGCTGCACATTGAGCGGATGTTTATAGAAAACTATTGACTCTAAGATCTTTTTCTTGAGTGATAGCTACTAAATGGGGAATAACTGGCTAGATGATAGTACTGTTGAAAAGGCTCTGAGTGTTGTAGTGAATTGCAAATTGAATATGAGTCAACAATGTGATGCAGCTACTTGACACCAGTGAGGCCTCAAAAGATTCAGAAAATCTGACCAGTGAGGAAGGGTTAAAAAGACTGGGAATGTTTAGTCTTGAGAAAAGAAGACTGGGGGCAGGGACCTGATAAGGGTCTTCAAATATGTTAAAGGCTGTTGTAAAGCGGATGGAGAGCAATTGTTCTCCATGTCTTTGATGGGGTCAACAAGCATGTGGACAAGGGGGATTCTTTGGATATAGTGTACTTAGATTTTCAGAAAGCCTTTGACATGGTCCCTCACCAAAGGCTCTTTAGCAAAGTAAATGTCATGGAATAAGAGGGAAGGTCCCCTCATGGATTGGTAACTGGTTAAAAGATAGGAAACAAAGGGTAGGAATCAATGGTCATTTTTCAGAAGGGAGAGAGGTAAATAGTGGTGTCCCCCAGGTGTTTGTACTGGGGCCAGTCCTATTCAACATAGTCATAAATGGTATGGGAAAAGGGGTAAAAGGTGGGGTGGCAAAATTTGAAGATGATACAAAACTACTCAAGATAGTTAAGTCCCAAGTAAACTGCGAAGAGCTACAGAAGGATCTCTCAAAACTTGGTGACAGGGCAACAAGATGGCAGATGAAATTCATTGTTAATAAATGCAAAGTAATGCACATTGGAAAACATAATCCCAACTACAAATATAAAATGAGGGGTCTAAATTAGCTGTTACCACTCAAGAAAGAGATCTTGGAGTCATTGTGGATAGTTCTCTGAAAACATCCACTCAATGTGCAGCAGCAGTCAAAAAAGTGATCAGAATGTTGGTAATCTTTAAGAAAATATTATATTGCCTCTATATAAATCCATGGTACGCCCACATCTTGAATGCTGGATGCAGATGTGGTCACCCTATCTCAAAAAAGATATATTGGAATTGAAAAAAAAAAGGTTCAGAAAAGGGCAACAAAAATGATTAGAGGTATGGAACAGCTGCCATATAAGGACAGATTAATAAGACCAGGACTTTTCAGCTTGGAAAAGAGCCAGTTATGAGGGAATATGATAGAGATCTATAAAATCATGACTGCTGTGGAGAAAGTAAATAAGGAAGTGTTATTTACTCCTTCTCATAACACAAGAACTAGGGGTCACCAAGTGAAATGAATAGGCAGCAGGTTAAAAAAAATGAAGTATTTTTTTCATACAACACACAGTCAATCTGTGGAACTCCGTGCCAGAGCATGTTGTGAAGGCCAAGATTATAACAGAGTTAAAAATAAAACTAGGTAAGTTCTTGGAGGATAGGTCCATCAATGGCTATTAGTCAGGATGAGCAGAGATGGTGTCCCTAGCTTCTGTTTGCCAGAAGCTGGGAATGGGTGACAGAGGATAGATCACTTGATGACTACGTGTTCTTTTCATTCCTCCTGGGGCACCTGGCATTGCTTACTGTCAGAGGACATGATACTGGGCTAGACAGACCTTTAGTCTGACCCGTATGGCCTTTTTATGTTCTTCTGTTCACTGGAGTGTGGAGTATGGCTGGAGTGAGTGGTGAGTGGCTGGCGGAATGAGCAAAGTGCCTTTTGGTAAACTCACACAAAAGCACCTCTGAACTCGTGTGTCTCCACTAACCAAAGACAACAACAGTGGAGGGAGAAGGAAGGGGCACATTAAAGCAACTTTTGTTTTTTGGACTTTAGAACCTGCGGCAAAAGATACTCTGGGGTGGGTATTTTGCTCATGATCTTATGCTTCTGCTTGCGGAGTTTTCCCAAATTAATGCTGGGTTACTTTCCTCCTTTTTATTAAAAAGCTTCTTTCCTCACACAGACACTATGCTTGCGTGAGGGGAAGTATTGGATCCAGGGGATGGTGTGTAATTTTCCCAGGTTACTGGGTTGGGGCTTGAGACAGATTTGTGTTGTACTGTTAAAGAGGAACCCCTAGATACTGAACACAGCACTTGTTGCTGCCCACTCCACCTAGCAGAAAAGTTATAACTTGGTCCTGCCTCAGTGAAGGAGACCAGACATGATGATTTCTTGAGGTTCCTTCCAGCCCTACATCTCTATGATTCAATGAAGGATACCTTAGTTAGAAATAGGGAAGAGAATGTTAAACTGAGGGAAGAATCCCTGAAGCTAATACTAAGGTCTTATTCAGCAAGAAATAATTTGACAGTAGTGACATTTGTAGTCATTTTGATGGGCTGAGAGCCTCCACCGTATATAATCCGATAACTCAGGAATCTGGATTTTTGCAGATGCTATAGGAAGGTGTTTGATATGAGAAATTCAAACAGATGTGAGTTTCACTTTGCATAAGCACTCAAATATCCAGAGTGTCATGAGGATTATCCAGACTGTCTGAACTTCTGGGGTCAGTAGAAATGGACAAAAAAACTTTTGAGAAAACAGGCTCTATTGCGCTGTTTAGGGCTTTCTTTTTTTGGTAGAGCCATACAAAAATGAAAAATAATGGGAGGAGGTGGGAGAGTATAATTTTTGAGCTTAAAATAACAATTTGTGTGGGGGGATTCAGTTTGAGCTTTGGGCTACATGATTCATATACAAATGTCACTGGAGTGATGGTCCTTTTCAAACATGAAGGAAAATAAGGACTCCAGTCTTGAAGAGATTTCAGTAGAAATTAAACTATTACAACTCAGATGATAAAGGATCAGGCATGGAACTTGAGGCTGGTAACATCTAGTTTAAAAATGGCTTCTGAAGAGGAGTGGTTAGGCTGGCAGAAATAGTATTTCTTTCTTTCTCTCTCTCTGTCTCTCTCCCTTTCCTCAGAACCCGCTAAAACATTTAGTTCCATCTTATAAACCAATTAACCAATGCTACTCAAACTAATGTATTTCAGAAAGAAAGGTTATGGTGGGAGAGTGTGGACTTAGACTCAGAGACCTGATCCCAGTTCTGCCATGGACCTGCTGGATGGCCTCAGAAAGTCAATTCACCTCTCCATGCCTCAGTTTCCCCATCTGTAAAATGGGGGTGATGATACTTAATTCCTTTGTAAAGTGCTTTGAGATCTACTGATGGAAAATACCAAGTATTATTGTTAAATGAGTGGAAGTAGGAAGGCTCATAAAAATTAGATTACTTCAGACATCTCCAGGATACCCCCTTTGTAATCTCTTTGGGGTTCAGAGAGTTTGGCCCCTTTAAAAAATTGCCCTGCGGGTGAGGAAGTCCTGATTGTTCCAGGAAGAGGAAGTGCTGGTTTTTTTGGCCGTGGGGGAGAAGGGGGAGAGAGGGAGGAACAGAATGAGTGTCTGGAACTCCAGACAGAAGTGCTACAGCAAGCAGGCCCTCACAGAGTGAAGCAGCTGAGAATCTGCCTGAAGCCTGGAAGGGACAGATTAGCCAACCAGGGATGCCCCAAGACTAAAGTCAGGAGGAGCACTGTAAATGGGAGGAATCACCCGAGAAGGGCAAACCAGAATTGGACCCAGTATCACTGCTGTCCAGAGCCGTATGGGGCCGTGAATAATGGGGCTTGTGAGTTTGCATTGTGAATAAGGAGGGAGGTTGTAGATAGTTAAGTGGGGAGGCTGCCGCTCTCTGTGGCTTTGCAGAGAGTGGCAGGAGAGGGCACTGGAGCGGTTTGTTGGGGGAAAGTTTACTGGCACTGAAGACGACCAGGAGCACCCAAGACTCACTACTGGACTGGAACTCTGCCCAGGACTCCCGAACTCTGAGTGCAGATGCATTGCATGGTGTCTGCCCTTCCAGACAGTTGTACTACTGGGCCTGTGGGCTCTTGTGTTGAATGTAACCTTGTTTTACTGCTCCCACATCTTCCCCCCTATTGTTTTTTTTTTCCGTTCATTCCTCTGTGAATAAATATTTCCCTTTCCAATGTTCATTGTACTCTTCCAGTATGTGTGGGGTGTTCACTCTGGGGAGGTTGGAACAGGTGCCCCTGGGATGGAAGGGGGTTTCCCTGCTGCATTCCTGCGTGCACCTTCTCTTGGCCAGAGCTGCGGGAAAATTAGATTACTAAATTTTAATCAAAATTTTCATGTCATGTTATCGTATTTTTTTTCCTGTAACTGTGGTATTCCTCAGAGCTCTACAGAACTGTCATACCTTTAATTAAAACAAAGTATTTGCCCTTAAAATATTTAAAATGAATAAAAATGTGTCTTGCTATGAAAATGATTGAAAATTAAAAAAAAATGATTCAGATTAGCTTGTATGTGAGTGGTATGTCACATGGACCAAAATCAAGAGGTTACATTTAAATAGCAATTTTATAAGTGGAAGACTTGTATCCTGGTGAGGTACTGCAGGGATCGGTGGTGGGTTGGCTCTTTGGGCTTAAACTAAATCTCTTTGAAATCAACAGGAGTCTTTTAATTGGCTTCAATGCATTTTGGATCAGAACCTTATTTAATTGTCACATTCATTAAACTGGAAAATGATATTCAACTACAAGTGTTGCAACTAGCAATGAGGACAGGATAATACCACAAAGGGATCTAGAGAAAGTAAGAAACTGAGGCAAACTTTGATTTAAAAAGCCTCAGACAGGAGAAACACAATCTAATGCATTGGGGGCATAAGACAGGGGAAGAGTAAACAAGCATTGTGGACAAATTATTCAAGAGATTCAAATGTGATGCAGCCATTGTGATTTCAGGGAGCACATACTATGACTGAGGAAGATGATAACCCTTCATCTGGCACTGGTGAATGGCACTCATTCACTTTTGAGTACCTCAGCACTAGGCAAGTGAAGAAATCACTAATCAGGAAAGTCCATCTTTTCAAAGGACAGATGCTCACTGGCACCTGCCAAAAATATACTGAATGTACATACAAAGGCTGCTAGATCAATCTGTAACTGACTGTCTTCCCTGAGTGCACAATGCAGGTGGTGATGTATGTAAATGGACACTCGTTTTTCACATGAAAACCTCCACCAGGTAGACTACAAAATTTTAAGTGCTTAGGTAAAATCTTTTGTTCTATACCAGCTACAGTTAAGGACAATGAGGACAGCACACACATTTTGTGTATTATTTATTAACATGTGACTTTTACAAACTATCCATTTAGAGGTAATTATTTGTCGCTCCTAGAGCTCCAAGAAAGGTGAGGGCCTCACTGAGCTATGCCTTTTAGAAACATGTGGTGAGAGACAGAGGCACAGATAAGTGAAGTGCCTTGCCAAAGGTTACACAGCAGGCCAGTGGCAGAGTCACAAATAGAACCCATGTCTCTTAACTTGCAACCTAATATCTTGTCCACTAGATCATTATGTCAGTTTCCCTTATATGTTATACAACCACAGTAAAACAAGTCTTTAATTAGTAAGACAAAGTCAATTTGAGAAGATGTTGTTACTCATAATGCTGAGATACCCCTAAAACTGACTTTTTTTATAGATCTATAGATTTCCAGACCAAAATGGACCATTGTGATCCTCCTCCTAACACAGGCTATAGAACTTCCTTACATATTTTATAGAGTGTATCTATGAGAACAACATCCAGTGTTTATTTAAAAATTGTCAGTGATTGAGAATCCATGACGTGGGTAAATTGTTTCAATGGTTAATCACTTTCACTGTTAAAAATGCACACCTTATTTCCCGTCTGAATTTATCTAGCTTCAACTTTCAGCCATTGGATTGTGTTATACCTTTCTCTGCTAGATGGAAGACCTCATTATTCAATATTTGTTCCCCATGTAGTTACATATAGACTGTAATCAGGTAACCACTTATCCTTCTCTATAAGCTTTGTTATAAATTATGAGTCAAAAGGAAAGAGAGCTTAAATGGCAACCACTGTCTTTTATAACAGGGATTTTAGATATTTGCTCTGTATCAATTTTACAATAGAAATATGCCGCACAAAAATACTGATTGGTATTAGAAATATCAGGTTAATTAAAACTAAAGAAGTCATACACTATTTAATAAGTGGTTGACACATATTCATGTTTAGAGATATATGCTTAATAGCTATAAGTAGCAGAGCTGGTCAGAAAAATGATAATGGAATAGTTTTCCATTGGAAAATGCTGCTCTGTCAAAATATAAACGCTTGATCTCAATTTAATGGAAATGTAATTTAGGAGAAAAAGGAGAAAAAAGTTCATTTTCAGAATGAAACATTTTGATTTTTCATGTTGAAATTAATCTTCAATTCTATTTTTTTTAAATTTTGCATCATATTATCATGACATAAAATAAAGTCAAGATCAAAAGGAAACGTTTAAATGGACTCAAAATGACTTTTTTCCAGAATTTTCATTTATGAAAAATTTAGAAATTTTTTGGGGTTTCACTCCAAACTGGATTAAAAACAAATTTTGAAATCCTTTGTGAACTGGAATTTCTAGCCTTCACTATGTTCTAGTAAGCATATTACAGCAGAAGTAGGGTACATAAGAACATAAGGAAATGTCATACTGCATCAGACCAAAGATCCATCTAGATCAGTATCCTGTCTTCTGACAGTGGCCAAGGCCAGGTGCCCCAGAAAGAATGAACAGAACAGGTAATCATCAGGTGATCCATCCCCTGTCACCCATTCCAGATTCTGGCAAACAGAGATTGGGGACACCATCTCTGCTCATCCTGGCTAACAGCCATTGATAGACCTATACTCCATGAATGTAGGTAGCTCTTTCTTGAACCCTATTATAGTCTTGGCCTTCACAACATCCTCTGGCAAAAAGTTCCACAGGTTGACTGGACGCTGTGGGAAGAAATACTTCATTTTGTTTTAAACCTGCTGCCTATTAATTTCATTTCTTGTGTTATGAGGAGTGAATAACAGTTTTTATTTACTTTCGCCACAGCAGTCATGATTTTATAGACTTCTATCATATCCCCTCTAAGTAGTCTCTTTTCCAAGATGAAAAGTCCCAGTCTTAATAATCTCTCCTCATACAGAAGCTGTTCCAAACCCCTAATCATTTTTGTTGCCCTTTTCTGAACCTTTTCCAATTCCAATATATCTTTTTTTGAGATAGAGTTACCACATCTGCACACAGTATTCAAGATGTAGATGTACCATAGATTTATGTAGAGGCAATATGTTATTTTCTGTCTTATTATCTATCTCTTTCTTAATGATTCCCAACATACTGTTTGCTTTTTTGACTGCTGCTGCTCATTAAGTGAATGTTTTCAGAGAACTATCCACAATGACTCCAAGATCTCTTTCTTGAGTGGCAACAGCTAATTTAGACCCCATCATTGTATATGTATAATTGGGATTATGTTTTCCAATGTGCATTACTTCGCATTTTTCAACATTGAATTTCATCTGCCATTTTGTTGTCCAGTCTCCCAGTTGCGGGTAGTCTCTCTCCTGAGGGCCAGCTCAAACCTCCACCATGGTGCTTGATACTTGGAGTGGCTTCTCCCCTCTCCATGCCTGGGTTGGGGCCTGGGTCAATTTTTGTGATGCCTGGTGCCTCCACCCAAGATAACTCCTCACTGTGCTGAAACATAAGGGGTGCTTCCCTTGGGAAAATGAATAATGCTAGCACTGCTAGCAAGAAGTAAAACCCACTACACAAGAAACAGTGGAGTATATCAATGCAAACCCCAGCAATGGAATGACACACGCCAAAATGACAGCATAACATATCTGCCACTCTGGATGCTTGTCTCCACAGGCCTTGAACTGCCCGACCCATGCATTAGATCCTACAGCTGGTGAAAGACTCCCTTTGTAGTAGGGTGATTGGTTATCCCAATTTTATAGTGTCAGTCCCAATTTTTGGGTCTTTCTCTTATATAGGGTCCTATTACCCCCCACCCCATCCTGATTTTTCACACTTGCTGTCTGGTCACCCTACTTTGTAGGGAGTGAGAATTAATCAGAGACTCTCTGATCTGTTCTGCTTCTCTCTCAGTTCCAAAACTCAAAGCTCAAAACTGACACTAATGCTAATTTCTTTGTTTCTGAGTCAGGCTGAGCAGTCTTGGCTCATCACTGGCCTTCCTACTAGCCCCAGCAGGATATTCTAATCCATTCTGTCCCTTCCTGACTCCATGCATGCTGGGAAATGATGTCAGAGGGTTCTTGTAGCCATTGTTGCTATATTCCATAGGATAGGATACTATAGAGACTCAGCCTAGAGTTCCAGGAGCTGGCAAACTACAAGTGGGGGGTTACAGTGGTTTTCAGGAATCACAAATAAAAGTTACTCATGTTACAAGTAGATTACAATTTAAAAAGGGCAAGCATCTCGGCATTGCCAGGAAACCAGCCAAGGTCAGACACCATATCCTCATTTCAGTTAAAATGGAAGCTAAGAGGGATAACATAGCCAGATTTGCAAGCTAAGGAAATCCAACCGTATGATACTTCCACCACTCAGGGGGGCATCCTGGGTGTGGAATATGGGGCCAATTTATACTGGATGGACAGAACACAGAGCTCCTTCCTTATCATCTTACCTGGATGAGAAGAAAGTCTGGCCACGAAATAGGCCATGGGATTCACCCTCTAGCCTTAAGGGATATCCTGGGATGTCCATGTGCCCCATGGGCCTGTGGCTTTGTGGCTGCTCTGGCCCCACTGCTTCTCTCATGATGGGGATAACAGAACTTTCCTACTTCACAAGGGTAATGCAATATAACTACAGTACAGATTGTGAGGTGCTCAGATATTATGGTAATAGAGGCCACATAATTAGTTGAGATAAAAAGTATAATACCAGGATCTCAGACAAGCAGAAACCCTATCTCTCAATTGTTTCCACAGTAACTTTGTAATGTATTTTACAAACAGTTGAGAATACAAGTGATTTAAGTGTTTAATTGTTTAAACACTTATGAAATTATCACAGTGCAACTCAAGGTTTGCCTTGCACTATTGTAAATGCTGCAACTACTGGCTACTCTTGGAATAATAGGTTTTAATAGCTATTGATATCCTTTGTCTAACAGTATTCATGCTGAGCCAATGAGTTAACATCAACTACATTTAGAATCACAGGACTGTATTACTGTCACTGGAGATGGAGAAATAAACCCACTGAGTCAGTCTCTAAGCAAGTGCAGCATACAATCACCTCAAAAGAGGATGAATCAGATATTAAAGTTATAGATTTGATCCTAGCCAGGTCTCAGTCTTGTTAGTTTTCCAAGATTCTTGTTTTGAACTGTTGTTGAATTGTTTGCACTTTTCAGGTTAGAACACCCACAATGCAAACTGAACCATCGCCGCAGAGTGGAATGAAAAATATATGTTGTTTAAGACAATCAACAACAGCATCCTCTGTGCTTTCTCCCTATCTGAGGAAACAAAACAATCATTTTTGCTATTACGCTTGCTATCAGCGTACCACAAGTCTGGAGCCTGCCTCTTTTCACCTTTCTAGTTTTTTGTCTGAATGCATTTCATCATTTTCAAATCTGCCTTTTGGTGGATTCCATACCCAACTAACTATTGCTTTGCAATGCACAGACAGTAATGCCAAATTTCCATTCCTTGAATTTTCTTCATTTTCTCAGGAAAAATAGTACTTAATTTCAGATCTATTCATCTGTGTGTCTGGTGAAATGCAGTGGCATTCCAGGCTGAACCTGAACTGAATCTTTTTCTCTCTCCTTTTTTGGGGGGGCAGGAGTGATGTGGGGAACACTAGGGGAGTAGGGGAAAAGGAAGTTTATAAGGTTGCTGCCTTCATGTGCCCTCTTGTGGCCAGGGTGCCTTTGATCTGCCCTTTATTCTCCCTGTTCCAGGCCCTTTTACAGAGAATCCACACACTTGCTTGTCCAATCACCACCCTTATAGGGGCCTGGGTTTATTCAGACAATAACTTAAAGTAATACTATGAGTCCCAAAATGCTGTTCCAAGGCATGACTCTTACCTCAGAGCCTGAGTAAACAGAAGTGTTCCTTCACTGAGTCATTTCCCTTTTTTATGAGTTCTTAAGGGGTGACCAGCCTGGGACCGGCTGTCCTGCTCCGAGGTAACTCCATTGTAGACGTCCCAGAGTCAGCTTCATCAATCAACTGCATCAGCTCTCTTATAAGAAATCAGCTGCTTACAGCGCTTAATTTGTGCCAGGGCTAAGCCACGGCACCTCTAGGCTTAGCAGTTCATAGCCCTGGCATCTCTGGGCTTGCCGCGTCAGTTATGAATAAAAAATTTGCTTGAGACCCAGTACCTCTTTCATCACAAATTAAGCACTGGCTGTTTGTGGTTCCCTCCCCATGCCAGGTGTCTCTGTTTCACTCATTTAGCAAGTCTATTCAAGGCTTCAAGTCTCCTGCCCTTTGCTCTCTCACATTACCCCCTATCCCTCTGAGGAGACCTGCCAGGGCACTCTCTGTGTAGCTTGCCATCTTCATCTGCCCTGGACAGAAAGTCTGCATGCTTGCGGTTCCTGAAGGGACAATACTCTATACAAATTGGAAAGGGCTCATAAGCAAGGTACCAACCGGTAACCTGGGCATTTGCACCTTTCATCATCTTCCGCCATCAGAGCGCTGTGTGATGCGTGACAAGAAGAAAGGGAGTCCCAAACAAACAGCAGCTCCAGGCTTTGTCCACCCAGCATATGGCTTGATATTGCTTCTTGAGGCCCGAATACGGGTTTCGCAGTCCAGGAGTTTCCTACTCATAGAGAGAATAGGAAGTTCTTCTTCGAGTGATTGCTCACATCCATTCCAGTTAGGTGTGCGTGCCGCGCGTGCACGTTCGTCGGAAACTTTTTACCCTAGCAACTCCAGTGGGCCGGCAGGTCGCCCCCTGGAGTGGCGCCGCCATGGCGCTCGATATATACCCCTGCCGGCCCACCCGCTCCTCAGTTCCTTCTTACCGCCGTGTCGGTCATTGGAACTGTGGAGCGTGGCATAGCTGTCCTCCACGTCCCTAGCTCTCCTTGTTAACTCTCGTTATTGTTATAGTTGTTAGTTAGATCGTTAAGTGTAGTTAGTAAGTAATTAGGTGTAAATAGTGTTGTAGACAGTTGTTCGCCGGGGGCTGTAGCCCTTTCCGGCACCCGGCACCGGGCTCATGCCTGGTTCGCCGGGCTTCAAGCAGTGTGCGGCCTGTAGGAAGCCTATGCCTACCAGCGACCCCCACGACGCGTGCCTGAAGTGCCTGGGGGAATCGCACAGATCGGACAAGTGCCGCATCTGCAAGGCTTTCAAGCCCAGGACAAAAAAGGAGAGAGACCAAAGACTCAGGACTCTCCTTATGGAGGCGGCACTTGACTCGGCGGCTTCGCAGGCCGTGATCTCGGCGCCGGCACCGGATCGCACCGGCACCGGGAAGACTCCCCGGCACCGACCTTCTCCGGCACCGGGTGCAGAGCCGAGACAGTCAGCGTCTGCTACTCCAGCCAGGCAGACCCGACTGGAGCGCCCGGCCTCGACATCGGCCGCAGTGCCGCCAGCACCGTCGACTCCGGGCCCGGCGGGTCCGTTGAGTCCGGTGCCGCCAAGCTCCCCCATAAGATCTGGGGTTGAGCTATTGGTCCCATCCACGCCGGAGACCTTCGCCTCGGCACGGGACCTTATTGCCTTAACGGAGCCTACTCAGCCGCCACCCCCGGTACCTCCGGTGCGGGTCGCATCTAGAGGCAAGCCCATGATGTCGGCACCGTCTCGGGACTCGCGCTCGCGATCCCGGTCCCGACGCCATGGCAGATCAAGATCTCACCGCCGCTCGCAGTCCCGGCACCGCTCCCCTCGGCGGTACCGGTTGCACTCGCGGCACCGATCGACCTCCAGACGGTCGCGGTCGGACTCCAGCCGCCGATACCGGCACCGTGACTCCAGGAGCCAGTCCCGCTGTCACTCACCGCACCGGTCGACCTCCCGGCACCGAGCTGGTGGCAGGTCCCGGTCCCGGTCGACCTCCCGGCACCGCGTCGGTGGCAGGTCTCGGTCCCGATCCCGGCACCGAAGCGGCGGCCGGTACCGGTCCAGATCCTGGCACCGAGACAGAACCCGGTCCCGGTCCCGATCCCGGCACCGCTATGACTCCCGGTACCGATCCCCGGCACCGAGAAGATCTTCGCTGCCGACTCGCGCAGACCCTTACCAGCCAGGGTCGGCCCCGCTGTGGCCTTCTAGACAGCCGTCGGTATCTTCGCAGACAGACAGCGGGTATGCGCTAGGCACCGACCGGCAGGCGGCGCTCTTCCAAGACCCGCTGCAACAGGACCAAGGCCCGCAGCAGTGGGGGTTTTGGACCCCATGGGCATACCATCAAGCCCAGGGCCCCCAACAGCTTCCTGCTAGGCCTGCGACAGCGGAGCACAGGGTGCCGGAAGCCTCGTTGTCTCGCCCCCCTCCCTCCCTGGATGGAGAGGAAGGGTCCAAGCAGGGTCCTCCTGAGACAGAGGTGAGGGCCGAGGGGGATCCCCCCATTGGACACTTTCTTGCCGGGGGTCTCCTCATCCTCCTTCCCTGATGAAGCGGTGGCTGGCACCTCCTCCAGTAGCCCCCCCCCCCACTGGATCTCAGGGCGCACCAAGACCTCCTTAGGCGAGTAGCTCAGAATCTGAGCCTACAAGCCGAGGAGGTCTCTGAGATCGAGGATCCGATTGTCACCATCCTCTCGTCTGATGCTCCCACCAGGGTCGCCCTACCCTTCATTAGGACGATCCAGGCCAACGCCAACACAATCTGGCAGTCGCCGGCCTCCATCCCCCCTACGGCGAGGGGTGTCGAGAGGAAGTACATGGCCCCCTCCAAAGGCTACGAGTACCTCCATGTCCACCCGACACCGTGTTCCCTGGTGGTGCAGTCGGTGAATGACAGGGAGCGTCATGGACAGGAAGCTCCAGCCCCCAAATCCAGGGAGGCCAGGCGTATGGACCTCCTTGGACGCAAAGTCTACTCGGCTGGGGCCCTGCAGCTCAGGGTTTCGAACCAAAAAGCCCTGCTCAGTAGGTACGCGTTTAACTCGTGGGTGGCAGCGGACAAATTTAAAGAGCTGCTGCCGCAAGACGCCCACCAGGAATTTGCGGCCATCCTAGACGAGGGCAAGAAGGTTGCACGAACATCGTTGCAAGCTTCTTTGGACGCTGCAGACTCGGCTGCCTGCACCCTCGCCTCGGGGGTAACGATGCGCCGTATCTCCTGGCTGCAGGTCTCTGGCCTTCCACCGGAGCTCCAACATACCATCCAGGACCTCCCGTTCGAAGGCCAGGGCCTGTTTTCGGAAAAGACAGACCCGAGACTTAAGAGTCTCAAGGACAATCGGGTCATTATGCGCTCCCTAGGGATGCACACGCCGGGAACGCAACGCAGACCCTTCCGGCCACAGCAGCAACAGCAGCGCAGGCCATATCCCCAGTTCCGCCAACGGCAGGACCTCAATAGGCGCCGTGGCAGGAATGGAAGGCGTAGGCATTCGGGGAACCAAGGGGGGCAGAATCAAAGCTCCTCTAAGCCCCCGCCTGGACCCAAGCCTTCATTTTGAAGGTGCGCCCGAGGGCGCAGTAACAGTTTCCCCCACGGATCCTTCCCCCCCCTTTTTCCAACCGCCTTTCATTTTTCCTTCCGGCGAGGACCCAAATGACATCGGACCGCTGGCTCTTGCGTACGGTGCAGACGGGATACCGCCTGCAGTTTACATCGTTTCCTCCTTCCCGCCCCCCTTCCTCGTCCCTCTTCAGGGACCCCTCTCACGAGCAATTCCTTCGACAGAAGGTACAGACGCTCCTCAACAAAGGAGCTATAGAGGCGGTTCCGGAAAACGAGAAAGGCAAGGGGTTTTATTCCCGCTACTTTCTGATCCCCAAGGCCAAGGGAGGCCTCAGGCCTATCCTCGACCTGCGAGAGCTCAACAAATACCTGGTGAAGTTGAAGTTCCGCATGGTATCCCTGGGGACCATTATCCCATCCCTGGATCCGGGAGACTGGTACGCCGCCCTCGACATGCAGGACGCTTATTTTCACATTGCCATTTGGCCACACCACAGACGTTTCCTTCGTTTCGTGGTGGGCCCCCTTCACTACCAATTTGCAGTCCTCCCATTTGGCCTTTCTACGGCCCCGAGGGTCTTTACAAAATGCATGGCAGTCGTTGTGGCACATCTTCGGCGCAGTCATATCCACGTGTTCCCTTACCTAGACGATTGGTTAATTCGGGGCACGTCGGAACTGCAAGTTTGCAGCCACGTCCGCGTGATCACCGGCCTGTTTGCTACCTTGGGCCTCATGATCAACATGGACAAGTCCACCCTGATCCCCACGCAGAGGGTGGAGTTCATCGGGGACGTTCTGGACGCCACCGTCACCAGGGCTCTTCTGCCGATGCCGAGGTTCCAGGCATTGTCGGCGATCGTTCACCGATTGCGGGCAGCCCCCTTGACATCAGTACGGACATGTCTAACCCTGTTAGGCCACATGGCAGCATGCACGTTTGTGACCGGTTATGCTCGGCTCCGCATGAGGCCCTTCCAGTTGTGGCTCATCAATCATTACCGGCTGGCAAGGCAGCCACTAGACATGCTGATCACAATCCCCCAGGGGGTGTTAGATTCTCTCGACTGGTGGCTAGACCAGTCGGTAGTGTGTGCGGGGCTCCCTTTCCACCCGCCTCAGCCCTCGGTGTCCCTGACAACGGATGCCTCAGATCTTGGCTGGGGGGCCCACCTGGGAACCCTGAGAACGCAGGCCTGTGGTCTCCGCAGGACGTGAGGTTGCACATCAACATGCGGGAGTTGAGAGCGGTCCGCCTTGCTTGTCAAACGTTCTGTCACCAGCTTCAAGGTCGTTGTGTCGCGGTGTTTACCAACAACACGACGACCATGTACTATATCAACAAGCAGGGCGGCACCAGATCCTCTCCCCTATGTCACGAGGCGATGCAACTCTGGGACTTTTGTGTAGCCCACTCCATTCACCTCACGGCTTCCTTCCTCCCCGGAGTACGGAACACGCTGGCGGATCGCCTGAGCAGATCCTTCCTATCGCACGAGTGGTCCCTTCGCCCGGACGTCGCCCTCTCCATCTTCCAGAGGTGGGGTTATCCCCGGGTGGACCTCTTCGCATCCAGGGGGAACAAGAAGTGCCAGGCGTTCTGCTCCTTTCAGGGCAGGGAGCCCGGGTCTATAGCGGATGCCTTCCTTATTCCGTGGACGACCCACTTGTACTACGCGTTTCCCCCTTTCCCTCTGGTCCACAGGGTCCTTCTGAAGGTGCGCAGGGACAGGGCTCGCGTGATCATGGTAGCCCTGGCGTGGCCCAGGCAACATTGGTACCCCATGCTGCTGGACCTGGCCATAGCCGACCCAGTCCCCCTGCCCCTTCACCCGGACCTGATTACCCAGGAGAATGGGACTCTCTGTCACCCGGATCTGCAGTCGCTGCACCTAGCGGCGTGGTTCCTGCGTGGCTGACCGGTTCTGAACTGCGCTGCTCCACACCGGTACGGGAGGTGCTTTTGGGCAGCAGGAAGCCTTCCACGAGAGCGACATACTCGGCCAAGTGGAAGCGTTTCTCCTGTTGGTGCGTGGAGAAAGGTCTCCGCCCTATGGAAGTTTCGGTGGCCATTATCTTAGACTATGTTTGGTCCCTCAAACAACAGGGTCTAGCGATATCGTCGTTGCGGGTCCACCTGGCAGCTATCTCCACCTTTCACCCGGGTGGGGATGGCCGCTCCGTTTTTTCTCACCCGACGGTGTCTAGATTCCTTAAGGGGCTGGAACGTTTATACCCTAACGTCCGACTCCCTGCTCCAACATGGGATCTTAACCTGGTGTTGTCTCGGCTCATGGGGCCCCCCTTCGAGCCGTTAGCTAATTGCTCCCTACTTTATCTCTCTTGGAAGACTGCCTTTTTAGTAGCTATCACCTCAGCTAGGCGGGTGTCGGAACTCCGGGCTCTTGTGGTAGACCCCCCATATACAGTCTTCCACAAAGATAAGGTACAGCTGAGGCCACACCCTGCCTTTCTCCCCAAGGTAGTCTCGACCTTCCACATCAACCAAGAGATATTCCTCCCGGTTTTTTTCCCGAAACCTCACTCTTCCGGCAGGGAGCAGCAGCTCCACTCGCTTGATGTCCGTAGGGCTCTCGCGTTCTATGTGGAGAGGACCAAACCGTTCCGCAAATCCCCCCAACTTTTCGTGGCAGTAGCGGACCGCATGAAGGGGCTTCCTATCTCCTCACAGAGGTTATCCTCATGGGTTACTTCCTGTATCAGGACCTGCTATGAGCTGGCCCATGTTCCTACGGGCCGTGTGACTGCGCACTCTACCAGGGCGCAGGCGTCGTCGCTGGCTTTCCTCGCCCGTGTGCCCATCCAGGAAATCTGTCGGGCAGCGACCTGGTCATCGGTCCACACCTTTGCTTCTCACTACGCCCTGGTCCAGCAGTCTAGAGAGGATGCGGCCTTCGGATCTGCAGTGCTCCATGCCGCGACTTCTCGCTCCGACCCCACCGCCTAGGTATGACTTGGGATTCACCTAACTGGAATGGATGTGAGCAATCACTCGAAGAAGAAAAGACGGTTACTCACCTTTGTAACTGTTGTTCTTCGAGATGTGTTGCTCACATCCATTCCACACCCGCCCTCCTTCCCCACTGTTGGAGTAGCCGGCAAGAAGGAACTGAGGAGCGGGTGGGCCGGCAGGGGCATATATCGAGCGCCATGGCGGCGCCACTCCAGGGGGCGACCTGCCGGCCCACTGGAGTTGCTAGGGTAAAAAGTTTCCGACGAACGTGCACGCGTGGCGCGCACACCTAACTGGAATGGATGTGAGCAACACATCTCGAAGAACAACAGTTACAAAGGTGAGTAACTGTCTTTTCCTAATTGTGGCACATATGGAACCATATTGCTTCCAGGGCTCAGTGTGAGGTGTCCGTGTGTAAAATAATTCTTGTGGAAAATTGGGGCTACAAAAGTACTGGTTTGTTACAGAGAATCTTTTTAATTTCTTGGAATGCCTGGTCACACTGGGGAGACAAAGTGACCTGGGAAGGGACTTTTTATTTATTTTTTAATGAATGCCGTGTGAGGAACTACTGGGCACAAATCACCTATAATATCTCGCTAGTCCAAAAAATGCCCAAACTTGCTTTTTTCCGGAAGGGCTATGTTGTCTAGGGCTTCCACTTTTCTGATCAAGGGGTACACTTTACTGTTCCCCAGCAGATACCCAAGGTATGTGGTCTCCCACTTTCCTCCTGTGCATTTCTTTGGGTTTGCCATTACATTAGTTTGCCGTACAGCCTGAAGAACTTTGGCTAAGACCTTGAGGTGGGTTGGCCCATCCTGACTGTAGATTACTATGAGAGGCAAGGTGAGAGAGGTAATATCTTTTATTGGACCAACTTCTGTTGATGAGGGAGACTAGCTTTTGAGCTACACAGAGTTCTTCTGCAGATCTGGATAAGGTACTCTGAGGGTCACAGCTAAATGCAAGATGAAACAGATTGTTTAGCATAAGTAATTATGACATGTACTAAGGCAGAGAGTCTCAACCTTCTTCTTTCCAAGCCCCCACCTCCACGCCAACATGCTATAAAAACTCCACGGCCCAGCTGTACCACAACAATTCTTTTTTTTCGGCATTACAGGGTAGTGCCTGCAATTGCCTGGAGTCCCCTCCACAAGGGGCACCGCGAAGCTAAGTTGCTCAGGCTTCAGCTTCAGACCAGGTACTGGCGCTCAGGGCCCCGGGCTGCTGTCTTGCATGGTGGGGCTTCAGCTTTCTGCCCTGGGCCCTAGTGAGTCTAATGCCAGCCATGCTTGGTGGACCCCCTGAGACCAGCTTGCATCCCCCCAGTGGGCCCCGGACCCCGGTTAAGAACCACTGTACTAAGATACCACTTAAAGTAGAGTGGCCAATTAACACATCTGCAGCCACTGGATAAAAAGAGACTGACACGGCTACAACTATACTGCAATACTGTAATTACCATGTTGACCCTGTAGGCTGCTGCATAGGGTTGATGCTGCCACAATATCTGGTCCATTAGTCTTTGAAAGGTGGCTGGGACACTGTGCAAACCAAAGTTCATAACAAACTGGAAAAAGGCCTATGGAGGTTGAGAAGGCTTTCTTGACATGGGAGTCAGGGGAGAGGGAGCTCCCAATAGCCCTTTGTTAAGTCTAACATAGGGATTTATCAGTCCTGGTGAGCCAATCGAGCAGGTTGTTAACTCAGGGCGTTGGGTAGGTGTCAAAGTCAGAGTTCGTAGTGATTTGGCAGAAGACAGTGCAGAGTGGAATGGTCCCATCCATATTAGGGATGAGATATACCAGACTACACCAGGGACTTCTCAGCTCCTCAATAATGCCAAGCTATAACATCTCCTGGACTTCTTATATTAACTGGGAACTTAACCCCTCCAGATAGGACTTTTTACTGGACGGGGTCCCAGTTTTTGTATGAATCTGGTGTGTCCTGGAAATGGGTAAAATACATCCCAGTACACCCACACTAGGATCAGTAATTGCTTTCTCTGGCCAGGGGACAGCCTATCACCAAGTGGGACCCCCTTAATCCCTACCTCAATCAATTCTAGTAGCTGGGGTCCTAAATCCTCATCTCCTTCTGATGGTTGGATGAAGAGCTTTTCCTATGCCCTCTTGGGTTTTAACATATTTGCATAGTAGATCTGCCTTGGTCAGCACTGGTTGAGGCAGAAAACCTCATAATCAACTGGGCCTATCCTCCAAAGGATCTCACAGGGGCTCTGCCATTTGGCTAGCAGTTTCAGCTTGGAAAAGAGATGGCTAAGGGGAGATATGACTGAGGTCTATAAAATCATGACTGGTGTAGAGAAAGTAGATAAGGAAGTGTTGTTTACAGCTTCTCATAACACAAGAACTAGGGGTCACCAAATGAAATTAATAGGCAGAAGGTTTAAAGCAAATAAAAGGAGGTATTTCTTCTCGCACAGTCAACCTGTGGAACTCCTTGCCAGAGGATGTTGTGGAGGCCAAGACCACAACTAGGTTCAAAAAAGAATTAGATATATTCATGGAGGATAGGTCCATCAATGGCTATTAGCCAGGGCAGGAATAGTATCCTTATCCTCTGTTTGCCAGAAGCTGGGAATGAGAGGCAGAGGATGGATCAGTTGAGGATTACTTGTTCTGTTCATTCCCTCCGGTGCACCTGGCACTGGCCACTGTTAGAAGACAGGATACTGGGCTAGATGGACCTTTGGTCTGATCCACTAAGGCCATTCTTATGTTCAGTTTGCTCCAAGCTAGGGAGCAATAGAAGGACTCAGTTACCTGGATGGAATACCTTTGTCTTAGATCCCTTATAGTCATAGGCTCATAGACTTTAAGGCCAGAAGGGACCATCATGTAGTTTGACCTCCTGCACATATCAGGCCACAGAACCTCACCCACCCACTCCAGTAATAGACTCATAGTCTCTGGTTAAGTTACTGAAGTCCTCCAATAATGATTTAAAGACAACAAATTACAGATAATCCACCATTTACACTGACTACACCAGGGAGTTGTAATGTAAACCTGTAAGTGACCCCAGCCTCAAGCTGCAGAGGAAGACATAAACCCCAGGGTCTATGCCAATCTGTCCAGGGGAAAATTCCTTCTTGACCCCAAATATGGTGATCAATTATACCTAGAGCATGGGAGCAAGACCACCAGCCAGACATCTGAGAAAGAATTCACTGTAGTAACTCAGAACACTCCCCATCTAGTGTTCCATATTGCTGGGCCTGGCTCTGCTGGCATGGATGAAAAAAACAAAGCACTCCAGCCTTTCCCTCATTTGCAGAACATAGTGGAGAACATTCAGTGAATGGATAGGCTGGGTTTCACTTGACTCCTTCATCAGATCTACAGTACCACAGGGTTGTCTCCCATGGAGAAGTTTGAAAGGGGAGAAGTCAATAGATGCCTGCAGTACTTCTTGTACGGCAAATAAAAGGTAGAGCAGCAACTGATCCCCGTCTCTGGCTTCTGTTCCAATGAGCTTTCTCCACATTGACTTAAGGGTTTAATTAAACCATCCCACTAGGCCACTGGTCTGAGGATGATAGACTGAGGTTTGGAGTAGTTGCACCTTTAAGAGACATCAAAGTAGTTGAAACACTTGAGTCATAAAGTTTGTCCCTGATCAGTGATAGTCTCTGTCATAAACAGACAATAAAGGGTTAAGAAATTCACCTAGCCTAGCTGACACCTGACCAGAGGAACCAATGGCAGGACAAGATTTTTCAAGAGAAAGGAGGGAAGTCCTTCCTTTGTTCTATTCATTAGGTTCTGTGCTGGAGTGAAAAGATCCAGGAATCAACCAGGGCAGTGAGTATTAGAGAAGGAATAAATTAGCTTATGTTTATTTCCTTTTGGGACTTCTTTTGCATAAAAGGGAGATTTAATTTTTTTTTCTTTTGTGTAACTTTAAGATTTTGACCAGGGGGGACTCCTCTGTGTTTTGAATCTGTTGTCTGTAAGATTTCCTTGCATGTTAATCTTAGAGAGATTTTCATTTCACCTTTCTTTTTCTTTAATTAAAAGTTTTGTTTTAAGAACCTGATCGATTTTTCCTTGTTTTAAGATTCAAGGGGTTTGGATCGGTGTTCACCAGGAAATTGGTGGAGAAGTCTCTCAAGGCCACCTAGGGAAGGGTTATAGTACTTGGGAGGGAGATATTTTTGGGGGAACATAGAGTTCCCAAATGACTTTCCCATAAACGTATGTTTAAACCATTTGGTGGTGGCAGCAACCAGATCTAAGCTGGTAATTAAACTTACAGTTTCTCACGCAGGCCCCACATCTGTACCCTAAAATTCAGAGTAGTGGTGAAACCTATGACATGGTGGCAGAGGTGGGATGAACTTCTGAATCCATTACTGTTTGTTTATGACAATCTGAAGGGAGGCCTACCCTGGAAAAGATCTGCGGCAGCTCCCATGTGAAGGTGGAAGGAAAGGGGGTCTCACAGGGGAATGGCCATTGTAGCATAGTCACCTAGTATTAAAATAAATTTCTGGCCCTGGGAACTTTTCTCAAGGCAGCCTACTTTGTCAATCCCCACCATTTTGAATGGGGTTGTTATGGGGGGAGGGAAGAGGGTAGAGAAGAAGAATTAAGGAGCCTGGCCTTGCCACTTTGGGGCTAAATTCTGACAGTCTGGGCAGGACAGACAAATATCTGCTTCTTCTCAAAACATACCTGGCCAAAACAATGAGTTTGGTAGTCGTTAAGCGTCTTTGCCTTACCCAAATGTCTGGCTATTGGGACAGAGTGGAATAGTCTAAACAGTTCTCAGCAAGTGGGTTTGGGAAGCAGGATCTGGATTCTCGGCTCTCATGGGTGAGGTGGTTTTTTCATCCAGTACAGAATTTCATTTCTTAACTCGAATTTGGGAAATTGTTGGGTAGAGTGTCCTATGGTGACTTCCTCAACAATCACAGCGACCTGGTTAAAATATTCTTGGAGGGCCTGAGACTCATGATGGGCAGTGATGAGATCAAAGGTGTTGTCTAGAGAATGGTTGTCCATGGTGGGTAGGGTCTCTATCTCTATGGTTCCATCTCTATAGGTGGAAATTGATAGGGAGACCTTTGGAAGGCCTCTTCCAGGGGATCATCTTCTTGAGATGGATTTCCTCCAGCTCCCGTGGGGCACTCCCAGCACAGGCGCAAGGCTGGTTCAGCCCTTGACAGCTGCCTGGGATAGGAGGCATCAAGTTTCTATTTAGAAGCACAAGAAGATGCTTCCAGTCATGGCCCAGGATTACGGGCCAGGGAAGGTGTTCCGCTACCCCTATTCTGAGATGCCCCATCTGGGTGGCTACTTGTAAAAAAAAGGAGGTGGTTGGGTATGTACACCTTTCCCTATGTATGCAGGACATTTGATTAGGTTCAAGAGACTTGGGTCTTGGTGTAGGAGTGTTTGCCCACAGAGTATGTTAACCTTCCACCTGGCATGGTCCTATCTTGTTGGTTAATGAGAAAGGGTCTTATGACTCCTTCTAAGGTGGGTTTGAGGTCTTACTCTGAAGGAGGAAGTGACACCCAAGATAATTACATCATGGGGCACACTTGCCACATGTGTCCCAGCTGCTCACAATGATAATATTGGATTGAGTCCTCTTGACCCTTGGGCCTTGGAGCCTTGAAGTGCTGGGCCCTTAAGTTCTCCTCAGAGGTAGGAGTTCTGTGCCTTGAGGTGGGGGTCCAGTACCGCAAGCACCTCCTAGCTCCAGAGGCCCCAAAACCGGGCCCAGCTACAATGAGCCTCAAGTGACCACAGGGGGCACTCTTCCAACACTTGAGACCTCTGGTTCCAAAAACCTCTCTGTCATCTCTATGAAATCTGCAATGGTTGCTGAGTTTATACTGCTACTGGGAGAATTTTCTAAATATTGTTCTAAACCAATCCTGTCCAGGAGGTTGCCCATGGTCTTGGTTTCTGGAGTCAGCCAGCAAGTGGCCAAGTCACAGAGCTGTGGGGTGACCACCTGTATACAGCCTGCTTTTGGGAATAGTGTCTTGCAAATCTTCCTCCGATAGATCTTGAGTGATAGTCTGAGCTGATGCAATATGGCAGCCTTCAGGGTGGAGTATGATTGGGCTTTTTCTGTACTTAGGTCCCTGTAAACAGCCTGGGCCTCCCAGTCAGGTAAGGGACAAACCGGATAGCCCAGGAACTCCTTTCCCAGCTGTTGGTGGCCACCACCTGCTCAAACTTTGTCAGGAAGATGTTAGGGTCATTGTAGCTCATCAGTTTGGTTACAGTGGGCTCTGGGAGAGTCTCAGCAGGGAACACCATTGCTGTGTGTGTGTGTGTTGTGGGGTGCTCATCAGACCTTAAACAAACAGCATGGCCACTTCAGCCTGTAACTGCTGATACCTGTCCTGTTTGGCAAGCTGGGCCTCCAGCACGAGCTGCTGGGTGACTAATAAGGCCTCCTGGAACTGATGGTTTCACTCCTTCTCATTCTGTTGCTGCTGTATCATTAATTGTAAAATGTCCTCCATGCCTCCTCTTGGAGGAGGGGAGGTTCAGATCCCCCTGTTGGTACCAAGTATCTAAGAGTGGGCTGCCCCCATACAGCCTCTTGTGGCCCAGGTGCCTCTGATCTGCCCGTTAATCTCCTCAGGTCCTTTTACAAAGACTCCACACACTTGCTTGTCCAATCGCCACTCTCAAAGGGTTTATTTAGACAATGACTTAAAAGTAATACTCAGAGCCCCCAAAAGGGCATGGCCCTTTACTCAGAGCCTGAGTAAGCCGAAGGGTTCCTTCACTGAGTCATTCTCTTTTATTACGAGTTCTAAGGGGGTGGCCTGCATTGGGGTTCTGCTTGCATCTGTCCTGCTTAAAGCTGATTCCCCTGTAGGCTTTCCAGAGTCAGCTTCTTCAAACAACTGCTTCAGCTCTCTTGTAAGAAATCAGCTGTTTGCAATTCCCTCCCCACACCAGATCTCTCTAGTTAGCTCATTTAGCAAGCGTACTCTGGGCTTCAGGTCTCTGGCAAGCAGCTCTCTCACTCCCTTTGGTCTCTCACAGTTGCTCACTTTGGACACTAGAACGTTCTACCATTAGTATTCGGCCACTAGAAATCCCTTGTCCACAGTGTAACATTTGTATTACTTAATGACCTAGAAACTCAAAAATGTTCAGGGTGGTAGTAGGAAACTGTTGTCTCATGGTTTAAAAAAATGTGACCAAGACAAGGATATAAATGCCCTGAACTACAGAACAAAGGTTGACTTTTCAATCCCTGGGGCTATAGTCTGTCTACACATTTATACTTCGTAAATATTTATTTTATTATAACCAGTGAGAAGAGGATTTTAGGGGTCCCATGAATCCCTTATTCCCACTAAGAATGAAAGCAAGCAATCTACAGGGAAAGTGGTGACCCCCATAAACTGTCAGGGGTCATCACCCTCTCTGAAGTCAGCTTTGCCTGCCATTGTTCTCCATGGGAGAGTAGCTGTGGCCATTTGGGAAAAAAGGCATCTTTGCTAAGGACATTTTTGGTTTCATTCCCACTAAGAATAGGAGATGACACCCATTTTGAAAAAAGGCAGTTTCAGGGAATTCTTTATCAGCCCCTGCAAATTTCTTTTTAAAAACTACCTGCTGCTCCAGATTGACTCAGCAGGCACAGGGGAAATTCAGAGTGGAAATAAGGAGTTTGGGGCACAGGAGGAAAGAATGCATTTATCTACAGTGGGAATTTTAGGGAAGGTGGCAGAGGGAACTGGTCTGTGTATAAGTAGGGTAACACGGAGTTCAAGAACCGGAGGAAACTGTGTGCTCTGGGTCCTTTGTGCTGCTTTAGAAATTCCCAGATAAAAATTTGTGTTAAAGCAGTACATATCAATAATGTATGAATAAAAACATGACTGGGCTGTTGTATCTACCCCCAGAGTAAACATTACAAACCCAGCAAATTCAAACTTATGGTTAAACTTAGCAACTGCGAACTTCCTTAAGCTATGAAAATGCGTAGTTAGGGCATTCAAACAGCCTTAGCTCTGCCCTTTAGAAGAACATAAAAGAAAAATCTAACATCTTTTAAAAATAGTTTAATGTAATCTAAGACTAGAATTACTATTTTTCATTCATCGTTGTATAGTTATTCCATGGCATCACGGCAGGGCAGAGTTAGGTTTGTTTGTATTTGTGCATTTCAAAACCTTAACATGTTTGAATTTCATTTAAGTATAACCTTAGTTCTGAATCTGCTGAGTTTGTAAAGCTGGGTTTTGCAATACTTACACTATCCTCATAATGTACCCTTAAATCACTGAAATGTTCTCAACCTTAACTTCAGTTTCTTATGCTTTTATCTGTGAATATATATATTCTGTCTCATTTTCTTTACTTATTTACTTTTTGTATTTTACATTGCCAATATATTTATAGGACAATGTTAATTGGTAATAACCTTAATCTGGACTGTTAAATTTTTCAATTTTAGGCATGTTTTCCACAGAATAAACTGTACTTTCCTCTTATAAGGACTATTGTAGTATTCTGCAATTTTTTTTAAGAATGCAAAGTCTTCAGTGGGGGACACTGCATTCTGTTCTGATTGCACAGCATCTAACATGTTGTGAGAAATTACTGGAAAGAAAGAAAGATTACTGTGTGTTTTGGTCTACTATGGAGTATACTGCAGGGTTCATTATTTTCTCTCCCTCTCTCACATACACAATTTTTATAAATATATATATAAATTCAGCTACAGATTTTATTTAGCCCACTAAACAGTTATTGCCTCATGAACAAGAAGCAAACTAATAGTAGCTGAAAGCCGCTGCTGCGTAGGTATAATTTTGTAAAGTCAAATGTGTAAAAAAGCTGAAAATGGTGAGAATCTAAAACCAGGGCAGTAATAGATCATAAATCCCAGTGAATGTGGTGATATCTAAGCAAAAAGAGCTCTTATCCACACTTGTCGCTATTTCCATTGTTTCACATTGACTCAGACATTCTAGCCTTTAGAGCAGTGGTTCTCAACCAGAGGTACACATATCTCTGGGGATATGCAGAGGTCTTCCAGGGGGTACATCAATTTATCTAGATATTTGCCTAGTTTTACAACAGGCTACATAAAAAGCACTAGCAAAGTCAGTACAAATTCAACTTTCATACAATGACTTGTTTATACTGCTCTAATACACTATATGCTGAAATGTAAGCACAATATTTATATTCCAATTGATTTATTTTATAATGATATGGTAAAAATGAGAAAGTCAGCAATTTGTCAGTAACAGGGTGCTGTGACACTTCTGTATTTTTATGTCTGATTTTGTAAGCAAGTAGTTTTTAAGTGAGGTGAGACTTGGTATATCCAAGACAAATCAGATTCCTGAAAGGGGTACAGTAGTTTGGAAAAGGTTGACAGCCACTGCTTAAGCCTGATGTTTGGGGTTACTCAGTGTGCTGATTCTGGTGATTTGTGTGAGGGTCATGTTGTGTGGACATGCACATTTGGTGAATGAGGGATGTTCGCTGTGGTGAGGGACTATACGTTTGGGATCACTGTGCATGCTGCTTTGTGCCTGGCAGGGTGTGCTCAGAGCTAAGTATTTTGTGCATGGCTGTTGGGCCAAATAATCCACCATCTTTGCAATTAGATGGCCAATGAAATAGTTGCAAATAGTTAGCTGTAGATTAAGGGTGGTGATTAGTTGAGTTACCTCAGATAACACAATGGTCTAGGATTCAGCATGGCATAGATACATGCCTTACTGTAGTTGTATTTCTACATGGATGTAATTTGTAAAGTCAAAATGGTGGAAAATTAAAAAAATTGGATGGTATCAGACCGCAGAATCCAGTGATGATTCAACCTGGTGATATTTTGAACACAGAGAGCTCGCAGCCATGCTCGAAGCTGCTTCCATCACTTCACACCAACCGGACAGACATTTTAGACTTCAGATTGACACAGAGTGACAATCCTTGGAATCTTATTATATAGATGCCCAGTTCCTGCTCAGACTTGTGTGTACACTTAACTGTATTCACTCTGAGCAGTCCCAGTGAAGATCCCATCTTGCAAAGACATATCCATGTGCTTAACTTTAAGCAGGTGAGTAGTCCCAATTACTCATATGACCCTCACATGCTTACAAGTTAAACATGCATATAAGTGCATGCAGAATTGAATCCAAAATATTCTTTTGTAAATAAAATATTGATCTTATTCTGTCTAGTTTTTCACTCCTTTGAAACCCTAACAACGAAGGCATAACCATAAATGTAAAAGCAAAGTAGGCTACAGCCAGTATGGCAGTATGTCAGGTAAACAGATACAGCTGCTTAAAAAAAAATGGGAGCCACTGTGTAGAATAGTATAAGAACACAGAACATTAAGAAGTCTAATCCAGTAATGCATAAAGGATAGCCAGCGGTTATTTCCAACAAATTAATTTAATTGGCTGTACTACAGTAGCAAGAAAAAGCCATTTACTGTTCCTGAGGGAGAAGAATTGAAAGTAACTGAAGGAAAGTACAGAAAATCTACTACAGATCTAATGTTTCTCCAGAACGCACTGTTTACTGCATTACCTAATTGCAACTGCAATTTTACATACTAATGTGTTGTCTTGTATTGTACTGGAAGTTTCAAAAAATTACTTGATGCACCTATGTAATTAAATATGGCCTTTTCACAACCTATTAGTGAAATTAATGCTAATCTGACACAATGTCAAATTACTCCTAAGGCAAAATGCTCTTATCTTCATATTAATTTGATAATAACATCTCTGCATATTCCAAATACCATGCAAATGCTTCCTCTCAGCCTTCTGTACTAGGAAGGATTCTTATCTTTTCAATGTGTTCACAAAGCATTTGTTTCTTGATAGAAAAGGGAAAAAAAACCTCATTCCATGTTTCTGCCTGCAAATGCATACACGCATGTTCACGTTTATATACATGGGAGGGCTTGTTTAAGTCAATGGGACTGCTTACCTACACGGAATTAAGCGCATATTTGCAGAACTTTGGCTTTAGGATCAAATCCTGCAGCAGCCATGGGTGGAAGGAAATGTTGGGAAACTTTCGCATGTGTTGAAGACAAAGATATACACCTGAGCAGGTGGCAGCCTTTATTCCTTATCCTGATTCAAGTGCTTATCTCAGCTTATTTTTCAACTTGGTAGGAGTCATTGGTCATGTCCTAAATAAATGCCTGAGTCCAAAGCTATAAACAGACAAAAGCCCAGTTGGCCCAACATTCATAGATTCATAGACTCTGGGACTGGAAGGGACCTCGAGAGGTCATCGAGTCCAGTCCCATGCCCTCATGGCAGGCCCAAAAACTGTCTAGACCATCCCTGTTCACTTTCTGTTTCCTTCTCCCCTTTATGCAACTAAATACCAGTTTTGAAGTCAATAGAACTCCCTGCAGGCATAATTTTGAAGGATTGGGGGCACAAACTTGGGGAGAATAGTTTGTGAGCCAGGAGTGTATGTGTAGTGCAGAAATTTGAGCAGGATACACAGCAGTGGTTAATTTGTGGCAGGGATTGCCAGGTCTGAACCCCGGCACCTTGAGACTTGGCAGTTCATAGTCCCGGCACCTCTGGACTTGCCGCATCAGTTATGAAAGCAAAAAAAAAAAGATTCAGTCCCAGCACCTAAATTTCTTGAGCCCCAACATCCCTTTCATTACAAATTAAGCACTGATGCAGGGCAACAGGTCCACACCAGTAGAGTCTCTTTGCACTGAAGTGCACTTTCTATTCTGCATAAAGCAGCTCATTTTTTCGGGATTGTCTCTTCATGATGCTAAAATTATTATGGTTTTCGAGTCTGGAGCTGTGTGAAATGCTAGTAACAAAATCCAAAACAACACAGAAAGTCAGTGTGGAGTTTCAGGCTCAGTTACAACATTGAAAGAAAAAGCAGGGTCATTGACCGAGCTGAGATGTGCATGAACAAAAACAAACCTAGACCCAGTTTTGAGTAAAGAAAAGAAGGCCTTGTCATTAAGGGACTGAAGTTTAATGCAAGAGATTTGAGTTCAGGTTTTTGATTCTGCCACATATCTCCCGTATTACCCCAGTCCTTCTGTCCCCGATTCAGAGATCCATCCCTGTTCAGTGCTTTTCTGAACAGTGGCAGATTTAATCATGCACTTAAATGCATCCCTGAACTGGAGCCTCTATACCTGTAAAAGGAGAATGCTGCTTCCCTATCTCACGATGATACAAGGGTAGGATCATTAACTAACGCAAGGTGCTCAGATACGCTAGTAATAAGCAGATAGAAGCTGGCCAGTTTATGTTTTTGCATGAGAATCATGTGAAATTCTGTTTCAGCTTTACTTTGAAACTTTGGCTTTGTTTAAACTTGAAACAAAAATTGAAACTTAGGGGACCTAGATTTCAACTAAAGAAAATAGTTGCACAAACCCAGCAACATGAAACCACTGACTTATCCATAAAGCAGCTTTATTAAAACCCTCTTGCTCTCTGTGTCTTCTTCAGATATGAGCTCTCAGCTGAGCATAAAGATGTATATCTCAGTATGCCTCTGAGTTTTAACCAAGTGCGTTTTATTTCTGGAAAACTGGGTTGCTGTATGCAAACAGAGGTTCTTCTTAATTGGAGTTAATTGAGGAAGATCAAGGAAATTGAATTTGTTTAAACAAAGCAAAGTTATAATAGTTTTCTGGGTGAGCAAATGAATGCTTGGTATATACAGTAAAGACATGAAAGTGGAAGCAAATTAAGGTTGACACTTCACCTCAGTCTGCTCTAATATAAAATGGTCTAATAAGTCTGATTTGTGCTGTCCTTTTCATAGAACATGCTAAATTTGAACGAGAGATGGACCAAAGGTTCCTTTTTTAGGGCCCCCCAAATGTTTTCTTTGTGTGGCAAATGGCCCTGCTTTAGCCCATTTCTAGTTTAAAAATACTATAACACTCAGCTCAAGGGGTTTTACTGCTGAAACTAGATTACCAGGCCTGTTAGCTTGGACACAGTAGCAAACCACTTTACATGGTGTCAAGTATCAGAGGGATAGCCGTGTTAGACTGGATCTGTAAAAAGCAACAGAGTGTCCTGTGGCACCTTTAAGACTAACACATGCATCTGTTAGTTTTAGAGGTGCCACAAGACTCTCTGTCACTTTACATGGTTCATTCACTAGCGGGGGACAAAAACATCTTTGACTAGTGTGTTAGAGTACCAACAGTCTAATGTCTAACATTTGGCCAGCATTTCACTGGAGCAAGAAGACTGCAAAATGCATCAGTTGGTTCTATCTCACTTATAGAGAACAATGAACCAAACTTGCATCCTGTACACATATCACTTCCCCCCATTTTAGTGAAAGCTCCACTGCCCATAAATGATACAACATCAAATCAAAGTTTCAGTGCTTTAACATTATTCAAAATAGCTGAAAAAAGTAACATGCCTAGCTTAACCAATTCCAATTACTTGACTTTTATATTTCATCCTTTGCTCCCTCCATTGTCTGTAACATACATTGTCCTATTTAGCCCCCAGTCATGTAATCTGATTCATTGCAGGTGAACACTTCTAGTTTTGTGGAGTTCTATTGACGGTATTGGCCCTTGCCACAGTTCCACCTCTGAGGATCAGCTACATCACTGAAGCCTTAGATTGTCAGACCTTTAGGGTGAGAACCTGTGGTAGGATTTTCTAAAGCACTTAAGTGACCTTGGAGCACAAATCTCATTGAAAGTCAACAGGAAGTGCACTCCTCCTTCACTAAGCTGCTCTAAATTTCCACCCCATGGTGTCTTATATTGTAGGGCCCAGATTCTGTGTTCCCCCTCTCCGGATGTACAGGACAGAAGGTAAAACCCAGGATGAGGGGGGAAGGGAGTGGCTTTAAGCCATGTGGATTCTGTATGCTCAAATTTACAGCAGCTTCCCTATAAACTGTTCTGCAGCCCAGCCCAGCTACAGCCCTTTATGCTATGACCATTCCCCCATGCCATTTACACCAGGAGCTCTGAGGGAGATAGTTTAGGGCTTCTTTATGACTTCAGAACAGGGTATAGGAGCCAAAGTGGGTTCTAGAATCTGGAGCTATGTCTATAAAGTGCCCTGCATACATTCTAGCATTTTAGGAATTAATAATAATGAAGAAAAACGTTTTTCTGCCATGACATTAGACAACTTGTTTCTTTATATTTTCACCGCAGGGCACTGTACAGTACATTAGGGGAGCAACAATCCCATACACTTTGTCCTATGGCTCCAGAACTCAATATTAGGAGACCTGCATTTAAAGAGTAATAGAAAAATCTATTCCCATTTGAATTTATACAGTAATAGTCTCAAATATAATCTGCTGAGACAGATCCAACTGAAAGAGCAAGCACAGTCCTATACTTCATGTTCTAAGGCCTGGAACAGAAAATTTGATACCAGTCAATATCTGATCATTAATAATTACATAATTATTAACAGAGAGGGGATAAAGTGGCTTTCTGTTTTATTTCTTGAAGAAAAAAGTGTGATAGGATATTCTAGCACCTAGCCATAAAGCAGTTCTGTGGCCAACGTGTCAGACTATTATACAGTTTTACATATCCTTTTTAAATGCTGAACATGAGTTGAGAAAATGGTGGAAAATCTGTACATACTTAAAGCCATGCAGTTCCAAATCAATGTGTAAGTTTTTACTCATGATTCTCTTGTAGTATTTTAATAGGTGCTAAATTTAAATCTAGCTAAATCTCTGTGCACCTTTTGAATGTATATTCCAAAGACAGATTAAAGAAAAAGTTTGAGAATTGAACCTACAAGACCTTTTCACATGGAACTCTCATTGTCTTCCGTGGGAATTAAGGGCCTGGTTTAAAGTCCACTAAAGCCAATGGGAGCCTTTCCATTGATTTCGGTGGGCTTTGAATCTGGCCCTAAATACATGGAGGGTTTGCATAAGTGGGACCTTAAAAGCAAATATTAAAATGCCTGAAGAAACTGTAACTTTTTGCATTCAATCAGATAAGGGCTGGAAAATCTATACTGTGCAGGTGGGGTGGGATATCAAACCATTTGCCAACAGGAGCCTCAGCAGAGCAGGAAAGGATTGCATGTGAGATGTTCAAAAGCACCAAAGGGAACTCGGTGTTGAACTCTCCTGGACTATCAAAATCTCCATTAAAAATCTTCCCCAAATACCCTGGAAGTTTAACTAACTTCTTATCCTTTGGATGTAATTCCTCCAATAGACAGCTGGCAGTGCATACCATAGGGACAGTGCAATGATGTAGCCTGTATTTTAAAATATTTGTTGTATTATCATAGTGCCATGAGATCCCCATAGAGATCAGAGTTTCATTGTTCTATTATTCAAAAAATAAATACCAAAGCTGCCTGCTAAGATAGGAAATAAACTGGCATCTCCTGAGAAAGGCAAGTGTTATATACAAAACAGCAACCCTAACATGGTGTTTACTGCACACAAACGATGAAGAAGCCAAAGGCAAAATTAGAAGACCTTGAACTATTGAAAACACGCCCAGCTTTTTCCTAGTTGCCATATAACTGATTGACATGTTTTCTCCCAACAGGCACGTGCTCAGCTTTTCCTGAGAGACTGGAGCATCAAGCATTGATTTTGAGGAAACCTCCTATACTTTTGATCCAGCAGTAACAGTGACAGATGCCAAAGAGATAGATTTGGTCTGTGAGAGAGGAAATAATTTTATTTGTAAAACCTGCCAATGCCAAACTCAGGATGCCGCACAACACAGAAATATTATATACAAAACACACCCATGCCTCTTAAAAACCAACGGAGAGGCACATATGGATCAGGTCAGACCGAACCCAGGCCGGATTATTTTCACATTGAAGTTAAATGATGAGGCCTTTAGCCAAGGACTCTGAATGTTTGGCTGAACAGTGCCTGCTATAATTGGACCTCCTCCTCCCATTATGGCCAGAGTTTTTCAAACACGACTACAGTTTAACAAATAAGTAATGATGAAGTCACAGAAATGACACATACATAATTCTGGTAGGGCAGTATTTTTCACGTGAAACTTTGATTAAAAAAATGGCATCATTAGACAATGAAAATCGTGTTTTTTTTAATGAAAGTTTTCATGAAGTGTCTCTCTTTTGTGAAGAAAAAGAACAAAATCCTAGAACTGTTTTTGGGTTTTGAAATGAAACTTTTTCATTTGTTCCCCACTTCTCTTCCTTTTTGCCCTTTCCTTCCTTATTCCTTCTCACCCCACCTTCTTTTCCTCTTTCCTGACCAAAGGATGTATTGGGTTTATGGGGCTTCAGCCTGCAAGAATTCAAACCAAACATGTGGACACATTCCCTTCATTGTAAAACCGCTGAGTTTGACAAAGATCTGCTTGTGTCACTTCCGAGGCAAAAACTGCTCAGCATGGCACCTACCGTTGAATGACATGTGACTAAATTTTCATCCAGGGTCATGTACTGCCTATCTCTGAAATCATGGATTCGCACCTGTTTTATTTCCATATACACTGACAGAAAAGAGCTTCTGTCTGGCTGGAAAGAAGTCTTTTATTTTAGATTAAGCAAACAAGAAGAGAAGTCTCCAGGCGAGAGCACCTACAATGTGTTTGTGTCCTTTGAAAGAGTCTGCACTAAACACAAAATGGCTGCCTGTCTTTAGATATTTAAATATGGAATGCAAATAGTGGCATAGCTAAATACAACACATCATGGGTTTTGTGTGTGTGTCTGTGTGTGTGTCTGTGTCTGTGTGTGCTCTGCAGATTGACAGCCTGCCTCATTCAGTGCCCACTAAAATCAACTGAAAGACCATGGGACTGTGAAAACAAATGGCAATGGCAATTTTAAGTAAGTAACAGAAGCAGCATGTTTTGAATGCCCAGCGTGAAAAGTGCTGAATTGTTTAGGTGCTGAGCAGGGAGGGGAGAATATTCTAAAAATAATCAGTTTATAAAATTTCATAACATGAAGCAAGTTTAATCTGTGACTTCATGACTCCAGTGATAAAAACATCAGTTGTACTAATATGTCACAAAACTAGACACAAATTGAAAGAGACTACACTCTCCATTATCTGAAACTCCCCTGGTAATGGAAAATTATTGTTAAAGACAGTTGCTAATATGCCTTGCTCTGAATTTATCTATGGGAACCAATACTTTTTATTACCAGCTAAAATGAGCGTTTTAGTCATTCGGGGCTACATCCTGTACTTTCACAGTCAATAGAAGTTTTGCCAGTGACTTCACTGAAAGCAGGATGGCATCAGAGGGCTTTGTATTGCTCTTGAAATTTCTGGGGAACTCATTATTGTTACATTAATTCAAATAAATAATGCTAAAAAAACATGCCCAGAAGGATAAAACCCAAAACATGAGGTTTTATAAAAACAACCAACGTAATAAGGGGCAGATTATTTCACATCTGCTTACTGTGGAGTTTCTTGCACCCTCCTCTG
The DNA here is from genome assembly GCF_007399415.2 of Gopherus evgoodei. Taxonomy (NCBI): domain Eukaryota; kingdom Metazoa; phylum Chordata; order Testudines; family Testudinidae; genus Gopherus; species Gopherus evgoodei. The sequence goes on from NC_044322.1 coordinate 13,914,588, forward strand.
TGAAAATGGTATTGGCCCCTGTCAGAGACCGAATACTGGACTCCGTGAATCATGGGCTTTACCCGGCAAAGCTATTCCTATGAGCGCAATATACTGTTATTAAAGTTCATAAAGAGAAATATCTACAGTGGGTTCTGCTTCTCACATCTCCCAGGGTTGGTAACTTTTACTTCTTGTGTTTTGTTGCTGTCTGTATGCTGGTTTGCTGCTATCCCAACGCTTTATCTTCGGTTAGTGCAGGAAGATGGGGAAGCGTTAATATAAGCTGAACTTGTCTTTGGGCTATGCAAAACCTATGGCCACATCTCACCTTTGACTCTGAGAAACCATAACTGCAACGAAAAGCCATGAAAATGTAACTGATATAAATTTCTAAAATATGATCACAAGGGCTGAAAGGAAAGTTTCTAGGATTCAATTCTGAAAGAAGCTGAGGGAAGGGTCAAGAACAGTGGCATAGGTAGGCTAGGAAAACTGGGTGGGCCCAGCTTTGGGGTAGGTGGGCAATGACAGGGAGGACCGCCTCCCCCCAGAGGGGTAGGACAGTTTGTGGGGCTCTGGGCCTGGACAAGTGGGGGTCCTTCCCCACCCTTCCCACCTGCAGCCCCTCCCACACTCCTGCCAGGAAGTGGCGTCCGGATGCTGGGGCTTACCGTGCTTCACACGTCCAGCGCTCCTGCTGGGGAAGGGGTTTGCCCCACTCCACCTGCCTGGCACTCCCCCCCACCCAACATACACTTTTTAAAAAATAGTAAATTATTCAGTTAAGATGGCAGGATAACCCAAAGAATTGCCTTGCTGATCATCCTCTTATCTGTCCTAACCAAGGCCGGCTCCAGTTTTTCTGCCGCCCCAAGCAGCGCAAAAAAAAAAAAGAAGTAGTCGCGGCAGCGCGATCGCACTGCTCCACTCTTTGGCAGTAATTTGGCGGCAGGTCCTTTGCTCCAAGAGGGACCGAGGGACCTGCCGCCTAATTGCCGCCAAAGACTCGGACATGCCACCCCAATAGCGGCTGGAGAGCTTCCCCTTGGTATTGGACACCCCAAGCACCTACTTCTTTAGCTGGTGCCTGGAGCCGGCCCTGGTCCTAACAACCCTGTGCCCCACTGTAGGATGTGTAGTAAGGGTGCATGGGAATTGTTACACTCAAAGTGCATGTGGTAGTGAAGCAAAAAGGTAGGAAAAATTGATTTCCAGGCCTGCTCAAAATTAATAGATTCCAAGAGCAGAAGGGACAATTGTGATCATTTAGTCTGATCTCCTGTATAACACGGGCCATAGAATGTCCCCAAAATAATTCCTAGTATACATCTGTTGGCCAAACATCTAATCTTGATTTTAAAATTGTCAGTGATAAAGAGTCCACCATGATCTTTGGTATATTGTTCCAGTTACCCACAGTGTTAAAAATTTATGCTTTATTTCGAGTCTGAATTTCTCTAGTTTCAACTTCCAGCCATTGGATGGTGTTATACCTTTCTCTGCTAGACTGAAGAGCTCATTATTAAATATTTGTTCCCCATGTAGGTACTTACAGACTGTAATTAAGTAACCTCTTAATCTTCTCTTTGTTAAGCTAAATAAATTGAGGTCTTTGAGTCTATAAGACATGTTTTCTAATCCTTTAATCATTTTTTCAGTCAGTGCTTCCCAGGTTGGAGTCTCCCATCCTGTAAGTATGGCCTACATTCTTTGTTCCCAGATGTATACATTTAGATTTAGCCCTTCTAAAACACATATTGTTTGCTTTTGCTGAGTTTGCCAAGAGAGTGGATCACTCTGGATCAGTGACCTGTCCTCTTCATTATTTATCACTCCCCCAATTTGTGTGTCATCGGTAAGCTTTAACAGGGACGATTTTATTTTTCTTCTGTCATTAATAAAAATGTTAAATAGCATAGGCCAAGAAAAGATCCCAGTGGACTACACTAGAAACATAGTTGGTTATGTTGATTCCCCATTTACAAGTGCATTTTGAAACCTATCAGCCAGCCAGCTTTTAATCCATTGAACGTGTGCCTTGTCAGTTTTGTATCTTTTCTAGTTTTTTTTATCAAAATGTCATGTAATACCAAGTCAAACACATTAGAGAAGTCTAAGTACATTACATCAACACCTTTATCAACCAAACTTGTAATCTCATTAAAAAAAAGATGTCAGGTTAGTTTGACAGGATCTATTTTCCATAAACCCATGTTGATCGACATGAATTACATTACTCTCCTTTTTTATTAATCGAGTCCCATATCACCCACTCCATTATCGTGTCTGGGATTGATGTCAGACTGACAGGCCTATAATTATCTGGGTCATCCTGTTTACCTTTTTAAAATATTGACACAACATTTACTTTCTTCCCATGTTCTGGAGCTTTCCCAGTGCTCCAAAACATGCACAGGCTGGCTCTGAAGGAGGATGATACAACAATCAACAAGAACCATGGCATCTTGCACGTCTTCAGCTCCAGATAGGAAGGATCAATCTTCTTGTTCAATATAATTTTGTCTGATATGATTCTTTGTGCAGTTATTTATTATACTATAAATAAGCCATAAATGATATTCCTATGTAATACTTAGTCCTGACATGAGTTCAGGGGACTGGACTAGATGACCTCTCGAGGTCCCTTCTGGTCCTTTGATTCTATGATTTCTAAGGCTTGAGTTTTTCCCAGACAAGCATAATTCTAATTTTCTTTAAATCATATTCAGAATTAATTGTGTCCCTACCCCTCTCTACATTGTGTCCTTCTACTGATAAAGCATCTATCATTGTGGTATCTCAACGCCCAGCTTGGAGGGAGGTTCAAAGACCTCCCCAGTATCAAGGCAACCTCCTATTCCCAATTCCTGATCCTCTGCAGCCATCTGGAGCATAGTGAATGGGATTAAAATCTACCTCTTTCCATCACTCTAGGCACTGGCAGATGGTTCTGGAATCAGGGGGGATTTAAACACTTTCACATTGCCACTGGCACAAATGCACTCAAATCAGGGAAGCATAAGAGAGAAGAGAATGCATAAGGCAGAAGAGAATGTGTTTGGTGGGGAGGGGAGACAAAAACAAAGGAAAGGGGAAAGATCAAAAGATGAAACAAAAGGAGAAAAGCAGAGTGTTGCCAACTCACAGTTTTATTGCAAGTTTTGCCACATTTGGTGTTTTTCTTAGATCTCCAGCTCCTGGAGTGAGGTGATTAAATTAAAGAGAAAATCTCTTGTAAACAAAAAGAATTAAAAAAGAAGAAGAAAAGCATTTTTGGTTGCAGAATCCAGAGGGCAAATAAAAGGCAGCAGCAACTTTCATCATCTTTAAAATCTTATAAGTCAACCCTCTCGCCAGTCATAATTTTTGAATGTTTGGGGTCTGAAATCCCTGGGGGACGAGGGGTAAACAATTCAGGGGAAAGAACATGAAGGAACAGTGTGGAAGGAAGCATGAAGAGGGTCGTGGGAGAAGTCAACTAATAAGGGATTGGGAGTGATGTTGCAGGTGAAGAAAAGTGGGTTAAAGGTAGTATCAGTTTAATGTATCTAAATATATGCAATGAAGAAGAAAATGGGATCTGGTTTTCAAAGATTCTTGCTTTCCAGGTCCAGTAACTGTACAGGAAAAAGTTCTGATACAAATATTGGCTCTCAGAATGAGTCTCAGTCACATAATAATCAAAACATACAGTTAGGTTCTTGTGATGTCTTTCATCTATTCAGCTATTTCCTTCCAAAATTGTTGAAATATTAGGCATAGGCTTATGTTTAATTGATACTAGAACCTGGAGTATCTGGCTTGAATTCAACACAGCCTGGGAATGTGCCAATGGCTCAAAGTTGTTACCATCTGTTTGGCAGTTTAGTGACCTCTTATACATGAAATGGGTAGAAAATCTCTGTTTAGATGCCCAAACTGCAAATTATACTATTGCTGTTGGAACAAATTTGCATTGATCGTTGGCAGTTTCAGCAGAACAAGACCTATCTAGCTAAGTTTTCTTATCCTCTGCTCACCCTTGTGGCCTGTAACGTTTAAATACTCAACACGAGCAGTCCATGCAGACACCTGATTTTCCACTTTTCTCCCTATGTTCCGAGGCAGGGAGAATTCTCTCTGTTCTTGTACTGGAGGGGCAGCCTGAACTATACTACCCGTGATCCCCACCTCCCGAGGTAGAGCTGCACTGGGAGGACAGATTTGGGAAGCTTGAACTGCTGCTGTCCATCTTGTATCTCTCTTTTTGAGGCGTATGGATCTGGGATTCTGGTTTGGTTTCACTTCTAACTCTGAAAAATCTTCTTTACAGTTAAAAAAAAAAAAGGCTTGATTTTTAACACGTTTGGGCAAATCCAACTCCCACTGAAGTAATTTGGAGCAGGGGTTCCTCTGAAGAGAAAAAAAATAGGCCGGAGTCCGCATAAAGCATTTTGTGTACAGAAGGATCAAATGGCTCGTATTTCCAAGAATACCACTCTGGTTGAGAGGGATACAAGCCTAGAAATGGGCAAAGAAGATCTTAATGAGGAGGCAGCCTGACTTCTCCATTTATAATCAAATGTTCTGTCCCTGCAAGAAATCAGAACAATTCTAAGGATGATTTTGAAGTCCCTACAGGAGAAAATTAAACAAATCTGCAAGACTGTCCTCACTGGAGATTTAATATTGGAAACTTTGGTGTGTATGCACTATTACTATGCCTGGAAAATGTGCAGATGTGAGCTTTTTCTCCCTCTCCACCTCTGAATTCTGATTGCAGGAGGGGAGGAACTAGCCATTTTGAAATGAAGATGCTTCAAGCATGCCTCAAGCCCCTTCTTGCTGATTTGCATTACAGGCAAAGGGAATCAGCAATGAGCAGGCCAGTCCAAAAGAATGCAGCGTTCACATACATCGTCTTCTTGTTTAATCGATGCATGTTGTTTAACAACAAATACTCTTGTAACCATTTACACTGGACACTGCAAACCCCAGAATGACGGAATCCAGAGATAGAAATGATTTAGTAGGTCATGTTATTCCTCTTCTTACCAATGCAAGATTCTTCCCTACAGTACAGTGCTGGAGCAGTGAGACTTTCATCACTTCCACTGGGAAATTATTCCACAGGCTAACACATCTCATGGTGAGAAAGTAAGTGTTTTCTCATATTCAACTGAGATTTTCCCCTCACAGTTTCATGCCACTTCTGTTATAGCAAAAGGGGAATATGTCTAGTATATGCTGCTTTACCTTCTGCTGTGGTTCCCAATAGCAATCAAAGAATGAGCACTTTTCTTTTAAAGATCCCAAAGAGCTTGGACAAATATTAATTAGCAACACAACTCTGTGAGGTTGGCATCTAGATACTGTGGGGATTAGAACAAGATGGATAAGAGAGCATTATAAATAAAGGGGGTCAGAAAATGGTTTTTTTGTTCATGAAAAAAGTCAATGAAAAATTAAAAAAAAAGAGGTGGTCGGCGTGCAGGCTCTGGGTGGCGTTTACCTCAAGCAGCTCCCAGAAACAGTGGCACATCTCCCTCCAGCTCCTATGTGAAAACACATCTAGGCAGCTCTGAGCACTGCCCCATCTGCAGGTGCCACACCCACAGCTCCCATTGGCTGTGGTTCCCGGCCAACAGGAGCTGCAGAGCCGGGGCTTAGGGTGTTGTCAAAAACTCCAGGTGGTTTTGGAAGAAAAAATGTGCAAAATTTTCTGTAGAGTGTGGACACTTTTTGGAAAGAAAAAGTTAAATTATTCATACCCCCAATTTTCCATTGAAACAGTTTTCAGTGGAAAAATTTCAACCATCCCTAATCATAGCGCATTAAATTCTCCCTGAAGAAATGGATCACTTTGAGAAGTGACCTTGCCGAAGTTTCACAGAGAACCAGTCGCAAGCCTGGAATAAAACCCAGGGCTCCCGACTCATAATCTGCTTCTCTAACTAAAACAGGGCAAAGGCAATCTGAGGCCCCTGTACCCTAGCCCTTACATAGAGGACACAGGGCCCCCAAAGAGGCAGGGGCAGCAGCATGGGGCATCCTTCTCCCTTCAGGAATGGCAGTAGGAATCTCCTCTACCAGTGGGATAGGCCAGGATAACTGACAGCAGATGGATCATACCAGCTTTTGTGTGTGTGTGTGCGTGCGTGCGTGCGTGCGTGCGTGCGTGTGTGTGTGTGCTGGTACCACTTTACTCTTCTACTAGTGACATACAGAGGCTTCTTGTGGGACAGTGGCAAAGTAGGGTTGTCAGGTGTCCAGTTTTCAACTGGAATACCCAGACAAAAAGAGACTCTTGCAGCTCCGTCAGCATTGCTGACCAGGCTGTTAAAAGTCTGGTCAGCGGAGCAGAGGGCCTAAGCCAGGCTCCCTGACTGCCCTGACTCTGTGCAGCTCCGGGAAGCAATGGCATGTCCCCCCTCTGGCTCCTACGTGTAGGGACGGCCAGGGGGCTCCACACGCTGCCCCATCTAAGCCCTGGCTCTGCAGCTCCTATTGGCCAGGAACCACAGCCAATGGGAGCTGTGGGTGTGGCGCCCGCAGATGGGGCAGTGCTCAGAGCTGCCTGGATGCGTTTTCACATAGGAGCTGGAGGGAGATGTGCCACTGTTTCTGGGAGCTGCTTGAGCTAAGCGCCACCCAGAGCCTGCACCCTGACCTCCTCCTGCACCCCAAGACCCTCCCCTAGCTCTGATCCCCCTCCCACCCTTCAAACCCCTCGATCCCAGCCCAGAGCACCACCCTGCAACCCAAACCCCTCATTCCCAGCCCCACCCCAGAGCCCGCACCCTCAGCCGAAGCCCTCACCTTCTCTCATATCCCAACCCACTGCCTAAGCCTGGAGTCCCCTCTCACACCCTGAACGCCTCATTTCTGGCCCCACCTTGGAGTACGCACCCCCTCCCACACCCCAGCCCCCTGAGCCAGCCCAGTGAAAATGAGCAAGTAAGTGAGGGTGAGGAGAGTGAGCGACAAAGGGAGCGGGGAATGGAGTGAGTGGGGATGGCGCCTCAGAAAAGGAGTGGGGCCTCAGAGAAGGGTGTGGCAGGGGACGTGACAAGGGGGGTCGGTTTTGTGTGAGTAAAAAGTTGGCAACCCTGTGGCAAAGGGTCCACCCCCACTACATCCATGTGTAGTTAACACTGTATGGTGCAGCATTCACACCTCTCAGAGCTATTGTTTGAGGGTTTCTGCAGACTCGGACAGATGTCCCAACATTGGTCACACTTGAGTCATTTTTAAGGTCTTTATCACAACCATGGGCTATAAGAAACAAACTAACCTCTCTTTAAGAACAAAAAATAAAACCAAACAACCCCAAAGTAGTGAGCTGTGATTCAATGTCACTCCATGAATCCAGGACTCAGAGCTCTGGACATGCATCATCAGTGCCTACCTGAACCTGGCCTTGACCCTAACACCGTTCCAACAATCCCTTTCTTGTGGCACAGCGCACTGCTGCCGTATTGCTGACGGGGCTTGGATAGTGCCCTTTCACTGAGTTATTTTATCCTTCAGATTGTTACTTTAGGCTTTAGAATGTGAAGCTGTCAGCACTCACACTGACCATAAAGCACAGTACGTCATTAGCTTTAATTAACAAGGTAAAGAAATAGTGTACTCTTTAATAAAGCAGATTATATTTCTCTCTGGTCTGCTGCTTTAATGGACTCATTTCATTTCTCTTTAACTGTAGATTACAGATTAGAAAAGTAGATATAAAAGCTATCTCCCTTTAACAGTTGAAGTTCAACACAGGTGTTGTTGCTTCCCTCATCCCTTTACTCTTCTAAGATCTCTAGATAGGAAGCCTGGCAGACTGTTCGACAATGGATACCTCTGCTAACAATTTAATTCTTTTGATTCCCTCTCATCAAGCGAGAGGACACAGGATATTAAAATTCCATGTAATTAAACACATCTCTCAGAGTGAGATCACAGCTATACCACTCTGAGCTTTAGTTCTTTCTCTTCAGCTTCTGGTATGCCATAATTTTTTCTCTCTCACTCCTCCCTACCTGCTCCCCAAGCTGTAAAACTTCCCTTCTATCATTTACAAGGCACCACTAAGGGATTAAGGGTTGAGCCAGTGACCAGTAGGAAGTCAATGGGAGTTTTTCCAGTGACTTCACCGGGCGTTGGATCAGTGTTTAGAATCTGATTCTGCCACTTCTACTCACCTTACCTTGCTCACTAAAATACCACTCCCTGTGAATAAGGGTGGCAGAGTCAGATAGTCACTTATTTTCCTCCATCACACACTCATGTATGAATAGGAAACAAGAACATGCCCCAAGAAGAAAATGCCTCTTAACAGCACAATATCCAGCAGCAGAGTAATACCCTTAATCCATAATTATAACAAAGTGAAGGAGGATGTAATCTTCCTGAAATAAGGAAATGCTTTCTATGCCATCTTTAACTAGGGTGGATGTTGAATAGCAACTGCTAAAGGAAAACATTTTTTAAATTGGCAGGGTCAGATGACTTACATCCAGGAGTATTAAAAGGAATTGGCAGAGGAGATCTTGGAACAATTCATATGGATCTGAAGAAAAATATAAAGTCATTGCTGGTAAAATCTGCTGATGACAGAAAAATTGGTGGAATGGTGAATAATGATGCGGAGAAGTCAGCTCTACAATCCGACCTGGTAAAATGAGCTTATCTGAATAGCATTCATCATAGAATCAGTGTTTCTTAATTTCTTAACAGCCAGGGACTAGCAGGAGTCTCCTTTCACATGCCCACCTTTGCCAGTTAGTCTGTAGAAGTAACACAGTCTTGCAAGAATTTTGAGGGACTGAAAAAAAGAGATGGAAAAAGGCCAACAACAAAGAACTGGATCAAATCAGCACCCCAGGTATCTCAGTATCCTTTCACAAGGCCAGTACCAGATGCTTCAGAGGAAAGTGAAAGAAATCCTGAAGGAAGCAATACTGGGAAAACTTCCCCTGGGAGACATTTCCTCTTCACTCCCAGCAATTAGTGGCTGACATACCCTAAAGCATGAAGATTTACATCCCTTCGAAAACTCATTTTGTTTTTGTAATGTTCACTGCACACACCACTGGATGTTCTTGTTAGCCATATAGAAGTCCAACCCTTTAAAAATCCCATAAACCTCTTGGCTTCTGACTTATATTGTGGCAATGAGTTCCACAGAGGAACTGTTCACTGTGTGAAAAGTGTTTCCAATTAATGGTTTTAAACTTGTCCCCTTGTTCGTGGGCACATTTTACTGGAAAGAAGAGATTCACACCTCTCAAATTGATTGTTTCAGGCTGTCTGCAGAGTCAAGGAGGACGGTACTGGATTTGGTATATATTCTTGCTCACTTTTTTAAGCTTCTCTCTGCTATTAAAAGCTAGAAACTTTTTTGAATGAAAGTTTACATTCTTCATTCTGGAGAACAATTCTGCAGCAAAGAATAGATTCTACAAGGACTTGATTTTGAGGCTTAATTCATTAATGTCTGTAACACTTTGAATTCCTGATAAGAGAGGCCAAAAAGTGCCAATTTGTTTTTATTCTCATGCACTATTTCTACTTACTGAAAGAGGGGCCTCTTTTATCCACTCAAGTTTTTATTTTGCCCTATATAATATGCCCATGAGTTTGTCTCTCTCTCTTCTAGTTTCTAGTCTCCCAAGAGTGGGTCATTTATACAGACTAATTGGCAAAGCCACATAAGTAAAATATGTCAGTCTAATGTTTGCACAGAGTTTTGCAGTTGGCCTTTACATTCTGACAAGTTGCCATGCTTAAGGTTAATGAGAGAATTCATTTCAAGTGGCATATTGGGCACTTGAAAGAGCTGGACCAACTGTAACAGAACATTTGCATGCTACACACATTTCACAGCTCTTCGCAATTATCACTGCGAAGCCAGTGAATGCTCCTGCACAGCTACGGTCACAAAATAGTTTAGCTGAAAAAATATTATTTCTGAGGTTTCCCAAATGAAACTGTGTGGTCTGTGGGCAGTAGCTGCAAAATTCCAAAATGAAAGCTTTGTTAAATTACAATCAAAGCTTTGTGAAGTGCAACGCAAGAGAACTAAACCCACTGAAAAGAGCTACTAAAACCACTGAGGAGTTATCACCTCATGGAAATCATGCATCATTGTTACATAAATTATTCTGACTCCAACCTTAACACCCAGTTCATTCAGGGAACAGACAAGCACACACCCTTAACTCTGCCCTAGTAACAGAACACTCAAAATAGCTGCAAAGTCCAATTGAAGGTCTATTCATCACATAGCTTTCTCTAAGAACTGTATATACAAGCTTTAATATCTTAATTTTACTCAGACAAAACAGTCAAAAAGTTCAGTCTTTTGTACATCCACATACAAGTCACACACCAAAAACACTTTGAAGAACTTCAGACGAAGGCTATGTCTACACTATACAATTCTGCTGATACAACTATGTCGATCAGGATTGTAAAGAAGTGTGATCCCTGACCAACAGAGCTGTGCTGGCTGAAGTTCCTAGTGTAGATGGAGTTATACTGGGATAGCTTGGCCTGATCTACATTACAAAGTTTTGCCAACCAACCCCCTGTGTAGATGCAACTATGATGTCAGAAGTTTTCGTTAGCATTGCTAATGTCATTGAGGGTGGTAGTGTAGCTATGCCCGTACTGCAACTTCCATTGGCATATTCTGCATCTCCACTAGGAAGCTCAGCTGGCATAGTTATGCCAACCCAGGCTCTGTAACACAGAGAGACCTTGTTTCACTTGTGTTGGTGGTTTAACTACACCAGTACAAAGCACAGCTTTGTTGGTAGATCTGCATTCACACTAGGAGCACTTTGCCGGCATAGCATACTTGTATTCCTATACCAGTAAAGTGCTGCTAGTCTAGAAACGGTGCAACTAAACTTTCTTATAGTGCCTATCACCACAGTATATCAGCACATCCAAAAATTGCAATCTCTTCTTACAGAGCAAAATAATTCAATGTGTCCCTCATTAGACAAACATACTATATGAAAATGGTAATACAACAGGAATTGTTCTTCTTATAGAGAACCATGAAATAAAGAGTATAAATATATTTACACACACATACATATATACACACACACATACATACACACACACACATAGATATATAAATACACATCACACACATTAGGGCTGTCAATTAATCACAGTTAACTCATGCAATTAACTTGAAAAATTAACTGTGATTTAAAAAATTAATCGTGATTAATTGCATTGTTAAACAATAGATTACCAATTGAAATTTATTAAACATTTTGGATGTTTTTCTGCATTTTCAGATATTTTGATTCCTATTACAATACAGAATATGAAGAGTACAGTGCTCACTTTATATTTGTTTATTACACTGTAAAAATGAAACAAAAATATAGTATTTTTCAATTAACCTCATATAAGTGCTGTAGTGCAATCTCTTTATCGTGAGAGTGTAACTTACAAATGTAGATTTATTTTGTTACATAACTGCACTAAAAACAATGAAAAACTTTAGAGCCTATAAGTCCACTCAGTCCTACTTTTTGTTCAGCTAATTGCTAAGACAAACAAGTTTGTTTACATTTATGGGTGACACTGCTGACTGCTTCTTATTTACAAAGTCACCTGAAAATGAGAACAGGCATTCACATGGCACTTTTGTAGCTGGCGTTGCAAGGTATTTATGTGACAGTGTAGCGAGGCGGTGGGATACCCCACAGCCCCACTGACGGACAAACCTCCCCCAACCCCGCTGTGGGCAGAGCCACTGGGTCCTGCACCTGCCCCTCAGAGTTCACGGCGCAGACCCGGCAGTATAAAAGCTGACCTGCAGAGTTCAGTAGGAGCCCAGCCACCGCCGGGACCAGATGTCTGCGGCTGCTGCCAGCCAGAGCTCACACTCGGCCATCCGAGCCTGCCTCGCGCCTGCTACCCCGAGGAGGACAGGCCGAGCCTGCCCCGCGCAAGCTACCCCGAGGAAGGGCCAAGCCTGCCTCTTGCCCGCTACCCCGAGGAAGAGCCTAGTCTGCCTCTTGTCAGCTACCCCGAGGAGCCGCTGAGCCCACCCTCGAACACTTACCCAGAGGAGCCGATGGTGTTTGAGGCTGCTGGTGACGCTACGCCAACTCAGGTACCTGACGAGGGGGAGAGTGGAAGTAGCCCGGGGGCAGCCGACCCCAGTCTGGCTGCAACACTGCCAGAGCCAATGTCAGCGTGTTGCGGCCAGGATCTCCACTGACAACAGCGAGTCTCTGCCGCTGCTAGGGCCCCGGGCTGGGACGCAGTGGAGTGGGAGGGCCTGCGTCCCCACTGCCACCCCTCCAGGGGTGGCAGACTCCCCCTTTCCCTGGCCTGAGGAGGCCGAAACCTACTATTGATGCTGAGCCCTGCCTGAGGGCCTGAGCACACTGACTCAGTGTTTGTTGCCCTGCCCTGACCTAGGTCTGGGCTCAAGACTATTACTGCTCAGCCTTGCCTGAGGGCCTGAGCATTTGGACTCAGCATTTGTTGCCCCACCCTGACCTAGGGCCAGGCTTAAGACTGTTGGTAGCGAGGTGGTGGGATACCCCACAGCCCCGCTGAGGGACAAACCGCGGCTGAGCCGCCCTACAGCCAGATATGCTAAACATTCATATGCCCCTTCATGCTTCAGCCACCATTCAGGAGGACATACTTCCATGTTGACGATGCTTGTTAAAAAAATAATGTGTTAATTAAATTTGTGACTGAACTTCTTGGGGGAGAATTGTAGGTCTCCTCTTCTGTTTTACCTGGATTCTGCCATATATCCCATGTTATAGTAGTGTCAGAGGATGACCCAGCACATGTTCGTTTTAAGAACACTTTCACAGCAGATTTGACAAAATGCAAAGAAGATACCCATGTGAGATTTCTAAGGATAGATACAGTGCTCGACTCAAGGTTTAAGAATCTGAAGTGCCTTCCAAAATCTGAGAGGGACAAGGTGTGGAGCATGCTTTCAGATGTCTTAAATGATCAACACTCCGATGCAGACACTTCAGAACCCAAACCACAAAAAAAAACCCATCCTTCTGCTGGTGGTAACTGACTCAGATGATGAAAATGAACATATGTCAGTCTGCACTGCTTTGGATTGTTATCGAGCAGAACTGATCATTACCGTGAACGCACGTCTTCTGAAATGGTGGTTGAAGCATGAAGGGACATATGAATCTTTAGTGAATCTGGCACATAAATATCTTGCGAGTCTGGCTACAACAGTGCCATGAGAACACCTGTTCTTATTTTCAGGTGACAAGATGTGGGCAGCATTATCTCCCGCAGATTGTAACCAAACTTATTTGTCTGGCTGAAGTAGGACTCAGTGGACTTGTAGGTTCAAAAGTTTTACATTGTTTTATTTTTGAATGCAGTTATTTTTGTACATAATTCTACATTTGTAAGTTCAACTTTCATAATAAAGAGATTGCACTATAGTACTTGTATTAGGTTAATTGAAATATACTATTTCTTTTTGTTTTTTACAGTGCAAATACTTGTACTAAAAATAAATATAAAATGATCACTGTACACGTATTCTGTGTTGTAATTGAAATCAACATATTTGAAAATGTAGAAAACATCTGAAAATATTTAAATAAATGGTATTCTATTATTGTTTAACAGTGCTATTAACTGCAATTAATTTTTTAATCACTTGTCAGCCCTAATACACACACACGCACACGCACACATCTCTCTCATTAATGTTAAAGGCTTCAATGGACGTTTGACTGGTCCCTAAAATAGTAACAGAAATGCAAGGGTAGAGTTAAGGTTGTTTGCATGCTGGCTGTTGAGAATTTATCTGTTGAACAGAGTGTGCATAAATTAGAAGTTAAGGGTGGATTTTTCAAAAGCTCTTAATAAATAATATTGAGCTCTTAAGTGGCATTTTCATCACTAGATCTCTTTTACAGAGGTGGTCAGTATCATTATCCCCATTTTACTAAGCTACTGACCTCTATGGCATCCTCTACAGATGAATCACACACTGCAGTGAAGTATTTTTCCTACTGGCAATGTGCTGACTTTTAAATTCCATGCCACATACAGGTCAGAGATAAAGCTGACTTCCAGAATGTGCGTGACCTTGGATGACAGGATACAATGGTGCTAGATGATTCAAGCTTCTGCTGAAACCATGATTTGCCATGGAATGTATTTTAATTTTCAAAAAATAGGCATCAACATGCTATTTAAGTAGACATTCAGAGTTCTAAACAGTGTTTATGCATTTTTTGGACAGGATGCCATCTTTAAAATTAAAATTTTAATAACGTTTAAGATTTACAGCCTTAAGGGGATAGTTTCTTTTAAATTAGTTCAAAGGTTTAATTTCCTAGTAAAAGCTTTTGCAATATGATATGATCCCTTTTGTTCTGGAAAATTACTAGTATTTAAAAAAAATCAAATTTCAAAGTAATGATCATAATGAGAAAAAGATAGCGAGTCTAATATCAAAATGGAGGGGGGAGGGGTAAATGAACCTCAGCTGTGATAATCCTCTTGTGAGATTTCTTCCTGTGTATTCTAATGTTTAACAGCTCAAAAATCTTCAGGATCCTGCATGGTAATCTCTAATTTGAGTTAGAGCCAAAAATATACTCTCCCTCCTCCCCCGACCTACAGAAGACATGTATAACTGATGAAGTTAAATCTCTCAAAATATAGCACAGCAATCATAGTAAACAACATAAATAATAAAATGCAGCAAGTCTTCAATCCTGCTGTGTATATATATTCTGCAAGAGTATTTCATATTGATATGACTTTAGGAGTTTAAAGCAGCTATTTGAAATTAAGGTGCTATTTCTAGTTAATAGTCCTATTTAAAAAATAGTTACTGAATTTTCTTTCCCTTTGTTCACTATGTGGATTTGCTACAACATTGTTTTAATAGACTAGTTAAATTAAGTGCAAAATGAGCTTTTCCCCCCTTTTGGCAACCAGGCCTGGAAATATTCTGACTATTAAGGGGATAAACTCATTTGTATAGATATGGGGCTAGCTGAGAACACCTTTAACTATTTGAATGTCATTGTGTCATTTATCAGCACACCATTTGGATCAAATTCTGCCTACCAGTACATGTGGCATTGGTAAGATAGACAACACAAGAAGTTCTAAGGTACTTATATAGCCTTCATTAGCATCACACCTAACTTCTGTGATGTAGGGTGCTGCTATTATCCCCATTATACAGATGGCAAACTGAGGCACGGAAAGACAAAGTGACTTTTCTAAGGTCACAGAGAATGTCTATAACAGAGCAAGGAATTGAACCTATGTCTCCTTAGTCCTATGCTAGCACCCTAAGTACTGGACCATCCTCTCTCCCACTAGACCCATCCTGCCTCTACGTTAGAGACCAGAATTTGGACTTGAAAGAGGGAGAAAATTATTTCCAATAGCATAAGAGACAGCATGCATAATGTGTAGCACTCTGATGTACAGTTGCATGTCACTGGAGCTTTGCTGTGCATTAAGGGGATGCTACATGAATCAAAATCAGTACTGTTTTCCCTCAAATAATGTACCTAATTTTATTGTTCTATAGTCGGCTTTATTAATGCTTATATTTTAAATCTCTCACTTGATGGCATTTATGCTTTTAGAATTTCCAAATGCCATAAAGAAGGCGGTGTGTGTTTTGCTAGTCTCAGTAAAAGTTTAGGATACTTTAGTTTTGATACCCTTCCTCACGCAGTCAGACACAGCCAGACTGCAGGTCCAATGAAGTCAACAGGATTATTTGCAGCGTAAGGTGCTTTTTACGCAGACTTGCAGTCAATTATTTGGGTTTTATAATTAACCGAAAGAAAACTGAAGCAATGTACCAACCTATGCCAGAGGATTCACATATCTACCCAATTATTAAGGTCAACAACAATGCTCAAGTCCATGGAGACATTTGGCTACATAGGGTGTATGCTGTCATAGAATGCCATAATGGATGTTGAGGTTACCCATTGCATAGGCAAGGCCAGCTCTGCATTTGGAATTCTGTCAAGCCATGTATTGAACAGTACCAGTGTCAAAATAAGCAGTAAGCTAAATGTCTATTGGGGAATTGTGGGTACAAGTTTCTATGTGATTGTGAGCCATGGACAACACATTGCCACATGAGGTAACTTGATCAGTTCCATGGGAGCTGTCTTTTGTCTGTTTGTAGGATTAAATGCTGGGACAAGCATCCCAATATCAAAATCCATAATTGTTGTCGGATGGTCTGGCATTCAAAGCATGTTCACAAAAGCCCAGCTACATTGGTCTGGGCATCTCGATTATGTGGCTGACTCAAGAATACTCAAGGCCATATTTTATGGTTGAATTAAAGCAACCATTCTCATGGTGGCCAGTACAAATAATATAAAAGACACACTCAATTCAAACTTGAAAACATATCAGGTTGTTCCCAGCAACTGGGAACCAACAGCCCACGACAGACCAAGATGGTGGCAGGCTTATCATATTGCTGTTAACTAATTGAAGCAACATGCATTAACATGTTATGTGAAAAATATAAACAGTGCAAAACAAGGATACAATGCCTGCAATGGTCATGAACGGTCCTGTCCAATCCGCATGTAATATCACATATATGTGTTTACTTTTAGTGTTACTGAATCCTAGTATGGCTACTTTGACATGAGAATCCATCATCATTTACTCAGCATGACAGATACATGGCAGAATCTATTCCACACTGAATAACTATTTTACTCTGCAAGTAGCTCAATTGAAATCAATGGTATTATTATTCAGAATGCTAATTCAATGTAAGAAAGGCAAGAAGATTCAGACCCTATGCATAATAATAATAATGAAATTACCAAACCCTGCCCCTCAAAGCAGTCACCACCACCATCACCAAATAACTCTTCTTTGCAAAGTCAATCATTCAGAAGTTAGCAAAATGCCAGAACTTAGGTTACTTGTGTGCAACCTTAATTCAATCCCTGTGTACATATGTTTTATCAGACGGTCTTTATCTACATGATCACTTACTACTTCTTCCTTAGAACCTCTGCCTTATTCAGTGAATGGGATGGAGCATGCTCTGAGAATGAATCAGGGTGGTGCAGAGAAGTAGGTCACTGTCTTTCTCACTTACCCCGCTTCATTTGTCGCAGATATTGGAGGGAGGGTAGTGATATCCTGGGATCTGATCAGAAGAGCTGAGCACTCATAGCTACAACTGAAGCCAGTGGGAACTGTGCTTTGAACACATGATGGGCTATAGAACACGTTGTTCTCAAACAGTACAAGAATTTTGGCTGACACCCAGCAAGGAAAATTTCAGCCCGGATGGTTAAAGTTTGGCAAAATTATAAGACCCCATTGCCAGTTGCTTATAATAGAAGTGTCAAGCGATCTTAATAATAGGCAGCAGTACTGGCTCCATTTTTAATCCCTTGGCCACACTGTTGTAGGGCCAAGCAACATCCTTGAATAACATCTTGAGGCAGACCTCAGTTACCATGATAACACGGAAATTCCTGCACAGTAAGTTGGATGACAGTTTACTAGCAAAAAGTCATTCAGACACAGGATTTGAATAGAAATTTAATGTTGGAAAATTTAGACATGTGCCAGGAGAAGACAAGAGTGTGTGACTTTTTTCATCATTTCCTCTGGTTCTTGTAGACTGTTACCTAATTTCCAACTACAGTTGGCAAGCCTAATGAGTGCACTGTCTCTAGAGGCTTCACACCGTTAATGCCAACAGTTTCAGATACACATTGTATACTAACATACTATTATTTGGTACATTTTTAAGTCTTCTGTGAGGAGGTTTTTTTTCACACTTTGAATCATTCATTCTCTGGTTTGTATAATTCAGAAATCTGCTAACATTAGAGTAGCAGGGCTGGCTGAAATATAAGAAATGTCAGCTCCAAACAAAATACTTTCTCTCTTATTTCCCCCTGCAACTGAACTACTGAGAAAAGCTATGTAAATGGCACTAAAGGAGGGACTTGATTGCTTATTCCTTTCAAAATATTCTTCAGAAATGATGACAGCAAAGAAACAAAGGGAGGTTGAAGCCAAATGTGCAATGAAACAAAAAGAAACCCTGAAATTTGAAGCATTTTTTAAAACCTTTCAGCAACATGGTGTCTCTGGTGTCTTTATGCAATAGGAGGAGAAAAAAAAATCAGTGATAGAGGAGAACATGCATCTTGAACATCCCACAGAGCTGCAATAGTTTTCATGGAAAAGTGATATTAGCAAAATACAGATCTATTTTTAGCTCAAGCTAACTGTTTGCTCTTTGGGAAGGAACAAAACCTTAATGATTAGAACTGTTTGGAAAACAACACTTCCTTCTTCTTCGAGTGATTGCTCATATCCATTCCAGTTAGGTGTACGCGCCGCGCGTGCACATTCGTCGGAAAACTTTTACCCTAGCAACTCAGTGGGCCGGCAAGTCGCCCCCTAGAGTGGCGCCACCATGGCGCTCCATATATACTCCTGCCGGCCCACCCGCTCCTCAGTTCCTTCTTACCGCCCGTGTCGGTCGTTGGAACAGTGGAGCGCGGCTTAGCTGACCTCCACTTCCCTAGCTACTCGTTTTCTCGTATATAATTATGCAGTTATAACCCTTTTATATATATATTTGTTTGGTTATACGTGTTTTCTTTGCTAACATGGTTAGTTTAGTTAGCGGGGTTCAGGAAGTAGCCCCTTCCATGAGCCCAGTGCCGGAGCCATGCATGGCTCACCGGGTTTTAAAAGGGGCCCGGCTTGCCAGAAGCCGCGGCCGAAGAGAGATCTACATGACTCCTGTTTGAAGTGCCTCAGGGAATCACACTTGACAGATAAGTGCCCCATTTGCAAGGCTTTTAAGCCGAGAACAAAAAGGTGCGGGACTTTCACTTACCCCTCCACCTTGGGCGCCGAGCGATGTTCAAGCGGCGGGCAGAAGCGCCTCCTCGGCACCGGACCCCGCCGGTACCACCAAGGCCTTTCGGCACCGACCGTCGCCGGCACCGATGTCGACTCGGCACCGCTCCCTTCTTCCGAGGTCGAGAGAGTCTACGATTCCTGCTGGTGCCTGGCGGCTCCCCGGCACGCGCCGTGGTTGAGCCCCCTGCTCCCGCTACTTCCGTGCCACCTGCATCGCAGCCAGAGAGCTCGCCTAAGTTGCGTTATCCGGCACCGTCACCTGCAGAGGCACCGATGACTTCGGCTCCGTCGATTCCAGTCCCCCAGGACCATGGAATCCGGTGCCTGGCAGCTCCCCGGCTCGCGCCGTGGTAGAGCTTACTGCTCCTGCTGCTTCTATGCCAGGCACCACAGCTAGACAGCTCGTCTAAGATGGCTCGCCCGGCACCGACGACGTCGGCACCGTCGATCCCGGTCCCACGAGGGCCGTAGAATCCGGTGCCTGACGGCTCCCCGGCACGCGCCGTGGTTGAGCGTATTGCTCCTGCTGCTTCCGTGCCAGCGGCACCGCAGCCAGAGAGCTCGTCTAAGTCGGATCGCCCGGCGCCGACACCTGCTACGGCACCGATGACGTCGTCACCGTCGATCCCGGTCCCACAAGGGCCGTAGAATCCGGTGCCTGACGGCTCCCCGGCACGCGCCGTGGTTGAGCGTATTGCTCCTGCTGCTTCCGTGCCAGCGGCACCGCAGCCAGAGGGCTCGTCTACGTCGGATCGCCCGGCGCCGACACCTGCTGCGGCACCGATGGCGTCGGCACCGTCGATCCCGGTCCCGCAAGGGCCGTAGAATCCGGTGCCTGACGGCTCCCCGGCACGCGCCGTGGTTGAGCGTATTGCTCCTGCTGCTTCCGTGCCAACGGCACCGCAGCCAGAGAGCTCGTCTACGTCGGATCGCCCGGCACCGACACCTGCTGCGGCACCGATGACGTCGGCAACCGTCGATCCCGTCCCGCAAGGGCCGTAGAATCCGGTGCCTGACGGCTCCCCGGCACGCGCCGTGGTTGAGCGTATTGCTCCTGCTGCTTCCGTGCCAACGGCACCGCAGCCAGAGAGCTCGTCTACGTCGGATCGCCCGGCACCGACACCTGCTGCGGCACCGATGACGTCGGCACCGTCGATCCCGGTCCCGCAAGGGCCGTAGTATCCAGTGCCTGACGGCTCCCCGGCACGCGCCGTGGTCGAGCTAATGCTCCGGCTGCTTCCATGCCAACGGCACCGCGGCCAGAGGGCTAGTCTAAGTCGGATCGCCCGGCACCGACACCTGCTGCGGCACCGATGACGTCGGCACCGTCGATCCCGGTCCCGCAAGGGCCGTAGAATCCGGTGCCTGACGGCTCCCCGGCACGCGCCGTGGTTGAGCTCCTGCTCCGGCTGCTTCCATGCCAACCGAAGCCTCTGAGGCACCGACAACATCGGCACCGTCGATTCCAGTCCCACAAGGGCTATCGAATCCGGTGCCCGACGGCTCCCCGGCACGCGCCGTGGTTGAGCGTATTACTCCCGCTGCTTCAGTGCTGATGGCACCGCAGCCAGACAGCTTATCTAACTCGGTTCGCCCGGCACCGGCACCTACCGAAGCTCTGATGACCTCGGTACCGTGGATCCCGGCCCCACGAGGGCCGTCGAATCCGGTGCCTGACAGCTCCCCAGTACGCACTGTGGTTGAGCCTGCTGTTCCCTGCACGCCGGAGATGTTACCAACGGCGAGGGCTCTCAGTGCCATGACAGAGTCAGTGCTGCCTGACCCGGGCACCGCCGGTACGGGTAATACAGTCTCTTCAAGGGACTGTCCCCTGTCAGTACAGCAGAACGGCACCGTTCATGATCACGGTCCCGCAGACACTCCAAGTCCTGTCGGCACGCCAGACACCACTGGCAGTCCCGGTGCTGTTTTCCTCGGTACTGGTCACACTCGCTGCACCGGTCGGTATCCCGTTCGCCGACCCGCTATCGGCACCGTTCCGACATCTGGCACCGGGGCAGGTACCTTGACTCCTGTAGCTCTTCTCCGAGCCTCGAGATCTCGGTCGACCTCCCGACACCGTTCTGGTTGCGGGTCTGGATCTCGTTCCAGGTACCGATACGCCTCCCGATGCCGGTCCCCGGTGCCGAGTTGGGCATGGTCCGAGTGAGTCAGAGACTCGGCCCGTGCCTTCTTTTAGTACCTCCATGGCCGTCCGGACACGCATCCGTGTCATCCCATATGCGCAGATTTTATGCTCAGGACCACGATCCTGATATGATGGCCAGCGGGCGCCAGCCCCGAAGCAGAAAGAGCCTTGGCGAATGCAAGGTGTACTCTGCAGGGGCCCTGCACCTCTGGGTAGCAAAGCAACAAGCCTTGCTTAGCTGCGATAATTATAGCACCTGGGTGGAGGAGTTTCTCCCTCGAACCTCCCACCTGGAGTTCGCTGCCGTCTTGGAGGACGGGGGAAAGAATTTACCCTTTGTTGGTAAAGGCATCTTCGCGGCAGAGACAGCCCCAGACTGCGAAGCCTGCTGGACAATAGGGTCCTAATGCGTCTCCGCATGTATACGCCAGCGACCAAACGCAGGCCTTTATGGCCCCAGCCGCCATACTCTGTGCCTAGCCAGAGGCAGAACTCTGGAAAACGGCAAGGCCAAGGTGGTCGCAGACAAACGTCAGGCCCCCTAAAAAGCCAAAGTCAAGGTCCCTCGCAATTACCACTGGGACCAAAGACGGACCTTCCAAGGTTCGCCGGAGGGCGGTGTACCAGTCGCAGGACGGGATCCTGATCCCGCTTTCTCCTAGCATGGCCCCAGTTACTTTTAGATCGCTGGGTCCTGCGCACGATGGAGCATAGGTACCACCTTTAAATTGCTCCAGCCCTGTCCCCCTTCAGCGGACGAAAGGGGCTAGGGGTTTTACTCCCGTTATGCCCTAGTCCCCCACTCGAACACAGGTCTCAGACCTCCCTGGTCCTGCATGGACTCAACCGGTTTGGGATAAGGTTGAAGTTCTGCATGGTATCCCTGGGAACCATTATTCCATCCTTGCCTCCTGGGGGCTACTATGCCGCCCTGGATAGGAAGGACGCGTACTTTCGCAATGCCATCTTCCCTCCGCACGGGAGATGCCTCCGCTTTATAGCCAGCGGTGAATACTCCCGGTTTACGGCCGTAGTCGCCGCCTACCGTAGCTATGTCGGATATGCGTTTTCCGTATTGGGACGATTCGCTTATCCGAGGAGACTCTGAGACACAAACCGCTCAGCCCGTGGGCATCGTCACGGTCTTATTCACAGATCAAGGCCTGATGATTACTATAGAGCAATCCACTCTGGTTCCCATGCAGAGGTTGGGCTTCCTAGGGGCTATCTTGGTCTCCTACCTAGCCGGAGCCTGCTTATCACAACTGCGGTTTTAGGCGATGGCAACAATCATCTGAGGTCTGAAGGCTTTCCCAACGACCTCAGCTCGTTCTTGTCTCAGTCTCCTGGGTCCATGGTTGCCCGCAAGTTTGTAACCAAACACGCCAAGCTCCGCCTCCGTCCTCTCCAAGTCCGGCCCACCTCGGCGTACCGCTTGGACAGGGAGCCAGTGGTCATGGTAGTCACCGTTCCCTCGAACGCCTTAGGCTCCCTAGAGTGGTGGCTAACTCCCTCCTTGGTGTGGACAGGGATGCGGTTTCATCCGCCCCAGCCCTCACTGCCCCTGACGGCGGACGCATCATCTCTCTGCTCGAGTGCTTATGGTCACCTCCGAGCTTAAGGCCTTCGGTCTTCTAGGGAGCTGGCATTCCTCATTAATGCCCCAAAAATGAGAGTAGTCCGCCTGGCATGCTAGGGGTTCCAGCGGCAGCTGCGAGGCCGTTGTATCTCGGTGTTTACAGCCAACACAATGGCCAGGTGCTTCATAAGTATTCAGGGGGGACATAGTCCTTCCCCCTTTTTTGTCAGGAGGCCATCCATTTCCGGGTCTGTTGCATGGCCCACTCGATGGAGCTGGCGACATCCTTTCTCCCAGGCGTTCGGAACGTCTTAACTCTTTGACTCAGCAGGTTTTTCCTGTCTTACGAGTGATCACTCTGCCCCATGTGAGGCGTCCCGCTTTCCGGAAGTGGAGATGGTTCCTCACACAGACCTGTTCGCTCACCGCGAGAGCAGGAAATGCCAGGTGTTCTGCTCCTTCCAAGGTCTCTCCTCGGAATCGATCTTGGACGCATTCCTGATGCCGTGGAACGGCCAACTGCATTATGCCCTCCCACTGTTCCCACTGGTTCGTTACGTCCTGCTCAAACTCCGCAGGGGCAGAGCGTGCATCATCATGCTCACTCCAGAGTGGTCCAGGCAGCACTGACATACCACGTTGCTCGGCCTGTCAGCCCAGACCTCATCACTCAGGGCAATGACAGGCTTCGTCACTCGGACCTGCAGCCTCTTCGCCTCACGGTGGCTCCTGCGTACCTGAGTCGGGGTGACAGGCAGCCTTCCACCTGGTCAACGTACCGAGACAGGTGGAAGCGTTTCCTTTACAGCTGCAGTACGCTCGATCTTGCTCCTGCTGAGGTCTCGATCCCCTCTATTTGGCCTGCCTCTGGCCTTCAGCGGCAGGATCTGGCGGTATCATCGCTGAGGATACTCTCAGCAGCCATCCCTACCTTCCAGCAGGCTAAGATGGACGTTCAGTGTCCCACGCTCTATGGGTTCGAGGTCCCTCAAGGGCTTGGAGCGCTTGCACCCTCGGGTGCGCCGCCCAGCCCCGCCCTGGGACCTCAACCTAGTCTTGGCCAGACGGGTCTCTGAGATCAGAGCTCTTACGAAGGTTCCACAAAGACAAGGTGCAGTTATGACCGCACCCGGCTTTCCTCCCTAAGGTGTTTTGGCCTTTCATGTTACCCACAGCTCAACGCAATGGGCATAACCGTTGCACTCCTTGGACATCTGTGGAGTGCTCGCATTATATTGTGCTGACAGAATCATTTCCTAAGGTGCCCCAGCTCTGCCCCGGTAGCGGGCCAAAGGGAGGGCTTGCTTGTTTTCCTCTCAGAGGATCTCATCTTGGGTGATGGCGGACATCCCCACTTGTTGTGATTTGGCTCATATTTCCCCAAGCCACATCACCGTGCATTCTACCAGGGCTCAGGCTTCATCTGCCGCCTTGCTGGCTCGTGTTTCTACCCACGAGACCTGTCGCGAAGCTCCATTGGTCCTCGGTCCTTACCTTTGCTTCGCAGTATGCCCTGGTTCAGCAGTCAAGAGAGGCTGTAGCCTCTGGCTCGGCAGTTTTATTCTGCCACATTTCACTCCGACCCCACCGCCTTTGTAAGGCTTGGGATTCACCTAACTGGAATGGATATGAGCAATCACTCGAAGAAGAAAAGACGGTTACTCACCTTTGTAACTGTTGTTCTTCGAGATGTGTTGCTCATATCCATTCCGCACCCGCCCTCCTTCCCCACTGTCGGAGTAGCCGGCAAGAAGGAACTGAGGAGCGGGTGGGCCGGCAGGAGTATATATGGAGCGCCATGGTGGCGCCACTCTAGGGGGCGACTTGCCGGCCCACTGAGTTGCTAGGGTAAAAGTTTTCCGACGAATGTGCACGCGCGGCGCGTACACCTAACTGGAATGGATATGAGCAACACATCTCGAAGAACAACAGTTACAAAGGTGAGTAACCGTCTTTTCCACCTACTACAACACACACACACGCACGCACGCACGCACGCACGCACACACACACAAATTTTAAAGGAGTTTAATCAGTACATGTTCTGTATATTACAGACAGATTAGGAGCCTACAAAATCCAGAAGTAACTTTTTTTTCTTTTTTGCTGTAACAGGAACCCCAACAGATCTTGCTCAGACAGGCTCTAATCATACGAATTCAGCTACAAAAAGAGAATGAAACTAAGCAGGAGACAGAGGCCTGGTCTACACTGGCTGGGGGAGAGAAATCGATCTAAGTTACGCAACTTCAGCAATGTGAATAACGTAGCTGAAGTTGACGTGCTTAGAACTACTCATCATGGTGTCTTCACTGCAGTGAGTTGACTGCTGCCGCTCCCCCGTCGATTCTGCCTGCGCCTCTCGCGGCGATAGAGTACAGGAGTCAACGGGAGAGCACTCGTGGATCAATTTATTGTGTCTAGACTAGACGCGATAAATCGACCCCCACTGGATCGATTGCTGCCCGCCAGTCTGGCAGGTAGTGTAGACCTACCCAGAGTCTGATCTCACTTGCAGCAGTGTAAATCTAGTTACTTCTCTTGATTCACTCCAGATTTACACTTGTTTTACTGAGTTCAAACTATAGAGCACTATATCCAAGTAAAATTCAAAACCTCACCAGAAACAGACGGCTTCTCATAAACAAGCCTTAAACACAAAAGATTACCATGTAATTTGACCAAGATGTCGTATTATTTGCATGTAAGTTGATCGATTTATTGCATGCCCTTTGGCAACCAAGAAGCTTGATTGTTTTGTTTTACCATGTCATTGACATGCAAGCCAAACTCCAGAAGTTTCTACAAGGGGCCACTGAAGCTGCACCTCATGCAATAATGTTTAAAGAAAGAAGAAAAAAAATAATTGGGGATACATTTCTGGTTCATTGAGTTTACTTGAACTAAATGATTCCACCAGCGATATTTTGGGGGAAAGTAATAAAGAATGATCATAAAATGGGTGCACCTCACCAAGGCTTTGACATCAGACACTTAGCGTACCAGCATTAGTTTGCAGTAATTTGTCCATGTAGACTGTAAAGGCAGGGCTATTTTATTTTAATACACAAATACGTGCTTCTCTGATCTTCTCACAAGTGTGGCTACAGTCTGAAGATACAAGTCAAACCAATTGTTAAACAGAGCAAGTATTGAAATACTTCAATCATTTCTTCAGAACAGAACATTAATTAGTCTTTCATCAGTTTTAAAGAGATGCGTGTGTCTTCACTTCTTGAATGTGATGTGTGTAATGGCTCTTCGTTGTGCTCAGTCACATCATGATCACCATTTAACCTCATTCCTTTGTAAACCGATTTGAGAGACGCTTTGAATGCTGAACAGTGCTATAGGACACTTTCTCCCACTACCCGCTCCAGAGGTAGTTCGTGTCTTTTCATGAGAGTGACACAGAGGGTATTGACTACTTCAAAGCAGGCGAGTTTAATGGGTAGAGCTGGGGGTTCAGACTGGGAACTCTTAGGTTCTCTCTCCAATTCTCCCAATTAATTGCTGCATGACGTTCAGAAATTCGTAACTAGTGCCCTACCAAATTCAGGCCAAGAAAAATGTTTCACAGACTGTGAAATCTGATCTCTCCATGAAATCTGGCCTTTTGTGTGCCTTTACCCTATATAATACAGATTTCATGGGAAGACCAGCATTTCTCAAATTGGGGGTTTCAAACCCAAAAGGGATCTTCAGGGGGATCACAA
This sequence comes from Gopherus evgoodei, assembly GCF_007399415.2. Taxonomy (NCBI): domain Eukaryota; kingdom Metazoa; phylum Chordata; order Testudines; family Testudinidae; genus Gopherus; species Gopherus evgoodei. The sequence continues at coordinate 13,940,932 of NC_044322.1, forward strand.
GGTTATTTTAGGCGGTCAGGGTATTGCCACCCTTACTTCTGTGCTGCCTTCAGAGCTGGATAGTCAGAGAGTGGCAGGTTCTGACTGATGGCCCAGCTCTGCAGGCAGCAGTGCAGAAGTAAGGGTGGCAATACCATACCATGCCAGCCTTACTTCTGCATTACTGCTGGCAGCAGCTCTGTTTTCAGAGCTGGGCTCCTGGCCAGCAGCTGCCACTCTCCAGCTTCCCTGCAAACCCCCCCCCACGCCCTCCCACACAATAATAACCTTGCACCCCCCTCACCCACAACTCCTTTTTGAATCAGAATCCTTACAATTACGCTGTGAAATTTCAGATTTAATTAGCTTCTTCATCTCATCCTCTCCCTACTGATTCTCATCCTTACTCATTGGGTAATGGCTAAAATTTAGATGACCTACCTAATCTGTGGTGTTTTATGTCCTTTTGAGAACTCCCCCCCACAAAAAAAACCCCAAACGAACAAGCAGGGAATTATAAAACAATCCACACCAGGGATTCTAGTCTTGTTAGCCAATGGATCGCATTAAAGGAAAAAGATGTGGGAAAAGTTAGGTAATGGGATGAAGGGTGGACCTGTCCCCACCCTGTTCAGTTTCCCTTCTTCCTTCACTGCCCCACAAATCCTAACCCTGCTTGGGCTCCCATGACCAAGAGGGATGCTGCTCTCTCAGAGAAAGGGGATACCTCTCTCCACCTGGCCTTTTCTACTTAGGTCCTAATTAGCCTCTAAGACCTAAGTGTTTATAAAGTGCTTTGAGATCCTCAGGTGACAGCTACTATAGAAATGCAAAATACTAAGGTTTACTGTTCTTTCTAATGGAATTAATGGCTTTAGATACCTAATCTAGTAAATGACCGTATGTGTGAAGTTAGCCCATGCCACCTCTGCAGGGCCGGCTCCAGAGTTTTTGCCGCCTCAAGCGGCCAAAAATAAAAAAAGACATGATCAGCAGCAGCTCTACTGCCGCTACTTCATTCTTTGGCAGCAGGTCCTTCCCTCTGAGAGGGACTGAGGGACCCGCCGCCGAAGAGCCGGACGTGCCACCCCTTTCCGTTGGCTGCCCCAAGCACCTGCTTGCTGTGCTTGTGCCTGGAGCTGACCCTGCACTTCTGCAGGGAAAAAATATGAGTAAAAATCTGTAAAGTTAAATGCAATTTTACTTAAACTGTGCAAATCCCAGGGGCAAAAGAAAAAATCTTCAAGACATCATGTGTCATAGTTTTTTCCCTTGTGAAAAAGCAGTTCATTTATACTGTAGCCAGATGCAGGTTCAGTTTTGCTTCAATGGCTGTTGTCTTGTCTTTGACGAATGCAAGAAACACACACCAAAGTTGACATTGTAAGGTTGAAGTTACTAAGCGTAAAACAGAATGATGACATTGGAACAAATATTGTTCCTGACTCGCATCAGAGGAGCGAAGGTGTAAAACACAAAAGGCTACATTTCACTGAGTGTCTGACATTTTGTTCCTTGGGGACACTGGCATTGCTAGTGACAGCACAATGACCTTGTAGATGAGTGGTTGGGAGGACTGTGGTGTCAAAGTGTCAAGCTTTAAAATGCAATTATACATCAGCAACATTTGCATGCATTCATGTAGCTTGTTTCATCAGTGTTTATATTAATTGTATCCATGAGCTACCCTATCAATTCCCCACACACACACTCAAAAAAGAGCAAAATTAAGAGAGTCATTACTATACAGTGAAGGAAGTAGTAGGATTCTGCAACTGTACGGCTCTGAATCAGTTCCAGGCCTCTAATTAACACCTTTCTCCTTTTTATCAATGCCAGCCTCTGCGGAGGCTTTTATTTATTAGCATCATGCTTGTTTCAATATCTATGTGTATGTTAAACTGTGTCAGTCACACAAAAGAGCATGTGGCAAAGTATAACAGCAACATGAGAAGGATTTCAGCTAATGGCAGCCTAGGGAAACTGAACGTTAACTTCCTTCACAAACACCTGTAGAAGGCTCGGCCATGGTCCGCCCAGGGGCCGGTGATTTGCCTCAGTCTTCATCAGGTGCCCAATTTGAGATGCCTAAAAGGGCCCTTATTTTCAGAAAGGGCTGAGCACCCTTTGAAAAAAATACTGCTTTAAGGTGTTTGATGTTGGACATCCAGAAATTAAGGCATCCAAAATCATGTGACTTTTGAAAATACGGGGCATAGTGAGCTTCATTTGCACGACCAAAAAGGGAACTGCCCTGGTGCAGATGGACTTGCCAACAGAAGCATGTGTGAAAGTTGAAAGTAGGGCTGGTCAAAACATGTAAATTAAAACCTGTTTTTCAACAGAAAACTGGATTTTTGACTAAAAGTTTCTCATGAGAATGTCTGTGTGACTGGGCATGCCTGACGTACCCTCCCCCACCCCGAACAGAGACTGCTTGAGACCTTCTTGCTTGTAAACACCATCGTGTGCTTTATTTACAATGTTTCAATCCCTCCACCAACACACAGTGGTACAGCCACACCTCTGCACTGTTTCCCAGCTTTCTGGGCCTCTCTCCAGAAAGTGGTGGGTTATTTCCTAACCCCAGTCTGGCCTACTGATCAGGCACACTGACCAATTAGGCCTTCTTGGGAAGAGTGAGGGAGGCTAATCAGTCCTAATAATGACCAGAGTGCTCAGCATTCTGTCAGAGCCTGGTTTCCATGGAAAATTTCAACTTCTCATCAAATTAACAGCAGACAGCCCAACTGAAACCTGCACATTTTTGATTTTCAGCTTCTTGAGGAAAAGTTGAAATTTTCTGCAGAAATGTTCAAGGAAAATCTATTTTTTCCCTGTTTTAATTTACATTTTCTTTGAAAAAAAGATGTTTTTATGAGCAGGTCTAGTTGAGGATGATGATAAAGGAACTAGGAGCAATTATTAGTTTTAATAATAATCCAAAGTCCACCTCTTTTATAACAGATTTCAAAAAAATAGTTGTCAGTGGGAAATTATCATCCAGTGAGTGTTTCTAGTGCGGTTTCACAGGGCTGGGTACTGGGCCTTGCTCTGTTTGTTATTTTTATCATGATCTGATGGAATTAGGGATCACATTGGTAAAAGAGCCCCATTCCAACAAAATGGTGGAAATACAGCCAAATGCAAGTCACACAATTAGGAACAAAGACTGTAGGTCACACTTACAGAATGGGAATTGTATTCTGCAAAATACTGACTCTGAAAAGGATTTAAGGGTTAAGGTGGACAAGCAGCTCAACCCAAGCCCTCAATGTGATGCTGAGGCAAGAAAGGCAAATATGATCCTTTGATGTATACACACACAAGAGAGGAGCAGGAGGGAGGTGATTTTTACCTCTGTAAATGGCACTGGTGAGACTCATACTGGAATATTGCATTCAGTTCTGGTGTCCACATTTCAAAAGCAATGTTGAAAAGTTGGAGAGGGTGCAGAAAAGGAGCATTAAAATGATTTGAGGGCTGAGTTAATGCCCTACAGTGAGAGACTTAAAGAGCTTATCAAAATGAAGCTCAGGAAATTATTTGAGGATGGCATATGTAATACATTTGCAAGAGAAAATCCCAGGTACTAAGAAGCAGAGAAAGGCAGAACAAGAATCAATGACTGGAAGCTGAAGTGAGACAAATTCAAATTAGAAATAACGTCAACAATTTTAACAGTGATTCACAGCTGCCACAAGCTTCCGAGGGAAGTGGTAGATTCTTCATCTCTTGATGTCTTCAGATCAAGACTGGATGCCTGGCTAGAGATATGCTTTAGCCAAACACAAGTTACTGGGCTCAATGCAGTGGCAACTGAGTGAAATTCCATGGCCTTTGATACACAGGAGGTTAGACTAAATGGTCTAATGGTCCCTACTGGTCTTAAAAAGAAAACAAACAAAAAATATCTATGAATTACTACATGGTATCTTTATTCCACTCAAACATCTCTCCTCATTCCTCCTTAGGTCTCTTCCCCTCTACTGCATTTGTGCCTTCTTTGATGCTGTTCCTTGTGCTTGCATCATGTTCCTAATGATCACAATGATCCACCCTTAGTATCTTTGATCCAGTCATTACACTCAAAGCCTTCCTTCTAACACTCACTAATAAACAGCTTGTGATGTGAAGGAATCCACCTGCAGGGCCACATAACTACTGTTTAATTTTTCCTCATTCTAAATGAGGTGTGGTGATGGCTGCTGTTGGAAAAAAAAAACTTAAAATATTTTCTGTATTGGTCTGTGGTTTTGGCTTGTAAATTCTTGTGTGTTCCTAGGTTAAAACATAAGAACAGCCATGCCGGGTCAGTTCAATGGTCCATCTAGCCCAGTATCCCGTCTTCCGACAGTGGCCAATGCCAGGTGCTTCAAAGGGAATGAACAGAACAATTCATCATCATGTGATCCATCCCCTGTCACCCATTCCCAGCTTCTGGCAAAGAGAGGCTAGAGGCAGCATCCCTGCCCATTCTGACTAATTGATGGTCCTATCCTCCATTAACTTATCTAGTTCTTCTTTGAACCCTGTTATATTCTTGGCCTTCACAACATCCTCTGGCAAAAAGTTCTACAGGTTGACTGTGTTGTATGAAAAAAATACTTCCTATTGTTTGTTTTAAACCTGCTGCTTATTTCATTTGGTGACCCCTAGTTCTAGTGTTATGAGAAGGACTAAGTAACACTTCCTTATTTACTTCCTCCACACCAGTCATGATTTTATAGACCTCAGTCAATCCCCTCTTAGTCTTCTCTTTCCCAAGCTGAAAAGTGGCAGTTTTATTAATCTCTCCTCAGAACATATCATCACTTGTAGAGAGCCCTATGCAACTATAGAAGTATAATCCCATGAGACTAACCCAGAACTAAGCCACGGGAGGTTTATCATACCTCAGCACAGCACTTTGTTTTCATATGCTTAATTGACATGTTTAATTGGTATTAACGAGTGTTTGACTGGATCAACAGTACACAAATTAGCACTAATTAATTCTTCCGCTTATAGCTTGGTAGAAAACTCTACCCTGTCCTCCCATCTGAGGAACTAGACATGAGTCCAGACATTAAGCATTACTTGCCTGGATTATTGTAATTCATTGTAGTTGGGTCTAAATGTGGATACAATGTAATGTTTCCATCTCCCTGAGAATGCTAGGTCCCGTAGCACATCTCTCCTTTGTTCCACTCCCTCCCACCCAGGGCACTCTGTTAGTACAAAGCCTTCGTCCTGATCTTCACAGCCATGAGTGTGTCTGCAACAGAGCTGTGAATTTTTTTTTTCATCTAATAGTTTATTTGCTGAAAAATGCAGTTTTCCTCAACCTGAAGCTATTCGCAAATTCACTTAGTGTCAAGGGAATAGTTTTGACAGAACTAAAACAAAAACAAAATCCAAAACAGTTTAGTAATATCAAAATGAAACATTTTTACCTGATCCCCCTCCCTGTTTTTTCCCAATGTCAGGCATTTTGACAAAAGCAAAGGGGAGGGGGCTAGAGTGCCAAAACAGGGTGGGGAGGGGGTCACCCTCCCTTATAACCGTTAGCACAACGTATGGGAGATCCAGATTCAATTCCACCCCGCCCCCTGTGCCTGATGTGGGAGAACTGATGTGATCAGGGGTCCTCCCATTGCAGAAAGCACCCTAGCCACTGGGCTGTGAGATATTCTGGGGTGGGGATCTTCCAACCTCTCCTGTCGAAGGTATTCTGGTTTAATTATTTAGACAAATAAGCCTTAGAGCAGAAACTGGTATGTGGGTCTCTCACATTCTAGCTGAGTGCCCTAAACACCAGGCTATAGAGACATTCTCACTCTCTTTCCTAGCCAGATGTTCATTGTGTTCATGAATGACTATGAATTGCCACTATGAATGAGAACTCTCCACACCAGAATATCCCATAGCCCAGTGGTTAGGGCATGCTTCTGTTCTGTGGGAGAGCCACATTCAAATCTCTTCTCACATCAGCAGGGAGGGAAATGAGGAACTGGGGAACTCAGGGTCAAAAGTCATAAAGGAGGTCCCCCCCTGCTTGTGAATCTCATCCTTCTTTACTTTGTCAAAATGCACAAAGTAAAAACAAAACAAAATTCATATTGGTGTAAAAACAAAAAAGTGCTTCATTTTGACATTAATTAAAATTTGACTTTTTGGTTTGCCAAAAATGTCAGAAACATTTCATTTTTGGTTCAACCTAAAAAACAAAACAAAACAACTTTTCTTCAATTTTTCAGACTTGTCAGCAAACTAAAAAAATAAAATAAAAATCCAGGAAATGTCTGCCTTTAGTCAACACCTAGCTACATCATCACCCGCATCTCCATTCACAACCACAAAGACAGCTGCGATCGGCACAGGCAATGCCAATTTACAAACCCAGACTGAGAGAATAAACACAAGAGATAACCATACGTAGCCAAAGGGATTCAGCTGAGGGACAAGGCTCCACAGGGAGAGCAGACAAACCTAGAGTGCCTGCTTTTAGGATGCGCTGCAAGATTCTCCTCAGCAAAGCCTCTCAGCAATAACTGGTATGGTGGAGTTTATAATAAAAACATTGCCCTACCAAAGCCTCTATGCAGGAAAAGGGAAAAAGTAGAACATGCCTTAAAAAAAGATGTCACCATGTAAGTTTAATTTACCTATTAAGTACTTTGATACCACAACAATGAGCACTACAGAAACCCCTCCCTTGACAGAACGGGCATGGATTTGGGATTTTTGTTGTATTACACTCCTGTGTCTTGCAGGATCTCTCCGCTATCCGGAATCCATCTTTGTAACTGGCTGCATATTACAGAGGTAACCCTAGTATCCTGCTAACTAATACAAAGCCTGAGCAGAACAGATGCCCCATGCTCCCTCACAGGAGAGAGTGAAAGGTGCCCATCCAGGCGAGGAAGAAGGGGATGTAGTAGCACAGGGTGGCATAGATCTGCCACCTGGCCACTACTTCTCCTGCCATGCAGGCAGATGACACGTGCGGAAGCAGGGGCAAGGAGTAGCAGCTCTTGAGTCCACCACTCAATGCACTGGTCAGCACATTCAAGCTGGCATGGCAGGGTGCAACAAGGACTCACTTATTCACAACTCAGTCCCTGGTGTGCTGAGCTCACTGGGAATCACAGCTACATGCTGCACTCTTCTCCAACCATGTCAATTAGAAACATATTTCAGTATCCGGATTCAGAATCAAGAATAAGGACAAACCCTGTAGAAACAACAACACAAATGGGGCATATGCAGACAATGTCAGGTCAGTGCAAAAAGTACAACAGTCACCATATGAAGGCAATACCAGTGGCTTTCAGATTGATCAGAATGCAGATAACAACCTGGGTCCACTGAGAATGTTATACCTACCACTGTCTACTCTAGAAGACAACAAACTGTCAGATTTCTTCACAGATGTAGGGAACAAGGCTTAAAATGAAGCAGAAATCTGAAATTGACTCCAATGATTACAAGACTCACCTTGGATCATGGGGCTCATCATCTTGACATGAAGAAAAGAATGGAAGATACTTGTATCCTTACTTTTAATGCACTGCTAAAATATGGAAAGAAATCCAGAGGTGAACTCTGGATTTTTCTGTAAGAGTGTAGTAGAGAAGCTAGTAAAAGCTGAAAGAAAGTTAACTGGAGCCAGAGTGAACAACGTTACAGGCTTAAAAAAGCCAAAGCCAAAGCCAACAATGGTGGGAGAGACAGCCTGCTCAACAACAGGCCATGACTCAACATCATCTCAGAGAAACATAAGGGCCCTACACTCACCATTCCAGAGCTCATTGTAAGACCCTGGTCCTGCTACGCACGATGCAGAGATGGACCCCTGTGCCCGCACACAGCCCAACTGAAATCAGTTGGGTTCCATGTTGGCTCCATATACAGTAACTCCTCTCTTAACATTGTAGTTATGTTCCTGAAAAATGTGACTTTAAGTGAAACGATGTTAAGCGAATCCAATTTCCCCATAAGAATTAATGTAAATGGGGGGGTTATGTTCCATGGAATTTTTTTTCACCAGATAAAAGACTATTATTTATACATTATATACATATACATACACACACACATATACACAGCAATGATGACTGTGAAGCTTGGTTGAGGTGATGAAGTCAGAGGGTGGAAGAGGGTGGGATATTTCCCAGGGAATGCCTTCCTGCTAAATGATGAACTAGAATTTGGCAGAGCCCTCAAGTGTTAACACATTGTGGTTAATGTAGCCTCACACTGTACAAGGCAGCACGAATGGAGGGAAGGGAGACAGCATGGCAGACAGAGACAGAGACACACACCCTTTAAGTATGCTGACAGCACTCTAAGTACATTGCCTTTTTAAGTAGACCAGGAAGTTGAGACAACAGCTGCTGCCAGCAAGCTCCCTCCATCCTGAGCCCTGTCATGTTCCTCGCTGCTCTCTGGAGATGGGGTTAGCGGGGGGCAGGAGCAGGGGGAAGGGGGACACCCTGACATTAGCCCCCCTCTTCCCCGCTCCTGCACAGCAAGCAGGAGGCTCCTGGGAGCAGCTCCAAGGCAGAGGGCAGGAGCAGCATATGGCAGTGCCGGGAGGGACAGCTGAACTGATAGCCTGCTGGGTGGCTGCCACACAGGGAACTTAGGGGAGCAGGGAGCTGATAGGGGGGCTGCTGGTCTACCCTGGTTCCAAGCCCCCACCAGCTGGCTGCAACAGGCTGCTCTTTCTGCACAGCAGTGGACAAAGCAGGCAGCTCCCAAACAACGTAATAAAGGAGCATTGCACAACTTTAAACAAGCCATGTTTCTAATTGATCAGCACTGTAACAATGAAACACATTAACCGGGACGACTTAAGTGAGGAATTACTGTACTAGCAAATCCTTGCAGGACTGGGACCTAACATACTGCACAAGTGTATGGCAAATACTGCCAACCTTTAATACAGAGAACTTACTGCTGTGAGGAGATGTACTAAACTTGGGAGCATTTACTGAATCAGCCACTTAAAATACTACAATAAAGCATTTTGCTGAACTATCCTTTATATGTAAAAATTGATTAATTCCTTCCAAAAGGACGCTGAAGTGTAGAAGGTCTGATATATACAGCCAGAGGTGAAAGTAAGCCGGTTCGCCCCAGTACAGTGTACCAGCAAAAGCCGGTGTGCCATACCAGGGTGGCCTGGCTTCCCCAGGTGGCAATTTAACGGGCTTGGGGCTCCCAGCAGCAGATGTAGCCCCAGGCCCTTTAAATTGCCGCTAGACCCCCGCTGCTGAGCCCTGGGGTTAGCAGCAGTGGGGCTCAGGGGCTATTTAAAGGCCGGGGCTCCCAATGCCTCTACTGCCATGGGCCCTTTAAACTGCTGCTGGAGTCTCCGACTGCTGCTGCTACCCCGGCGAGGCAGGGGCAGCTCTATGGATTTTGCCGCCCCAAGCACAGCAGGCAGGCGGCCTCCAGCAGTTTGCCTGCAGAGGGTCTGCTGGTCCCGTGGCTTCGGTGGACCTCCTACAGACGTGCCTGCGGGAGGTCCTCCGAAGCCGTGGGACCAGCAGACCCTCCGCAGGCACGCCTGTGGGAGGTCCACCGAAGCCGTGGGACCAGCGGACCTTCCGCAAGCAAGCCGCCGAAGGCAGCCTGCCTGCTGCCCTCGTGGCGCCAGAAGAGCTTCCCCCGCGGCTTGCCACTCCAAGCTTGGCGTGCTGGGGCCTGGAGCCACCCCTGCGGCAAGGGAGGGAGAGGCACTTACTGATACAGGGCAGGCCAGGGCAGGCTCTGACTCCCTAGCCCCGCCCCTGGAGCCCGAGGCCCTGCCCCTTTTGGGGGCCAGAGACAGTCCCAACCCAGACACGTACCAGTAAGTCCCTATTTCTACTTTCACCCTGCATACAGCAATTACCTACTTCTGTCATTCACTACTCCATACACCTGAGATTTACAATGCAAAGTTTGTAACTGCGACTTATTTAGCCTGTGTGTGCTTATCTGTTGCAGAGTAATTTACATTGAGGAACCTTGCAGGTTTCTGCCTGAGAAGGACACAGAGTAATGCAGACACATATTTCAGCACCTGTAAAACAGATTTTTGGTTACCACAGACACATGCATTCATCTCCCAAGGTCTCTGTATGGAATGCTCCTCCCCATTAGAAAAAGGCAACACTGCTGCACACCCTGGACACAGGCTGAAACTCAGTAGGTTTGGTAAGTGACATGAGCACACATGCATCATGAAATAAAAATACTGCTAGTGTTATCAATGCTGTGCTGACACAACCCCTACCTTAGAACAGCAACGCTTAAGAGAATAGAATCTATATGCTGTGGTCACAAACACTCCACCTTTGCTTATAAAGATTCCTCTCAGATCATTTTCCCTAGCAGGTGTAAATTTGTAATGAATTAAACAGGGTTTTAGCCTTGTTCTCACTTACTCCTTCTTACTTAAAGGAGGAACCGTAAAGTTAAAGGAAGTGTTTACTGTTCCATAACTTTTATGTGCCATTCACATATTTTTAAAGTTGATTAGTGATTAATAGTAACTGATATTCCTATATTATCACTGAGTTAGGGCACGTCTATACTAGGGGAGAGGAGTATTCTGAACATGTGTTGGTTTATACATGTTAACCCACGTTACAATTCTGGAGTAGACAAAGCAGTTGTTTTAACATTCTTTAGTTGATCAAGGTAAACCCTACCAGGGAGGCTCATCTCAACCAACTAACCCGTTAAAACTACCGCAGCCTTACGTAAAATACACACACTTTTCCCTACTGAAGAATAGGCTTTCCTTGCAAAGAAAGAGTTATTTCCTAAATGCTATGTGATCATTACAGAGGCTGTGTCAGACTATGCACTAACCAATGTTGGGACAGTATGGAGCCATGCTGTCTCAGGGGCACAGTCCTTCCCCTTGCTACCTTGTATGCACAAGCCTATTCACTTCGCCACACCCAACCCGTTTTGGATAAGGGGTGGTGGAATCATGGCCTCAGCTACTACCCCACATTTGAGATGATTTGTACAGGGAGGGAGCAGTCCCTTCTAGTGGAAATCAGGACTCTGGCATTGCAAGTCAAGGGAGAAGACTCCTGTACCTTCCACAGCACCTATGCTAGGGTCAGACTCACTCTATCCCTCAGTAATGATGTTATCCATCCTGTACTTGCCCTTCTATGGCATGGACAGGCATGTGCAGAGCCAGTGTCCACAGAGGTTCTTTCAAAACTCACCACAGAGAGACATGGAAGGGGCCATTAGAGCAAGCACTAGTGCATTTGCACTAACGTGGAGTGTGTGTGTGGGGGGGTAAATACTGGAAAGCTGTGGCTGCTATTCCAGTCCATGGGCTAGAATAACTGTAGTAATGGTATCTGCCCAGGTCAGGAGAAGCAAATCTTATCTGCCATTCACCTTCCCCACACAAAGCCAGAATATTTTAGCTCTGTGAAGGGGTAGCTGAACTTCACACTCTTCCAGCAAGGGAAAGTATTCATCTGATCCTCACTGTGCTGTGTAGTTTGCATTACCAGCCATTCTGTTAGTTAATGGAAGCTAAGACTTTGACTAAACCATCAAGCATTCTATTAAAAGGCTGACTTTTCTACAGAAAGAGCCCAAATTAATTAGTCTGGGTTTTTTTTGTTTATTACCCTTTTAAACAAGAAATCAAGAAGGCAGGTCATATTACCACACAGCACGATTTAGTTAGAAACATTCAGTCAGTTACAGAAATAACAGAATCAATTTAGGCAAGAACTTCCCTTTGCATTATTCAAGTAAGATGTTATATCTTTAAAGTTCCCTCCCCAGACACAGAAATTTCAGAATTAATGGGTTCCTTCTCCTGTAGGCCATCTTGATCCTTCAGTAAAATCACAATAAACTCTCTCGGGGAAAACAAAATAAAAAACAAACCATGGGGGATGTAAGCAGAGAATTACAGGATCAACAGAAAAAGCAATTTGGTTGTGGGGAGAACTACCTGGCAACACCCAAAACTGAAAATAAGTGCTACAGTCAAATTAGCTATTCAAACCTGAAGTAAAGGGAGACAACCATTATTGACTAGTGAGAACTGTGTCTATTTACACCAAAACTGCAGTGGCTTATAGACAATTCAAAATTGTTCCATTAGGGAAGTTTTAGTTCGAATGTTATCCAAATAAACAAATACACATATTTGATCCTGGAAAAAAATTCTGAAATGTTCGTGTTTTGTTTTGACCAGGTCTACTAGTGAGACCTGAACCTGAAAACCCATGCATAGATTTGAAATTTTCACCCATGGTCCTCAACTAAAATGTATCCCTTTAATTTTAGATTTGTTTCTTTTCTGGGAAACTAAAAACAACCACCACCTCTTTGCATGTATTTTCTGTACAGTGTTTATTCAAATGAAGAACATAATTCGAATAGGAATAGCGGGAATGATTAAGTTTATTCTTTCAGACTCCAGTTGCATCTTAACATAATACTAAGAAAAAAACCCAACAACTCAAGGTAGACTCCCTCCCCATACATAAAATCCCCATCGTCATGCTCGCTAGAAGCTTTAGGACTAGACGTGATTATAGCTTCATTGGTGTGTTTCTGAAAATCCTTTGTAACAGATACAGCATTTCTGTACAAAATTCTCAAGTGAATAGCAAAAAGATAATACAAACTTAAAGCCTACAGCAACAATAAGAACAAAAGAGGAACCAACCTATGATGAGATGCCATGAGGTTAGTCAAGGAATATTTGTTTTAAAAAATTATATATGGTAAAAATTACCAAGCAGCAATTGTAATAACAAATTTAAAAAAATACAAAGAAACCAAATACATACCTGTGAGGAATAAATTATTCTGCATAACAGGTAATTCAAAGGACCATCCCTTAACGGACTTGCTGTATCCAGTTTCTTGAATCTTAAATTGATTTGCAGTCCCGCTCTAAGTATTTCTATATTGCTTAGTTATATTTCAGTAAGAAAGGTTTTAAAAGAAAATAAGAACCTACTTGTATCACCACTGTCCTTTATGCATCAATGACACCTTCACATCAGAATCGTTAACAGATTAATCCTGTCTGGAAGGACTGTAGTGTCCTGTAATGAAAAATTATAAGCCATATTGAAAAGGATCCCCCATTTTTAGTTAATAATAGCCTGAGAAAGTCAGCCTTGCATTCAGAAGTTAATATTCAATCCATGCCCCTACCCATCCTACCTAGATATCTATAAGGCATCATATCACGTGATAGCTAGGTATTATCTAATTGTCTATGAAATTGTCAGATAATTCATATTTAGCTGGTCTAAAAAATATTCAAAGCTGAATATCACTACCAGACCATAGTTTACCATAAAATTCAACTTTCAAGAGCTAAAAGGGAAAGGAAATAATGCATTTTAAATAGAACATGGCAAAACAAGTTGGACACATTATTTTTTTTTTTTTGCGTAACAATGCACATTTGTGTTCACTGACATATTTGGGAATTCATGTTCAATTGAAATTGTTTTGGTCAAAAATGAGATTCCACCACCCTCCTCCCAAAAATTGAAGCATTTCATTGACATTTTTGGAATGAAACATTTTAATTTTAAAATTCAAAACAGCTTTTTGTTTCTAATTTTACTTCTTTTTTTTGCCATGGTTAAAAAAAATCATAACAAATAACTCTAAACAAAATGGTTTGTTCAATTTGTGTGTGTGTGTGTGTGTGTGTGTGTGTGTGTGTGTGTGTCACTGAAAGTTTCTGGTTTCGGATCGATCCAAAACAAATTCTATTCCCCCTGCTTTTTTCATTTTGGCCAGCAATAAAACAAGCCAATCAATTATTCATTCAGTTGTAATTTTAAAAAAATTCTAATGACCTGAAATACATTTTGATATACAGTTTTAACAGTGTTATGGTCTGATGTCTTGGTGTCTTATTACAATAAGAGCCAAGTTAACTACTGGAAAGTTAAGATTCTTCTCTTGCCAACAGTATATATGCAGGTAGTCACCCGTTCTAGCATCAAGAATTCCAAGATATTGAACCTTAACAATTTCACTGGCCCAGAATTAATTTTCACCTGACAGACCATGTCTACGCTGTCCCATAGTTCAGTAGTGCACTCATGGGGTGCAAATAGCAGTTCACACCAATTTGAATGTGCTATACTTCCCTCGTGTGGATGCTATGGGTATGAACCTAAGGGTCCCGAGATTAGTGCAAACTCAGGACTTAAGTTCACCCTGCAGTTGTCCACACTAGGGAGTTACAGTTCAACTCTCTGGCATGTATTTCTCTTCACGTGCTCTGAGTCCAAACTGCAGGACAGCATAGGCATGCCCTTACACTCCAACCCAGCATAATTAAAGGGGTGGATAAAATTCTACTTTGGTGAGAGGATGAGGGAACAATCTTTCTGAGAACAAGTTTCCACTACCGTACTACATCGTTGCAGCTGTGCTGCTGGAGTGCATCTGGTGAAGACACGCTATTCTGATGGGAGATTAATTACTACTCTCCCGACGGCATAATTACTCCACCTCCAGGAGAAGCGGAAGCTATGTCAGAGCATCTTTAAGTCAATGTAACTTACGTCGCTCTGGGGGGTAATTTTCATGTTTACCCCCAAGTGATGTAAGCGACATCAACTTAAGTGGTATTGTAGACCAGCCCTGAGACTTTCAGAGCAGTCCAGAGAATGTTGTTTTTGATATTTTATTAAAAGTAACAGAAGATGTGTGTCTAAATCCTTTTGAAAATGTTGAATGCCTCTGCCTCTGTCCAGATACTTTTATGGTTCTCATCACTGTAGTATTTCTCTGGGTTTTCTCTCTCTTTTAAAATGGTGCCTATTTTAAGTGGCACATAGTTCTGCAATTTATGAGCATAACACCATGACATAGCATGCAGGCACCATTGCATAACAGAGTATACATTGTGTTTCATGCACACACCCTGCCATTTACACACACACACACAGATATTTAAGTTGTACGATTAAGAAGGAAACGATGATTGTGTGCTAACGCATAGGACAGAGTTTGGAGCTGGGAGTTAAATCCTATTTGTAATACTGACTTCAAGGTCCTGACTAAGGCATTTAGGGTTTGGGTCAAAGCCCACTGAAGTCAAATGAGACTCCTTCTGACTTCAATGTGCATTAGATTGTGCTCTAAGCACCTAAAAGAGGTTTATACAAGTGCATCTACACAGATGTCAGTGGAGTCACTCCTGATTCACTTCCGTGTCAGAGCAGAATCTGGTCCAATGTTTGTTAAAATACTATGAAAAGAACTCAGGGCATCCTAGCTCACAGTCCTGATTAAAATCCAATATGGCTTTTCTGGAGGTACTACATCACACTTTTTTCATACTTACTAGTTTTCCCAGGGTAGTATATTAATGTGTGCAAAGCACTTTCAGGGTGCTATGAAAAGCAGAGTATTAATTATTATTATAACAGAGGGCCATAAAAAAGCTTGAGGAAAACAGTTTTTTAAACAAAATTGGCCAAATTTGAAACAGCAGCTTGCAACTCAAACATTAATTTTTACAGCTCTTGGACTAGCAAGACAAAGTATGAACTTGGACTGCAAAGATCAGATGGCTGTAGCTGCCATGCTGCTTACAACTGGATTTAGGGAACGTGTGTAGAATGAAAGCTAGATCCATTGGTTTGCATGTGTGGGAATGAGTGTGACTGATCTTCCAACTGCTCCAATGATCTGACATTTTGGAAATCTTATTTTCTTTCTTTCTTTGCACCATCATTTGAAATGACTCTAAACAAACTGCTGTGCTTCCTCTCACTCACATTGGTAATTCGCTAGCATTTAGAAATATTAAAAACAGTTCCACCCTCAAAGAGCTGTGTTGAATTATGCAAAAGCAAGCCTCATATTTCAGCTTCAATGAGGAAAATAAAAGTGATGTTGGATATTAAGAAAACACATCAGGTTCAGAGGTCTGTAATTAATCTTCTCAGTGCATGCAGCACGCCAGGCTTGTGTGCATGAACACAGCATCTTGGGACTTCTCTGATTTACTGCATAAGTACAGAGCCAGCTTGGGACATTTGGGATTTGAACCCATTACAGTGGTTGGACATGGTTTTAGTGAAGTTCCTACTCATCACATACTATGCCATATACTTAGAAGCATTAAATATTTAACTAACTGGGAGTTCATAAATTTTGTACAGAAAACAGACTGACTGAATGTTTTTATTAAGAGTACAGAAGAAAGGACACACATTTCTAGGACAGATCTCTAGCCTAGTATAAATGAAAGAACAACGATTTTAAGGCAGAACTTTTTAAAATGATAGGGGTTTTGTTGCTATGTAATTATATATAGTCAGGTCAATGCACCCACAAAAGTATTTATTGACAATTGCTAATGTTTTTATAACAATTTCCGTAAAAACAATTGGAATTAAATTTCCCTTCTAGACCATGGTAACGTACAAGATCCACTCGGTGGTGATTTGAAACAAAGTAAAATGGTTTATTCTCTTTTTATTGTCCAAAACAAGTGAAATTCAAAAACGATGAGATGTTTATGCATGGAGAGCAACAATATAGGGCCTGATCCACAATCCTTGGGAAGAAAACGAGAGTCCTTCCCTTGACTCCAATGGCTTTAGATTAAAACTATTATTATTCTCTGCAGAACTGTTTTATATTTTCACACTGCCCGAAGACTGGCAGCTGCTTTACGGAACAGGTAATTCAACTGAGTGACTGAGGCCTAACCCACACACAGTTATTGTACTAGTAAAACTATATCTGTTAAGGGTGTGATTGTTTTTAAAAACAAAACAAATAGTTATACCAGTAGAATCCCTTGTGTAGATGCAATAATACCAATACAGCTTATCCCTTTCACATATGAGAAAACACTTTTTCTGGTATAAGGCATTTTATAGTGTTATACTGTGTCCACACTGGGGGCTTTTACCCCTTTAACTATACCAGGACAGTTCAAAACCAAAAGTTAAAATTGTTGAAATCCTTCCAAAAAATGGAAGTTCCATCCTCCATACAGCTCTAATCTTTGACATGCTACACTTCTCTCTTTGACATGCTACTGAGATACCAGAACAGATATCCTTGTGATGGTATTTGAACATAGCTTGAACGTAAATAACCTTTGTTAAATTTCCAGATACCATGTCATCTCCTGAAGTTTAAACAAAAGATATCTCAACTTTTGGGTTCTGTCAATCTGAACACATTACGTTTGCCCACCAGCAATATGTATAATGCACTTGAATCTTCTGTCTTTCTATTTATATGGCTCTTATCATCACAGTATTTGAGCACGTTTCTAGTCATCCATCTGTCCACAAGGCTGCCTTTGAGCTCCATCCTTAAGCTTTGCCAACCTGGTGGAACAAATTTCTTTTATTTTTCTCGTCTGCCTCCAGAAGACAGAATTTGAAAAACAGTATCAGATGCCTTTTCCCTTGCATTAAATAGAAGCAAGATAGAAAACAGGTTTAATGTTTTCAAGGCCAGAAATGCCAACTGTGATCATCTAGTCCAGCCGTTCTCAAACTGTGGGATGGGACTCCAATTGGGTCATGAACTCCATTTTAATGGGTCACCAGGGCCTGGCGTTAGACTTGCTGGGGCCTGGGGCTGAAGACCAAGCCCTACTGCCCAGGGCTGAAGTTGACACCAGAAGGCACCAGCCCTGGGTGGCAGGGCTCAGGTTACAGGCCCCCAGGCCTGGGACTGAAGTCCTTGGGCTTTGGCTTCAGCCCCCTTGCCTGGGGTGGTGAGACTTGCGCAGGCTCAGTCATCAATCTCCACTCCTGGGATCCTGTAGTAATTTTTGTTGCCAGAAGGAGGTTGCAGTGCAATGAAGTCTGAGAACCCCTGACCTGGTCTGACCTCCTGTATAACACAGGCCACAGAAACTGCCCCAAAATAATTCCTAGAGCCTCTCTTTTAGAAAAAAAATCAATCTGGATTAAAAATCGCCAGTGATGGAAAATCCACCACGACCCTTAGTAAATTGCTCCAATGGTTAAATATCATCACTAGTAAAACAATATGCCCTTTTTCCAGTCTGGATTTGTCTAGCTTCAAGTTCCAGTGGCTAGATCAGGTTATATCTTTCTCTGCTAGATTGAAGAGCTATTGTTAAATATTTGTTCCCTATGTAGATACTTATAGATTGTAACCAGATTGCCTATTAACCATTTTTTGTTAAGCTAAATAAATTGAACTCTTTGAGTCTATCACTATAAAGTGTATTTTTAAAATCCTTTAATCATTCTTATGGCTCTTCTCTGAACCCTCTGTAATTTATCAACAACTATGTGAATTGTTGCTATCAGAACTGGTCACAGTATTCCAGCAGTGCCATCATCTGGGCCAAATATAGAGGTAAAATAACCTTTCTATACCTACTCAAGATTCCTCTGTTTATGCATCCAAGGATTGTACTTGTCCTTTTGGTCACATTGACATACCGGGAGCTCAAGATTACCACCGTAACACCACATTTCTTCAAAGGCACTGATTCCCAGGACAAAAATCTCTGTCTTGTCAGTATGGCCTATGTTCTTTGTTTTCAGAGATATAGATTTACATTTAGCCATATTAAAAAACATTGTTTGCTTGACCCCAGCTTACCAAATGATTCAGATTGTTCTATATCAGTGACCTGTGCTCTTCATTATCTTTTGGGGAAGATTGAAAGTATAATTTACTATCTGGAAAAGCTTATGGTCCTTGCATTTACAAGCACTGGGGTTAGTTTTACAAATTATAAAACAATTGTGCGCTAATGGACTTAAGAATAGCATTTAGTATTAAGTGTGAAATCCTGGCTCCACTGAAGTCAATGGGAGTTTTGCCACAGGGACCACGATTTCGTCCCAAGTTTCTTGGATACTTTAGGGTGGATGCTTCATCCATTTGTACTGAGAGAGGGGCAGTGTGGCATGGGCAGGAATGTCTTGGTTTCATACTTCAGCCTCCCTCCATTCTTATAGGCATGCTATGAGGCTGGTGTTATTAGGTTAGAGGAGGGCAGGGCAAAACAGAACTAAGAATCAACCCAGCAACTATTATGGTGAGCATGGAGGAAAAAGTTAGGCCATGATCCTGGAAATATTAAAAAATGTGAGTAACTAAGCACATGAATGCTACCATTGGACTCAGTGGAGGTACTCATATACATAAAGTTACTCACGTGCTAAAGTGATGTCACAGGACTCAGAAATTTGCATGAGAATTGCACCTATCAAGTTTCTTAACACAATTCTCTGGGCATTAGAATCATGCGTCACCAATTTATTTTATTTATTTATTTGGGGGAAGGGGAAACAGTTTAATGCCCTAATTTCTTGGTTCCACAGCCATATTTAATGGCTTCTGAGCTTCCGAACACAGGAAAATATACTAAATGCCCCAGGGTTGCAATTTAACCCAGTTTTAAACTTTGTGCCATTCTGTAATGTTTGTTAGTAATTTAATTGAAGCCTCTTTTACATCATTAATTATTAAATGCATTCATTTTCCTCAGAATGGGTGTTTTCCAAACCAGTCCAGGCACGCTTGAAAATTGTAAAGACAGTGCATACACCAGTATAAAATTATCTAACACAACGATTTCTATTCACTGTTAAATAGGAAAATGTGATTGTAAGTCATACAAATTGCCAGAACAGAGGTGGTGGTTACCATCTTGGTGAACACAATGAGGACTGAACCAGAGACCACCAGTGCTAAATACACAAGATGGTGCAGCTTCACCAGAAGAACCAAAGCTCCCTAATTAGGCCTGCAAACAACTCTCAAATTGTGCACAATGGCGGAGGTGTAACATATACGTCAGAGGGTTATATAGAGACTGGATCAAATATAGTACCTGAAACTATTTTTAACTCCTTTCTCAAAACTGACTAGATTTAATGTTGGGTCAGGGCAAGGCAATATCTTTTACTGGACCAACTTCTGCTGGTAAATGAGACAAGCTCTGTGTAGCTTGAAAACTTGTCTCTCTCACCAGCAGAAGTTGGTCCAGTAAAGATATTGCCTCATCCCCCTTGTCTCCCTAATATCCTATGACCAAATGGTTACAATAATACTCCATACATACAGAGATTTAAAACTGACAAATGATCCTATAAAAATTTAGTCACCACAATATGAAGGTCCTGAATAGGGGTGGGGTTTGAAGATGACTAATATACAAATATGGCATTCACATTAATGATATGGAAACTGTTCTCTGAAGTTCTATTACACGTTTTGCACAATGGGCCTGACTGTCCTCTCATTTTCACCATTTTTTCACCAGCGTTAACTCCATTGACTTCAGTGGAGTTACTCTTAAATTATACTGTTGAGCAAAGAATCAGGTCTGGAGAATCTACATTAGTTATTTTTGTTTTCTTGAAGGTTTTTTTTTTTTGTTTTGTTTTTTTAAAGAAAGGATCTGACAGAAACATGGCTACTTATAATGGCAGCAGTTACTCATTTGGATTTTTTACGTGTTTTGAGAGATTATTCCAGAATTCTTATTCACATACCTTCAGACAGAATCACACATGGCTTGTGTTGGACTTCTACAGAATTTTGTCTCTTTGTATACTTCACCTAGATGTATTTACTTAGGCTAGCCTGGGATTGAAGCTTCAGTCCAAAACCACAAGGGTTGAGGCAGAGACAATGGAGAGGATGATATGACAGCACATGGTATTTTAATGCCCAAACCACAAAGTCCACTAGGGTACTTTTGTTTTCAGGCTAACAACTATTCATAATGGTTTAGCTGACTAAACACAGGACTAGGAAAAGACAGTTACTCACCTTTGTAACTGTTGTTCTTCGAGATGTGTTGCTCATATCCATTCCAATTAGGTGTGCGCGTGCCACCTGCACGCTTGTTGGAAGATTTTTACCATAGCAACACTTGGTGGGTCGGCTGGGCGCCCTCTGGAGCAGCACCGCTATGGTGCTGGATATATACCCCTGCCGACCAACGGCCCTTCAGTTCCTTCTTGCCGGCTACTCCGACAGAGGGGAAGGAGGGCGGGTTTGGAATGGATATGAGCAATGCATCTCAAAGAACAACAGTTACAAAGGTGGCAAAGAGTCCTGTGGCACCTTATAGACTAACAGACGTTTTGGAGCATGAGCTTTCGTGGGTGAATACCCACTTCGTCAGATGGAAGTTACAAAGGTGAGTAACTGTCTTTTCTTCTTCGAGTGCTTGCTCATATTGATTCCAATTAGGTGATTCCCAAGCCTTACCTAGGTGGTGAGGTCAGAGTGAGATGTTGCAGAATGCAAAACTGCTGAGCCAAAGGCTGTGTCATCTCTGGACTGTTGAACCAGAGCATAATGAGAGGCAAAAGTGTGGACCGAGGGCCAGGTAGCTGAGCGACATATATCCTGGATGGGTACATGAGCCAGGAAGGTGGCAGATGAAGTCTGAGCCCTGGTAGAATGTGCTGTGAGGTGGCTCGAGGGAACATGAGCCAAGTCGTAACAAGTACGGATGCACGCCGTCACCCAAGATGTGATCCTTTGTGAGGAGACAGGTAGGCCCTTCATTCTGTCTGCCACAGCGACAAAGAGTTGGGGCGATTTACGAAAGGGTTTTGTCCGCTCAAAGCGAGTGCCCTATGGACGTCTAGGGAGTGCAGTTGTTGCTCCCGTCATGATGAGTGTGGTTTTGGGAAGAAGACTGGAAGGAAGATATCCTGGTTGACATGAAAGGCAGATACCATTTTAGGGAGAAACGCCAGGTGTGGTCGCAACTGCACCTTGTCCTTGTGAAACATATTATACGGTGGGTCCACCATGAGAGCCCGAAGCTCGGAGACTCGTCTAGCTGATGTAATGGCTACAAGGAAAGTTGTCTTCCAGGACAGGTATAGTAGCGAGCAGGTTGCTAACGGCTCAAATGGGGCAGACATGAGTCTGGTTAGAACCACGTTGAGGTCCCAGGTTGGGGCGGGGTGTCGTACTTGGGGGTACAGGTGCTCCATACTCTTGAGGAACCTAGAAACCATAGGGTGCGAGAACACGGAGAGGCCAATCTCCCCTGGGTGGATGGTAGAGATGGCCGCCAAGTGTACCCTCAATGATGATACCGCTAGGCCCTGCTGTTTGAGATACCAGAGGTAGTCCAAGACAGTGAGGATTGAGATCTTGGTGGGAGTAACATTCTGCGTTTCACACCAGCAGGAGAAACGCTTCCACTTGGCCAGATACATTGACTGAGTAGGTTTCCTGCTACCCAGGAGTACTTGTTGTACTGAGGCAGAGCAATGTAACTCTGATTGGCTTAACCACACAGCAGCCATGCCGTGAGGTGAATGGACTGCAGGTCTGGGTAGTGAAGTCTGCCATGGTCCTGAGTTATGAGGTCTAGGTGAAGAGGCAGGGTAATTGGGTTGTCTATCGAGAGGTCGAGCAACATGGTACCAGTGTTGCCTGGGCCATGCTGGAGTGATCATGATCAAGCGAGCTCCATCCCTGCTGAGCTTTAGCAGGACCCTGTGAACCAGCGGGAACGGTGGGAAGGCATAAAGTAGTTGGCTCATCCAAGGCATCAGGAAAGCGTCCGAGATTGAGCCCTGGGAGAGGCCTTGGAAGGAGCAGAACATCTGGCATTTCCGGTTCTCGCGGGAAGCGAAGAGGTCTATGCGGGGAAATCCCCACTTCTGGAAAACAGAATAAATAATGTCCAGACGAATCGACCACTCATGAGGCAGGAAGGATCTGCTGAGTCAATCCGCCAAAGTGTTCCGAACCCCTGGGAGAAAGGACGCTACCAGGTCTATCGAGTGGGCTATACAAAAGACCCAGAGTTGGATGGCCTCCTGACAAAGGGGGGAGGACCGTGCCCTTCCCTGCTTGTTTATGTAATACATGGCCCTGTTGTCTGTGAACACTGAGACACAACGGCCTTGTAAGTGCTGTTGAAACGCCTGGCACGCAAGGCGGACTGCTCTCAGCTCTCAGACATTGATGTGCAAGGCCAGCTCCTGAGATGACCAAAGGCCTTGAGTGCGAAGATGTCCGTGGTGAGCACCCCAGCCGAGAGATGACGAGTCTGTCATCAGGGACATAGAAGGCTGGGGCGGATGGAACGGCATCCCTGCACACACCAGGGAAGGCGTCAGCCACCAGTCGAGGGAGCCTGGGATGCTCGGGGGAATGGTGACTATCATGTCTATGGCATCTCTGCCCGGGTGGTACACGGAGTTGAGCCAAGATTGGAGGGGATGGAGGTGTAGCCTGGTGTGTTTGGTCACGAATGTGCAGGCAGCCACGTGACCCAAGAGACCGAGACAAGTGCGAGCCGAAGTCATTGGGAAGTTCTGTAGGCTTCGGATAATTGTTATCATCACCTGAAACCGAGTCGGTGGTAAGCAGACTCTGGCGAGATTGGAGTCCAGGATGGCCCCAGTGAATTCTAGCCTCTGTGTGGGAACCAGAGTGGATTTCTCTGTATTGATCATCAGGCCTAGACGTATGAATAGGTCCTTGACAATGCCTACATGATGGGTGACTTGTGTCTCGGAGGTCCCTCGGATGAGCCAATCGTCCAGATATGGAAAGACGTGTATCTGGCGGCAGCAGAGGGAGGCAGCGACTACAGCCATGCACTTTGTGAATAATCTCGGTGCTGTAGAAAGGCCAAACGTTAGGACTGTAAACTGGAAATGCTGATGGTTGGCTACAAACCAGAGGTACCGCCTGTGTGGAGGATAAATGGCAATGTGAAAATAAGTGTCCTACATGTCAAGGGCAGCATACCAATCTCCAGGAGCCAAGGATGGGATGATGGTCCTTAGGGAGACCATGCGGAACTTCAACTTTATCATGAAATTGCAGCATCTAAGGCCCCCGCTGAAAGGGGGGGTTCCATTGTGTTAGGCACTGTATAGACACACATCAAGAGACATTCCTCTACCCAAAGAGCTTAGAGTCCAAACCAAGTAAGGGTGTGAAGAGAAACAATGGCCCAGAAAGATGCTTTGACTTGCCCAAAGGCACACAGCAACTCAGTAGCAGAGTGCAGAATAGATCCTGACTCCCAAATTATTGTCATAGCTGCTAACTCATTATATTACAATACTAAAATGTCTGAGTGCCTAGAAAGACCTTAAGGACCTAAATGATCAGGATCAGCATCTCTGGTGGCTGAGAAATGATTTTTTTCTTTTGTTTTCAACCCACCATCCCCGAGTTCCTCATCATTATGTTACTCAAAGCAATGATAACATCAAGGAGGACACTGTTTAGAGTAGCCAGTGTTGAACCCTTTGATATTTAAAGAATAATCTGGACCATTTCCCAGACTATACATCTGCCCCTCTAATTTAGATTTCGGTAGACGAGGCTGTACAGGGACGCTATGAGGGCGATTAAGAACCTAATACTAATAACTACACCATTCTCACTCACTGTCAAACCACTGTGGGCCATCCTCTAAAGAAAATCTGGCAGATGGCTGGATGGTCAACAAATACACGCTGAAACACATCTTCTAGATATTCGCAGTTTAACATGTGGTACTGCTTATCCATCTGTAGAACAAGACACCTGCCAGTTGTTTGAGTGATATGACTGGCTGAGCATTGCTAAGTGCTGAATAATGATAATGCTACCAAAAGAACTTGTATACAAGATACAAGCACTGATGCCTTTTGCAGACAAAAATTGTAAATTAAGGCTCAGAAGAAAGCAAGTTGTTGTCAGAATATTTATTCATGACATGCATTATCTGTACGATTCAGAAACACATACACCTCTAATATATTAGAAAATTTGCTGGCATGATGTAGAAAAGGTTATAATGGCATAGAATCTAACACTTTCTTGAGTACTACATTGAGGCACAAGTACATGCATACATTTTCAAAACTAGTTATATAGCTGATTGTCAGTGATTCATTCTCCAGCAGGTCCATCGCCTATCCTTCATTCAGTTAACCCCAGAGTCATCAACATTCACAGACAAATGCAAAAAATATTCTTTCTGCGGCATGCAATGGAAGTAAACATTATTTAGCAATCCATGTGTCTAGGGGCAGTAGTGTTACCTCCTTGGAAAGACTGACTGGCCCAAATCATAAACTGATTGGTGACATTAGGCAATTCTCCTTGTTCAATTACAAATTACCAACCAGGGAGGGGTTGCAAGTGCTTTGGAGGATAGGATTATAATTCAAAGTGATCTGGACAAACTGCAGGAATGATCTGAAGTAAATGAGGACAAATGCAAAGTATTGCACTTAGGAATCAGTTGCACACATACAAAATGGGAAATTGCCTATGAAGGAGTACTGAAGAAAGGCATCTGGGGGGGTCATAGTTGACCACAAGTTAAATATGAGTGAACAGTGTAACACTGCTGCAAAAAAGCAAGCATCATTCTGGGATATATTAGCAGGAGTGTTGTAAGCAAGACACGAGAAGTAATTCTTCCGCTCTACTCCATGTTGATTAGGCCTCAATTGGAGTATAATGTCCAGTTCCGGGCGCCACATTTCAGGAAAGATGTGGACAAACAGGAGAAAGTCCAGAGAAGAACAACAAAAATGCTTAAAGGTCTAGAAAACATGACCTATGAGGGAAGATCAAAAAATTTGGGTTTGTTTAGTCTGGAGAAGAGAAGATTGAGAGGGGATATGATAACAGTTTCTCCTGCTATGTTAAGTCTGCCACACGGTACATATGTTTTATTCTATTTTGCACTCCCATATTCTCAGCTGAATGGTCACATACATGTGTAAGCAGCACAGATCCTAACAGAGAAAACTCTCTACACTCTGATGTCCCAGACCCAAAGGAGGGAACCCCATCCACCCAATTTTCACACATCCTAAAAGCTGGAAGACAAATTCCTCAATCAACCCTCCCTCAACTGATTTCCAAATTTGGGAAAGCTGCCAGATCCTCTACTCTGCCCAGTTTCCCTGGGGCACCCACATTCCAGCATTCTCTTCTGACCATATATAAAAGTGTATTTGATATTTGTCACACCAGCACCCAGAGGCCCCAATCAGAATGTGACTATATTGAACAATTATGTTACGTAAGAGTTGGTCTCCCTTGACACCCAAATTTCAGACATAACTGAGGAAAGGCAGGATCAGGAGATATTCAACCCTATCTCCAAGGAATTGCTAGAGCGATTGTACCATGGAGGGCTGTTTGCTCTTCACAGAAAGGATGCAGCCTATTTTTTCCTCATGGTTTTGAGTTTTGTCTGTCAACTTGTGAGTGCAAGAATAAGCAGTCACTGGAGACTCCCAGTCAGAAGCCAGGCTCAATACATTTGCATCATGCATGTTTCTGTAGCAGATGCTCAGGCTGGTACCTTTTATGATCAGTAGATCAAACCCTCAACATGCAAAGCCTTAACAGAATTACCTGTCAGTACTGCAAGACCCCTGGAGTTGGCTTCTGTTACTAGCCATTTCCATATTTGTAAGCACCAGAGCTATAGTAGCCCCTTCCAAATACTAAAATGATTCTCCAGTTTTGGTCTGTTTCCTGCCAAGTTCTAGCCCTGTTTAATTTGAAATGCAGTAGATGTCCTTCTCTGAAATATCGGTATTTCAATAAAAATGCAGACATGCTAGTTTTCTAAAGGAATGGTCTCTTTGTACGAGAGTTGGGAAAGTGTTTTGGGTCATTACAGCAGAAACTGGAATCCACTCTTCATTTTAAAGGGGTGTTAAGGCTATAGGTTGTTTTTTTAAAACAAAAACATCAAAGCCACACACCTCTGATTTATGTATTAAAGATACTGGATCAAATCTTTAGCTGGTGTAAATCATCCAATATCATAATAAGCAAGAGTATCTATCTAAGCTGACATCAAAGTGTGTGGGGAATATATTATATTTACTAGCAGTTTCATGGAAAAAAACTTTTTTCTATCTACATTCTACTGCATTACAGTTTGTAGAATAAACAAATCAGAAAGAGAAAAGTTATGTTTTATTCATATATCAACAAGCAGAACAAAATACTGTCTTGTCAGCTGTGAGACTGAATAACCTGTAACATACACACACAGGGAAACCTAACCAGACAAATCAGTTCCAGGCTCTAAGGAGCTGTTCTTGAAGTTTCTGTAAGAATGTGTGAAAAATTGTAAATACTGGAAAATATTGGGCAAATGTTCCCAATTTAATTTACTTGGTGCTGTTATTAACTACTCTGAAGCACTGGGTAATGGAAACTAATTGAAACACGTTCTGTCTCCCCATCCAGCTTCTTTATAATTACTAAAGTTAGTAACTTGGCATGAAACAGCCTCTTTTCTCAATCTACTGAATTAACAGAACACTTTTTCCTGATTTATTCAGAGGAGGGAAAGTGAATTGTTCTCTGTCATGCACTAGGCTGTTCCAGTCATTTGATAAACCATAGAAGTAGGTGGATAAGATTTAGTCAATGAGTCACATAAAATGGATTATTTCCCCCTCCCCCATCTCCATCTTGCAATGAAATTTTGTGCTCATTATGTGGCTTATTTTTTTTCTAATTTTCTGATTACGTGTATTACCTGGAGAGTCCAAGTATATTGGATTTGTTTAGTCACTCTTCCTGCAAGCTAATTTAGTGTAATGCTGTTCTTTACTTGAAAAAAAAAAAGAAACTTTGTCTTAAAGTGGAAATAAAGTCTTTAAGCTGAAATACAATAAGTTATTTAATTAAGATTCATCCCTTTCTGGTGTGTTATTTTGCCTACTTTAAGACAGGGAAACCAAGACAGTGCTAAGCTCCATTCTCTTCTGTCTAGCACCTGTTCTCATCATTTGCATCTTAGCAAAATGGCATAAAGCAGTATACCATGCTGATTGAGCAGCACTTCGCACATGTGGCATCTAGTGCACAAGGTGTGTGGCAATTAAAAAAAAGGCTCCATGAGGTTAAAAGATTTTCCTCATAATCACACAGTAAACCCATGACAAACTCAGAAAGAGAATTCAGCTATCCCAGTTCATCACATATATACAAAGGCCAAAGCCCCTGTGCTCCACAGCAAACACAACACAGAGGGAGCAGAAGTCTGTTAATCAAACATGAGAGGTCTAAGTGGAGTGAGAGGCAGTTATGCAGCACTGATTTGTAGTAGCAAACACCGTCCCTGTGTTAGCACGTGCATTCTGGAAAGCATGCAGTGAGTGAGGGCATGGCATGACAGAGGGAGAGCCAGCAGGGAGCAGTCACTCCATTTCCGTTGCAAATTGCTACATACACTAATGCAAAGTTGTTTCAATTTAACTCCCACTTCATGCTCTGCATACAGTATTATAGGAAATACTTGACAGCAACTCTAGAGGGGGAGCCAATGGCCCCACAGTACAGGTGAAAGACAGGTTGCAGGTACCGGGGCTTGTAGTAGTGGAGGCACAGAGCGCAGGGGGAAGCTGGTGCATGCATAGGCCCTGGGTTTTCTCATTAATCAGAGGTCGTGGGAGCCAACAGACAATGCACCCTTCCAACTCTGCAGCATTGCACTGTGGACAGCAAGAAGACTGGACATCAGCAAACCCAAGTCATTTACAAGACTTGAAATCTGCTCTTCCTTGTTTTTAGTTAGAGCTGGGTGAAATTTTTTAGATGAATAGTTTATTTCATGAGAAATGCAGTTTAGGTCAACTGGAAACCATTTCCGAATTTGAAACTAATTGTTTGGCCAGTCACAAAATGGCCAGAGGAGGAGGAATGTTCTGGTGGCGCTTCATCATCTGCCGCCTTTTCCCTCTACTAAAACCTTTAGCCAAGTGGTTAGTGCACTCATATAACTATAGGAAACCCAGGTTCAAGTCCTCACTCTGGAACACACCTGAAGCCGGCTTGTTCAATATACTAAAGATTCCATAAAATATCAGATTTGGTTAGAACTAATCCAAACTACTTTTTTCAATTTTTCAGAACAGCCACGGAACCAAAATAAAACCTCCAATGATTATTCACTCAGCAACAGCGGTATTCCCTCATACCACTGTTTAAGTGCCATCTAGCGAAGCCACAAAGGAGCTGAACTTGTTTTCAGTGAAATCAATGGACACACATTCACAGAGTCAGTATTAGGGCTTTTGGTGCAAAGTGTCCTTAGACACGGTCCCATACTACAGCAAGGTGGGTTTACCTAACACTTGTCAAAATATAGGGGACAAAATGAAGAAACCTTCGTCAAGTTTTTCCACCCCATTTTTTCTTGGCAAAACTTAAAAAAAAAGAAAACATCTATCCAAACTGTAGCCATTTCAGCCAGCTATAGCTCCATCTCCTTTGGAGAGCTAAGAAACAGCTTACCTTCCCCAATAAAATGTACCTCTACTAGTAAATCATTTTCTCTGCCTACAGCTATTGTCCCAGCTAATAGCATGCAGCCAACAGATGTGGACTGAACAGATTCCCCCTCCCCTCCCACATTCACACAAAGACAAATCTTACCAGTGGCACCTAAGTCCCACAAAGGTTGACGGATGTCCTAAAGTATGCACATCGACAGTATGCAAACAGTTAAAAATAAAATCAAAGTGTGATATGCAGTTGCATAGGATCAGGGCACACTTCATTGTTGTTGGGCTGTCTGGTCTACACTGTTAATGTATCAAGCATGAACTGAAAACAAGTTGATGTTATTTTTGCCAGGATGCCTTAGCTTTTAGCATGATTCAACAAATTCTTTGCTCCCCTTAAAATAAAAGGTCTCATCTAAATTTTAAAGATTCAATTTACTCCAGCATATCAACTGCATTTGGTGTGTCCTCTCTCTTCTTTCTACTATCTGCTCGTTAACCCAGGCATTGCCTCCCTGAGGTGGCACGTCTAATATTCAAGCAGTTTAATTTTTTTAAAGGGAACTAAAATACAAACTTTGTGTGAATTGCAGATGCCTTCCTTCTCCGCCATTCACAGAGTGACTACCATGTCATTGTATGGCTCTCCTGTAATCCCCTTGAGAGGGCTTCATTCTCCATCGCATGTGAGTTGCTGCCTTGTTTCCCCAACCCAGGAAGAGCTCACTGCCACGTCCAAGTCTCTTACCAGGCAGTTTTATTTCTCAACATAAAACTTAAGCAAAATATCCAAACAAAAAACAGTTTCTCTGTTCCCTCATAGGCTACAGCTTGCAGTTTCTCTTCGCCCCTCTCACCTTCAATCCCCACCCCAGTTCAGGGCCTACTGCTGAAGCCCAGCTCCGCCTCATCTGAACCTCTTGCTGGCTTTTTGTCATCACTAGCTTCCTTTCCAGCCTGTCTGATGATTGAACATGATGATTGACCACCCTGTTACAGACTGTCACATTCTTCAAGAGTGGGGCATAGCTGGTGAAGTGACAACTCTTTTCCCCACACTCATAGGGCCGCACATTACTCATCTGTTCACATGAGCATTGGGCAAAAACACCCCAAGAGCTGAGAGAACGGAGCAAACCAACAGGCTTTTAATTTCGCAAATTCTTTTGCAGCATAACTGGATTGTAGACACGAGGATGGCAGAGACAGTCACTGCATCCAGCTTCCTGACAACTCAGGATTATTGCCATCAATATACATTCTTGTGCTTGGTCTAGTCTAGCCAGGCTTCCCTTAGGAAACTATTTCACTGCCTGAACGCCCTCATTACAATTTCCCACAGAAGGAGCACATCAAATTGGAGAAAACACGTGGACAATCATTCCATAGATGCAGTAACTGCCACTGGTAACACACTCCCTGGAGTGCCCTCAGAGGAATTAAATCATCACTAGCCCTTGCCACTCATATGCTGAATCTCCCTTGGATTCTCAGAGTTGCTTTTAGGGACAAAATTCAACTCTAATTTACATTTCCTGTAACACCACTGAAGCTAGCCAGGCTGCACAATACCTACGCCGAACTGAATTTGAGCCGTTGAGACAGAATTGATTCCTAACTAATTAACCCACAAACATTTCTTTGCAGTGACAAAGTTTGCCTAGGTTCATTCAGGATAACGAATTCAAATTCACTGTCATTTTTAATTCTCTCTCTCTTCAGGCTAAAAGATACATTTACCAGCAAAAACACTGACTTTACCCATGGCAGGATCCCAACAGGATGCTCTAATTACTGATAAGTGGGTTTTGCCCCCAGGAATTTGGCAAAATAATGAATATGAAAGTGTGTTGGTAAGCAGCAGTATACAGGCTGAATTTTCCTATCTACCTGATAATTATATTACTTAATGATGGGCAAACCTTAAAATGAACTACTGAAAAGTGGGTCTAAGAATGGCAATGATGGGATTTCTTCTTCATTGTACCTCACTGATTTCTAGTGCAAATTTGCTCAATATTTTCTCCTACCTGCCACAAATTCTCCATGGGCCTTGACAGCAAAGCTGGTTTCTTTCCCATCTCATGTTGCTAGTAATCAGACCAAATAGTACCTTCAGGTATACCTGTGCAATACCACTGTCTACCAATTATGTCCCCAGAAAGACCTGTGCAACCCCATCAGCTTTTAGTGGGTTTGAACAGAGGTAACTGAAAGCATAATTTAAGGACAATGCTGCAGCACTGATATAATTCAGAGAGCATTGTGGGCTCCGGCCACTTTATAACAGGTGGCAGAAGTGATGATGAATGTGATGGGTTGGATCCCCCATTCTGGGAAGCCACCTGATGTACTGGGGTTTAACTGAGCCTCCCCTGCTCAACCAGCTTGGGTTCCCTCTCCCTGCTTTGCTGAATTTGTCTCTCTGGCCTCTTGCAGCACACACACACAGGTAGGGCCACAGCCCACTACAGACACAGACTGAAGTTAGTTCTATGTGAGAGGGTTCCCCTAGCACTCACATGCACATCTTTTTTGGGAGATAAACCCCAAATAATACTGTCTTGCATTGTATAGAAAAATCTGCACAGCGCAAGCTCATAAAAATCCACCCTCTTCCTCAATGTCAAGAGAGATGTGCACGACTTCTTGTCCCCCCCCAGTTAAAATTGCATAAATTGGGTTTTATTATAAACAAGACATAAGTTTATTAACTACAAAAGGTGAATTTTAAGTGGTAAAAGGGATAGCAAACAGAACAAAGCAGATTACCTTAGTAAATAAACAAAAGCCGAAGACTGAGCTTAACGCACCACATAGGTAAGATACAAGTTAACAAATTCTCACCCTGAGTGATAAGCAGGCTGGCAAATTCTTAAGGCACAAGTTGCCTTGGCTTTCCCAGGTTTTCATACACAGGCTAAAGATCTTAGCCTGGGACCATCACTTCTCACAGTTCAGTCTTTGTTCCTCAGGTGTTTTCAGGTGTGTTGTGTTGGGAGAGTGAGGACCCCTCATGTTGTCATTGTCCCTCTTTTATATCTTCCCCCCCACTTGCTGGAAAGCTTTTTTTCTGTGACCTGGGTCAAACAGTTCCCATTGTATAGAGCTATCTCTGAGAGGTTTCTATGGCACTCAGTTCCTGGGGTGATCTGTATGCTAGTGTGCATTTCTTCAACAAGCCACTAACATTGTTTGGCCTCATCCAACACAGCACATTTGAAATTCAGAGACATGGTCAATATTCCCAGCTACAGATACAAAAATGATACATGCATACCAATTGGATAAACACATTCAGTAAGTCATAACCTTTCCAAGGATACCTCCTATGAGCCATCGTGCATTAAATACATTTCAGTTATGTCATATCCATAACAACCATATTTTCATGAAGAATATGGGTTGTAACATCACAGTGAGGATGCTAATAATAGAAAGAACCCCCTTTTCACTCTTAGATCCCAGGATAGGGTTGAAGGGCTGACAGCGAGGGGAAAAATGGCCTTGCAAACTGTGAAAGTTGGATGTGGAAAAGAGTAAGAAGAAATATGAAGGTTCTGTCACTTTTCAGGGAACCTCCCTCCCTACTTTACATAAATGTGTGATCTTCTGTTTGAGTGATCAGGCTGTGAATCACAGAACCATGGACTTTTTTGAAATGTTTCTGGCTTTTTCTCTGTGATATTTTGAAATGTAGCCTTCTAGTCCCAACAGAAGCTGAATATTCAAACTAAAATAAAAGTGGAATGAACTGGAGTATGGATTATTACATCCAGAAATGTTTCTTATGCCCTATTAGGGGTCATCGACATGAAAAGTGCAATTTAACCTGATGGAATTGGCTAGATAGTACCCTCCCACCCCCAATACAAAAACAAACAAAGAAAAGAGAGAGTTTAGTAGTCAGGGTTTGCCTGTCTGAAGGGAGACACTGAGGCGAAACCACATACCTGGAGGGGTTCTGTGACACAAGAGAGTTGGGGTCAAAGCATCCAATGTTTTTGGGTTCCTTCATTTTGAAGTTTCTAACCTTAGATATCTTCTGATTTTCAGAGGTGCAACATACCCACATATCCCATTAAGTTCAATGGGAATTGTGGGTACTCAGCACCATTACACGATAAGGCCCAAGCTTTTTCAAGCTAGAAAACTTTTAAAAAGTGAGGTACTTGGAACTAGTGAGCACTTCTGGAAGCATAGGCTTTATCCTCTCTGTGCCTAAGTAGTAAAATGATACACCTCTACTTGCCTATATCACAGGAGTGTTATGCTGGCTAATTAAGAGTTCAGTGGTCTTCAACTGAAAGGACATATATCACAGAATTACAGGCAGTGAAAGATGCTTGAGGAGAAGCTCAGTTGACATTCAGTTAAGCCTCTCTTAATTCTGGTGGAACTGAGATTATGGCAACAACAAAAGGCTCTATGGTCACTACTAATAGGAGTGGGTAGGAAATGCAGAATCCCCTCCACATGCCTCCCCCTGGCATCCCACAATTCCAAGTTATGTTTCTTCAGTAAGGCTTTATTTCTGTAAGTTTTTCAAAACTCATTTATTACAGGAAGAATTAAAAAAGCCAAGGGCACCACACAACACAAAGCCAAGCAACCAACTAGCCAGATGAGGAATCCTACCTTCTGCAAGAAGACATCTCCATCTGCCTATTGAGTTTCATGAATTCTCTCTTATAGCCTGACCCCTCAGTACCAGCCCTGCTGTTTTACTTCCTCATTACAATCTGTGTAAAGCCTGAAGAGGGAGTTAACTTCTTGTAGGCAGGACATCAGATCGGACCTTAGGCCCAGGTTTTCAGAAGTGACCAGTGATTTTAGAAGCCTCCATTTTCAGGTACTCCAGTTGAGACTCCTTAAAGGCACTTGATTTTCAGAAAGTACTGAGTACCCATCCTCTGAAAATCAGGTCCCTTTATATTTTCTCAGTCTGGACACCCAAAAACTGTAGCACTCAAGCTCATTAGCTGCTTTTGAAAATCTTGGCATAAATTTATAGCATAATTTATTTTTTGTTTACATTTTCTTGGAAAAGCCTCATTACATTAGTTTTCCCATCCCTGTCTACAGAGCATTTCCTGAAAGTGATATTTTGGGGAGTTCCCCCCCCTCCCCTCAGTTTGCCATCATTTTTTATTGTTGGACTACAACATTTCTTCCACCATTCACCTTCATAAGACTACCCAAGATTTTGTTGAGTTTGGATATAAAAACAAAGATTTTAAAAAATAAATACGGTACCTTGCTCATATAAAACCCACTCTGGCTAACACTCAGTGCTGGGCACAGTTCTTCCTGCTGTGAGTAATGCAGTTACAGTCATCAGAACTACTGATGGAAGTAACCATTACGGTCAGTAGCAGGATCTGATCTGCACCTTTTCCCAAAGTATTGTGAAGATTGCTGGATATAGTTGACTCCCAGGTTGATTCATATTTTTATTACTCCATTTTACACAATGCTTCAAGGGCCCAATTCTGCCAACACATATGCATGTTACAGTCCCATTTAACTCAGTAGGATTACTCATGTGTATACCTAAGCACATGCATAAGTAATGGCAAGATGGTGTCTTACATTGCAATGAGAGATAGGTAAAGAAATGAAAACATGATTCAAATAATTTCACTGCTTTGTAGTGCTTTATTTCTTTTATTGTTATTATTGTTGTAGTAGTTTTAGCCCGTAAAGTCTCAATCCTGCATGGTGCTGAGCCCTCTGGCCCTGATCCAGCAAAGAATTTATGCATATGCTTCATTTGAAGCCTGTGAAACATCCCACTGAAGTCAAACTCAGGTCCAGTTTTCAAAATTCAAATCCAGGTACAGTAACTGAACAATTTTTTTTATTTCTGACTCGCATGCATGTCTAAAACTGAACTTTTCTACTTTAATTGATAGTAACCAGGAAAGCTTTTGCTGCTGTTAAATAGTCTGTGTTTGCCATGCAAATTAACTATCAGAAACATATGTTCTCAGTAAATTTAACTTCTTTATTTACACTCCCCCCCACACGCACCCCCGAAACCACACATAATGTGTGTCCGGTTTGTCCAGGTAGTGTATGGAGAACCCTCCAACCAGAAAGCAATAGAGATCAGCTGGTCTACAGTTGTGATTTTCTAGAAAATCCTAGGTTTATACATTTGGGATCTGAGACAACTCCCACTGAAATCCCTGTAAAGATTCCCTTTGACATCAATGGGAATTTTATCAAACTGGTCAAAAGCAAAAATGCAATTCTTTGAACATCAGAGATCAAAGTAGTCCATCCATTCCAAAGGGAACAGGCTCCCCAAACCATCTATTACTCACCGTTACACTGAATGACACCAAAGTTTGTATGCACCAGAAAAGTTGGGGCTACTTTACAGACTAACCAGGGCAGTAATTATCCAATTTTATTGCCAAAGGAGGGGTGAAAACGTACCCAGATGCTGATGGCCTGTGCAAAGCCCTTTGCATCAATTAAGCTCTGAGGTGAAGCTATGTTGGGGTCCTTTCTTCACCATTCCAGTGCAGGTACCTCACATAGTACTGTCCTCTGTAGCAGCCTGAGTATGGGTAAGAGGTGTGTCATAACATATTTCCCAGATTTGGACCTTAGCATCCAAAATATGGCTGTTAGCATGAAAACCTCTAAGCTTAGTTACCAGCTCGGACCTGGTAAAGCTGCCACCACCCAAAAAATTAGAGTGTTTTGGGGCACTCTGGTCCCCCCAAAAACCTTCCCTGGGGACCCCAAAGACCCAAATTCCTTGAGTATTATAACAAAGGGGAATAAACCATTTCCCCCCCTTCTCCCTTCCAGGTGTTCCCTCCCTGAGTTCCTGGAGAGATATACAGAAGCAAGCTCTGTGAATCTAAACAGAGGGACTCCACCCTCCCCGTTTCCAGTCCTGGAAACACAAGTACTTCCCTTTTCACCCAGAGGGTATGCAAAGTAAGGCTTAGTAAATCTAACACACTCTGGTCCCCACAAAAACCTTCCCTGGGGACCCCAAAGACCCAAATTCCTTGAGTCTTACAACAAAGGGGAATAAACCATTTCCCCCCCCCCCGTCTCTCTTCCAGGTGTTCCCTCCATTTCCCCCCCCCCCGTCTCTCTTCCAGGTGTTCCCTCCCTGGGTTTCTGGAGAGATACACAGAAACAAGCTTTGTGAATCTAAACAGAGGGACTCCACCCTCCCCGTTTCCAGTCCTGGAAACACAAGTACTTCCCTTTTCACCCAGAGGGTATGCAAAGTCAGGCTTAGTAAATCTAACACAAAGAGATTTTCCCCCTGACTTCTTCCTCCCACCAATGCCCTGGTGAATTGCAGACTTAATTCCCTGGAATTCCCACTAAAGAAAAACTCCAACAGGTCTAAAAAAGACAGCTTTATAAGAAGAAAGAAAAATACATAAAAATGGTCTCTCTGTATTAAGGTGACAAATACAGGGTCAATTGCTTAAAAGAAATATGAATAAACAGCCTTATCCACAAAGAATACAATTCAACACATTCCAGCAACTACACACATGTAAATACAAAAAACCAAACAATGTAAACCTACTGTCTTATCTCTTTGTACTTACAACTGGGAAACAGAAGATTAGAAAGGCAGGAGACAGAAAGATCACTCTCAGAGCCGAGAGGGTCAGACACAAGACAAAGGACAAAGAACTCACACCCAAAACTTCCCTTCACCCAGATTTGAAAAAGTCTTGTTTCCTGATTGGTCCTCTGGTCAGGTGTTTCAGGTTACTCCTTTCCAGATGAAAGAGACATTAACCCTTAGCTATCTGTTTATGACACGCCCCCCAAATTGCAGACAGTGGGGAACCTCACTGGCGGCGATTTCCCCCTAGAACTTTAAAATAAACAGATTAATATAACACATGCACCTTTACATATACCACTAAGTATATAACTAACAGACTTTTACATTTTAAGAACATTTTTTAACTACTGGATTCTGGGAAACTCTCATGGGAGAGAGCATCAGCTATTTTGTTAGACGCTCCTGAAATGTGCTGAATTTCAAAATCAAAATCTTGGAGAGCTAAACTCCAACGAAGAAGTTTCTTGTTGTTCCCCTTGGCAGTATGAAGCCACTTTAGTGCAGCATGGTCAGTTTGTAGGTGGAACCGCCATCCCCAAACATATGGGCGTAGCTTTTCCAGGGCGTACACAATGGCATAGCATTCTTTTTCACTGACTGACCAGTGAGTTTCCCTCTCAGACAGTTTCTTGCTGAGAAACACGACAGGATGGAAGTTGTGATCCGTTGCTTCCTGCATGAGAACTGCTCCTATACCACACTCAGATGCATCCGTGGTTACTAGGAATGGCTTAGCTATCTTTTTATGACAAGGTGAAACAAGGGATTTGTTTGAATGTATTTGGTGGCTATGGCATCCCACGCAAATGATACAGGAGGGATAGAGCTGTTTTTCCAACCAACAGACTGAAGTAAAGGCATGTGTGGAGGGTCTGCTCTGCAGCGCCATGCCCTTTCCCTGGGATTGTGGGTCCCCAGTCTCTCTTCACTTTAACCACACAAAGCCTGCTTCACAGACACCCAGCCTTTGATATCAGATGAGTGAATTTCATCCTGGAAGCGTTAGGCCTAATAAAGGTTTTCAGACTTACTGGGAGATTCATGAAGTTGACAAGGATACATTCCTCACACTAATGTGTTTTTGACAGTACAAGACAGAAGCAGGATAAAAGCTGTGGCCTCTACACCTATATTAAGACCAGACCTTGGTAGTAAAAACACCACCCTTAAAAATACTAAGCAATAAGATGGTTAAAATTAAATGAAAAATAGCTACTACTGTAATAACAATGACTAAATCTTCTAAGTCATAAGAGCTCAGAGCAAGAATAGAGAGTAGCACCCAGGAATCTCTTTAAAAAGAACCCGTCATGTAGAATAATGATTTAACAATGTCTATGAATATCAAGCAGCCTTTTCAGCTTTAAATCCATTTCCTGGCTGTTCTAAAACAAAGCTTTAGAATTATTTCATTCACTGTATGCTATTTTAAGAAAGTAAGCGGGGGTGGGGGGGGAGAGGGAATGCCCTATAGGTGTTTACTCGGAAAAGACATACAACAAAACATTGCAGCAACAAAAAATTTCCAGAATAAAATGTTTACAATCTTTGTTTTAGTATATTCTACTAGGAACTATTTTTCACAGTGGAAGGATCTGTGTAATAAAAAGAAAGGGGGCGGTTTTTTTGGATATCACCTTTGTATCAAAGTAAAACAGTCCCTGGCTTGTCTCATGGTTCATCTCTGGGCCCTAGACTCTAGGGGACTAGGTCAGAACAGACCACAAATAAATCTATTTCTATTTTAATGGGGAGTGTGTGTGTATATATATAGCAATCTGATAATACCATGGGTGAGCTATTAGAATCTTCATGTCTCAGATGATATGGCCTACCCTTGTACTACTGAAGCCAGTAGGATTTTTGTCATTGACTTGTATGGCAGCAGGACTGGATCTGTATTGACTGAACTTGTGGCTAATAAAAGCTATTTAATGCTTATCCTGGACGTACACTTATCTAAAGTTCTAAACCCTGCAATGAACATATGATAACCCAACCGTATCTCAGATATATGTGGATTGTTATCACATGGTGCCTGCCTATGCATGGTGTTTTTCACTGTGACTTAATCCTGTTAATATTAAAGTAGCCATTTTAAATATTTATTCAAATTCCAATTAGAATTAATCTCCCTTGCCCCCAAACTCCAAATAAAGGAGGAGTTGGAAGGGAGAAAATTAAATAATAATCAGAGAATGATTGTTAATATAGATTTACAAGCGCATTGAAATGCAAATAAAATATTTACACAGAAGAAACAATGCTTTTAGAAACTATGCAATCTACATTACAAGTAACAGCGACTAATTTTCCATACATTCTGGTTTATAATAGCTAAGCATGTACACACCAATGGAAGGGAACAGAATTTTCATTATGAAATTATTTAAAAATAAACATGACTATAAATGATCTATTTGTATCCAAGCTTCAGTAGATCTAAAATGAAAGCCAACGAGCAAGATGGTGCAGAGCAATATTGCTTTCAGACATTGATCTAGGTACTGGTGTGACTTCCAGTTTATGACTCCAGTTTTAACAACAATAATGAAAACAAAATCCCCACCTAACAGCACTTGCGAATTTTTGCTTTCTTAGAGGGCTGTTTCTCTCTCTCTCTCTCTTCAATTTACAATGTAGTGACCATTGATTGCTTCTGTGATGCTGGCTTTGATTTTGTTGTTTGCTTGGTAATTTAAGACAAAGAGCCACACGGCTGTTGTAAAGACATAGCCTGTGCTGAGTGGACATGCAGAGTGGCACCTTCCTATACTGATTCACCCAAAATGACCCCCTGGGTAGCTGGGGAAGCATATGCCACAATGTGGGCTACAATACTTTTTCACTGAACTATATTAGTCAGGGCTAGATTAAGGCACAGGCACATGACTAGAGCTCAGGCTCCTCAGTCATGGGATGACATCAGAATCCAAGCTTTCATGTTAAGAAAAAATATGGAGGATATCTTATATTTTTTATGCTGGATTTCTACATTTCTAGGTGGCTGCTGTCTGCAAAGGCACATGTCATTTTGTGAAGCAGAATGGATGGGGCATTTTATAGAGGAGACAGCACAGTCCTCTCATGAAGATGTTGTTATTGTCCTATCTTGTTTTGCTGTTTTGTCCTCCAATCTAAAATAAGTAATTCAGATTAAAAAAGTACACAGTTGCTCTTCATGCACTGAAGACATAACAAAAACATTGTGAAATCTATGTGGAGTTGAAGCATTGCAATGGTTCAAATCCATCTCCTTTGCAAAATGCAGCCAATCTCATTTTAAGAGATGTTTTATTTTATCTAGAGCTCAGATGCTAAATAAGCTAATGAAAGAATTAAATAGAAAACCCAATAACATCACATAGAAATTAGTCTAAGAATGAGCCCTCTGCTACAAATGTCAATAAATTAATTTAAACATTCTAGTGAAGATTGTTACTCTCAATGAAAGTCCAAAGAGTTTTTCTATAAGCAGAATTATGACATGTAAAAATGGAAATTTTGGTGTTCTCACAAATCCATCAAATTGGTCAAGAAAGACACTTTACAGTTTGCACCAAATATACTGATGCTCTGATGAAATATTCAACTCTGGAAAAATTCTCTTTGATCCATTTGCCACTGAAGTAAATTCTCCATATTTTGCTATGGTTTTATATTATTTTTTGCTGGGAAAGATATTTTTCCACCTGTGAACACTTACTGTTGGTCTGTCTTGTTCTAGTTGAAATGACTCAAGCAATGGGGCTTTCACCACTTCTCTTGTGAGACTTCTCCACAGTATTCCACATTTACAGACAGTTTCTTTGCTCGGTTTCCGCTCACTGTTCCCTTGGACCACTCTACACAATTCCTTTCCCTCCCAAACGTTTATGTTCTAGACTGCACTTGGGCTCTGGTCCTGCTCTACAGACATCAATACCAGTGGTAGTTTTACCATTGACTTCAGCTGGGAAAGCACCAAGCTGTTGAGCTGTTAGTGGTGGGGTTTGAACAGTTCATCTAGTCTACTTAAGTCTGAGCTCCATGTTGATGCACTGTTCTTCTAACCACTTCCACATGAGACATTACCAAGTTTTCAACCACAGACTCTCACATCTATAAGTGTAACCCTTCTGCTCCTCTGAATTGGCAGCAACAAGGGCCGGATTCAGTATCCAGGGGTTCCGTTTCAATAACACAATGCATAACCAGCTCGAGCCCCCACCCAGTGACCTGGGACACTTACATACCACACCCCCCTGGGCGCCTCTAGGAGGCAATACTTCCCCTCTCGCAAGCACGGAGTCTGAGTGTAGCAAAATCTTTTTAATAAAGGAAGGAAACAATGCAGCATCCCACTGGAGAAACACCACAAACAGGATTATAACACAAACCATAAACAAACAAAAAAACCCACCCCCAGGTACGTTTGGCAGTGTTCTTTTCCCCTTAGGGTCTTAAGTCCAATCATCCCAAAGTCCAGGAACCCAAAAGTCTCTGGTCAGTGCCACCCCAGAATTCAAGAGTTTATCTGCAGAGTTTTACCACCCCCCAGCCTGGGTGGAAAGGGGGGGAAGTCCACACAGGGTGTTAAGGGGCACCTTACATTGGCCAGGGCCAACTGCTCCGCCTCTCCATGGAGTTCTGCTGCAGCCTTCACCACAACCAGCTCCACCACACCAGCTGTGCCACTCCTCCAGCTGTCCCTGCAAACCACTTCACTCCACTCACTGTTCCATGGGCTGCTCCAACACACTGCAAACTGCTCTGCCAGCCGCTTAACAATAGGTCTTCAGGCTTCCCCACTAGTTAACACAGCACTCCATGATCTCAAATTCAGCTCTTAGCAGGGGAGCCCTGGTGCTGGTGCACCATTGGCCCAACATGAATTCAGCTCAGCAGTCTCTAGATAGACTCCTAATAGAATAAAAAATTAGCTCTACTCTTTAACATTGGAGAGAGAAGGATGTGCAGTTGGTGGTCCAGACCCTCAAAAGGAGCCCATACCATCAGGTACACACACCAATCTCCAACCTCTCTCAATTCCTGGGGTTTTGGAACCCATGTCCCATGTTTAGCAAGTACCACCCAACTGAGGTTGAGTCATTTCTGTCACAAAGCAGTCCCACAGCTCCCCATTCACACAATCAGGGTGACAAACTTTTTTTTTCCTGCCCCAATAACAAAGAAATTGGGGATCCCAGAGCTGTTAAAATCACCATCCCAAGCTGCTGTGGGGTTATGCTAAGTGGGGAGGTGGATGCCAATGCAAATTCTTGAAATTCTTTCCACATTCTCTACAATTCATCACCAGGGTGTCAGTGTAGCGCTCATCCTGACTCTGCTTACATAAGCATCAGTCTCTAATGCTCGAGCTAAAGGAGTAGGGCTCAAGTCTCATTTACACTAAGTCTACTTCACATGGCTGAGTGTTTAAAGGGGCCCTAAAATGGGTGAAAATGTAATTTTCATTATGTTGTGGTAGACCAGCCTTCCTCTTTTGTGGCCCAGCTCCTAGAAAGCAGGAAACACCATGGTCTCCTAGTATAGATTCACATTTACTCTTCTCAAATACTTGCAGGTTGTTACCATAAAGTGGCCTTTTAATTGTATGACCAAACTGTCCATACTTAGTTCATTTAGTATATTGCTCATATTTCAACACTCTAGTCTTTTAATCAAATTTTGCTATTAAAGATAATTAAAGTCGCTATTAGCGCTAACCAGAAAATTAATGTTTTCCCATGACAAATTTAGACTTCTCATGAATCAAACAGAAAATTGAAAAATATGTTTGTTTTTTCAAGAAAATGTCAAAATTTCCCATGGTGTCCAAAACTGCATGTACTTTTACCAGTGTTCATTATTCTAAACTCTTATGAGTTTAATACAGAGCTGAACGCTAAAGCATTTTCTGCAGAACACCAATTCTGCAAAATTCTGGGAAGAACCACCATCTGTAATAGAGACTCCTCCTGCGGGATCTCACTAGTTGTCTCAGACCATCACATTTTTAATCCACCTGTTTTTCCACATCACAAAAAGAATCACACTATCATTGTCTCACATAAATGCTAAACTGTGTGGTATTCCAGTAACTTGAAGACTATTCAGGTTTAAATGCAAATAAAACTTTTATTCAAGGAGTTTTATGGGCACCCCTTCTCTAGGTTTCTCCACAATGTCCAAGTGCTCCCCCACTTCCCCTTTAAGCTCTGTTTCCTGGTTTCTTAAAGGAGCCACGCCCCATAACCACGTACTACATTGTCTCCCTCCAAACACTTTTTAAAAAATTATACAATTTAAACCTTCAAAATTCCAGTAATTCCTTCAGATGTTTCACTATAAAGTCAACCAACCTGGAGGCCCACAGGAGCTTAAAGGTCTGTATTTCACCCTTGGGACACCAGCAGCCAGCGGTGGCGGGATTAGAAGCAAATGGATCCTCTAACAGAACAGACTAAACTTCTGTTGGGGCAGGCAGTATCTCTTCAGCTGCTGATGGTGCAGTGGGGATTTCTAGACACATTTCACCTTTTATGGACTCCTGTACCTGGAATAAATTGCTGATATGACAATAGGACCCATTGTGCAATTCATGTTACCACTCCTAGATGTCGTGTGGCCTGTACTGGAATTGAAAGCCATGATCCAAATTTGAACCTCTCGTGTGGTCTGTGTAGACATACCCATTGCCCCACTGCCAGAATCTTGACCTATCCCTGTTTGTCATCGGTGTAACCTTTGGAGTATGCCTGATACTTTTGTATGTAGTTGTGAACCTCTCATGGACCTATATTCCTGGGATCCTTAAGAAAGAGACTAATAAATCTAATTATAAGCACAACTCTCACCCCAGGGACTGAGCTGAAGCTTTCTGGGGAACAGCCCAATAATGCTATAATACTGAGCAAAGAGTTTGCAGAAACAGCAGGCATATCTTCAATGTGGGATTAAATCTCTTTATACCCCTGTTATCCTGAGTGTGGTGTCTAGGAGTAAAGACAGCCTGGATCCCTTTATCTGCTAGGAAGTGGATGAAACATGCAGTAACAAACAGTGGTCTATTATCAGTAATTATTGTGTGGGGATAACCCCACCTAGAGAATCATTCCTCTAGCTGATCACAGACAACTCATGTTGCTCCTAGGCTTTGAGCTGCTATCTCCACCCATTTGGAAAAAAGATCATAGGCTACTAACAGAAATCACTGATGCTGTGAGGTAGGGATTATTTTTCCACATATGTGTAGCTTTATGGACAGCCACAGCCTAGGAGGCAGCGAAGTAGGGATCATAAATACAGTGGTTGGATGACAGAGTTTTTCACTCATGGGTCTCAATTTCTGACCAACTCTTGAATTTGACTATCAGCTCCTAGCCATCATTCATTGTGTGACACCTCTGCTTCATACGTACCACTCCAAAGTGCCCTTTATGGGCAGTGGCCAGCAACTCAGTCCGAATGGCCTCTGGTACTACCTGAGAGCCCCAAAGTAGACCATCATCATCATCCCATGGTGAAAATTCATGTGTCACATGAAAATAAGCCTCCAAATTATGTGGAACAGTCTTTGGCCAACCC
The DNA here is from genome assembly GCF_007399415.2 of Gopherus evgoodei. Lineage (NCBI taxonomy): Eukaryota > Metazoa > Chordata > Testudines > Testudinidae > Gopherus > Gopherus evgoodei. Next base: position 13,985,377 of record NC_044322.1, read on the forward strand.
TGGCAAACATATCTGAGAACTTCTTATAACACTACAGCCTGGGGCAGTGCCTCTAACAATGATTTGGGAGTGACAAGAGAGAGGTCACTCAGGTCTAGGTTGACCAGATAGCAAGGGTGAAAAATCACAATTGGGGGTAATAGGCACCTATATAAGACACAGCCCAGAATATGCGGACTAGCCCAATAATAGCAGGCTCATCCTAGACATTACTATCCTCCTCCTGGCTCATAACCCCCCTTACCGATGATTAATGCCACGGGAGGGGTTGGCCAGTGGATCCACCCATGGACAATGCTCACAGCTACAGCAACAGTGGAGATTAGAGGAGACCCTGGGAACTGTGTCTCTCCAATCATTCCCCAGAAGGTGGATTTCTGTGTTCTGCAAGTCTAATACTTTAAAGCCCAGTATCTAGAACAGATCTAATGGAATGCCTGAGAAGACTGGCCCCAGAACTGACCACATAAAATGGGAATACTCCCATTTCACATATGTGATGGAGAGACTGATCAACCCCACAAAGGGATTTTCACATTGCCAAATCTGGATTGGGTGGACTGTGCTGGCCACAAGGCAAAATATCTACAGTATATGGTATAGTTTATAAGACTCTTGCTCCAGTGTCCAACAGCAGCAACTCCACCTTGACTAAATAGCAGGGGCGGATTTCAAACCTTTTCCGGGCCCGTGTCACTGAGTCAATCCCCTCAGGCATGGAATTTTCTTCCGTCTCCCGGCTGGTACAGAATGACAAAATAGTCAAGTTTTTCAAATTAGCAGCACATTTCTCTCTGGGCTGGACACTCCCGGAGCTCCTGATGGTGAGGGGCTCAGCCACAGTTGCTGTAGCAAGAACTCATGTTGGCACCCTCCTCCTGCATCTGTTGACTATTGGGGCAGTGCCCTATGTCACCCACACAGTTACCTAAACCTCTGCCAATATGCTGTACTGGGGTAGCTGCAGCAGTGGATGGTGTGAATGATGCCCCCCAAAGAAGAACCCAGAGGGGTCTGGGAAAAGGTCTGAGCCTCTTGAGTTGCAAATTCAAACAGCCAATCACCACTGCCCTGGGGAGTGTCAGAGAAGCTGGTTCCATCAGGAGGCTCTCCACAAGCGTGGGGATGAAATCTGCTCCATAAACTGATTCCAAATCATCCCATCAGCTAGGAGTGCAAATCTGCACATAACTGTTAGCTCCTGGAGGCTGGTTACAAAGTAATGGACCGAGTTGTGCTTGCTGATGAAATTTAATGCATTCAAAGCATAGAATTGGGTGGAAGTGTGCTGCTAGTGCCCTTACTGCCTCCTGATACAATATGTCAGTCTCCAGAGTGGAAAGGACGTGAAAGCCTTTGGTACCTAGTGCACAGAGTAGGAGTTCATGCCGTCAAGCTTCAGGTGCCACTTCCAGGCCAGCTGCTTTGAGTACACATTGAATTCTGTGATCCATCAGGTCCATGGCAAGGATGGGTCCCCTGGTAGCATCAGGAATGAAGTAGGTGAGGTCATGGAGACTGGGAAGTGCATGGTAGGTGGGGGCACATTTGGGGCTGACATCCTTGTCACCACTATAGTATTCCAGTAACCTGAAGACCACTCAGGTTTAAATGCAAACAAGAAAAAACTTTTATTCCAGGGTCCTCTCTCTAGTGGCATCCTCTCTCTAGGTTTCTCCATGACCCTGTCTCTTCCCCATCCAGGATCCACCTCCTGTTTTTTTTCAAAAGAGGCTCACCTCATAAGCAGCCTTTCCCAAATACTACATGCTACAGTAAATATTTGAGTGTGTGAGGGATTCTTTTGCCAGTGTACATATGAGTGCTTAACATTTGCTGCCAATTAAAATAATAAATAAGCAACATGAACTATACAGATTAGAGATGGGTATAATTGTCCTTTATAGTTATACAAATGAGCGGTTGTCTACCTACAGGGAAGAGAAAAACTAGACTGGAATTCATTTCCACCTCCCATGGTGCAATTTTTTATTTTTTTTTCTGTGCTACAATGGCTAAATACAAAGCCTAAGTCAGAACAAAGCAATAACATCACACTGACATATTCCCAGAATTGGAGCCATGGGCAAGTAACGCTACATATTGCCAGTCCCTAGTTCAAGTCTTCTTACAGCCCTCTAAGCATTTCCAGACTAAATAGCTTTTCAAAGGGAACAGCACATTAGCAGTCCCTTTGAGACACTCTGAGTAGTGCTACCGTAAATAAATCTCAGTTTAAATTATGTTAATAAAGCTGTGAGCCCCAAAGAAATTATTTATCAGAACTAGCACAGGACCCTAGAGTTTATGCCTTTTTTACATCAAATACTCTCTCTGCAATCCCAAACTTATCCAAAAAATCTTTGGCGATATTTCATTAGTGACATGGAAGCCGTGGTCTTGTTCCGCTTGCCTATGATCAGCTGCAGTCTTTAAATCTCTTGAATTTTATGGCTTTCCTAGGTCAGATGCCCTAGTAGCCATCCAACCACTCTCTGTAATACTGAGGAATCATAAAATATCAGGGTTGGAAGGGACCTCAGGTGGTCATGTAGTTCAACCCCCTGCTCAAAGGAGGATCAAGTCTCAGACAGATTTTTGTCCTGGATCCCTAAATGGCCCCCTTCAGGACTGAGCTCACAATCCTGGGTTTAGCAGGCCAATGCTCAAACCACTAAGCTATCCCATCCACAGCTACAGCCCCAGCCTAGTCAGAACTGAGAACTGAGCCACTGCCACAAACGAAGACTGCCAGATTGTTTTGACTCTCAAGGTGTATTGTTGCAAAAAGTTACTGCAAGGCTGTTTTAATTAGTACTAGAGCATGGAAATCTCCATTACTTAGATTGTAAACTCTTCAGGGGCAGGAAGTATCTTTTGTTATACAGTGCCTAGCACAGTGGGGCTGCAGCTCCTAGGGGCTACAGCCACACACATATGAATTACAATGTTCTGCTTTCCTTTCTCCAGCGCAGGTATCTCACAGAAGGTAGGATGTATGACCAAGTAGAGGGGAAAGAAGAGGATGAAGTTTATTCAAACTAACCCCGAACATTTGGTTTTGGGTTGAGTTTGCGCCAGTGCTTTCTTGTTTCTGACGATGTTCACCAGCGGCTGCTCTGCTGAGAACACTTTGTGCTGCTAGAAAGGAAATTTGGGCTATGAGAGAGGAATGTGATTCCTAGATCAGGTAGACATACTTACAGCCACTTGCGTCAAGCTAGCCTGCTAAAAATAGTAGCGTAGGTCTAGTAACTCAGGCAGCAGCAATGCTTGCATGTGCTATCAACCCCAGGTGCAAATTTGCCTGAACCCCATGGGGCCGCACTTGGAGCAGCTAGGCTGGGCCACCACTGCTCTGTGCTACCCTTGCTACACTACTATTTTTAGCAGGCTAGCTCAATGAGAGATAGCATAAGTATGGGAAATGCACCCCTAATTCATTGCCTTAGGTTCAGTTTCCAGTCCCAGTCTCATATCCCTTGGATGTGCCGTACACTTTGCTGCTTGATGAAGGCAGTGTTGCTTCACAGGATGCCATTCAAAGATGACTGAATGGCATTGATGAAGCTTGAAAGAAGTTTGTATTTGAACTTCCTCATTTAGAAGAATGACACTGTGATAGGGGGGTCTGATTCTGATCTCACTCACACCAGTGCAAATCAGGGGTAACTCGAGGAAGTTGACGGAGTATTGAGGTCAGCGGAATTATAGCAACATTAAAACCAGTTCATAAGTTTGTGTGAAAATCTGTGGGGAGGGGATGAATGCTCATGCACCAGAACTGCATGCTTGTTCACAGACCCATTGTATGAGAATAACAATCATAACAAAAATCAAGGGTAATCTCAGATTAGAAATGGGTACATTTAGTTTTGACAGTAAAGGTGGGAGTCATCTTTTTGGCTCTTACTAATCATTTGATTCTGCTCCTCCATAATTCATAGCTTTTCACAGCATATTGAATCATTCAAGACCACTCATCCTTTCGTCTTCATCTATTTATTTTAGTTCTAAAGGGGTTTTTTGTGCCTAGGAAGAAATGCAAAAGAGCCACTTAGCATTTGAAGGAGAGCTGCAAACAGCTATTTCAAGGCTTTTGTTCTACAATAAAAATAAAGAGCCCAAGGAGGAGATTTTTTTCAAATTTGTTTCAGAAAAGGACTTTTCATCATTAAAATTTAAGGGCTAAATTTTCATCTGGTGTAAACTGGTATAGGTCCACGGAACAATACAGATTTATACCAGTTGAAGATTGAAAGTGATGAACTCTGCAACTGAGAAGAGGAAAGAAACCATGTGACAGATGCTTGCCACATCACTTAACACAGTCTTCGAAGATGCTTAGATACTATGGCGAGGAGAGATGGAAAAGCATTAGAGCAGAGTAGAGAAAGGAGAGCTTCATCACCATAACTTGCTAGGAAGTTTTTGACAATCTGCTTGGGGAAAAAAGGGACATGGAGTCAAAAAAGGCTTGGGTGGGGGGAGAATTCTGTGAGATAAAGAAAGGCTTTCAACTATTGCAATGATAGCTTTAAAAAAAATCCTGACATAAATGTTCCCACACAGAAGCTCTGGGTGAACTATTAGCAATGAACAATTTTACAGTTGCAGCCCATCTGTTTGTGACTTATCCACAGACAGACTTTGTTGTTTTTATAAGGATTTGTTTATTCAAAATAATTTGATGAATAGTTTATGTGACCATATTTCAGCCCATGGATTGATTCTTTACAGGACAGTCATTGCAGCTATTGCTTCATGTATTCACTACAAGCTCTATGGCCTGTGTTATACAGGAGGTCAGACTAGATAGTCACATTGGTCCCTTCTAGTCTTATAGTCGATTGCTCTATGAATCTGCTCTTAATTCATGGCATACTTTAGAGCTCACAGGGGGCTCTCTGCAGCTGCAGGTTTTGGCATGCGAGAAGTGGGGTTGGCAGCCGCAGGCCAGGCCTTCTGCTTGGTACTCAGCACAGCAGCCAGAGGTAAGACAGTATTGACTCTCCCCCGACAGAGGCTCTGGGGGCAGCTGCAGCAAGGGGAATTCCTGGATCCATGCTGCCAAGGAGCCAGGACAGGGCTGTTCAGGGCCTTTGTGGGATAGCTCTGTGCATCCCTGGGGTTTGTAAGCCACTCCCTCACTCCTTAAGAGGAAACACAGCAGGGGAACATTACAGAGCTCTCTGCCCCTTATTACAGCATGGGGGTAGAGTGGGGAGACCTGGTCCTAGGATGCTGCTGCAGGCCTGCTTCCAAATGATGACATCAGCTACCCCTTGCTTCCCACATTTTAAAATATAAAGATACTGAGCAAGGACAAAGGATTAATATTAGGGCTGTCGATTAATCACAGTTAACTCACGCAATTAACTCAAAAAATTAATTGCGATTAAAAAAATTAATCGTGATTAGTTGCAGTTTTAACCGCACTGTTAAACTATAGAATACCAATTGAAATGTATTAAATATTTTGGATGTTCTTTTACATTTTCATGTATATTGTATTCTGTATTGTAACTGAATTCAGTGTGTATATTATTTTAATTACAAATATCTGCACTGTAAAAATTACAAACAAAGAAATAGTATTTTTCAATTCACTTCATATAAGTACTTTGTCAGGAAAGTGCAACTTGAAATTGTAGATTTTTTTGTTACTCGAAAGCAAAACAATGTAAAACTTTAGCAACCAGAAGTCCACTTAGTCCTACTTCTTGTTCAGCCAATCACTAAGACAAACAAGTTTGTTTACATTTACAGGAGATAATGCTGCCCTCTTCTCAGTTATAATATCACCAGAAAGTGAGAACAGGCGTTTGCCCGGCACTTTTGCAGCCGGCATTGCAAGTTATTTACATGCTGTCATAAACAGATTAAGGGTTAATGCCTCTTTTACCTGTAAAGGGTTAAAAAGTTCACCTAGCCTAGCTAACACCTGACCAGAGGAACCAATGGGTGAATGATGTTTCAAAAGGAAGGAGGGAAGTTTTCCCTTTGTTTAGAGTTTCAGTTTCAGCCGGAGTGAAAAAGATCAAGGAACCAGCCTCTTATCAGAGTAGTAAGTTTTAGAAAGTAATAAATAGGTTTATGTTTATTTTCTTTGTAACTTGTCTTGGTACCATTAGGGAATGATCAAAATTGGGTATTTGGGTATTTTTTTATGTAACTAAATTTGTGCCCAGGGGAACATCCTCTGTGTTTTAAATCTGTTGTCTGTGAGAGTAGCTGGTATGCTAATCTCTCCCAGAGGGTTTTCTTTTACCTTTCTTTTATTAAAAACCTTTTTCTTAATACCTGATTGATTTTTCCTTGTTTTTCAGATCCAAGGGGGTTGGATCTGGATCCACCAGGAGTTGGTGGGAGAAAGGGAGGGAGATGGTTAATTTCTTCTTGTTTTAAGATCCAAGGGGTTTGGATCTGTGTTCACCAGAGAATTGGTGAAGTCTCTCAAGACTATCCAGGGAAAAAGGTGGTACTTGAGGGTGGTGGCAGAGATACCAGATCTAAGCTAGTAATTAAGCTTAGAAGTGTCCATGCAGGTCCCCACATCTGTACCCTAAAGTTCAAAGTGGGGAAGGAACCTTGACACGCGCCAGATATGTTAAACATTTGTATGACCCCTTCACGCTTCAGCCACCATTCCAGAGGACATGCTTCCATGCTGATGACACTTGTTAAAAAGAAAGTGTTAATAAAATTTGTAACTGAATTCCTTGGAGAGAGAATAGTATGTCTTCTGCTCTGCTTTACCCACATATTTCATGGTATAGCAGTGTCGGATGATGATCCAGCACATGTCATTTTAAGAACACTTTCACTGCAGATTTGACAAAAGGCAAAGAAGGTACCAATGTGAGATTTCTAAACATAGCTACAGCACTCGACCCAAGATATAAGAATCTGAAGTGCCTTCCAAAATCTGAAAGGGACAATGTGTGCAGCATGCTTTCAGAAGTCTTAAAAGAGCAACAGTTCGATACAGAAACTATAGAACCAGAACGACCAAAAAAGAAAATCAACCTTCTGCTGGTGGCATCTAACTCAGATAATGAAAATGAACAAGTGTCGGTCAGCACTGCTTTGGATTGTTATCGAGCAGAACCCGTCAGCGGCATGGACACATGTCCACTTGAATGGTGGTTGAACCATGAAGTGACATATGAATCTTTAGCGCATCTGGCATGTAAATATCTTGTCATGCTGGCTACAACAGTGCCATGAGAACGCCTGTTCTCATTTTCAGGTGCCACTGTAAACAAAAAGCAGGCAGCTTTATCTCCTGCAAATGTAACAAACATGTTTGTCTGAGTGATTGGCTGAACATGAGGTAGGACTGAGTGGGCTTGCAGGCCCTAAAATTTTACATTGTTTTATTTTTGAATGCAGTTTTTTTGTACATAATTCTACATTTGTAATTCTACAACTTTCATGATAAAAAGATTGCACTACAGTACTTGTATTAGGTGAACTGAAAATACTATTTCTTTTGTTGTATTTTACAGTGCAAATACTTGTAATCAAAAATATAAAGTAAGCACTGTACATGTATTTGGTGTTGTAATTGAAATTAATATATTTGGAAATGTAGAAAACATCCAAAATATTTAAATAAATGGTATTCTATTATTGTTTAACAGAGCGATTAATCACATTTAATTATTTTAATTGTGTGATTAATCGCGATTAATTTTTTTCATTGCTTGACAGCCCTAATTAATATATTTATATTTAGGTCCTAATAGCGTTCTTGGCATCCTTTCTACAATGCAGTGACACTGATATGTCAGCAACTCCCTAGTGAAAATAAGCGCACGCAGAAAAGTTCCAACAACTGCCAGCTGTTAGTTTGACAGATAGCAAGTATCTTTCCTTATGTGCCATGTAAAATAACGCTAAGAAAACCTAGTTTATGTTATGGTGAGATCTGCCAGAAGATCTACAATGTATGATTTCCCACCATCATTTAATTCTGATGGAAAGACAAAACCCTCTCTCACTGCCTGTAGCAATGGTTCACTAGGATTTTATGGGTCAGTTACAGAATTCTCATTATTCCTACTATCTGGCAGAAGCTTGTGATTTTGGATACCCAACCTGAGACACCTAAAAGAAGCCCGATTTTCAGATAGAGCTGAGCACTTGCCCAAGGAAAACTATGCCCCTTTAAAGTATCTCAAATTGGGCACTCCAAACCACTAGCCCCTTTGCTACTGCTCTCTTATGCCAGTCTCCTCATAGGCATCCACTGCAGAAAAGTAAATCTCTCCTTGTCAGTAAAGAGTGATTACAGCATCTAAAGGACATGAAAGAAGCAGATTGTGGGACTGACACATGGAGACACACTTTATTTTACCTCCTGATTGCATGGAAGATTGTAATTTAAATTACAATTGTCCAGCCAATATTTAATTTCATAATGTGGTATTTTGTAGTTATGTGTAACCAGTCTTCAACTGTTACAGAAAATCTCTATTATTTTGTAGAGTCCTGTGACACCTTATAGACTAACAGACATCTTGGAGCATGAGCTTTCGTGGGTGAAGTGGGTATTCACCCACGAAAGCTCATGCTCCAGGACGTCTGTTAGTCTTTAAGGTGCCACAGGACTCTTTGCTGCTTTTACAGATCCAGACTAACACAGCTACCCCTCTGACACTATCTATTATTTCGGTTATGTCTGGAAGTCCCCGGAGCAGTCGACTGGTTCAAGATTTTGGGACTCTGCTTACCCAGACACGGACCTCATTTTATCTACTTACAAATTTCCAATGCCCTTATCACCACAGTATATAGGTGCCAAGATACATAGCCTATTGTGAGTGAAAAAATCATAAGAGTCGGCAACGCTGCGAAGAGCCGACAAAGGAAGGCACACACAGAGCACAAGAAATTGTATTGGTCCAACAAAACCCAGGAATTACACTACACATGGTTGAGTGCCATCTACTAGCACCTTATCTATTGCCTAGGAGATATTTCTGTAACAGTATTTGCTACTTCTCCATGAGCTGCTCAGGGCTAACAAAGGCACTGTCTCCCAGTCTATATGCTGTTGTGTTGTGTGCTGTTGTGCGTGTGTAGCACCCTTGACTAATCCCCAGGCTTATTAATCATAGCCTAGCCCAGCATCTTTAAAACACACTTTTCATTCTCCGGGAAATTGTGGACATGTGTTGTACAGAGCAACTTCCCTCTGAACAACCCAAAATGTTATTTTGATCTGTCTCTTTTGTAAGATAGTAATTTTTCCCCTCTCCAGCTGTTTTGGCCAGTCTGTTCTACAGATGGCATGGAAGAGTCAGTTATGGCCCTTAATACCTACATCATATGCAGGTTGAAGAGTACACACAGAAAACTATAGTAACATTAACTGAATGTATTACTTGCTTTTACTACTGATCGTGATGCAGGAAAGAGCCTTGAACATTGTTGCATGTGCCTAGAAGAGAACACAGACCCTAGTTCTGGTTGAGTAAGAGAACACTAAAAGCTATTTCTTAAAAGCAAATCAGCAGAACCGGCCGTCTTTCTTCACTATGTCCTCTTTGAGAAGACTAATCAGAAGTACAGGTGTGGTTGTGGAGTGCCATATTCTGGCTGAACCAAGCTGCATCAAACTGAAAACTAGAGGGAAGCAGCAGCAGCAACATACAGAAAAGGAGAATTGATCCTTCCCAAGGGAAAGTGAAGAATCTAAGAAGAAATCTATAGAGTACCTTTTCAGCAGGTGAAAGCTGTGTTGTAACAGACTGAATCGGTAATTCTTTATGCAGACACAAATACTAAAGGCTAATCTGTATGTTATACACAGACCTGCATTGTGTATCTGTATTTATTATTAATTATTATTATTATTGTTACTATTTGTATTATGGTAGACTCTAGAGAAGGGGTAGGAAACCTATGGCATGGGTGCCGAAGGCGGCATGAGAGCTGATTTTCAGTGGCACTCACACTGCCTGGGTCCTGGCCACTAGTCCTGGGGGCTCTGCATTTTAATTTAATTTTAAATGAAGCTTCGTAAACATTTTAAAAACCTTATTTACTTTACATACAACAATAGTTTAGTTATATATTATAGACTTATAGAAAGAGACCTTCTAAAAAATGTTAAAATGTACTGGCTCGCAAAACCTTAAATCAGAGTGAATACATGAAGACTCGGCACACCACTTCTGAAAGGTTGCCGACCCCTGCTCTAGAGATTCTAATTCCAAATTAGGGTCCTCATTGTGTAGGTGCTGTATGAAACAGTGTCTACCCTGAAGAACTCACAATCTAAATAAATGAGGCAAAGGAAATATTTTACAGATGGAGAATGGAGACACAGAGAGATTAAGTGACTGCTCCATGGCCACACAAGAAGATTTTGACAGAACTAGGTGCTGAACCCATATTTCCAGAGTCCCAGGCCAGTGCCTTAACCAAAAGGCTACTTTCCCCCTCTGTGTAGGTGCATTGCTAAAGATGTAGCCCCAGGGGGAACTCAGTTGCCCCAGCCAGAATTCCTCCTGGGGCTTCCAAAGGGTTGAGGTAGAATGCTGCTGCTGCAGCAGCTCTAGCACACTTTAAACAGGTGCAGGCTGGAAGAGCCCCTGAGAGCCCAGCCAGATGTGCTATAGAACTGGCCAGGAAACAGAATTTCACTTCCATGAAAATTTTTGAAATTCTGGAAAAAAAATCATCCCAAATGGGGCAAAACCCCCAAAGCCTCAAACCGCTGCAGAATTTAAATGCCACAACATTTTGTTTTGTAACAACTGAAACATTCTTCCAGTGGACATGTTTTGGTCTTTCCAGAACAAAATATGTTCCCTGAGCTCCCATGCTTCCCAGAAGACTGGAAGACCTGGGAGCCCTGGCTTCATGGTAGCGTGCTAGGCAAGCTGCCAAGGAGCCAGAAAAGCAGGCAGGTGGGTGGTGAGTTGTGAGGAAACCTGCCTAGATTCTGTCAAAAGAGAGTAGAAAACATGCTCCCACAGAACTTTTCGCTTTGGATGAATCTGATTTTTCTGATGGGAAAATGTTCTGTCAGAAAATGTCCACCCGCTCTCCAGGGCAATGACCCTACTTTCATCCCATCCGATCCTGTCCCTTTTGGGGATACTCTCACTACTGACATAAATTGGCAGCTCTTCTCTCCAGCCACACCGTAACTCCCCTCTGAGCAGAGCCAAGAGGGAGTGGGTGGAAAAGACTCCTTGTACTTGCTCCCTGCGGCCTTCATTCAGATAGCACCAGTCACAATCCTGCCCTAACATGGGTTGGCCTAGGTGAAGTTTGTTTTTAGTCCATGGAGAAGTTTGTGTGCTTGAATGTATGGGAGAGAGAACTGAAGGGGGACAATGCTTGCCTAAAATCTCTGATGCAACAGGAGATAATCTGAATGCAATAAAATAACAATACTGTGTTTTTTAAAATAAGGCAACAGATTTAATTACTAGTCCAGGCCAAAAAAAAAAAAAAAAAAAAGGAAAAGAAAAGAAATAAGAGGCCTCTTGGCCTTCCTTTAGGAAGGTCCAATCAACAGGTACAATAGCATGAATTATGCATTCTACTGTTGGCACAGCTTTAATGAAAACCAATCACTTCATTTCAATTTCTCTTTCCCTCTCTTCCAAAATGCAATTAACAAACAGTGATTAGTTGAGCCATTTCCAAATTGTATTCAAATAAAAGCAATTTGGTCAGTGTCTAATTCCAATAAGTTATACTTTTATGATTTGTAAAAAACTTGGATGTTCCCATCCAATCATCCTGTAAGAAAAAAGATAATGCAATAATAATAAGAAGAATTAAATAATAATTAATAATAACGGATTTAAAATGCTCTCCTTCTGTGTGGAATCTTTGACTCTCATAGTGCTGACAGCAACATAAGAGAAGCATCTTCTCAGCTTTACTGACCTGGAGGACTTCCTGATTAATTTGCATTTGTGCCACAGAAGCATCTTTTCTTGGGAGCAATAAATATCAATTGCAGTAAAAAGTGCTACCATTCAGCATAACATCTATGATACCCCAAACTGATGACACCATAAACACATAAATAATTCTGTTTATATTGGCTTGTCATATGGGCCCCCCTTCCAGGAAGGAAGCATTCCTATCCCTTCCGATAACTTTCGGCAAGCAGATAAATCAATGACATATTAATAGAGGTGTAATCATCTTGCTTTCTTCCCATAGCATCTGGTCGATCAGAGCTCACAGTGGAGAGACAACTTTGCAAATGACTACAGGCTATCATTGTAGTTTAGGTTTCACAGAGGTATACAACCACAACAGAATGGTGATGACTCCGACTACAGGATTAATAGCTTTAGCTCCTAATTGGAAATATTTCCATTAGGGCTGTAATAGTTCCACAGTGTTTATTATTTCTCAAATTCCAGAAGTGAGACTTATGGTCTTGCATTCTGCAATTTCTTTGCAAAAAAAGGTCTTAGGTCTAAAAACCATCAAGATATTCCAAATCTCCAAGGGACTATTCCTTCAGACTCACTGGGTTGAAAAAGTCCTAGTATACTTTTCCCAAGAATAGGGTTGTTTGCCTTGGACGCTATATAATTTCTAATTATATTAATCCTACCTAAAATTTTCCCAGTAGCGTCAATTGCATATGGTTTTATCCTTCACTTTCTATCCTAAAGTATTTATTGCACAATGCTGCTGTGCTCTTTTAAACAATTGAGCAAAACTGGCTGTGTTTCACGGGTGGGTGAAGCATTAATAGATGTATATAGCACACATACATGTACAGTATGTACAAACAGAGAGATGTCCTAAAACTGCACTGGGATCCTAAATGTAAGAGGATGTTATTATTTAAGATGGCTGACCCAGTGGTGGTTGGCATATCAGTTCCATTAGGGTTAGAATTTGAGCCTCACATTTTTTATCTAGCTTTAAGATATCAGTTTTGGTTTTACCCCAGGATTTGCTTACGGCACCACTTATGTGAAGATTGGCTGGGACACACAACTATGTTCAGGAATCACCCCTATATGGAGCAGCAGGGTCAACAGCTGGCCTAGTGTATTAGTTATTGATCTGTTACATGCTTTTCCATTTTGTTGCCTTCATCCTAGAGCAATAGATAAGATACTAAATGTAATTCAAAGGAAAAACAAAGGAAAAAATGTTCCACTTCCTATCTGCAACACATCAGTTCATATGATCATAAGTGACTATTTTTGTGGTTAGCACAGAGACAGGGGGGTCAGTCCTGAGTTCTGTCCTTGGATCCATCACTTAATATGTGACCTTGGGCAATACATTGAGGGCATATCTACACTTACCGGGAATGATGCTGAGGAGATCGATCCACTGGGGGGGACGATTTAGTGGGTCTAGTGAAGACCTGTTAAATTGATTGCAGATCGCTCTCCCATCAACTCCACCAGAATAAGAAGCATAAGGTAAATCAATGGGAGAGTTTGTCCCATTGACCCAGTGCAGTGTAGACACCACAAAAGGTTGACCTAAGCTACGTCAACACCAACTACATTATTCACGTAGCTGGAGTTGTGCAACTTAGGCCGACTAAGCCCTATAGTGCAGACCTGCCCTGAGACACTTAAAATTGCTCATCTGTAAAGTCAATATAATAATACTTCCCCATGCTTCCCAGGAGGCTTGTGACTCATAACTAACCTTTGCAAAGTTTTAAGATCACTGCAACCCACTGCCCCTTGTGTCTGTTCTGAGTACCTGTGCTGTGCTTAATTCACAGAAGATGCAAGTTTCCTATTGCTGCCAGCTAGGGCACATAGAGAGAGTCTGATCCAAAACTCCATTGAAGTCAGTGGGAGTCTGTCCACTAATTTAAACATAATCTATCTTTTAGTTGAAGCTGAAGGGCTAGCTCTGGAGGTCCTGGGTTCAGCTCTTAATGATGGCCCAGGTAAGTCATTACATGAGAATGAAAGATGTATAAAGTATTATTCCTTGATGACTACTCTTTTGAGTTTGCCCTGATAGTTCATAATTAAGTATTCCCAGAAGCTAATCTGCTACCACCAAAGTTTCAGTGTAGTATTTTTTCATATATTCAATGTATCTCTTACTTTCTTGGATTCCTTCTCTGTCATGCTGTATGGGAACTGTGTGGATCAAATGCACAGAGATTTGTCTTCTGTCTTTCTAGCCTCATCATTCATTAGTGGACACATAGTGATGTCTTCATGACTGTTTTGCTTTTATGATGCAAAAGGAGCCGTGAAAGTCATCATTAGGCTACGTTTATCTGCACTGAACTTCATTTGTCATCTATTAGTCTTTTTTAAATGTTCCAAGTCTTTCTGTGGCTGGATTCTCTATCATTTCCTGCCTCCATGTAATCCATTCTATTCCTGCAATTTCTCTCCCCACCCCTTTTTCCTCATTTGTTAATTTTCTGGGCCAAATATTACTTGTGCATAAATTTTCATTTGTCTGGATTCAAAAGAAGTGGGTGCTTTTCCAGTGTTGTTAATTAAAGCAAATTTTAAAATGAATTACTAGTTGCATTGATCTTCATCGTCACAACCTATTATTTCCTCTCTTCTCCCTTTCCAGGACTGAGAAGCCTTTGCTGGTTAATTTTTATTGTAGGTACCAAATATGCAGACATTCCAGCACGAGTAAGTCAAATAAAGGGACAGTGAAGGGTAATTTATCCATAACCACTTGTAGCAGTTCATGCTATTGTATAGGTGAAGTGAGTTAAATTTGAAGTGAAAAAAATAATGTAATAGATTATTAGATTTTAACCTTGGAAAGGACCATTGTAATGATCTGCTCTGACATCTAGCCTAACACAGTCTAGCAATTTCGACATCATTGCCAATAACTTCCAGTTAAAAAGAACCAGCACCCATAATTTCATTCCCTGAACCCCCCCATGCCTCAAGCCAAATGGTCCTTCTGACACGGGGCTGGACTGCAACCAAAAAGGACAGGCCCTATAGCCTATACTTCAACTAAGGCCTGGTCTACACTACGCGTTTAAACCGAATTTAGCAGCATTAAACCGATTTAACCCTGCACCCTTCCACACAACGAGGCCCTTTATATCAATATAAAGGGCTCTTTAAACCGATTTCTGTACTCCACCGCGACGAGAGGAGTAGCGCTGAAATCGGTAGTGCCATGTCGGATTAGGGTTAATGTGGCCGCAAATCGACAATATTGGCCTCCGGGCGGTATCCCACAGTGCACCATTGTGACCGCTCTGGAAAGCAATCTGAACTCGGATGCACTGGTCAGGTAGACAGGAAAAGCCCCATGAACTTTTGAATTTAATTTCCTGTTTGCCCAGCATGGAGCTCTGATCAGCACGGGTGGCGATGCAGTTCCAAATCCAAAAACAGCTCCAGCATGGACCGTACAGGAGATACTGGATCTGATCGCTGTATGGGGAGATATATCTTTTCTATCAGAGCTCCGTTACAGAAGACGAAATGACAAAGCATTTGAAAAAATCTCCAGGCTATGATAGACAGAGGCCACAGCACAGTGCTGTGTGACAAGCATAACGGAAAGCCAAAGAATCAAATGGATGCTCATGGAGGGAGGGAGGGGGTACTGAGGACGCCAGCTATCCCACAGTCCCCGCAGTCTCTGAAAAGCATTTGCATTCTTGGCTGAGCTCCCAATGCCTGCAAGGTCAAAAACATTGTCCCGGGTGTTTCAGGGTATATGTCATCAATTTACACCCTTCCCCCCACCCCTCGAAAGAAAAGGGAAAAAAAAGTTTCTCGCCTTTTTTCAATGTCACCCTATGTCTACTGCCTGCTGCTGGTAGACGGGGGGCTGCAGCGCTGAACACCAGCATTCCCTTCCTGGTGGCAGATGGTACAATATGATTGCTATCCATCGTCATCATCAGCCTGTGAGTGCTCCTGGCTGGCCTCGGTGAGGTCAGCCAGGGGCACCTGGGTAAAAATGGGAATGACTCCCGGTCATTCCCGGCAGATGGTACAGAATGGCTGGCAACTGTCTTCATCATGGCAACTGGAGGCTGAGCTCCATCAGCCCCCTGCCCTTTAATGTCTAAATAAAAGATTCTTTACTGCCTGGACTATCATAGCAGCTGGAGGCTTCCTTTCCTTCATTTTATCTCACTAAAAAGTCAGTGTTTCTTATTCCTGCATTCTTTATTACTTCATCACACAAATTGGGGGACACTGCCACAGTAGCCCAGGAGGGTTGGGGAAGGAGGGAAGCAAAGGGTGGGGTTGTTGCAGGGGCACCCCCTAGAATGGCATGCAGCTCATCATTTCTGCGGGAGCTCTGGGGCTCTGACCCGGAGCGGCTGTGCTCTCTGGCTCTCTAGTAGACTTGCCCCATATTCTAGGCAGGACTGACTCTATTTTTAGACAAAACATAAAGAAGGGAATGACCCGGGGAGTCATTCCCATTTTTGTCCATGCGCCCCTGGCCGACCTCAGCTAGGAGCACCCATGACAGCAGCAGACAGTACAGAATGACTGATAACCATCATCTCATCGCCAACTTACAATGGCATGGCAGACGGTGCAATAGGGATGGTAACCGTCTCTGCTACCTTGCAAAGGCAAATGAATGCTGCTGTGCTGCACTGCAGTACCGCGTCTGTCAGCAGCATCCAGTACACATACGGTGACAGTGACAAAAGGCAAAATGGGCTCCATGGTTGCCATGCTATGGCATCTGCCAGGGCAATCCAGGGAAAAAGGGCGCGAAATGATTGTCTGCCATTGCTTTCATGGAGGAAGGATTGAGTGACGACATTTACCCAGAATCACCCGCGACACTGTTTTTGCATTGGGATCTCAACCCACAATTCCAATGGGCGGGGGAGACTGCGGGAACTATGGGATAGCTACGGAATAGCTACCCACAGTGCAACGCTCTGGAAATCGACGCTAGCCTCGGTACATGGACGCACACCGCCGAATTAATATGTTTAGTATGGCTGCGTGCACTCGACTTTATACAATCTGTTTTACAAAACTGGTTTATGTACAATCGGAATAATCCTGTAGTGTAGACATACCTTCAGTGACTGAGCCTCTCCCTCCATGCACACGATAAGATTGAATGGTGTCATCTGAGCTAAATTTCTTTCATTCCTTCTTTGGCTATAGGAATCATGCTGATGAGGAGTGGTCATTCTTATTAAATTTACCCACTACCAAGACTTCTGTTTACCCCACGTAGAAAACTATTATTATTGTTTGTTATTTATAATCTTGTAGTGCATACAAGCCCCAGCTAAGATTGGGGCCCATTATGAAACAGAGTAAGAGACTGTCTCTTTCCTTGAAGAGCTTACAAGTTTTTATATAAAAGTCAGGCAGAGGGTGGGAAGTGAAACAGAAGCACAGGGACTTGTCACTTGCTCAAAGTCACAGTTTTGACTAGACTGTCTCTGCTCTGTGCTGAGTGACCGTTTCCACACAGTCATTTCACCTCAGTTTCTCTACACTTGCTCCTTTCACCCTCTCCTCCCGTCCCATCCTCTTAATGTCTTCCCATCAATATACCATATTCCTGCCTTTTTCTTTCCCTTTAGCTTACCCCTTCCTAACTGCCCCCCCAATAAATAAAATGTGGAACTAGCATGACACTTGATGCCATCACATTGTTACTGTTTGTGTGTTACACTCTTTCCCTCACCTCATGTCTGTCTTATCCACTGAAACTGTAAGCTCTTCTGAGGTGGGGATTTTTGTAATAATTGAGAGTGCAAATTTACCCTTGTTGTGAGCTCAACTGTAAAAAAAAAAAATGTAAAAGTTCATAAAATGTCACAATAACCTCTATAATAATAAAAGTTGATGGGAAAAGGTATGAAAGGGAGACAGGAAAACCTAATTAGTCTATAGAAAAAGGCCACATTGATATAATTCAAGGACTGTGTTGAAATCATGCTTGGTAAAAACAGAATATGTGAAAGTGGCATTTATGAACCAAAATTGGTGTGTCAGATACCAGACCTAATTGGTGGACAAATAATAAGAGGATGGGCTATTTCACCCATCACTCCCTTTGAGGGTCCTTAAAGAAAGAGACATTTGGGGGGAGAATAAAGAACAACAGACAGAGGCTTATAGAGCAAGCTTCACCACCATGGCTGCCGCCCCCACCATTTCCTGGGACTATTTGGACTCTAGCACAACTTAATGAATAGATCGGAGACTTAATGAATAGATCAGAGAGCTCCATCAATCTGCCACTTTATAGAGAGTGTAGGGAGAACAGGGTGGGCACAACAGGATCATGACTGATCCCTATGGGTTCAATGTGAAGGCATGTTATATTTTACAGAATCCTCATGCATGTGGTTGCTAGGAATCCCAGGGCGTTCATGTGTGTGTGCTTGATTTCTAGGAGTTGCTTACGGTATCTCAGGCATCTCTGCACCTCAGCCCATTCCAGCAGCCACTGCAGCTTGAGTAGAACTGTTTTGGGGCTGGTGTTTGATTAGTGCTACTGGGATACATTTTTTCACCGCAGGATATGTGTTTCATGATTTCCAAGCGTGATAAGTGCATGTGTGAAGCACCAGGGCCAGGACTATAGCCAATAGGATGGGGCAGATTATAGAGAGCCATAGTGGCAAAAAAATGCCCATTGTCATTTGAACATTCAGTAGCTTTCAAGTGCTCAGAAGGATCCCAAAGCAGCAGGACTCCACTTCTGCAGCAGAAACCAGTAGGGATGTACCTCAGAGACAACTCGGTACAGCTCCCCAAAATTCTTAGCCCAGCCCCAGGTTACAATGTTATTTCATTTATTTTGATTTAGAACAAAAATTACCCATATGCAGGCTCGGAGCCCCCTGCCAATCAACTAGAATTACAAAATCAAATACCAGGTCCATTCAGCTCCCCTCTTCAAGCAAGCAGCTCTTAATGCAATCACCACCACAGTGAGGAAAGTTAGAAACTGAAATATCGCCAAACCCCAGGCAAAACAAAGGAGATTTACAAGTGCCCTGAAAGTAAGCAAATCCAAGCTCTTTTAGACCAGAGTGAAAGGGCATTCCCAGGCTCTGGGATTCTCATGGAAGCACCCTGCCAGCACCCCCTTCTCTTTTACTGAGGGGTCTCTAGCATCAGCTCCTCAACTGATTGCAACTGCATTTCATGAGAAGAGATGTAGTTCCCAACTGCCATAATTGATTCCTGTCTGGGCCTACTTGAGGAAGTGGTAAAAAAATAAAATCCTTTTGTAGGCTCCTGTAAAAACATGGAGGCCAGCTTTGCTGGTTAAAACTGTCAGCCCTTTTCCAGTCTAGAATTGAGCAGGATTCTGCTTACTTAGGATGCTGCCGTGTTGCTAGGATACCTACTATTGCTGTGGTGATGTCAGCTTCCTTAAGAGGGCACTTCACTCCTGCATTCCCCACAAGCACTGTGAGGAAGATAGGAAGGGAGGGGGAGACAGGGCCAAGGTAATGCTGTGCTGAGTGAGTCCATCACCTGAGCTCCCTCCCACTCAGCACTGCCTTGCCAGATCAGTCCAAGAGTGTAATGCCAGGCGCTGCAGACTTGCTTCCCTTGTCCCTGTGCCTTGAAGGATCAGTGGTTAAACTAGATTAAGATAGAAAGGGGAGCTCATCAGTTCTTCTGGTTATCACAAGTCTTGATATTAAACAGTCACACAGCACAGCATTATCTTGGCAGGATGGGATACATCATCCCAATGGGCCAAGGCAAAATTCTATCTCTTCTCTCCCAAGCCTTCTGCACTCACCGCATCTCTGTCACTATAGACAACGCTATCAGCCTCCTCATTATTATTTATTTGTATCATTGTAAAGCTTAGAAGCCCTGGTCATGGATCAGGACCCCATTGTACTAGGTGCTGTACAAACAGAACAAACAAAGGGCTTTCCCTGCCTTGTAAATTGGGCCTTCAATCTCAGGCTCATTTTTGCTTCCCTCCTTCTCCACTCCTTCACATATCCAGGCCATTTCCAAATCCTGTGGCTACTTCGTCCTCAACATCTTTAGGATGCATCCTTTTCTCTCCATCTTCACAGCACACACTATATCACTCACTGCTTACTGCAACATCCTCCTTTCTGGCCCCCCACACCCACATTATGTCCCATCAATCCATGCAAAATGCAGATGCTAAACTCATCTTTCCTTATTGAGGCAGTTGTGTAACTCCCCTCTGGCTCCATCCACTCGATCCCTATCAAGGTTCTATGTCACTCTGCTCTGCCCTTATCCAAGTCTCCATTATGCCTCTATCCTGTCTCCGCCGCCAATGTTCCCAGCCTTGTCCTCTGGTTTGTTAGAATCTGCCACAATCACCTCTGTGATGTCTTCTGCACAGTCCTCTATGCATAGCATGACCTCACTGAACTTATTCTCCTGGCACATCTGCATTTAAGTCCCTCTTATCAAGCCATGGTAACTGAGTTGTTTCCAGTGAACTGAGTTGACTTGTCTATAAATTGCCTATTCTTGTTCCTCTTCTAATAACCTCTGTCTGTTTTTAGATGGTAAACTCTTCAGATCAGGGACAATCTTCTGGAGAGGTCAGAGAGCACTAGCACTTAGTGGGTACCGGTTTATAAAATCATCATTGTCGCCTTGAGGTGATGAGATCCCTATGCCTGTAGCTTGTCTGCTACAGCTGTGAGGAGCAGTTGTCGGATAGTAGTGTTTAGGAGAGGAAAGCATGGTAGGTCAATAGGTGTGGTGATAGAAGGATTGGTGGATTTGGGTTAGGGAATGACATAATGGATTTTGGGGTAGAAGAGGAATATTCTACCCAGAGACTGTCCTAAGATTTAGAGTCTGAAGGAGAATATTTTAAAGGAGGCTCTTATTAAACTTTGGGAGCAGAATACTGCATCAGTGCATGTATTCTTGCTGTTTGTTCAACTGAGTTCTTCATTTTGTTTCTATTTAAAGAACCATTTATATGTAATTTAAATGAAAGTAGAAAGCGAGACAGGTGCAATAAATGTTCTAAATGACACATTTTATCATGACAAAGATGAAAAGCAGAATGTGGGTGCACTATATACCCTCAGATTCAAAATTACTGTGAATGAGAAACCCAGACTATTACAGACTGGTGGTTCATGGGCATCTGATGGATGCTTGGTCGCCTATATGAAAAGAAATGGTGGGTTTTATTTGAGTTAAGCAAATATTGCAACATTTTCTGGAAATGTTTTAAGGGATCAAGTGAGAATTAAGTGGCTTTGTTCAGGCATGGTGCACAGGGTGACTTTCACACCAGAAAGAAAAATTCAGATTTGTAATAATTAATATTCAATGCCAGAAATTTCATTCTAA
The DNA here is from genome assembly GCF_007399415.2 of Gopherus evgoodei. NCBI lineage: Eukaryota > Metazoa > Chordata > Testudines > Testudinidae > Gopherus > Gopherus evgoodei. Next base: position 14,006,676 of record NC_044322.1, read on the forward strand.
AAGTCACTGTCTTGGGTTATGTCTCACCATCACCTCCTTGGGATGACAGTGACAGGGCCAGCTCTAGGGGTGGAGAAGCTGGGTGGCACCCTACACACAATTCCATAGGGTGCTATGCCAATTGGCTTTTTGTTTTTCCTTCTGCTGATGGACTTTATGGGCCATTTTTACCCAATGAGCCGCTGGCTGTTGTTTTCCTTTGGCTGTTCCGGGAATACTGAAAACAGTCTCTGCCATGGTCAATGAAATAGCTAGGGCCACTCCTGAAGATGGGCTCCTCATTTACCTCGTACATCACTGCATGAGCAACAGCAATCCGGTGATTCGGTCCTGGCGTATGGGATATAGTCCTTAAACAGTACCTCTTAGTGAGTCTGACTATTTCCAGAAAGAGTGTAACAGTACAGACAAAAAGGCCCATGAGAGGCCAGGCACCCTTCACAAGGGGTAGTACTCGTTCATGTTCTGCACTTTCACCTCTCACCCTTTTGGTTGGTTAAAGGCCAAGAGTAGATCTTGAGTAGTTCAACAAATGAAACAAATTAGTCTGTTTTCTTTCTCCTGAGGGCTCAGGCCGGTGGTACTCCCAAGCACTTCTTCAGCACATAAACCAGTGGCCTGATCTGGGAGCTTGAGCTCCGCTTGTTTCAGACGACCACCCCCCAGTGGGCTGAGTTCCACCCTTTTAAGATCCCAGGCCTGACAAGCCACACAACTGTGGCAGTTTGGGGTTGACTGACCAAAGTTCTTTAACCCTTTCTTGACCCTTGGGGGGGTTGTTCTCTGCCCCAGCAGAGTTATGCTTATCAAATAAGGTAACAGAAAAATGTCTTGTGACATGTTCATAAGTAGAATAGTTTGAATTTTAAATTGTCAACACTTGCAATGAACTGTTGCTGCTCTACAGATCAAGAGCTTCATACGAGTTATTGGCTGAATAGGGAGTGTATCTGGGAACTGCAATGTGTTTTTGGACAATGAGCAAAGAGAAAGTTGCAAAATGCATTGGATAGATTATTCATTATAGATTATTTTCTTAGTTCTAGTTCCTGCATCTCAAATGATACTACCAAAAACAAGACAGACGGGGAACTCAAGATACTAACAGAAGGGTGGGCATGGAATCTCAATTACCTTCTTAGCTGACCGTCCAGCTTATCTGTGGGACAACATATAGAACTTGCACTGCTGCAGTCTCACGCTTTGCATTTTCTGTGGCTAAAAGACCCATGGTTATCTAGCATCTTCCATAAGCCATAAATTTACTATTTTGAAAAGAAGCCTGACAGGGAATCAGACAAATTCCCAAAGAGAATTTCTTCCTGAGGACCACAGTTCATGCTGCTCTTGGCCAAGAGCCTGATGAGGCAGAGTACTCAGCACCTTACATCCTAGCAGAGGGTGCTCATTACCCTGCAGTATCTACTCCTAGGAGGCTTTTGCTTCAAAACCACAATCTGCCTTAAAAGGATGCAGAAGGGTCATGATGCAGCACCAAGAGTGTGGTCAACAACTATGCTCCTTTGGCCCAATAAGATTAAAGTTTGCCTGTGTGGGAGACAGAACTTTCTCGGAGGACAGTCTGAGACGGTAAAAGAAACACCCCCAGGAGCTAACCATCGCTAATCTCACCACCTTCTGCTCCTATGCAAGGCACATTTATTTGACCTGCCTTCTCTAATATAAATGCATAGCAACTTTTAAAAAAATAATAATAAAAAAATCACACTTCTAAAACCCTACCAGCACAAGACACTGCCCAGCACAGACTACTTCTCCCCAGGAGGGATGAGTGAACAAAACACCATACAACAGATGTTGAGTCATATTGCTGAATGCACTGCTGGGAAGTGCTCAGATACCATGCTAATGAGCGCAGTATATAGGTTTATATAGAATACAACTCAGGATGAAGTCAGAGTGATTCATCCAGAATTCTTCTGGGGGCTTCTGTGCAGTGCACACTGCAGAGATAGATGCACAGATGTTCAGATACAGAGCTGGGAATACCCAGGCCTCACTTATACCCTGCCCCTTTTAGACAGCACAGTAGGATATGCTAGCAGACAGCAGTGTTGTGCTCCCCTACAGGATTATGTTGAGTGTTGAGCATGGCTCCTGAGGTGATGGAAATGCCTTTGGGCTCCATCCTCAATTCTGTTCACTCTCATACAAAACTGGACACAATCAAGCCCAGAGGCTGCATTTCACCAAAGCACTTAGGCATGTGTTAAAGTGGTTTGCTGAATTAGGGCCTAAATGCATAAGGCTGAGCATCTTATTAATTGGAATCTGTTCTTACATAAAATACTGTTTGCCAGTCCTAGCTTTTTCCATATTCAGTAAATAACAGGGGAAGCTGGGAGTCCTGTGTGTAGTTAATATTGTCGAACATTTCCCATTATAAGACCTTTTTTTCAGGTGCTTATAACTTTGCTTTTTATAACCATTTTGGCTGATATTTTCCATGCTGGGTGTCTGTCTCAGGCTGATTTTGTTAAGTTTCAACAAAAATGGTTCAGCCATTTCTCAGAATTAGACTGGGGAAAAGCACTTTTTCACATTGTAACATTGTGGTACGAATCACTCATGAGTGCCCTGTTCAGATCAGGTGTACCAATGATCTTTAAATAATCCCTGCCCTTCAGAGCTTCCCCCCCTCAGGCAATGGGTTTCACTATCTTAGGCTACACTGGCCCCAGCCCTCCATCTGGGCCACTAAGTAGTTCAATCCTCCTTTGGGGGGTCTCTTGCGGTTTGATTGTAGGCCAGTTTCCCAGTGGTCTATGGGGGGACCCAGGCTCACCCACTACTCTGAGTCCAAACCAGGGACCCTAAGAATAGCAGCCATGTGCCACCATGTCCCCTTTAACTACATTGCTTTCCATTCCCTGGGCCACTTCCCTGCAGCCCCAGCCTTCACCAAAGCTTCACCCTTATCTCAGGGCTCATCCAAGTTCAGGCCCAGCAACTAGCCTGGAACTCTGCCTCACTGCCCCGGGCCCTGCTCATACTGAGCGATCCATGGTGGTGCAGTTCCCTTTGACCAGCCCGAGCACCATTTAGCTTCAGCAAGGAACTTGCTCTAGCTCTGTAGCTTCTTTTATACGGCCCCCTGGGCTCTGATTGGCTGATCCCGGCAGCCACTCTAGGCTGCTTGGAGGACTCCTCTACTGCTCATTTCCTGGGATGGGTGCGGCAGGAGGAAGCCTCTGGGCCTAGTCAACCCTCTCACACTCTTCCACTTCCCAGGATTTGGGTGGTAGTTCTATAGAAGCTAATTTATCTTCTTTACCCTTCTTTTGCCGCACTGTAGCAGGGCCTTCTCTCTCCTAGACCTCTTTGCCTGGAGGGCAATTAGTTATAGTCTCTGTGCCCCAATCTATCACGGTCCTTTTCTCTAAGGCCTCTTCTCTTAGAAAACTTGTCTTAGCCACTTTCAATCGGGCCTCTCTCTGTCCATAGAGTCTCTACCCAGTCTTTGCCCTGGTCTCTGAGGGTCTATTCTCCTGGCTCTTTCTGACCTGGAGAGCATGTTCATGGTCCCTTGACTCACTTTCTTCTCTGGGATTTTGGGGTCTCTGTATTCCAAGCCTCTAGCTACATCTGGTAATCATATACTGTGTGGAGTAAGTGCTGTTTTTCCATCCTTGGTGAACTGGAGATCTTCGGTCAGCTGTTCATTCCTGAATTTGAGATCCTCCAGTTCCTCTTCTGCTGCTTCCAGCCATTTTGCCAGGTCATTGTCTCTTAGGAGAAAGCTCACAAAGTCTGCCTGCACTACTTACTTCTCTATCCAAGGGTCCTATTCACTCTCCCAGGCTCTCTCTTTCACCTCTCCCTGCTGGGGTAATTCTTTCTGGGCCCCTGTGCTAGTTATCACACTGGGTATTTTAGCCTGAGTTCCTACAGTGCTCTGCAGAACCTGGGGCTCCATCTGTGTTCCCACTGTAGCTTTCTGAGTTCTCTCCCTCTGGGTCTGGGTCAATGCTTCCTGCGAAGCCAAACATTGTTCCTTTTGCCCCTTAGTTTCCACCTGTACCTGGGTCAAATCCTGCTGTACCTGGATCAGCTGGTTAATAACTTTCCCTCAGTAGACATTGGCATTTCCTCAATGGGTCTCTCATATCTTGGGCATTCCAGTCTTGCCTCTGGGCTCTTTTCTGGGGTCTCCTTAGCCTGGCTCCCATCCTCTCTGCTTTCCTTCCCAGGCAGCCCCTTCAGGGCTCATCCAACTTCAGGCCCAGCAGCGAGCTAGGAGCACTTCCTCGCTGCTCCGGTCCATGCTAGTACTGAGCTGTACGTGGTGCTGCAGTTCCCTTTGTCCAGCCAGGAGCGCACTCTGTACTCCTCTAGCTCCAGCAAGAGACTGACTATTCCTGGCTCCGCAGCTCTTTTTATATGGCCCTCCTGGGACCTGATTGGCTGCTTCCCCCATAGCCTCTATAAGTTGCTTGGAGGGCTCCTCTAATGCAAATTTCCTGGGATGGGTGTGGCAGGACACTGAGGCCTCCAGCAAGGGGCCTCTTGGCCTAGTCCACCCCTTCACGCACATGTCAAACAAATCTTATAACTGTTTCATTCAGAAGCTCTAGCACCTTTACAGAGCCAGGCCTTTAAATCTGGCAAAGGGAAGAAGAGTTGCCATGGTGACAGGCATGGAACTGTTGCCAATCCTGTGAAAATCTACCCACACGTGGCCAAATTATAACACTTTGGAAAAAAAAAATCTCAATTCACACATGGTACAGACTAATGAATATGCACAAGGAAGATGAAATAAGGTTGTATGTGCAGCCTTATATGCTGTTATTGCCTACCTTTGAAATGTGACTTCGCAAACATAGCCTGGTTTGTATTCTCCTGTGAGGAACAGTTACTATGGGGGTTGTTAGGATAGCAAATGTGTAGTATCTAAGAATATGTAAGAATGCATATAACATACGCAGGGAAGCTACCATATTGCTATTAAAATTCTGTTATCAATAAAAGTCATCATGTATTCAAAGAGGGAATAATGCTGAAAATCATTAGTAATGGTGCCATCTTGTGTTTGAAATTGGAAAGTGTTGTACAATTTTAATTCATAGTAAAAAATAGTTTTATTTTCCACTTCTCTGAAACCAAGGCATAAGTAATATTTTAAGTTAAATTCCAATTGACAGTCACAGAAGAATTCAGGTTATATATATTAACACTTTAAAACCTTTGTATTTAATGAATGTTTGTGGTAAGAATGAAGGATTGAGTTATTAATAGGTGTCAAGATGGCTAGTTCTTAAGAATAAAATATTATTATTTTAATTTTCTGAGTGTACCAATTAAGAAGTAGTCAGCCAAGTCACCTTCCTCTCACATCATCTTGGATTCACATTATTTTAATCTATGTATAGAATTTAGATTTGAAATGTCATAGAAATGAGATCAACATCATTTTATAAAAACTAGTTTAATCTACTTGTACAAGAAAGTGCTATGCAGCTGTCGTAAACTAAGGCCAAGCAAACTAGGTGGTCTGGGTTCGTGGGTGAATAGGGGAAAGGCCGACTACTGTCAGAATATCTTCCATAATTTCATAACACCTATTTTTGCCTCCTGAATTTCATGAAGATTTGAAATTTTGGGGGAAGGGAGGAAAGTATTCTAACTGCAGACATATGGGAAGTCTCAATAAAATAAATGAATAAAAAATATGTAATTAATAATAATACCTGGTCCTTATGTAGCGCTTTTCATTGGTAGATCTCAAAGGGCTTTACAAGGGACGTGAGTATCATAATGGTCCATGTTTTCAGAATGAAAAGAATTTCATTCAATGCTGGTCTCATGCGATATGAGTGATGCTTATGTTTTGTGATAGTGCTCTGCGCAGAAGTGAGTTTCACCTCAAATGCACGAGAACTCAAATTTTGATGCAAATATGTTGGCTCTCCTCTCCCATGTGACTGTAAGTAGAGCTGGTTGAAAAATGGTGACATTGTTTTTCCCAAATTTTCACAGTTGTGTCATGGGAAGGAGGGAAAGGGTCAACATTTAAAATTTTTGAAAAATTTCCGATAATCAAGTTGTATTTTGGCCATTGCCCTTCCCAAGACTGAGTCTGATACTGACATCACCTACATTTAGTGTATGTCCCATCGCAGTTAGCAGCCCAGTGACTCACCACACCTAGGGTTTGGTCCTACGTTATGAGTGTCAATGGAAACTATTCCATTGACTTCAATGGAAGCAGGATCAAGCTCATTATCCAGCACCGAAGCAGTTTCTCATTTACGATGGTATTCGCCAGGGCTAATTCTACATAGATTAATTTATGTTTAACTTGTGCCAAGTAACCAACACTATCTATTAACAATCAAGACCATGAAATTAAAAAAAAAACAGCTCTAGATTCCTCTAGGCCCAAAGTTGTTGCATGCAGTTGGTTGATGGATTGGTGAAGGAGGGGCAATGGGGGGAAATGAGAATGAACTGTATAACTTATTTATCATGTTGCCTGATGCAGCCTTGAATTGCAAATCTCAGGCTGCAAAACTGCTTTACTTTAATACTGAAGTATAACATATTTGGATTCAAAAGGAGGATTTCAGTGTGGCAATAAGCAGAGTACATTATCCCTGACTTGGCCAGGTACTACTGCTTGCATGAATCTAATAGCACTTAGCTGGTCAGTATTTGCATTTCTGAGCGTAAAATCTGCCAATATGTGAATCTTTTGTTGCTGGATTTAGCTCTGGCCTTATATATCTCCCCCCCAATTTACACATACATGTATATACATACCGACCTGCATACCACCATGAGTTAGTTTCTACCAATAATGATAGCTTTGATCAACTGCTTGTCCAGGTCTCTCTCAAGCATCTCTCTGTTCTCCCAGTCCGCCCCTATGCACAGGAAAATCTATAAATAAATATGCCACTTAATCTTTTACATCCCTCTTTAAAACCTACAACTGCCATATGACTGATAGATCAGGCACTTCTGGCATTAGGTGGGCAAGTGGTGAGCTGAAGCTTCTTCTCTCCTATAGATTATGTTCTTGTCCATTTCTCCAAGCTTAGGATAAGGGCCCAGGCAGGGACATATGCATACCGGTGATGAAGGCATGGCTGCACAGATGGTGTTGACAGGATGGCTTTGTCTTCCTTGGGCTGCTGTTCTGGGAAGAAGGACTGCCGGAAAGAAATGGGGTCCATGTGACCAAGAAAGCGAAGAGCATCTTTGGACACTGACTTGCTAACTTAGTGAGGAGGGCTTTAAATTAGGTAAAAAGAGGGCAGGTAACAAAAGACAACAGGTAAAAAGAGGGCAGGTAACAGAGGTCCAGACATTCAGCTGGGGGAAGGGAGGGAAGGGGAGGGGAATTCTAAAATTACAATAGAGTAATAGGAACAACAAGAGGTTAAAACAGTGGGGAAATCTGCTCAACATCTTAGATGTCTAGACAGAAATGCAAGGAGTCTGAAGAATAAACAGGAAGAACTGTAAGTATTAGTACATAAGCAAAATTATGAATTAATTTGCATCACTGAGACTTTATGGGATAAACTTTATGGCTAGAACATTAGTATAGAATGGTACAGCTTGTTCAGGAAGGACAGGCAGGGAAAAGGGAGGAGGTGTTACATAATGCATCAAGAATATATATACTTATTCTGAATTCCAGAAGGAGGTGAGAAGCAGACCAGCTGAATGTTTCTGAGTAAAGATAAAAGGGGAATAAAAACAGGGGTGATGGATATCATAGTAGGGGTCCACTACACACCACCAAATCAGGAGGATAGAGTGGATAAGGTATTTCTAGTACAAATAATAGAAATATCCAAAACACAAGATCTAGTAGTAATAGGGTATCTGTTGGAAAAGTAGTATGGCAAACAGAAAATGTTCAATACATTCTTGGAATGTATTGGGGATAACTTCTTGTTTCAGAAGGTCAAGAAAGTAACCATGGGGACAGCCATTTTTTTTCTTGATTCTGATCAACTGAGATGGATTGGTTGTGAATCTGAAGGTTGAAGGCAATTTGAGTGAAAGTGGTCATGAAATGATAGATATCATGATTCTAAGGAAAGTAAGGAGTGAGAGCAACAGAGTAAGGAAAATGAATTTAAAAAAAAGCAACTCAGAACAAGTAGGTAAGGTCCCACCATGGGAAGAAGGTTTCCTTTGAAGATGAGAACTGATAGCTCAGATATAGTGTGATCACTTTACGAAAAGTGTTCACCTAGAGGTGATGTGGCATTTTTGTCTTTTATCATTTTCCTGTGTGAATTTCTCCAAGAACGTAGTGACGGTCTGGTTCATCCACATAGTTACTATTGGAACATTTAGTGCACTGGAGGAGATACACCACATGTTCTGATAGGCATGTGCAGAACCCATGAATCTTGAAAGGTGTCTGGTGGGGACTGTACTGTGGATATATTTATAATAAACAAAATAGGCAGGGACTCTCTGAACTGATAAGTTTGCCTTACAGAATCTGCAAAGTGATTGGTCCTTACGGATCTGCGGTGATGGTCCTTACATGCAATAAGTATAGATGCTACTAGCTAGGGAAGATGTATATAAACTGAGTAGTGTGTGACATGAAATGGAACTGTGGTACTACACTGTACCCTCTGCATCTGTACCCCCTGCATCTGTCCAACATAAGCAAAATATTGTTTCAGGCCTAATAACATAATATGAGTGACAAACTGGAGTCAAGCTGTGTCTTTTGGATCCCATGGAAGTGGATGAAGTGTTCTTCCAGAACTGGATGAGGACTTCTGGGTAAGCTAAGTGGAAAGGTCTTTAAAGGAATCCCAGCAATGTTTAGTCCTGAGAAAAGAATTCTGAAAGGGGAGGTGATAATTGTCTTCAAATATGTTAAGGGCTGTTATAAAGAGAACTGTGATCAATTGCTTTCCATGTCCACTGAAGGTAGGACAAGAAATAAACAGCTTAATCCACAGGAAGGGTAATTTAGGTTTGGTTTTAGAGAAAAAAAACTTTTTAACTGGAAGGATATTTAAACACTAGAATAGGCTCCCAGAGGAGATTGTGGAATCCCAATCACTAGAGGTTTATAAGAACAGGGTTAGACAAACATCTGTCAGGAAAGGTCTAAATTAACTTGGTCCTGCCTCAGCACAGGGAGGCTGGACTAGATGACCTCTCCAAGCCTCTTCAATCCCTATATTTATATTATTCTAAACTGTTTGTTTATTATGCCATCCTCCCAAATCCTTGCACCCCTGTTTGTCTGTCTCATCCACCCATGGTGTCCTGACACCTAGTACCCAAAACCACCAAGAAGCCAACACATTCCATCACTTAGCATAAATGGCAGAGGGCTTGATTCTCCACTGTTTTATACCTTGAGGTGTGGTTTGCATCTCCACTAACACTCATAAGGCCCTGGATAATCAGTCTTGGGGGGTTTTCTTTGCTTATTCATTTTAAAGAAAACCTCGAAGTTCAGCCCCAGATCTGAGTTTTTCTGAAGTGGCAAAAATGTTGCCATTTGATGCTTGGATGAAACCCAACTCCACTTTTTAGCATTTATCTTTTGTATTTGTTGGTCTCTTCAATTTATTCAGATGAGTTCACCCATATTGGTGCTAAGTAAAGTATTTATAACCTATTTTGAGACTATTGCAAACCAGTCATATTTTTATACAACTAAGTTAGGTCCTGACTTTGCAGCAGTGACTCATTGTTTCTCAGGTCATCAATGGAAAATACATTTGAGGGAGATTTGAAAATTCTGATTTTAAAAAGTGGTGGTTCTGAATCCGTTGTAAAACAGCATTTGGAAATTGCGGTGGAAATTGTGGCTTGTACTGTTTCCCATCTGTAAAATGGGGATAGTAGTTCATCCCTATCTCATGGGTGTGTTATGAGGATAAATACATTGAAGAGTGTGAGGTGCTCAGATTCTACGGTGATGAGGGCCCATATATCACACTTACAGAACAGTCATGAAAAATTACCAGGCCCTGTACAGAGTTTTTACCATGAGGTGTAATAAAGAAAAAAAAAAAGAATGATTTACTTGTCAAAATAAAGAACTCACTCATTCCTGCTGAATGGGCAAACATAATTTTCACAAGCCAATATCAATATTTGCACGCATGCATGCATACACTATAAAAACACTTTGAATTTCTACAGGCCCTTTAACATGAAGACTTCAAAGCACTTTACAAAGATTAAGGTTTGCATCATTCCTGTGAATGAAGTATCACACCTGAATCACACGTATCACATTAAGAGAGAAGCACTGAATAGCGACGTTGTGGAGATTTGTGATCCCGGCAACCTCTCTTCAGCAGTCTTATTGTACCTAGGAACTTCTACCAGCTTGCATTGGCAAAGGCCCTTAGTGAACTTAGCCTTTGCAACATCTTAGGGCTGGTCTACAATGGGGGGGAAATTGATCTAAGATACGCAATTTCAGCTACGTGAATAACTTCGCTGAAGTCGAAGTGTCTTAAATCAAGTTACCTACCGTCTTCACGGCGTGGGATCGATGGCCATGGCTCCCCCTGTCGACTCCGCTACCGCTGCTCATGTTGGTGGAGTTCCGGAGTTGACAGGAGCTCGTTTGGGGATCGATATATCGCGTCTAGATGAGATGCGATATATCGATCCCCGAGAAATTGATTGCTACCCGCCGATACAGCCGGTAGTGAAGACGTACCCTTAGTCTCCCCAGAAACAGGTATTTCAGTCCTCATGGGCCATTGTTATTAAACAAAATCAGCATATGAATGTTGCAAGATAAATTCCCCAGGGAAATGCACTAGTGTTGATTCTGCTCTGCAGGTTGACCACCCTGCACTTTTAAGCAGGGGGGTATTTGGCTGGCCTGGCCGAGTGAAGGAAATGGTGCTTTATGGCTGCTAAGGAGAGGGGAGATGAAAACTGCTGTAAATGGGGCACAGTGGTTGCTGACTCATCCCCTGGGAATGCAGGGTTTTAAAAGGGGCAATGCGGTGCCTGGACCCTTCCTTTTTACACAGACCAACGCTGAAGCAGGATCCACCCTCCAACCCTTTGGGTGATAAAATAGCAGGTATGGTCAACACCTGCTGTGAGCATTATGCTAGCCACCCCTTTTTAGGGGGTCTGGGAAGGAATTTTTCCCTTACCACCATATTGGCTCAGATGCAATTGGTTTTCTTTTCACCTTCCCCACAGCGAGTTTCAGGAAGGGCTCTGTTCATGCATGGCATGATGGGCAGTAGGTCGTATGTTGCAACTCATTATTTAAGTTGAAGGCGGATGTCCAGTGTAGGTACTCCATAAGAAAGGTATACTGTGACTGGATAAATGGCTTGGAAAAGGACTTAAAAAGAACCAGGGGATGGGAGAGGGGGAGGGAGAGAGAGGCAGTCGGGGACTCCTATGATTGGTACGGAAGGGAGCAACCCCCTCATTCTTATAGCCCACCTTAACCCTCCTACAAGGGAGGAAGTGGATGGTAAGGTCCCAGCAATGGATTTGTTGAAGGGCCTGGGAGGTAAACAGAGGGGGAACTGGTGGAAGGCCCTCACCCCAGGTACTGTAAGGTCCTGGCAATGGATTTGCTGGAGGGACCTAAATAGAAAAAGAAGGGGAGCTGGTAAAAGCCCCTTAGGTAATTATGGAATAAACATGGGGTTATCTACAGGTATTCCCAGACATCTAATAACAAAGTTGAAGTCTGATTAAACCTATGTCAAATGTCTCCTGTCCTTCTTTCGGCATAGCCAGACCATAAGTTCCATTTTCCTATTTACTTCTTCCTGTGGAGGTGATGTACTCCAATTAGTCACGAATGTGCAGATTTGAAACCCAGAAACTACATTCTAGTACTCTGGAGTCTTCTCTTTTTCTTTTTCCCCTCACCTGACTCAGTTTGCAAGTGATATTAGCCTACTGATTCAGTAATCAATGTTTTTTGCTCTTGGGGTTCTATATTGATGACAGTCACTGGGGGATGTGCAAGAGAAGTTTCATATACCATTTAATTCTCCTAATACAGAGAGTGAACAGTGATCATTTTCTTTCCCACCAAACTGTGGGAGGACATAAGCACTAGAGGCAATTAAATGTATTAAAGTAACAGCCTGCTGACGCATGGCTACACAGCACGGAAAGGGTTTAAATATTTTATGAAGAATAAAATAAGCAATGAACTGTGTAGCATTTTATCACTTGCTTACAATTCCAGCAATTACTATCTAAAACACGGTGGGTCTTAAAAAGACAAAAAAACAAAAAACCCACTGCTAGCTCATGGTACTAGTATTTCATGGGAAGGTCTTTAACGAGGGGAGTGATAGCTCAGTGGTTTGAGCATAAACCCAGGGCTGTGAGTTCAATCCTTGAGGGGGCCATTTAGGGAACTGGGGTAAAAAGCTGTCCGGGGATTGGTCCTGCTTTGAGTAGGGGGTTGGACTAGATGACTTCCTGAGATCTCTTCCAACCCTGATATCCTATGATTTCAGTGTACTCTTGTTGCCAAGAAGGGGGGACTGAAGCCTGAGCCCACTCCAGCCCCACTGTCCTGTACCGGGCGGGGAGGGGCCCAAAGCTGAAGCCCAAGGGCTTCTTCCTTTGGCAGGAGGCCTGTAACCTTAGCCCCCCCTTCCCAGGGCTCAAGCCCTAAGGCTTCCATCCTGGGTGGTGGAGCTCAGGCTTTGGTCTTGGCCCCTGGCCCCAGCCAGTCTAACACCAGACTTGGCAATCCCATTAAAATGGGGTTGCGACCCACTTTGGGGTTCCAGCCCACAGTCTGAGAACTCCTGAGTTAAACAAATTCAGACTGGAAAAAACCATAAATGTTCAACGGTGAGATTAATTAACCCATTAGAACGATTTACTAAGGATTGTGGATCACTGAACATTTTTACATCAAGATTGGATGTTTTTCTAAAAGATCTGCTGTAGGAATTATTTGGGGGGAAATTCTATTTTCTTTTACAAGAGGTCAAACTAGATGCTCAGCAGGCTCCCTTCTATGATCATAGATTCAACTGGCTGCACAACCAATTTATTAGAAAATCAATTACTTTCTCAGGGAGATTGTGCTTTGTCCTTCATGTATATACTTCACATTTTGAATTCAAAATCAAATAAAGCTGACAAAAAACTAGTGTCTTTGTAGTGGGTTAAAACAGTGCTCTCTAGTGTTAGAAAGCTACACTGCATGACATTTCTGAAATCAGACTATTCTTGAATGCCTCCTATTCTGTGAAATTGAATTTGCATATCCTGCAGCTGAAAAAGGCATAATTAGTAATTTGTGAGTAATTTAAGCAGCAGCAGCTATAAAAATCCTATGTATTTACATAGTTCTCATAAATTAGAGTCACAAACTGCAATTTGTTAAATTGCAATTCTGCTAAAAGCTTGCATTTACATAGGATGTTCAGATGCTAAAATGTTGACATGCATTTTGAATTCAACACTGCCAAGCACATTCATAATTCATATCAAGCAGCTAGAGGGTTGATTTTTGCAGTTATTTGGACAGTGAAATAAAATGCCCAATGAGAAACAGCAAACGGGACTACTCACAATCTACCAAACGTAAGGTATGTTGGTTAAAAGCAGAGGCTTTCTCTATAGAGGATCACAGTACTGTCCACTGCTTCAAACTCATTCACTGATCAGTCTGGAAATGATCTCCAAAGAATAATGAACAAGGTATTCAGGGTCAACTCTACTGCTCTGCTTGATAGCCATTATCTTTAATGATTAAGACCAAGAAACAGGCTGCACAAACGTATGTCTGGCCAAGATGACTCATGGTCTTTTCACCTATAAGATGGCATTAAGCCCTAAGGGTTAACTAGCAGATGACTGTACTCATAAATTCAGCCACTGTGTCGGAGTCGGAGGATTTAAATAAAGCCAAGACACATCACTGTCAGCACATTTTTTTTTCAAATGCACCTGCTGCTGAAGTGTAAAGGGAGCATCAAGGTCCTGCAACGCCCTTTACTAGAATGTTGCAGCTGTTGAGCTTAATATTTACACTACTTCTGCTCTTAGTGGTGTTGAATAAAGAGGAAATCAGAGTCAGAATGTCAGCCAGCGTAAATGAACACAGCTCTGCTGGAATCCAAGATGTTCAATTGGTTTACAACCAGCTGAGAAGCTGGCCCCTGACGTCAAGTTATGAAATAATTCTCTTGATTCTCAGGCTATGTCTATACTACTGGGGTAAGTCAGCTGAAGTTACACAACTCCAGCTATGTGAATAACGTAGCTGGAGTCAACATAACTTAGGTCGACTTACTGCGGTGTCTGGGTCGACGAGAGAAATTCACCCATTGACTTAACTTAGGCCTGGTCTACACTGGTGGTGGCGGGGAAGAAATCGATCTAAGTTACGCAACTTCAGCTACGTGAATAATGTAGCTGAAGTCGACGTACTTACATTGACTTACTGTGGTTTCTTCACCATGGTCAGTTAACTGCTGCTGCTCCCCTGTCGACTCCACCTGCGCCTCTGCCAGCGGTGGAGTACAGGAGTTGACGGGAGATCGCTCAGAGGTCAATTTATCGTGTCTAGACTAGATGCGATAAATCAACCCCCGCTGGATCGATCGCAGCCCATGATCTTCTCGTTCCAGGTAGATTACCAGGGTTGACCGGAGAGCGCTTGCCGTCGATTTAGCTGATCTTCACTAGAACCGCTAAACCAATCCTTGGTGCATCGATCGCCAGAGCATCAATCTGGCAGTAGTGTAGACATAGCATAAATTTCATTTTCGTGGAATCACTAATATCTGAAAATCTTCAGGAAACCTTCCCCACTGTATTGTAATTAAACAAAAATATTAAAAATCTACTACATATAAGAAATATATAATAATCAAAGATGTTTTCTGTTTATATATATATGCTTTTTAAGCCAAGACTCTCAAGGTGTTTTAAAGATAGGCATTGTATGTCTCCATTTTTACAAATGGGGAAACTGAGGCATAGAAGTTAAATGTGGGATCCACTAAGGGATTTAGGCTTTACAATACTGAGCATCACAGCACCAAGCTCTTAGATTCATAGATTCTAGGGTCAGAAGGGACCAATGTGATCATCTAGTCTGACCCCCTGCACAAAGCAGGCCACAGAACTCTACCCATCCACTTCTATAACAAACCCCTAACCTATGCCTGAGTTACTGAAGTCTTCAAATTGTGGTTTGAAGACCTCAACCTGCAGAGAATCCACCAGCAAGTGGCCCATGCCCCACGCTGCAGGGGAAGACGAAAAACCTCCAGGGCCTCTGCCAATCTGCCCTGGAGGAAAATCTTAGATACCTAGAAAATCACAGGAATGGCACTGCGATCCACAGAGCCCAAGTTAGACATCTAGGCTCTCTAATACAATGAATATGAAGACATAGGCACCTTAGAATGGGATTCACAAAAGCCCATACACTAGATGGGGAGCCGTCTAAGCTAGCCAGTGGGAAATGCCGATGAAATGGGTGTTTGCTAGACCCCTGCCATTCTCTCAGAGATAGATGCCTACGTCTTGGCTGCAGGGAGGCATCTACATCTGCTACCAATCTGCAGGTCAGTGGAAGAGAGGTGCTTGGCTGCTTAAATTGTGAGCGGGACTTGAAATAAAACAATGGGGGGAGACAGTACAAAGGGAGGGAGAGCAAAGGAAGAAGACCTCCTTTACAATCTTTAGCCTAATGGATGGGGTACTCACCTGAGATGTGGGAGACCTCTGGTCCCAATCCTCCTGCTCCTGAGAGAGGGCAAGGATTTGAATAGGGATCTGCCACCTCTCAGATGAGTGCAACTAGGCGATAGAATCGTTGTAAAGTTTTTAGTGGCCCAATTAAGATTTAATTATTTAGTTATTTAATTAAAGGGGAAGAGATTGAGGGAGCCCCAAATCAAACTATTCCGTATCCTAGTGGTTAGAGCACTCACCTAAGCTGGCTGATTCCTGTTCAAATCCCTTCTTACCCTCAGGTGGACGGGGGCTTATACCATTGGTCTCCCACAACCTGGGTGAGTATCCTAACCACTAGGCTAAAGGTTACAAAGAGATCATCCATCTTCCCCCCAGGGCTGTTTTGTGTGAACATATCTGAGAGGCCTAGTATGGTAGTCTTGTTCAGAGGCCACATACTGGAACGGGCCCCTGCATGTGACTTAGGTTGCTGATTACCTGTCCTTCCAGTTTGTGTATCGCTCTGGGGCTGAGGCAGGAAATAGGCATCCAGACACCTATCAAGAGGCAGAAAAGCACATGCTGAGGCAGGAGATAGGCAAATGGATGCTAGGAGTCAGGCTTTAGTGTGCATGTACAGAGGAAAAACCTAGGTGCCGAGTGAGATTAGCTATCTACTTGGTCAGGCAGTAGCTGAAAGGGAGTTTTCGACCACAGTGGCACCTAAAAGAGGGACTTAGACTCCTAAGTACCTTCGTGGATCACATCCAGGGGGGTTGTGTTGTGAGTTGGTGGGATGAATATCTGAGTATCTGTCTGCTGTGACCATTTGTTTGACTAGAGCTAATTGCAGTGACTGTTTGACCGTGTGGTTGGTTGTTTGAAAAGTATGAATTGGGACTGCTTTATTCCAGGTGGGCCTTGAGTGGTTGACTGGAGGGAAGGTTTTGAGACGGGCCAACTGCTTCGAGCCTGCAGGCTTATAAAAAAGCAGCTAGTTGCAAAATGAGTGAGCAGCAAACAGAGGACAGGCAAACAGAGGGAGTTCATCTGGTGGAGTTCCCACTGAGTTTTTTGCCTTTCAGGCTTCTGTGAGCAGTAAGTACAACTCCTGAGGAGGCTCGTAGAAGGATGACATTATGGATAGTGAGCAATCAGTTGTTGTGACCTGCATAGGATGTGTCATGTTTATCTTTCTCCCAGAGGATAGAAGCAATTTCATCTATATGAAGTGCAAGCTGGTCTCAATATTGGAAGGGAGGGTTAAAGGACTAGAGAACCAAGAATCAACCCTGTGTTGCATTAGAGAAAATGGAGGCTTTCTGGAGAGAAGTCAGTGTTTGGTACTGCAGGCACAGCAGGCTGAAGAATCAGAGAGGGCAGTGCAGAACACGGAAGAAAATTGGCAGCATGTGACCTCCAGAAGGAGAAAGAGGAGAACCCATGTACCCCCAATGCAGATAGAGGTAAGAAACCGTTTTCAGACTCTCTGCACAGGTACTGTCGGAGAATGGTTTGGAAGAGTTATCAGAGGGAAGGGATCAGGAGCAGATCCCATCAACCAGAAGGCATGGGATGTACTGTTCTAGGGATGAGGGTACCACAACCACCATTCCCAAGAGGAGGAGACAGGTGGTGATGGTTGGGGTCTCCGTCCTAAGGGAGACAGAGTCATCCATCTGCCAACCAGACCAGAAGATTCAAGAAGTATGCTACTTGCCTGGAGCTACAATTCAGGATGTGACAGAGTGTCTGCCGAGACTGATCAAGCCCTCGGACCGCTACCCCTTCCTACTTCTCCATGTGGGCACCAATGATACTGCCAAAAATGACCTTGAGCAGGTCACTGCAGACTATGTGGCTATGGAAAGAAGGATAAAGGAGTTTGAGATGCAAGTCGAGTTCTTGTCCATCCTCCCTGTTGAAGGAAAAGGCCCAGGTAGAGACCATACAATTGGGGAGATAAAGGCGTGTTTGTGCAGGTGGTGTTCAAGAGAGGGTTTTGGATTCTTCAACCATGGGATGTTGTTCCAGAAAGATGGCTTGCTAGGAAGAGATGAGATCCACCTAACAAGGAGAGGAAAGAGCATCTTCGCAGGCACACTTACTAACCTAGTGAGGAGGGCTTTAAACTACATTTGCTGGGAGACAGTGACCTAAGCCCAGAGGTAAGTGGGGAAGTGAGATACCATGAGGAAATACCAGGAGGAGGGTGCAACAGGGGAAGCCTCCTGATTCATACTGAGAAAGTAGGGTAATCGGCTACTTATATTAGGTGCTTGTACATGAATGCAAGAAGCCTGGGAAACAAGCAGGAAGAATTGGAAGTCCTGGCACAATCAAGGAACTAGGATGTAACTGGAATAACACAGACTTGGTGGGGTAATTCACATGACTGGAGTACTGTCATGGATGGGTATAAACTGTTCAGGAAGGACAGGCGGGGGAGAAAAAGTGGAGGAGTTGCACTGTATGTAAGAGAGCAGTATGATTGCTCAGAACTCCAGTATGAAACTGGAGAAAAGCCTGTTTAGAGGTGAGAGCAACAAGGGTGATGTTATGGTGGGCATCTGCTATAGACCACCAAACCAGTAGGATAAGGTAGACAAGGCTTTCTTCGGATAACTAACTGAAATTTCCAGATCACAGGCCCTGGTTCTAATGGGGGACATCAATCCCCCTGACATCTGCTGGGAGAGCAATACAGTAGTGCATAGACAATCCAGGAAGTTTTTGGAGAGTGTTGGGGACAACTTCCTGGTGCAAGTGCTGAAGAAAACAACTAGGGGCCATGGTCCTCTTGACCTGCTGCTTGCAAACAGGAAAGAATTGGTAGGGGAAGTAGAAGTGGGTGGCAATCTGAGAAGCAGTGACTATGAGATGGCTGAGTTCAGGATCCTGATAAACGGAAGAAAGAAGAGCAGCATAATACAGACGCTGTATTTCAGAAAAGCAGCCTTCACCTGCCTTAGGGAACTGAAGGGCAGGATTCCCTGGGAGGCTAATATTAGGGGGAAAGGAGTCCAGGAGAGCTGGCCGTATTTTAACGAAGTCTTATTGAGGGCACAGGAACGAACCATCCTGATGTGCAGAAAGAATAGCAAATATGGCAGGTGACCAGCTTGGCTTAACCGTGAAATCTTTGGTGAGGTTAAACACAAAAAGGAAGCTTACAAGAAGTGGAAATGGACAGATGACTAGGGAGGAGTATAAAAATATTGCTCAAGCATGCAGGGTGTAATTGGGAAAGCCAAAGCACAACTGAAGTTGCAGCTAGCAAGGGATGTGATGGGTAACAAGAAGGGTTTCTACAGGTATGTTAGCAACAAGAAGGAGGAGGTCAGGGAAAGTGTGGGACCCTTACTGAATGGGGGACAGATGATGTGGAAAATGTTGAAGTACTCAATCCTTTTTTTGCCTCGGTCTTCACAGACAAGGTCAGCTCCCACACTGCTGCACTGGTCAGCACAGTATGGGGAGGAGGTGAGCAGCCTTCAGTGGTGAACAAACAGGTTAATGACTATTTAGAAAAGCTGGACATGCAGAAGTCCATGGGTCCAGATCTAATGCATCCAAGGGTGCTGAGGCAGTTGGCTGATGTGATTGCAGAGCCACTGGCCATTACCTTTGAAAACTTGTGGTGATTGGGGGAGGTCCCAGATGACTGGTAAAAGGCAAATACAGTAGCCATCATTAAAAAAGGGAAGAAGGAGAATCCAAGGAACTACAGTCAGCCTCACTTCAGTCCCTGGAAAAAACATGGAGCAGGTCCTCAAAGAAACCATTTTGTAGCACTTGGAAGAGAGGAAGATGATCAGGAACAGTGATCATGGATTCACCAAGGGCAAGTCATGCCTGACCAACCTGATTGCCTTCTATGATGAGATAACTGGCTTTGTGAATATGGTGAAAGTGGTAGATGTGATATGTCTTGACTTTAGCAAAGCTTTTGATACAGTCTCCCACAGTATTCTTGCCAGCAAGTTAAAAAAGTATGGATTGGATGAATGGACTATAAGGTGGATAAACAACTGGCTACATTGTCGGGCTCAACGGGTACTGATCAAAGGCTTGATGTCTAATTGACAGCCAGTATCAAGCGGAGTGCCACAGGGATCGGTCCTGGGGCTGGCTTTGTTCAACATCTTTATTAATGATCTGGATGTTGGGATGGATTACACCCTCAGAAAGTTCACAAATGACACTAAGCTGGGGGGAGAGGTAGATATGCTGGAGGTTCAGGTATAGGGTCCAGAGTGACCTAGACAAATTGGAGGATTGGGTCAAAAGAAATATGATGAGGTTCAACAAGGTCAAGTGCAGAGTCGTGCACTTAGGATGGAAAAATCCCATGTACAGCTACAGGCTGCAGACGACTTGCTAAGCATCAGTTCTGCAGAAAAGGGCCTGGGGATTACAGTGGATGAGAAGCTGGATATGAGTCAGCAGTGTGCCCTTGTTGCCAAGAAGACCAATGGCATATTGGGCTGTATTAGTAGGAGCACTGCCAGCAGATCAAGGGAAGTGATTATTTCCCTCTAGTTGGCACTGGTGAGGCCACATCTGGAGTACTGGGTCCAGTTTTGGGCCCCCAACTACAGAAAGGTTGTGGACAAATTGGACAGAGTCCAGCAGAAGGCAACACAAATGATTAGGGGGCTGGGACACACGACTTACGAGGAAAGATGGACGGAACTGGTCTTATTTAGTCTGCAGAAGAAAAGAGTGAGAGGGGATTTGATGGCAGCCTTCAACTACCTGAAGGGAGGTTCCAAAGAGGATGGAGCTTGGCTGTTCTCAGTGGTGCCAGATGACAGAACAAGGACCAATGGTCTCAAGTTGCAGTGGGGGAGGTTTAGTTTGGATATTAGGAAACACTGTTTCACTAGAAGGGCGGTGAAGCACCGGAATGGTTACTTAGGGAGGTGATGGGTTGGTCCTGCTTTGCCCCTGTGTTGAAATCCATCCCTATTCAGAACAGAAATTAAGCACATGCTTAAAGTTAAACATATGGTTAAGTCCTGTCCCATTGACATAAACCTTCAGCTTTAAAACACAGGTCTGAGCCAAAGGAGCCCCATTAAGTGTCAATAATATTAAGCCGCATGTTGGTCAGCCAGTCAAGGAAGATATTACCAATCTGACATTCAATCTAGTATTAGACAGGGTTTCTTACCGACATCAGCCAGTTCATTATACCACAGTGATATCAGATCAGTCTACTCAATGTACAGATACTACAACTGAAATGATTATTGTTCATGTTGAGCAATGCCTTTAAGTGGAAAAAAAATCCAAGAGAAAAAAAGCCCAAACCATTTTGTCAGAAATAAAAGTGGTTAAGCATTAGTATGAAAAACAAATGACCTAATTTCTAAAGAATTTAATTTTCTTCCATTATTTTTTTTTATTTTTCAGAATGAACCCCACCATCTAATCTGCGGTCAATCTTTAAATCTGAGAATAGATAAGAAAATTACATCATCAGAACTGAACAATCTTCATGCATTGTTTACCACAGTGACTAGCTCTCCTTAGAAAAACAACCAAGATCTCTGCTACTGCAAAACATGCTGTTGCTAATAAGATTAGAGGTAACATATGCTTATATTTTTACCATTACTGACAAAGCATAGCTCCCATGCGTTTAACTTTTCAAATTGTTACAGTGATCCCTTTTCAGAATCCCAAGCATTCTGAATTTTTCAGAATTCCCAAGCTACCAGAGAGCTCAGTGGGAGCTGCTGGAGCTCAGCAGTTTGGAAAATAGATCTTAAGACCAGAAGGGGCCATAATAATAACCTAGTCTTACCTCCTGCATAGAACAGGCCCTCAGGCCAATTATTTAGATGCCTAAATAAGAATTTAGGTCCCTAAATGTAAGCACCCACTTATGTATATTATCAGCATAATTAAAAACACATAAAAGGGTTTTTTTAGGGGGCATTTGAGGTTTCTGTTCTAGTTTTGCTCCTGATCATTTCAAATTCATGTCCTTCAATATTTGAATTTGAAATAACCCAAACACTCACAGTGTAACTTGGCCAAGTTTTAATTTGGCCACAACCAGAACCCATAAATTAATGCAGGCTTGCCAAAGAATGAGCATAGTTTTGACAAGAAGTTTTGAGTTTCAGAGGGTTTTGTTCAAAACCTCAGCATTTTGCACCATTCTACATACAATCACTGCACTGGCAGAAATCTAGCTATTTAGTCTAGGACATTTATAATGCAGGCACCACTGTGCTACAGAATCAGCCAAAATTTCACAAATAAAGCAAATGATCATTCAGAAAGACTATTTTCCCTTTTGCTTTATGACACATTGCAAAATTTGGCACAGGAAAATTGGGCACGGAGTAGAGAGGTCACCTTTAATTTCATATCTTCAGATTCAACTTCCTCTCTCCACTGGCTTGTTTTAGTTTATTGTTTAAAAACAAAGACCGGATTTACAAGTTTATCGCAGCGGGAGAATCAGACGCCCAGAGGAAAGCAGTACGTACTGACTTTAGTGGACTTTTCTACCCGATGGCCGGAAGCAGTAGCTCTAGGCAACACCAGGGCTAACAGTGTGTGCCTGGCCCTAACAGACATCTTTGACAGGGTAGGTTGGCCCTCCGACATCCTTACAGATGCAGGATCTAATTTACTGGCAGGGACCATGGAAAAACTGTGGGAAACTCATGGGGTGAATCACTTGGTTGCCACCCCGTACCACCATCAAACCAATGGCCTGGTGGAAAGGTTTAATGGAACTTTGGGGGCCATAATACGTAAATTCGTCAACAAATACTCCAATAATTGGGACCTAGTGTTGCAGCAGTTGCTGTTTGCCTACAGGGCTGTACCACATCCCAGTTTAGGGTTTTCACCGTTTGAACTTGTGTATGGTCACAAGGTTAAGGGGCCATTACAGTTGGTGAAGCAGCAATGGGAGGGGTTTACGCCTTCTCCAGAAACTAACATTCTGGACTTTGTAAGCAACCTACAAAGCACCCTCCGACACTCCTTAGCCCTTGCTAAAGAGAACCTAAAGGATGCTCAGGAAGAGCAAAAGGCCTGGTATGACAGACATGCCAGAGAACGTTCCTTCAAGGTAGGAGACCAGGTTATGGTCCTGAAGGCGCAACAGGCCCATAAGATGAAAGCATCATGGGAAGGGCCATTCACGGTCCAAGAGCACCTGGGAACTGTGAACTACCTCATAGCATTTCCCAATTCCTCACTAAAGCCTAGAGTGTGCCATGTTAATTCTCTCAAGCCTTTCTATTCCAGAGACTTACAGGTTTGTCAGTTTACAGTCCAGGAAGATGATGCTGAGTGGCCTGACGGTGTCTACTACGAAGGGAAAAAAGACGGTGGCGTGAAAGAGGTGAACCTCTCAACCACCCTGAAACGTCTGCAGTGGCGACAAATCAAGGAGCTGTGCACTAGCTTCGCCTCATTGTTCTCAGCCACCCCAGGACGGACTGAACAGGCATACCACTCCATTGACACAGGTAATGCTCACCCCATTAGAACCCCACCCTACCGGGTGTCTCCTCATGCCCAAGCTGCTATAAAACGGGAAATCCAAAACATGCTACAAATGGGTATAATCCGCTCATCTACCAGTGCATGGGCATCTCCAGTGGTTCTGGTACCCAAACCAGACGGGGAAATAAGCTTTTGCGTGAACTACCGTAAGCTAAATGCGGTAACTCGTCCAAACAACTATCCAATACCACGCACCAATGAGCTATTAAAAAAGTTGTGAGGTGCCCAGTTCATCTCTACAATAGACTTAACCAAGGGGTACTGGCAAGTACCGCTAGATGAACCTGCGAAGGAGAGGTCAGCATTCGTCACCCATGCGGGGGTGTATAAATTCAATGTCCTTCCTTTCGGCCTTCGAAATGCACCCGCCACCTTCCAAAGGCTGGTAGATGGTCTACTAGCAGGACTGGGAAAATTTGCAGTTGCCTACATCGATGATGTGGCTATTTTTTCAGACTCCTGGCCCGAACACCTACTACACCTGGAAAAGGTCTTTGAGCGCATCAGGCACGCCGAACTAACTGTTAAGGCCAAAAAGTGTCAAATAGGCCAAAACAAAGTGACTTACCTGGGGCACCAGGTGGGTCGAGGAACCATAAACCCCCTACAGGCCAAGGTGGATGCTGTCCAAAAGTGGCCTGTCCCAAGGTCAAAGAAACAGGTCCAATCCTTCTTAGGCTTGGCCTGGTACTACAGGCGATTTGTACCACACTATAGCCAAATCGCTGCCCCACTGACCGACCTGACCAAAAAGACCCAGCCAAATGTAGTTAAGTGGACTGATGAGTGTCAAAAGGCCTTTACCCAACTTAAGGCAACGCTCATGTCTGACCCTGTGCTCAGGGCCCCGGACTTTGATAAGCCATTCCTAGTAACCACGGATGCATCTGAGCGTGGTATAGGAGCAGTGCTCATGCAGGAAGCAACAGATCACAACTTCCATCCTGTCGTGTTTCTCAGCAAGAAACTGTCTGAGAGGAAAAGTCACTGGTCAGTCAGTGAAAAGGAATGCTATGCCATTGTGTACGCCCTGGAAAAGCTACGCCCATATGTTTGGGGATGGCGGTTCCACCTACAAACTGACCATGCTGCACTAAAGTAGCTTCATACTGCCAAGGGGAACAACAAGAAAGTTCTTCGTTGGAGTTTAGCTCTCCAAAATTTTGATTTTGAAATTCAGCACATCTCAGGAGCTTCTAACAAAGTAGCTGATGCACTCTCCCGTAAAAGTTTCCCAGAATCTAGTAGTTAAAAAGTGTTCTTTAAATGTAGAAGTCTGATAGTTATATACTTAGTGGTATATGTAAAGGTGCATGTGTTGTAGTAATCTGTTTATTTTAAAGTTCTAGAAGAAAATCGCCACCAGTGAGCTTCCCCACTGTCTGCAATTTGGGGGGCGTGTCATAAACAGATAGCTAAGGGTTAATGTCTCTTTCACCGGAAAAAAAAGTAACCTGAAGCACCTGACCAGAGGACCAATCAGGAAACAGGATTTTTTTCAACTCTGGGTGGAGGGAAGTTTGTGTCTGAGTTCTTTGTCTTCTGTCTGCCTGAATCTCTCTCAGCTATGAGAAGGATTTTTCTATTTCCTGCTTTCTAATCTTCTGTTTCCAAGTTGTGAGTACAGAGATCATAAAAACAATAAGGGTTATTGTTTTTCTTTTGTATTTACATGTCTATAGTTGCTGGAGTGCTTTGATTTGTATTCTTTTTGAATAAGGCTGTTTATTCATATTTCTTTTAAGCAACTGACCCTGTATTTGTCACCTTGATACAGAGAGACCATTTTTATGTATTTTTCTTTCTTTTTATATAATGCTTTCTTTTTTAAGACCTGTTGGAGTTTTCTTTACTGGGGAACTCCAGGGAATTGAGTCTGTACTCACCAGGGAATTGGTGGAAGGAAAAAGTCAGGGGGAAACCTGTGTGTTTTAGATTTACTAGCCTGACTTTGCATTCCCTCTGGGTGAGGGGGGAAGAGAGATTGACTCTCGGTAATTCTGTTCTCCAGGTTGGGAACGGGGAGAGTGGAATCCCTCTGTTTAGATTCACGGAGGTTGCTTCTGTGTATCTCTCCAGGAACACCTGGAGGGGGGGGGAGGGAAAAGGTTTATTTCCCTTTGTTGTGAGACTCAAGGGATTTGGGTCTGGGGGTCCCCAGGGAAGGTTTTTGGGGGGACCAGAGTGCCCCAAAACACTCTAATTTTTTGGGTGGTGGCAGCAGTACCAGGTGCAAGCTGGTAACTAAGTTTGGAGGTTTTCATGCTAACCCCTATATTTTGGATGCTAAAGTCCAAATCTGGAAATAGGTTATTAACACCCCTAGGATGTGGGACACTGTGAAGTTCATCTCTTGGTGGTAAGTTAGGAAGCATGAACAGCAGAGGGGTTGTTGGTAGGGGAGCCTGGGCCCTACCCCTCCACTGGGCTCTGACCCAGGATCCTTTGTGGCTACCAGGGGTCTGGAAACTTAAAGCTGCTTAAGGCTGCTATCCCTGGGCCACTTCCTATCTCCCCCACCTCTCCTCCCCCCAACGGTTCAGTCCAAGGCTTTCCCTTGCTGGGGGAGTCCAAACCAAGAAGTATAAAAAGAGGTTACCAATGTCCATATGCAAGGGGAGTGGGGAACGTTTCCCTCTCTGACTGTTTCTGCAGTGGAGCCTTCCTTCCCTAAGAGAAGGCCCTTTGGGGCGATTATCTTAGAAATTTCACCCTTCCCTCTGCTCTGCGCTGTGTGAGCTGTGCGTTGCAGGTCTGTCTCCAACTGAGCTGTTTCCCTGTCTTTTAATTCCTCCACCAGATGGAGCATTTACTGCAGGTGTGGCAGGGCAGACTTGGCTGGGCCCAAAGTAATTCCTTAACCCCCTGTTGTCCAGTGTGGGATTTGTACACCCATCACAGAGACCCAAATTCAAATTCCTAGAATGAATCAGGCAGACAAGGAACTTGAGTCTGCATCTACCCCAAACTCTGGGCTACTGACTATCCTGAAGGGGAGGAGGGGTCTCACTGTCTTCTATCCTGCAGCTGAGAAGGTTTCCCACAAAAGCTCATACATTGCACAGAAAGTTTTGGTTTTGACAAAATGGCATTTTTCAACAAAACATATTTTTGGCAAAAAAATTCTCAACCAGCTCTACTTGCCATAGATGGCCTAACCAATTCTGTCATTACATTCATTTTATTTTATTTTATTATTTTTAATTGTTTGCTACAGAATCTGAGTGCTGAAATCCCACTGTTGTAGGAACTGGCGTGATTCAACATCAGGGTCATATGTGCTTTCAGTTTGCTTTCTTCCCACCCAAGATACCGCAACACTAGCGTTCTTTACTCCAAGGCCTCACACGTAATTTATAGATCATCCAGCTGAGATCATTCACCCAGCAGTCTCATGCTCTCTGCCTGTTTATCCCTCTGCCTAGAAATGTTGGATAAACTGTCTGTAACTAAACACATGCTGCCCCTTCTAGGTTGTGGCTGATGACAAAAAGGCCAGAGCCCTATGATTCTCATTCCCATGACTTAGGAGCAATTCCCTTGCAAGACCAGTCTTGAAAGAGACATACAGGAACACGCATGCGCTGTGGGACAAACACATCATTAAAATTGTGGATGGTTCACATGTTGTTTCAGACAAGAAAGAGAAAAGCTGGAAATCCCACAAGAAAGTCTGTATTCTTAACATTTCCAGCATAGTTGTTCTAGACTCAGTTCAGGCACACATGTCAGAGAAGTATCCAAACTTCAGGATTTTTCCCAAAACTGAAACTTTTGAAGTTTTCCAGACCATGCTGTTGCTTTAGATATGTGTACGTATGTTTATAAATGCAATGTAAATATACAGGACTCACTTTTCCTTCTCTGTCAATCAACAGGTTCCGTTAATAATATTTGAAAATACTAACTGGAATTTACTTATCCTTTGCTGAAAAAATAATTTAGGTCTCAGCAGGCAATTTGCATATGACACTAGTTTAAGCAAGGATTAGCAAATTAAAATGTAATTAGCTTTTTGCATAATTTGCCAAAATTATATGCTTTCTGTGAGTGACAGGTGGGAAGTAAATATTTTAATATGGAGGTAAATTTTAGGAGTTTTTTCCTACTTTGTAGTGATTTCAATAGAAACATTTTATTTATTTATTTATTTAGAAATATACCTAGCCAGAGCTCTAGGGTCATGCACATTAAACAATAAACATATAAGGCCAATGTTCAAAATCTAAAATTCTCCCCTATGTATTAATTAATAATTATTATTATTATTATTATTGATTACTTGTATTTTAGTAGCTTCTAGGGACCTTAATTAAGATTACACTTATAGAGAGGGACAGTTCCTGCCCTAAAGAGTTTACAGTCTAAATAGTCTAGGCAGATAGAGTGAACAAAAGGAAGTATTATTATCCCAATTTTACAGATGGGGAACTGAGGCACAGAGGAATTAAACGATTTCCTCAAAGTCACAGAAGGAGCCTGTGCAGAGGAAAACTGGACCTCCACTATAGACTCCTCACTTTTGGAATTCCTCAAGGATTGGTTCTCTCTTTCTGGCCCTTTTCAACATCTACATGCAGCCACTAAGTAAACTGGTCAGACAAAGTGGACTCAAGGGCCAACAATATGCAGATGACACACAGCTCTACTCATCCTTCATGACATATGACCACATCCTACCACCAAGATGGCCCAGTGCTTGGATATGACAGCTCATGGATGAAAAACAGCTGGATGAAGCTGAACCTGAGCAAAACACAGGTGGTGAACAGAGGAAAATATTTGGAAGAGTTTGCAGCCAGGGTGCAGTCTTCTTGATTGAAGGCACCCACAACTGGTCAATTCAGTCTATAATTTAGCGCTATGCTTGGATTCCTCACTGATGCGGAGCTCGCACATCACAATGGCTTCACCTAACACTTTCTGCCATCTCTGGTTGGCTAGGAGACTCCGTCCCCTCCTGACAGACGCAGACCAGGCCTCAGTTATTCACGTCTTCGTCACCTCTCAGTTGGATTACAGCCATGTGATACACCTGGACATGAAACCTTCAGCACTTAGGAAATTCCAGCTAGTACAAAATGCTTCCCATAGAATTTTGAATCAAGTTCAAGGTCTAGTCCTTATCTTCAAAGCACTTTATGGCCTAGGCCCAGCATACCTAAAAGACTGTTTAAAACTCTGAGACAAAGACCTTAGTCAACAACTTTGCTCCTCTGGCACAATGGAACTTTCAACAATCAGAATAAAGCTCGTCTGTGTGGGAGACAGAACCTTCTCTGAGATTGTGGAATGAACTTTCCCAGGAACTAAGGACTATCACCAGCCACGCCACTTTCCACTCCAATTGCAAGGCACATTTATTTGGCCTGCCTTTTCTAATTTAAACACACAGTAATGGTATATAAACAAAAACAAACCACCCTACCAAAACAAGTCACTCTATTCTACATGCTTCTTCCTCTGGAGAGAGGATGAGAGAAGGGATGACATGTGAAAGATGTGTCATCACATTGTTTAATGTTCTCCTGGAAGGTGATCAGACACTACAGTGATAAGCGAGGTATAAAAACTGGCATAAAATAGAATAGCTAGGAATTGAACCCAGAGCTCCTAAGTGTCAGTCTAGTGCAGGGGTTGGCAACCTTTCCGAAGTGGTGTGTGGAGTCTTCATTTATTCACTCAGATTCAAGGTTTCACGTGCCAGTAATTCATTTTAATGTTTTTAGAAGGTCTCTTTCTATAATTCTATAATATATAACTAAACTATTGTTGTATGTAAAATAAATAAGGTTTTTAAAATGTATAAGAAGCTTCATTTAAAATTAAATTAAAATGTAGAGCCTCCCAGATTGGTGGCCAGGACCCGGGCAGTGTGAGTGCCACTGAAAATCAGCTGGCGTGCCACCTTCGGCACACGTGCCATAGGTTGCCTACCCCAGGTCTAGTGTCTCAACCACAAGCCATCCCTCTTGCAATCTCACTGCAGACTGGGGCTCTCTCACCATACACTGCAACACATTGGGGCCTGTAAGGAGGTGCCCTGGCTCCCTGCCGCGCCCGAGAGGGACGAGCCAGAGCAGGTGCCTCAGTGGGCGGAGCCAGCACTGCCTGTCCCCGCCCCACAGAAGTCAAGGGGCGGGACAGGAAGTATAAAAGCCCGGCCCCAGCGCTCAGTTGGGCGCAGGCTGCCGGAGAGGACAGACGCTGGTGCCCGGGCTCCCGCCGGGCCCAGCTTGCCCCGCGCCCACTACCCAGAGGAGCGCTGGCCTGACCTGCCCCGCGCCCACTACCCAGAGGAGCGCTGGCCAGACCTGCCCCGCACCCACTACCCAGAGGAGCGCTGTCCTGACCTGCCCCACGCTCATTACCCGGAGGAGCGCTGGCTGGACCTGCCCCGCGCCCACTACCCCGAGGAGCGCTGACTGGACTTCCTCAGATCTGGTACCCGGAGGAACGTCGGCCTGACCTGCCGTGTACCCGATACCCCGAGGACTGGCCTGAGCTTCCCCACGACTGGTACCCGGAGGAACCTATGGTCTGGGACCCCCCAGATGACGCTGGCAAGGACCAGGTACCCAGAGAGGGGGAAGTTGGAAGTGGCCCGGGGGCAGCCGACCCTGGTTTGGCTCCGGAAGAGCCCGAACCCATGTCAGTGTGTTGCGGCCAGGATCCCCACTGACCGCAGCGGGTCTTGACCGCTGCTAGGGCCCCGGGCTGGAACGCAGTGGAGTGGGAGGGCCTGTGTTCCCCCTGCCACCCGTAACCGGGTGGCAGACTCCCCCTCTTCCCGCCTATTGCCACTGCTCTGCCCTGATCCAGAGGACCAGAGCTAACGAGACTTGTGTTTGGTGCCCCACCCGAACCAAGGGCTGGGCCCCTTTGACTTTGCCATTGCTCTGTCCTTATCCACAGGGCCAGAGCTAACTAGACTTGTGTTTGGTGCCCCACCCGAACCAAGGGCTGGGCCCCTTTGACTTTGCCACTGCTCTGTCCTGATCCAGAGGGCCAGAGCTAACTAGACTTGTGTTTGGTGCCCCGCCTGAACCAAGGGCTGGACCCCTTTGACTTTGCCACTGCTCTGTCCTGATCCAGAGGGCCAGAGCTAACTAGACTTGTGTTTGGTGCCCCACCCTGCCAAGGGCCTGGGCTGATACTATGTTTGCTCAGCCCCTGCTAGAGGCCTGAGCTTGAACTGTTACTGCCCCGCCCTGTCCAAGGGCTGGGGCTTATTTACTTTGAGAACCCCGACCCCGGCTAGAGGGCCGGGGCTCTTCCTTGTTTGCAGACCCTGTACCCCCTCAACACCTGCGGAGGAGCTAAGCCTACCCGGACTGCAGCGTGCTAGGAGGCGCCCTGGCTCCCTGCCGCGCCTGAGAGGGACGAGCCCCGACACGACCGGCTTACAGGGCCAATGGCTCATAAAAAGTCCTGGTAGTTGACTTTGTCTATGTGACTGGAAGGCCAGCAAATTCAAACTGTGGTGGATCAAAGTAGAGAAGCTGTGAGCACGAGATTCAGAGCTGAGGACCCATCACTTTAAAGCATTTGTTGAAAGGCAGTTTTCCGACTCCTGTCACATGCTCAACTCCTAACCTCTGATGCTAGTTGTGAAGGATGGAAGGAAAACTGTTTAACAGGGGTGAAAGGAGTGGGCAGAATGGGGCAACAGGACACATGGAAAGAGGACAGGGAAAAGCAGAGTTTTTTATAATAATAATAATAGTTTTACAAAAGAACATGCTAATAACAAACCAGAGGCCTAACATTACCTTGGACAACTTGCTAATATATCCATCTTCCTTCGCACATCCTTTGTCTAGCTTGTCTATTCATACTGCAAGATCTACAGGATGGAAGGGCATATTTACCACCACTACCTAAAAAAAGACTTGGCTGTCCTTAGAAAGGAGAAAGCTGTATATTTACAAAGAATTAGCACTTACAATCTGAATCAAACAGGACAAAAAGCAGTAAAATAACAGTATCCTCTGGCTTTTCCAATATAAATCAGCCTGTATTCATGAATTGTGTGTTCCTCATTTTCCAGGTGCCCAGTTTAAGACCCTGGGATCTGGTCTGCAGAAGTGCTGAATGCTCACAACTTCAACAGATCTCAACAGGAGCTGTGATTTGAACATATAAGGTGCTATATAATGCAATGTGCTCTGAAAAATCAGGTCATAGGCATCTCAAATTGGGTGCTCAATAATTTTGACCTTAATCTCTCTGTGCCTCAATTCCCCATCTGTAAAACAGGGATAATAATAGTCCTCCATTTCACAGGGGTATTGTGCAAATAAATGAATGATTGTGAAGCACTGAGATACTAGGGTGATGAGTGCCACAACAAAGCCCAGGAGGAAATTTATAATTCTGTCTTTGGAACAGGGATTGAATAGCTTGCAAAGAGAAGGTATGGGGCCACCCCTTGAACAATGAGGGGAAACAAACGATTGAATAGCTGCCCATTAACTGAATACCATCCATCCTGGGCACTCAATGAGACAGAAGTCCTGTGGAAAAAGTAGTATGCAGCCATGTAATTAAAGACTGTATCACAATGTATAAGCAGAAGGAGGCTGCATTAAGATTGAACAGGCAACTTTTATACTGTCATTTCCTACTTTTTCAGTGCTTGAATTTGCAACCTAAATAATGTTCTTTTAACATAGGGCTTTTGTGTGCGTGTGGGTGAAATATAATGTATCTGAGCATTTTATCTATAGCTCTATTTCTATCTGTATTTTTCCTTGGGAATGTCAGAGTAACTCAGTTTTAGATAAAGGTACTGTTAGAGTTTCTGAAAACACTGTCCATTTGGTTTCTCTTCATAGACACTGTTCTGATTCATGTCTATAGCATCTATATTCAGTGTGCTAACACACTGTGCTGTATGTTGTTAAATAGCTAGAAAGAGTAGCTTGAGTTCTTTCACTCTGTATTAGTCATGCAGGCTTAGAAGGATTCCTTCATTTTATAGCAATGTAATACAGCATATTTTGCAAAGGTATCTAGCTACTACACACACTGAGCATCAGCACTAACAGCATCCACTCATTTGAACTTGTGAGCCACCTGCATTTGAAAAATATGCCTGGAAATTGGATTCTTAAAGCAATAGAAGTGGAGTGTGGTCCAGGGAGGGAATATTCTACATGTTCAGTCTCTAGTGATTTCTGAATTGATTACAGTTGAAAGTATTGTATTACACCCCCTGAGCCTGTGCATGATATAGTATTTCAACAAATACATTGAAGAACCTCAGTTACATTTGCTACAGATAACTAAATCTGCCAAAATGGCAGACATGAAGATTGAGGTACAGGCTTAGAGCTTGATTCAAAGTCCATTTGAAGTCAACTGAATGACCACTGACTTCAGTTGACTTTGGATCAGTCTCTCAGTGAAAAGAATGAGGTAATAATACAGCAATGATCCCAAACACGACAGCTCCCAATAGTGTGATTTATACATATGAGAATGTTATTTACGTGGCTCTTTCTTTGATTATTGGCATCATCTCTCCATTTCAATGAGACGTTATCAGATCAGATAAATCCTTAAAAATGCAACTAAATTTGGTACTAATGGCCAAAAAAACCACCATTTCAGTAATGCTCTGGGTTACAGCCAATAGGGAAGCCACAGAATGTCAGGATATTTGATCTATATCCATCTTGGGCAATCATAGGGCACCAACCACCTAGATGCCAAAGTAACATTTACTGATCCAGTAGTGAAGTTGCCAGACCTTCTGAACCCAATTTCTATTTTTCAAAGGCATGTGGACTGGCTAGATCAGAGGAAAGGATGCTATACCTATTGGAAAAGTAGGATAATGCTTGGGGATACAGCAATCAGATAAACTTCTAAACTTTTGAATGTATCTTCTAAACTTCTTGATGTTCACCTATGAAAAGTACAATTAAAGACATGTATGTCAACTCTCACATAAAGTTTACATGCCAGCATGTATGTTGAACCTGGATGTGGTTACAGAGCATATGAGAGTAACTCAGAATAGATGCACAGTTTTAATAAACTTTAATGTTAACAGCATAGACTGTGAACCTTGATGTCATTAGTAGACTATATCCAGTAGTATATTGACTGACTGACCAATCTTCCTTTTGTTATGGTCTGGATCAATAGTAATTTTAAAGCCCTCTAAATGTTTGAGTTTGGGATTATAAACCAGTTTTAGCATTTATTTCATATGAAATCAGTTATAAGATTTAAGGAAGACACTTAAGGTGATTTACTCATGGTAACCTTACAACTCAGCTCAAGTAAGGGGCAGCAGATAGCCATTCTGCCCGAGGAGTGAGTCAGAAACCAGACTGCAATTAAAATTCATACTTTGTTTCTCCCTTGCTCCAGAGAGGAAGTAATCTGTGCCAGTCTTTTCGATGGTGCAGACTACTTCTCCTTCTGTGCCAGCTCCAGCGCTCTTGCTGGCATGCTGGGGGTGGAGCTGAAGCTTCTCCCACTTCTTGTTCCTTCCAAGCCACCCCCCCGGGGTGCTCTATCCCCTGCAAAGGGCCTGGCAAATCAGCATTAATTTCAACGTTACTACTCAGATGCATAAAGCTAAGTACCTGATTAAACCCCAGTTTAGGAAAGCCATTAAGCATGTGTTTCAATCCTACTGGAGTCAGTAAAGTCAAGCATGTACTTAAGTGTTTCACAGAAACAGGCCCCAAGTGTTTGCAGGATCAGGGCCTCCCCACACCCACACCCACACACACACCCACAACTTTTGGTTTCTATTCCTGGCTCTACAACAGATTCACCCTTGGTAATTCCGTCTTTTTGCCTCAGTTTCCCAGTCTGTACAACAAATATTATAATTCTCACAGAGGTATGCTGACACATAATTAAATTATCTATCAAGTGATTTGAGACCCTTGGATGGAAGGTGCTATATAAATGCAGTGTACACTATGGAAAGTATCAGAGGGGTAGCCGTGTTAGTCTGGATCTGTAAAAGCAGCAAAGAATCCTGTGGCACCTTATAGACTAATAGACGTTTTGGAGCATGAGCTTTCGTAGGTGAATACCCACTTCGTCAGATGCATGTAGTGGAAATTTCCAGGGGCAGGTATATATATATGCAAGCAAGCTAGAGATAATGAGGTTAGTTCAGTCAGGGACTAATGAACTAACCTCATTATCTCTAGTTTGCTTGCATATATATACCTGCCCCTGGAAATTTCCACTACATGCATCTGACGAAGTAGGTATTCACCTACGAAAGCTCATGCTCCAAAACCTCTGTTAGTCTATAAGGTGCACAGGATTCTTTGCTGCTTTTACTATGGACAGTAAGATTCAGGTTTAATTTGAGTTTAAAGTAGTTGGGGAAGAAACATCAGACACGTGTCATTTTCAAAAATAACTATTCTCAAATTAAGGGTTCCACAGAGGTTTTAAGAATGACAGAGTGCAGTTATAAATAAGCTGTTGTCTGTTCAGCTTCAGATGATAAATTCAGGTGCCATAATGATTTGCCTAGTGTGATTTTTAAAAAAACAAACAAACAAAAAGGCATCTGATGGTTTAGGCAAAATTGAGCTCAGGTACTGAAAATTCACAGGAGAACAATTAACAGAAGCAGGGCAACTGTTTCTGACAGTTGTGTGATAATACAAACTCTTAAGAGATCCTGAAAATATTTGCAAAGATGAAAACAAAACCGTAACATTTGTCAGTTCTTTTGTCTCTAATTCAAAAGATCACTTTCATTTTCTTTTGCGTGATGAAGTAATTAATTAAGTGTTAGTGCAAGGTACTATGCTCAAGGTGGGAAGGGAGAGGGAAGTTGAGGTGAAAGAGGAAAAAAATTAAAAGTAGGCCAGCAGCTATCAGTTAATTGATTTAAAATTCATAAACAAGCCTATTCACATTCCTCAGTTTTCTTGTTATTGCCACAGGAAGGACCCTAGGAAATAGAAAATAAAACATAATAACTAAAGCTGGCTGAGTTAAAAATATACCTATTATTGTAAATAAAAGTTTGATTGACTATGATTCATGAGGACATATCATTTTATTTACAAACATTCAAACAAATGCCAGGTACCATTATTTGTAAAAACGTTCACAAAGATGGAAAATTTCAATAATTTTAGTCTAATAATGATTAGGGCTGGTTGAAAAAAATACTGAAAGAAACAATTTCCATCAGAAAATGGAGTTTCAGTGAAATTGACAAAGGCATCTCTGTGGCTCAGCCACAGGGAAAGACTCCAGTAAATCATGTAACATGTACTCCGGCCAAGGAGCAGAACCAATAGGGCAGAATGGGGACCCAGAACTAGAGTTCTCAAGTGGCACCGCAGTGTCACAGGCCAACATAGAGATAATCAATCCAACTAGAAATGAAACGTTTCATTTTGATTTCTCAATTGGAAAATTCAGCTGCAATTGATATTTTTCTTATTGAAATTTTTCATTACTCTTCTTATTACTATATTAGAATAGAGTGCTAGGAGTTTCAAATCACCGTAAAAAATATAGATTCCTGTAAATGCTCTGTCAGTGACAGCTAGTTAGAGATATGGGTTAAAATGTTTTAAAAACTGAGCAGAACGAAAAAGACAAAGCATTTTGGCTTTCATTTCTATTGCTTCCATTTTCCCCACTCTTTTTGCACTTTTTCCTTTCTTGCTCTTGTTTTCTCCCACGTCAGGTTTTTTGGTTTGTTTAATGCAACCCTGTTTTAAACTTTTCCCTCAGTTGAACTGAACATGCTTAGTGCTCTTGCTCTCTCATCAAGCCAATCAATCTCTTTCGGCCCCTATAGCCCTCCGAAAAGACATAGTTAATTACAGAGTTGTCTGAAGTTAAATAGCCCTTCACACTCAACTATTTTAACGGTGGCTAAGTCCTGATCTTGGAAGTGCTGTTAAGGAAGCTGCATATGTGTAGTAATGGAAGAATTTTTGCATTATTGAATATTGCTCAGTTTGAGTATCTTCAGATTTAATATCTTCAGTTAGTGAAACTAACTTTCTAACATAATCACTAATGAGTGATTGTTACTACACTAGAGAACACAGATAACATTTGTTTAAAGACACAGAAATGGGACTCTAGAGATATGGCTTTTAACTTCTGATTCTGCCATAGACATCATGGGTCACCATGGAGAAGTCACGTAGCCCCTGATTTAGCCAAGTATGTGATTAAGTCTATCTCTGTTCAGGAAAGCACTTCTGAATCAGGGCCATAATCTTTCTGTGAATCAGTTCCCATCCATAAAATAGGTATAATACTTCCTTTATCTGCCTTGTCTATCTCTGACATGATTCAGGGAAGCAGTGAACAGGGGCGGCTCTAGACATTTTGCCACCCCAAGCACGGTGGCATGCCACGGGGGGTGCTTTGCCGGTCACCGGTCCCGCAGCTCCGGTGGACCTCCCGCAGGCGTGCCTGCGGAGGGTCCACTGGTCCTGTGGCTTCGGTGGACCTCCCGCAGGTGTGCCTGGAGGGGGGCCACTGGTCCCGCGGCTCCACGGAAGCCGCGGGACCAACGGACCCTCCGCAGGCACGCCTGTGGGAGGTCCACCGGAGCTGCCTGTCGCCCTCCCAGCGACCGGCAGAGCGCCCCCCGCGGCATCCCGCCCCAAGCATGCGGTTGGCGTGCTGGGGCCTGGAGCCACCCCTGGCAGTGCAGCTTGTGCAGTCACACCTTTTTGAACAGGATGCTTTTCTGAATCAGGATCTGAGATTGTAAGCTCTATGTGTTTGTACTGTGCCCAGTATAACAGGTCATGGATCTCAGTCTGGGACACAAGGCTGCACTGCAATACAGCTCATAATAATTGGCATACTTCTGGGATGAAGATGTAACCTTTTGTTGGCCATCATTTTGTACATTATCAGCTTCCGTGGTGAAAAATAAGATAATTGAATGTATTGTAAATGTATAGCAATTATAGCTAACCATTAGTAAAGAAGCTGTAGCCAGTATCTGTTCTCTCACTCAGGCTTTTGCAATGAAATGTTCTTACTGCATTTCCATCAGCCCTTAATATTGCTTATAATGTGTTAAGAGCCTGACATCTCTAAGTGCTGAGAACCCTCAATTCCCATTGAACTCCATGGGAGCTGACTGCATTCAGCACATTGCATGATGGGGCTAAAAAGATATGAAGTTACTGTAGACATGTATTTATTGCTGCTTTGGATGGGAAGGGTTTCAAGTGGCATTCAGTTGCCCTAACATTTAAAGTAGTTGATCACTTGAGGAATCTAGTGGCTCCCAGTAGGTTTGCTAGACCCTTGTTGAGTTAAATTAATAATGTATTGCTTGTTGGAAATGTGCTCTCTACTTCTGCTACCTGTAACATTTTACATCTAACAACTTACCATATTAAAACGGCCTCAAGAAATTGCTCTACATGCCATTGATTAACTTGGTGCTCAGATGCTTTCATGTCCTAGATTATTTCATTACAGGCTGCATAAGGAATCAGGTAATGAATTGTCTCCCCATCTGGTCCTGCTCCAGAGAATAAATACCCACATTGACAGGAGCCTGCGTGGAGCCCCAAGAATTAATGCTGGTAACATGTTAGGTAAGAGGAGTTACATACTCTAGTTCTTTCCATTCAGAGTGTAATAGTAACAGTCTGAGTTATAAAAAGCAGTGAGGAAAGGGCATTCAACAGAGTAAAGGAAGCAGAATGAAACAGATGAAAGGCAAGATTAATCTGTGTTCTGTTTATTGTGCATTCCGCTTCATCCAAAGTAATATCAGCATCTCCTATTTTTAATTTTTGTATTTGAGTTTGATCACAGGCCGTGCAGATGTTGTTTCATGCTTCAGGTGTTTAAACTAACTAATTTTAAAGATGTCCATGGGGCATGCATCTTTTAGCACTTGGAGCAGCTTTTCACACTTCGGCTCTCTGTAGGCTCTGGGAAGTATTTCTTTACACTTGAAGATGCTTTTGTTAAGTGGCCTGGAAGCAGCATTTCTGTACTGTCATCTCAGCAAATTCAGACCAACCCTGAAAAGAAAAAGCCTGAAGAAAACCTATTTTTCCCAGGTTGAGAGATCTCTAACACATTCCCCTACCTGGTATTTTATGAAAGTAGCCCAGGCTTCCCACAAATTAACTGTATACTTAAAATGTACATTAGCTGAACTTTATTTACTGAACATATTTTCCTAACAAGACACAGGAAAAAAATTAAGAGTTGGCAGAACAGAGAGGGGTGGGGAGAAAGTGAAATTTGCAAAGAAGCTCACTTTAAAAACAAAACAAAAGCTCATGAGATGACAGGGAAAATCCTAAATAAAATCAATGAAGATCTTAGAAAAAGGAATACATGAAAGACCAACAGTAATTAAATGCAACCAATTTAAACTCGTTGAGAAGGAACCAGAAGTGACTCATGGCAATCAGCTTTGGGTCATCGGATGATAGTATCAAGAACAGAGAATGCCATGTGGCTACTGCAGAAAAGGAAACACTGGGAATGAACATAGTATTCAGAGTCAGAGTCTACCCATTAGAGATGAAGACTGGGAGTCACGACTTCTGGATTTTCTTTCTGGCTCTAACACAATTTACTGGGTGCCTCTCGGGCAATTCACTTTGACTGGATTTTCAAACATGATCTATAATCCCAGGTGCTCAGCTTCAGAAAACTACGACCTGATTTTCAGAGAGACTGTGCCTCTGCAGCTCCCAGTGATTTCATCACCCTACAGTATTACTAATCCAAATATCAGTATTGTAAAGATTGTATTTATTGGAATAGTCAACGTTAAAACTACAAAAGGGCTGAATAAGATCCAGTGAGTGCCTAATTAAAATATTTCATTCTAGAACCTGGAATTTATTTATTATAGGTTTTTAAAAAATCTTCTCCAATGATTAAAGATAAAGCTTATGTTGCCATGTTATTTATGTCTAGTTTTTTTACTAAAGACATTATGTGATCATAAAAAAATAAATCCTAAATGTAGGAGAACCAGGTTATAGAGAAAGAAGTCCACAAGTTGACCTTGTTCAGCAAATTTGGGTTTGGAATCTACCTATGGTACTTATACTGCCCCTATCGCTGTAGCATCAGAACACTTCATAGTCTTCAGAATGTTCATCCTCACAATACTCCGTGAGATAGGGCCCTGTCATTATCCCCATTTTACAGATGAACAACTGAGGAAGAGAGAAATCAAGTGACTTGGTCAAGGTCACATGGATCTCCCAAGTTATAAGGTAATGCTCTAACTACTGGACCATTCTTCCCCCAATGCATATGCTCAGAGACCCTAAGGAGTTTTTATCTTTCTCTGAAGCACATCTATTAGGAAGGGATGGGCATCAGTGGGTGCTGGTTCTTCTTACTGTATTCTCCTGTTTCTTGAATGGCCAATAGACATTTTTGATGGCCTTCTGTGTATTTGGAAGTCAAAATAAGTATATACCAGCCTGATAGACTCATAGACTCATAGACTCTAGGACTGGAAGGGACCTCGAGAGGTCATCGAGTCCAGTCCCCTGCCCTCATGGCAGGACCAAATACTGTCTAGACCATCCCTGATAGACATTTATCTAACCTACTCTTAAATATCTCCAGCGATGGAGATTCCACAACTTCCCTAGGCAATCTATTCCAGTGTTTAACGACCCTGACAGTTAGGAACTTTTTCCTAATGTCCAACCTAAATCTCCCTTGCTGCAGTTTAAGTCCATTGCTTCTTGTTCTACCATTGGAGGCCAAGGTGAACAAGTTTTCTCTCTCCTCCTGATGACACCCTTTTAGATACCTGAAAACTGCTATCAGGTCCCCTCTCAGTCTTCTCTTTTCCAAACTAAACAAACCCAATTCCTTCAGCCTTCCTTCATAGGTCATGTTCTCAAGACCTTTAATCATTCTTGTTGCTCTTCTCTGGACCCTCTCCAATTTCTCCACATCTTTCTTGAAATGCGGTGCCCAGAACTGGACACAATACTCCAGTTGAGGCCTAACCAGCGCAGAGTAAAGCGGAAGAATGACTTCTCGTGTCTTGTTTACAACACACCTGTTAATGCATCCCAGAATCATGTTTGCTTTTTTTGCAACAGTATCAAAATGTTCACTCATATTAAGCTTGTGGTCCACTATGACCCCTAGATCTCTTTCTGCCATACTCCTTCCTAGACAGTCTCTTCCCATTCTGTATGTGTGAAACTGATTGTTCCTTCCTAAGTGGAGCACTTTGCATTTATCTTTATTGAACTTCATCCTGTTTACCTCAGACCATTTCTCCAATTTGTCCAGATCATTTTGAATTTTGACCCTGTCCTCCAGAGCAGTTGCAATCCCTCCCAGTTTGGTATCGTCCGCAAACTTAATAAGCGTACTTTCTATGCCAACATCTAAATCGTTGATGAAGATATTGAACAGAACCGGTCCCAAAACAGACCCCTGCGGAACCCCACTTGTTATACCTTTCCAGCAGGATTGGGAGCCATTAACAACTACTCTCTGAGTACGGTTATCCAGCAAGTTATGCACCCACCTTATAGTAGCCCCATCTAAATTGTACTTTCCTAGCTTATCTATAAGAATATCATGCGAGACTGTATCAAATGCCTTACTAAAGTCTAGGTATATCACATCCGCCGCTTCTCCCTTATCCACAAGGCTCGTTATCCTATCAAAGAACGCTATCAGATTAGTTTGACATGATTTGTTCTTTACAAATCCATGCTGGCTATTCCCTATCACCTTACCACCTTCCAAGTGTTTGCAGATGATTTCTTTGATTACCTGCTCCATTATCTTCCCTGGCACAGAAGTTAAACTAACTGGTCTGTAGTTTCCTGGGTTGTTTTTATTTCCCTTTTTATAGATGGGCACTATATTTGCCCCCTTCCAGTCTTCTGGAATCTCCCCCGTCTCCCATGATTTCCCAAAGATAATAGCTAGAGGCTCAGATACCTCCTCTATTAACTCCTTGAGTATTCTAGGATGCATTTCATCAGGCCCTGGTGACTTGCAGGCATCTAAAATGTAAAATGTAAAATGTAAAATGATGTAAAAGAATATTTTACGGAGACTCTGATATGGACGGTGCTGCTGTGATCTTGCACTCAGAAAGTTAATCAAGTACCATTATTCTATTACTGTAGTAACCTTACTTTGCAATATAGTATAAGCTGGAGGAAAAGAAACATTAAGTGTAATTTGTCAAGCACAGTGATCTTTATTAGATCTGACCTTTGTCTAAGCCAGCACAATAAAAAGATGAGTGTCATTTTTATACTTGGGAAGATTAGTTTTGCTTACAGTAAGCAGAAGATGGGTTGCTCAGGGGGCTTAAAATTCTCATAGGAAATAATTGAATCTCATTATCAAGTGTGCATCGTGGAGCTCTTATAATTTGCCCCGATCAGCCATTAAAACGTGTTTCTGCTCAGAGAATTATCTTATCAACCTCTACTGCTATATACTGCAGTACTAGTGAGTGACCTTTGTGAAGGCTTAAAACACCATGTAATTATTTTTTTCTATGTACAGAGTTCAAACATAACGAAACTGTGAGGCCAAATGTCAATACTTCCTTTGTAGGCATCTTTTACACTACAGATCTTTGCTTTTGAATGCTAGTGATGCACTTGAACTTTCCTTACCCATTTTGTTTTTCTAGAAAAGCTACATTTGCAAAAATGCATTGCACTGCATATGCAGGGTCAACTTCATCCTTTGTTCAACCCCTACTTAGCGAAAAGCAGCACTGCCGTCCACAGGAATAATTCGCATCAAGGAATGTTTTAAATCTCTATGGTCCTGATCCAAAGTCCACTGAGGTTGATGGAATGACTCCTATTGACTTCACTGGACTTTTGATTAAGTCCTATTGGAATATGAAAATGTACCAACTAAAGTAAAGTAGAAAGTTATGTGCCCTGATCCTGCAATAGAGCTTTTCTGGTTCACATCTGCATCCACACAGAGCCCTACTGAAGTCCATGGGATGCACCAAGCACAGGTCTGTCCTCAGGCCCCATTTGGGTAGCTAGTTTACATGTAGCCTAAACCAAGTGATTATAAAAGATGGCAACAATTACTTTGATTGTAAGATCTTTGGGGCATCTCCATCTCTTGTTTGTACAGTGCGTAACATAATGGGGTGCTTGTCCTTGACAGAGACTCCTAGGTGCTATGATAATACAAATAATAAATAACAACAACAATAATAATCCTAACAATCCACCACATGTATATGTTGTTTTCTTTCATCCAGGGTCCTTACAGCACTTTATAAATGGTGGGTAAGTATCATCATCCCCATGTTACAGATGGAGCAATTGAAGTGCAAAGAGCTAAAGTAACTTACCAGTGGTTACATCGTGAACTGTTGGAGGAGCTGGGTTTAAAAAGCAGGTCTCTTGCCTCTTAATCTGATGCCCAATCCACTGAAACACAGAGTCCCAAGATTCCAAATTCTTTGGAGATACGAAAGAGAAATTAGATAGGAGCCATCTTAATTTTCTTGTAAATTTCTTGTAAAGCACTAAGCACTGAAATACTGTCAACTCAGGTTC
Organism: Gopherus evgoodei; assembly: GCF_007399415.2. Classification (NCBI taxonomy): domain Eukaryota; kingdom Metazoa; phylum Chordata; order Testudines; family Testudinidae; genus Gopherus; species Gopherus evgoodei. The sequence goes on from NC_044322.1 coordinate 14,049,443, forward strand.
TGGGTTCTAGGCAGTCAGGCCTGATGGTTGAAGTGGTGGTCGAAGCCAGACATAGGGTGAGGACCAGGCTGAAGGCAGGGCTGAAATTGAGATTCAGGGACAGGTTGTGGGTCAGAGTACATGAGCAAACCAAATCAGGACTGTAGTCAGAGTCTGGAAGCAGGCTGAAGGTGAGTCCGGGTTTGAGTCAGTCCACGAGTCTGGGGGTCAGAAGGTGGGTGCAGGGCTTGAGCAGGTCAGGATAGGGCACAGAAAAGTCTGAAGTAGGTAGGAACAAGGCTTGGTCAGGGACAGGATTGAAGGCAGGTTAGAAGAAGCCTAGGGCATGTGTAACACCAAATGGCAGCAGAATTGTTCCTAACCAAGTGGTGCTGTTTCACAGACTAATTTGCCCCTCTTGCAGTGAGGGTGAAGGCTCCTGTGCCTTTGGGTCAGTTGCCTCAGGCCCTGCCTGGGGATAGGGTGCTGCAGCATGCCTGAGGGTTGAGTTACTGCAGAGTCCACTGGAGGGAGAAGTCAGTGCAGCCAAGTTGCTGCAGCAGGCCTGAGAGATGAGTCAGGCTCTGCTGGAAGAGTGAGTTATTGTACCTATTGAGTCCCCGGAGGAAGGAGGGTGCAAGCCCGCCCACATCTAAAGGCCTCTCCCCCAGCCTAAGGGGAGGAGCCAATGAACCCAGGGCTCAAATAAATTTGGGGGACAAGGAATGAAAAAACAGGGATGGGAGTGAGGGTCACAGGGTCAAAAACAGGAAGCCAGAGGGAGACACCGAGCAGAGAACCCCGGACAGCACTCACTGCTCTTCAAAGGTGTCTAAGGAGCCAGTGGAGTTGGCCCAGAGGAATTCTACCCAGACATGTGACCTAAGAGAGGAGCAGAAATAGTCCTCACAGTCGCAAAGCACCTCTCATACCAGAGCACTGCCTCCTGGTATGATGGATGGCCACTTGGGCCAGCGCCAGCAGGTTGATGAGGAGGTGACCTCGAGGAGCCACAGATGGGGTGTGCATAGAGCAGGAGGTGCAGGGAGAAGTGCAGCCAGAACCTGCAGAGAAGGTTCTGGAGGAGCTGGAAAAGGAGTCATTGTAGCAGAGTGAGCAGCCCTGGTCAGGCTGTGGGTTTGCCTCACATCAACTCATAAAAAACACTTAAAATACAGTACACATTTTCTCACCCTTTTTAACAGCCTGGAACCAAGCAGTTGTACAGGTAGCTAAACTATGTTACCTTGTTATCATCCTCCTCCTTCACCCCTTCCCATTGTTTATCTCATCCATTACTTCAGTCTTGTCTTAGACTGTAAGCTGTTCAGGATAGGGACTGTGTCTTCCTGTGTGATTGCACAGCACAATGGGGCTGTGATTCAACCAAAAACTACAACCAGACACTACATATTAGACACCAATACAATTGTCTTCTCTTGTGTGCTACTGAAGCCGAATGATTTCCTTGATTGAATCAAGCCCATAAACTTCCATACTTCAGCTGCTATTGTTTCATATAGAATTAATAAGAAAATTCCAGCACTCTGGATTGTAAGCTTCCTAGTTGATGGGCACATGTCATAAACAGATAGCTAAGGGTTAATGTTCTTTTACCGGTAAAGGGGTAACACCAGTACCCTGAAACACCTGACCAGAGGACCAATCAGGAAACAAGACTTTTTCAAATCTGGGTGGAGGGAAGTTTGTGTGTGAGTTCTTTGTTCTTTGTCTTGTGTCTGATCCTCTCGGCTCTGAGAGTGATTTTTCTATTTCCTGGCTTTCTAATCTTCTGTTTCCAAGTTGTAAGTACAAGATAGTAAGACAATAAGGTTTATATTGTTTTCTTTTTGTATTTACATGTGTGTAGTTGCTGGAGTGTTTTGAATTGTATTATTTTTGAATAAGGCTGTTTATTCATATTTCTTTTAAGCAATTGACCCTGTATTTGTCACCTTAATACAGAGAGACCATTTTTATGTCCTTTTCTTTCTTTTTTATATAAAGCCTTCTTTTTAAGATTTGTTGGAGTTTTTTCTTTAGTGGGGACTCCAGGGAATTGAGTCTGCAGCTCACCAGGGAATTGGTGGGAGGAAGAAGTCAGGGGGGGAAATCTCTTTGTGTTAGATTTACTAACCTGACTTTGCATACCCTCTGGGTGAGGGAGGAAGAGGAGAGATTAGCTCTCTCTCGGTACTTGTGTTTTCCAGGACTGGAAATAGGGAGGGGGGAGTCCCTCTGTTTAGATTCACGAAGCTTGCTTCTGTATATCTCTCCAGGAACCCAGGGAGGGAACACCCGGAGGGGGGAAGGGAAATGGGTTATTCCCCTTTGTTGTGAGACTCAAGAAATCTGAGTCTGGGGGTCCCCCAGGGAAGGTTTTGGGGAGACCACAGTGTGCCAGGCACTGTATAGATTCCTGGCTGGTGGCAGCTTTACCAGGTCCAAGCTGGTAACTAAGCTTGGAGGTTTTCATGCTAACACTCATATTTTGGACGCTAAGGTCCAGATCTGGGAAAAATGTTATGACATGGTGTTAGTGGTGGGATAGATAGAATCCAGAAGCCAGTAGGAATATTATATTTTTCTTTTCTCTGCTAGGGGCTTTTAAGCAGAGAGGGTTTGGTTTTAAAAGGAACCAGAGAGAATTTTTTTTTCTGTTCTCTCCTGGCAGTAGCTTGCATATTAAGCAAGGAACCATTAAGCTGTGACAAACGGGTCTTTTGTCAGACAATAGCACTCCGATTGTGAGTCAAGTATCCAGCAATACACATGCAAATAAAGTGGTTTTTCTGGTTTACTTTACATTTAAAAGATTAGCTAGAGGAAGAAAAGGAAAAAGGCAACAGAGAGCCTGCAGTTCAGAAGATAAACACCGGAGGGCACCCCAACACAAGAAAACAGGAACCATGCCTTCCAATACAAAAATGGAGGCTGAAAAACAAATCGAAGAAGCTGAACACAGGCGACAACTAGAAAAAAGACAAAAAGAGGTGGAGCTGAAAGAAAAGGAAGAAAACATCAAACTGGCAGCCTACAAAAGAGAACAAGCAGCCAAAGAGGCAGCCCACAAAAGGAAACTAGAAGAAGAAGAGGTGGCCCACAGAAGGAAACAAGAAGAAGAAGAAGAGGCAGCCTACAGAAGACAGATAGAACTCCAGAGGGAGACCCACCGACAGGCCATGGAATTAGAAAAGGCTAAGCAACAGGCTCCAGCCAATCCTAACAACCCTTCGCCAATTATGGTTCCACATCCCAAGAAATTTCCCACCTACAGGGCAGGTGATGACACTGAGGCCTTCTTGGAAAATTTTGAAAGAGCCTGTCTTGGGTACAGCATCCCTGAAGACCAGTACATGGTAGAATTGAGGCCACAGCTCAGTGAACCTTTAGCAGAGGTGGCAGCTGAAATGCCTAAGGAGAAAATGAACGACTATAAACTTTTTCAAACCAAAGCCAGATACAGAATGGGGATAACCCCGGATCATGCCCGCTGGCGTTTCAGAACTCAAAAGTGGAAACCAGATGTGTCATTTCCCAAACACGCTTACTACGCTGGGAAAAATTAAGAGGCCTGGATATCAGGAAACAATGTTAAATCCATAGACGAACTGCACTTCCTCATACAAATGGAGCAGTTCTTGGATGGTGTTCCTGAGGACATAACACGGTACATACAAGATGGAAAACCCAAAAATCTCACCGAGGCGGGGGAGATTGGAGCCAGATGGAAGGAAGTGGCAGAAAGCAAGAAAGCTACTGTCAAGGGGAGCGAATACCCCAGAGGGCACACCGAAAATAAACCCTACAACCGAGGGCAACCAAAGATCCCACCTACAACCCAAGTAAAGCCACAGACGCCCTATTCTTCTACCTCACCAGTCTCCAGTAACTCACCTCGACCCAGTGACCAGTCAGCTGGAAGATGCTTCAAGTGTAATGAACTGGGACATATCAAGGCCAACTGCCCAAAGACCGCCAACCGAGTGCAGTTCATTACACCACCATCACACAAAAGATCCCCAGGCCCAGATGCCTCTCAAATACCCTTGGAGCGAAGGGAAACTTTGAGAGTGGGTGGAAAGAAGGTTACTGCGTGGAGAGACACGGGGGCACAAGTGTCAGCTATCCACCAATCCTTCGTCGACCCCAAATTCATCAACCCAAAGGCCCAAGTGACAATTTACCCCTTCATGTCACAAGCTGTAGACTTGCCTACAGCTGAACTGCCTGTCCAGTACAAAGGCTGGTCAGGAATGTGGACTTTTGCAGTTTATGACAACTATTCCATCCCCATGCTACTGGGGGAAGACTTGGCCAACCAGGTGAAGCGGGCCAACAGAGTGGGAATGGTTACACGCAGCCAAACCAGGCAAGCTTCCAGACCCATTCCTGTTCCTGTGCCATCCACAGATGCACCGTCTGTTTTACCAGAGACCCAGACAGAGGTAGTGAACCCGGATCCCATGCCAACCACTGAAACAGCCACAGCACCTCCAGTCCCAGTCCCGGAACTGGAACAGTAACCAGCACCAGAAAGTGCAACCACATCTTCAAACTCAACGCTAGAGGGTGCCAGCGAGCCAGAACTGGCAGAAGCAACAGACAGCCATACCCAAAAGGCTCAGCCAGAGCCTGAAATACCCTCAGGTGCGCCAGCGGAGAGCGGTTCACCAGCAACGGAAACAACCCCATCACCTACATCACTTCCAGAGGGACCAAGCCCAAGTCCACAGTCTGAGGAAGAACTGGTGACCCCAGCCTCAAAGGAACAGTTCCAGACTGAGCAGGAAGCAGATGACAGCCTTCAGAAAGCTTGGGCGGCGGCACAGAGCACCCCACCGCCTCTCAGCTCTTCTAATCGATCTTGGTTTGTTATAGACCAAGGACTTTTATACAAGGAGATTCTTTCTGGTGGACACCAGGAAGAATGGCAGCCGCAAAAACAGATGGTGGTTCCAACTAAGTACCGGGGGAAGCTCTTAAGCTTAGCCCATGATCATCCCAGTGGCCATGCAGGGGTGAACAGAACCAAAGACAGATTGGGGAAGTCCTTCCACTGGGAGGGGATGGGCAAGGATGTTGCCAAGTATGTCCGGTCTTGTGAGGTATGCCAAAGAGTGGGAAAACCCCAAGACCAGGTCAAGGCCCCTCTCCAGCCACTCCCCATAATTGAGGTCCCATTTCAGCGAGTAGCTGTAGATATTCTGGGTCCTTTCCCAAAAAAGACGCCCAGAGGAAAGCAGTATGTACTGACTTTCGTGGACTTTGCTACCCGATGGCCGGAAGCAGTAGCTCTAGGCAACACCAGGGCTAACGCTGTGTGCCTGGCCCTAACAGACATTTTTGTCAGGGTAGGTTGGCCCTCCGACATCCTTACAGATTCAGGATCTAATTTCCTGGCTGGGACCATGCAAAAACTGTGGGTAACTCATGGGGTAAACCACTTGGTTGCCACCCCGTACCACCATCAAACCAATGGCCTGGTGGAAAGGTTTAATGGAACTTTGGGGGCCATGATACGTAAATTTGTCAACGAACACTCCAATAATTGGGACCTAGTGTTGCAGCAGTTGCTGTTTGCCTACAGGGCTGTACCACATCCCAGTTTAGGGTTTTCACCCTTTGAACTTGTGTATGGTCACGAGGTTAAGGGGCCATTACAGTTGGTGAAGCAGCAATGGGAGGGGTTTACGCCTTCTCCAGAAACTAACATTCTGGACTTTGTAAACAACCTACAAAGCACACTCCAACACTCTTTAGCCCTTGCTAAAGAAAACCTAAAGGATGCTCAGAAAGAGCAAAAGGCTTGGTATGACAAACATACCAGAGAACGTTCCTTCAAAGTAGGAGACCAGGTTATGGTCTTGAAGGCGCAACAGGCCCATAATATAAAAGTATCTTGGGAAGGGCCATTCATGGTCCAAGAGCGCCTGGGAACTGTGAACTACCTTATAGCATTTCCCAGTTCCTCACTAAAGCCCAGAGTGTACCATGTTAATTCTCTCAAGCCTTTCTATTCCAGAGACTTACAGGTTTGTCAGTTTACAGTCCAGGGAGATAATGCTGAGTGGCCTGACGGTGTCTACTACGAAGGGAAAAAAGATGGTGGCGTGAAAGAGGTGAACCTCTCAACCACCCTGGAACGTCTGCAGCGGCGAGAAATCAAGAAGCTGTGCACTAGCTTCGCCCCATTGTTCTCAGCCACCCCAGGACGGACTGAACGGGCATACCACTCCATTGACACAGGTAATGCTCACCCAATTAGAACCCCACCCTACCGGGTGTCTCCTCATGCCCAAGCTGCTATAGAACGGGAGATCCAGAACATGCTACAGATGGGTATAATCTGCTCATCTACCAGTGCATGGGCATCTCCAGTGGTTCTGGTACCCAAACCAGATGGGAAAATACGCTTTTGCGTGGACTACCGTAAGCTAAATGCGGTAACTCGTCCGGACAACTACAGCACTCTGGATTGTAAGCTTCCTAATTGATGGGCGCACAGCTTAATAGATAATTAATTCTAATTAACAAAATTAAGAAAGCACATGTTCCTAGGACAAATTTGCATTCATTTTTAAAACATCAGTGACCCACATTGGGAACAGGTCTGAAATCCAGATACAAATTAATGAGTTTTGCAATTGATGAAAACCACAATCCTATCTAACCAATTGGTTTGTCTCATGCATTTTATAAAACATACCGAAGATTTCCATTCCCCTCTCTCTTAGAAAACCTTTGCTGCAGAACTTGTCAGACTGGAGCCAAAAGCACTTTTTCCAATGCATCAGGACAGCCAGTGGAGGTGAATATTTTATTCAGAAAGCAATGAGTGATTGTCAGGAACAATTTAAAGCCAGCTCAGAGGCAACAGGCAATAGGCCAGGGTGTGAAGTCTAGACAATAATCTGTTGGGTCCCCTCGCCTCTGAAGAATAAACTGACCTTTTTAAAAAAAAATAAGGAAGAGAGAAAATGCAGACTTCTGAAACAGCCAAAAAGGAAATCTGAAATTGCATGGAAATTGTGCTTCAGACATTGTCTAGTCTACCGTGCCACAATCTGTGAAAAGGCCAATTGCTTCAGAAGTTTTACCTTCTGATTTGCAGGGAAAAGGCCTTTGATTATAACCAGCAGTAGAGAAGTGCTTTTGGACAGCTTTACAATGCCTGCACTCACACATCATGAGTCAGCTTCTGGGCAACAGCTACACAGAGTTAAAGAAAAGATGTTGTAATTGATAATTTATTATACATCAACCCACTGGATACTGAAGGCAGGGATGGTGTTACCTAAGGGTGAGATGGGCCTTTAGATTCAGCTCTGTGTAAAGGTTAGCACCTCGTTACACAACCTTGGGAGAGGCCCTGGGAGGGAATATCAACTCAGACACACAATTTCTCTTCTGTTCCACATCTTAATGTTGGGAAGGAAAGTAAGTTGTGACATCCCATGCAAGATACCCTTTGTACTGACCTTAGTGTATTTGGGGGCGGAACCATGGCTCTGTTCATTACCTACCCATTTCTGTCCCTCACCATCCACCTGCTCATGGTGGGGCTGGAGAATATCAGGTACACAGCCCTTCTTTTATCCTAGAATCTGGGCCGAACATCTGCACTGTTTGATGGGGCAAGAGATATGGGCAAGGGTCTTACTCCTCTAGACTGTATTAGGTGCAGTCACCTTGAAGTTCCAAATTATCATTACTATTTTTCCCATCCCTCCCCAACTTCTTTCCCCAGAGCTGATGTGTGGCTAATTTCATTCAGTTGGAAGTTAACAGCAAGCTCTTCCAAGAAAGGTGATAACACTCAAGTTATAAATGCTGAGCTAGACGGCACCTACTGATTTTGAAAATGAAACAGCACTGGCCCTAACAGGAGGTTACCGATGAAGAAAAAGGTGCTTTTGTGGCATATCTGAATGCTGTACATTATTATTCTTTGTGTCATACTAAAGGGGGTTTCTTAATGTTGGAGTAACAGAGGCTCTTTGTAAAAGTACTTTTTTTAAAAAAGAAAAAAATAACATTGTTGTAATAAAGATTTAATTCAAAGACACAAAAAGCAAAGTAGGTAATGTGCCACACCTTCAGGGATGAGAGAATGGGATTGAACCTTTTAAATTTAGGAAGCAGAGAGTCATATTACTATAAGATGTGGCTGAGCTGAATCTATTCTGTAGGGACAGGTATTCTTCTAGCAGCCTACTGAGGTGAATATGGACAAATGGATGCTCTTTTTCTTCTAGTGGGCCTGCAAATGCTATTGTACCTTCTTTTCTTTCCTAATTTGATAGAAAAAAGGCCCTTTCTGGATGCCTTATACTTTGCTGACATTAACAGGCAGTTGGATGTGGATTATAAATGCCTAAGGTTAATTGAAAAGCAATCCTAAATGTGAGCACTCCTGAAAAGAAACAGGAAAGTCAGGCGGGGAAAAAAATATACCATACATTACCACTTACAGAATGATTTTCAGACCTTTGCAAAGGCAGCTAATTGTCAGTATTATCATTTTTCAGACAGGGAAACAGTCAGAGAGAAATTACAGAATTTACCCTAAATCTAAGCTGAAGAGGAGGGAAATAGCCCCTACATCTCCTGAATTCCTCCCCCACAACCCCACATTCCCTACACCAACGCCAGCCACCAAATGAGAGGAGAATATTTACTTCAATGGAATTACAACTGGAAGCATTAAGCAGCTGATGTCCAAAATTGCCATCTTAGGGCTACAGTTCACTGTTTCCCCTAGATTTAAAGAGTCAGCTGCCAGAGGAAAACGTGCTGGCAAAAGTCTCCCTAAGGGTATGTCTACACAGGGATAAAAAATCCATGGCTGGCCTGGCTCAGCTGACTTGGGCTTGCGGGGCTTGGCCTCTGGGGCTGAGAAATTAGCGTATAGACCTTTGAGCTCAGGATGGTACCTGAGGTCTGAGATCTGCGAGGGTGGAGAATCCCAGAGCTCAGGCTGCAGCCCAGGCCCAAATATCTACACAGCAATTTTTAGCCCCACAACCTGAGCCCCAAAAGCTTGTCAGCTGACCTGGGCCAGCCATGGCTGTGTTGTGGGGCTTTTATCACCATGTAGATGTACCCTAACAGGAGTCAACTAGGACCTTACAAATTAGGTATAACCAGTCAGCAATAAAGAAGATAACTTTGGCTAAAACTGGCGGGAGTACATTAGCAACATCCTAATGAACATTGACTTTGGGATAAAATACTGTAGGACTGTCCATCGCAAGAGTTAGGTGTTTCATTTATTTGGGGTATCTATGTTCCTTTTAAAGTTTTGTTTGTTTATTTCATAATTATGGAATACCAACAATCTAGATTTTATTTCAAATCACTTGCTTCCTGTGTTTTAAGCTCATCAGCACAACCATGGAGGATAAAATACATCCTGCAGGATCTAAGGCTGAGGAGAGAGAATACCCTGAAATGTTAGACATCATCTTCCTCATTACCACCACCTTCCTCATCATCACTAGTGGCCAACATCCTGGCACCTCCCAAGAGCTACATCTCTCTACCATCCCACACACAGGCTGGGATACAACTTCTGTAGTATGTTACACTTACGCCACTATGTCTAATGCATATTCTTTATTTGTATTTCCTCACCCTAGTAAAGTTAATGTGTCCTTTTTGTATAGGTTAGTATATTAATGATCTCAACTAATTAACATATATGTCAGTTCGTTGCCATGGCCCTCTTGTGATCATGTATCTGCAAATGTTCTATCCAAAAGCCAATGTTAGCTCATGTTCCTGCGGTTGGCTGATGTTGTTATGGACAAAATTCCCCCTTACACACACTATTTCCAGTTCCCCAAAACATAGGGGTGACCATTAGACCATTTATCTATGCCAAAGTTCATGGGCCTCAGGCCTTATGCTAAATATCTTACAGGATACAGGCCCGTAGTTCTTGCATTACTGCTGAATAAAATAAATAAATAAATAATATATAACAATAAATAAATTCGAAAGCTAGCTCTCTGGCCTACACTATTACGCAATCAAACATTATCAAAGTCTAAAGATTACTTGTAATGTAACTTTTCTTAGTTCTTTCCCTGCTCTCTTTTACTGTTGCTCTTTTTACCCCTTTGCCCAATTTTTTAAAAGGACATCTAGAAGTCTTTTTAAGGTGGCCACAAATTTATTCTAGCTACTACTGACACTATTGTTCAATCCACTATCTAGTTTTTAAACAGGCTAAATCAGCATTTCTGAAGCCAATAACTCCATCAAAGAAGTAGACACACTGAGACAGCATAAACATCGTAACAAGTAGCAACACACTTAAAAGGTCACAATCAACTTTATTGACACTTCATTATTTATTTTTATTTTTATATTTTAGTTTCACTCCTTAATACAAATTAGGGGCCCAAAGCAAACCCTCTCAAATTTTGGAGGTATTTCAAATCTGAATCTTGATCTAATTCTACTAATGCCTCCCATCTTAGTAATGGGTACGACCAAAATCTCATATCTGAACTGTGGGGGATGTGAAATTCAGACCCAAATGTATGCCCCAACCACCTTTACAGCATATATTTAAGACCCCGGTTCAGGACAGCACATAAGCACATGCTAAATTCCATACCTTCACTTTGAGGGACTTTAGCACATACTTAACTGCTGCTCTGTATGGGGACTAAAAGCCCAGTGCTTTTTCATGTAAGCAGAGTCAGGAGGAGCTCTACCCTGACATCTGGTGGAAAGAATTTCAGAGAGTGTATTTGCATAGGCACACCTACCCCATCCCATGTTGCCGAGCTGTGGGACTGCTTTGTGACAGAAATGACTCAACCTCAGTTGAGTGGTACTTGCTAGACAAGGGACATGGGTTCCAAAACCCAGTGAATTACAGACTCATAGACTCATAGGTCAGAAGGGACCAATATGATCATCTAGTCTGACCTCCTGCACAAGGCAGGCCACAGAACCCTACCCATCCACTTTTATACAACCCCTAATCCAGGACTGAGTTATTGAAATCCTCAAAACTGGTTTGAAGAACTCAAACTGCAGAGAATCCACCAGCAAGCGACCCATGCCCCATGCTGCAGAGGAAGGCGAAAAACCTCCAGGCCCCTGCCAATCCGCCCTGGAGGAAAATTCCTTCCCGACCCCAAATATGGTGATCAGCTAAACCCTGAGCAGGTGGGCAAGACTCACCAGCCAGCACCCAAGAAGGAATTCTCTGCAATAACTCAGTTCCCATCCCATCCAACATCTCCCCGCAGACCATTGAGCAGACTTATCTAGTGATAATCCAAGATCAATTGCCCAAATTAAACTATCCTATCATAACATCCCCTCCATATACTTATCAAGCTTAGTCTTGAAGCCAGATAAGTCTTTTGCCCCCACTACTTCCCTCGGAAGGCTGTTCCAAAACTTCACTCCCCTAATGGTTAGAAACCTTCGTCTAATTTCAAGTCTAAACTTCCTAATATCCAGTTTGTACCCATTCGTCCTCGTGCCTACATTAGAACTAAACTTAAATAATTCCTCTCCCTCCCTAACGTTAACCCCCCTGATATATTTATATAGAGCAAGCATATCCCCCCCGCAGCCTCTTGGCCAGGCTAAACAAGCCAAGCTTTTCGAGTCTCCTTTCATAAGGCAGGTTTTCCATTCCTCGGATCATCCTAGTAGCCCGTCTCTGGACCTGTTCCAGTTTGAATTCATCCTTCTTGAACATGGGACACCAGAACTGCACACAATATTCCAGATGGGGTCTCACCAGCGCCTTATATAACGGTACTAACACTTCCTTATCCTTGCTGGAAATACCTCGCCTAATGCATCCTAAAATTGCATTTGCTTTTTAACAGCCGTATCACATTGGCGGCTCATAGTCATCCTGCTATTGACCAATACCGCAAGGTCCTTCTCCTCCTCCGTCGCTTCCAACTGATGCGTCCCCAACGTATATCTAAAATTCTTATTATTAATCCCTAAGTGCATGACCTTGCACTTTTCACTATTGTATTTCATCCTATTACTCTTACTCCAGTTTACAAGGTGGTCCAGATCTTCCTGAATACTATCCCTGTCCTTCTCCGTGTTAGCAATACCCCCCAACTTTGTGTCATCCGCAAACTTTATTAGCACATTCCCGCTCTTTGTGCCAAGGTCAGTAATAAAAAGGTTAAATAAGATCGGTCCCAAAACCGATCCTTGAGGGACTCCACTAGTAACCTCCTTCCAGCCTGACAGTTCACCCTTCAATACGACCCGCTGGAGTCTCCCCTTTAACCAGTTCCTTATCCACCTTACAACTTTCATATTCATCCCCATCTTTTCCAATTTAACGAACAGTTCCCCATGCGGGAATTGAGAGAGGCTGGGGACAGGTATCTGTGGCTGGTGTGCAGTCTCCTTGTGGAGCCAGAAGCACCAGTTCCACCCCCTCCTCTCTCCACTGTGGAATGTCAGAGTTGATTTTTTTATTCCCTCAAGAATCTAAATACAGGTTACTGAGCTGAACTCACTTTGGGCTAATGGTGCACTAGCACTGGGGCTCCCCTACTAAGAGCTGAGATGACTAAGAGTTGAAATCACTAAAGAGCTGAAATTACTGAGCTGAGAGCACTGAGTACTGTGCTAACTAGTGGGGGAGCCTGAAGATATACTGTGGAACAGAGCAGCTGGCGGCGTGGAGCAGTTGTGGGGACGGCTGGAATGGATCACGGGACAGCTGGTGGCAGCGGAGCGGCTGGCAGAGCAGAGTAGCTGTGGGACGGGTGGAGTGGCCCACAGAGCGAGCGGAGCCGAGCAGTTTGCAGGGAGAACTGGAGCAGCTCATGGAGCAGAGCAGCTGGTGGAGCGGAGCAGTTTCTGAGGACGGCTGGAGGAGCAGAGTGGAGCGGCTGGTAACGCAGAGCAGTTCGTGGAGAAGGCGGAAGCAGAACCCCCAGAGAGGCAGGGCAGTTGGCCCCGGACCACGTAAGGTGCCCCTTTCTACCCAAGCTGGGGAGAGGGACCTCTACAGATAAACTCTCAAACTCTGGGGTGGCATTGACAGAGACTTTTGGGTTGTTGGACTTTGGGGTGATTGGACTTAAAACCCTAAGGGGAAAAAGGACAGTGCCAAACGTACCTGGAGGTGGGTTTTTGTTTATGGTTTGTGTTATAACCCTGTTTGTGGTGTTTCTCCAATGGGATGCCGCATTGATTCCTTCCTTTATTAAAAAGATTTTGCTACACTCAGACTCCGTGCTTGCGAGAGGGGAAGTATTGCCTCCTAGAGGCGCCCAGGGGGGTGCGGTATGTGAGTGTCCCAGGTCTCTGGGTGGGGGCTCGAGCTGGTTATGCATTGTGTTACTGAAACGGAACCCCTGGATACTGAACCCGGCCCTTGTTGCTGCCAACTCAGAGGGGCAGAAGGATTACATACACATTCCTCCTTTGGGTATGTACGTGCAACTCCTGATCGAGTCAATGACAATTGGGCCCATCACTGAGGGCTGAACATAGCCCTTTGTATATAAATTGGTATCAGTCATATTTGCCTCCATTTGCATTAGAAAGTAAATTCGCAAAGCACACATCATGCTAAATGATGCTCTTTAGATGCATGTTTACATAGTATCTACAAACACACTACACAAATTAATCGCATGAAAAAATTAACGGAATTCACTACCTCACACACAACATAATTCTCATTTTTCATGAAGCAGAGAAAGTCTACTTTACACTATTTTCTCTTTCATCTCTGTTCTCCTTCCACTATATAGACCACTTTGTAGTATAAATCTTGTCTTCAAACAATTTAAGGGGTGTTGCGAGGAATCTATTTTTCTCCACCAGAGTTTTCAAAGGTCAATATTTCCTGAAGGAAATCAAACAGTGATATTCATTTACTAGACAAAGTAAGTAGTTTCAGTTGTCTGAGTAATTGGTACAGCAAATCCCTTTGTGGGCTTCTATCTAAGGCCAGGGCCACTTTAGGAAAGAGGAGCCTATTACTTTTTTTATGCAATGGCATCAAAGTGAGGATATCCTGCTATGGGCCTTGAGGTTCTTAACAGATTTGTTTTAGGTCCTTAATGGTCCCAGATGAAGTTCTATTATTGTGCAAGGAGATTTTGTATTTAAATATGTTTGAAAATTGCTCTAACAAAATTCACTGGTACACACGATTTATTTCTTAATCAGAACATTGCTCTTGAATACACTTATGAGAGCTGCAGGCTCTTAAATTTTGCAATTAACATTGATTAAGTCACTATATGGCCATCTTTATCTCTCCTCCCCCCATACTATTATATACATTAGAACTCCAGCCTTTAATTTCTGGGTCATGGTTGGCTTTAAACTGTTCTCATCAACTCTGCAACTTTATATACCTCAAAGACGATACTGGCAATAATAGATCTATGCAGATTTACACCAGCTGAGGATCTTTCCCTTTTCATTAAGAGATTCCAAGTGATGGAGAATCCACTGCATCCCTGGGCAATCTGTTCCAATGGTTAATTACCCTCATTGTTAAAAACGTGTTTCTTATTTCCAGTAGTAATTTTGATGATTTCAACTTCCAGCCAATGGATCCTGCAACTCTTTTGTCTTCTAAAAAAGACCCAGATTGCCTTCTCTGAGGCTGAGACTCAGGACCATCAGGCGAGGAGATTGACACACTGCCTACTGAGCTAAGAAGTCATTTGCTGGATGCTGTTTCTAATCTTTCATGATACTTGGATTGGAAGCTCTTTTGAACCTGGAGTTTGTACTTTGTTTAGTCACATTTATGGCATTATACAAAAAACCCTTACTCACTATAAATAGAAGGTTAAGTGGTGAATTAATCACAGTCCATAAGTACCTACACGGGAAGAAATGTCTAGTGGATAAAGACATATCAAGCTCTAGTGGATGGAAGATCCAGCTAGATAAATTCAGACTGGAAATAAGGTGCAAATTATTAACAGCAATTACTCATTAGAAAAATTTGTCATGGCATGTGGTATATTTTCCATCACTTGAAGTAATTACATTAAAACTGGATATCTTTCTAAGAGACATGGTCTACCTCCACCTTAAATTATAGGCTTGATGCTTATCATAAACAGATGGTTAAGGGTTAATGCCTCTTTTACCTGTAAAGGGTTAAAAAGTTCACCTAGCCTAGCTAAAACTTGACCAGAGGAACCAATGGGGGAACAAGATGTTTCAAAAGGAGGGAGGGAAGTTTTTCCTTTGCTTAGAGTTTCAGTTTCAGCTGGAGTGAAAAGATCAAGGAACCAGCCTCTTATCAGGGTAGTAAGTTTTAGAAAGGAATAAATAGGTTTATGTTTATTTCTTTGTAACCTGTCTTATGCAGTTAGAGGTAGAATCAAATTGGGTATTTGGATATTTTTTTTTGTGTGTGTAACTAAATTTGTGCCCAGGGGAACATCCTCTGTGTTTTAAATCTGTTGTCTGTGAGAGTAGCTGGTATGCTAATCTCTCCCAGAGGGTTTTCTTTTACCTTTCTTTTCTTTAATTAAAAGCCTTTTTTCTTAATACCAGATTGATTTTTCCTTGTTTTTAGATCCAAGGGGATTGGATCTGGACTCACCAGGGATTGGTGGGGGGAGAGGAGGGGGGATGGTTAATTTCTTCTTGTTTTAAGATCCAAAGGGTTAGGATCTGTGTTCACCAGGGAATTGGTGAAGTCCCTCAAGGCTACCCAGGGAGGGGAAGGTTTTGGGATGACAGGGAGTGATCCAGACACTGAAAATTCTGGATGGTGGCAGTGATATCAGATCTAAGCTAGTAATTAAGCTTAGAAGTGTCCATGCAGGTCCCCACACCTGTACCCCAAAGTTCAGAGTGGGGAAGGAACCTTGACAATGCTGAAATTACTGAGTGAAATTCTATGCCCTGTGTTATGCAGGAGGCTAGATGAGAGGATCATAATGGTCCCTTCTGGCCTTAAATCCTATGAAAGTATGACAAGAACCATCCCTCTCTCACTGCACATACTAGAAGAGATTACAATGAAAGAAGTTCTCCGTTGACCTACAAATATATTTCTACCAATTTTAATTTGTCATTTTTGTTCGTGATACTTTTGCTCAGCAAAGTGGGCAGCTTTCTTGAGGAAGTGAGTCAGAAAGGAGACAAAAAATATTAATAGCTCAGCTGGGTTTAGGATGAATAGTTACATTCCATGGGCTTAGATATCTGCTGGTGTTAACACCAATCAGTCTGTCAGAGAATTAGGCCACAGAACTTTAAAGTAACACTTCCTATCATTTTTTAAAAAATGATAGGGACAGAAGGCTAAAAATCCAATACCACAAAAATGCAGACTGCTGCAAAGCAGACAGAAGCTTAAGTGACCACTGGTTCAGATAAGGGATAGAGAAGTCTGCACTTCATTAAAGAAGCAATGGTATTCTAGCTGGCAACTCCTCTCCTTCAACAATTAGAACACCATTTTGTTTTTACATTTAAAGTTTATTCATCTATTTTGAAAATGTTAGTAAATTATAATTGCACAGAAAATTTGCTTTAATTATAATATAAAAACATAACCCTGGAGGGGGAAAAAGGATATTGCGGTTCTTTAATAAGGAAGACAAACAGCTACTCATATTGACTGGTATCCCAAAATTAATTCTTCCCTCCCTTTACCCTGCCAGAGGACACTTTTGACCATGACACTGTTGATGAAATGCAACCAAATATCTGGGTCCCATGAAGATTCATATTGCAGAATACCAACAGTGCTAACTCTTACACTGAGTTTTTGTTAGAAATGGTGGTAGCATGGTATAGAGAGGTAACTCTAATGGAAAAGTCCTATAGAACATAACTTTTCTCTTGGTGATTGAGCCATCCTACAGAATTCAATAGAAAATAATATTCTCACTGTAGAATTCTAGGACAGTTCAAGAAACCTATAGAAAGGCTTTCAATTTCCATAAAACCCTACCAGTTTAATTCCTATTACATTTTCATAAGAAAAACATCTGGACAGTCAGCCAGGACAACTGATGGGATAGTTTGTTTTGACTTCAATATCCTTGGAAGACTACAGAGCAGCTCTAAACTGGCCAGCATACTGGTTATATGCTATTCTATGAGTGCTCTCAATCACATCAGGTCACTTTTCTTTATAGAACATGGAGCATCTACAGCAGATCTATGGATCCACTCCCATTACAATTTTCAATCTCATTGAAGTACTAACCTTTCATGCGAGGGATATCATTAGCCACTTGATTTCTGACTGCTTTCCATTACTGTACATTAGATGTTTCATATTGCAGTCAAACCAGACATCTAGTCCTTTGTAAAATTCAGTGAAAAGAACAAACCTTAAGATTCCATCCCACCGAGTAAAGCACACTAAGATTTATTTAAATTTTATCCTCTTCAGAAAAGAGCAATGTTCTTGTGAAAATTATTCTAAAAATGATTCTATATATAACAGGCACTTTTACTTCTAAAATCAACTTCAGCATTATGGGCACACAAGACAATTTAATATGGAAACATATTTTAGCTAACCAGGATTTCTTCCGTATATTTATGACCATGAACCTTATGTTCTACACTAGGTGGAAAGTCAGCTTGAGGTAGATGGGAGATAAACACTTTCTTCTTAGTCTATAAAAAGTAACCAAACAACTGAAGAGTTTGCTTATTCACATTTGCTTGTCTTTTACTACAGCGTTTACTATTTGTAAGTGATAGGCCTGAACGCAAATCCCCAGTCTAGATCTGATCTTTGGCTTGGAGCTATCGCCTCTAAGTGCAGCTATTTACCAAGCAACAATGTCAATCAGAGAAATAATAAACAAATAAAGAGCATGGTACCTATATGTTGTCTATCACAATTCATATTGGAAGAGGACAATAGTTACAAGTAAGAAATTTTTTCTTCTATATAACAGAAAAATATCAATGTCTTTGTCTCAGGCAACATCACAGATTAACAAAAAACCTTTGATAAATTATACACCCCATTTATAAGATCCAGAAAATGACATTGTCTGGCTATACCGAAAGAGACACTTGATATGGATTCAATCAGGCCACAACTTTATTATAATAATAGGAGATATACCTATCTCCTAGAACTAGAAGGGACCTTGAAAGGTCATTGAATCCAGCCCTCTGCCTCCACTAGCAGGACCAAGTACTGATTTTTGCCCCAGATTCCTAAGTAGCCCCCTCAAGGATTGACCTCACAACACTGGGTTTAGAAGGCTAATGCTCAAACCACTGAGCTATCCCTCCCACCTTATTATTAGATGCCTAGGACTACTCGGCGGATAAATGTGTACAATGCAGGCAATTCCACGTTTATTCAAATAACCACCCATGGCTTCCACTGCCCCCCTTCATTTTCCATCCAGGACACCAGCCAACCCATGGCTTGGACATTACCATCTCCCCATCTTGTAGGAGGGCTAAGGTGGGCTATAAGAATGGGGGTTGGCTCCCTGTCATACCAATCATAGGAGTCCTGAAACCCTCCCCCCCACCAATTCCATTCCTCTAATCAGCACATCCTTTTAAATCCTTTACCAGGCCATTTATCTGGTCACTGGAGGAGTTCTCTATTGAGTACCTGCACTGTACATCCACCCCACAGTTACAAAATAAGTTGCGACATATAGTCTAACCACCTTTTCTCCTCACCATAATGAGTCCTCCCTGACACCCGCTGGGAGGAAGGCAAATATCCTCACTCCACCTAATCAATATGGTAGTGAGGTAAAATTTCTTTTCCAGCGCCTCTAAAAAGGAGCGACTAATGCAATACCCACAGCAGGTCCTAACCTAACCTGATATTCACACTTTTAGGGGAAGGAAGGAGGGTTGGTATAGCCTTGCCTATTGTGTGGAGAAAGGGCTTCCAATGGCCAGGGCTTGCACCTTTAAAGCCTGCCAGCCTTACATTCCCCGGGGGCGAGTGAAGCACTGCAAAGCTTACCACCTCCCGCCCCACCCGCCATAAAGTACTGCTACATTCCTTCAGTAAACCCAGACAACATTCCCCCCTCTTTAGGTGTGGTGTGGTCATTATACAAACATTCTGTTATGGTGTTAAAGATAGCAAATGCCAAACACATAACAGTTATGATTCAGGAACTTTTCTGTCAGAGGCATTTGGCATGATTCTCCTCTCCTTTACACTGCTGTAAATTCAGGCATAACTGAGCTGAAGTCAGTCAGGGCTTGGGAGGTGCAGGCTGAGCCATGTGTCCTGCTGGGGTGAAAGGTGGCTCTTCACTCAGCATTGAGCCTTGGTTAAACATCACAATCTAGCCCTAAGGAACTAATTACACCTTTTTGGAACCATAAGCAGACAGCGAAAAGCAATCTGAAAACACTGTTTGAAAGCTGCAGTGGCACCACTAATGGGGAAAGTCCACACACACACAGAAGAAAGAGGGAGGAAAAGTTTCTAAGACTGTTACATTCATAATACATTTTTAGTGGAGATTCTCTGTTTTGTGGTGCATTCTTTTCAGAAAACTTGATGATTTTTTCCTCTGCAGAGTGAACCCTGAACCCTTTTCAATCTTGACCAATACCCCAATCCTTTTGCTTTTATATTATGATTATTATTATTTCACAGTTCCACATCTTAATTTGCTAACCATATGCTCCTCCAATAAAAATCAGCAGATGTTTCTTCTCTCTGACTTATCTTGTAAATTTCTCAGCAGTGCCAGAATAACAATATGCCAAAAACACTGAACTAAACATGCAGCAGAAGTAGACAAAACCTTTATCAGATAGATTCCTGATTTTTTTTTGTCATTGTTCCATAGTTGTCATTAGTCTGATCAAAAATACATTGATTCTTCAGGGCTTTGACAGTTTTCTTTGTTCAAGACATCAGTGCATTTGAATTCATCTTCAAGCCATGATTCTGTATTCTCTTAGGTAACTTAAAAAATCCAGCATTTCTTAACAGGTGAATCAGGACAGAATCAGACTCAATGCATTCCCTATGGGTAGTTGTAGATTTGTTTGTTTGGTATTGCTAGAATTCTGACATTGCTTACTAGCCTTGTCACATCTCTGTCATCCCTATCAATATTTTAAAATATATAT
The DNA here is from genome assembly GCF_007399415.2 of Gopherus evgoodei. NCBI lineage: Eukaryota > Metazoa > Chordata > Testudines > Testudinidae > Gopherus > Gopherus evgoodei. Next base: position 14,069,519 of record NC_044322.1, read on the forward strand.
TTAACATTTCATTCCTCTCTTTCCCACCAGCCTTTTCCATTTCCTTTGAGCTAACAATTGGTATTAGCTGCAGTTGCCATTGAAAGCGGTTCACTGCATTATTTAGTTTTGTTTGCTTTATCTGAACACTGGAAAGAATATTGATATACACACCTGTCTTATTTAAACCCGAGGAAGAGCTCTGTGAAGCTCAAAAGCTTGTCCTCTTCATCAAAAGTTGGTCCTATAAAAGATATCACCTCACGCTCCTTGTCTCTCTCCTGTTCAAACCACTAATTCATGAGCTGTGTCTCACTATATTCAGATATTACAGGGGATGACTAGACTTGTTGTTTGGTTCGCTTTTAAATACCTTATCTTCCAAAATGTTATTCTAAATCCCAGTTCTTCAGATCTCAGTTTGACCAAAGGCTGATGATTCATTTCCTTACCCGTACTCAGAGAAAGGGAACATTACACCCATATCCTCAAAAATCTTCACTGATGTCCTACAGTAAGCATCTCATGCAGGGCAAGGGTTGCTATCCAAAACCCACTCAAGTCAATGGCAGCTTTCCCATTTGACTTTAATGGGATTTGGATGTGGCCAAAAATCTCAATCCTTAGACCCATCTTGCAAATTCTTACTCTGAGAGAGTATTATGTAATTATTTATTTAGATTTCTAGCAGAGCTCTGATACCAGGCAACTTATCAGGTTTACATTTTGCAAAATAAAATTGACAATGTGAGCATGATGCATTGCTATTATACTATTTCTCTGCTATTAAATAAGACTACCCAAATGCTAACCCTCTATCCAGTCTCCCTCCCTGAATGCATGGTGGGGGGGAGGGTGTTCTTTGCAGCATCCCAAAAGGTTAACAAACTGAGGTTCTGCAAGATCAAGGAGGCAGGGAGTGATTTTCAAAGGGAATCCTCAATGAAAATGTACCAGCAGCACCCTTTGTTTTATACTATTTGGGTCCTCCCAGTTCAAGCATCTCTGCAGATTCCAACTGTGGCAGCCTTCCATAAGGAAAAAGTAGATGTATCTACAGGGGTCTTTTCCCCTAAAATTTCCCACCCTTGCTACCACCAGTGGCAACAACTGTGAAAGTCCTAGAATGACGGTCTTGGGATCACAGGTGCCGACTTCCCCTCTTTCCCATGGGTGCTCCACCCCCCTCTGCCCCTGCCCCCCCACTCTACCCCTTCCATGAGGCCCTGCCCCGCCTTGCCTCTTCCCACCCCTGCCCTGCCCCCATTCCAACTCCTTCCTCAAAGTCCCCGCCTCAACTTCACCCCCTCTCTGCCCCTCCCCTGAGCACATCACGTTCCTGCTTCTCCCCCTTCCTCTCGGAGCATGCTAATGCTGCCAAACAGCTGTTTGGTGGCGGCCAGGCGGGAAGAGCTGGGAGGTAGGCAGAGGAGCAGGGATGCGGCGCACACGGGGTGGAGGAGGTGGGGTGGGCGGTGAGCAGAGCTTGGCTGCCGGTGGGTGCAGAGCACCCACTAATTTTTCCCTGTGGGTGCTCCAGTCCCAGAGCACCCACTGAGTCAGTGCCTAGTTGGGATAGTCACATGGAAATCAGGAGGTTCTGGCTTTGCCACTGACTTTCTGTTTGACTTTGAGCAAGTCACAATCTCTTCTCTATATCTCAGTCCTTCATCTAAAAAACTGGGATAATAAAACTTCCTTTCTCTGCGTTACAGACAAGGTGGGTGAGATATCTTTTACTGTTGGTGGAAGAGACAAGCTTTTGAGCTACACAGAACTCTTCTTTGGTCCTGGGAAAGGTAATCAGAGCATCACAGATAAATACTAGGTGGAACAGATTGTTATGCGAAGGAGGTTTTTAGATCCCAGGACTGGAGAGCTGTTAATGAGTCACTTCACTTTGAACGGTCCCTTAAAATATGCATCTACTTCTGCTAAACAACCTGTTTCAACTTGTATTTAGCTGTCACATGCTGAGCACATTTCCCAGACCTAAAGAAGATCTCTGTGTAAGCTTGAAAGTTTGTCTCTTTCACCAACAGAAGCTGGTCCAATGAAATAGATTACCTCACTCACCTTGTCTCTCTAAGCGTGGGAGCTAACACATATTGTGAGGGACCATTCAAAATGAAGTTGGCCATTAACAAACTCCAGTCATAGGACAAAAGAGGATTAGTGGGCTATAGATTTTTGTAAAGAGACATAAAATGAGTTCCTCTATCGAGTCCATGGTTTTTAGTGTCTAGCAAAGCTATGAATTTAAACTCCTAGGCCCTTCTTTGGAAGGTATTGTGCAAGTTTTCTTTTAGGATGGGGACTGAGAGGTCAGATATGGAATAACTGTTCCGTGAAAATCATTTGCCCACAGGTGATAGGGTGTTTTTGTCTTTTATCATTTTTCTGCATGAGTTTGTTCAAGAGTCTGGTTTCACCCGCGTAACTGCTGTTGGGGAATCTGATGTGCTGGATGACATGTACAATGTTGTGATAGATGTGTAAGATCCATGGGTCTTTAAAGGTGTGCTGTGAGCGGTACTGATCATCAGAGCAGTGGAGTTATGTCTGCAGATTTTGCATCTGTTGTTATGGCAGGAACTAGTGCCACTTTGAGTTGGTGTGTGCTGGTCTGTGGGGAGCTTGCTTCTGTTGATGGGTTTGGTGATAAGAGGGGGTTCAGGAAAGATTTCTTCCAGGATGTGGTCCCCGCTAGATTATAAGCTTTTTGAGGCAGGGCCTATCTCTTATTATATGTTTGTACAGTGCTTAGCACATAGAGGCCCTGATCTTGCTTGGGTCCTCTAGATACTACTGAAATACTAGTATTGGTAGCACTACAAATAGAATAGGCAAATCCTTGGCAGCTCCTGGAATTGTAACCATCATGTTATTCAAGCCTGCTCAGAGCAGGTAGTCAAAAAAGCCTGGTCTTCCGATACACTGTTCTCTCCCATCATTCTGTTTCTGGCACTGATGCACCACTGAATGAAACTGACATTGTCGGTTCAGAACCAGAGAGCAGGAAAACCATTGTATGTCAATCAGTGATACTAACCTAAGGCATCAGCTTTGTTGTTAGATAAATCCTTGGTGCCGACTCCTTCATTTCAGAAGCACAACATGCACTTTGGATCCTAACATACACGTGATATTTTTCACTGCTGGGAAGTAGTTAATATCCAACGCTCACTAGGTGGGAAAATAACAAGTGTGCTCCTAATGCTAACCACTAGCTTTATGTTTGTTAAGCTGCTAGCAATTCAGGCTTTCAAGAAAAAATCTTGTAGTCTATTCCCATTTATATTTAATTTGATTGTCTTTAAGAGTTCAGCTGAGGAGAACTGTTCAGTTGAAGAAAACAGTTTGGATATTTGGTTCAGTCCATATTTAGGCACCTAAATAAGTAGTGTGATTTTCAAAACTGCTCACCCAGCAACTCCCCCTGATTTTAGAAGAGACTCATGGTTTGTTGTTGATGTTGATTTTAATCCAGGTCACTTGTTTAGATGCCAAAATATGGATGTAGGAGTCCAACATAAAGAGCCTAGGCCCAGATCCACAAAGGTATTTTGGTGCCTAACTTCCATTGAATTTCAGTGGAAGTTAGGCACCAATATACCTTTGTGGACCTGGGCTCTAGTTTTGAAAAGCTTAGCCTGGGCTTTTTGGACGTGCCTGGATGGGCTCAAGATAAGATTCTTGGGTGTAGAACAACCTACTAGAACAGATTGACTAACTCTCAGCCTTCACTGTGTTCAGGTTCCACCTCTAAATAAAACAAACTAGATAAGTCCGTTTGGACAGGCACCATCTTTGTGTTCTCTGTTTGTACAATACTTAGCACAATGGGATCCTGGGCCATGACTAGGGTTCCTAGGTGCTACAATACAATAAATACATGAAAACGAGAAAGCTTTCATAGGATATAGGTCTCTCTGCTCAGAGTCCCTGCTGCCTGCCTATTTTGCTTCCCATCCTTCCTATAAAAGGGGTAGTGAAACAACTTGAGTGAATTTTCCCCTTCCAAATTTAATACAGTACACTCCAACTTTTCATATAAGAACACAAGAATGGCCATACTGGGTCAGATCAAAGGTCCTTCTATCCCAGTATCCTGACTTCCAACAGTTGCCAGTGCCAGGTGCCCCAGAGGGAGAGAACAGAACAGGCAATCACCAAGTGATCCATTCCCAGTTTCTGGAAAACAGAGGCTAGGGACATCATCCCCGTCCATCCAGGCTGATAGCTATTAATGAACCTATCCCCCATGAACTTATCTAGTTCCTTTCTGAACCCTGTTATAGTCTTGGCCTTTACAATATCCTCTGGCAAGGAGTTCCACAGGTTGACTGTGCATTGTGTGAAGAAATATTTCCTTTTGTTTTATACCTGCTGCCTAGTAATTTCACTTGGTGATGCCTAGTTCTAGTGTTATGAGAATGAGTAAATAATACTTCCTTATTTGCTTTCTCCACACCAGTCATGCTTTTATAGACCTCTATCATATCCCCTCTTAGTAGTCTCTTTTCCAAGATGAAAAATCCCATTCTTATTAATCTCTCCTCATATGGGAGCCGTTTCATATCCCTAACCATTTTTCTTGCCCTTTTCCAAACCTTTTCCAATTCCAATATATATATATTTTTGAGATGGGGCAATCACATCTGCACACAGTATTCAAGATGTGGGCATACCATGGATTTATGTAGAGGTAATATGATATTTTCTGTCATATTATTTATCCTTTTCTTAATGATTTCCAACATTCTGTTTACTTTTTTGACTGCTGCTGCACATTGAGTGGATGTTTTCAGGGAACTATCCATTATGACTCTAAGATCTCTATCTTGAGTGGTAACAGCTAATTTAGACCCCATCATTTTATATGTGTAGTTGGGATTATGTTTTGAAATGTGCATTACTTTGCATTTATCAACATGGAATTTCATCTGCCATTTTGTTGCCTAGTCACCCAGTTTTGAGCAATGTTTTTGTATCTCTTTGCAGTCTAGTTTTGTATCATCTGCAAATTTTCCCACCTCACTGTTTACCCTTTTTTCCAGATCATTTATGAATATGTTGACTAGGACTGGGCCCAGTACAGAGCTCTGAGGGATACACTATTTATCTCTCTCCATTCTGTAAACTGACCATTTATTCCTACCCTTTGCTGCTTATCTTTTAACCAGTTACCAATCCATGAGAGGACACAAGAGCTGCTTTTTACATGTAAGAAGGCTGCTCCTATCAGGAGGTTCAGAAATGGGAAATAAAGTTCATAGTTTACTCATGCTGGGAAGTGAGTCACTTTTGGAAGTTCCAGGTTGCTGAGCTGAAGAAAATGGACATATTTCCTTTTTCAGAGCTTTGACAGGTGAATAATGAGAGAATCAGAACAAGCCTAGAGCCTCCTCCCCAAAAATGGGTTTGGATGGTCCAGAACTTTTATGCCACTTCTAACCGTACAAGCAAGGGCCATAGTTCTCAGTCTGCCAGGGTCCGAATGTGAATAAAAAATCCAAAGTTAATGGCAATGAAACATAATAGGGGAAGGATGCTGTGGTCAATGTGAGAGTAATTCTTTTGACAGGTTTAATGTTTTCTATAGCCTCAGTTTCATAGTCTAGCATTTATAGTGTGATTAATGTACAATAATAAAGGATAAGGAAACATCCCATGTATGGTAAAAATAAATTTGGATCAAAAAGCTCCTTACGTACAATTAAGAGGATACTTATTTTATTAGATAAGGCTATGGATAATCCCCAAATGAAGGCAGGACCAAGCTAGATATTTCACTGTGTTCAAATTTTTCATCTCTGCATTTCCTCAGAGATTCTCCATGTGAACTGCATTAGCAGTAGGCTGGCGAGCTCTTTTATGACAGTTCTTAATCATTTTACAACCAATCCAACACCTCAAAGGGTGGACTTTAAATCTTATTCATTCTAACAGTGATAAGTGCTAGGAGGATCTCTTATTATTCATAGATGAGAAAAAATGTATAGTATTGTGATTAACAGGGGGAAGCTAGTGGCATGATGTTCACCCTAAAGAGTATAATTATACTTGCTTTGCCAACCCATAAATCTGCTAGCAGAACTGACTTCCTCCTTTGCTCATGTCCCTTATTTGCAGGGATTTCGTCTTCTGACATTCATCTCGTGACTTCGTGGTCTGAGCCTCATCCGACTGACCAACTATAAAACCCTCAATGACTGAGTTACCTGTTTGCCTCCCTTCATTAACTGACATCTTAATTGATCTTTGCTGGGATCTGAGACTTTACTCTAATAATGGAACGCAGTGTTTTCCGAGAAATATAGAAAGCACAATAAGAAAGCGAGAGGCATATATACGTAGAGATTATTATGATATTACTGATACCATTGAAAACTTATTTGAAGACTATAGAGTAATAGTAATGTATTTTGCATTTATGAAGAGCCTTCTACCTAAGGATCTCAAAGCACTTCATGCACAATAATTAAGCCTTATACACCTGTGAGGTAAGTATTATTCTAACCATTTTTAAAAAGGGTAAACTAAGGTAGAGAGATGCTGTGTTATTTGCCTAATACAAAGCTAATCTGTGGCAGAACAAGGAAATCCAGGAGTCACGTCACTGCTACAATCACCAGGAAGTTCTTCTCCTTTAAAAATAAACATTAATGTTTATGCCCTAGAAAATATAAATTAGTCATAGTACATTAAGGATAGAGATGGCTCCATATAAGTCAACTATAAGAAATGTATTTTGATCTCTCTTACGCTAGGTTAACAGCGCTAATTTAGCCAGTGTGAGTGAAATCATGATCCAAATGATCCAAAATGATCAACCTCCAATTGCCAAAAAATGGAACTGAAAAATGACAGAAAATGAACGTTACAAAAGTACATGGTGAGATGGAGAACCGTTTATTAGGTGAAGGAATGTAAACTGGTGGGATGATTGGAATGTTAAAAATCAATAATTATAATCTGTTAAGGAAGGTTTTAGTGGGAAAAGGGGTGGGAGATGCCACTCTACATCAAAAATGTCAGCACCTGTTTCTAAGTCACTGATAACTTGGAAGAAAATGATCTTGAATGCTTAGGGATCAATGTCCTAATAGATAAAGAACATGATGGGGTACTGGTGGGTATCATTACAGACCATCAAATCACACTAGAGAACAGGATGACTGGCTCCTTATACATCTATATATAATGTGCAGGGAAACAAACCTGTGTGATCAGGAGGGACTTCAATTTGAGTGATATATGCTGGAGGTCTCATACTGCCAGTAGAAAAAATCCTTGGAATTTCTAAGCATTATATACTCCTGGGGACATTCCGTGCTACTGCATGTGTGCAGAATTAATAAGCCCTGCATATTTTAATTTTATTGCACAGAAAAAAGCTTCTGCTGAAATGTTGCTGCAGTTACACCTTTTTCCCAGGTGAGGGCGCTGTAGCGATAGAACAAAGCAGAAGCACCCCGCCAGAGAGGGAAGACAGACAGTGAGAGTCTGCAGTGTCCTCTTTGCAACAGTCCAGATCAGGAGACGGGTTATGGGGAGACAGACAGTGTGGGGTGCTGGGGCGGGGGTCAGACAGGGTCTCATGAAGGGGGACAGATTGGGGCAGGGACTGAATGGGAGTGGAAGCACATGGCTACTTGGGGGAGGGAGGTGCAGAGACACATAGGGATAGGGGTAGGGGTACAGGCATACAAAGGGACGGGGGTGGCTGGGTGGGGGCACAGAGACACAGGGGGACGGGGAGGGGGTAGAGAGCTACATAGAGATGGGAGTGATTAGGTGGGGGCACAGACACATGGGGAAGGGGTACAGAGACACATAGGGATGTGGGAAGTGGGTGTCTGAGTGGGAGTGGAGGGACACATGGACAGAGGGTGCAAGGACACATGGGGATGCAGGAACACATGGGGATGGGGGCAGATGTGCCTGACTGAACAGGAGAGGCTAAGAGTCAGCCAGGGTCTGCATAGGGGACGCTCCCTAACAATCCCTCCCTGCCAACCCCTCCAAAAAAACCCGTTCCATACTTTTCCCCCTCATACGCAACAATCTTCCAAGTTTACACCAGGCTCCTTCCCAGCAATTTACTTCCCTCTACCTCAGCTCCTCCATTACCTCTGACTCCTCAAGCTTTTGCACAGCTTCAGAAGGGTGTGGGAAATACGGTTCTGTATTGTAGTTCAAATGAATTACACTGCTCTACAGCCAAAATGCTTCTGAAATAAATGTAGTCCAACTTTACTAATTCTGGGTCACTGAGAACGAAACTGATGCTTAAAATTGTTGATTGGCTCTAGTTTTCAAGATATGCTATTGGGTCAGTATATACGACCCTCGACTTGGGAATGGCGGAGCATAAGTGAGTTATAAAGGGAAGGGATCTCAATTTAAACCAGAAATGACTAAAATACATCTTTGACTGGATCTATGAATAAATCTATGACTGGGTTTGGACTGTACTTGCTTTTTAGGCAAAACAATGAATGATGCAATCTGAAGCTGCTATTGCATCATACATGATATGAATTGCATCATGTTATTCCTAGAAGTCATGGATGATGCAATCATAACAAAGCTTACATCACTCTGCTGAACAAATTGCCCTATATCAGCTCTAGAAATCATACAGTGTCGTGCTCTCTTATTTGTCAGTGTTTGATTTTGCAAAGGGACACATTTCTGTTTAGCCAAAGTGAGCAGAGATGCCTGTACTTGTGTCAACAGTGCAGATAACTTCTGCTATGTTTGTGGTGAAGTGACTTTTGCATCACAAAAGCGCAGTATAACGACTATGGTTAAGAAAGCCTATCACCTTTCTTTTGGCTGCAAAATTGGAGATCAGGACAAGAGGTGGGCCCCACACATATGCTGCAACACTTGTGCAACAAATCTTCGCCAGTGGTTGAACAGGAAAAGGAAATCTATGCCTTTTGTAGTGCTAATGATTTGGAGAGAGCCAACAGATCATCCCAGCAATTGTTACCTCTGCATGGTGCCTCCAGTTGGGAAAGGTGTGTCAAAGAAGAAAAAGTGGACTGCGCATTATCCAAACATTCCATCAGCTATATGCCCAGTACCCCACAGAGAAGGACTGCCGGTTCCTGATGCACCAGAATCATTCCTACTTGAGTCAGACGAGGAAGAGGAAGAGGATGAAACTTCTGGTCCTGAACCATCAATGTCACAGGACCCACATTTTCTCCCATCCTCCTCCTCTGAACCACACCTCATAACACAAGGTGAACTGAATGACCCTGTCAGGGATTTGGAACTACCCAAGAGTAAGGCAGGGCTGTTGGGCTCCAGACTACAGCAGTGGAATCTCCTGGCAGGCTATCAGGGCAAATGGAGCCCATCAATGCTTGCAGACTATTGCTGGACAGTGACAAGAGATGCTCATTTAATGAATAGAAGAGACAAGCCAAGAAGCGCCGAGTAGACACTGAATAGGACTAAACTATGTACATAATAGTTTTTTGCCTTTTGTTTCATAATAAATTTTATTTATATAACCCTTTTGCTGATTTTTAAAGTGTTACATAAACAGGACAGGTGAAATATTATCATATAAAGCAACCATAAACACATGAAAAGACCTAGGTTTACAATTTATGATTAAAACTCTACTATCTACACAATATACATACACATAAAATGTAAAAACTTAAATATCTTAGAAACAGTAGCCAATCAGTTGTTTTAATTGTCATATTTGAATTCAGCACATCAAAATACATAATAAGTAGCACATTTTATCTCTGAAGTAGACGACTTCTCAAAAATTGTAGACTAGTGTTATTAGAGTTCTCTATTAATATGCCTAGTAAGGAATCTATCTGTCAAAAAACATTTCCTGAATCTTTTCTGTACCTTGCTGACAGGTATTTTGAAATAAATGACCAAAAATAACTGAAACTGGTGTGATTATATTGTGTTATTTTCACAAAATATGCAAAATTTAGCTGAATTTTAAAATATTGTGCAGAGTTTTCAATATTTTGGTGCAGAATTCCCCCAGGAGTAATTACAGATGACAATATCCTAACTCAAAAAGTGTTGCAGCAAGCATGGTGGCATTCAACATCCTAACACAAAGAAGAACTGATCACAGAAGTAAAAGTTAATGATAGCTTAGGTACAAGTGATCATGACTTGATCACATTTATAATGTGGAAGCAGAATAAAGTTCAGAACACCAATAAAAACACTTGGTGCTTTAAGAGAGCCAATTTCAAAAAGCTGAAAACAGGTAAGAGCCAAATCAACTGGGAGGAAACGTAATCAGAAAAATGTGAATGATAATTGAGAATAATTTAAGAACACCTTTACTAAATGCCCAAGAAACCACAATCCCACAATTGAGGAAGGATGTACTGGTTAAAAAACCAACCTGGTTTAGACAGGAAGTGATGGCAGCTGTAAAAAAAACTGAAATGAATAGGAATCAGCACTTAGGAATTGTAGATAATTTATAAGGGAAGCCAAGGAACACAGGGAGAAATCCATGGCCAGCAGAGTTAAGGACAATATGAAGGATTTTTTAAACTATGTTAGGAATACAAAGAACCCTGATAATGGTACTGGTTGAATACTAGATGTAAATGGTAAAATTATCTATAAAACAAAAGGCAGAAATGTCAAATAAATTATTTCTGTTCTGTATTTGAGGGGAAAAAAAAACAGATGATGCAGTCTCACAATAAAGTGATAACACTCTTTCTATTCCACTAATATCTCTGGAGGATGTTAAACTGAAACAACTGAAGTCAAAGATTTTGACCAAAAACTGGGGAAGTGGTAAATCACAAAGAGGACAGGTCACTGATACAGAACAATCTGGATCATTTGGTATACTGGGCATAAGCAAATAGTGTGTGTTCTAAAATGGCTATATACAGATGTATACATCTGGGAACAAAGAATGTTGGCTTTACCTACAGGATGGTGGACTCTATTCTGGGAAGCAGTGACTCTGAAAAAGATTTGGGGGTCATGGTAGATAATCAGCTGAATATGAGCTCCCAATATGACACTGTGGCAAAAAGAGCTAATGCGATCCTTGGATGCATAAATCTTGAGTTGAAGTAAAGAGATTATTTCACCTCTGTATTTGGCACGAGTGTGACTCCTACAGGAATACAGTGTTCACAATCGAAGAAGGAGGTTTGCAAATTGGACAAGCTTCAGTGAAGAGCTGTGAGAATGATTAAATGATTAGAAAAAAATGCTTTAGATTGATAGACTCCAGGACCTCAATATATTTAGCTTAACAAAAAGAAGGTTGAGTCTATAAGTACCTTCTTGGGGGAATTGGGGGATAAATATTTAATAATGGGCTCTTCAGTGTAGCAGAGATAGGTATAACATGATCCAATGGCTGGAAGCTGAACCTAGACAAATTCAGCCGTAAATTTTTAATGGTGAGAATAGTTAACCATTGGAACAATTTACGTGGTGGATTCGCCATCACTGACCATTTTAAAATCAAGATTGGATTTTTTCTAAAAGATCTGCTGTAGGAGTTATTTCGGGGAAGTTCTGAGGCTATGTAGGAGGTCAGACAAGATGATCACAATTGCCCTTCTGTCCTTAGAATCTATGAATCTATGAATAAAGACTGGGAGAAATGCTTTGTAATTTGGTGCATTGCTGATGTTAAATTTGATATCAGAGACCAGATATTCAGCGCATCCTTAACCAGTTTTTTTGGGGGTGCAAGTGACCATAGACACAGTTTTTCACCCACAGTTATGGGTGAACTATGGGAGGCATACAAATGAATCAAGGAACTCCTGGAGTGGGACTTATAACCCCAAATGCTTAGCCTTTTCAGGAGCAGCAAGTTCAAATACATGGTTTTTTTTTTGTGGCTCTGAGTATACTAGGGATCTTCAGAGATATGGTATCCCCAAAGGTGGTATTGATTCAAACAGCCAATCAGGCCATGATGTTCCATATAAGCCAACAGAAAAGTACAGGATCATTCCTCCTATCTGGGGAAGACCTGCATGGATGGGTGTGGGCAAAATCCCACAAAATAATCCTGACTGTCACTTACTTAAGAGAATATGATCATGATCACTGCTATAGGATAAGATGATGACATAGATTTGTATGGATGATGCCTGGTTCAGGGACTTGTGTGCCAGACCTACCTTCTGGGAGTATCACAGGAGGTAGAACTCTCTTTGCTACTCACATGAATAGTCTCTTGCTCCTACCACCAAGAATAGATCATGCTTCCTCCATTCAGAGGGAAGGCAAACTCACATGTCTTTTAATCAACATCCTTATCAAGTTCATGAGAAACAAAGTTCAATGATTTTAGTAGTCCTTAGTCACCCAGGCTGATAAGGCACTCGGTGCTGCTGAAGATGCTAAAATGAATGATCTCATCTGATGATCATTCAGAACTAGAGTATCCATTCAGTCTCAGCCTGGGATCTATTTTCCTGTCAGCATGTCTTCTGAATGGGTAGATCTAGAGACATGGTGTCCCAAATAACAATAAGCAGAAAAGGTTTACAGTAAGCACTGGCAGAGAGCCGACCTAGATAATTTAGGCTAGGATTTTTCATCTCTGGATTCTATGGTCCTTATGCTGATCTCAGTTATATCCCTGCAGCAGGAGGGACTCCACTTAAGCTTGTTAAGTTATATCGGTGTAAAACCAGCATGAAGCCTAATGATTCAAATGGTTTTCATTGTTAGGACATTTGTCCTGATATTCAGCTGTTACGGGGCGTTCAATTCACTACCATGGCGCCACCAGTTGGCCATCCTGGGAATGATCTTGGGTTTGCCAGTGCACCCTCCTCAGCTGGTGTCTCACTCGTCGTTACTTTTGTCTCCACCTCCAGGATGCACGTCGCTCCCTGGATTGTGTCATCCTCTTCTGGACACAGCCTTCCAGCTGTGCCACACTCAGTTCTATCCCCCCTTCCAGGGGACCAGGAGTCCTCAGTCCAATCCATTTGCCTCAGTGGCAAACTGCAGTCCAGGTTCTAGATGCTCGTCTCAGTGGCAAACTGCAGTCCATACACTGGCCACTCCCCGCAGTGGCAAGTGAGGGAAAAAGTGGTGGGGGACCCAGGCCTGCCCACTACTCCAGGTCCTGACTCAGGGATCCTATAGCTGGCAGCCACGTGCTGCCCCTCCTCCAACTCTGCCGTCTCACCTCTCCTCTGCCCTTGTAATCAGGGCCTCAGTTTGGCAGCCGTCAGCCTGGAGCTTCTTCATACTCTGCTGAGCCTGCCCCGCAGGGCTCTGTCCCTGGTGCTACAGCCCTCTAAGCAGCCAGACCTCCTCCCTCAAACTCCAGGGAGTAACTGCCCTCTGCCCTGCTCAACAGCCCCCTTTTATATGGGCCAGTCTGGCCCTGATTGGCTCTTCCAATAAACCTTCTCCTAATTAACTGGCACTAAAAGCCTTTTCCTTATTGGCTGCCTCCCCAGGGATGCTTTACCCCCTTACATACCAGTGAGGAGCAGCCACTCCTTCACAACAGCTTATTTTTTCCCTTTCTTAACATCAGCACAGCTCTTCCACTTACTGCCCCCTTTAATTCCTCTCATTCTTGGAAAATTTTCAAATAAGCCACAGTTCTTCTTCAGTTCTCTTTGCCTTCACAGCATATATTTTCCCAGGCTATTTTCTGCTTCTCTGTTTCCAGGTGCCTGTTAAAATATTTTTTGCTACCAAAACTTGATCTCCACTTTTTGCAGGTTCTGCACAATATTACATTCCAAAAGAAAAAAAAACCATAAAAATCACATACCATATACAGTAACAACCAATAGAGGGAAAAATCATCACCTCACTCTATGCTGTTCATCAGATGGGCTCTACAATAGTAGGTGACATTACCACCACTGTCAGCAATTCACACTTTGTATGTGGGTGGCCAGACAGATTGCAAAGCAGTGTTTTAACACAATCTCTTACAGTACACCCACAATGTGTACAGTAACATGAAAACTATCTGAGTATCCATATTTGCTGCAGTATTGTCTCAATGGCTAAACAGACATGGGACAAGGGTTCTGTGGAACCTTTGTTATTATTATTCGTATTCTGGTAGCACACAGAGACCCCAGCCAAGATCAGGGCCTCATTTTCCTAGCCACACCTCCAAAACATAGTAAGAGCCAGATCCCAAAACTTACAATTCAAGTAGGCAAGACAGACAATGGAAGGAAGAAATAACAATTTGTTATCTCTAGTTTGTAGATCAGGAACTGAGGCACAGAGAGATTAAATGACTTGTCCAAGTTTGACTTGGTAAGTCTACGGCAGAGCCCGGAAAGGAATCAGGATCATCTCGTGGTCCTAGATAAAGTGCTTTAACCACAAGATGGTCCATATGTTCACCACAGTTACTGAAGTCAGCTGGGATGCTCAATTTAACAACCACTTATTTTAATTGATTGGGGGCTCTCAATGGAGGGTCCAAGGAACCAGAGTTCTCTGACCCAGCTGATTTCACAAACACGAGTTTTCCCAACTTGCAGCTACACAGAGTTCATTCCGCATCTCTTTCTCCTCACCTCAGTTGTTTGAGCTAGTAAACTGTATGGAGTAGAAGTGTGTGTGTGTGTGTGTGTGTGTGTGTGTGTGTGTGTGTGTGTGTGTGTGTGTGTGTGTGTGTGTGTGAGGGAATGGGGGGTGGGGTTGCGTCTGTGCCTTTTTTGCCTCTACAAAGCAACAGATTAATATAGACAACACGTGGGCCCTGATTCACGTTGAAGGTCTCATGTTCATATTAGAACATTACTCAAACTAATAATTAGTTGCATAAAAAAAAGCCATAACAATGTCAATTATTGCAAATAGCTTGCAAAATCTGATTCCTGCACAGCAAAAATAACCCCAGCAAAAGACTAGCTAGCATTTCAGGCAGGTTAAACGAGATATTGGGTGAAATCCTGAACCCACTGAAGTCAAAGGCAAAACTCCCTTTGACTTCAACTGGGCCAGAATTTCACCGATTGTTTATAGTGTATCAATATTTGAGCATTACTTTACCATGTTGATTTCTTGTAATTGATGAGGTATATCTTTAAAACAATCACAGTGTAAAATCCTTGCAAAGCATTTGGATGCTATTTGTTGAATGACAGCTGGCCATTACTGTGAAATTGAAGTTTCCATCTGGAAATGAATCATCATTTATTTTGGGGTTTTTTTTTGCCTTTTACAGCTGTATCTCTGCCTTTTACATTTACTTACCCAATCCCAACCCCTAGATTGTTAGGAGATTCATAGATTCAGACTCTAGGACTGGAAGGGACCTTGACAGGTCATCGAGTCCAGTCACCTGCAGTCACGGCAGGACCAAATACCGTCTAGTCCATCCCTGATAGACATTAATCTAACCTACTCTTAAATATCTCCAGAGATGGAGATTCCACAACCTCCCTAGGCAATTTATTCCAGTGTTTAACTACCCTGACAGTTAGGAACTTTTTCCTAATGTCCAACCTAAATCTCCCTTGCTGCAGTTTAAGCCCATTGCTTCTTGTTCTATCATTGGAGGCTAAGGTGAACAAGTTTTCTCCCTCCTCCTTATGACACCCTTTTAGATACCTGAAAACTGCTATCATGTCCCCTCTCAGTCTTCTCTTTTCCAAACTAAACAAACCCAATTCTTTCAGCCTTCCTTCATAGGTCATGTTCTCTAGACCTTTAATCATTCTTGTTGCTCTTCTCTGGACGCTCTCCAATTTCTCCACATCTTTCTTGAAATGTGGTGCCCAGAACTGGACACAATACTCCAGCTGAGGCCTGACCAGCACAGAGTAGAGCGAAAGAATGACTTCTCGTGTCTTGTTTACAACACACCTGTTAATGCATCCCAGAATCACATTTGCTTTTTTTGCAACAGCATCACACTGTTGACTAATATTTAGCTTGTGGTCCACTATAACCCCTAGATCCCTTTGTGCTGTACTCCTTTCTAGACAGTCTCTTCCCATTTTGTATGTGTGAAACTGATTGTTCCTTCCTAAGTGGGATACTTTGCATTTGTCTTTATTAAACTTCATCCTGTTTACCTCAGACCATTTCTCCAATTTGTCCAGATCTTTTTGAATTTTGACCCTATCCTCCAAAGAAGTTGCAATCCCTACCAGTTTGGTATCATCTGCAAACTTAATAAGCGTACTTTCTATGCCAATATCTAAGTCACTGATGAAGATATTGAACAGAGCCAGTCCCAAAATAGACCCCTGCGGACCCCCACTTGTTATACCTTTCCAGCAGGATTGGGAACCATTAATAACTACTCTCTGAGTACGGTTATCCAGCCAGTTATGCACCCACCTTATAGTAGCCCCATCTAAGTTGTATTTGCCTAGTTTATCGATAAGAATATCATGCGAGACCATATCAAATGCCTTACTAAAGTCTAGGTATACCACATCCACCGCTTCTCCCTTATCCACAAGACTCGTTATCCTATCAAAGAAAGCTATTAGAGTAGTTTGACATGATTTGTTCTTTACAAATCCATGCTGGCTATTCCCTATCACCTTACCACCTTCCAAGTGTTTGCAGATGATTTCCTTAATTACCTGCTCCATTATCTTCCCTGGCACGGAAGTTAAACTAACTGGTCTGTAGTTTCCTGGATTGTTCTTATTTCCCTTTTTGTAGATGGGCACTATGTTACATCTTTAAGATATATTACCTTTTCAATTGCAAAACATGGAAGTATTTATCAATCAAGATAAAAAATAAGCTTTGACTTCTCTGTAGAAGCACCTCAAAGAGACTAGTGGGTGGGTGGATTTTTATTTTATTTTATTTTATTTGGGGAGGGGGGGGTAACTGGATTTTTTTTCCTTGCTCCCCACAAGTAGCACATTAGTCCAGATGGGTAAGATCCTCAGCTGGAATTAACCCACATAGTTCTCCTGAAGTCAATAGAGCTACCCTGATTTATGCCAACTGGCATTTAGACCCCCATTCCCTTTAAAGTAATAGTCACATACAAAATTAGATACATTTATGAATCCCTACGATGTTCTGTTTCTTTCCGTTTTAGAATCTGACTTTATTGAAAAATCTATATCTGCTACTTGTATTAAAATGGCAACAGATTTTATTCTGTTTTATCATCAGTCTCCTTTAAGGCACAACAGGTTAAAGACAGAAAATATTGAGTATGAATCAGTAATATAAAAAAAGAGAAGTAGTGCAGAAAGTACCACACCAGTATATTTCAGCTCTCAAGCCAGTATATGTGTGCTCTTAAAATAACAATTTCAATCTGTTACTTTAAAGCCATGCCAGCTATTTTAATAGCTTGTGGCCAAATCCTGCTCCCAAGGGGGAAAATTGCTGAGCAGGAGAAACGGCACTAAGTTAGACGGAAAATGGGTCATAAAGCCACTTAACTGCAGGGATGTTGGCTTAGGAAGATCATGTTGTTTGCACCAAACAGATGCTAAATGGATTTAAATTAATATGGGTGTGGCCAGAAGCAAGGGCTTGGAGTCAGGGAGGAAATGGGCAGAACTACGTGATGAGAAAAGTCCAATAAAGCACATGTAAATCACCTAAATTAATGCAGAAAGCTTCAGTAACAACTCATGCCAAAATATCCTTCCATTGGGTTACTCAGAATAGGGGAAAAGATTTTGTGCTGCTAGCCTTATTAAATGTCACCTTTTGAGAACATTTAAAAAATACGGGATATATTGAAAATATATTAAATTATATTTCTACGTCTATAGAATTGTATAGACTTGTAATATGTTATGAAATGTTGCACATTGTGTTATGCAATGTACTAGGATTCTTGACATAATTGGCATCTTATATATGGACTTTGTATTGCATGACTGGATTAAGTGTAGTTGTAGCTGTGTCAGTCCTGGATATTAGAGAGACAGCCAAGGGTACTAGGATGGTTCCCCAATATGCCACCCCCTTCATGGGCTACCTTGAAGAAGAATTTCTTGACAAATGCACCACAAAATCAATGATATGGCTGAGATACATCAATGATATTTTCATCCTTTGGAGAGACGACTTAACTCCCTCATAGATTTCTATCACAACTTCAGCAACCATCACCCATCCATTAAATTTTGTCTAAATCCTCCCACACCAGCATCAAATTCCTGGATACTACAATCAGTTCCAACAAAGAAACCCTACAGACAACTATATACAGGAAACTAACAGATCTCCACACCTACCTTCATAGATCCAGTAACCTACCCAAACACACCAAGAAATCATTATTTACAGACAGGCACTCAGATACCACAAAATATGCTCTGAGGAGAAAGTCCAGGATATATAGCTTAACACACTCAAAACCGACTTCACCAGACAAGGACACTCCACCAGAGAAGCAGAGCAAGTCACAAAATGGGCCATCTTACCCCAAGAAAACCTGCTTCAGTACAGAAATAAAACTCTCTATGACCACACACTCCTAGTTGCAACCTGCCACTCCACACTGGAACCTGTATCATCAAACAACTACAACCCATACTCAATGGGGATAACATCTTAAAAGAAATATTTTCTGCACCCGTCTTCTTGCCTTCAAACAATTCCCCAACCTCTCCAAGCTCACTGCCAGAAGCAAGCTCCCCACTGATCAGGACACACCAATTCAAAGCAGCACCAGACCCTGCCAGAACAACAAACACAAACCTGCAGACATATTTTCACTGCTACGATGATCAACACCCCACACAACACACCTTTCATGATCCCTGGGTCATACACATGCCTATCACAATACGTAGTATACCTCATCCAGTGCACTAAATGCACCAATGACAACTATGTGAGTGAAACCACATAAATCACTATGCTCCTGAATGAGGAAAATGATAAAGGACAAAACTACCACATTACCTGTGAGTGAACACTTTTTATAAAGTGATCACTCTCTCTGACCTATCAGTCCTGATCCTCAAAGGAAGTCAGCACAACACTTTCAAAAGCTCAGACTGCGAGCTTAAATTCCTAACTTTGCTAACCACTAAAAATCATGGATTGACTAAAGACACTGGATTTATGGTTTATTACAACAATCTGTAACCCACTAACAGTTCTCCCCCCCACCCTCCCGCAACTACTTTCCCACCTCCTTCCTTCTCCTCCCTATGACTGGCGGGGTGTTAACAGGCCACTTCACCTTGAATGGTCCCTTGGAATGTGACAACTACTTATGCTAATCAATCTATTCCAGCTTGTATTATTCTAGCAGTGACACTCTGAGGGCAGGCCTACACTGCATATTTACAGTGGTGCAGCTGTAGTGCATCTAATGAAGATGCTCTAAAGTGATGGGAGAGAGCTCTCCTGTTGGTTTACTAACTCCACCGCCACAAGAAGTGGTAGCTATGTTGGGCAGAGAAGCTCTCCTGCCAACAGTGCTGTCTACATGGCAGGAGGGGTGGGGGAGGGTATGGTTGGTATAACTGCATTGCTCAGGAGGGTGGATTTTTCACACCCAAGTGACATAGTTATACCAAAGTAAGTATGTAGTGTAAACCAAGCCTGAGTTAGTTTCCCAGACTGAAGATCTGCGTGTCTTAGAAAGCTTGTCTTTCTCATCAACAGAAGTTGGTCAAATAAACATCTTGTCTCTCTAATATCCTGACACCAGCACAGCTACAACAACCCCTCAATTTTTTGTCCTGAGACAGGGCGAACAGAAGCTCCCAATCTACCTACTATAGACTGTTCATCAGTTGACATACTTTTATCATTTGCCCTCTTATTCACTTCCTTTCTAAGGTAAACAATCCCAGCCTTTCAATCTCAAATCTGCTCCCCAAATGGTGGGGGAGTGAGAACGAGCAAATAGTTTGTGCCTTAGCCAGAAGACAGGGATTGCTATGGTGGGACGTCCTTCTGCAAACATACACATTGGGAAGGGTGAATCTTGTGGCCCTCTTTGCCAGGACCACTCACAGTTCCACCTAACAGATTCAAGAAAAAAATATATCAAGGAAATGCATTTTATCTTGGGCTATAGGAAATATGAGTCCACAGGAATGCAGGAACAACATTGAGGTCAGTACCTGTACTAGGCATCTCCAACTTATATGGATATGGTGCCATCCCTTTATTACACATGTCCAACTTGTTTTTATATGCAACTCGCCTTTTCTAGCATTAAAACCTTGACAGATGTATTTTTTGGTCACATTCCAATTACGCTAGCTTCTAAAGATAAAAATATACCTACTTATGTGTGGACCTTAAATGGCTCTCAATAATATTGTTATTGAACATTAAGTCCAGTATCCCAAAAAGCATAATCACTTCCAAATTCTACATTGGGACCAGAGAGAACATCAAAGTTGCTTAAAGTATAGAGACATAGACTGGGCCCAGTGCCTAGATTATATCAGATCATTCATTCACTGCATGTTCAAAATTCTAGGAAGATTTCTGTCTTTTTCAGCTTTCTAATAGATAACTTATAAAAACGAGACAGGTATGCAGATAAGAAAATTACAAACAATGAGGTCATTTCACCCCACATGAATATTTTTACATAGTATAACCTTGGTCAAGAAATATTCTAATCTAGCTGTAGACTGCTAATATCTGACATGGTCTGTATCAGCAATCTGAAAGCCCATCCCTGCAATCTCAGATGAAAATTTGAGAAATCAAAGACCCATCTGATATCACAAATAGACATAGCTCATAAAAAGCTAATAAGAATGAACACAGACTAAACTGGAAATAATAAATTTTTGTTTCCCTGACTTAACTTTCTTCGAAGTACAACACCCTTAGTGCTCTCTCTCCTTTTTTCCCACCATTTTGTTTATTGCACAGTTCCCAATTGTTCACAATATTCCATCCTGGAAAAAAATCTCAAATATGATTGTTTGGATTTGCTAGAGATTTTTCCTGTTTTCTTAATTTGCTAGACATATCTGATCCATCTGAAAAAGGTATTTTTTACTGAACTGGGGCCACAATCCATCAAGGCATTTCATCATGTACATAACTTTAAGCACATGAATAGTCCCTCTGACAACAGTAGGATGACTCATGGCTTTAAGATTACACATGCTCTAGGGCTTTGTTTGTTTGCGGTTTAGGTCCAGAAACAAATTATCACTATGATGAGGGAGTACAGTCTGGTGTTTAGAGCAGGAGATGGAGCTTCAGGAAACTAAGGACTATGGTATTGGATTGCCTCAAAAACATAATGGAGTTATCCTCACACATTTATTTAATTATTTGCATTACTGTGGAACCTGGAACCCCAGACATAGACCAGGACCCTGTTGTGCTAGGGGCTATACAAACACAGAACAAAAAGGTGGTCCTTTCCATAAAGATTTTACAGTATAAGACGAGACAACAGATGGATATGGACAGATAGAAAAGAGAGTACACTAAACTATGAGCCAGTACTGTTCAGCATGACAGACAGTGGTCTCTACACACCAGCAGCCTAACCGTTGTCAAGTTTTTGTAGACATCCTGGCAACTGAGAGTTTTGAGGAGGGATCTGAACATGGACAACGAGATGGCTTTGCAGATGTTTACAGGAAGCACTTTCCAAGTGTGTGGGGCAGCATGGGCGAAAACATGAAGGTCCTTGTTTGGAAATGTAATTACTATCCCATGTTACATAATGCATTAATAATACAGAGAATTATCATTTCAACTCTACAGACAGGTAAGTGAGGCATAGAGATGTTAAGGGACTTGCCCAAAATCACATAAGAAGCCAAAAACTGAATGCAGATCTGGAGTCCTAGTCCAGTGCTTTACTCAAAAATACTCTTCCTCCCTCCATTCCATTACTCCATCTGCTGCACTGTATGACCTTAAGCAAGTCTTTTAACTTCTGCATATCTTAGTTTATCCATCCACCAACTGGGCATAACAATTCCTACCTATTTCACAAGGGCTTTGTCAGACACAGGTCCATGAATCACTAGATTCCTCGGTTGAAAACCATTACATACATGAAAATGATTATTAATTAATGGTGGCCCCTTTTCCAAGTCTGATCTGTTTGCTGTGCTCTTGTTCTTTCCACTTCATGAAAGAAAGATTGCCTTTTAAAGGAGAGCTGTTAAAAGTTAATATAAATGTCAAGTAGTCTTAATGACAGAAATTCACATGAAGGTTACAACAGATTTTTTAAAAAGAGTATGTTACTTATCTTATACTAATTACAGGATCTATAAGATATGTGGTTCCTATCTGTATTCCACTGTGGGTACACATGTGCTCCACTCACCCAGAGAATTCTTGAACGCGGTGTCCATTGCTCTGTTCACGTGCCCTTGCTCTCCGCATGCTTCAAGTGAGGCGATAAAGGGCGGAAGGGACCAACCATCACTCCAGTTCTCTACTGCAAATCCAAGAATGATCCCAAGTACAGAGGAAGGAGGGTGTGTAGTGGAGCACGGAGAGGGACTAAACATCTTGAAAAACATCCAGTTTCTATACGGTAAATAGCTCTCTCTCTCTCTTCTTCTTCAGGTGCTGGTCCCTATGTGTACTCCACTGTGAGTGACTGACAGGCAGTACTCAAGTAGGAGGGGGGATGCAGGGATGCAGGTGGCCGAGCTGTTTGAAGGACTGCTGTCCCAAAGGATGTGTCAGTAGAGGAGTCCAGTACTAAAACATAATGTATTACAAATGTGTGGATGGAACTCCACATAGCTGCTTTGCAAATGTCAAGCAGAGGTACTTCTTGAAGCAATGTCATTGTTGTCACTGTGCTCTTGTGGAATGATCCCTCATCCCCTGAGGGGGTGCAGATTAGACAGCTGATAGCAGAGTAAGATACAAACTGAGATCCATTTAGAGATCCTCTGAGGGGATATAGCAGTCTGGTAGATATAACAGACTGGGAGATTTTCTGATTGGTTTCGTCCTTTTCCGGCAAATATGTATGGCTCATCGCATATCATCAAAATGAAGTCTCCTCTCTTTTTCAGATGCATGTGGTTTCAGAAACAAAAACAGGCAATGACAGGTTCAGGCGAAACTCAAACTACTTGGGGGTGAACTTAGGATGTAAGCATAATGAAAGCTTTTTCTCTATGGAATATGGTGTAAGGAGGATCATCCATCAATGCTTCGAGCTCACCCATTCTCTGGGCTGAGGTGATGGCTACCAGGAATGCAACCTTCATGATAGGAAAGTCATGGAACATGTAGCTCGTGGTTTGAAGGGAGCCTTAGTGAGCACTGAAAAAAAACCAAGGCTTATGTCCCACTGAGAAATAGGTTTCCTTGGCAGTGGAAAAGTTCTGATTAGACCCCTCCAGAAACTGGTAGTCAGTAGGTAAGCAAAAATTGAGTAACCATGTGAAGCTAGGTAGTACACACTGATTGCTGCCAGATGGACCCATCAAGAGTTGATGGAAAGACCTGCTGTTTTGAAGGAAAGAAGATAGTCCAGAATAAGCGGAATACCCACAGCTTCTGGGGATATACGTTTTTGTTACACCCTATAGAGAAACACTTCCACTTGGCTAAGTAGCATTTCTAGTGAAATTTTTTTCTGTTAGTAAGCATGCTTTGCATGGCTTCAGAGCATGAATGTTTTAGAGATGATACACTTTCAACTAAAAACTATTGGATAAAATTATAAAACTATTCACAAAATATATACATATATATTTACAGACAGAAGAATAAAGGAAAGATGAAGCTCCAGAGACTGGAGGTTCCAACCCAGGCCATTCGGTGGCAAGAAGGAACTGGAGAGCTATTTAGTTTGTGCCATCCTTTATGTCCTCACCTGGAGGCACCAGGAGAGTGAGGGCAAATGCATGGTCTAACAGACACTACTTTGAAGAATTCTCCGACTCCTGGTGCTTGGAGAGCATGCGTACCCACAGTGTAATACACATAGGGACCAGCACTCAGAGAAGAACTGAAGTTCCCAAGGAAGCCAATCCCTTTGTCAAAAATGTTACACTTAAGATTGCTTTTGATGTCCAAGCCAATTTTAATCTAATAAAAATAAGTACTTGATAAATATGCAAATAAATACGTTTCTTACTTTATGCAAATCTATGGAGAGGTAGCTCACATTAAAATCAGATCAGGAAAATGGAAGCACTGAAATTTAGGAAATAGGGTAGATAAATTAGTATAAATATTATTAAAAAATTCTTTCTTGCAGATTTAGAGACAGGCCCAGAGCACTAAACAGTTGTACAAACACACAGAAGGGTCAGACTGCAATTGTCCTACTGAAAAGGACTTGATTTTTTGTAATGTATTTTCTTTGGTCAAATAAACTCCAATTTGGCATCACAGGAAGCCTACTTCTCTTTTAAGCACCATCAATACAGCTTCCAGCTGACCTTTTCATGCCTTCGATAAGGAAGCTAAATGTTACTTGCTTTTCACATTCAATAAAAACTATTACTGTGTTCTAGTTCAATGCATATCTGTGTCATCATGGGGGAAAGTCACTTTGCACTACGTGGTAATCTTGTCTTTAAAGTTCATTTTCAAGCCTTCCAATCTCTAAATTTATCACCTTGCTTTATTCATGAGTACCACGCTACTGGGTGACAAAGTGACTTGAAGTTCATGTGAAGGTCTTCAGACATGTAGTCCCTCAGATCTATTTGTCATTGATATTAATTATTTAAAAAGTTACCAAAAGCAACCAGACAATATTTTATATTTAGCTTAATGCTAGGCAGAATATCAGCCAGCTTCCAACAGTTGTACCATTCCTCTGGGACAGATTCTCAGTTGCTGTAAATGGGTGCAGTCTCACTGCCTTCAAACGAGCTATGCTATTTTACGTCAGCTAAGAGTCTGGCCCAGATTTTGTGTCTATACTGAATTATTATCTTGTTTCACATTTGCACTGAATGCACAAATTGGTTAACAACACTTGTAACTGAATGCGGGTGTTTAAAAGTTGCACATTCTTTAGGAGAACTTGCGTTTTTTGTTAAAATTCCTCATCTTTTCTTCAGTTTTAGACTTTAGACTCTATTCATTCGATCTCAGTAAGTAGCATGTTATTAAGTTAATGAGATTTAAGAACATGATTAAGTGTACTCTTAAATAGAGACAGATTACTCACAAGTTGAAGCACTTTGTCATTGGAGTCTTAGAACAGGAATTGTCCAGCTGGCCAACCAAAGGAAGTGTGGCTGATGTCAACTAAAGTGATTTACTAAATCAAAAGGGGTTATGGGCCAACCTGAAACCATTATACTTTATAGGAGTCTTTTCATTGACTGCATTGTACATTAAATGAGGACTATAGAACAGGAGCTCTAGAAGTACTGCATTCTGACCTGGATTGTCCTAAGGGCCTTTATCCTACCTAGAAGAAATAATCCCTTGGCATTCCAAGAGGGAACCTGGACTGTGGAAAGATCTTCTTCACTTCTGTATAATTACGGGGTTGTGCAAAATCCTTTAGATCATATTAAATAATCCTGAATACAGGAAGCATTTAAACTTCAAGATCTGGATGAGCCCTGTGTGCGGGCAGATTATCCCACATCTACTCACTTTGTGGTTCTTATATCATCCTCCGAAGCATCTGAACTGACTGCAGCCAGACAAAGGATACTGCACTAGGGATCTTGGGTCTGATCTAGTATGGCAAGTCTTATGAAGCTGTAAATCTTCATTTGAACTCCAGTCTTTGGGTCGTTAGTCACTCAACTGCTTACATATCAGATGGTCTGTCACAATGTCCCTCAACATCTTGAGATTTTCTAAAATAGTTTGGTGGTAAGAGATTTTTTGACCCAGCCAGAAAGGGAAAGTATAAGAAATCTTGCAAAAAGTGAAACGTATGGATGACTATCCAAAATGAACTGAATCTCCAAACATGTTGCGGTTTCTCCATTACTACCGAGACGCTTGGTTAGTTTGTGGTATGACATTAAATCCATGCACCCAAAATTAAGTTACATGCCTCTTTTTGGGGTGAGTACAGTGAGAAAAGAAAGAAAGAAAGAAAGAAAGAAAGAAAGAAAGAAAGAAAGAAAGAAAGAAAGAAAGAAAGTATTCTATGTGCATAAGTAAGTATAATACTTTTGGTTTTGTGTTTGTTTTACAGCAAAAGAAAAAGGAGGTAAATACTTAGAAAATTTGTGACAGCAGCTCTTCTGAGAGATCACCAGGAGAGCAGAGCCAAGCTGTTAGTGAAGTCAGTCCGATTTTCCTTTTGAGATTCTCCAAAGGGGATGGTTTAGCAGGTGGCAGTGGACACAACACTGCTCACTGCAGTACCAAGAAGCAAATGGGTTTGGAATAAAAATATATAATGTTACTATCTATTTGGTATGTTTAAATGTCTTTTAATCTAGTGTAAACAACTAAAATAATGTGACAACTGTAAATCAAATGTTATTCTACTCATTTTAATTTTAACAATGTGATACATATAGCCCACATCACAACAGTATCAAAGCACCTCACAAACACTCAAGAATGTATCCTGTTTCTAGATGGGGGCTTGTTGTAATAAATGGGGCCTAGCAGGCCTATTCCAGTTGTGACCCTAACTGTGGGGAAGGGGATAGATATTTATAAGATTGTTCAATCACCTGTAGTAATGAATGGTGATAAGAAAAGATAACAGAAGTCTCACATATGATTGTTTATAACAAATAGTAAAAAATCAACAAAAGAAAGATTAAGTTATTCTAAACAAAGGGTTAACTGATATTGTCCAAGAACTGTGTTAAGACCATACCTATGTGAAGGAAAGTGTGGGACTGGAACTTAATGGACTGAACTTGTTATGTCATAAGGTATCCCTGATTGGTTAACAAAGCATAACCTGTTCTACAGATTACCCCTTTTTCGGGGTCTTTAAAAAGCAAATATTGGGAGCAGGATGAGCAAACCAACTGGGGAATTCCTGGAGGAGGGGGAAGACCATTATGCCTCTGTCGCATTCCACTACTAAGACTTCAACCTTCATCTGGGAATCCCAAAGGTTATTGCATCATCGTGAGATCTGCACCTCAGCAAACCAGCAGGGAGACCTGGTCATCACTACCAGACCAGCTGGGGACATATGAGGTCCTGCTTGGCCCCCATTACCTTGTGTGTTCCTTTCTGCCTCACTATTTTGTCAATTTCCTCTCTCTTTCTCCGATCTGCTCCTGAGCACAACTGTATCACATGGCACCAGCTCAATGAGATAAGGCAGCCCATCCAACTCTGCCCAGCCCAAGAGAAACCGGTAAAGGAATGTAACCAAACCAACAGATGACATCCCAGCATACAGACGAGGTGATGAGTCATAGCCTCTAGCACTGCTAACATAGCTGACCCAAAGCATTCATCTGTGACTGACCTGATCCTCCCCTTTTAGTGTCCTGTCTCTTTTCCCCCTCATCTATCTGTCTGTTAAAATCAGGGAAAATGACCATCTCAGAACTCGGCAACAAAACTAACCCTTTCCTCCTCATCATGGAGGGCTGTCCTATATTTATTTATTTGGTCTATGCAATCCGGTCAAGCCAAGCCACATCATTCTTATCACCAATATTCAAGGCATAAAGATCTCCAGGAAGTTGAGCCATGTTGCAATTCTCCACAATGTATGTCATGGTTTGTGGCTGCCCAGATTGACATAGTGGACTGTCTCTAAAACTACACCAAAATGCCACTGCAAAACAAATTCCATGTCTGGTATAAAACCAGTTCAGAAGGCTCCATTGCCTTTGCAGTAAATCAAACCCAGTTAATGTTCAGCAAGGTCCAAGACAAGATAATTATCTGTCACTTTCTCTGCAGACCATGAAGCTTACCATAGGTCCCCTACCACAAATCCCTCACCCTGTAAATTTATCCACAGTGGGTGTTGTGAGGGCAGATAACCACGTGGTGGATTAAATAAGTCTTTAATTAATGGTAGATGTGGTATAACAAGCAATTTTGTCACAAACACTGGGCAGAGCAATATTGCAAAGAACTGGTAACCATGGTAGAGGAGTAGATTTAACTGTGCTTGAAAAAATGCGCATGGCAGAATTAAGTTGTATGTCGATCATCTTTGTGTGAGGTGAGCGACCCCATACTGGAGCACAAACTCTACCACTGAATAGCAGAGTGGCAAGGCTAAAATGCGTAACATTTGGACTACCCAACTAAATAAGGAACTCTAACTGATAGACTCCAATAAAGGGACTTTGATCAATTTTGTTTGTTTGTTTTGCATAATCATTAGATTTTAACTTTAAACTGCATTGTAACTGGTTTTAAATCCCCATCCTAGTATTTTAGTTAATATTTTTTTTAAGCTTGGCATAAGCATCTTAGTGTGTCTGCCATAAAACTAACAAACCCAAGTCTCTATATACCAAACTTTGAACATTATTTAACACTGCTTAGTTTTGGACAGTGACACGGTCTGTTGACACCTTTCACTCTTTGAGCCTCTTCATTCCGGCTAAATTAATACAACAGGTCATTTCAGCATTGCCCATCAGCCCCTTTTCCACCCTGTCACTCAGCATCTCTGTGAGTTCCAGTCCATTGCTGTTGATGACTTCACCTTGAATGATCCCTTGAAATATGGTTAATTACTTATGTATTTAGCTGTGACACTCTGACTACATTTCACAGACCTGACAAAGAGCTCTGTGTAAGCTCAAAAGTTTGTCTCTCACCAACAGAATTTGGTCCAATAAAAGATATTACCTCACAGTGTGGTCTGTCTGTCTCTACCATGTCAGCTAGCTAAGCACACAGTTCTAAACAACAGTACACCGACTTAACAGGGCTAAAATCAAGTTGGTAAAAATACAAAACAAAACACCCATCCTCAAACAAACCCCACAGAATTCCACTCATTAACAACACTTCCAGTTTCAGTTGATTAGAATAGTATCAGGCACGATCCACTGAAGTCAAAAGCAATCTTTTAAATGATTTCAATGGGCCTTCATTCAAATCCTTGCTGAACATCACTGATGATGGGTTATACAAACCCCACGTTGGACAGGAAAACGTTGTTCTGATGGTAGCTCACTACTCAGCCCTGCCTGGCTATACCTTCGATAGGTGTCACACTTGGAGAGAAGAGTTAAAAGGGGAGAACACAGTTCAGATGCAGGCTTATTGGGAAAGAGTGCAGATCTCCTGGTCTCAATCTGTGGGAGAGGCCTGGCTAGGGCCAGGAACTGCTCAAGGGACTGTTGTCAGTCAGATCCTCCCTGAGGGAAGGTAGGCCTGTTGGAGAATTCTTTTGATTTGGTACTGGGGACTCACCTGCAGTTGTGGAGGTACGTGTTGCCCTGCTTGAAGTCCAATAAAAACCCCTTGTTTCTTCGTACCTGACTGACAACTTGTTAGTGGTTCGTCGTGATGCCAGGTGCAAACCGGGTCATACCACTAATGAAACATGACCTCAGATACCAGTCATATTGTCAATAATGTCATATTTTCAGAAAAAAGTAACATTTTATTTTATCTTTCAAGAAGGTTGTGTGATTGTTATGTAGTGGTGGGTTTGGGTTTTTTTCATTTTTTTTTAGAGCTACTTTTTCCAGCCCACATGCCATCTATTACAAAACAGATGTGTTGTAACAGGCTCTGTCCATGGGATTAATTTACATTATGGAATCTGAAGTGATGCAGCTGACAACCTAACATGAGTTGTCTCAATGCAAGACTCATCCAGATCATTGAAAAGGGCAATTTGAAATTGAAATGAGAATGGCATAGCTCTGGATGGAATTTTCATGGTGTAATTGCTATAACACATATCAAACTTGCATGTTTGGGATATCTTCACTTCTTTTTTTTTCCCCTCTACCTCAACTCGCTCAGTCCACACTTTGCCCCTTCCTTTCCTTTCTCATGTTATTTTCTTCTTCACATCTAAGTACTGCTTTGAATTGATGCAACACAAGTGTAACATTCTTCCCTTCCCCTTTAAACAATCTGCTTTCAATAAAAAAAAATGTTGTGATAAAGTACTGTACAAAGGTGTCTATTTTCTATTGTGGACTATTGCTCTTGCAGTAATATTGGGCCAACTTTTCAAGGATGGTTCAGGTAAGCCTTCATCACCATGTGTTTAATGGGGAAGGGGTGCTGAGTTAATAGGTTTAACTCTATTACTCTCTACTTTGTCCTGTGTCTTGGCTTGACTTTTTGCTAATGCACAGGTCAGAGTTCTGTCTTTTCAGAAAGCCCTACACAGAGGTAAATCTCAGGGATATTATTTGTAAATGTTCATGTTCTCCAGGCAGTTTCAAAGAGAGGGCACTATACAATGTTTCACTAAAGAAACATTTAATACACAAATATTATAAATAGTATTTGGAATACTTATGAATAACTGAAAATTTTACAATATTTGGTCTTATACAAACTTTCATATATTGTTGCAGTTACACATTTAAATGCATGTTTTCTATATAATATTTACGTTCTATACTTCAGTAAACACTTTCCCCTGTGATCTACTTTCAGAGATTATTTCTCTATAGCATGGTCAAAATATGTAGTGTGTGTCACCCGGAGGCTTCAGAGCATGAGAATAACGGCAACATTTCTTTCTTTTCCAAACACTTCAGAGCTGTTTCAGAAGTTTGGGATCATAAGAACATAAGAATGGCCATCCTGAGTCAGACCAATGGTCCATTTAGCCACGTATCCTGTCTCTCAACAGTGGCCAGTGCTTCAAAGGGAATGAACAGAACAGGGCAATCATCATGTGATCCATCCCCGGTCATCCACTCCCGGCTTCTATAATAACAGATCCTTACTGCTAGCAGCATTCTAACCCTGGCGTTGATTTATGAGTGGTCTCCTCAGGTGCTGGTGAAACACAAGTGTGTGGTCTGTATTCAAGGTGGTACAGGGATTGGGAACTAATTCTCATAGCAGACCCATCTCTCGGTTTACACTGATAAACCACTGAGTCCACAGGGCTATCTTTAACTCCTCTATTTATAACCTATAACTCCGTTCCTCCCTCATGCTCTTTGACTGGGTCAGTTTTCAAATGTTGACTATGCGGGGGAATTGCAAGATTGCTTTCCCTAAATGAAAACACAGCTTCAGAAACAGCTACCGAGCACATTCCAGCTGAGGTAACCTGCTTTGAATGCTGCTCATATGCAGAAAGACACAGTATTCAATTAAAATCCATATCTCCACCCCACAACTTCTCTTTCATTCTTTGGGCCAAATGTATATATGCTGCAGTGTAAATGTGAACCCATGGAATTCATTGCCTGGGTATGCTGTGAAGGCCAAAAGTGTAACTGGTTTAAAAAAATAATTAGATAAGTTCATGGAGGATGGATCTATCAATGGCTATTAGCTAAGATGGTCCGGGACGCAACCCCATGGTTTGAGTGTCCCTAAACTTCTGACTGCCAGAAGCTGTGACGGGCCGAGAAGGGATGGATCACTCAATAACTGCCCTATCCTGTTCATTCCCTCCAAAGTATCTGGCATTAGCCACCATCGAAAGATGGATACTGAGCTAGATGGACCATTGGTCTGACCCAGTATAGCCATTCCTATGTTCATTGTTCTTAAAGCATGCAAGTTACATGTGCAAGCACTTATACGTTTATTTTGGAAACTCATTCCTGCATGCACAGATGATTATTCATACAAATGTATGTGCATTTGTAAGCAAAAAGTTGTGCACATGCCAGGTGGACACGTTTTGCATATTTAGCCCATACATTTCCTCAGAAGAAAAATATGCTAAGATTTTCTTCCTCATCAGGAATCTTGTGGGCATCTTCAGGGAACTGATGAAAAGCGAAGTAAAACCATGTGAACATCTGGTTGTGAACATCATAAAGAGTTTATTGCAAGTCTTAATGCAGCTGGAGTTTATTCACTTGGGTGCAATATCCTCAACTGGGAGAATAACATTTTAATGTGAAGTTAATATTGCATATCAGCATTAACACTTTGTTGACTGACATCCTTGTTCTACAGAAGATTATTAATAAATAATGTTTTCTGAGGCCCTTTTTAGAGCTATGTAATTCTGTTAACTTTAGTAGAATCATTCCAAATTTACGATAGTGTAAAAGAGGAGAATCAGCTCCTTTATCTATAAGGAGTTCCCTTACCTGAAGGCCTTTGAGTGCTTAAAAGCAACAGCAGTTATCAAAATTAAATCAAAACCAAAGGGAGGAGGGTCAAATTAATGAATTCCGAAGCATGTCCAGAAATAAATACTCCCATTTGTGTCATCCTCAAACAAAAAGCACAATAAATAAAATAGCATCCCTAAGACAGAAAAAAGACTATGTGTCAGCTGCAAAGGAGTGTTACACTTTTGAACGTATCAAGTTAGTATTCTATAGTACTTTATATATTCAAAGCACAGCTCCCATTGGCTTCAATTGCAGTTGTAATCATTCAGCACTTCTGCAAATGAAACCCCAGGCTCTCTTGTTGAACACCCAGAAAATGGGGAACACCCGATTTGTGATCACCTAAGAAACGTTTGGTTTAAGTGACTTGGCCAGCATCACATAAGAACTCTTCGGAAGATGCAGAGACAGCCTTAACTATGAGACCCTCTTTTCTCTTTCTGCAGTTCCCTGCCACTTTCTTTACACACCTTCCAACTTCTTCAAAAAATGAGTTAGGGGCCTACAGATAACAGCCTCCTTCACTGCGCAATTCACTGAGTGCAGTCCATCCTGTGCACTGAATGAGGCAGGGGCCCTGTGGAAAACACAGTATGTGATTTGTAACAAAGACTGCTTCATAATACATACACACAAGGTGTCAAGTTAAAGTTGCACAGGCAACCTAACTTCTGAGTACTTCACTTTGCACTCTTAATAATATTCTCTTAGTACAGTTTTTTTGCCTAATTTTAAAAAAGCAAACTGAAAAATAAAACAAAAACCCATCATGTGGAATCATATTGACACCCTGTGGGTCTTCAGCAAAGTTGGAACCTTTAGATCCACAGCACAGATCTCTGCCACTTGATCTAACAGAGGAACTGATAACAGTAGTAGGTTGTCATCCCCTATGTAGATAAGCACTAAAAAGGGATGAGCCATATACTTTTCCAGTGACTCTCATAGATATTTGCTGACAGATATTTGCTGACAGGTTCTAGAGGGGAATGTACTCTAGGTCCCTATTTACCATAAGCGTGATCCCTTCTGCCTCTCGCCTCAGCATCTACCAGTCCTGTCTCTTTTCAGTCTCTTTCCCTGCTCATGCCAGACTTTTCATCCCAGTCCCAGTCTCCCATTCCAGGCACTCTGTCCAAGTCCCATGCTCTGTGTCCACCCTATACCGTTTCCCAGCTCCCAGCCCCAGTCTCCTTGTCCCAATATACTGCACCCCCCGTCTCCTTTGGTTCAGCACTTGTTTCTTCTGCATTTGAGTCAGATTGATTCCTCCACCATGCCGCCAGGGGATCATTATGAACACAGGAAAGATGGTCTTGCTCTTGTCATTTCTGTTGTGTGGCACCACAGCAACCTTTAGCAGCTGGGTGCAGCAACTTCAGGTAAAGTCCTGCTTAGCTCCTGCATCCCTGGGATGGAGAATACCCAAGAAAGAGGGAAATTTTAAAGAATTTATCTGACAAATTCTAACAGGTCTCTTGAGCCTGTGTGAGTTGAGATTTCTCAAAGACTTATCCGTCGACCAATTTCCCACCCCCCTAGGAACAGCAAATGGCATATCCCTAACACAAATACAACCTTCCTGCTAAATTTCAAGACTCTTTTCTGAATCTTGGATGTACTAGAGGATCTCAATGTCGACATCTGTCACCACAAAATGACTAAACAATTTTTTCTGAAACTTTAAACTAAAACAACAAAAAATCCCCACAAAAACCAAAATGAAACGAAACAGCCTGGAACAAACACCTAGCACGGAAAATTTCAGCTTCAAATGGCTAAAGTTTGACAAAATAAATAGAAATTGAAAACACGTGACTATGATGGGAAGTGCTGGACAACTTTAACTAGAGGTATTGCAACCAGCTTCAGCAATGATTCCTGTCTGCTAAAGTTATAAGAACATAAGAATGGCCGTACTGGGTCAGACCAAAGGTCCATCTAGCTCAGTATCCTGTCTACTGACAGTGGCCAATGCCAGGTGCCCCAGAGAGAGTGAACCTAACAAGTAACGATCAAGTGATCTCTCTCCTGCCATCCATCTCCACCCTCTGACAAACAGGGTCTAGGGACACCATTCTTTACCCATCCTGGCTAATAGCCTTTAATGGACTTAACTTCCATGAATTTAACCGGTTCTCTTTTATCTGAATTATACAGCTTGATCTGCCATTTCCTCACGCTAACTAGAAACTTAGAGGACATTTTCTAAAATGACATATTTATTAACTTTCAAGGCCCACATCATTGTAGTTTTCCTCAATACTCAGATTTTGAATCTTGCTAGAATATTAGAATAAAACCTTGTGTGTGCAGTCAATTTATGGGGTGTCTTGGGCCAAAATATATCTTATGGACCTATGCGCTTTTCACATTGTTAGCTTTGTCTTCTATCATTGTGAGTAGATATGTTATAAATCTCTATTTTTCAATTAGTAAAGTTAATGAAGCCATTTAAAAGATCCATAAAGGGGTCTTTTAGTAGTGTTAGAATAATGGTCTTCAAGCCCTTTTCTCCATATAAATCACCAAACCTTACCATATGTTTTACTGTGAGGACTGCAGAGCTTACTTTAGTCCAATACTATTGCAAGTTTAAACTTGACTGAAGACTTACTCATAAATGTTACACTATGTAAGTTTCAAATAAAACTGAGCCAAAAATATTTTAACATTTTATTTCCATGACTCTGCCTATCCTAAACACAAACTATTAAAAAGTTCTGGGATCCAGCAGTAAGAGTTGTCAGACAGTTGGTACAAAAGAAATTGTATTTGTCCGAAGTTTTCAGGGGACTTTCAAGTCAAAGTATCAGGACCTAGTAAACAGAAATATGAAGGATATCTATTGAAAAGTGCTTTGAGATCCATGGGGTAAGAAACAGTTGCATGTTAATTATATTTATTGCTCTTCATTTATGAATTTATTCATTCATTCATAGCCTGCTGGCCAGTTCTCCAGATTATATGAGGAAATCTGGCAGACAGCTTTCTGGGGAAGAGCAGAGAGATTTATTAATTTCTCTCCTTGAACTTCTACACACCAATCCTTTGCTTTTGGCATTTTGCAATAATTCATATGCACAATACAAAGAATAAAAGCCACAGAATATATAGTGACTAGCTCATAAAATATTACAATAATTTTTGCCCAACAAGAATTAAAATAACCCTAATAATCCTCAGATATGAGCACTTATACAAATCCACCCACTCTTCATACACACAAAAGAAAAGGTGATCCCAGCTCTGGAGGACCAACAGGTAATGCAAGTTCCAGAGAGAAGGCCTCTAATGGCAAATGATTTACCAACAATCCTGTCCCTTTTAAACCACGTGTGTGAGTGCAAGGGGTACCAGCTCAAGTGACTGGTCACAACTCTAGCAGCTTTGCATGGAAAAGATAATTGTCTCTTAAGCCATTTACCTCTTCACTGTTTAAAAGTAACATCTTAACCTTTCATGTACATTGTGCACATGTACTGCAGCACAATTGTAATGTGCTTCTTGCATTATGTATACACAGGTTTGTATCTGAAAGGAAAGGTCATACAGAAAAAGTGCTCATGGCCACAGATATATACAGGAGCAGTCAATGTTGTAAACAAGACACTTAAACTGAAACTCTGTATGGCCACACACTCTCTGTTCTGATGCCAGCATAGCAATAGCTTCCTTAATTACAGCTGACATTCACCAACCCCATCCCCACAAAAAGAAGTCAGAGACAATCTTAACCAACAGAGCCAACCAGTCACTAGCCTTCATCATCCAACAAGGCCATGGCTACTGCCCTGACCCCTATCCACACTCCTGCCCACTGGCAGCCCCCTCGGGGCTCTCACCCCCATCCAACCGCCCTGTGCTCCTCATCCCCTGACCACCCCTTCCCGGGACCCCTGCCCCTATCTGCCCCCGGGATCCCACCCCCTTATCCAACCCCCACTGCTCCCTGTCCCCTGACTGCCCTCCTGACACCAATCCACACCCCCACCCCCAGACAGGCCTCCCGGGACTCCCACTCCCAACCCTCCCTGTTCCCCATCTCCTGACTGCCCTCTCAGAACCTCTGCCCCATCCAACCACCCCCTCCTCTCTGACTGCCCCTCAGGACCCCTGCTCCCCGCCCCCTTATCAGTAGCAGGAGCTCGCAGCCGCAACACCCAACCAGAGCCAGCCGCACTCCTCAGGCTGCCCAGCGGGAGCGGCAGGCCAGAGTATGGCCCACACGGCGGCGTGGCTGCAGGGGAGGGGGGACAGTGGAGGAAGGCCAGGGGACTAGGCTCTCTGGCCAGGAGCTCAGGGGCCGGGCAAGACTGTCCCACAGGCCAGATGTGGCCCACAGGCCGTAGTTTGCCCAGGTCTGTTCTACAACGATACTGATTACTAATGTGATACGGCTTTCATTTGAGACCTCACGTGACGTTCTGTAGTGAACCAGAATGTACATACCAGAACCAGGAGATAGCTGTACCCCTCTGCATTTCCTTGTCGTCAGCTGTCTTTAAGAGGTTCTTGGGTCACAGTAACTGTTTGTTATTTAAATGATAACGATTTACTATTGACACCCTACTTGTAAGCATCATGTCAGAATGATTTTTATGGAAGGATTTGAAGTAAGGAAGGTGTTTTGGTAGCTTTGTAATAAAGACATCTGATATGAGGCTGTATCTCATTGTAAGCAGAGAATAGAGATCAAATTCTGCTCTCAGTTACCCGAGGGTAAATCTGTATTTGCTTCATCAATTTCAATGGAGTTACTCCACTTTTGCATATGTGCACGAGAGAATAGAACTAAGCCCTCTGATATTCTATTTCAGCAGGCCTTCGGCTTCTTTTATGAAACCAGCCCATCACTACTAGCAGTTTATCTGACAACTTAATCTTATTTTGTTATCATCAAAGCTCACTAATTCCTTCCACTAACACTGTCTGTTTTGATACTTGATGAAAATATGCAGCTGGTGAAATCTGCTCTGCATTGTCTTGGTTTGCAAGCATTCAACAGAATCAGTGAACAATAGCAGTCTCCTGAGTGAGTGGGCACTGTACAGCTTAAACACATGACTTTGAATTATTTTGTCAAAAGTCTCTCTGACAAAGTCAGCCACAGTATGACTTCCAGACTATTCTGAAATATTTAATCATTTTCACATTCTGTTATACAGAGATACAGATATGGGCATCTATCGATGGTCTTCCACAAACACTAAGAGGCAATTCCTTTCTTGAAACAAATGCAATGAAGGGTCATTTGGGCCAAAATATTGGAATGGCTCTCATTCATCTGGCATTCTGATTGCATGTTTATACAATTTCCTTTTAATCTCTCCAGCACAGAGTGAGTCTTGCAAAAATAAGTGAAATCCACATAGGCAAAACAGTAGAAGGATAGCAACGGAGAGATACTGGTGTAAATGCAGTGTAACAGAATTGAAAATCAGGTCCATAAATGTGAAAAAAAATGTAGTTAACTTTGCACTCGTCCCTTCCTTATCAGAAACTCAAATCTTCCAAGGTGCTAAGCACTATTGAGTATTCTCAACTCCCTCTGACTTAGCATCTTGCCTAGCCTACCCCCTGACCTCTCCCCAGCCATGGCTACTCCTAACAGTCCTTATCTTATAGTCATATAAAATCCAGATTTTCACATACCAGTTGCTGCCATTTTTTAAATAGCAGATAAAGGTATTCTTCTTTCTCACTCTCTCTCCTTTCTCCTCCATTTCCACCCTCATCCCACAATTGTGGATCAGGTAAAAGTAGAGTTTCAGTCAGACGTCTATTAATAAAATATTCAGCCTTGTACCACCAGTTATTTTAAGGTCCAATCCCGAGAACCATCAGAGTTAAAAATAGGCTCTTTATCCCATTGAAAAGCTGGAAATTCCAGTTTTTCAGAGATATCAAGTATAATGCAATATTTATTTCTGTATCTGGCAGATCATGAAATATTGCACCTTAAAATAGTAGTGACACTTTGATTTATATGAAAAGGGACTGATCCTTCCCTGAGTGATGCCATTTTTTACACTGATGTAGCTCCACTGACTTCAGTGGAGTTACTCCTAATTTACACTAATAGGAATAAGCAGGGAATCAGGCCCAGGCTATTTTAAATATTTGTATAGGTTTTAGAAATGCAGTACTGCTCATTTTTCTTTCCTACCACCAGAAGAGCTGGACTCCTGGCATCAAGGTAACCCAGATTTTACAGATATAAGAACACAACATTTAAGATAAGAATTACAGTATCAATACATTTTTTAAAGACTCAATAATTTTTTTCTAAAATAGCTTTTCAATAAAATGTGAAACTTAGAAAATATATAAAAAAGGTGGGATATAAAGGTTTTTATTGGCACAAGTTTGGAATGGCCTGCATAATTCACTTACTCATTCCAAATGTGTTCCAATACAATCTTTTTATCATCACATAACATTGTGTTTTCTGTAGAGAGAGGCAGACCAGTGAAAGCATTTGACATGGATGTTCTTCTTGATGAGGGATTATAAATACTATGTAACATACTCTTGCATTATGTTTTATCATTGCAATTATTAATAGTTGTGAGAAACACATTTTTTTATTTATGTCAAATCAAGACAATTTTTACTACTTGAACAAATCACAAGTCACTTTTTGAGTTAGTCCAAGATATTAAACACTTGGATAAACATGCTCGACTGGAAACTAGAACTGAAGCACCCGGGACCACGGGTGGGATATCTGACCGGGACTCATGAGACTTGAATTTTATTCCTTGCTCTCCCACCATCAGGCACTTCTTTCATATGCCTCACATGTGACAATTGTCATAGACTAGGATGTGGACGGTCAGCCCTAGCAATCAGAACAGTGGTGGTCAGAGCTG
This sequence comes from Gopherus evgoodei, assembly GCF_007399415.2. Taxonomy (NCBI): domain Eukaryota; kingdom Metazoa; phylum Chordata; order Testudines; family Testudinidae; genus Gopherus; species Gopherus evgoodei. Next base: position 14,108,490 of record NC_044322.1, read on the forward strand.
GAGTAAGAGCTGGGAGCCAAGGTGAGGGTCAGAGCTGCAGATAGTAGTCAGGGGCTGAGCATAGAGGCACATATCTGGAACAAAGCAAGAAGGCTGGCACAGGGCAGAGAGGTAGGAACCAGGCAAGCCTCAGGCGGCAGGGTCTGATGTAGCAGCCAGCCAGGGATTCACCTAATAGCTCAGACAACTTCCTGTGCCGCCTTCTGGCTTACAAAGTGAGTCTGAGCCAATAGGAGATGTTGGATAGTTCCTCCAACTGGGAGCTTCATGGACAGAGCCTATGGTGGGCAAGGGTCCACCAGCTCATGTTAGGGTACCAGCAAGCTGCCAGGATGTAGCTACTCAGGACTTGTGGACTCATGTTCAAGACCCACGGTCCCTCACAAATATCTTGACTGGTCAGCTACTGAGCTGCTGCATTGACAGTAGGAAGCTGTTACAGCCCATCCTCCAATTTTCTAACTGCATACTCTTGCAACACATGTTTGACCATTGACATGTACTCCCTTCCTACAGTGTCCTGCATGAGTAGCATAAAGCAAAATGAAAGTAGACAAAATGCAGAACACAGGGTCGTGGTCTAAGTGAATCAGGCGCTACAGAGCCACATATAATCATGCTGATGTCTGAGATTATACTCACAAAAATTATGCAACTATCCTTGAAATGTTTTGACTGAAATATCTGAGTTTTTAACTGACAGCAAATGGATTCTCTGTCTTCAATATTGTGAAGATTCTTTACTTCTTCTCATAACATAAGAACTAGGGATCAACAAATGAAATTAATAGGCAGCAGGTTGAAAACAAACAAAAGAAAGTATTTTTTCACACAATGCAGAGTTAACCTGTGGAACTCCTTGCCAGAGGATGTTGTGAAGGCCAAGACCATAACAACGTTCGAAAAGAACTAGATAAGTTCATGGAGGATAGGTCTATCAATGGCTATTAGCCAGGATGGGCAGGGATGGTGTCCCTAGACTCTGTTTACCAGAAGCTGGGACTGGGCGACAGGGGATGGATCACTTGATGATTATCTGTTCTGTTCGTTCCCTCTGGAGCACTTGGCATTGGCCACTGTCAGAAGATAGGATACTGGGCTAGATGGACCTTTGGTCTGACCCAGTATGGCCGTTCTTATGTTAGGTCTTTCTTAGTGCATGAGTTATTGTGTTACACTAGATAAGATCATCTGACCTTTGCATTATGTTATTGCACAATACTGTACAATTTTGAAAATTGGATATACACACGTATGTGTGTGGAGAGAGAGTGCCTGTCAACCAAGCACCTCAATACACTAAACAAAAATGATATGACAATTATTACAATAAATAAGATTGTGACTTGCCCTAACTCACATCACTGGGGTGCATGTATTGGGTTGGAGGTTGGTTATCAGACTCTGCCTCCCATATCTCCTCCACACATCCAGCTGAGCTAGTGCGGAGGCAGTAACCTATTATCCATAAACAGGAGCAGAAGATTGCTACTCCTCTTGAACAAGGAGGAGGAACCAAGACAGGAATTGGGGTCTCATCATCTCTGAAAATATACTGTACTCCTAAATATGTTTATGTGCAGTGGAGCGAGCACACAGTGAGCAGGACAAATAGACACTATATATATATGATTCTAAATTACTGTTACAAATGCATTATTGCTGAAAGATTGTATGCACTTACAGATATTGTAGTTGGCTATGCATTCAACAGTACAGAACAAATAAAGAAACAAACCAACCCTATCTTTGATCAGAAAGTACAACAATTCAAGTGACAAATGTATTATGTCACTGTGAGTAAACTGAGACTAACAATATTTTCAAGCTCTCTCTGTGTTACTTGACAAAGCCACTAGAGTCATATTCCAGGGGAGAACACATCTGGTTTCCAGCTTAATCTTTAAATTAATAAATCAACTGTCACTTAATTGTGACTGCTACCTGAATGACAGCTCCAATTAATTTTGCATCAGTTCCCAGTGCAGAGGTGAGGTCAAGGTATCTTTGGCTGCGTTCCTAAATTTAAACATCAGACAGTATCATCCTTCTGGTTAAAAGTAATCAATATTAGCAATTTATCATAATTTGCTCTGCGGCACACACTTGTGCTGTTTAATCAAGCATCCTGCCTGGTTTGTTTGTCCACAGTTGCGTGAAAGACATCAGCTGAGCATGCCCAATAACATTACTATAGTGCCTATTGTGACATGATTCATACTTATATTGAGTAGCCACGTGACTTCAGCAGACTGGAAGAGAATAGAAATAAGACTGTGTTCTAAAGATATAGCTGGTAAATTAATCACCCCTACAAAAGAGTTTGACTAGAGACTTTCTTATCTTTAATGTAGATCAATCTTAAATAAGATTTAGTGGTAAAATACCTGACGCTGCCAAAAGCTGCCTACAATGATTTTTTCTAAACAAAATATGAATAGGATATTCACAACCAGTAGAAATTAGCTTCAGCCACATAATCCCCAAACAAGAGGGGCTTTATCTGGGTGAAGGTTGAAGGAGTGGGGTAGTAAAATGGAATCTGCCTCCCAATTAAGGTCCAAGGAACAGGGCTGCAATGTAACCCCTCTACGCTGTGTGGGACCACTGTGTTCAGTGTATAAGAAAATCAATTAAAGAACACTGTTCAAAGTAGGGACGGTCTCTTTGTTGTATGCTGATTTGTAAATGCATCCCTGCCCAGCCTGTTCCACTGGTGCCCCATACCCTGCACAACCCTATTGCAGTTACAAGTTGTGCAGAGGGCTCAGAAGGGTGAATCTCACCCATTACGAGAACCCTAAATTAAAAGGCAGGTTAAAACTCAATAGATACCATACAGATTTATGGACCCCTCTGAGAAGGCACTTTTTCCATGCTGCTCACTGTTCTATTGCTTTACAAGAGATAATGTTTTTCTTTGGCATGGTGCCATCGATGTATTGAGTCTGAATGCCATCCGACACTAACCTATAACAGTAAAGCATGTGCTAATCTTTTTTTTAATCTTCTAAAGCTAATTTGCACAAACTACTAAAGTGACTGGTTAGGATAGATGGGTTGGAAATATCAGTGAGTGCTCATGAGAAAACATAGTAACAGTAGGCTACAAGAAATGCAACAGACTAGTTCAGAGTGAAGCAAAAGTTGACTTTAATCAGGCCATGAGTTTCTTTTTTTTTCTGAACAAAGTGCTGCAGCTGCACCAAAACACACAAAGAAAGAAACATACCTGCACCCAGTAACTGAGAGGCAGAGCAGAAGCCATGGTCTTGTTAAGGCAAGTTCAGTTCCTGCTTCTGCTACAAACTTCCCAAAAGACCTTGAGGAAATCACTCAACCTCTGGGTCCACAATGAAATTTTAACCAAGATTCCCCCCAGTGCTTCTGCAGGGACAACTACACTAGTGGAAGCCATAACCATACATGGCTCTACCAGCTAACACAGACAAGACTGCATTTTCTGGTGTTTTTAACCACTTTGTCAGTGAAACCTCCAGGGGAGGATGCCTTGAAGTGACATATATCCCAAGTTACAGTCAAGCATATTCTTTTTGAGTGTGGGTTCGGGGACACAGAGAAGTTCTGGAGAGACACAGAGAAGCAGTTTGTTCAAAGAAGCCAGTGCTGATGGCTGAAGGTTTTCAGATTGCTTTTTCAGAGGAACACCACATGTGTTGCTAAGAATGTTGCTGAAGAATGTTGTTACTGCTGCCGGGTTGTTGTGGCTGCTTCAGTGCTTCTGTGTTTGGAGCTCTGGTGTTATCAGCAGTAGTGGAGAGTGCAGCCTACTAATTCAGCAGACTTTGGTATTACTCATAAAGAAAGACCGTGGGCTCGGTTCAGCGGCGAAGGTGCTCGGCCAGGTTTATTGTCGATGAAGCACAGTCCTAGCACCCTGGCTCAGCGGTTACAGGTACACTAACACGTGTATGCCTGTGACAACTGTACCAGCTCAGTGAGCAACAAAAGGCTCTGCTGACCCCTAGGCTGGACAAAGGTGCCTCTCCTATGACTTCTCCTGTTATACATTGATTTAAACAAATTACGTATTACACTCCTGTCATCATTAGTTACTAACCTTACACCTTTTATCTGCTGGTTCGAACAAAACATCCCTATTCATTATTCTTACTTGGGGTCAGTGTGTTCCTGTATCTTCTCTAGCAATGTGTTTACATGAATGCACAGTGCCTAGTACCACTGTGTTTTAGCAACGCTAGCCGTACCTTTGCCAAGTTCATGTGATGGACAGTGAACTTATATGCAAACATGCTTTATGAAGAGCCTGACTTTTGCTCATAGCATGGCCTGGCTTTGCTGACTGTGGTTCAGACCTCAGGTCTTGCACCATGCCTAGTGCTCCAGGCTCGCTCTCTCTCTCTCTCTCCTACAACCTGTAATCTGCCTTTTCAGTTCTATACGTCTTTGCTCAAGGCAGTAGCAGGAACTATGTGCATGTTGTATATAAAATAAAGTAGTACAGCATATCCTTGACCTGAGTCCCACACATCTCTCTCCAAAGAGGGAAACAGTCCATTCCAGAAGTCAAATCTCTTCTTTTCTGTACAGAATTGAACACATATAAGAATTTTTTTCTTGGAAGTCACTACCAGATTTACTATACAGTGCTTGCTCCAAAGCCCATTGAGAGTACTTTCACTTCAATGGGCTTTTGGATTTGACTTCAGTTGTTACCTGGGGTTTCTCAGAACCCAAAACAATAGTAACTTAACTGCTTCTCTCCAAGTGGTGTCAGGAATAAATCAGCTTACCTGTCTGATAAATGATTGATACAAACAAGCATTTTCTTGTCTAAAACTACCATTTATTAGATTTTAAGCATGCACGCACACACACACAAGGTTTAGGACATCCCAGACATAGCTACCCACAGTCTGAGATGGTTTTGAGTGATCACCAGCTGGGCTTCCAAGGGCCCTCTTTCCATCTAGCTGATGGGGAATTTAGATGTGTGCTCCTTGCCCGAAGAAAGCTTCCTCCAAAGCATATTCTTTCACCTCATCTTTTATAGCTAACCTCAAAAAAAGCAAATGACCTATACTGACTCCTACTGGGTCACCAGTTCTACTTTCAACAAACTATTCATTATCTCAAAACATTTCTAGTATTTCTAGTCATAACAACAATATGTCAGGAGCACCTGAAACCAAGGTCACTATTCACTCACTCTCCCATTCTGATTAACAAACTATAAGTATGCACCTGTCTCACCTTAACTTACAAAGGCTTAAGATTTTTCTAGCTATGTGATCTTTGGTTTTCAGCAGGCAGTGATTGGACATACAAAATGCTGACTGCAGTACTGTCAAGTTCCGGGGTGCACACAGGAATGTCAAATTCTGGGGTAACACTACGGGCTTTAGATCTGATCCATAATGAATGAAGAAATGGCATAGACTTTATAATAATAGGATAGGAACTGTCAAAATATGACTATCTGGAATCTGTTTGTAAGAGAATGAATACACTTCCCTCTTCATCTACATTTCACATTTTTGTAATCAGAACCATCCCTGATCTCTTTCACTGAGAATAAAACAAATCTAAAAAGCAATTTTTATAAAAAAAATTAAAAACAATCCTCACTGCACCCAAGAGAAAAGAGAGGTTAATCAAATTTTCATTTTAACTATCTGCTTCTGATTCTCAGTTTGAACACTAAATCACAAGATTCACAAGGCGACGCGGTATCTGATTATTAACAATCAACAGAACACAAAATAAAAAGGATTTCTGTACCAGAGCTCTCTATTGCATCTCTATCTAAGCCATTAACTGCTGTACATGACTGTATTATTAACACTTGATATTTCTCTCAATATTGCTACAGCATCAGGACATCAAGGTAGCTAGGAACTTTTACGCTTTGGAGGTGAAAATGATATTTAAGATGTGCAGTGTGGAAAGCAGAAAGAAGTGAATTCAGAGACCATGTTAACTGGCAAATGAATATAGCTAAGGCACAGACAAGAAACATGTGCAGAGGCACACAGGGGAAAGTGTCCAGCAGAGCCAGAAATGATCCTGTTTCTCGTGGTGCCAAGCTAGTCTCTTAAATACACAGGCTGGTATCCTAAGGGAGTTAGATGCTCAGATCCTATTAAAATCCAACTCCCTTTGAAAGCCCCACTCCAGATCAACCTTCCTTAGGGTGAAATTCATTGTTGTGCAAACGTTCTGCACAAAAGCTCTAAACAAAAGCTGACCCCTGCTTAAGCCATTGACATGTGTTAAGTGTGTTATCTGCAAAGGAATATGTTCCTTCTGTACTGTAGAGAATTTCACCCCTTAATGAGTTTAGATGTTTGTTTGCTGACTTCTCCCTACTTCCTGCTTTTTCCTGGACTTCCCAGCAATGTTACTAGACTTAATTTAATTAATTCATTTATTTTTAAATAAAAAGATTTTGGCAGCAAGTTATAGATGCATATCATCACATTCTCTCTCTTTCCTCTTCTCACTGTCCTCTATTCCAGTGGTGACCCCGAGCACCAAATACAAGATTTCTCACTAAGTACCAAATGCTTCTTACCTACCACTGCTGGGCATGCACATCATTTAACTTGCACTTCTTTCTAGTCCCTGGTTACACAATTGCCTAGATGGAAAAACCTGTGCTTTCCCCAAGTCCTCACTTGTGTCTATTTTTTTCTTTAGTTCCAGTCCTTCATTGCAAAGTATACGAGATTTATAAGCTTTGACGCTGACATAACAGGGATCCACTGCCTTGCAATCAATCATGCACCCGAACGTTCTCTCAGTTAGACATCAGCCCACACTTCAAAGTAGTTCTCACCGACTACTTGGCAGCAGCTAAAACCTGCCAAAAGCCAACTGATGTGATAAGTGAGAACTTCAGGGAGAAGTGACAAGAGCAGCAATAGGAACAGGGATGGATGCAAAATGGTGGGTCTATCTATGTTATTCAGAACTGGGAACTGTACTGTGCATTTCACAGCAGTTCTTTGGGAAGATTCTAAGAACAAAAAGACAGGAGAAGGGTGGGGGGGAACTTTGAAAAAGAAAATCTAATTATGCTGGTTCATATTTATTCTTCATATATCTGGTGTACTTGGGATCTGCCTCTTAGAACTAGGCGACTCTTTGAGAATCTTGTTACATATGCAAGAATGAAATAGGTGGTGAAAAACAGAAAAAGGAAAACACACCCATGCACATACTACTGCACTAATTCTCAGTAGTGCTTTGGTGTTTGCAATAACCATCTGCTTAAACTCCCAGATGCAAAAAAATTTAAACTGGAAGAGTTGCAGGGAAAAGAAAGCTAATTACGGATCTGCCACTATATATTCTTTTGCACTGCATCAGTACTATTGCATTTTGAAAACTAACACTCCTTCTCTCTCACACACGTACATATGGTATGTGGTGATGAAAGCAATGGAGGAAGAATAGTCTTGCGGTTAAAGCAAAATATTGGGACTGGGGAGACGTGGCTTCTAATCCAGGCTCTATCACTGACTTCCTTATGCAAAGCTCTTAATCTCTCAGGGCCAGATTGTCCCCCTGTTAGGAAATACTCATGGTGTGGCCAAGGAACTCCATGTCATTCAACTCTAGAATATCCTATAAATTCTTCTGACAGCATCGGGACAGGGTTTGCTCACTGCAGAAGGATTAGTGGGTCTGACCTGAAAATCCTTCAAGAGTTATGTACATCTCTGGGATTTTCAGGAGGTACAGCACCATCCAGTGAGAAGTCTTGTGGCTATCAGCTCCCTTACCCTTTAGAGCCATACTGCCATGTATTCTTCAGATGGTGACTTTAAGGAGGTTTTCCAAGACAGAGTCAGCTCTGCAGGAAACTTAATTCAGCCTATGGCTTTATTAACTCTCCTCTGCTGGATGCACGGGTGGTATGATGTGAATCTGCAGTACAGTTTTTAGGAGAGAGAAAAAAGATGGCAGTGCATTGTCAGCTTGGACAGGCTTTTAGAAGAGGATTGATGTGACAGATCTGATCTGACACAGTGATAGGAAACATTAAAAAAGCAGCTAGCACAAAATGCTAATACTGAGAGACCTGTGAAGTTGCCCTGAGAGGAACACGCAATATGTTCTGAAGATACATTATCTTGAACACAAAAGGCCACAGGCCTAAATACTGTCCAAACAAACTAATTGTCTGGGACAGTAAAACAAATCTACCAGACCACACTCAAATATAGGAAGTTGTTTACTGAAGTTCAGAACTTTACATTAAAGGAATGGTCGGACAAATATGAAATAACTCAGGAGAGGAAAGCTTATTATTATACGAAGGATACCACCTGTGGGGCGTAAGCACTACTGACTAGAAAAAGTTATGTTTTCAGGCTTTAAAGGAACTTCAGGTACAAGATCCAGAAAGAGTACATATGCCATAGACAACATGCGTGTCAGTTAGAAATGTATGCACAAGGGTACTGAAGAGACATTTTGTAACTATCTTCTCAGTTTCTACAGCCAAGCTCAACCTCTGACACGGATATACCCATGAATCACTGGACACAAATATCATACTCTTGGCTCTACTTCATATTCATTTTCATAGTTCTTCCTCAGATGGTAATTTCTTGAAACTGATATGCAGGTAATTTTCATTGAATTAGACTGTGTGTACTCCACCAAAACATTCTGTACCATTTAAGTATTATACCTCTTTCTGAGAGCCACGGTTGCAAGAAGAATTAATATCTGATAATGGGCCCTTGTTTACAGCTCAAGACTAGAAGATCTCCCCCCACCCTCCGCTCTCCTCCGGTTAACAGTCATCAAGTTTTATGTGACTCAGCTAGCTGGGTTCCACCAGGGAAGCTTAACATTTTGTTGGAATTAAAAAAAATATGCTATGAAGACTATTGGGGGGGATCAGAAAAGGTGCGTCTTTCATGCGATTGTGCTGAAATTAACACACAGTTCTATGAAACGTATACATGCTGAACAACTGGTGGAAACACATTCGTGTACCCAACTTGACACTGATCTGCATGATAGTATTAAAGGACAAAAATCAAACAACATCGATACTTCCCTGAGACAAAAAACAAGATAGGTAGACAGTGGAGACCCAACACTAGAGTGTCTGGGGCCAAATACATATCAGATCCAGATAGAAGAGTTTTGCCAGAAAAACTATAAAAACAAACTGAACGATTTACCGTGTAAAATTTAATAGCTATTGCTAGCCCTATTCTTCATCAGAAAATCATTTATAGTTAATATAGATGTAAATATACCACTTCCTAATGCAAATATAGCTCAAATCTAAGACATACTAACTTCAAGTCAGTGACACAGGAACTTCAACTCTCTAAGAAAGCACACAATTATTTTCTTTGTCCAACAAGTTGACCTACACATTCTCAGCTTCATGATAAATCCCTCTATACCATATTTCTAACAATACCATATTTTAGGACTATTGAAATTCCATACATTTTTGGTCAGACAGTAAGTCTATTTTTTTAGCCATTTCCAGTTACAGGATCCGTAAGTGGGAGATGAAAGACTCTGAGCTAGAACTTGGTACTCACAGGATACCAATAAAATATTGTACCATATTTTATTTGAACAAACATTTCTAAAGTTGTCCCAAATGTAATGTTGGCTCCATAGCAGAGCATGCTTGTCATCCTCCTTTCTCTAGTAAGAACAAAACCAAAAACCAAACAATAAAAAACCCAATCTACTCTCGGTTTCTCTTCCCTAAGAAAGTTAGAGGCAAATCCAGAACTTTGTGTATTCTAGAACACTTAGTGTACGTCTATATACTGCGATAAAACCCCCAAATCTGGAGAGCCAAGTCAAGCTAACTCGGGCTCACAGGGCTTAGGTTGAAGAGCTATAAAATTGCAGTGCAAATGTTTGGGCTCATGTTGGACTCTCTGGGTCTTAGAGTCTGGGCTCTGGCCCAAGACCAAATGTCAACACTACAATTTTATAGCCTCTCAGCCTTAGCACTGCAAGCCTGAGTCACCTGACCTGTGCCTGGGTCTCTTATCACAGTTTAGACCGGTGGTTCTCAAACTTTTGTACTGGTGACCCCTTTCACATAGCAAGCCTATGAGTGTGACCCCCCCTTATAAATTAATAACACTTTTAAATATATTTAATACCATTATAAATTCTGGAGGCAAAGCGGGGTTTGGGGTGGAGGCTGACAGCTCGCAACCCACCATGTAATAACTTCACAACCCCCTGAGAGGTCCTGACCTCCAGTTTGAGAATCCCTGGAGTAGACCCTTAAATACTGTCTCACCAACTATTGAATGAGCAGCAAAGAATCCTGTGGCACCTTGTAGACTAACAGACGTTTTGGAGCATGAGCTTTCGTGGGTGAATACTGAGGAAGTGGGTATTCACCCACGAAAGCTCATGCTCCAAAACGTCTGTTAGTCTACAAGGTGCCACAGGATTCTTTGCTGCTTTTACAGATCCAGACTAACACGGCTACCCTCTGATACTTGACAACTATTGAATACAGCTTTAACTATACTGTGCTACTGTCTGAAATCTAACCTTGATCTTTGTAAGTTAAAAGACTACGTAACTGTACCTCTCTGACTTATAAAACCGCTTTACTAGCCAGAACAGATTTGCTGGAAATGGAGCAGATACATCCATATGGTCATAATACAGGCTGTAATTTTCCAGTCTGGAGATCTAAATTCTGTGGCCCAAAGTTAAAATGTGACTAATATTAAAATATGTAAGGAAGTGGAGAAAAGAAGTACAGTAAGGCCTTATTTTGATACATCATGTATCCTTTTTGCCACAGGTATTCCTGTACATTATAGAAAGAAATATAGAAACGTAACACTCTTAAAAACCTCAGTGTCTAATGATACTGCATGATCATATTTTGACTTCCTGGAATTTGGGATGTATTGCAAGACACTTGCCATGTATATGAAGAAGGAAAGCCATGAAGGATTAGTATTAAAGCTTACGGAAAATTTTTCAGTGGAATTTTTTTCCATTAGAAAGTAGTAATTCCTCAAAATCAAAACATTTTGCAGGAATGTGTTGAAGTTTATTGAAATTTTGTTTATAAAAAGAATTTGAAATAAAGCATTTCAATAAGGTTAAAATGATTAACTCGACCCTAACAGAACCAAAGATTTTGATTTTTCATTTCAAAAGTACTTTTTCATCTTGAAATGTATTTTCTATTATATGTTATAATATACTTAGAATTATAAAATGAAATGTTTCCATTTGATCAAAATGAAACACTTTGACTGACTGACAACTATTTTTTTGGAGAATTTCATGTTGTGGGAAATGTTGAAATTTTTTGTTTTTTCATCCAATTCAGGATGAAAACAAAATGTCAAAACCAAGAAATTTCACATGAAATATAAATTCTAGTTCTTTCACAGATCTAATTAGAATAAGCAGAAGGAACTGGCCCATAATAACCTGCACAGTAGTGAATTCAATGCTTATAGCAGAACTCTAGTTCAGCTTCCTATTTTGCCACTAATTTGCTCTGTCCTTTGGTAAGTCAAAAAAAAAATTATGGATGCCTCAATTTATCTGTATATAAAATGGGGGTAAAAATATCAATCTTTCAACTGTCTTGTGACACCTGATTGAGTAGTGTCTGCAAAGCTCTGACGCCTAAATTCATAGGGTTCAAGTAGTATATACGCTTGGTGATATCCTCAGACTTTCATCCTGAGACTCAGCAATGAGAATAGTTTAGAAGTGCAAAGCTGCATATTATCACAAAGTAGCACATGGCTTTCAAACTTACCAAGTTGGATAAATACAATAAACAACATTCATTACAGTTCAGACAGACTTCTTTTGGACCCATTCACAACTAAATTAACACACAACAAGAACATACAAAGTGACACATTGGCTTCTCAGTGACAAAGGGTCAGTGGTGCACCACCGTTAAGATATCTGAAACAGCCCTAACAAAGTTGTTATACTTTCAGTCATATTACCAGGCTTAATCTTCTTTGAACCATGTCACAGCTGCTGGAATAAACGGGGACATGGTTGTCAAGGACTTTTAATTTTCAGTGACAGCTGTCAAAGGATCTTTCTTAGACACTAGTCATATTTTAGATAAGAAAATAGAGTTTCAAAATGTATGATGGCCACAGGACATGAGCAGTTGTGATAGCATGCAGTCTCATTTCCCCAGTTTAATTTGAAATAGCAAATGGCAAATTAGATTTTATGGTTCAAATAAGATAGAAACAGAGACCAATTTTCTCCAGTTTATTTATCACTTTTATCAATCAGTGTTTATTTTATAAATTAAAAGACATGCTGTCATAGCTCAGTGCAGTGAGATTGAAAATTCTTTTCTTTTGACTCTCTCACACTTAAAAAAAAAAGAATTATGGATGCCACAAAATCCAGACCATGATCATGGGATTGTAGTTGTGGGAATAGTGCTCATCTACACAAGTTTTACTAAAAGTCTGTCACAGGGGGGCAGTGGCCCTTCAAGAGGGAAGCAGTGCACCGGTGACTGGTCAGCTGACCCCTATTTGGGCTGTAAGAGAAGGCACTTGGGCCCTCAAAACAGGGGTGGAGCTTGGGTGAGTCAGCATTGAGGGTCAGTCAGGGCAGGGCAAGTGGATATTGTTTATGTTATTGCTTCATTTGCACTTTTTATCTCTAGTACAGAACTTTAGAGGAAAGCCAGAGAGTTCTCTGGTCAGATGGATGACTGAGACTGATGAAGAGCCTAGAGTCACAGAAGAATGAGGAATCAGAACCTTTTGAGTTATAGTATTGGACTATACTTTGTGATTTGAAGTGCCCATATTAATAAATTAACCCACTGCATTTTCCAGTCCGTGTTGGGGAAGTATTCTCGATGACCCCTGAGAAGGGGAAATTGAGGGTGCAGTACCTGCAGCCCACCTCTCACCAGAAGAACTACTTTGAGATGGTGACCCTATGACACGGACGTTCTGGCTAAATCTATGGCAAAGGTGAGTCACTAAACCATAATCCCTGGCACACTGAAATGAAAGGATACAATCCCATGGATCTCATGAGCTTTGAATCAGGACCCTAGAATGCTCAGAAACTACTTTTGTCATATTAAATGTAAATCATATGGTGTGGTATTTGTTACAGGCTCTCAGCTCAGGCTTATCCAAAGGTTGGAACATGAAAGCAAGTGAAACACAGTGGTTTCAGTTACACTTTTCTTTCAGATCATTCAAACTCAAAAGTTTAAAAGAGAAATGCAGACAATGGGGCCAAGTGCAGATCAATACTGGAAAATGTAGTGCTTGAAAAATGCACCAGAGAAACTGATGCAACAGTTTATGGACAGTTGCTTGCATCTGAGAGGGACAGTCAGGGCCATCTGACCTAGTGGTCAGAGCCAGGAGTGGAGTCGGGGTCGCAGTCAGAAGTCACACCAAAAGTCAAAGCCAGATTTAGGAGTCACACCAAGGGTCAGTGCTAGAGTCAGAGTTGATAGTCACATGAAGCCATACAAAGGGGTTACAATGGATTAAAACCTTAAATATTATACTGATTGATGTGTCATAAAGAGAGGGAGACAGACAGAGAAACAGAACAGAAGAAGGAGCCTCTTAACAGATTATCATAAACAGACAGTAAAGAGTTAAGAAGTTATTACTTATAGGGGGAGGGATAGCTCAGTGGTTTGCGCATTGGCCTGCTAAACCTAAGGTTATGAGTTCAATCCTTGAAAGGACCACTTAGGGATCTGGGGCAAAAATCAGTACTTGGTCCTGCTAGTGAAGGCAGGGGGCTGGACTCAATGATCTTTCAAGCTCCTTCCAGTTCTAGGAGATTGGTATATCTCCAATTATTATAAGTTCACCTAGCTTAGCTGACACCTGACCAGAGGAACCAATGGATGGACAAGATGTTTCAAGAGGAAGGAGGGAAGTTTTTCCTTTGTTCTGTTCATTAAGTTCTGTGCCAGAGTGAAAAGATCAAGGAATCACCTAGAGTAGTGAGTATTAGAGAAGGAATGAATTAGCTTATGTTTATTTTCTTTTGTGACTTTGTCTTCTTGCATTAGAAGGATAATCAAATTGGTATTTCTTTCACCCCTTTTCCTTAATTAAAAGTCTTCTTTTTAAGAACCAGACTGATTTTTTCCTTGTTTGAAGATCCAAGGGGTTTGAATCGGTGTTCACCAGGAAATTGGTGGAGAAGTCTCTCAAGGTTACCCAGGGAAGGGTTACAGTAGTTGGGAGGGAGATTTGGGGGGGGAAGAGAGTTTCCCAAATGACTCATAAACAGCTGTTTTAAACAATTTGTGTGGTGGCAGCAACCAGTTCTAAGCTGGTAATTAAGCTTAGGGGTTCTCATGCAGGTCCCCACATCTGTACCCTAAAGTTCAGAGTTGGGGTGAAACCTATAACACAGATATTATTGCTTTAATTTTGTGACAGCAATTTCTAGGGCATGTCCAGGCTGGCCACGGTGAAAGATGAAAACCCATGAAAATAATGTAAAATAAAATCAAATTATAAATTTATGTTTGGAGTAAAATTATCATTTAGCAGTCTGGTTGTCAAATGAGAGTTTGAACCTAGATATAGGGACAGATATTCAGCTGAGCTATCCATTGAAACTGCAAAAGACAAGTCAAAATACCATTTCTGCTGGCTTTTGCAGAAACGTCACCCTCTCAAATCAGGAGGAGGTCTTAGAATAACAGTGTTTCTCCTATCGTCCCTCCTTTTCTTTTTATTTAGAATATCACCTCTTAAGTATCCACTCACCCCTAAATATTATGGAACCAACATGACATTTGCTGCCATCACATTTTTGACTCTCCTTGTGTGTTATATTCCTTTCCCTCACCTTGTCTGGTATGTTTAGATTGTAAACAAATTGGAGAAGGGATCACCTACTGATCTGCCTTTGTACGGTACCTAACACAACGGGGCCACACTGTTGCCTGGCCCTCGGGCGCTATTGTAATAAATACGTTAAATAACTAAATTCATAAATAATAAATACAAGTCTCGTGTTTACACGGATAACAAGAATATCCAGAGTTATAATAATAAATCATTTTTTAAAAAGCAATTTTAGAAGGCATATAAAGCCTCATGCTTCAGAGCTCAAGATAATATCTAACAATTGGGGTTTGGAGGAGACTTCCATAGGTCGCAGATCATTTCCTATCTACCTTCTATAGGATTTCTTGCACCTTCCTCTGAAGTATCTAGTATGACCATTGTTGGAGACAAAATGTTTGGCATGAATGGATCATAACGCTGATCCAGAACGTTAATTTCTATGGCTTTCCGTGACAACAGCAAAGATTTCAGAAAGAGTTGCTTTCTTCAAAAACTGAATAAGGGACTTAAATAGAACAAGTAATATCATATTATCCTTGAATATATTTTCTCTGCTTCACTACAGAGCTCCTGAGAAAACCTTCCTGTGATGTTTCCTGGGGCACCCAGAGTTGTGAGGTACCTAGCCACCACTTGCCCTTATCATGAGGAACTCTTGTCTGGCAACAGAAGCACTGCCTTCCAGGCTTCTGCAGACCTCATTCTGGCTATACAGGTCTAGCAACAGGTACACACCAACCCCTGAATCATCTGAGCATCCCTCTGGAGTGCCCAGACCCTGTTCCACTGAACACTCACAGATTCGCTATTCCCAAAGGAATAGTATGCCCCAGTTTGCAAAATTCAACTCAGGAACCACATTTTATTTAACACACAGCACTTATATACAGGAAAAACAAGTTTATCAGCAAAGAACAGAGATTTAAGTAAGAGAGAGTGAGGATATAGGAAACACATGGTTACATATGAAACAAAACCAAAACAAGCTTTCTAGAGCCTAACTTAACTCACAAAGCCTACAGAAGAGGTCCTCAAACTGGGGGGGGGGGCACGTGGAACGTATTCTGGGGAAGTGTGAGAAGCTTTGGGGGGAAAAACAAATTACTGCACACATTTTGCCCACAGCAATGAATAATTAGCAAAGCTGATTCTTTCAGACATACTAGGTCCTCAGATGGCACTGTGCATTTTGACGAATTTCTGTTAAGTTTCCATAGCATTATACAAAATCGTTGACATCTATACATTAATCTGTTTGTTATGACACAATGTAAAAAGTTATTTGTAAGCGGAGACCACAGTTGCAATTTTGCTTTTGCTCTTATTGCAATGGATTGTTGGCTCATTCATGCAACAGGAAAAAAAAAAGACTCAAATGAAAAACGAAGCTGAAACTGATTCAAGTGAAGCACCACCACTGCATATACTGCTGTATGTACTTGTGTATTTTTTGGGGGGAAAAGTGAGGCAAACTACTACAGACACAAAGAAGTGGGGCACGATCAAATAATTACTCCCTCAGATTCCTTGCTGCCTCCCTGGACTGCTTCCTATCATCTATCCCCCAAAGAGAGAGACAGCAGACTGTCTCCCTGCAGCATCTTTCTGTTGCAAGCTTCCTGGCTTTATACTCACCATCCAGCACCTTCCCAGCTGGGTTTCATTATCAATTTTGCCTGGCTTTTTTTCTCTCACAGGTGATACCACGTATTTTAATCGGCCTCTCGGGCCCACATTAACTCCTTCAGGACCTGTGTGAGGTACACATCCCAGCACATCCTTTTTTTGGTGGTCACTTCCATCATACAAACATTGACTTCAATAGGGGTTGTGAGTTACTGAGCTCCCAAAGAAAGCACTTGGACCTCTGCAGGCTCATCCTTTTGCTATGTGCCCAAACCTAACTACATGTACCCATTTTTACAGTAAACAATAAGAACATAGCATGCACTATGATTACAGTTCTGAACACAGATGGTGTCCTACTGGAACTGACCTCAGCAAACTCCACCTGTTTTTCACATTTTGAAAAGATTAGGTTTTGTTTATTTTGTAATGTTGGGGAAGGACTGAACTGGCCTCATGACCCCTTGGTTTACTGATCCAGTACTCTGGGTCACAGCTGAACTCCTGCTCCCAATTAGATTTCTAATGAAGCCTCCAGGGTGGTTTAATTTTATGGCGTTCAATGAAATGTAACTATTAAGTATGCACACGTACAAGCAGGTCCAAATCCCGAAGTACCAGCGGAGAGTTGTTAAACACAAGAACAATGGAAGCTAGAACTCCTAAAACAGCCCTGATGTGAAGTCCATCTTCACTCATGTCCAAGGGAAGATATATGCAATTTTAAAGCTCTAATTTTCTTTTCCATTCAGAGTTTTGTGTTACTTACTGCATCTTGGTTGAACTCCTCAGATTTTTGACTATTTACCACTTTAGCATACCTACAACTACAACTAGAGAAATGGAGCGTGATGCACTCTCCTTGGATTGTTCCATGTATTTGCAAATAGCTTTATTATGATCAGATGGTGAGAGGAGAATTTTTCATGCAGCTGTTCTCATGTTTCAATGATTTCTGCAATTTCTCTGGGACAGTTTGGAGCTAATTTTCTCAGCAGGTAAACTAGGACTTCTAACTCCTGCTATTTGTTTTAAAATAGTCTTTTTACAACTGTTCTCCTGATAATCATGAGAAAGAAACTTTACTAGAGGGTTGTGAATATATCTTTATCATCTATGACTGACTGTCCGTATCTGTATAAACAGGATTTGGTTATTTGTTTAAAAAAAATATGCTCTGCTGGGGACAAATGAAGTCAAAGATACATTATGCTTAAATCAAATTTCCATTAAAATAGTTTAGGGTGTTTCCCCCTTTTTCATACAATGTGGTAACACAGATATTAAAGATGGACAAGACCTATTAGGCCATCTGCTTCACCCTTTTGCAAACATAAAAGTGTTCCCCTACAATATTCACTTACATTTTATAAAATGGTCAGTGACTTCAATGATAGTGTAATTAAAAAACATAATCCATACACCGTAGCATTGCATCTGGGAATAACACTATGTA
Source organism: Gopherus evgoodei (assembly GCF_007399415.2). Classification (NCBI taxonomy): domain Eukaryota; kingdom Metazoa; phylum Chordata; order Testudines; family Testudinidae; genus Gopherus; species Gopherus evgoodei. Next base: position 14,126,427 of record NC_044322.1, read on the forward strand.
ATAGATTCATGTACATAAAAAAAAAACTTCAGAATAAGTACAGTGTAATGTATTAAATATAAAATTCCTCGTTTGACTTGTCTGTCCCATGTAGGAGCTATGAAGGAACGGAGTATTCTTATTACCTCTCTGGGGATGGCACATGTACAGTCTGGTCAGTGCTAGGAGCTGTGAGGGGATGGAGCATGCTCAGTGAGGACAGAATCTTTGGAGATTTTAGCTATGTCAGAAGTCTCTTCTGAGCATGTGCAAACTGCTCTTTTTGAAAGGTTTATAATTTGGCCAAATATGGGTACATTTTCATGGGGACAGCAAAAGGCACTTCCCCTGACACAAAGGCCTCTCTCCTGCCAAATTTTGAATCCCTACTTCAAAGTATGAGGGCACTAGAGTTGGTCAAAGAAAATATTTCAAGATTTAACATGGATAAAACATTGTATTTTCCCATAGCCTCTTTCTCAGATATATTTGAACTATTTTAGCAGTCTGAGGCAGACACCCAGCATGGAACATTTCATTCCAAATGGTTAAAGTTTCACAACGTTATCAGCATTTGAAAAGAGGGTCTCATAATGAGAAGTGTTCAGCAACATTAATAATTAAAATATGCAACCAGTCCCACCAATAGTAACTCAATTATGAAGTGTAACTCTATGCTCTATACTTTTGGTTTGATCCCTACTTTGTTTATATCATCTATGTAAGGAATCTATATAGACCCTTTGCTGTAGTATCTGAGCAGCTTTCAGTCTTTAAGATATTTATCCTCACAATATCCCTGTGAGGTAGGGAAGTGCTATTATCCCCATTTTACAGATGGAGAACAGAGGCACAGAGAGACTATGTGTAACTGGCAGGCTTTATACTGCAGCACTAGACTTTGTTTGGCCAAAACAAAGGGAGAGAAGCAGTGGGGGAAGGGGGAGGAGATGGGGAGATAATGGATTTTAGTTGAATATTCTGTGACTCTGCACGTATACAGACAGCAGGGCAGGACAACTCAGCTAGAAGACATGAAAACATAGGGAGAGAGAGTGCTGCAGTTACTGCACATGTTCAGTAGCTGTTTTTCAGCTATACAGGAAGTTTTCATTGTGGGCAATCCACCTGACAGGAGCCAATCAAAGTGCAGAGTCGGAGAAAGGTTATAACTATAAGAGGCAAACACTGTGGACTCAGTAGCTGAAGGATGCAGGACCACAAGATGAGGGCTGAATCCCAATACCTGTATCACTTTGGATACAGGCCATAGATTTCTGTTTCATCAGCAACTGAGGACCAGTCTCTTAACCCAAGGGCTGGAATGCTGCTAGCTCTGAAGATTCCCTACTCTTTGGGCTCTAAAGTGTTTGGAAAAGAACTGAGATGCTGCCATTCTTCTCAGGCTCTGAAGAGTCCATGTGACAAACACTACACCTTATGGTCATACTATAAAGACTGACAAATCATCTCTGATAGAAGATCAAAGGGGAAGGTGTTGAAAATGTGGGTGCTACACTATAGCAGTACAGATGTTAAGTTGAAACCTTGTTTCTGACTATATATAACAGCAACAACGTGGGGAAGTTCACATGAGGAACATCAGTAGATTTACTGTCTAATACAGTGGTACTCAGATTGAGGCTTGGGAGCCGCAAGTGGCTCTTTAATATGTCTCCTGCGGCTCTTTGAAGCACATGATATTAAAACACTGAGTGATTTCATTATTAACTTATCTAAACTATTAACCAAACAGAATGTTTTTACTCTGTTGTTAACCAATTGTAGACTACTAGGTCAGTCATTTTGCTGTGGGAATAGCTAATCTAATCTATCTATCTAATCTATCTATTGTGCTACAGCAGGGCCAGGGAGCAGTGGGAGAGTGGTCTTATTCGGTGTTGGGACGTGGGCAGGCTTAAGCCCAGCCGCAGTTTAAAGCCCCTCCCCCAGTCTGGGGAGGAGCTACTGAACTCAACTTAAAGTCTGGGTCAACAAATTTAAAAAAAACAAACAGGAACAGGTGTGGGGGCGGAGATCAAAGGGCCAAAACTAGGGAACCGGAAGGGGACGCCGAGCAGAGAACCCCGGACAATGCCCACTGTTCCTCAAAAGCATCCTGGAGCAGCTCTAACGTTCTTCTTTTGTAAGTCAGGTAAGTACAAGTCCTTTCTACTCACTTGCCTGTTACCTTGACTGCCCTCCGAGTCAGCTTGAGATACAGCCAGCAATCTGGAAGTAATTCATCGAGTTTAAGGCCAGGACAGACCATTAGATCATCTAGTCTGACCTCTTGAATATCACAAGCCATTCAATTTCACCCAGTTACCCCTGCATTGAGGCCAGTAAATTGTGTGTGACTCTGGCAGTGGTGCCATCCCTTCATGCCCCCTTGTGGTGTGGCACAGCAGCTCTGACTCAGTTTTCCTTACAGGGTCTTCAGCACACATCAGTTATGGACATGGCTTAGCCCTCTGGTCAAGTCACTAAGAGAGTACAACTGCTTCCAGGATAGCAAAGTCTCCAAATCAAAATAATCTTTGGTGGGCTCAGCTTCCCCACACCCTTTATTTTCAGTCAACCCCAAACTGCAGAAGCTTGCCCATTAACAAGTTAACAAATCGAACTAACAGCCTGGGTTGGGCCTACTGTTCTGCAAGAAGGCCTCAGAAGACCAGTCTTCAGTCAGCTACTGGCTCCACCCAGGCTTCTCACATAACACGGGAGCTGCAAATATGCTCTCCTTCCCAGTCATTCCCGACCTGAGCTAGGCCCTCTCCTTTCAGCTGCCCTCACCCAGCCTGACAGTTTCTGCAGGTGGAGCAAGGCAAGGCTGATTGAGCCCACAGCAACTCAATAACCCTTCTTGGCCACTGTGCGGTTAACATACCCCATTGCAATAACTAAGAGTATATCTACACCAGTGGTTCTCAACCTATTTACCATTGTGGGCCTCATATGCAGCTCTCTACTTGTTATGTGGGCCACATCCACATAATCTATAATCTACCTATATGGCCCTGAGGATGCCACATGGGCTGCAGATGTGTGCTGATTGGGCTGCAAGCGGCCCATGAGCTATGGGCAGTTCCACTTCCTTTAGTAGTTTGTGCCAATGGTTAATCACCCTCACTGTTAAAACGTGAGCCTTATTTCTAATTTGAATTTGTCTAGCTTCAGCTTCTAGCCATTGTTCTTGTTAGACATTGTGTGCTAGACTGAAGACCTCTTTAGTAGTCAGTATTTTCTACTTATGAAGGGATTTCAAAACTGTAATCAAGTCATATCTCCATCTTGTTTCTGATAAACTAAATAGATTGAACTTTTAAAGTCTCTCACTGTAAGGCATTTTCTGCAGTTTTCTAATTATTTTTGTAACTAATTTCTGCACTTTCTTTTCAACAACCTTTTAAAAAATGTGGATACCAGAAGCATAGGCAGTATGGCAGTACTTGTCTCACCAATGCTGTATACAAAGGTAAAATCACCTTCCTATGCCTCCTTGCAACTCCACTATTAATACATCCAAGGATCACATCAGCCTTTTCTGGTCACACTGGGAGCTCGTGTTCTATTGCTTTTCTATTACCTGTAGATCATTTTCAAAGTAATTGCTTTCCAGGACACAGTCCCCCATTCTGTAAGTATGGCCCGTACTCCTTGTTCCTACATGCATAGCTTTGCATATGGCTGTATTAAAACATAATTGGTTTGAATGAGCCCAGCTTACCAAGTGATCCAGATCACTCTGAATGACTTCCCTTTCCTCATCATTATTGACCACTCTTCCAATCTTTGCTTCCTCTGTAAATTTTATCAGCAGTTATTTTATAATTATTTCCAGATCATCAAGGAAAATGTTGAATCGCGTCAGCCCCATATTGATCCCCGCTGGAAACACCTCTATTCAATTATGATTCTCCACTGAGGATTATGGTTCTGAGATCTGTCAGTTAGTCACTTTGTAATTCATTTAATGTGTGTCCTACTAAAAGTAATGAATAATAGTAGTGGGAACACTCTCCTCCCCTCACTTCATGCAGTAGTTTTGGACTCCAATCTGGGCTCAACAGGGATTTCTGGAAATTGCATTAAATCAGCACATCAGATGATCATGACATTCCTTTAAGGATTTATAATCTAAACATTTCACAGACGTTCTCCTCCATCTCCTCTTTGGCAAGCTGTGTCCACTTTTTGGCTCTAGGTCCCCAGCATGAGGCTGGGGAGGCTTGTGCCCCATAGAATCACAGAAACATAAAGTTGACGGTCTAAGTCCAGCTCCATGTACTGGGTTAGACCCAATTAAACTAGACCATCCCTGACAGGTGTTTGTCCAACATGTTCTTTAAAACTGGCAGTGATAGGGATTCCATAACCTCCCGTGGAAGCCTATTCCAGTGCTTAACTGTCCTTATAGTTACAGAGTTTGTCCTAATGTCTAAATCTCCCTTGCTGCATTTTAAGCCCATTATTTCTTGTTCTACCTAAAATGGACATGGAGAGCAATTGATCACCATCCTCTTTATAACAGCCTGTACAATACTTGAACACTGTTATCAGGTCCCCCACAGTCTTCTTTTCTCAAGGCCCAGTTTTTTTGACCTGTCCTCATAGGTTGTTATTCTTCTCTGAACTCTCTCCAATTTGCCCACATTATTACCTAAATTGTGGCACCCAAAATTGGACACAGTACTCCAGCTGAGTCCTCATCAGTGCCAAGGACAGCGGGACAATTAATTCATGTGTCTTACATACAACACTCTTGTAAATACAACCCAGAATGATAATGCCTTTTTTGCAACTGCATCACATTGTCGACTCTCATACAATTTTTGATCGATCATAACCCTCAGCTCTTTTTTAGCAGTTCTACAATCTAGCCAGTTATTCAGCCATTTTGTAATTTTGCATTTGATTTTTCCTTCCTCAGTGAGGTACACTGCACTTATCTTTACTGAATTACATCTTGTTGAAATCAGACCAATTCTTCAGTTTGTCAAGGCTGTTTTGAATTCTAATCCTGCCCTCTAAAGTTCTTCCAACCCTCCTAACTTGGTGTGATCTGAACATTTTATAAGCATACTCTCTATTATCCAAATCATTAATGAAAAAAATGAGTAATACCAAATCCAGGAGTGACCCCTGAGGGATACCACTAGATATGCCATTCAAGTTTGACAGCAGACCATTTTTCAACCAGTTGTATGCCCACTTTATGGTTATTTCATCTGGACGACATTTCCCTAGTTTCCTTTTGATACTGTCATGTGGGGCTGTGTAAAAACTTAAAGCCTTACTAGAATCAAGTACTATGTGGGCTTTTCACTGCTGGGAACCTAGAGCCTGGATTCCACCAGCAGAGTCTAGGCAATGAAGACTGTATCTTAAAAGCATAACTGCAGAACAGAAGAAAGCAAGATTTTCAGGTCATGATTGCATTAAAAAATGACTAATAATAATACTTTTCTTTGTAAACTACTGCCTGAACAAAGGAAAAGTCCTGCCTGTGCATCTCTGCTACATCACATGGAGATGTCTGGAACACAAAAGTTCAGTTTCTCCAAACAATGCTGAGGTTTCACAATTTGTTGTCTTTCTGAATCAGAACCCAAGTGCTGGGCCTGAAACAATTTGTATCGTGCGGGTGCTGAGAGCCACTGAACCAAACTGCAAACGCTGTATATGATGGAAACCACTGGAGTCCTCACCAGTGCCAAGTAGAGCGGGACAATTAATTCATGTGTCTTACATACAACACTCCAGTTGTACCCCTAGTTCGAGCACCTATGCACGAGTGAAACCTTTCAAAATTTTTCATGAAAAGAAACTTAAGAGAAAGAGACGTCCCTCTCCCCACCCACTCCCAAGATCGTCAATAGCTCAGTAGCTACGGTACTCACCTGGGATGCTTTTCCTGAATTAGAACAAAACTTGAACTTGGGTCTTCCACAGCTCATGTAAGTGTGCTAATCATTGGGTTATTGGCTATTCTGGGGTAAGGTATCTTTTCCTCTCTCTGAAAACTCCACTGAGGACCAGAGAAACCTTAAGAACATAAGAACCACCATACTGGGTCAGACGAATGGTCCATCAAGCCCAGTATCCTGTATTCCAAAGGTGACCAATGTCAGGTGCTTCAGGGGGAATGAACGTAACAGATAATCATCAAGTGATCCATCCCCTGTTGTCTACTCCCATCTTCTGGGAGCCAGAGGCTAGAGACACCCAGATTAATAGATTCATAGACTCTAGGACTGGAAGGGACCTTGAGAGGTCATCGAGTCCAGTCCCCTGCCCTCATGGCAGGACCAAATACTGTCTAGACCATCCCTGATAGACATTTATCTAATCTACTCTTAAATATCTCCAGAGATGGAGATTCACAACCTCCCTAGGCAATTTATTCCAGTGTTTAACTACCCTGACAGTTAGGAACTTTTTCCTAATGTCCAACCTAAATCTCCCTTGCTGCAGTTTAAGCCCATTGCTTCTTGTTCTATCATTAGAGGCTAAGGTGAACAAGTTTTCTCCCTCCTCCTGATGACACCCTTTTAGATACCTGAAAACTGCTATCATGTCCCCTGCCAGTCTTCTCTTTTCCAAACTAAATAAACGCAATTCTTTCAGCCTTCTTTCATAGGTCATGTTCTCAAGACCTTTAATCATTCTTGTTGCTCTTCTCTGGACCCTCTCCTGTTGCACCTGTAACCATCTTGGCTAACAGCCATTGATAGACCTATCCTCCGTGAAATTATCTAATTCTGTTTTGAACCCTGTTACAGTTTTGGCCTTCACAACACCCCCAGCAATGAAATCCACAGGGTGACTGTAACCTCCTGACAAAAGCTTTGGTTTCAACAAACAGTCATTTTCTGATGAAAATAGAGTTTGTCAAAAAAATTGCCAACGAGTTCTAGTGGCACAGATAACGATGGAAGCAGAACAGTGGGATAGATTGCAGGGTCCAGGAGACATTCAGCAAGAGCAAGGCAATATGGCTCAGGGATGTCTGGGGAAAATGGTGCAGTTTATGGCTAGAAACCATCTTTGCTGCTTCTGGCTGAGTACACAGAAGTTGAATGGTTAGAAAGACTAATAGCTGAGGTGTTAGAAATTCATTAACATTTACCATTTATTTCTCTTTGTCGGTCTACTCTTCCTTCTGTGGTTCTGGATGATCCAAAGATCACTAAAGTCAATGAAAAGATTTAAATTGGCTTCAGTGGGTTTTAGATCAGGCATATAACGATACAGTAGTCTACCTTTTGGGACTTACTTACATGGGGACATTCAGGAAAATTAATCCAAATTAAATAAAATTGTGAATTTAAACTTGATTAGTTAAACTGCGTTAAACCCGTGTGGACACTCTCATTCAGAATTAAAGTGGGCCTTAACTGGGTTTAAACTGAACTGAATTAAAGGCCATTCTAATTCTGAATGAGAGTGTCCACACAGAGGTTTAATGCAGTTTGTATAAATGTACACCTTGAATTAATTCAGATTAATTTCCCTGAGTGTCCCAATGTAGTAAAGACCTCGGAGTAGCAAAGGAATGGAGTGTGATAATCTGTACACTCACCCTACTAGCTCCTATCTTCTTTTCAAATCCTTCATAACTTCCTCCTTGCACTCTGAATTCCAAAATTATTTTTCTAAAATTCACTCCTTTATTCAGGGGTATTTTAAAGTTAAACATTTTAATTCCCCCTCCCCAACCATTCCTAAAAACATCCGAAAAAGGCAGACGATCTTTTATTAATTTTAAATGGAAAATTATTGCCTAATATATATGTAGATGTGTGTAATCAGTATTTGCTTTTAATCTAAGGAAGAAATTAACATTTTGGCTGCTTTTGGAGAGCAATATGGTCACTGAAGAAAGGTCTAGGTTTAAGGATTGAACTATTAATGATTGATCTTTTGCCAGGAGAAAAAAAACAGGAGCAAATGCAAGAGAAAAAGATGGTGAAAATAAATTGTGCTGGACAAATCATTTCTGACCTACTTTAAATCTATTTTGTCAACAATCTGAAACCAACAAAAACTGTTCCTGTGACTGCTGAATTTGCCATCATTTCAGGCACTTATTCTGTTATAAAACATACTAAAGCTTATTTATTTATCCTCTGAGAAGGGAGCAAGGAATTGTCTTTTATGTGTCACACTTTAATGACTCATGAAGCATTATAATTCCTTTGCTGGTCTTCAAAAGGAAATATTTACATGCAGTATTTGAATAGGGAAAATCTTAACAGAATTTGAAGGAGGAGGGGAGGAAAAGAGTGACTAGAATATCCTCTCAGAAAAATCAAATGAAAAAGAGACATTCCAGCTTCTAAGAACAATTAGAAGCTGCCTTGGTGGGACAGTAGATTGAAAGCAACATGTCTAACTCAACCAATATTTTTTTAAAACAGTCTATTGCAATATAAGGCAACTTCACTATGTGTACCATTTGCTACTCCCACGCAAAAAGGTTAGCATGGGTGAAAGGCATAGGTGCTTCTGGGGGGTGGCGGGGTCCATCTTTGGTATCCTTAGATATCTGTTGCCCTGATCAACTATTTACAAGTTGAGGCTGTACATGGTAAACATGGTAACATATTGAAATAAGCAGATCTAGGAAAGTCAATTTCTATATAATAGAATTACACTTAATAGGCATGAAAATTACCTGTATAATCTACTGAGAATGCCTGCTCTACTTATTAGGTTTCCAAGTCAATAAGTCTAGAAAAAATGTGTATCTTTTTATAAAGAAGAATCAATATTTTGTGCTGTGAGGTCCCAGAGGTTAATTAGAAAGTGCAAAGAATGATAAATAAATCTTTTTGTATGAGAAGATGTTATTCTTTTTCTCAGGAAAAAAATTAGCAATGCCTTTCAAACTAGCTTGTTTAAAGATCACATCTGTGAATAACAGAAATGTAAGTGCCAAAAACAATCTCAGGAAAACAGGAGAGCTAACAATTTGGGGATGAGAAGAAACTGCAGTAGCCAAAAACATAGACTAGGTGCAAATTTACAGAAAAATGAAGGATGGTAAAAAGAGAAATACTTAAAATCATATTTTCTTTCCAATGTTATTTCTGCCCATTTCAATGTAAGAAAACATTATTTTCTGTATGAAAGTTCAAGAAAACCTGGATGTATGATATTTTAAGGTGTAGATAATTTAATATTTCTATAGCTAACCTTTTATGGCAGTCTCACCAAAGGCCACCTAAAATCATGCGCTACTGTAAATAAAATGATATGGAATATTTCAGAGAGAAAATGTATCGAAGGAAAAATAGGAGATGGAACCAAATCTTCATGATAGCCTGCAGCCATAACATCTGGGGCTATGATCTTATTCAGTCTTATAAAACAAGCAGGGTCAGGCTTGGTCAATACTCAAATAGGACACCTACATGGTAAACCCAGATGCTACAAATCCTGTTGTTGGTAGTCCAGCAGCTGGTATGTTTCTTTGCTCCTAGGCATTTAACCAATGCCATAGCCTTAGTCATGGGGGTCACTATGCTCTTAGAAGTGTTGCCTTCTGATGAACTATAAAACTGAGGTCTTGACAACTTGTCAACATTAAGGAGAATGTGGCACTTTTTACAACAGCAACAGAATGAACCCCAATAACCTGCCCACATTCCAACTGGTTAATTATTTTAGCTACCTAAAATCCTTCCGGCCATTTCAACAGAGAAAGAATTATTTTTCATGTCCTTTTTTAAACAGTTATTTAATGTTGTTGTATGCTGCTAAGTAGTTGCTTCACTCCAGAGGTGACTCCATTTCTCGCCTTCTCCCTCTCAGACCCATGCACTTATTTTGTAATGTGTTTTGTAGTCCTTCTGGTTTAAATGATTTATATTATCTAATTTAAAATAACACGCTTTGCATAAATCCTAGTTCACTGCACCACTGTGACATACCCAGGGTACAATTCAGGCTAATGAGTTGCTGTGTCACCCCTGCCCTCTAACCTGGGGTGCCATTTACACTGCTTTGCTGCTGTAGCCCCCAGTCATAGGCTGCACATAAGGCACTCCCAGTTATGTCTGGGTGTGTACTGCACCAGTCACATCTAATCTCTTACCAGCCTTGTAATACTGCAGGGTGACCCCAAATCACTCCCAGTAGATTTGCCCCCAGAAATGTATATCCTGGACTGCCCAGCTCTCTTCTGGACAATATACACTTATATAAAGTTTGCCATTTTACTAATAGACATGACATGCACAAATCTTGTTACCCGAAACAATTCTGTTCAAACACATTGTTCTAGATAAAACAATAAAACAAGTTTATTAACTACAGAGAGATTGTTTTTAAGTGAATGTAAGTAGTAAAGCATTAAAGTCAAAAAAGGTTACAAGAAAAATAAAGATAAAACACAACTAGCGGCTAACTTGACAAATTCAAAGCAAACTATTTTCTCACTGAATGCTGTCAACAGTCTTACTGGCCCAATTCTTCTGAAAATTTGATTTAGACTCTGTAGCGGGGTGAACACCCACTCCAGCCGTGAATGGGTTGGAAAAGCCCTGCAGAGGGCTGGGGCTGTGGAAGAGGCAAAACTCTGGCTGATTGGCAGAAGTGGCTGCAACTAGGCCTTATAAGAAGGCCAGGGCAGCCAGAAGCTCAGGAGTCTCACTCTGACTGGAAAGAGAGACAGGCCTGGCTGCTGGGGAACTCACCTGGGGACCTAGAGTGAGGCAGGGCTGGGGAAAGGCCTTGCAACTCCTCAGGCTGCAGGGCCTGGTCCTAGGCCCACATAGATATTGGGGTTGCAGAGGGGCAGCCTGAGGGTGGGTAAAGGCAGCCAGTCCAAACCCCTTGTTGCCTGTAATGATTGACTGGTAGACTGAAGTCCACCCATGACTGAGGTGATGTGGGGATAGGGAGTGGAGATTCTCCTGGGTGGGGAGACCCAGAGAGAGTGGGGTACTGCCATGGGGGCAGCACTCAAGACAAGGGCACTGGGGTCTGGGAGGGACATGGGGGCCAATGATAGGTGAGACACCTGGCCTGCAGAGGGCGCTCTGACAACTGGTGAGCTAATTCCCGAGATGACAAGCAGGAGGCACCACCAGGTGAGTCTGTGCCTGATTACAGACTCCTAAATCATTTTAGACGCTTTTAAATATCTTGCCCCAAAACAAACCCGGAGCATCAAAAAGTACTATTATACACCCATTACTCAATTGCTTTTAAGAAGAGGATTTTTTTAAAGATAAACTTCTTGTGGTTCTCCAATGTATTTTGCATTATGTGTTTATTTAAACTGTAAGTACATCAGGACCAGGGCTGTTTCTTTTCCCTCTTCTTCTGTGTCTAAAAATGTAGCCCAGTACCTACTATTAAGGGCCATGTTCTTTGTCAGAACTGAACAATCAGATAAATACAAGTGTTGAGTACAACCACTTGACATTTTCATTAAGAAAGTTTTATTGCCCCAGAACATGGTTTCACCAAACCTGAAATTGTCAACACTGATGGATAATACAGGTTTTTCCTATAAAAAATTTCAAAATCACCATTTTGATTTTGAACAGAAATTTCAAAATTGAAACAAAAGTTTTCATTTCATTGCAACTAAAAATTACTTTCTTCAGATTTATGAAATCAAAACCCCCAAAATGATGTGAAATTTTAAGCTGAAATGGAACTAAAATTTCCACTTTATTTCAGAATGTGAAACACAAATTTTCAGTTCAATTTGGTTCCAAACTTACAAAGGGAAAACTTGGAAAATGATCAGTAAAAAAACTGTTTCAATTTTGCAATCAACTTCAGTGCTAAGTTGTTCGGTAAATATAAGCCCATAATGTCAACCATAGCATTTCAGCTTCTTCTGAATAAAATATGACCATATATTTAATTACACACTGCAAGCAGATAGGGCTACCAACCAAATTCTAACACAACATACAGACACTAGGTACAAGCGAAACATAGATTTTCTTTTTTGTAACCAACACTCCATCTTAGCATATCAAGTGAATGCAATATTATTCATTGGATTGATTGCATTATATTATACAATGCAGCCTGAACACCATGACTGTGCATTAAGAGGTGTGAGGATGTGGAAGATACAGACTATGAAGAGTTTGTGCTTACTGAGTCAGATCTTCAGCTGTTTTATAGTGATATAATACTGCTAAAGTTAATGGAGCTTCATCGATTTCAAAAAGCTGAGAATCTGGTCCAATATTTTTAGCACCAAAGACTGACTCATGTTTTGGGTTATGGACCCTTTTCCTAGATGGCAGATGGTGCATTAAAGTTATCATGCACAGACTGAGTGAGAACAGAACAGCCGAAAATTGGCATTTATGCCGCTTGTCTTGAGCACGGACACAAACACTTCCTGTTCTCTGACACTATCAAAAACGTAAGGCTAGATTCTGACACCCTTACTGATACTGAAAAGTGTCCCATTTCTCCACAAGTCAATAAAGTCAATGGCACTACTCACAGAGTAAGGTCCTACTCATTGTGAGGATATCTGAACCTTGGGATTTTTTTAAACAAAAACTCGACCCACTATTTAAGCTATGTAAAGTTCACAAAAAATCATAGGAGAGAAAGAGTCAGTACTTCACGGTAGGGATGCACCAGTCCAAAATCAATTTGTCTATTTACAAGAGTTCACCACCTCATGGCACTTAGGAACTTGCTGCTTTTCTCATCCACTGGGAGCATGCAATCAGTTTCAGGTAAACTGTGTTCGGTCACATCCTTTAAAGTGTCGAGTACCCTCAGTGCTATTTTGTAATGAGTAAATCCTGACTAGAATACAAATGTAGTCTTTTTCATGGTCTCTGTACATTCTGGAAAACAACATGATCCCTGAGCAGATTGGCAGATAAATAGCACTGGAATGCTCTCCAGGCAAGGCACATCTCTGTTAGGGGCTGAAACTCCTTCAGCTATTTCAGCTGTCAGATTGCAGCAGATGAGCCAAACATTATCCTGCTCAAACCCACAGGCCTGATTAGCACCTGTACTGTCATTCTTTTAGATCTGTGAGGAAACAACAGACCTGTTCAACATCTGTGCAGGTAAAGGAATGCCCTGTGGTATACTTGCCATCTCTGCAATCTGCTGGTGCAGACAGCAGTCCTCAAACTAGTGCACTGCAAAGCCTGATAAGCGTTTAACACATTTCTTTCTCTGGAGCCTATTTTCCGAGATCAACAGACGGGACTGTGGATAATAAAGGAAACATCATGGTTAAATTACAACTTGAATATAAATTTACCCCTTTTGTGAGAGTCTGATCTCAGCCAGATGTGAGTAATCTGAAGTAACTCTACTGGAGACATTTAGACTACAAGCTTTTTGGGGATGGGAGGGTGTTGGGGTTTTTTGTGTGTGTTTTAGCAGCACCTAGCAGAGTTTGGGATGCACCGCAAGGAAGCTTGGTTTTGTGGTTGAGGTAATGAGCTAGGATTCAAAAGGCCTGGCGTGAATTTTCCATTCTGCTTCATGCTCCTTGTGTGACCTTAGTCAAGTCACTGAATCTCTCTGTGGCTCAGTTCCCCATCTGAGAAATGGAGAGGTAAGTAGGACCTGAATGAGCTCTCCCATGACTGCTAGTGATTTGCTGTGGAGGGGAAAAGGCTTCAGGACCAGACTGTATTTACATGAACACACCCACTCTGCCTAGGTATCCAGCAGACAGAGCTGTGTTGTCAAACTTGTGATGAACTTTGTTTGGCGTCAGGTTACAGATCACTTCAGTATTGAGTACAGGGCTAATGAAATGTTGTTATCCCTACTGTATGAGTAAAGGGTAGAAGAACTGCACTTAGCTTGTCCGGATTGAAGGACTCACCCTCAACTGAACTGAAGTTGTGAAGCAGGGGCTTGAATGCCAGACCCCTGTGAAGAGTAAAAGGGGGTGGTGATGGTTGTCCCTGCCTGGAGGTGTGGGCTCTGCCTAGGCATTGTGTAACCTGACCCTCCCCACTGTTCAAGAAGAGAGTTAATTAAGGCTCCATTTGGAGACTTTTTGTTTTCTCTAGAACTGAAATCACTTGTTGTGGGACAGCATTTCTGCCCACCCTGCTTCTGCAGTGAGGTTCTCCCACTAAGAGGTGGAAATCACTTAAGAGTTGGGTAGAACTTCAAGAGAATGACCCACAGAGGTCACAGTAGAAAAACAGGTGGCCCCAGAAGATGGTGGTGTGCACTGATTATGACCAACTGAGCAGAGCAGCAAGGGGCCAGCAAGGTGGCTGGCAGAATAGAGTGGTAAAGGGCCAGTATAGTGGAGCAACTGGCCACTATAAAAACTGTGTCTTTTATCTGATTATAGCACCATATCTTTACATGAGAGCAGATCAGAGGAAAATATTTCTTCTAGAACAGAACTCAAAAATATAATATACAGCTCAAACACAATGACATAAGGAAGCCTATGCAATGAATTCCCATTCGTTCCATTTATAATGCATTAGGAAGCTCCTAAGAAATCCACATAATATTTCTTTTCTATAGGAATCTTGTAGGTTTTCTAGTTTCTTTCACAAGAAGAAAAAATTGAGGAGGATGGTAAAAGAAATAGGTGATGCTCTCATCAAGGAATCCAGAACAATAAACCACTATGTTACTTCTCTGCCTCAGGAAGAGAGAGCTTTTCTGGAACTTGGACTGTGTGTTAGCTCCAAGCCACACAATTCTGTCTACCACTCTTGAAAACTCAAGACTCTGCCAATCTAAATCTTGCCTTTCAGGTAATGTTCAGCTCTGGAGCTCCCCAGAGATGTTCCTCTGCAGTGTCCAGTTCCTCTCATTGGACACCCACAGAACTTACTAAGTTTGCTTCCTCTAAAGAGACAGTGTGCACTCAGTCTGTTAGTTTAATTGACAGTACTGAGATGATTTCACTTTATTATACACACTGAAATGGTTTTGTAGTAAAACAAGAGTAAGTTTTTTAATAAACAACATAGATTTAAGTGATACTAAGCAAAAGCAAAAGAGACAGGTATGGTTACAGGCAAAACAAAATAAAACACTTTTTCTAGTGTTCAGGACTCAATTAACAAGCAACGGTGTTTGCCTAAACAGCTTTCACACTTACATCAAGTTACCAGCATCTCTAGCCTTTCCTGGCAATAGGATCTAATGTTCACAGAATCAGAGTGTTGTCCCGTTTGTTCCCTAAATGATGGATAACCAAAATGCCTTTTTGATCTCCCTACATTTTCCAAAGTCCATTGTCTTTGCTTTAAAAGCCAGGAGGGCTTTGGAGGGTTCAGACTTTGGAGCGCCAAGCTATTTAGCTTGATTGCTTTTTTTACCTTATATGTAAATATACTTTCATTGTCTTCTGTCTGTAATCAAGCCAGGCTGACTGGTAAATCCACATTCCCTTATCTAGGGCAAGCTTTTTATCCACTGCTAAGAAGATATGTTAAGAACATATTTCCAGTACACATACATAACTCTTTGTAGACAATCCCTACATACGTCACTTAATAATATTCATGACCAGTGTGTCCCTAGTTTTTATATCACCTTACAAGACACCGGCTAAATATTCTGGCAACAGTGTGTTGCGTATATACTTTTCCAGTTGGCATAAGGGCTCTACGGGTCACAAAACATCCATAATAAAGTGTCTGATTTAAATCCTAGATTGAGAACAGGAAATGACTGTGTAGTATCTCTTTTGCATGCTGAGTTTCTAATGGTGACCATTGTGTGATCACAATGCCACGGTAATTTTAACATCGTTAATGTATTCATTCTTTGAGTAAATTTCTCAAGAAGTTCCCTATAAGTTGTAGAGATTTTTTTAAATGCTACCATAAATAAGCAATGGCAAATGGAAACAATTAAAGAACTGTAAAGATTCAATTTGTTGTTACAATGCAAAATACACTAACTCCATATTGGATGTTCCAGGTTTTGGAAGCAGGCTGGGGCCAGTCGGAGCGATTGGCACCTATAAAGTGGAAAAAACAGGATCCAAGAGTTATCTGGATTCCATGTTCTGTAGCAAATATCTGTCTTTCATCAATGAAAATGCTACTAAGAGAAAAGGGGTACACTTTAAACCCCTACACACACTGTGCCCATATTATATGGGCCTGCTTCGGATCTCAATTCTAACAGTTTTACACTGGTGTAATTCCATTGATTTCAATGAACTTACTCCGGATATACCCCAATTTTGGATCAGTTCAGGCCCTGTGTATTTTTAAGTGCACTGGAAAGCTGTATACAGGCATTTGTGATTCTTTAGTAATTCTGACACTGTACAGAATAGTGATAGAAATTATATGTAAACTGTGCGAGGCTTTAAAGAAACTCTCTCTAAAGGTCTTTCACATATCCATAAGCTGAAATGGGCAGAGAATACGAATATTCAGTCTGTGCTACAAGAAATTTGCATATAGCAAACTGTATTTCCCCTCATTAATCAATGAATTGTGTAGCATTTTTACGAAGTCACCCAAAAGCAAAACTCACTGCAATTGTCAATTTAAGTGGGATTACTGTGATATGGTTTCTAAAGTTCAATATAGATTGTTCTAATGGAATTCAGAACAAGATAGACACTTCCTCTTATTCAAGATGAAATTGCCTGTAAACTATTCTGCTGCTAACAAAAGGTGTCCACTTCAGTCACTCTATTATTTGAACAATAGTGGAACAATTTGAAAGTCTAGAAAACTCAAGTCCTAATGCACATTATGCTTTCCCAGCTTTCTGCAAACATTAATCTTCGGAGGCCCTGCAGACATATGTACCACTTCAGTCTATGGTTCTGGCCTCCCTATCACTCAGGCCAGCAGGCTGTGTTCAATTCCTCCCTCATCCTTCCTTCTCATATCATATCTAGCATCATCTGCAAACTTTGCCACCTCACTGTTTACCCCTTTCTCCAGATCATCTTATTCAAATTATTCATAATTGATCTGGAGAAAGGGGTAAACAGTGAGGTGGCAAAGTTTGCAGATGATACTAAACTACTCAAGATAGTTAAGACCAAAGAAGATTGTGAAGAACTTCAAAAAGATCTCACAAAACTAAGTGATTGGGCAACAAAATGGCAAATGAAATTTAATGTGGATACATGTAAAGTAATGCACATTGGAAAAAATAACCCCAACTATACATCCAATATGATGGGGGCTAATTTAGCTAGAACGAGTCAGGAAAAAGATCTTGGAGTAATCATGGATAGTTCTCTGAAGATGTCCACGCAGTGTGCAGAGGCCGTCAAAAAAGCAAACAGGATGTTAGGAATCATTAAAAAGGGGAAAGAGAATAAGACTGAGAATATATTATTGCCCTTATATAAATCCATGGGTAAAGAATGGTGTCTCTAGCCTCTGTTTGTCAGAGGATGGAGATAGATGGCAGGAGAGAGATCACTTATAGACTCATAGACTCATAGATTCTAGGACTGGAAGGGACCTCGAGAGGTCATCGAGTCCAGTCCCCTGCCCTCATGGCAGGACCAAATACTGTCTAGACCATCCCTAATAGACATTTATCTAACCTACTCTTAAATATCTCCAGAGATGGAGATTCCACAACTTCCCTAGGCAATCTATTCCAGTGTTTAACTACCCTGACAGTTAGAAACTTTTTCCTAATGTCCAACCTAAATCTCCCTTGCTGCAGTTTAAGCCTTGATCATTGCCTGTTAGGTTCACTCCCTCTGGGGCACCTGGCATTGGCCACTGTCAGCAGACAGGATACTGGGCTAGATGGACCTTTGGTCTGACCCAGTATGGCTCTTCTTATGTTCTTATGTTCTTATCCAGGTTCGGGCCAAGCCTTGATACCATTTCCTCCACAATCTGTCAAAATTCACCATTATCTTTCTGTCCCACTGCTCAATTTCTAGTTCCATGCCACCATGTCTTCTGCTACAATATTCTGAATGCTAAATTTGTCCATCCAAAATGCTGCCCCCAAATCATTCATTGTCTTTGTTTTGGGGGTCCGTCTTTAATGTCGTACAAAACACGGAGCCAGTCTACATCTGAGACTTGGTCTTTTTTGGTGTCCCTTTTTTTCATTTTCCAGTTCACAGATAACAACCTACTAAACATCTCTTTTATCCCCTTCCTTCACAGACATCTCTGTGCCTTCTTCAGTACTGTCCCATACACTTGTAACAACTTTGCCAAACCTGTTTATAGGCTGGGCTTGACATGTGTGATTG
Organism: Gopherus evgoodei; assembly: GCF_007399415.2. Taxonomy (NCBI): domain Eukaryota; kingdom Metazoa; phylum Chordata; order Testudines; family Testudinidae; genus Gopherus; species Gopherus evgoodei. The sequence goes on from NC_044322.1 coordinate 14,144,608, forward strand.
GACATGGGTGAGCCCTCATTTCTTAGGAGACCAGACTAGGGAGGTAAATGGATCAGGAGCCTGGATACAGAATATCTGTACTAGCTAAATAATGGAGAACACTCAGGGAACCATTTACAATGGACAAGATAACAGTGGATAAGATAAGCCTGGAATGTAAGAGGATGCAAAGAGTAAGATGGCATGGAGAGTGAATGGACAGAGCATGCTGTACAGGGATTGGTTCCTGCAAAGTGATGCAATGTATAGTAAATGCAGTGTAATGTGTAAATGTATATAAAGGAAGGGGTTTGCTGTGTAACTTCGGATATGTGATATGCTCTATACCCACCCCCTGTGCTTGAGTCTGATCAACTCAGCATAGCTTTTCTGCATGCCAACTAAAGGAACCTGAGTGATAAGACCGGAGTCGAACTGAGTTCTTGAGGAATCAGGTGGAAGAGGTCTTGGGGAACCCCAACACTGTTTACCAGTTTATCACCCTCATCACTTTCATTCACAAGAAGCCACAAGAAGTGAAGGAGGTGAAATGTGAAAAAAGAATAATGAAACCATGAGCTGTGCGCCCATGGGTAGCAGTGATCATATTGTTACTCTGGCACATATTGTCATTCTTAATATTATTTTTATTGCAAGAATCCTTAGGAGCCTGTCATCACCATGGGAATACAATCAATGTTTCACTTTCCTAGCTACTAACTTGTAGTTCTCTAGCAAAACTACAAAACCTCACCCTTTCCAGGACAATGAAATTCCAAGTAAATGAAAGCGCAAACAAAAGCAAACTCTGCAGCTCGTTGTCTCTTTCTGGGGTAAATCAGTTTCAAATCCACATAAAAGTTCAAGTCCATTGAAATCAGCACAAAGCCCAAGAGGGGACCATATCACCTTAGAATTTTATATTAAACCTTTCTATTACTAGTAACTGATTTAGGCATACGATTCCAGAACTGAAGGCCAGTGTACACAGCTAAACTCAGGAAAATCAACAAAATAATGAATGCCACTCTTTCCAAAGGTCAGAGTAGCAGTGACACCTTGGAGTCACCCTGAGAAATCATGTCTGTGATGTGAACAATATTTCTCAGTTAAGAATTGCAATCCTAATGGCAAAGACCATGATCAGGAAGCATTCATTCAACATTCAGAATGTATTTATAGGTATTTCTACAGTTCCCAATTGCCTTTCCCAATAGGGAAAATACAATGAAAAGCTTTTGTAAAATGGAGCTTAAAGTGTAAAAGAAGCCCAAGGTTTACTGTTCCTTTGTTTTACACTTGATCTAATATATTAAAGGAACCCACAGACTTCTCAGGAAAGGTGAACCGAATGACCAGACTATGCTTCTCAATTTTCTATCACAACTAGGGGTATGCCTCTTTTTAGATCTAAATTTACCTTCATTTCACTTGTATTCTTGCTGTTATTATTTTAAACAACTGATATCAGAAACACTGAATCATGAAACTAAGGTTTTAAACAATGCTCATCTTGCGACATGAGTTTGTTACACATCTTCTTATGCAAGATCCCTACACGATCATTTTCTTTGTTCCTGATTTGGAATCTTAGTCTGACATTTGGTGTTCAACAATTTGAGAAGGATGTGAAAGATCAGCCAGGTTAAGTTTTCCCTGAGGATATTCCAGGTGTATTTTGAAGAAAGGTGGGGGTTTGGGGCTTTTGTTTGTTTGTTTTTGGTACGTGAAAATGGCCATCTGGATTTAAATTATGAAGTGTTTAGCATGTCATGAGATAGAAAGGAGGAAGAAAGAATGGTCTTGTGGTTAGAGTACTGGGTTCTCTATTGGGTTTCTACACCCAGCATATGCAAGGGAAAAAAGATACAGTATGGATTCAGATGAGATTAAATATTGATGAGGCAGAGATAGAAGACGACTCTTCCAAGTAGTAGGAGAAGGCTTAGCAGTGGGACATAAAGGAGGACAACTGCTGGATGAGCAAAGGGGTAAGGAAGGTTAGGTGAAAGAGACCAGATCCATAAGGAAACCTAGAGAAAGCCTATGGACAACAATTGTGAACTGGACCTTTAAATGGATATGTAGGCCTCACATAAGGATGATGTGGTCATACATTTAGGAGCATGGGAAGAGAAAGGCAGCAGTTTTCTGCAGAGGCTGGAGTCTGCAGAGCTGTGACTTGTACAAGTCAGAGAGACAGTAGTGAAAGCAAGAATAAAAGGAAGGCACAGATGAGAATATACTCAGGTAACACGGTTATGAGTACAGTACAAGAACCCACAGAACGAGATTTCAGAAGAAGTAGAGATGGCATATAAATGGTAATGGTATGAAAGTGGTTATAGGCAAGTGTTAAGGGTTAACTTTCCTTCCCCTATAAATCTGAGAATCAAGGATAAGGCCACATTTATTGAGAGTGGAGGAAAATCCAAATTATGGGACAAGCAAGGAGGCAGGGGAGAGACATTTATATCAGAGGGTGCAGCAACTGGCCCAGAAAACCTCTTCATCTTTGGAGACACTTAGGAGAGTTAGCTGCAATGATATGAACTCCACTCATCCTACATGAAGAGGTCCCTTAACATGGGTTCCGCACATGAATACAGGGAAGCATAATCCCCTTTGTAGTAAAATGATATTCAACATTATTATTATTTATATTGTGTCAAATACTAGAGGCCCAAGTTCTAGTGTCCTTAATACTGAACAAAGAGCTAATATTAAAGAGACAAAGTGGTGCTAAGGATCTTAGTATAATTGAGACTCAGCCCCTTAGAGTAAGGCAAAGAAAACTCTGACTGTATTATTATTACCATTACATGAGCAATCTGGGCATGGACACACATCATGAGCTTAAAATGCTAAAACAAAAAGAAAGTGAGCATTCCCAGTGTGAAACATTACAATTTATCACACACCATTCATTTTGAAGCAAGTGGGAGAAAATCGAATAACCAACGGTGGCAAAAGAACTTTCTATAAATTCCACAAACATTTAAAGGCAGTACTTTTTTTCTTGGAATCCCCAAGTGGTTTGTCCTTTTCAGAATATTTTTTTCCCAAAAATAATCTTTGTTCGGTTTAGCATAGCAACAGAGAACAACTGGTAGTGGGAAAAATCATAATGCAAACACAGTTAGGCATGGACAAAATGTATGCAGCTGTCAAATATGCCCCCTCCTCCTCTCCAGATTAATTTGCTAAAACGATTTACCCCCCAAGGAAACAGCCAGGTGTAGGTTAAAATCAGTAACCAATTTCCTCTCTGCATTTAATAGCAGTGAATAGCTCAGCATGAAGTTGGGTGTTTGTTTATTTTTCTTAAAAAACAAGTGAATAAAACACAAACCTCCCCACATATTTTAACCTTGTTCATGTTGTCACAAACAAAGGAGCCAGGAAGTGCTTGCTAGTGGGCAGAGCAGAGAGCTGGGAGCTAGAACTTCTCTCTTCTATTTATACGTTGTACAATGGTGGGTAAATTTAAAGGCTGAAATATTCTTACTTTGAAACATAAGGAAGGATGGATTAGTGGTTAGGACACTAGCCTGGGTCTTAGCAGCTCCAGATTCAACTCCTTGATCCACCACAGGCTTCCTGTATGCCCCTGGGAAAGTCATTTTGTTTTTCTGTGCCTTAGTTCCCCATCTGTAAAATGGGCATGATAGCACTATTCTATCTCTTGGGGTGTTACAAGGATAAAGATTGTAGGTGCCCAGTGGTGTTGGGGGACTTGAAAAATACTTTTTAGTCAAACCACAGTTAATTGGTCCAAAAGGATATTTGAAACTTTTGAATAATTGGGAATTCAGTTAATCAGAGAACCTAGTCTGAATCACTCTCCGCTGTTGCAGGCAGCAAATCTGCCATCTCTCTTTTCAGAATGGACCCTGGAGTCACAGACTTTGAAGTCCCAAAGGCCTGATAAAAAGAAAAGTACAGACAGTTGCTCTTACCTCCCTAGGTTTCTGCTGATCAGCTTTCGGAAAGCCACAGACTGACACAGACAGTAACTTTTTTCTTCTTCAGCTTCCCATCCTCGGTGAAACCAGGAATCAGATGACATATACAGCGGACCCCCACTAGAATGCGCACATGGATCCCAAATCTAATTAATTACATTGGAATCCATGGTAACGCAGTCCCCGTGTTAACGCAGGATCGCGCATGGATCCAAAGTCCCGCATTCTAGCGGGGGAGGGAGGTGTATTAACTTCAGATAAACATGGTCTAGATTAGTGATGTTTGAAGGTACTGAGAAATCTTAATTTAAGGCTTAACTCTTATCTGATTCTTATCTGACCTCCTGATCTGAAAGCCATTTGAAACAAAGCCAGCAGAACTAACCCTACTGTATGTTCCATCGCAGCCCATAAACCAGGGCCATGCTCAGTGAACAAGCTACAGTTTTGGGTAAAAACCAGGCAATGGTTAATTATTTCAGCTATCGATCATGACTATTTGGAGGGGAGGTTCTTTAAAGCTAATCCTCAAAGTGAAACTTGGGATACAGACAGAAGTTCCTGTGAACCAAAATCCCTGAGTTTGAGAGGTCCAGTATTGATAGACTGTGTTATAAACTTACCATTATTTAAAGGATCAAGACTGTGGCATTAAAAAAGTACACAAAGCTATAAAATTGCTTTTGAGGTTGATTAAATACCTAAGGAGAGTAGACACACATTCCCATGAGAGCTCATAAAAAGGGATAGTACAAGGTAAAAAAAGAAGAATGGGTATAATCAACATTACTTCAAGATGGGAGCTAATCTCCCATGTGGGATTGGCCCCTTTTATATTATCAATACATTTCTTTTTGTGTGGGGACATTTCATATCACTCACATAATCTTCTTTACATCTGATATTCCACTGTCAAAAATGAGAGAGAGAGAGAGAGAGAGAGAGAGAGAGAGAAATCTCCTTTTTTCTGTTTACCCTAATTCATGTCCAAGGGCTTTTGACTTCTGTTGCTGCAAAGACATTTATTAAGAAATTCTGGCTTTTTGAAGGAGTGCTAAAAGCAGTTCCAGGGTGTTTGTTCTCCGGGAATAAAAGAGCCTCAGGAGAAACTTTTAAAATTCAACTTCTCAAAAAAAAAGTGACTTTCATACTTAGAAGTGGAAGTCTGTTAAAACAGTTGAAATTGAGTTAGAGAGATGGAATGGAAAAGCATTTGTTTATTCCCCCACCTCTAACACTGACATTTCTCTAAGGAAGATCTTTTGAACCACCAAGAAATAGAGGGGAGATTAAATCTATGGATTCATAGAATCAAATAACTGGAAGGGTGGCTGTTTAGAGTCTTGGTATCCTCTTGGTCTTATCTCTGCTCCTCAACATACTTCAGCTATAGATCTCAAATTGGTCACTGGCCTTCTTCCATCATCATCTCTTTGCAAGGAAAACATGCCCACTTCTCTCAGATAGGGAGTTAGGTACCATTATCCATGCCTTTGTCACTAAACTCCAGGCTATAACCCTGCAGTTCAGTAGTGGGTGATGATGACTGTGAAAGTTAGACTGAAACTCTGGCTTATAGAACACACTTTCTAAGCAAGAAATAACTGATGTAAACCACACACAGAAGTGCTGCACTTGTAACCCGCACACCTCCTGGATGTGGTGTTCTGTCCCGTCTAGTGGCACCGATGTACAGGGAGATTTTGGTAAACCAGTAAAGTGCCTGGATCACTATGGCTTATTGCTAAAAGCAACCAAGTCAGCAGGCCGTAAAGCAGCCATGCAGCAGCCTTAGCTTAACCAAGGCAGGAGGGGAGAGGGGTTTGGTTGCCACAGAAAGAGCAGCTTGACCCCACATCCTTCCTGGTAAGAATTGTGTTGAAACTGCTAATACATGCATTTTAGAGGAACAGGAAGCTTGTTTATGTGCCTTCAGGAATGTGTCTGTCAGGGCCTCAAGGCGTGCAAATGCTGAAAAAAACCCATACCTGGTTAATTGATTATCAGAAGGAAGCCTCTTGCTTGACCTTTGAAACTGCTTGCTTAACAAGTTTTCTTTAAGTGACATGTCATTGCACTACTAATGTATAAATAAGGGGGAAAAGTTTGAGGTAGTTGGACTCCTCAGGAGGGGGCTCTTCAGGGACTTTCCCTCTGGACACATCTTGTGGTCCCCACCAGCAGATGGAAGTTTGGCCAATGGAAGGCTGTCACTGTGCCACTCTAGAGCCACACTCAGCTTCAGTAATTATCAAGGTTTGGGGGTGTTTTACTAACCTGTTGCAGATGTGTGTAAGTGCTTGAGTGTAGCAGGGTGCTAGTGCAAAAGCACCTAATTACCCCTGCTCAGCCAGCTCCAATCAAGGGAAATAGATTGGGGCTGGTGAAACAGACCTGATGCCTGGCCTGGGGATTGGCTCCACCTGCAACCCTGACAAGCCAGCAGTTACAAGGGCTGAGAGCCAGAAGAAAAGCCAGACAGGGAAAGGTCAGGCTCCTAGCTGTGGGCTGACTGCAGGAAAAGAGGGAATTAACCCTGTAAGCCTTGTATATAGCTTAACACTGGTGGTGGGAGAACTGTGTATGTGCAAATAAAGCCATGAGTGCTGCATAACTGAATGCCTCTCTGCACTTTATTGGGACAGCCAGTGGGCTCTGGAAGAGGAGCATGACAGAGAACCTGTCACATGCATCTGAGGAAGTGGGTATTCACCCACGAAAGCTCATGCTCCAAAACGTCTGTTAGTCTATAAGGTGCCACAGGATTTTTTGCTGCTGTCACATTGAGACTAAGTAAAGTTTCGCTTTAAACGAAAACACTCTTGTGTTGTCCTGTTTGTGCCAGCCATCTATCGGTCGGACGGCCATGTTTCCCCTGATTTATTTCCTGACACCGCTTCGCAGAGAGTAAAAGTTACCAAGAGCTTAGGGTTGAAAGAACCCCAGGTAACACCAAGACCACTTAAAGAGGGAGATGGAATAAGTCTGCTCTACAGGCTGTTGGCTTTTAGCTCACGCGGTATAGGTTCATGCACCGAGCTCCAAAGATCCCAGGTTCAATCCTGACAACCGGGGTCTGTCGGTGTTACACACTGTCTTCCCATTCACTTATGGACTGAAAACAATGCACTTTCAAGGCTCAGGCTGCCATGGAGTCTCCACCTTTCCTTCTGAGGCCCACCTAGAAAGCTGCACATGTTCATGACGATAGATGGAACAAATGCAGGGTGAAATTTTAAAGATATTGGGTCAGAAACCTTTTAGAGGAGCAATATGTCTGTGCAAATCCTTACCACAAGAGATCAGAATGAGCCTCAACCTGATTATCTTCAGAACATAATGCCCACCCTTTCTGCACAAGACCTCCCTCAATAATGAAGGCCAAATTCATGACATAAGAATGAACAAAGAGAGAAGGAGGGGAAATATTCTAAATAATGGTAGAATCAAGTAACAGAACAATCCTGTCTCTTACAAACAGATTTTATATGATTCTTAATTTTGTTTTTGGCACATAGCTAGCACGCTGATGCGTACACTACAAACGATATACCTAAATTATTTGGACACCAGCAAGGAAGGATTCAGATTAGACATGAAAAGAGCATTCGTCTCAAGCTCGTCAAAACTTGGAATTTCCATTCCACAGAAAATTATGACATTTTGAAAATGGTTTTCATTTCAAATTAGAACAAAAGCAAATATTTTTGAAATTTCCCATGAAAATAAAATTTTGAAAGTATTTATTCAGAAAATTTTGTTCTGGAAAAATTTCCAAGTTTTGTTTCAAAATGAAATGTTCATTTAGAAATGTATTTTATGTTGTGTGTTCATTTTTATATTATTTATATTTTTTTTACATTATTTCATGAGATGTCAGTAGTAATTGCACATAATATGACGTCAAGATTTGTCATACAATTTTTTCACGGAACATTTCATTGGAAACCAAAAAAAGTCAATCTAATCAAAATGGCATTTTCCAATGGAAAACAGTTGAACAACCATTTCCCCGCCAGCTCTATCAACATTTTCTGTGAAGTGGACAAGAGCTAAATGCCATATTTAATACCACTATGTCTTTGATGTTGTTGATTAGAAGATCTCTTATCCCTATTAGGTACTGAATCAGGAATGGGTCTCTATAGTTTAAAGATCAGAATATTATGTAAAGGATTCAGGTAACCTGTTCTTTTGCTCACAAAACAATTGTAACATGCTCAGTATAAATGAATTGTGTGTATTGTTTTCAAAATAAATAAACAAAGATATCATTATGCCATTTAAAAGAGTCTTGAATCAAAATAGCAGAGAACGCTAATGCAAGAAACTATAATTATACTACCGAATTATAGCTTAAATTATTGATGGAATATTGATCTATTTAGTATATCTCTAATAACCAATTCCGAGCAGGCACACTTACAAGTTAATACAGCTTAACAAGGGATTAACAGAACAGTAGATAGAACGATAAATTCTGTCTTTTTTATCATCCTGTGTTTTATTAAAGTCCATTAGATTCTTTCTGTGCGTACAAGATCAACAACTAAAAGGTAGCCAACATTTCTTTAATCACATTGCAGTAGAAATAAAAACATGCAGAAGAGTTCATTGCATTGTCATCTTCAACAAAATCATGCTCAGGAAGTCCAATATGATTAAGACATGGAAAGTAGCACAGATTCCATTCATTTAGTTATTTAAGTTGCAGCCAACGTAAGAAAAGTGACTATGGGCTTGTCTACACTTAAAATGCCAAAGCAGCAGAGCTGTGTTGTAGTGCTTCAGTGTAGACACTACTTCCGCCATCAGGAGGGATTCTCCCCTGGCACAGCTGATTCACCTCCCTGAGAGGCAGTAGCTAGCTCGATGAAAGAATTCTTCTGTCAACCTATCACTGTCTGCATGGGGTCTTAGGTCAGCTTAACAACTCTGCTGAGGGATGTGGATTTGTCACACCCCCTGACTGAGATAGTTAAACCAACTTAAATTTCTAGTGTAGACAAGGAAAATGGGTAAATTCTTAAAAGCCTGGGTCTAAGGTACTTCTATTGATTTGTCATGTAACCGTAAACAAGTCAGGTATGAATATTTTCACCTATCTGCCTCTGTAAATGTTGACACAAATTTTCACATGCACATATATGCACTGGCATTTCATTATATATTGCTTGTACTGGAGTAGCACCTAGAGGCCTCTACTGAAATTGGGGAACCATTGTGCTAGGTGCTTTACAAAAATATACTCTCTATCCCTAAAGCTTACCATCCAAACACCCAAGACAGAAACAACAGGAGGTGAAAAATGGATACAGAGAGATGAGGTTACATGCCTAAAATCACACAGCAGGTCAGCAGCAGAGCCAGGAATAGATGCTAGGTTTCCTAACACCCAGGTCAGTACTGTATCCACATTATGTTGCTTCCCTTTTTGCAGGTGCAAATATCCGAGGTAGCATTTAAAGTAGCTTAATACCTGCACTCACAGGCAAGGTTTAGATTGTAAATCCATGTGTACAAGTGAACATGTAATGGACCTCTGGAAAATCTGCTTCTTAATCTTGCTGAAGTTTCAGCGAACTTGGCCATAAAATGGCTAACACACTGTAGGTTTGGAGACAAAACTAACGACCTGCTAGGCTGCTCAATCTTTATATGGTTTATTTAGGGCCCAATTATGCATACTCTTCTTCAGTAGTATCTTACTCTGCAACAAGTTCAATTGAGTAAAACTGGCAGAATCAAGCCTTTACTGAAAGTCAGTGTTTATGGTGCTGTATAAGCCAGTGAAAGACAGAGCTCCTACAGCAAGGAGCTTGCAATGCAAATTAGAGTGACTTCAATCCGTTTTCTCTAAAGTAGGTGCAAGCATGTGCAAATCTAATTTTTAAAGTGTAAAAAAGTAAAAAATGGCTGAGAACTTAAAATGTGGGTGGTAACAGACTGTAAATCCTTGTGATGGTTGAATCTGGTGACAAAAGGAGCTTTCAGCCATGCTTCACTTCACACTGACTCAACAGACCTTCTAGGCTTGAGAGTGATGCACAGACAAGGAGATAATCCCGGAAATATAGGGATTCTGTAGGCTTGAACTTCTAGGGTTTTGAGCACTCTTGCTCCTATTTAGCAAATCACTTAAGCAAATGGTTAATTTTAAATAGTCAATAGGACTACTTGTGCTTAAATTAAGCACATTCTGAAGCATTTCACTGGACTGGGGCCAGAGTGAATAGCATCCAATCCTGAAATTTTGAAAAATCTAAATTTGAAAAGGTAAAGTAAGTAAATAAAACGGCAAACTGAAACTGTGTGGGTCAATTCACTACTTATACTTGGATTCATACTTAACCAAACACCAGGGCCGGCTCTAGCCATTTCGCCGCCCCAAGCATGGCAGCACGCCGCGGGGACGCTCTGCCACTCGCCAGTCCAGCGGCTTCAGTGGACCTCCCGCAGACGTCCTGCGGATGCTCCACCAGAGCCGCAGGACCAGCGGACCCTCCACAGGCACGCATGCGGGAGGTCGACCATAGCTGCCTGCCACCCTCCTGGCAACCGGCAGAGCGTCCCCTGTGGCATGCCGCCCTAAGCACACACTTGGCGCGCTGGGGCCTGGAGCCGGCCCTGCCAAACACTAGTCCTGTGCTGAAGGCCATCAAAGGATGTTATTTGCCCCAATGACATCCCTCAGAGAAGCTATCACATAATGAAGTCTTGACTTTATGTTTTTGGTGTTTGTTCAACTGGAGGTTGAACTTTACAGAGTGGCCAGGTAATTACTTTGGTGTTTTCTTACCATTTAGGAGAGCATGCTCGTTTCCTGACACTCAGGTGAATGATGTAATTGCCCATGAAATCATTCTGAATTTCATGGGAAGAGGTGGCTAAAATATAGAGACAAAATATGCCCACACAAAGTACAGCAGCAAAGAGATGTATTAGTGGCCAACAATCACCTTAGTGGCCAACAATCACAATATTTTATGTATACCTGCACAGCAAAGAAGAGATCCATTTTCCCCAGTTGCTGATTTTGACTTTGGAATCATCATTCGTCAAAATCAGAGCAGCTGGACACATACGGGAATTATTTCTAGATAACATTTCATTTCATACACAATAGATCCTCTCTAAAAGAAAATAAATCCAAAGGGAAACTATGAAATGATTAAATATTTCAGAATACAAAATAAATGATAGACAATTAAAAGGCCATGTCTTTGTTTTAAGTTAACATACAGTTAAAAAAACAAATAATTTGATGCCCAAAACTGTTCACCTCTCTCTCTTTCACACATACATAGACCCTAATCCTTGTGTCTGTTCAAGCTAAATTCAGTGCAGGACTGAGTGGGTGAAAGGTTGCTGCATGACACCTGTATGCTCTCCTGATCCCTAGGGATCCCTGGGACCAGTTTGCCCCTGGTGAAGTTAGAGCAACCTCCAACATACCAGATCACAATGGATATGTTGTTTCACATGGGATGCCACCAAAGTAGAGGATTGGTGTAGAGACAGCTACATATTATTCAAGGACTTCCCTTATATTAGAAAAATTCTCAGCTACCTAGGCCAGGTTTAACTCATCTTTGCAGATCTGGACCAGGTAGTATAAACGAAACTAAAAATAAAAATTGTTAACTCCCAATTCCCAAAGTCGATATTTCCCTTCATCTCCATATTGTAGAAGTTACCCTTTTGCTGCTTTGTGATCAATATGTCAAATTCATATGAGCATGAAATATGTAATGTTTCTGTCTGAAACATTAGAATGATGGTTGGCTTAGGTTGAAAAAAGAAACAAAAACAAAGCACAAAGAGGTTGAGAGCTATCAAAGGAGTGTTCAAATTAGGGATATCCCAAGCTTAAACTTCTCCAATGATCTTTTACAGCAGAACTGTGGAACATGAATCAGAAGTGATCACTTGGATGTAGAGAGAAGCAGCTTGAAATATTGCAACTGGAATAATGGAAATAGTGCATCTGGGAAAATGTCTTGCACTTCTTTCCTTGTAAATAATGCAGGAATCCTGCAACAACAGGATAAATAAAGCCTTACATTTCCAATGAAAGCTTTCAGCACCATGATCTCAATTTTAATTTTGATTTCACAGAGTTAATGAAAATTTTTTCAACCTGAGATGAACAGAGTTGTTTCTTCTTGGTTTAGGGCATATGATAGACAGTAGACGCATAAGGACCCATGGGATATAAAGCAAACTTTCTGAGTTTAGAGTTGTGGATGTTATCTATGGAACTTCTTCCCCATATACGTGCCATTATTTTATGTATACTGACCAAAAAATAAGGATCGAATTTTCAGAACAACGTTGTCCTAATTCTACTCCCACTAAAACTCAGCACTGGGAGTTTTACCATTGATTTCAGTGGTTGCAGAATTAGGCCAAATGAAGGGCTTTGGAAAGTCTTATCCTAAGAAACTTATATAAATATAATGCATCAAATTTATACCTAACATAAATCCACTGATGTCAGTAGAATTCTATCTGAGAAGAACTTGGATCAATGTATCCAAATTACATTGAACTTGATTACTTCTACCTGTATTTCTGCTATTGCGAGTAGCTCTGGGGAGGAAACATCTTTGCTGGTAGGTGGAGGGTGTTTGCCACATAGAATAAGCTGTGCTTTGCTCCTCAAACCCTAGAGATCTCAGGTGATCTGCAGGAGATGAAGAATGTCTGTAAAGACAATTGTGCCAATCTGTAGGCCTCATTATAGCCTCACACAATACAGGATCATGGAAAGGAGAGTACAGAGCCACAGCCATCAATTTTGCAAGAGATGGTGCTGTGTGCTATTATGAAAATGAAATATGAGAAAGCCACAGGGATGGATAACATGCCTGCAGAACTGGTAAGTAACCGGTAACGTAGTATTCATCTCAGTGGAAAATTTGCAACAATGCATGGATAGCAACAAATTAGCTGAATGACTGGACAAAGGGAATCTTTCTGCCTTTACCAAAGAAAGGAGACATAACAGAGTGTGGTAGCAATCATAGCATTGCCTTGGTATCACACAAGCAAAATTCTGCTCTCCGTAATCATAGACTGCATGAAACAAATGATAGAAGCAGAACTACCACAACAAGATGTTCAGAGAGGGACAAAGCACGCATGATCAAATCGTGACCCTCTGTCACATTGAAAAATGCAAGGAGTACAATCACCCATTGACCATATGTTTCATATAAGTTCAATGAGATGCTTCGGAATCTCATATCTGCCAGAATCCTGCCAAGACAGTCATGTCAGATGGTACTGAATGTTTTTAAGTAATCTTGGGAGGATTCTGGCAGATATGAGGATTCCAAAGCATCTCATTGAACTCATTGTAAGCCTCTAACATTGACAACAGATGAACAGCACCAGGCAATAGTGAGATGTTTTCCACTGAGCAGGGTATGAGACAAGGGTGTATTCTGCCCCCAAGATTTGCCAATATGTATGCAGCATTTAGTATGAAAAAGCCCTGGAAGGTTTTGATGAAGTGTAATGAGCTGGATTTTCCATAGGTGGACACTTCTTAACCAACCTCAGATATGCTGATGGCACAACACTCTCTGCTACAACCAGCAACAAATGCAACAAACGGAGTGTGTAAGAGAAGTTAGTGAGGAACATGGACTACCCCTGAATATGTCAAAAATGAAATGCATGTATGCTGACATGATTAACAAAAACAGGATTTACGCAGAAATCACAATTAAGGGTCAAGCTGTAGAGTTATAGACTTTAAGTCCAGAAGGGACCACTAGATTTTGTAATCTGACCATCTGTATATTACAGGCCATCAACACTATGCACACCTGCACACCAACCCCAACAACTGAAATGAGACCTTAGTATGACAGCCCACAGGAGACTAGACTATTACGTACCACACTCATGTCTCTCTCCTCTTCTGTCACTTCCAACTGATGAGACCCAAGCTCAGAGCACAAATTCTTATTATACCCAAAGTGCATGACCTTGCACTTTGTGCTATTGAATTTCCTCCCATTGTTGTCACACCTGGCTTCAAGGTTGTCCAGATCTTCCTGTATAATATTCCAATCCTCGTCTGCATTGATGCTGCTGCCTACCTTTGTATCATCAGCAAATTTCATTAGTACATGCCAAGGTCATTAATAAAAATACTGAATAAGTTTGGTCCCAGGACCAAACCTCGAGGAACTCACTAACAACCTCCCTCTAGTCCAATAGTTCATCTTTCTTCACAACCCGTTGCCTTCTCCCCTTTAGCTAGTTCCTTATCCACCTTACAATTCTTGTACTAATCCCAATCTTCTCTAATGTAATTAATATTTTCCCATGTGGTACAGTGCCAAATGCTTCACTGAAATTCAGGTATATTAGATCTACTGCATTTCCTTTATCTAAAAAATGAATTATTTTCTCAAGGAATGAACTTAGGTTAATCTGTTATGATCCACCTTTGGAAAACCCTTTACCATTTATTTCCATGAAGTTATTTATTCTTTCCTTCACAATTTGTTCTAAACCCTTACTACTGAGGTCAGACTAACAATTCTGTAATTGCCTGGATGATTTTTTTCCCTTTCTCCAGTCATGTTGTAGCCCCCCGTCCTTTTTGGGTCAATTCAGACCAGTCGGAGGGTGTGCCACCACCTCCCCTGTAACTCTGTGTGTCTGAAATGCTCTGCTGCCACGGCTTATAGCCTGACACAAACATACAGGACCCTGAGTATGTGTGTGCTATGAAGCCCTGGTTCAGTACTCTGACCCCAGCAGACTGCCTACAACACAAAAGCCCCACTCTGGTCTCCACCAGCCTTGCTTACTAGTGACTCCAACACACCCCAAATTTCCCCCAAACCATCTGCCCTGAAGTGCCTAGCCCTCTCCTGAAACACTCAGCAAATTAGTAAGGGTTGTTGCTCCTTTAAAAAGACAAAAGTACATCTCATTACTTTAAATGGAGTAAACAGTCACTGCAGTTCAGACACAACAGTGGGTTGGTTCATATTAAAGTAACACAAGTTTATTAACGAAAAGAGGTTTTAAGTGAGCTCAAGTATAAAGAATAAAGAAAAACTAGTTACAATCAAATAAAAGTAAAATACACTTTCTAATGGCTAAGACTTAACTCAACAAGCTACAGCCTTGGCTCAAGGCAGATTTCTTACCAATCTTATTTTCCCCAGCCATGGCTGATGTTTTCTTGGTCAGACCCTTCCACAGAAATACAAAGTGCTGGTTTCCCTTGTCCTTCTAGGTGAAATATGCTCTGTTTCCCCTTATATCTCTCAGAGTTCACTGACTCTATTTCAAGATGACCTCTTGGGAGGACTTCCCATCCCTCTGCTGATTCATATGTAAATAGGATTTCCATTGTTTTGACTCCATCACACTTAATTTACATAGGAGATAGGTAGATAGCTGCCTTCCCTCCTGTCTGGGAAAAACCTGCTTCTCTCCCTTTGTTTGGTCACAGACTTTAAAGAATAATATTAGTGAGTTCCCATAATTCCTCATACACATACATTTCACAATTATATAAATCACAATGTATCATCAGTTTGCATATGATACCTGATATGACCAATTTTAGATACAGATTATGAAAACAGTGAAAAGGGGTATGCTGGGCTGGTCAGAGAAACTGAAGCTCTGCTACACATCAGGGCATCCCTTGCCATCTGGTATTGGGATTCTCTCAGGGTCACAACTTTCAAATGGATAGATGTATTAAAAATCCTTGCTCCTTGATAAGCAATCTCATGCGCCAGTTCTTTCAATATTTTGGAATGGAAATAACTCAGTCCCCTTGATTTGAGCACATAAAACTCTAAGCTTATCTTCCACCTCATTTGTGGTACTTTCCATTTCTAGACACTCATTTCCATCAGCTGTCCTGCCTTCATGCTCATGTTCCATATTATCATCCTTATTAAAAGGATGCAGGCACCCGCACGCCAAGCTCGTGCCTGGGGCGGCAAGCCACGGGGGGCATTCTGCCAGTCGCCACAAGGGCGGCAGGCAGGTTGCCTTCAGCGGCATGCCTGCGGAAGGTCTGCTGGTCCCGTGGCTTCAGCGAACCTCCCACAGGTGTGCCGCCAAATCTGCGGGACCGGGAACCTCCCAAAGGCAAACCGTCAAAGGCAGCCTGCCTGCCGTGCTTGGGGTGGCAAAATACCTAGAGCTGCACCTGTTAAAAACTGATGCAAAATATTCATTTAGTGTTTGGGCCATACCTAAATTATTTTAATCTTGTTCCCATCCACCCTGCATTGTGGACCAACCTTGTCCTTCCTTATTTTCTTTTTATTTATATAACTTAAAATCCTCTTATTATTTATTTTAAATTTCCGGGGCAAAAGCTAGTTCAGCTTGAATTTTAGCAATTCGTTCTTTGTTCCAACATCCTCTAGCCTCCAAGATACAGATTTATTGGTTGATCAATCTCTTTTTCCAATCCCTCTGCTTACTCCTGATAACCCCTTGGAGATGATTATTCACTCAGCTGAGTCTGGAGCCCTTTCCTGCAAGATTTCCCCCCAAATTATAGATAGTTTATGCATAGTTGATGTAAAGAAATTCCAAGCCTCCTCCACATTTAAGTCCTTGAGCTCTTCAGGCCAGATGACTTCTTTCACTAATTCCCTAAATTTCCCAAAGTCTACTCTTTTGAAAAACCATAGGTGATGACCTGGTTCATATTATCCTCTCATCTAATTTAAACTGAATCAACTTGTGATCATTCAATCCAAGATTATTTCCTATGGACCAGTTCTTCTGTGATGTCCTTACTACTTACCAAAACCATCTCTAAGGCCATGTCTACATCTAAAATTTTGCAGCGCTGGTTGTTACAGCTGTATTAGTACAGCTGTATAGGGCCAGCGCTGCAGAGTGGCCACACTTACAGCAACCAGCGCTGCAAGTGGTGTTAGATGTGGCCACACTGCAGCGCTGTTGGGCGGCTTCAAGGGGGGTTCCGGGAACGCGAGAGCAAACCGGGAAAGGAGACCAGCTTCGCCGCGGTTTGCTCTCGCGTTCCCGGAGCCACCCAGCAAACCGCAGGGAAGGAGACCTGCTTGCTCGGGGTTCCGGGAACGAGAGAGCAAACCGGGAAAGGAGACCAGCTTGATTACCAGAGGCTTCCTCCTTCCACGGAGGTCAAGAAAAGCGCTGGTAAGTGTCTACATTGGATTACCAGCGCTGGATCACCAGCGCTGGATCCTCTACACCCGAGACAAAACGGGAGTACGGCCAGCGCTGCAAACAGGGAGTTGCAGCGCTGGTGATGCCCTGCAGATGTGTACACCTCCTAAGTTGCAGCGCTGTAACTCCCTCACCAGCGCTGCAACTTTCTGATGTAGACAAGCCCTAAAATTGCGGCATCTCTTATTGGTTCTGTGATTATTTGATGAAGAAAACTGACAACTATCATATCCAGGAATAACTGAGTCTTACCAGAGTTAGTAGCATTTATTCTTCAGTTTATATCCATGGCTCTAAAGTCTCCCATTATGACACAATTCCTGATAGTATTTCTGTCTCTAAAAATAAGAGAGAGATTTCTATCCATATCCAAATCTGATTCTGGTGGTCTATAGCAGATACCTAGTTCTATCCTAACACAACCTCTTTTACAAGCCTTTCCCAAAGTGATTGTGACCCAAACTGATTCTGTTTTCTCCTCCTTATCACTTCTTATTTCTTCACAATTTACCACTTCATTGATGTACAATGCTACTCCTCCAAATTTACCTTTATTCCTTTTCCTCCTAAACAGCACATTCCCTTTAATACCTGTATTCCACTCATGAGTGCTATTCCATCATGTTTCTGCAATCCCTATAATATCGGATTTCAGCTCCCCTACCAGTAGTTCCAATTCCTCCATTTTATTGTCCAGACTCCTTGCAGTTATGTAGAAGTGTTTCAGCTGTTTCCCTTGTACCTCTACCAGGTTTCTAGCCAGATTAGGTATAATCCTTTTACTGACTGTAACACTACTCCAATTAATATGTGTAATTTCTTTCTCCTTGCTGTCAATACACTATATTCTTACCTTCTGCTGTTCCATTATCCCTTCCTAAATCTCAGTTTAGTTGATTTGCCTTCTCCTATGTACTGAAGCCAGGCAAGAAGATTTCTTGAGCCTCTCCCAAATTTCTCCATCCATCTTCTAGTTTAAAGCCTTTCTTATCAGTCATGCCAGCCTTGATCCCAGAAGGTTAATACCTCAGGTTCTCAAGTGGAGCCCATCTGTCAAGAAGAGTCTTCTTTCCGTGAATGCATACCAGTGATCACTCATCCCAAAACGTTCTTCTTAGCACCAATTCTTGAGCCATCTGTTGATCTTCATTATCTTGTCACACCTTCTCCCTCCTTCTCTAGGGACCAGAAGTTTTCTGCTGACACATCTCCCAAGTTTCCACTTCTTTCAGTAACTTACCCAGATGAGTCTAGTCAACCATGATCCATTCCAGTGGGAATCTGGTAGTATCATTCATCCTGACATGCAGCACAATCATTGGATTTTTCCCTGCTCCCATAAGGATCCTTTTTCAGCCTCATGCCTACATCTCATATGTTTATTTCCGGTGGACAGCACACTCTTCATTTCTCTAGATCTGCCCTGTTGACAGGTCTGTCAATTCTTCTGAGTACAGAGTCTCCCATTAAATACATGTGTCTCTTTCTGAAGTTGGCATGCATCCATCTTATGTTCTCTCTTGCAGCCCCATGTACGGCATCCCCATTTTTCCTTGGGCTCCAATCCCTGGCTCTATTATCTCTTCATATCTTCTGCGGGAACTGTCTTCCCTTCCTTTTTTCTCCTTGTCCCATCATCTTCTGCCTGTTTCTCCTCCTCATTCCCCAGGGCAGCAAACCTCTTACTCAACTTGATTTCACCACCACTAACTGATCTCTTGCTTTGACTTATCCTTTTGGTCACATTCTTCCATGGATCACCCTCCTTTTCTGGCAATCTATCCTCCAGGTCCTTTTGTTTGGCAAGTGTCCAGTAACTTGAGTTGTCAGTACCACCTCCTCTCTCCTCTCCTGCATTATACCTTCAAGATTCTAAGCTACATTGTTGATTCCCTGAGACTATGGACAGAGATTTATGTTCATTTTTAAGAATGATACTCAACAAGCTGTGCTCCTCCCAAAGTGGTTTTACAACATTTGAATTATGTTTCAGGTAAAAAAAAATCTTATCTACATTGGAACACTACTAGCAATAGCTGTTTTTAAACACTGTTTTAATTTACCCGGACAAGGATCAACTGTGTGAATCGCTACATTGTTTTGTACATTATTATGGAAAACAGGACACAGATGGGTCAATTTCACCAGCAATGATTTTGGTCCAGAAGATTACATCAAGCTAACACTCTGCTGGCTCTGAATCTTCTTTCTCCCTCAGCTTTCTCTGCCTCTATCTGCAGAGTGCCTACACGGTCGTCATAAAAGTTTGCAATAGTCAGAGGCCTATGGAATACTCTCCATGAGATGTTTGCCAGTACTTATGCGGGAGTAACTGCTGTCCTTGTAATCAAGGAAGCTTACTGAGTTCAAATACCCATTTGTTATACCATTAACTCTGTGCCCAATTTAATACGGAGGAAAGCAGCATTATGAGTGGAGCTCATTGCTGAATTAAAACTCAAACTGTTGTCCGCTGTTCATTTGCTACAGTACATAGGTTCCTGGTGACATTCAGCTAATTACTTTTCTTGATGATTAACTACCCATTATATGTTGCCATTGTAATGGAAACGTATTAGCCCCTGTTACAAGTGAGGTGATTGTGTAAAGGGTCATTAACACAAGTGAGCTGGGTTTGTCTTTTTCTTCATTTTTTTTCTTCTTTTATTTTTTACAAAGTCAAAGGAAAACAGAGCTTTGGGAAACTATCACTGAAATCCAACCAACTGCTGAAACACAAACCCTGCTTTGTGGAGAAGTAAAATGTATTTAGATGCAGCTTTTTATTAGCTGTAGAATTAATAGTAAAATAGAATGCAGACATAGACACAAAGTAGATGCTACACAGAGTTTGAGTTTCATTATAGTTCTAAATACACAGGACACAATTTAGGACAAAGTGTTTTTTTCCCCCAGTCATATCCACTTTGTAGCCATTTTCCACTCTGAAAATGCTTCAGAATTCAATGTGATTTTTTAAGCCCCCTCCAGCCCCCATTTTCAGTACAGCTCACAATATAGGAGTCTTCTGTCATTGCTTAAACTGTACTGACATCTTGTGGCGTTGAATTAGTAACATATAGAGCAGAAGCCACTAAATCTTCATAAGACACAAATAAGTCACCTTGTCTAATTATTTGTCTTTACGCAAAGGCTGGTATCTTCCAGCTGGAAGTTTCTAGGGTAGACTAGTGTTTGTTTGTTTGTTTGTTTGTTTGTTTGTTTGTTTGTTTGTTTGTTTGTTTGTGAAAAAAGGATGGAAATTGTGTGTGTATAGTGCAGTGTAAACATAGCAGCACGTGGATTCAGATTTATTGACCATTTCAGATTTAGGATCCTAATGTGATAAATTATTATTTACAATATTACATTAGCACTTAGAGGGCCTAGTTAGGAAATTAGATTTTCATTGGGTTAGATGCTATGAGCTCGTGGTTTATGTGAGAAGAACTCTCAAAATTTCTGATCTTTCCTGAAAGAACTAGGACAAACTAAGCTATGTACTTAAAGTCTGTTCACTAATAGGAGGTCTTTGTGTATGCATTTACATCAAGAGAAGAACACCCCTAATTTCCTAGCTGGTGTCTTATTACCTTGGCAACAGCAAAGCTGTAATAATAAGTTTAAGCATTTTAATCACTGAAAATAAAGACAAGAGAGTGGCAGTAATCAACAGTGAATAAAGATATCCTACTGGAAGGCCATGTAAAAAAAAAGACGGTTACTCACCTTTGTAACTGTTGTTCCTCGAGATGTGTTGTTCATATCCATTCCAGTTAGGTGTGCGCGTGCTGCGTGCACATTCGTTGGAAGATTTTTACCCTAGCAACACTCGGTGGGCCAGCAGGGCGCCCCCTGGAGTGGCGCCGCTATGGCGCTTGATATATACCCCTGCCACCCCATCCGTCCCTCAGTTCCTTCTTGCCGGCTACTCCGACAGTAGGGAACGAGGGCGGGTTTGGAATGGATATGAGCAACACATCTCAAAGAACAACAGTTACAAAGGTGAGAAACCCTCTTTTCTTCTTCGAGTGCTTGCTCATATCCATTCCAGTTAGGTGATTCCCAAGCCTTACTTAGGCGGAGGGGTCGGAGCGAGACGTTGCGGAATGTAAGACCGCTGAGCCAAAGGCGGCATCGTCTCTGGACTACTGGACCAATGCGTAGTGCGATGCAAATGTGTAGATGGAAGACCAGGTAGCCACGCGGCATATTTCCTGGATGGGAACATGGGCCAAGAACGCGGCAGATGAGGCTTGAGCCCGAATAGAGTGGGCGGTGAGATGGCCGGTCAGAACGTGGGCCAAGTCAGAGCATGCCCGAATACAGGATGTCACCCAAGATGAAATTCGTTGGGAAGAGATTGGCATGCCCTTCATGCGCTCTGCCACCACTACAAATAACTGAAGTGAACGTTGGAAGGGTTTGGTCTTCTTGATGTAAAAGGTGAGACCCCTGCGGACATCCAGAGTATGCAGCTGTTGTTCCCAATGCGATGAATGCGGCTTCGGAAAAAAGACTGGCAGAAAGATGTCCTGATTAACGTGGAAGGCAGAGACCACTTTAGGAAGGAATGCCGGGTGTGGTCGCAGCTGTTCCTTGTCTTTGTGGAATATCGTATACGGGGGATCCACAGTCAATGCTCGAAGTACCGAGACTCGCCTAGCCGAGGTGATAGCGACGAGGAAGGCTGTCTTCCAGGACAGGTACAGCAGCGATCATGTGGCTAAAGGCTCAAAGGGGGCACCCATGAGCCTAGCTAATATGAGGTTTAGATCCCAGGTAGGGGTTGGGTGTTTGACCTGAGGGTAGAGTCGCTCCAAGCCTTTGAGGAATCTGGAAACTATGGGGTGAGAAAAAATGGAACTGACAGTTTCCCCAGGATGGAAGGTGGAAATAGCTGCAAGATGCACCCTTATAGAAGAGATTGCCAGGCCCTGCTCTTTGAGGGATCATAAATAGTCCAAGATCATGGGGACCGATACAGTTTGTGGGGTAAGGTCATGCTGGGTGCACCAGTGAGAGAAGCGCTTCCATTTGGCGAGATACATTGTTCGCGTGGAAGGCTTTCTGCTTCCCAGCAGCACCTGCTGCACTGAGGTGGAACAACGCAACTCCAATTGGCTCAAACAGACAGCAGCCATGCTGTCAGATGAAGGGACTGCAGGTCCGGGTGGTGAAGCCTGCCGAAGTCCTGCGTGATGAGGTCTGGGCAGAGTGGCAGGGGAATCAGGTCTGTCAGAGAAAGGTCAAGCAGCAGGGTGTACCAGTGCTGTCTCGGCCAAGCCGGAGCGATCAGAATTAGGCGGGCTCTGTCCCTGAGGAGCTTGAGTAGAACTCGGTGGACGAGAGGAAATGGTGGGAAGGCATAAAATAGGAGACCTTTCCACGGAATTAGGAACGTGTCCGAGAGGGAGCCCGGGGAGCGACCTTGTAGGGAGCAGACCACCAGGCATTTCCTGTTCACTCTGGAGGCAAAAAGGTCTATGTGGGGAAAGCCCCAACTCTGGAAAACAGAATGGAGAATGTCCGGACGGATGGACCACTCGTGCGACAGGAAGGATCTGCTCAGTTGATCTGCAAGAGTGTTCCAGACTCCTGGGAGAAAGGAGGCTACTAGATCTATGGAATGGGCTATGCAGAAGTCCCACAGTTGGATCGCCTTCCGACAAAGGGGGAGGACCGTGTCCCTCCCTGTTTGTTTATGTAATACATGGTCGTTGTGTTGTCCGTGAACACTGCAACACAAAGGCCCTGTAGATGGTGTTGGAATGCTCGGCAAGCCAGCCAGACCACTCTCAGCTCTCGGACATTGATGTGTAACGTCAACTCCCAGGACAACCAAAGGCCTTGAGTGTGAAGGTGCCCTAGGTGAGCACCCCAGCCCAGAGACGATGTGTCCGTTGTTAGGGACGTGGAGGGCTGCGGTGGATGGAATGGCAGACCTGCATACACCAGGGATGACGTTTGCCACCAGTTGAGGGAGCCCAGAACGCTCGGGGGAATTGTGAGTATAAAGTTTATAGCGTCTCTGCCCAGACGATAGGCTGAGGCGAGCCAAGTTTGGAGAGGACGCATTCGCAGTCTGGTGTGCTTTGTGATGAACGTGCATGCAGCCATGTGACTGAGAAGGCCAAGGCAAGTGCGGGCAGAGGTTGTTGGAAGCTCTGAAGTCTTTGTACAAGGAAAACTATAGCCTGAAAATGATGTGGGGGCAAACTGGCCATCGCAAAGTTGGAGTCCAGCATGGTCCTGATAAACTCTATCCTCTGCGTACGCACCAGAGTGGACTTTTCTAAATTGATTATCAGGCCTAGACGCGTGAAGAGGTCCTTGATGATGGTCACGTTACTGATGACTTGTGCCTCGGAGGCCCCTCGAATAAGCCAGTTGTCGAGGTAAGGAAAGACATGTATTCAACGACGCCGTAGGGAAGCTGCGTCGACCGCCATACACTTCGTGAAGACCCAAGGGGCCGAGGAGAGGCCAAAGGGAAGGACAGTTAACTGATAATGTCAATGATTTACCACAAAGCGTAGATACCGTCTGTGCAGGGGGTAAACTGCAATGCAGAAAATATGCGTCCTTCATGTCGAGAGTGACGTACCAATCTCCGGGATCCAGGGAAGGGATGATGGTTCCCAGGGATACCATGCGGAACTTCAACTTTTTCATTAATTTGTTCAGTCCTCGCAGGTCTAGGATAGGCCGGAGGCCCCCTTTTGCCTTGGAGATTAGGAAATATCGGGAATAAAACCCCTTGCCCCTTAATTCCTCCAGTACCTCCTCTATAGCTCCGATTGTAAGGAGTCTCTGGACCTCCTGGAGGAGGAGTTGCTCGTGAGAGGAGTCCCTGAAGAGGGACGATGAGGGGTGGCAGGGAGGGGGTGAAACAAACTGAAGATGGTATCCAAGTTCCACTGTGCATAGGACCCAACGATCTGAAGTTAATTGGGACCACGCAGAGGGGAATGGGGAAAGGCGGTTGTAGAACTGAAAGGATCCTGGGAGGCAACTGGTACACTGCTCTAGGGCGCACCCTCAAAAGTTTGATTTGGGTCCCGCTGTTGGTTTGGTGGGACCGGAATTGTTACCACCTTGAGGTCCAGACTGACGTC
This sequence comes from Gopherus evgoodei, assembly GCF_007399415.2. Classification (NCBI taxonomy): domain Eukaryota; kingdom Metazoa; phylum Chordata; order Testudines; family Testudinidae; genus Gopherus; species Gopherus evgoodei. Next base: position 14,168,885 of record NC_044322.1, read on the forward strand.
TGCGGTTGGTACGACCTTGTCTTCTGGCAAAGTCTTGCCTTGGCCTAGGCAGGGGGTAAGGTTGCTGAAGTTGGGAGCGGAATGACCATCTTTGAGTCTGTGGCGTATGCATTCCCAGTGAACGCATAATTACACGGTTGTTCTTTAGACTCTGCAGCCTGGGGTCCGTCTTTTGTGGGAACAAGCCCTGTCCATCAAATGGCAAGTCTTGTATGGTATGTTGAAGTTCAGGTGGCAGTCCTGACACTTGCAGCCATGATATACGTCGCATGGTTATTCCAGAGGCGATCGTTCTAGCTGCCTAATCGGCGGCATCTAGCGAGGCCTGTAGAGAGGTCCGCGCAACTCTCTTCCCCTCCTCCAGGAGTGCTGTAAATTCCTGGCGGGAGTCCTGCGGGACCAGCTCTGTAAACTTCCCTACCGCCTCCCAGCTGTTGTAGTTGTACCTACTCAGGAGGGCTTGTTGGTTCACTACCCTGAGTTAGAAGCCTCCTATGGAATAGATTTTCCGTCCCAACAAATCCATACGCCTGGCCTCCCTTGATTTAGGTGCAGGGGCTTGTTGGCCATGGCGCTCCCGTTCATTGACGGACTGTACAACCAATGAACGGGGAGGAGGGTGAACGTAGAGGTACTCATACCCCTTGGAAGGCACCATGTACTTCCGTGCAACCCTGGCTGTGGGCGGGATGGATGCTGGGGATTGCCAGATGGTGTCTGCTCTAGCGTGGACAGAACGGATGAAGGGGAGAGCCACTCTAGTTGGTGTCTCCGCAGACAAAATGCTTATCACCGGGTCCTCCACCTCTGGAGCTTCCTCTACCGGTAAGTTAATATTCTAGGCAACACGCCGCAGAAGGTCCTGGTGTGACCTGAGGTCAATCGGAGGTGGGCCCAATGATGACGTCCCTGCTACTGCCTCATCCAGAGAAGAGGAGGATGACAGCCCAGGGACGAGTGGATCCTGCACTGACTCCTGATCCTGGGGGACCTCCGGAGCCGTAAGATCGTGCGGTTCCAGTGCGTGGGTACGGGTTTCCTCTGTACCAGCCAGGGGAGGTCTGCTCACAGTGGCCTCTGGCACGTGGTGTTCTGAGTGACTGGAGCATGATGGGCCAGCCGGTTCCCCTTGGGCTTGATGATAAGCCCAAGGTGTCCAAAAGGACCACTGATGAGGTCCGTGGTCCAGGCCATGGGTATGCATATCCGAATCCCCATAGGAAGCATTGTCCACATGGGATGAGAAGGATGGATGATGAGAAGGCCACGGAGGAGCTGTGGCCGATTGGATCGGGTCTCTGTGTCCATTCGATCCTTCTCTAAGCGGTACCGGAGAACGGTACCAGGAGTCGAATCGGTGCCGAGAGTGGGACCAGGACCTGCAACCAGCGCGGTGCCAGGAGGTGGGCTATCATGGTGGGCTTGCCCAATGATTGAACAACCTGCACTGGTGGTGCCAGGGGTTGAGGCAGCTCGGGCTCCATCAAGGCAATGGTTCTCGTGCTGTGGAGAAGATCTCCGGCATGGAGGGCACGATAAGCTCGACCACGGCGTGTGCCGGGGAGCTGATAGGCACTGGACTCGATGGCTCTTGTGAGACCGGAATCAATGGTGCAGAAGTCTTCGGTGCTGCGGCAGTTGGTGGTGCCGGGCGTTCCGACTTGGTTGTACGCTCTGACTGCGGCGTAGATACAGGGGCCACAGGAGTCTTATGCCTCTTGCTCCTTGGGGAGAGGGAGTGGTGCCGGGCAGAAGCTTGGGCCAGTGAAGGCTGGAGCCGAGAAGCCTTCACTGCAGTCGTGCGCTTTGGTGCAGAGAAGGCACTTGTCCCCGGTGCCGCAGTCGGTGCCGAAGATGGAGGAGTTAGAGCTGACTCCATCAAAAGTTGCTTCAGGCGAATTTCCCATTCCTTTTTTGTCCAGGGCTTGAAAGCCTTGCAGATTCGGCACTTGTCCGCGAGGTGGGATTCGCCCAAGCGCTTTAAACAGGAGTCGTGAGGGTCTCCTGTGGGCATCGGCTTATGACAGACCGCTCACGGTTTGAAGCCTGGGGAACTGGGCATGGGCCCCGGTACCAGGTGAGAAGGGGCTAACCCCCGATCCTCTTTAACTATATGCAATAACTTCTACAAGAACTACTAAAATAGAACTAACTAGAACTATAGAAAATCGAACTATATACACAATAACTATATAAACGAGTGAATAGCTAGGGAGGTGGAGATCAGCTAAGCCGCGCTCCACTGTTCCAATGACCGACACGGGCGATAAGAAGGAACTGAGGGTCGGATGGGCAGGCAGGGGTATATATCAAGCGCCATAGTGACGCCACTCCAGGGGGCGCCCTGCCGGCCCACTGAGTGTTGCTAGGGTAAAAGTTTTCCGACGAACGTGCACGCAGCGCGCACACACCTAACTGGAATGGATATGAGCAAGCACTCGAAGAAGAACTATTCTTTTGTAAATTAGCCTCTTGAATTCAAAAGGTTTTTTAATTTTATTTAAAAAAAAAATGGGAAGTAATTTGAGGGTCCCTAGGAGGTATAACGAAAAGCAAAATATTTCTATATAAAAAAAGGTTTGAAGCAGAAGAAACTATATAATGTCTTTTCTGTCATTTCAGAGTAGCAGCCGTGTTAGTCTATATCCGCAAAAAGAACAGGAGTACTTGTGGCACCTTACAGACTAGTAAATTTATTTCAGCATGAACTTTCGTGAGCTACAGCTCACTTCTTCGGATGTATAGAATGGAACACACAGACAGGAGATATTTATATATACAGAGGACATGACTTGAAGGTGGCAATTTTGCAACAAAAAAACTTCAAAAGCAGACTCCAAAGAGAGACTGCTGAACTTGAATTAATATGCAAATTAGATACAATTAACTCAGGCCTAAACAGAGACTGGGAATGGCTGGGTCATTACACAAATTGAATCTATTTCCCTATGTTAAGTGCTCCTCGCACCTTCTATGGATCATCTTAATTATCACTTCAAAAGTTTTTTTTCTCCTGCTGATGATAGCTCATCTCAATTGATTAGACTCTTCCTGTTGGTATGCATACTTCCACTTTTTCATGTTCTCTGTATGTATAAATATCTCCTATCTGTGTGTTCCATTCTATGCATCCGAAGAAGTGAGCTGTAGCTCACGAAAGCTCATGCTGAAATAAATTTGCTAGTCTCTAAGGTGCCACAATTACTCCTGTTCTTTTTTCTGTCTTTGTATTCTTTCACTCATTGCATGTGCATAACTCCTGTTAACACTAATGACTGTTATATGCATGCATCAAGAGGAACTATAGCTGTCTGGGGAGTCAACAGGATATAAGTATGTGCTTAAGTGCTCAAATGAATTGGACTATAGAGACATATGATATCTAGTTAAGATACTTATGTCCCTCCATCACCATAGTATCTGAGCACCTCACAGTCTTTAAGGTATTGATCCTGTCAACACCCTTGTGAAGTAGTACTGTTATCCCATTTACATACGAGGCACAGAGAAACTAAGAGACTTCCCCAAGGTCACACAGGAAATCGTGCTGGAGCACAGAATTGACTCCAGGTTTCCTAAGTGCTAGACTAGTACCTGCCTCTCCGTTAGCTATTAAATTATAATCTCATTGCTTTTCTTCCATTTATTCTACCTGTAGAACCTGTAGTACGTTTCACAGGTTACTACATTCTTCGGGGCTGTCATAAACAAATAGTTAAGGGTTAATGTCTCTTTTACCTGTAAAGAGTTAAGAAGCTTAGTGAACCTGGCTGACACCTGACCAGAGGACCAATGGGAAGACAAGATACTTTCAAATCTTGTAAAAGCAGCAAAGAATCCTGTGGCACCTTATAGACTTAACAGACGTTTTTGGAGCATGAGCTTTCGTGGGTGAATACCCACTTCCTCAGATGCGTGCATCTGAGGAAGTGGGTATTCACCCACGAAAGCTCATGCTCCAAAAACGTCTGTTAAGTCTATAAGGTGCCACAGTATTCTTTGCTGCTTTTACAGATCCAGACTAACACAGCTACCCCTCTGATACTTTCAAATCTTGGTGGACGGAAGTCTTTGTTTGTGCTGTTTGTTTTGTTCGTTGTTCGCTCTTGGGGCTAAGAGGGACCAGACGTGCAACCAGGTTTTTCTCCAATCTTTCTGAAACAGTCTCTCATGTTCAAAATAGTAAGTACTAGCTAGAAAAGGCAGATTAGTCTTATGTTTGTTTTCTTAACTTGTGAATGTGTATTTTGCTGGAAGGATTTTTTACCTCTTTTTGCTGTAACTTTGAATCTCAGGCCACGGAGGAGGGAGTCCCTCTAGGCTATATGAATCTGAATACCCTGTAAACATTTACCATCCTGATTTTACAGAGATAATTTTTACTTTTTTCTTTCTTTAATTAAAAGCTTTCTTTTTTAAGAACTTGATTGATTTTTTTTCCTTGTTTAAGACCCAAGGGGATTGGGTCTGAACTCACCAGGGATTGATGGGGGGAAAGGAGGCGGGGGAAGGTTAATTCCTCTCTGTTTTAAGATCCAAGGAGTTTGGATCAGTGTAGCCTCTCAGGGTAACCCAGAGAGGGGAAAGTCTGGGAGGGGGAAAGGAGGGGGGATGGTTTATTTCTCCTGGTTTTAAGACCCAAGGGGTTTGGGTCTTGAGTTCCCCAGGGAAGGTTTTGGGGGAACAGAAAGTGTGCCAAACACTATATTTTGACTGGTGGCAGCGCTATCAGATCTAAGCTAGGAATTAAGCTTAGAAGTGTCCATGCAGATCCCCACTTTTGGACGCTAAAGTTCAAACTGGGGGAAAAATACCTTGACAGGGGATTACATAAATGCAGAAGAATTGGGGGAAAGAAAAATGATGGAGAAGGGAAAAAAGAGGAAAGAAATATTGATTGCATGCAAAATAAAACTGCTTAATGTTTAAGCTGGAACAGGGAAATGACAAAAATTCTGAATGTTTTCACTTTAACTTCACACTTCGTTCACTTCAGCTGCGCTTGCAGCCCTTGCATTTTTTATTTCTGTCAGCATTTGAGAGATTACATTTTATTCACATGATACTGGCAAAAAGCAATTTTTAATCACACCCACTCAAATATTTACATCCAGAAATGACTATGAAAGACGTTCTTATCCATATCCGTATTCTTGCATAATTGTTCAGACTAGGAATGACAAAAGTTACACAGCTTTAAACCTCTAAAGACCTGAGTAAAGGGGGGTGGGGTAGACTAACTGCAGACCCAGCTCCACACTGAAGAGACAAGGAATTTCAAGGACCTATGAATTAAAAAATTAGAGGTCTTTCAGAGAAGTGGTTCCCTTTGCAAGAAAGTAGACGCTAATAGCCAAACAGCAAGGCCTTTTTGCATTGCAAGTCATACCTATCCAACCTAGTCAAGCTCAGCTTGTGTCTGGGAACCATTGGCCTTTAATGTGTTTGAAGTTGGTTCTTAGGAGAAAAATAAAATCTGCGTTGAGGAGGAAAAAAAAAACCCTTAATCTATTTCAGACTTCCAAAGTGTTCCAGAATCGGTAGGATATTTTTTTCTCCTCCTTTATTTCATGCTGAGGAAAACTTTCAAATATTTCACACATTCATCATAAATCCCTTCACAACTTTCATATCTCACATACATGTAAGTTAACTCTTAAAGGTAATGGTGTCCCACACAGTGTGTCTTTGTCTTGTTCTGACAGAGAAATCCATAGTCCCGTGTTTGTGATACTGTTACTCTGATGGCCAAATTTTGTACAATACTGAGCATCTTCAGTGACCAGTGAAGTCAATAGGAGAGTTGAAAGCCCTCAGCACCTATCAGAATGCAGTCAGTGATCACAGGTTTTTTACTTGAATCCAGAATCAAAGTGAAAGTGGAACTGAGGTTATTAAATATATGGTATATAATATATATTATGCAGTTTTACAGTGGCTTAAGAACATTAATTGTATAAATATTAATGCCTTTATTACTGAATAAGTTAAAAATCCCATTTTAAGGATGTTTCTATAAAGTGTAAATCAAGTCAATTTAAAAAAATAATATTTACAAGCCTTAGCAAGCTAAAGGCTCGGGTAGTATCCTTGTTTTTCATGCACTTCAGTCAACATAATTGGAAATTTCATCCTCACAGAGAGAGGAGTACGGGGGTGGGAAGCACCCTAAATTGCTTAGGAAATACTTTAAGTATACAGGCCACAATAATTTGGGGCTTCTAGGTGTGGCAGTTTTAAATGAGCAAGTTTTCTGTTTTGTTCTGGGTTTGCTGTTACATGGCTTGATCCTGTCCCATTCAAATCAATGGAAAAGCTGCCATTGACATGAATGATTCAGGGGAGAAGAATTATTTAAGCTTAGTACCAATGTAGACACAAGAACAAATGGGTATAAACTGGACACTAGGAAGTTTAGACTTGAAATTAGACGAAGGTTTCTAACCATTAGAGGAGTGAAGTTCTGGAACAGCCTTCCAAGGGGAGTAGTGGGGGCAAAAGACATATCTGGCTTTAAGACTAAGCTTGATAAGTTTATGGAAGCGATGGTATTATGGGATAGCCTAATTTTGGCAATTGATCTTTGATTATCAGCAGATAAGTATGCCCAGTGGTCGGTGATGGGATGTTGGATGGAATCTGAGTTACTGCAGAGAATTCTTTTCTGAGTGCTGGCTGGTGAGTCTTGCCCACATGCTCAGGGTTTAGCTGATCGCCATATTTGGGGTCAGGAGGGAATTTTCCTCCGGGGCAGATTGACAGAGGCCCTGGAGGTTTTTCGCCTTCCTCTGCAGCGTGGGGCATGGGTCACTTGCTGGTGGATTCTCTGCAGCTTGAGGTCTTCAAACCACAATTTGAAGACTTCAATAACTCAGACATAGTTTAGGGGTTTGTTATAGAAGTGGATGGGTAGGGTTCTGTGGCCTGCTTTGTGCAGGAGGTCGGACTAGATGATCACATTGGTCCCTTCTGACCCTAGAATCTATGAGTCTATGAGTCTATGAGGATCAAGCCTGTAATTGTGCTTGGTCCTCTGTCAAAGAAAGAGGGAAATACAGTCTTTTCTCCAAAGATCTTACATTCAAAAGTGACAGATCATGTAGCTCAGGTTCATACAGTAATGCAGCTGATTATCTGAGTACCAAAATCCTCCTTAATCTCACAATTTTATCTTCACCCTTTAACATGCTCCTCTACGGATGAATGCTGATTGACTCTGCAGAAGAAATCTCATTTAGAGTTTCAATGAAAAGACGCTGGTTGTGTTATGAATGAGAAGAGAGGGAGCTCTAATTTGAAGGGAAGGTACATAGTTGAAAGTAGCAAGATGACACAAAGGGGAATTTAGGACAGCACTATCGGTGATTTTTGCTCTGATCATAAGGGTCTATTCATTTAATCACTGTGGTGCTCTACTTCCCATCAATCTCAGTGACAAACTCTCTCTAAGATCAGGAAAATACAGGCGAGTCTCATCTTAAGCAGGGGTTCCATTCTACGGTTAGTGCATAAAGCGAAAACCGTGTATAGTCAAAATTACATTGAGTTGAATGGTGGGCGGAATCGCCCACACTATCGGTACAATATTAAAATTGTTATTTTTCTCGGGGTTTTTTTGTTTTTGCCAACCGCGTAAAACTGAAACCGCGCATATTAAATGTGCATAAGATGCGACCGACCTGTACTATGAACTTATGAGAGAACAGACACCTAAGTGTACACTATACTTCTTTCAAATCATATAAACGTTTGTATAATTTCACTTTCAACCACAGTGAAAAATTTGTCATAAAATGAAAATACTTTGTATTAGACTGGAAGTGAAGTTAAGTCTGTACTTGTAATACAACGGGGAAAGCTTCATTGAGGTTCCTGATTATTGGACTGAGCTTACAGAAACTTTCATTTCTTAAATACAGATGTCAATGGCTAAACAGATGATTTTAAAATAGTGGACCTGCTGACATTTTAGAAATTTTTGGAAAGTTTGGCGTATATATGTAGTGAAAGCTCCTCCATAAGAACATAAGAACGGCCATACTGGGTCAGACCAAAGGTCCATCTAGCCCAGTATCCTGTCTTCCAACAGCGGGTGTCCCAGAGGGAATGAACAGAACAGGTAATCATCAAGTGAGCCATCTCCTGTTGCTTATTCCCAGCTTCTGGCAAACAGAGGCTAGAGACACCATCCCTGCCCATCCTGGCTAATAGCCATTGATGGACCTATCCTCCATGAACTTATCTAGTTCTTTTTTGAACCCTGCTATAGTCTTGGCCTTCATAACATCCCCTGGCAAGGAGTTCCACAGGTTCACTGTGCATTGTGTGAAAAAATACTTCCTTTTGTTTGTTTTAAACCTGCTGCCTATTAATTTCATATGGTAGCCCCTAGTTCTTGTATTATGAGAAGGAGTAAATAACACTTCCTTATTTACTTTCTCCATACCAGTCATGATTTTATAGACCTCTATGATATCCCCCCTTAGTTGTCTCTTTTCCAAGCTGAAGTCCCAGTCTTATTAATCTCTCCTCATAGGGCAGACGTTCCATACCCCCAATAACTTGTGTTGCCCTTTTCTGTACTTTTTCCAATTCCAATATACCTTTTTTGAGATGAGGCGACAACATCTGCATGCAGTATTCAAGATGTGGGCACACCATGGATTTATATAGAGGCACTATGATATTTTCTGTTTTATTATCTATCCCTTTCTTAATTATTCCTAACATTCTGTTCACTTTTTTGACTGTCATTGCACATTGGGGTGGATGTTTTCAGAAAACCATCCACAGTGACTCCAAGATCTCTTTCTTGAGTGGTAACAGCTACTTTAGACCCCATCATTTTATATGTATTGGTATATGTGTTATAGGTATTAGGATTGCTTCTCAAAATGTTATAACCTGCAAAAATCAACCATGCAATTTCATATGGATAATGGATATGGTCATCAGCCAAGCAAAAGTCCAATTTGTAAAGTCCTTCACTTTATCATGGCACCCTTCAAGGATACTCTATACAGTAACTGTATGAGCTATCCATAATAAATGACCCAGAGGGAAAAGAGATTAATTGTATTTGCAGTTTTAGTTTAGGAAGGTGAATCACCTTTCAGTGTAAAAAGATTGTCTGACTGATGCATATTTAGAGGTATGAACACAGTGTGCCAAGCAGATGGGCATAAAACACCAGTGATATATTTCTATACACTTTTTTACTAAGGAACTGCACTGAAGATATTTAAAAAATGCAAAATCAAATGAACATTGGAGAAAAGTGATCTCTTCTGGCACATTCATGGACTGGTCATATCGTTGAAATGTACAGCTGGCACAGAATCACACTAAACAGATGGTACACAAGGCACTCCCTTCCCCCTTTCCCAAAGGAGCAAGTAGTTGACATACAAGATGTCCCATGACATATTGTCAGCCTGTTCTACATCTAACTGCATAATCTCAAAATATTGTAACTTGTAAGGAGGACACTATCATGAAGATTTTGTTTCAGAGTTTTCTTCTTACCCCAGTGAAGTTCTCTATGACTTATTCTTTTCTTCTGCTACCTTCTTCCACTGCTTTTAGCGGTTATGTCCTTACCTGTTGGCATTTCCAACTCGAACATCAATAGGTACTATCTGCTAGTATGAATGTGATATAAATACTCCCTTCCAGTGGTCTTCTCGCTGGGGGTCCTGATTATTGGACCCTTTATCCAACAGGAATATGTCTGATCCAAAGCCTGGCCACTTACTTATTTGTAGACTGTTGGCAGGAGATGGAGAACATCAATTTGGGATATGTCTTCCACTTAATGTAGTCCTTGGAACCCTCTGATACTTAGGTGAAATCACATGGAAGTCAATGGAAAGAGTTTTATTTACCTAGATGACTTGTGATCAGGATTTCACTCTTCCTCTGCTAACTGTTAGTCATTACCATTGGTCCTCACAGAGAACTTGGTACGTGCTTCCTATCTGGGAGAAAGGTGACTTTGTTATTATTCTACCCTATATAATGTGACTGCCCAGATCACCACATTGATGGCTCTTTATACATACCTGTATTATAGAACAATAATTATAATTGTGCATACACAGTCCAAACACAATTAACACATGGTCTATTCCCCTTAAGGGAGCGAAGGGGAACCTCTATCATGGACCCCATGATGGCATCAGAGACACCACTGCTGAATCTTCCTACCCCAAGACCACGTCAGTGGAGGATGAGAGCCATGAAGACTCACTTAGCCCATTAAGGTGAGCCAAGAGAGCTTATTGCATGATATATACTGTCTTGAATCACTCTGGACAATTGATCACAGGAGTATTAGTTAGTTCAAGTGACGTGGGAGTGTTGGGGATGTGTAGGTATGGATGGGAGGACTGGTGGACTGAAATTCTGGTGTCAAGGTGAAGAGGCGGTACGTGATTGTTGATGAGAGCTGTTTGGAGAATAGGACTTTTTTTCTGCAGAAAATGTTTCTTCCAAAAGTTTTTCTTCGTTTTTTGTTTTGTTTTCTGACCTCTCTCTCCCCTCAGACACTTTGAGGGAAAAAAAAAACATTTAATCAAAAATCCCAATTTTCCTTCAAAAAATTTCCAAAGGAAAATGTACAACCCAGGCTTCTACTGAATGTGGATAGCTGTTTCTTAATTGTACTGAAAAGGTCAAATTCTTGTCTTACATAAAACCAGAGTACGTCCATTGATTTAGGGCTAAGCCAAGAATAACCTCTCTTTTTGTATAATCTAGGACTGGCCTTTCCAAAAAGCAATCATTTAAGGCGTCAAAAATTTGTCTCTAGTCTAAACCTTGTCCTTTTGTGAAATTTAACCAGTTTGTGGGCGGACAGTTGAAGAGCCTGTGAATACTGTTTTTATTAGATTTAGTTGCCTCCTTGATCTCCTTCAGAAGTGTACACAATATATTTTTCTTGATTTGGAGGCTGGTAGTGTCACTCTGCTAGTATATTTGTTTTCTTATGAATTGGCATTTTCCATTCAGATTCTACACTATGGTCTTCTCCACTGAGAAATGTTTCTCTCACTATAGACTATGGAGAATCTTTTGGTGCTACACTCTGACCTCTCTGCAACCTATTCTGTACTTCCTTTATAGTTTACAGTCAGGTATTACAAAATCCCATTGATTTGTGTCATGGTTCAGTAATACCTATTATGTCAAGGTCCTCCTCCATTGTCAGGCATTCTACTGATGTTGCTGCCTGCTGTGCAGCCTTTTTCTTTTGATGAGCTCCCACACTATAATGTTGCAACACCATTTAATGTTATTGTTTTAAGTGAAGAGAGCAAAATGTGATCAATGAAACAATGCTTTTATCTCCATCATCAATCCCTTATCTGCAGTTTTTCAGCCTCCAAGTAACGCTCTGGAGAAAATGGAAAGGAATTCACCATGTATTAAAATGCTAGATAACGTGGAGTAACCTTCTGTTCACTGATGTTTAACCACTAACACTGTAATATCAGTGGGAGGAAGGATGGCACTGGACATAAGACTCAGGAGATTAGAGTTCAGTTTTCCGCTCTGCCAAACACTTCCTGAATGATGTTAGGTAAATCATTAAATCTCTCTGTGCCTTGGTTCCCTATCCCCCTCCCTAGAGATTTTTAAGATCAAGCTTGACAAAGCCCTGGCTGGGATGATTTAGTTAGAGATTGGTCCTGCTTTGAGCAGGGGGTTGGACTAAATGACATCCTGAGGTCCCTTCCAACCCTGATAGTCTATGATTCTATGATCTGTAAAGGGGCTCTTAAAATTCAACATGTAACCATCAATGCAAGTTTTGTCATCAGCTATCTAATATTTATGGAAATGTTCTTGATTAAATACAGTTGAATTGGTGACTTCAGATGACCTTCATGACTCCAAATTGGAGACATCATACTCAATACCATGACTTCATGGAGGAAATTATTTCAGTTTTACAAAGTATTATATATATAAACCCATGGGAATGGTTGAACTCAGATTAAGATATGACTGATGACTATTAAGACAAATGTTTAAATGTCAAATTTAAACTTCCTTTCCATGCTTTTAAAGCCTTGCATAATCTGCCATTCTCTACAACACATTTCCCTCACCTACCCCTTTCACTCTTACTCATCATGCCTAGTTCAATGACCCATTATCTTGCTTCTCCCACTAACCATCTGTGTACCTTTTTCCAAGGAGCCCGCTTCACCTGGAATCCTCTCCCTGATCAGATTCACCTGGTTACTGTCCTTCCCTTATTCATATACCTCCTTTGCTCATGGCAGATTGCAAAATTAAGATTTAGCCCTGTTTTAGACTAGGGGAGCTAATGTAACTCTTATATGCTTTAATAACAACTCTAAAACCAGTGACTACTGCCAAAGGTTATATTGGAATGCAGTCTCTTCTTTTGCTTTTTAAAATAGGCATGAAAGAAGTTAAGTAGAAAATTGCAGGAAAAACTGTCTTGAAAGTCTATCACGTCATATTAGCATTGTTCTTCCATAATTTAGGAGTATCAAACCAGATTAGGAATTATTTTCACAAATATTGCATGAGCCACACTACAATTACTGTAAAACATGAGCTTCACAAACCTTGGTGCCTCAAGCAAGAAACCGTCATGCTGTGTCATTATGCTGTCTCATAAATTATACTCTTAAGGGTAGGTGAATAATGGTGGGTAGCAGTAGAGCCAAAGGACACAGATGATTTTAAGTTTTATTCAGATAATTACGAGGAAATGCTAAAATTTGTCTCCTGAATTTATTCCTGCTGGACACCCAAAGTCATAGTAGATCAAATCAAACAGTATTTTAAAGTTTTTAGAAGTTCTTAACCCGAGAGCCCTGATTTGCAAACCTTTCCTGTTGTGACTATCTCAAGAAGTCATGTGAGACCCAGTCAACTTATGACAGACTTGCAAAATGTAGCAAGCAATGTGAAAGGTAGCATGGTCGAGTTAATAGGGCATTTGGCTGGTGGGACTCAGGATATCTTTCTGTTCTTGGTTCTAGCACTGACCTTGTGTGGGAACATTGGGCAAGTCACTTTACTGCTCTGAGCATCTGTTTCCCCTCATTTGTTGCTCTTCTTGTCTATTCGCATTGTAAATTCTCTGGGGGAAATGACTGTCTCTCACTGTGTGTCTGTACAATGGGGCCCAATCTCAGTTGGAACTGCTAAGTGCTACTGTAATCCAAATAATTATTAATAGGGCTCTAACAAATTCACAGTTCATTTTTGTAAATTTCACAGTCATAGCATTTTAAAAAACTTGAATTTCACGGTTTCCGATATTTAAATCTTAAATTTCACAGTGTTGTAACAAACATGACTATGTATTTAAAAATGGCAAAACATAAACATGTAAAGCCCTTAAGACTCTGCATTTCTCAGACATGAGGTCCTGACCCAATAGAGGGCCACAAGGCTATTGCAGGGGCGGACACGGTATTGCCACCCTTACTTCTTCACTGCCTTCAGAGCTGAGAGGCTGGACAGCAGCGGCTGCTGGCCAGGTGCCCAGCTCTGAAAGCAGGACAGAAGTAAGGGTGGCAATACTGTGCCCCCCCCACAATAATCCTGTGACCCTCTTTTGCGTCGGGACCCCCAATTTGAGAAAAGCTGTATACTTTTGTATACTTTTATCCTATAGTATAGGATACATTTACAATATAGGGTAAAAGTACAAAAAAGACCAGATTTCATGAGGGAGACCAGATTTCACAGTCTGTGACATGTTTTTCATTGCCGTGAATTTGGTAGAACCATAATTATTAATAGTATTTATCCATACTTTATCATATCAGAGCCAACATCTGAAATGGCTGGTAAGATTTCCAGGAATTAAACATTTCTCTCTTCTACAGTCATGTCTTATAATAGAATTCTGGGCAATGGAGATCAGTTAAACAACCTACAACAGGGCAGTTTGGAGAGATATAATGGAAGGATTTTTGAACTATACTGCGAATAAAGAAATGCAACATGTTTGTGTAAAGCAGTCAAAGTTCTGTGTGTGTCACAGTTCTAATATTTTCTTCCCATGTAGCATTATTTTCTCATCTGAAATACCTCATAAACATCTGGGAAATACTGGCTGCTTTCCCATGAATGTAACTGCTCCTTTTAGCATAAAAACAGTGAATTATTCAATTAGTCAGCATTGCTTGACAGAGGCTAACCCATTTCAAACAAAAAACTGCCATCCATCCATGTAAAAATTAATTAATTAATAGTAGTAATAATAATAATAATTGAAAATAAACTTTCTCTGGGTGTGAAAAGGGCCCTATTGTACTATGCATTGCACATATTAAGGGACATGGGCTCTGCCGCAAAGTCAGTACAGTCTAAAGAGACAAGATAGACAGAGGATGTGGGCAAAGAAGTATTACCTTCATTTTACAGAAGGTTTTGCCACTGTAACTGCACTGGTGTAACTGAAGTGGCAACCTCCCCTCACGGAATCATAGAAGATTGGAAGAGACCTCAGGAGGTCATGTCGTCCAACCCCCTGCTCAAAGCAGGATAACCCCAACTAAATCATCCCAGCCAGGGCTTTGTCAAGCTGGGCCTTAAAAACCTCTAAGGAAGGAGATTCCACCACCTCCCTAGGTAACCCATTCCAGTGCTTCACCACCCTCCCAGTGAAATAGTTTTTTCCTAATATCGAACCTACACCTGCCCCACTGCAACTTGAGACCATTGCTCCTTGTTCTGTCATCTGCTACCACTGAGAACAGCCTAGCTCCATCCTCTTTGGAAGTCCTCTTCAGGTAGTTGAAGGCTGCTGTCAAATCCCCCTCACTATTCTCTTCTGCAAAATAAACAAGCCCAGTTCCCTCAGCTTCTCCTCATAAATCATGTGCCCCAGCCCCCTAATCATTTCCACTGTCCTCCACAAGACTTTCTCCAATTTGTACACATCCTATCTGTAGTGGGTGGCACAATACTCCAAATGTGGACTCACCAGAGTCAAATAGAGGGGAATAATCACTTTCATCAGTCTGCTGGCAATGCTCCTACTAATGCAGCGCAATATGCCATTAGCCTTCTTAGCAACAAGGGCACACTGCTGACTCATGTCCAGCTTCTCACACACTGTAATCCCCAGGTCCTTTTCTGCAGAACTACCGCTTAGCCAGTTGGTCCCTAGTCTATAGCGGTGCATGGGATTCTTCTCTCCCAAGCTCAGGATTCTGCACTTGTCCTTATTGAACCTCATCAGATTTATTTTGGCCCAATCCTCCAATTTACTAGGTCATTAATCCAGATTAATGAAGATGTTGAACGAAACCGACCCCAGGACCAACCCCTGGGGCACTCCACTTGATACTGGCTGCCACCTAGACATTGAGCCATTGATCACTACCCGTTTAGACTGACGATCTAGCCAGCTTTCTATCCACCTTATACTCCATTCATCCAATCCATACTTCTTTAACTTGCTGGCAAGAATACTTTGGGAGACCATATCAAAAGCTTTGCAAAAGTCAAGATATATCATGTCCACCGCTTTCCCCATATCCACTGAGCCAGTTATCTCATCATAGAAGTCAATCAGGTTGGTCAGGCATGACTTGCCCGTGGTGAATCCAAGGTGACTCTTCCTGATCACCTGCCTCTCCTCCAAGTGCTTCAAAATGAAGACCCGCTCCATGATTTTTCTGGGGACCGAGGTGCGGCTCCGCAGTGTGGATGTAGATACAGTTGTATATAAGTACTTAGACCAATATAGCTTATTCCGGTTCAAGCACTGAAATAAGCTATACTGTTATAAGGCACCTTTATAATGATACAAGCACACTAGGGCTTATAAATGGTAGAACTACTGGTAAAAAATAGCATACCCTTAATTGACAGTTATACCATATAACTTTCCCAGTGTAGTCCAGGCCTAAGTGACAGCTACTCAACATCACACAGGAGATCTATGTCAGAGCTGAGAATAGAAATCAGCCCTGCTGATCCTTGGTCTATCCCCTTAGCCATGAGACCATTCCCCCCACCCTGGAACACATGCATTTGTACTGCTTATTCAGAGTATAAATTCAGCAGCGCCTGCACTCTCTTCTTCAGTTTCTTCTCATTTATGCTGACTGGCTTCAAGCCATCTCTGCTCACCTCATCTGGTCCTGAACTGAGCACAGCTCGCAGGCTCTTAGCCCCACTGCCCTTGTATGAGTATCGTGCTTTAAAAGGATCCTCCACAGTGTTGCCACCTCTTGGGATACTTGGTGTTTTTCTTAAAGCTTTTTGTTTGTCCAGATGTTTTGTACAATCAGCAACTGTAGGGCCTGCCCAAGTCACGGACTGTGAAACTGAAACTCAGCTTACTTTCTACAACTGCCTGTTTAGGGGTCCACTGACCTGCAAATGCCACAACCGTCTCCTTTTCCCCGTGTACATTAACTCTGAAGGACGTGAAAAAGTACTATACAAATGTACAACCATATCACAATACTTGAAACTTTATGATTTTAATGCTTCCCTTTTTGGGAAAAAGAATGAATAAAGCATTTAAAAATGCAAGGTAAGGATCCGTTCTCATTACCACTGAGTGGTTTGAAATAAACGTTATTGAGTCTTCATATAACTTTAAGATTGTCATATTTTCTTCCACAGACGCTGAACTTAATAAGAAAAAAAAAAGTTAAAACCAATATATCAGCAAAGTAGGATTTCTATGTGTGTTTGTGTTTTAATAATGTCATCTGTATTCCTTTCCTCTTCATATCATTTTTTTTAAGTGCACACATTTTTATTCTTTTGATTTGGTTGACTAGCTTTGCCAAATCATTTTACAAGAAAAAGTTATCTGCGAAGACAAACAAAATGATAGAACATTCAAATAAAAACACTTTCCGATGGAGGCAGTTTTACAAAGCTGTATCTGCCTAAATTGTTGCATCTGTTTTGGTTGCCCTGCTATTTACAGCCTGTAAAAACAGTCTTTGGGTTTATATATCTCTAAAAAGTCATTTAATCGCATAGTATGCAAATATATTGTCAATCATCAATAGATACCATAGAGTGCAAGCTCATTTTTCTGCTTCATTCTTGTATGGCATGTTACATATTTTAGAATTAAGACTTCGTTATACTTACATTACAAGATACAAACTTTTTCAACCTTTAATATTATTGACATAATGGCAGTTTAAATTATCGCAATTCTTTATATCCTAACATGTAAGAAAAAACATAAACATCAGCTTTGTTTATTAAACCCAGAACATATCTTAGAAAATACCTTAATGGCTTCTTGATTGAATTATTAATTATTTAGGCTTGTGACGGACATAATTATTCATGTACAGTAATGAGAGAGATTGAGTTTGTTGGTGGCACATAGTGTACTAGTCAATATCACTAAAGCCTATAAAAATTAAAAATAATGGTTAAATGGTCAAATCCCCCAGTGCTCAAGTAGATACCTCCCAATGGAGGTAATGGGAATTTGTAAGTTATAAATATAATTGCAATATGATTTATAAATATTATCACATATTGATAACACCCTGGAACCTTCACTTGTATAACTTTATAATGGCACAATCCAATTTCCACTGAAATCAACAGGAGCCTTTTCATTCACTTGGATGCTGTACTTCTCAACAAAAGTCTTTCAAAACCATAGTTTGGAAAATTAAGATGTGTGGTACACTTAATACATTGATAATGTAGTGGTGACACTACATTATCAATGACTTAAACAAAGATGGAACTGTTTTTTATGGATTGCCAGGTTGAGATCTATGATGTGAGATAATTTTCACTGGACATGCAGCATTTCTTACAGAGTTCAAAAAAGGAGGTTGAATTCCATGCCAATGGCATAATTTGAATTTCAGGAGTGATAGGTAACCAGCATCACTGTCAGAAGCTACAAATCATTCTAATTTCTAAAAGGTTCAGTGCTACATTAAACTGGCCTGTAAGTCACCTAGTAACGATGCAAAGGAAGAGGACTGGGTATTAAGATGTAGTCGATTATATAGGAAAATTCACAAAAGTATGCATTTAACAAAATTGAATGTTATGCTAAAGGCAATATTGAAAGAATCAGCTGCTGCCAAATGAGAACAAATTATTTAACATAATGTGACAAAAATAAAATGTACAAATTTAATCAAATATTACTTACCAGTGTGTTATTTATATTTTAACGTCAATTTTCCTTGCCAGTTACTGAAGCCTGAGGAGAGAAGAATAAAAAAATGCTTGCTGAGTTTCTTTCCATATTATACTGTAATAACTGAAGCATAACTACATGGGCCAGATCCCTCAACTGGTGTAAATCAATGTAGCTCCATTGACTTTTATGGAACAAACACTGATTTATACCAGTAGAAGATTTGACCGTATGTTTTGAATGGGAATAGTAATATTTTTGCACTTCTATTGCACCTTTCATATTACAATCACAAAGCCATTAATTATACATTATAAACATACATTAATTACACTAGATAAATCTTCTAGACCACTGTAAAGTGTGGAATCTATATTACAGATGTGTAGACTAAAGCACTGAGGTTAAGCAATTTGCTCATGGTCATATTTTGAGATAATAATAGTGCTGAGATATAACCCAAGAGCCCTGACTTCAGTCCCCTGATTTATTAAAGTTAAACTAGGTCCCGTCCAGCCCTCACTAACTTCAACAACACTCCCACTGACGTCAGTAGGAATTGAATTTCACCCTACACCTACCACCAACCTGAAACTCATTGATATTCAAAGAGATAAACTGAGCAGGTTGGGATTTTCCTTCCATTAGCCACAATGTGGAACGTGGTATGTAGCATTATCATAAACAAAAAGGACTTAAAAAATATCACTCCAAGTTACTGTAGCAGAAAGAGACAGCCTGAGACATGAGGCCCAGTATATGGTTTAAAGCCTGAACTGAAGTAGTCAGGCCCTGCTGATACAAAGAAAAGTTAGTAAAAATCAGGCTGTGAGCAGAAGTCAGGCCCTGCTACAAAACATGCCTGCTTGCAAGTTCACAGAACCCGGCAAGAGCAGTGCTGGTGTTGCAAAAGCACAAGCGCTCCTAGGCACACATTCCAGAAGGGTGGTATCAGAACACCCCGATTCAAGGTTAGGGTGTAAACACACTCCCCAAAGATGATACAAGGACACACTGACCCCTCTCTTAAAGATAAGGTAAGATGAAGCGTGATGGATAGAGATGCTTGGATCAAACCAACATGTACAAGCTAAAGGGTAGTAACCAAGCATGTCAGATGGGCAAGACATAACTTGTTTGTGTCAGTGTATAAAGAGGGGTCTCAGAAGGGATGTCTTCGTCCAACTGAGGCGGGAATGGAAAGGCTCATCATTGACTGAGCTGAGTCCATTGTCACGGGCATACACGTCTTAGTGTCCCTGTAGAGTCTACTGGGAGCTATTACTGGGCTTCATCAGCAATAAACCTGGCTGAGCACCTTCACTATGGAACCAAGTCTGTGGTCTTTTTGGGCAGTTTGATCTAGGTCTACTGTATCAGCTATCTGCACAGAGGTGGGACAGCACAGACGGAGAACACAAAGACGCAGCCAACAACTGAGTAGTTACCACTTCCAGTCCCCAATTGTTTCCATGTTTGTATGTGAAGTTGGAAACAGGGGATTTGAATGGAAGTGCTCCAGCAACCTTCACTATAACTGTCCACTCAGGAATCACTATACTAACTGCTGAAATGCTACCCCCTCTGGGATGCAACACAGCAGCACTGTACAATGTTTTAGAGAAAAATTCTCACTCATATCAATATATGGGCCCTAGGACTGGAGGTGAAAAACACCACCTAAAAGAAACAGCAGGAGAAATTTGCTGTAAGCAGGAAGAACATATTTGAAAAGTGCAATGGTATGTTTAATGGTCACAACAAGTAGGCCCTAAGGTTTAGGTCTCACCTGAACTATGAAACCTTTAGTCACACAGTAGTTCTAATATAGAATCATCATAGAAGGTTAGGGTTGGAAGAGACCTCAGGAGGTCATCTAGTCCAGCCCCCTTCTCAAAGCAGGACCAACACCAACTAAATCAGGGCAGCCAGAGCTTTTACAAGCTGGACCTTTAAAACCTCTAAGGATGGAGATTCCACCACCTCCCTAGGTAACCCATTCTAGTGCTTCACCACCCTCCTAGTGAAATAGTTTTTCCTAATATCCATTCTAGACCTCCCCCACTGCAACTTGAGACCATGGCTTCTTGTTCTGTCATCTGCCACCACTAAGAACAGCCTAGCTCCATCCTCTTTGGAATCCCCCTTCAGGTAGTTGAAGGCTGCTATCAAATCCCCCCTCACTCTTCTCTTCTGCAGGCAAAATATCATGGTGAGTCATTTGTTACCGCCTCATAGGGAAGAATGCAACCAATGCATCAGCCTGTGAAACTATTGGCCCTAATCTCCCTGTGGTATGGGCCTGATCCAACACCCATTCAAGCCAATGGATGCCTTGCCATTGATTTCAGTGGAAGTTGAATTAAGCCTGATACAAATAACCCTCTGAGGGGGGCAATGGGGGTTATCCGTGCACCTCCATGGGAGAATCAGGCTGGCCTTCTGATTTCTCTGGAGGCCTCCTGTTCAAGTCTGATGAACCTGCCTTTGGGTGGCTTGGAGAGAAGAGATCACAGCCAAAGCGCCTGTGGCTGAAGCCTGCACTGGAATCATTTTAATTAAACTGCTGGAATACAATTAATAAGATCAGCACAGGGCACAGCTTCTGAGGTTCCTATATGTTACCAGACTACACTGGATTGCCTATTCACTGTAAATATGATGGTGGAATGAGCTTCTTTAAACTAATTATTTCAAAATGTAAGGGCCTTAAAAAGGGAAGGTGAAATGTTCTGTAGCTGAAGGTTAAGCAGCTGTCACTAAGACCATTATGGTACTTTAAAAACTGAAGATAGGAAAATATGGCATTCCACGGAATGTAATCTCCACTGTGTTTTCCTTTAATACCACTCACCTTGTCAGTTCTGTACTCTGTGTAGAAAGGCTTAATACCTTATCTGAAGAAATCCCACTCAGTCTCCTTCATGAGACGATAATGACAGGCAATCTCCCTAACTGCATTAGTCATTCACAAACACAGGTAAGTATTATGGGATTTTAGGCAGACATCATTTTATGCCTCTGTGGTTCAGAACTCTAATGAATTAGATTACATTACTTCTATGAAGCTCAGTGGGATAAGAAGGCTGAATAAATAGCTACTTAAATTTTATGTGTTTAAGCTTTTATAAATTTCTCCCTTCAAACAAACCAATCATATCTTAAAAGCAAACATCACAAATCCATGAAAGTAGTACATGTTTCTGCCTGTTTACCATCAGAATCAATCCTAAACTTTTCTTACTATTTGCTAAGGATGGCCTGAGATGCAACGTTCTAATCAGGATTTCAAACACACTAAATTTAATGGGTAGTTGGATCTGAGAGAGTTTTTTTATATTTATGTGTATTTATTTTTCTTCCACAAACTGTGGAATTTGGATCTGGATTCTAATCCCATTGTCAGTGTCAAGGTTTCTTTCCCCAATCTGAATTTATGGGTACAAATGTGGGACCCTGCATGGACACTTCTAAGCCTAATTACTAGCTTAAATCTGGTATGCACTGCCACCACCCAGAATTCCAGTGTCTGGGGCACCCTCTGTTCCCCCAAAACTTTGTCCCCTCCCTGGGTTGCCTTGAGGGACTTCACCAATTCCCTGATGAACCCAGATCCAAACCCCTTGGATCTTAAAACAAGGAGAAATTTACCATCCCCATCCTTTCCCCCACCAATCCCTGGTGAGTCCAGATCCAATCCCCTTGGATCTTAAAACAAGGAAAAATCAATCAGGTTCTTAAAAAGAAAGCTTTTAATTAAAGAAAGAAAAGGTAATAATTATCTCTGTAAAATCAGGATGGAAAATGCTTTACAGGGAAATCAGATTCCTGTAGACAAGAGAGGCCTCCACTAGCCTTAGGTTCAAAGTTACAGCAAACAGAGGTAAAATCCTTCCAGCAAAAAAAAACATTTACACGTTGAGAAAACAAACATAAGACTAACACACCTTGGCTGGCTAATTACTTACAAGTTTGAAACATGAGAGATTGATTCAGAAAGATTTGGAGAGCCTGGATTGATGTCCCGTCCCTCTCAGTCTCAAGAGCGAACAACAACACCACAAAGAACACAAACAAAAGACTTCCCTCCACCAAGATTTGAAAGTATCTTGTCCCCCTATTGGTCCTCTGGTCAGGTGTCAGCCAGGTTTACTGAGCTTCTTAACCCTTTACGGGTAAAAGAGACATTATTAATTATCTGTTTATGACAGTGAGTTTACGTGTGCTTGTTGATCCTGGTTTTTGGGTTGGGCCCATCTCTGCAAATCACACAGGGGCAGATTTGGTCACTCTTACTCGCAATGAGTAACTACAAAATGAGGTATTACTCAATGTAAGCATGGCCAAATCTAGCATGTTATAAATATAACTAGCACTGCTACTGTGTTCATGAGCAGTCTAGCTATATCTGAATACTGTTCACACCAAGGAAGGAGGACCGTTTAGGGTAGAACATAGAGGTGTAACTAGGAAAAATATAATAAAAGTAAGGATAGAAACAATTAGAAATATTTAGAATAAAGTCTTCCCAACAGACAGCTGCCATACGCTGAGGAATAGTCTCCAAATGACAGTGGTAGTAGCTCAATCACTGGGAACTTTTACAGCTAGCTTGGCAAAAATGGACTGTAAGGAACTATCCTGCATTGCCAGGAGGGGAACAGACAATCCAAAAGTTATTTTCACCTTTGTAACTTCTAGGCTTTCAGATGTACAGAGTAAGAGCTAGGCTGTATACTGGTATTTGGCCAAGGGAATAAGATTCCCCATTACTTGGCAAAGTAAGACATACTCAAATCTTGTATCCTGATTGGCTACAGAACACAGTCTTACTCTACAGATAATCAGAGGGCTGTTTCAGATTCACACTGCCTCCCAAGGTCACTCCCTAGGCAGGTGCAACTTCTGCACAGTCCCCTGCTCAGGGCTGTGCTTAAAGACAAAACATAGTCCCTGTTAAACAAGGTGAAGAGCATTCTAATCATTTTGCATCTCCTTACAGCCCCTTTGTTCTCCATTCCAGCAAGGAAGGATAACCTGTCTCTGGGTCTCACAGCTAATTGTTACCTTATCATCATGTTTCCTGTCTGTGTGCACAAAATGTCCTAGAATACCATCAGTATGAACATGATGTTCAATTTTTGCAAATGTAGTCGCATCTCTTCTCTTCCTTTGAAATAAGGGAAAGTACTAATGTGCCACCAAGAGAGAACTAATAGAGCCCTACAAATTATTTTACTAGAATATAAGTGATTTATGTAAATTTATCTTGATTAACGAAGATGGATAAAGTTCAACTTTACAATGCACAGAACACAGTAGTAACACAAAGCAAGTATAATACACTAAGGCAGGGGTCGGCAACCTACAGCACGCATGCCAAACACGGCAGGCGAGCTGATTTTGAGCAGCATGCAGCTGCCTGCCGCGGTCCCGGCCCCCAGCCTAACTCAGCGCCCCCCCTCCCCCCCCGCCCACCACTCTCCCCTGCAGGAGCAGGAGGCAGAAGCTTGGTTCTGTGACAGCCAAGCTTCCCCCTCCCCGGTTTCTTCCCCCAGCTTGGTGCTTTCCTGCCCCGTCCCCTCTCCTTCCCTGCGCCAATCAGTTGATGGCCCTTGCGAGTGGGAGGGGAAAGAACGGCAGCGTGTACACAGCTCCGCAGAGGATGCAGAGAGAGGTATGGAGGGGGCCTTGGGGGTAGAACAGGGCATATCCCTTCCAGCCTCCTGCCCTGAGCCACTCAGGGCAGGGGGCTGGGAGCACCCACATGAGCCGAGCACCCCAGCCCTCTGCCCTGACCCCCCCACACACACACCCAGCCTTCTTCCCTACACCCCCCACCCCAGCCCTCTGCCTTGATCCCTGAACCCCCCCACCCCAGCCTTCTGCCCTGAACCCCCTCCCCAAGCGCTCTGCCCTGACCCCTGAACCCTGCCTCCAGGTCTGGGGTCCCAGGGTTCCGGCTGCAGGCCCTGCTCAGCCTGCTGCCAGCCTAGGTGAACAGAACCCCAGGCTGGCAGTGAGCTGAGCAGGCTGGCGGCGTAAAATCTGCATTTTAATTTAATTTTAAATGACACTTCTTAAACATTTTGAAAACCTTGTTTATTTTACAATACAACAATAGTTTAGTTATATAATATAGACTTATAGAAAGAGACCTTCTAAAAACGTTAACATGTATTACCGGCACGTGAAACCTTAAATTAGAGTGAATAAATGAAGACTCAGCACAGCACTTCTGAAAGGTTGCAGACCCCTGCACCAAGGCCTAGTCTACACTACTGTGCTATATCAGCAAAGATGCACTGATGCAGCTGTGCCACTGTAACACATCTGGTGAAGATGTGCTATGCCAATGGGAGACCGCTCTCCTGCTGGCATAATTACTCCACCTCAATGAGAGGTGGAAACTATGTCATCAGGAGAGCATCTTCTGGCAACACAGCACAGTGTAGACACCGCTTTAAGTTGATGTAACATACGTCGCTCAGGGAGTGGCTTTTTCACACCCTGAGTGATGTACTGTACATCGACTTAAGCAGTAGTGTAATCAAGCCCTAAGGCAATAAAGACTGGATAAGGGGAAAACAAAATGCCTGTAAGGTGAACATTTATGAAAGGGTCTCCCATTATGGATATCTGAGAGTTAACAAAGAAAAATTATTGTCTTTCCTTTGGATCTTTGGACTTGGCTTTGATCAACCATGATAGAGACATATGCTCCTGTCTGGTCAGGGTGGGTCAGAATAGGATTATTAAAACCCTTTCACTCTGGTACTTTATGTAGCTCCTTAATCAGCTTGTGTTCTCTCTCTCAGAGATTCAGTTCAATGTCTGGAAGCTGTTAGAGCAGTTGTAACAATTAACCTAGGACATGGCTCCAACAACCTGTACCCTTTCTAAAAGCAACACATGGAGCTGGAGCTCCCACAACTCCCAGTGGAGGGGCGGGAGAGAAAGAGAGCTGGGATGGGTTCCACCTATAAGACCGTCAGACCCAGAACACAGCCACAACAGCCCTCCCTATTCTGGGGTCACCACATGGGACAGGAGTTCTGCTGTAATAATTGGACCTAAAAATGTACCCTAACTGTGAACTCAACTATAAGAAGAGCGTGTAATTTCATAAAATGTCACAATAATCTATACCAATAAATGTTGATGGGGAAAAGTGCACAAGATAGACAAATGACTGAATTAGTACAAACACAAAAGATCTACTGATATAATTCAGGGATAGGTTTAAGGTCAGCCCTGGAAAACTAAAAAAAGTGTAGGACCCGAAATCAGTGGACCAAAACAGGTGTATTGAGAATTAGACCTAACTGGTGAGCAAAATAATGAGGTGACGGCCTACTCCACCCATCACTCCCCTTTCAAATAACTTAAAAAAATATTTTGGGAGCAATATCAGGAAGAAGTAGCTGTTTGCGAACAAGCGCTACAGTGACCTTTATTATCATAGCTGTCCCCACCCTCCAGGATCCTAGGATCTATTATAACACTTGTCATAAACAGATAAGCAAAATTAATAGCACAGAAGTACTTTATATCTCTTTGACTGTAAAGGGTTAACGAGTTCAGTAAGCCTGGCTGTCACCTGACCAGAGAACCAATCAGAGGACAGGATACTTTCAAATCTTGAGGGAGGGAAGTTTTTGTGCTGTGCTATTAGTTTTGGTTGTTGTTCACTCTGGGGGCTCAGAGGGATCAGACGTGCAACCAGTTTTCTCTCCAATCTCTCCAATACAGGCTCTTATAAGTTCAGAATAGTGAGTACTAGGTAGATAAAGCGAGTTAGGCTTATAGTTGTTTTCTTTATTTGCAAATGTGTATTTGGTTGGAAGGAGTTCAAATGTGTATTTGGCTGAAAGGAGTTCAAATTGGTATTTTGTTGAAAAGATTCTAATTTGTACTTGTATACTTAGGCTGGGAGGGTATTCCCAGTGTCTATAGCTGAAAGACCCTGTACCTATTCCATTTTTTTAAATTTACAAAGCTAATTTTTACTGTTTTTCTCTCTTTAATTAAAAACTTTTCTTGTTTAAGAACCTGATTGTTTTTTTATTCTGGTGAGACTCCAGGGGACTGGGTCTGGATTCACCAGGGAACTGGTGGGGAGAAAGAAGGGAAGGGGGAGAGAGAAGTTAAATTCTCTCTGTCTTAGGATTACTGTCTCTCTCAGGGAGAATCTGGGAGGAAGAGAGAGAAGGAGGGGGAAAGGTGCATTTTCCTCTCTGTTTAAGATTCAAGGAGTTTGAATCACAGTGATCTTCCAGGGTAACACAGGGAGGGGAAGCCTGGGAGAGGCAACGGTGGGGGAAAGGGTTTACTTTCCTTGTGTTGAGATCCAGAGGGTCTGGGTCTTGGGGGTCCCTGGGCAAGGTTTTGGGGGGACCAGAGTGTACCAGGCACTGGAGTTCCTGGTTGGTGGCAGCGCTACAGGTCCTAAGCTGGTAATTGAGCTTAGAGGAATTCATGCTGGTACCCCATCTTTTGGACGCTAAGGTTCAGAGTGGGGAATTGTACCATGACAACACTCTTGGGCCTTCATCATCCTGCTCCTGAGAGATGCCCTTGTGAGGATGGTAAACCAGGTGTCAGTTTATGCCAAGGTCCATGTGTCTCACTTGGAGACTGACAAATACATAGCTGGAATTAGTCTGGCTCACCTGTGATAGACAAGCTTTCCTAGGTGACAAGATAGATTGGAGTACCTACGGGGACTGTCTGTGACTCTGTGATTAGGCTGTTATAGTGTCTGAAAAGTTTACACTGGATACTTGGTTGGCAAAATCTAAGGGCTTATCTTCACTACTGGGGTTAGTCGACCTAAGTTTCACTGCTCTAGCTATGTGAATAACATAGCTAGAGTTGATGTAGCTTATCTCAACTTACCTGTGTCTTCACTGCACTGCATCGATGGGAGACACAAGCACTGGGAGGGAGCGGGGGAGAAGCAGGACTCAGCAGCACGCTCAGAGGAGGAGGCAGAGGTGGACCAGAGGGAGAGGTGAGCTGGTGGGGGGGTGGGGAGCTGCCGGTGGGTGCAGAGCACCCACCAATTTTTCCCCATGGGTTCTCCAGCCTCAGAGATAACAACCTTATCCTGACACTACTTGTGTAGCTATGCTTGTGGCTCAAACAGTAGAGGCCTGTGCTGAAGGTTAGGAAGCAAACCCTACTGATGATTAATGATATAGGGCTATGCAGTTTGACATAATAGAATTTGTTTTTACCTTTTTTCTTTTAAAAAAATCTAGAAACCTGTGTTAAAAATGTTACTTTTGAATTCAAGCGCTTGAAAGTTAGGAAGTGACGTATTTGTGGTTGTCCATAGAACGTGAATTCTGCCACCTTGCATGTTTACATTATGATACAGTCTTCGATTAACCAATCATATTTTTTTTCCACAGAACCTCTGCCTCATTCAGAACACAGGAAGGATATGCAAGAGGTGGAGAATCAAAGATATGCAAACAACTGAAAATTTGCCATTTCCTAACTTGTAAATAACATTATTTACATAGGGTTTTTTTGCATTTATTTATTATTTATATTGCCAGAGAATCCCATTGTACTAGGTACTGTACAAAACATAGCACTACACAGTCAATCTTTGCTGTTACTGTGAAGTTCCATGCAGCTGTCATGATAACCATGAAATGTAGGCGGCCGTGGATTTGTTATATTATTGTTTCATCCAAGGAGGTTTGCCCATTACTGCTGAGGACTGGGAGAATGCATTTGTATATCAGATTACACAGATAACACTCTCTTTCTGTGCCTTTCCCCCACCATATCTATAGTATAGACCATTAAGTGCCCCCTTATGAAAATAAATCTAATGCATGATACATTGTTTATGAGCCATTTTTCAGAATGATTGTATAACGAGAGCAGCTGCAGAACCATATGGGAGAAGAGAGTCAAGGTGGGTGAGGTAATGTCTTTTATGGGACAAACTTCCGTTTCTGAAAGCTTTTGAGCTTAAAACAGAGTTCTTCTTCAGGATCTGAGGAAGCTACACCGCTACAACAACATGGAAGAGAGAGAATAAGTCCTGCTCCAGTGGCACCAGAACAGGGGAGGCTGGGGGGGCATGGCCCTCCCACTTTTTTCGATGGTGGACCCTGCCATCTTTCCCTCCTCTTCCCCCCTTGTCCCCGCCCCTCCAGACTCCCCGCCCAGGGCAGATGGAGGAAGATGGTCTATGTTAGCTACCCACAACTGCCCAAGCCAGCTCTGGCTGAGGGGCAGGGTCTCAGAGCCACAGCCTGGTCATCGTAAGAGCCATGCAGGCAGCTGTGGGGAGCCACAGTGGACCTCCCAGCTGCCTGTGCTGTGGGGTGCACAAGCAGTCCCTGTCCCTGTCCCCTCGGTCCCCTACCTATGGCAGATGGAGGGTCTGCACCATGGCTCCCCACAGCTGCCCACGCAGCTCTTACCATGGCCAGGCTGCAGCTCCAAGGCCACGCCCCCCACACTGGAGCCGGGTCAGGGTAAGAGCCATGTGGGCAACCTGGGTCCATCCACCTGGCCTGGGTGGGAAGCCTAGGGGTCAGGGAGCTGCTTTCATACCCTCCCCGGGTGGAAGGGGGCAGGCCCCCAACCCTGCTCCTGCTTGGCCGGGGGCTGTTCCTCCGGGAAAAAGGAGGGGGAGAACATCAGGGGGAAAGGAGGGGGCAGGGCCTCGGGAAGGCTGAGGGACTCTGGCCCCTCCACTTTTGGGAAGGCTGTGCTGTCCTTGTCCTGCTCCACTTTGTCAAGCAAAAGTTATTTTGCTCTTAGAACTCAGACTGAGTAGTTATCGCCAATGAATGGAGTATGTAATTATTAATAATGATACAGTCAGTGAGCCCAATAAAACTGTATCATAGGGTTTGGGGGCTATAGAATACACATACATCTATAAAACAAATATACAAATATATTGAGGCATATGAGGCAAAGGGAGGATTTCAGTCTGTTACTCCTAATTTATATAATTGACAGTCCATTAACAACTCATTATGAACAATGATAAACCATGAGACAAAAACAAACAGAGGATTTCAGAGGGGACAAAGTGTCTTGCTGTGAATTTTAGTAAATCTTCTATCAGATTTCAAAGTAACAGGTCAAAAAGCATGCTGATTAAAGTAGGCAACTCTTCTATAACAGTCTTCATCCCGTGCAGCTAAGCTGCCTCACAGGCTAGTAGAATCAGCAGCTCATTTATGAGCATGCCATCACTAACTGAGTCTGGAAACATAAGATTTAGCAATGTGGGAAGGCCTTGCAAGTTTTTCACTCCTCTCCCTCCCTACCCAAGCAGGTAATACGTCTTGTTGGTTCTTTCTCCACAACATCTCAAATATCTGACGCTTACTTTTTGTCCCTACGTCTTAACCATTGTCTATGCTTTAGTTATGACAAGGTTGACATGGGTAAGGCAAACTCCCCCTTTTTGGTCTTCCAAAATCCTATCTTTCTGCAACAATCAAAATCATCTTACTTTATATCAGGGGTCGGCAACTTCTGGCATGCGGCTCACCAGGGTATGCAGCCTGGTGGGCTGGGCCAGTTTGTTTATCTGCAGCGTCAGCAGGTTCAGCGGATCGCAGATCCTACTGGCCTTGGTTCGCTGTCCCAGGCCAATGGGGGTGGCGGGAATGCCATGGGCCGAGGGATATACTGGCTGCAGCTTCCTGCCGCCCCCATTGGCCTGGGACGGCAAACTGCGGCCAGTGGGAGCCACGGTCAGCCGAACCTGCCAACGCGGCAGGTAAACAAACTGGCACAGCCTGCCAGCGTGCTTACCCTGGTGAGCCGCATGCCAGAGGTTGCCAACCCCTGCTTTATATTAAGGTTCCAGTGATATAAACATGTTATAAACATGATGATTATCAAATGCATCAGTACATCAGCAACCTATTGGACTTCATAATAATTAACTATTTATTAAAACATCTATTAACCATGCATTAACCCTTTATAACTTATATACGCCCATCAAACTCATATGCTGTTCTGACCTTTCTTGGAACCTTCCACTGGCTTTCTTTGTCCTTCCATGTCAGGTTTAACCTTCTTATCCTTGCCTTGCAGAGCTGTGTCTCCACTTATATCTCTACTCATTTCTTAATACCTAGGTATACAATAAGGTCTCCCACTTGTGGAGGGCCCCAATTTAGATAACAACCCACTACTTACTCATAGTTTATACAGATGTCTCCTCAACTTAGGTAGTAGCCACATGTGATTGTGATGTAGATTGTACTTGATGAGTTCTAGCCCCACAAATAACCAGTGTCTGCAAGCATATGGCCAAAGATTTATTACACTACCTCTCTCCTCACTCCACTCCTTTGTTGTATGCAGTGTTGTTGTAGTTGTGTCAGTTCCAAGATATTAGAGAGAAAAGGTGGGTGAGGTAATATCTTTTATTCAACCAACTTCTGCTGGTGAGAGAGACAAGCTTTATTGGTTCAATAGAAGATATTATCCTCACTAACTTTGTCCATGCCTTTGTGTCATTCTCATGCTCATTTTCAGGTCTTCCTCCATGTAGCCTCCTGTTCCAGGAATTAACTCCCTATCCAATTACACCAGGGGCTCATCCTCACATTTTGAATTCCAAACTCACTTCTTCTGCAAAACCCACCAATGCTGACCCATAGTTAACAAAATGCAGTCATCAGCTCCTCATTAACTAACACACGAGGGTTGCTCTAAGCTAGTGCTTTCTCCTGGGGTTGATTTGTTATTCTAGCTGATTTTTTGAGTTGTCTACTTAACCCTTAATACAGTGATTGTATCTTTGTTAGGGTGTAGCAGTACAGTACATTGTGGACTGTCCCCCAGAACTGTTAACTGTAGCTTCCTTTTCCCTTCCCATGGACAAGTATGCAGGGAAAGGATGCAATAAAGGATTCTGAAGAGACTGTCCAAAGAAAGGCATACTTTTGTCCAACTCTCCTCCTGGCTTTGAGAATTCATTTGATCCTCCAGGCTGGGAAGTTTTTTGTGTATTGCTGCTTTGGCTTTTTTGGGTTATGTTTATAGAGTTTCTCTGTTATGGAAACAGACCTTACTGCTTGTTGCTTTGTTCTGAATTTTGTTTGACTTTTTGGGTGATGTTTCTGGTGAGTTCTCCTTTTAAACTACATGCATTTAATTCCGTTTCTTGGTCATTTGTACTTTGAAAGCTTGGGGCTTACCCATTTTCTTCTCTGCCCCCACTCATTCCCTCTAATCCCTACAGTGGATTATCATGGTAGCCCTGTCATGTAGCCTTTTCCATATTTCATAGGCCGTGCAGGGGAAAAATAGAACTAAAGTGAAATGGGGGAAATGGAATCATTTGAATGGTCCAGAGTTCGCTGTAACCTGCCAGCCAGTTCAAAGTTATTCAAAGAAAATTATGATCTCATAAAGTAAACTAGAAATAAGAGTAGTCACTAATTAATAACATAGTACTTAAGTTCAAGTGTAGTTTCTGGCAGTACTTGTCAAGATGTTCAACAAAAAGACAAAGGTGGCACCAAGACCCTGGGACTATCTGAGCTTAAAGGGGAAATTTGATCAAGGATTCCACAAAACAGAGATGTTCAGATAGCAAGTCCTGATCCTCTTTCAGTTGCAACTGATTTACCGGTAAGTCTCAAATAGCATCACTAAACTCAATAGTCACCCCATCGTAAAAGGGAGGAGAATCAGGCCGTTAGTCTTGATCACACAACTTCAGAGCTTGTGAGCAAAACTACAGAGTCAACAGATTTTAAAAAAAAAATGTAGGCCAACCATGTAGCAGCTCTATATGTCAAGGAAAATCCATATTGTACTGTCAGCTACCTAGCAGCCAATGCAAAGATTTCCATAGTGTAGTTATGTACGGTCAGATTTAGCACAGATAAGAAGCCTTGGAAGCCTGGTTCTGTTTGAAATACAACCTGGACAAAATGTCACTATCAGCTCTGTGAAGGGAAATTATTGCCAGTATTGAAAGTCTGTAGCCTGTGTTACGCAGGTGGTCAGACCAGACAATCATAATGATCCCTTTTGGCCTTAAATCTATGTATCTATGAAACCAGCAGGAAATAAAAGTATTGTGGTCTCCATAATGAATATTATTATCCATCCCAATATATATGAAGCATGAAATAAATACTCATCTTTTTCCTTTAAGCACAGAGAATGGTTATTATTATTACTTCTATTACCATAGCAGCAAGAGACCTCATCTGAGATCAAGGGCACTTTGTGCAAGCCATTCTACAAGCACACAATAACAGATGATCCCTGTCCTGAAGATTTTACAGTCTAAATAGACAAGACAGACAAGAGGTGGGCAGGGGAAAGGAGTCACAGAGACGTGAAATGACTTGCAGAAAGTCAAACAGTGTGTCTGTGGCAGAGCCAGGGACAGAACCCAGCTCTCCAGTGACCTGTCCACTAGGCCACACTGCCTTCTTTTTAAGATACAGGCACCTCAGCAAAACTTAGCTTTTTCAAAGCGCCTCAACTAACACTTGTGCACGGGGAAAGGGGATGTGTATCCTATTTGCACAACCACTAAGCAAAGGAGGCATATGCACCTAACTTCCAGTGACCTCAGTGAGCACTGGACATGTACATCCGGGAGGATGATCAGGCCTCAGGGACTTGGAGAATAAACAAAACTGCTCAACCAAGTAACAACTTGGTGACTTGAAGGCTCGACCCTAAAACAAGCTCCACATGAGGCTCATTGCAGGATCCAGCCCTAAGATAGTAAGTGTCCTAGACATGTAAAACACAAGTGATACTATATTTACACTAAAGTTGTGCATTTGTAAGTCAGTTATTTTAAAGAGACAGCCTTCAGAGAGCTCCAGGCTAGATTTTGCTCATATTTCATTTCACAGCTCTAAATTATACTACTTACAGAGTCCTCAGACAGCTTTTCAGTGGAACAACAGCTTAACTTGAAAATCCACAGAGACTTCACCACTGTTGAATGAGCTTAACTATTCTCTTAATAGGACCCTCATTTATATCAACTGGAAGGGGGATGCTTCAATTGCCCGTTGTCTACATTATATTATTTATTTATTTATAGATGTGAAGGCTAGCACATAAGCTTAAAACACAAATAGTATATTCAACACCATTGACTGATAGCACTTTATTGGCGAATAAGACATGTTCCCTGCCTCATCAATGCTCATGCATAAAATTCTACCCAATTTTTGCTCTGTATTTTCAAGAGAGTACTAGAACAGAAAATTACTGCACTTCTAGATTCACATAGTTTAAGGCTAGAAATGACTATTAGAGCATCTAGTATGATTCTTCTATATCCAGTGCTTAATTTGTAATGAAAGAGGTGTTGGGGCTGAAACAATTAAGGTGCTGGGGCTCAAGCCTTTTTTTTACTTTCATAACTGATGCAACAAGCCCAGAAGTGCCAGGCAAAAATTAAGCACACACCATTAAATTTCACCTCGTAACCCCTGTACTGAACTCAATAACTTGCATTTGAGTAAAGCTTATCTTCCAGAAAGGTCTTGGTTTGAAGACCCTCAAGAGATGGATAATCCACCCCTTTCGTTGATAGTTTGTTCCAATGGTTAATCACCCTCGCTGTTGAAAATGTGACCTTATTTCTAATTTGAATTTGTTTGCCTTCATCAGCCAGTCACTGGTTCTATTTATGCCTTTCTCCAGTAGTTTATAATGTCAGTGTAAATCATGATTACTAATACAGTGCATTTTCCTTCTCAATAAAGTTTTAAATAACTTTAATTCTCCCTCCCCCACCTCATAAACGTAGCAAAATGGAAAGTAAAGGAAGATTGATGATTGAGTCAATTTTTGCCATTTAATGGCATTTGTGAAGTCATTTCTGTTTACATTTTTCTCATTGCTATTCAGAATCCTTCCTGAGGCTTCTCCACTTGAGCGTCTGAACACTGCTGCTAGCAAAGATTCCTATACAAAAGAAATATTGTGTAGAATTCTTATGAGATTCCTAAGGTATTACAAGCAGAATGACTAGGAACAGATTGCTGAGACTTTCTTATCTCACTGTTAGCAGTATATAATATTATTCTATGCAGTGCTAGAAGAAAAAAATTCCCTTTAACGTAATCTGTTTTTATGTAAAGTTGAGGGGCTATATTCTGATAATATCAATATATTTACCTATTGATTATAAGCAGTATTCACAGTGCAGCCCAGAGTCCTCAAGAGAGATCAGGGCCCCATTTTGCTGTACATACACATGTACAGAGAGTGACTAAACAGATAAGAACAAAAGGTGGGGGACAGAATCATTATCTGTATTTTGCAGGAATGGGCAACTGGAGAAGAGAGGAACAAAGTGACTTTCCCAAGGTCCAACAAGAAGTCTGGCTGAGCCAGGAATTCTGCCTATTTGAGCCAGTTCTACGGCCCCCAGTACCACAGGGTTTCAGAATCTCACAATCTTTTATGAATTTATTCTCACAACACCTCTGTGACGCGAGTAGTGCTATTTTCCCCATTTTGCAGACAAGGAACTAAAACACAGACTAAGCAACATGAGCAAAGTCACCCAGGAAGTCGGTGCCAGAGCAGAAAATTGAACATAGGTCTGCCAAGACCCTAGCTAATGCCCTAAGTAATGGATCACCATTAGGTCCTTCTTCAATTTGTTTTGTTTTGTTTTGATAAATTAGTGGATTTCCTCAGTTTATGGATTAGTTTTTTCCATATAATAGCTTCCTAGATACTCATTTTTGCACATGGCAACAAGTTTTGGCAGCTTTCTGTAGACCACAGGAGGAAAATTTTTGGCTGCTGCAGCAGACTAGCTATTACTATATCTAATACACCTCACAGTATTGAAACAAGCACCTTTGTGCTTGTCTTATATTATAGCATCTGTTAAAAAGTGGCAGCAATACTGCTCACAAAAATTTTTAGTTTCTTCATTTGTAGCAATATCCATAAATCTCAGAAACTATAAATGTATATCAGGGTCAGTCTTACTACAATAACCCATTCATTTTGTTTTCCTTTCACGAAATCCTTTATCTGAACAATTCATGATGTGACCTTTTTTAGTTACAGCAATTCAATAAAACTTACATTAGATGGAGTTTCAGGGACATTAGTCTAATGTGCTTTAAAAGATCACCTTCTCTGAGCAATATAATACGTTTGTGTGAAAAGCAGAAAGCATGTAATATGTAATAAAATCTGGCCTTTAATGAACCATCTAGGCAAACTGACTCGTGTTATAACTCAACAGAAAACCTCGCTTAATTAATGAATGCAGAAGCCAATTGTAACTGCTAAGTGTTACTCCTAACTATAGATTCAGCTTGTTTTTCTTTATTCAAACGTATACTCTTGATTTATGCTGCTCAAGAAATTAAAGTTTAAATGACCTTGGTCAGAGCAGTAATATGCTATGAAAAACAATGCTTAGAGCTATTAAAAGGAGCTCTGTGAGTATCAGATATTGCCAGTCACACTAAGATTCTGCATAATTTTACAAAGTGTTAATCGGCAGTCTAAATTTAATAATTTTTTCATAGATTCATAGATTCCAAGACCAGAAGGAACTATTGTGATCTAGTCTGACTTCCTGCATAACACAGGACATAGAACTTCCCCAAAATAATTCCTAGAGCAGATCCTTTAGAAAATCATACAATCTGGGTTTGAAAAATTATCAGTGACGGAGAATCCAGCATGACCCTTGGTTACTGAGTTGCATAAAAGATACTGATTTACTTCAACATATATAAATGTACCTTGTGGTAAGACAATCTACATCACAGGCTACAATTCCCACCGTTCCTCGCAGACGAAAGGATGCCAACAGTCTTCAGCAACAGGAATGTGTAAACAAGAAATTTACATTTCATCACAGAGATGGCCCAGCCCTTACGTCCACAAGGGACTACTAGTCACCTGAACCCCAGTGTGGATTAATCCTCAAAGAGTGGAGTGTGGTATTAGAGAGAGAGACAGTCCATTTCACATCTCCTCCTCCCCCTATCTCTCTACTCAGGATATCAACAACTCTCAAAGACCTGAACTAAGGAGGGGAGGAGGGCTGTCCCAGGCTGAAAGGAGACCCAGCCTATAAAATTTACAACAGTGTATGTTGAGACAAAACCTTTGTTTTTAAGTTCACTTAGCTTGCTAAGTTAAATATTAGCTTGCATATTACTCTTATTTTCTTTGGTAACCAATCCTGACTTTTATACGTCATCACTTGTAATCACTTAAAATATATCTTTCTGTAGTTAATAAACTCATTGTTTTATCTTAACCAATGTGTTTGGATTGAAATGTGTAGGAAACTCCATTTGGGATAACAAGGCTGGTGCATATATCATTTTCCTTTGATGAGCTTAATTATTCAGTAGTTTGCTGGACAGTACAAGACACACATTTCTGGGCAAAGTCTGGGACTAAGAATTTGCTGGTGTTTCCCTGTAAATAATTCATGAGCGACTGGTCAGAGGGCTCATGTGTTTAGCTGGGAGTGAATCTGCATTCTGAAGGCTGTGTGAGCAGGCCAGGGGTGGATGTGATGTTCTGACAGCAAAGCAGTGTAAAAGGCACCACAGGCATGAGAGGCTGTTCAACAGCCCAGATTGTACCCTGGATAATGTCACAACAAGCAAATCATTTAGGCCCAGATCTTCAAAAATATTTAGATGCCAAACTCCATTGAAATTGCTGGCACTTAGAGCCTAAAACATTTGAAGAGCTGGTCCTTAGTCTCTCTGTCTCAGTTCCTCATCGATAAAATCAGGAAAATAATATTTCCTTTCTCCCAGTCATTGTGAGTATGTCTACACTGCAATTAGACACCCACACCGGGCCCATACCAGCTGACTTGGATTCCTAGGGCTTGGGCTGTGAGGCTGTTTAACCAGGGTGTAGCTATTTGGTCTTGGGCTGCAGTCCAAGCTCTGGGACCCTCCTACCTCCGAGAGTTCTAGAGCCTGGCTCCAGCCCAAGCCCAAACATCTACATTGCAATTAAATAGCCCATTAGCCTGAGCCCTGTGAGCCCAAATCAGCTGGCATGGACCAGCCACTCTTTTTAATTGCAGTGTAGACATACACTATCTGTTTTGTCTATTTAGATTGTAAGGTCTTTGGAGCAGGGACTGGCTCTTACTATGTGTTTATACAATGCCAGGCACAACAGGTCTAACCTCGTCAATGACCACTAGGTGCTACAGTAACACAAACAATAATAATAAAAATTCTGTTTATTCATTGCTGATACAAATTATACTTAATGTTTGCACTCTGCCTCTATGGAAGGCATATATTAGATTAACATTAATATGCAGAGTTAAGCAAGGCTGTGTACTTGCCCCAACTGTGTTTGAAATCTTCTTCTCCTTGCTACTGAAACAAGATTTTGGTTCCTCAGCTGAGGGAATCTACTTATACACATGATCGGATGGAAAGCTGTTCAGTCTTGAAAGACTCAGATCTAAAACCAAGACTCGAGAAGTGACAACCCACACAGAAGGTCATCTTCCAAGCCTTATGAAGAGTTTTGATAAAGCCTGCCAAGACTTCAGGCTTACCATAAGCCTAAAAAAGATGAAAATAATGCACCCAGGAGTTGAAGCAGCACCCTTCCCTCCATCAAGATCATCAGCTCTGAACCTGAAGTGCTGAACGAATTCACATACCCAGAGTCCGCTATCACAGTCAACCATTCACTTGAAACAGAACTCAGCATCTGCACTGGAAAAGTCACCACAAACAATGTCTAGACTAAGCAAGAAGGTATGGCAGAACAACAATCTGACAGAACACACGGAGCTCTCTGTGTATCATGCATGTGTTATCAGCACACTTTTGTATAGAAGTGAGACATGGAACTTATACTCTCTTCAGGAAAAGAAGCTCAATAGCTTTGTTGATATGTGTTGCCTTCGTTGACTTTTTGGCATCTCTTGGAGGGACAGAGTCACCAACACTGAGGTTGTCAAGGTTTCTTTCCCCACTTTGAACTTTAGGGTACAAATATGGGGACCTGTATGGACACTTCTAAGCCTAATTACTAGCTTAAATCTGGTATACTGCCACCACCCAGAATTCCAGTGTTCTCTGTTCCCCCAAAACTTCGTCCCTTCCCTGGGTTGCCTTAAGGGACTTCACCAATTCCCTGGTGAACACAGATCCAAACCCCTTGGATCTTAAAACAAGGAGAAATTTACCATCCCCATCCTTTCCTCCCACCAATCCCTGGTGAGTCCAGATCCAATCCCTTTGTATCTTAAAACAAGGAAAAATCAATCAGGTTCTTAAAAAGAAAGCTTTTAATTAAAGAAAGAAAAGGTAATAATTATCTCTGTAAAATCAGGATGGAAAATACTTTACAGGGTAATCAGATTCCTATAGACCAGAGTGGCCCCCCCTAGCCTTAGGTTCAAAGTTACAGCAAACAGAGGTAAAATCCTTCCAGCAAAAAAAACACATTTACAAGTTGAGAAAACAAACATAAGACTAATATACCTTGGCTGGCTAAATACTTAGAAGTTTGAAACATGAGAGACTGATTCAGAAAGATTTGGAGAGCCTGGATGGAAGTCCCTTCCCTCTCAGTCCCGAGAGTGAACAACGAACAAAACAAAAAGCGCAAACAAAAGATTTCCTTCCACCAAGATTTGAAAGTATCTTGTCCCCCTACTGGTCCTCTGGTCAGGTGTCAGCCAGGTTTACTGAGCTTCTTAACCCTTTACAGGTAAAAGAGACATTAACCCTTAATTATCTGTTTATGACAGAGGTGCTCAAACGGGCCAGCATAGCCAGCATGCAAACACTCCTCAGAGATGCCTCCACTAGCTTGGGCATGTGTGCCGAATGAATGATGGGTGCATCCTAAAGGAAATCCTGCATGGAGGACTGGCATCTGGAAAAAGACCCAAAGGGTGTCCAAAATTTCTTTTCAAGGATGTGTGCAAGTAAGACTGCAAAGAAATGGACCTGGATGTGGACAACTGGGAAGATCACACTCAAGACTGCAGCCTTTGGAAACAAGAGCTTAACAAAGTTCTCTGGAGTTACGAGAGAAAGCAGTCCAGCCTAGCAGAGGAGAAAAGAGCTCGCAGGAGGCAGAGCCTAAAAGGTTGAAACATCACCTTTAAATGTGACAGCTGCAGCAGAGATGGTCTCTCTCGAGTGAGTCTCTTCAGCCACGTTCACGGTTGCCATAAAACCAACTGAGTCAATTCTTTACCTCTCAGGGGCGCATATCCATGGTCTCTCAAGACTGAAGGATGCCTACTACTGATAATACTCCAAAGGCATGCAGAGAAATAGTCCCAATAAGATAACCAAAGGATCAAACAGCAAATCAAACCAAGTAGTGCTTGGATTACATCTTTAATTTATGGAACAAAATCTCTGGGCTGGTCTACACTACGGGGGAAAATCGATCTCAGATACGCAACTTCAGCTACGTAAATAACGTAGCTGAAGTCGAAGTATCTAAGATCGAATTACTCACCATCCTCACGGCGCGGGATCGATGTCTGCAGCTCCCCATATCAACTCCGCAACTCCGTTTGGGTTGGTGGAGTTCCGGAATCGATATAAGTGCATTCGGGGATCGATATATCACGTCTAGATGAGACGCGATATATCGATCCCCGAGCAATCGATTGCTACCCGCCGATACGGCGAGTAGTGAAGACGTAGCCTCAGTATATTAAACCAAAACCTGCCAGAGATGAATCTATGTACCTTGGGCCTCACATTGCTTCCAACGATAATTAGAGATATTTTTGTTTCTGTGATGGAGCTGAATAAGTGCCTTACATACTCTATAATGGACAGTTCCCTATGATATGGTACGTTTAGATAATAAAGCGATATTGTACTGAAGTTCTTATCAATAACTTGGCAGTGTACATCTTTCTACTAATTTCATATGTATTTCAGCTGGGAAATCCGGCACCTCACTTCATTAGGTTTCTTTGGAAATCCCAGTCTGCTTCTTAGACTGTAAGGCAGATCCTCACATGGTATAAATCAGTTTAGCTCCATAGAAGCCATACAGCTAGGTTGATTTACATCACCTAATGATCTGGTCCATAACCTTTTATTGCCCTAATCATCCTTGGACATTAGTCCTTTCAGATGCCATTTCACTGCATTTCCTTTTACTTCTAATAACTTGTGGATGCTATGGGAATATGCTGGGTAGCTTATTAATTATATCTTGCAATTCTGTGCAGTTTAAGAGATATACCATTACTATACAACCATCTAAAATCCACTGGTTACGTTACATTTAAATATGTCATAACAGATGAGGACTAGGTATTTTGCTTGAATAAAGAAATATCCAATCTTATTATATGACAAAAGAGCATTTACTATATTAATTCTTTCACATTTTCCCCAGATTATATGAGATATTCCAGCAAGGGATGCAGTTCCAATGTCATATTATCCAGTCTGTCATTGTTTTAGGAGTGTCTCAGGTATTCATGTTGTAATTTATCCATCTTAACTCACTAGACAGAGAATGAATACCACACAGACAATGGTCTATGTGTGATGTGATGCCCAGTAGTAACATTTCTAATTAGGAAAATAAAGGCCTCTTTTACCCAATGGGTTCGTAAGAGTCAACCATTTAGATGAGGCTTTTTCCCTTGCTAGATACATTATTTTACATTATTAATTTATACAGACAACAATGAAAAATAATATAGAACTCCACTATTTTAATTGTATTTGTTTTCCCTAGGCAGCCAGATACTTCACTGTTCCAGTTACTAAGATAAAAAGAAATGTTATTAAGTCACAGCTTTGCCACTGACTTCAGAGGGAGCAGTACTGAGTTTATAATTGGCTGTTTAAGGATGAAATTCACCCACATATGCAAGGCCTTAAACACCTTCAAAATAGGAGTTAATGGGACTTAAGTGTTGTATAGACTTTGGGGTAGCTGTTCGGACAGTGTGAAGTTTCCGCATAGCAATTGCATTTGGTGTTATTCTAAGGCAAATCCTGTATTCACAATTTGTAATGGACATTTTTCAGCTACATTTCTGAAAGGAAAGTGTGCATTTGGAAGCCACTGGAATATTTCATTGGTGAGTGAAGATAACTGGCCAAATGCACCAGTAACTTTCTAGTGCCTATCCTGTTGAGGCTTATTGCAGTATTGCACATACCTCAGAGTGACTCTATATTATAGTATCGTAGGATTTGCAGTTTGGTTACCAGCCTAGGATAATTCAACTTTGCTCTTGCAATTCTCATACTCATTCACACCTATTTTTTTAGGATTTTGTATTACCACTCATCTCTGTAGTATCTGAGCATTATTGCTTGATACCATTTATACTCATAACTAATACCTTCAGTGATACATGTCCATTTATATTTAGTGTTAATGTACATGCTCCCCTGACCTGTGGCTAAGCTTGCACAATGTAAGCTCTCAGGGGGAGGAGACCATAATTTAGTATTATCTATTCAGCTCCTAGCACAATGGAACCATGACCTGGTTGTGGTGTCTAGGTGCTTCTGCAACGTAAATGATTAATAACAACTTTCTGATTAGCTAGTAACTCTAAAGACTACAACTTTCTAAACATCCCTGCACTGGAACTCAGATATCATCTTTTAGCTCCAACAATACTTCCAGTCACAGCTGCAGCCCACATCCAGTACTGACATCACAGGTTAAAAACATTCTACAATCTTCTATTCAAACCCTTCACTGACATGAGATCACCTTGGTGAACCAGTTTTGAAAATTCATTGCTAATTTGAGCACTATGCATAATTACATAAGTAATTAAGATGCCAAGGAAACAAATGGTCACAGTCCTCAAAGACTCCATACAACAGTTAATCCAGAATGGAAAGTGGTTGGCAACTTAAAGAATGAAGCTGTGTTTACTAATTTTCTAGCTGGAAGGTTAAATAGGAAGGAAGCAACTCTGAAACATATGCAAGCAGTCTGGCTTGGCCACTCTTATAAGTCCCCAAACAGCTGGTGTGGAGACAAATACTGTTGTGCATTGCCACACTACTGATGAGGATGAGAGGAATCAATGCTTGTGTTAGTTTTCAAAGATGTTTCATTTAGTTGTATGGAATAAAGCTCTTAGAGTAAAGCTTCCATGTAAGACAGCCTTTTACCAGAGAGATCAGTCATGGAGGACACTAGCAGTACCAATAATAACCACAATCATCAACCCTAGATGGCTGAATCCACACTTAGGCAACTAGATAAGAGGCCTGATTTCTAGAAGTGCTGAGAATGTGTCAGTCCTACCAAGATGAGAGAGAGACAGAGATGAAAGGGGTTTCAAGGCTAGTGTCACTGGCAAGGCCGGCGCTTCCATTTAGGCAGCCTAGGCAATTGCCTAGGGCACCAGGATTATTGGTGGGCGGCATTTTGCCGGAGGGGGCGGCAGGCGGCTCCGGTGGAGCTGCCGCAGTCGTGCCTGCAGACGCTCGGCTGCTCGCGCGGCTCCGGTGGACCACCCACAGGCACGACTGCGGCAGCTCCACCGGAGCCGTGGGACCAGCGCGCAGGGCGGAGAAATTGCCGTGCGTCTAGGGCGCTAAAACCCCTAGCGCCGGTCCTGGTCACTGGTAGAGTGGAAGGAAACATGAGATTCTGTTAAATAATAGGAGAGTGTTATGGCTTTGGCTACTGCAGTTTGGATGGATTACAAGGGTGGAGCAAG
The DNA here is from genome assembly GCF_007399415.2 of Gopherus evgoodei. NCBI lineage: Eukaryota > Metazoa > Chordata > Testudines > Testudinidae > Gopherus > Gopherus evgoodei. The sequence continues at coordinate 14,211,739 of NC_044322.1, forward strand.
GTTAATAAAATAAGACCCAAGAGGAGGAGATTGCCATAGCTGACGCAGGAGACAATTAGGATGCCGGCAAGGGGCCTGATTCTCCACTGCCTTGTACCATTGGTTATTTACAATGGGGCAAAGTGGACATAAACTTCAAGCATTCTGATTTATGGGAATGAATCCACAGGGAGCAAGGCACTGTAGAATCAGATCCAAAACGTTCTTACAGATTGGTGCTCTAAGTTGTGATTCTAATGAAGACAGATACAGTTCTTAAAAAAAATATGACCCCTTGGTTCTAACAGGTCATTTAATGACATACTTGGGCCACTGTGAAACCACAAATCTGCAGCTTACAAAAGCAGCTGAGAAGGAGCTCCTGCTCTTGGCTCCTATGCCCCTGCTCTCGTGACACTCCCTTTTCAGCCGGCACAGATCTACAGCTCTTGTCAGGCAGCTCCCAGATCTGTCCACTGAACTACAAGTCCCCCCGTCTCCCACTCTTCCCCTCAGTACGTTTTGTAGAACGGAATAACACAATCCGGTTTCCTTCACCAGATCCAGTTGCCTCCTTTTTTTTAATAGTCCCCGCTCCCGCAGTTAGCATCCCTCTCTCCTCCAGGACATTCTACTTCCTCTGTCCTGCTGCTGCCCACATCCCTTCCCCACCACCGACTTGCTGCCCAACTATCCTCTTCACACCTTTCTCCTGGGTCCCATCCAAGTTCCTTCAGTAACTCTTCTACCTATGAGTCACTCCTATTCCATCCCTCTGTCTTCTGGCTCTGCACTAGTCCTCCACCTTACCACTTACTGTGTCTTCCCCGTTCCATGGCACACTACCGACGTGAGCCCAGTGGAGTTGTGGATTTCCACATTCTCCAGGTCTCTGGGCCTGAATTCTGAAGGAGAGCATGAACGAATGGACTTAGGAACAGTTCTTTTCCCCAGCTGCCCACAACACAATGCACAGCTTCATTCCTCAGTTATCAATATATAGAGGTTGCATGTCTGGGTAAGGAACGTTCTGGAATCTGCAACAATTTCCAGGGGGTCAGGATATGGCTGGTCATTCGTTGAACGGGTGGATATAAGCACAGCATTTCTAGTTTACAGCAGTATTTACACTTCTGAACCTACATGTTGAGGGGAAAAAGTAGCAACACACTCACAGCTGTAACTCCTCTTTGAGAATGCCAGCTAAAGTAGCTTATATGAACACTTTCCATCTGCCAACTGCAGTTTCTCCTTCTGCTACTTAATTCCTCCCATTCTCCTTCTCACCTGCATTAGCATAATGTTATTGTAGCTTCCTCTTAGCTGAGGTAATATTAAAGACAATGGAGATAGACTGATTTACACCAGCTGGGGATTTGGCCCCAGTGTTTCAGTTGAATGACTCTGACTCCATCCCCAAACCCATTCAAGATCCGTTTTTTTCCTTATTCTCCATTGTCTTGCACCTTGTCTGGTCAGTGACACCTTCCCCAAAGTGAGTCTAAAAAGGATATAAAGTGCATTTTTTGTGACTGCCATCACACTAAGGGCTTGATTCTCCACTGCTTAAACCTACTGTAATTATTTACCCCCATGCAACAAGAGTGTCAGATGCTGCCATTCTAATTTGGAACACCCGTGTTTTCAATTATTGACATGCATTTTTTTGTATGTGTTTACAAGGAAGGCAGGAAAAAGAAAGCTCTATCTCACAGATGGGACCCCTGAAGTTAAATTAAAGAACAAATATCCTTTTAAATTTGCATCTCCCCCAAACCCTAATATGAATATGTTCTCAAAGCATTTCTGCTAGTTTCTTTGAGGCTCTAACAATGCCTTATTTACTTGCTTTATAATGACTTCCTGCTGCTTTTTTCATTAAGTTGTCTCATCTGGAATGGAACACATGTATTCCATACTCTAATTAAGGCTAACTGAAGTACTGTGTGCTTTCTGTTTAATCCAGTCTGCTAGCAATCAACACAATTGACCTTATGACAGCATACACCGTGCAACATCACTTCAATACAGCACCTGTGTCTCCAGTGGTGAGATGAAAGATGGTTACTAGTTGAAAAACAAATGGTATGACCATGGAATGAAAAATTATGGGTTTGAATAGACACGGTCACACTGAGCCATCACCAATTTTCAGGAATTACAAAAAAGCCTTATGCGACAGGTCAGGTGTTAATGGCATAATTCAAGAGAGTTCTGGCTTACAGCTTGTCAGCTTTGCAATAAATAACTTTTTCTTCAGAACAGATAAACAATTTTTTTCTTTTGTCCTCCAACTGGAGAAATTCAAGGTCTATTTCTTGATATTCAACAAAAGGATTCAGTCATATTGAAGAGTTGTTAGTCTGCAAGTTACTCTTCCCAGGGAGGCATGATATATCCAGTCGCAAATTAATTTAATGCTATTTTAAGTGTGCTCACATCCAGCATACATTTGGAGTGTCCAGCAACTGTATGTAAGAGCTTTATAAACTGCTCACTTTAAAACAGACTCCTCTGAATTGTATTATTTTCTATGTATCCTTCATGGGTGTGGTCCAATTCTTATAGCAGTGTATAAAGGTCCCAATCAACATCAAGGAACCATTGTGCTAAATGCTGTCTGTACACATAATGAGACACAGTCATCCCTGCCACAAATAGCTTTTAATATAAACAGAGAAGACAGACAAAGGAAGTATTCCCCGCTCTGGGATGGGAGCCTGGTCTAAAAGGGAGCGGATTGCGGTCAGGACCCTGGGATTTTATTCCACTCCCACAGAAGTCAGTGGAAAGACTCCCATTGACTTTAATGAGAGTTGGCTCAGACTCTGTTCCTATACTCACTATTCATGCCAGTGACAGCTACATGTAAAAAAATAAACAGATTGAAAACATCACCTGTGCTGCAGGAGTGAAGGGCCTCAATAGTGTTCGATGGAATTCACCCTGCAAGATTAGGTTAGACTCCAGGAATTTTTGTGTATGTGTAGAGCAAAACACACCCAACTTCCCCCCTGAACATGTGTTAGAAGAAACTTAAGTGCACCATCAGAGGCCATATTCTGCAGAGCAGTGGTCTGCTCTACACTGAACATCAACAAATGCATGTGTGTGAGAATAAGCAAACTCTTTCAGAATGCGTGACTGTTTTACAGTCTATTAATTCCAAAGTTCCTTGGTCATTCAATTATTTTTTAAAAGCACTCCTATCTTTTTTAGAGAGACAAGGTGAGTGTTGTAATACCTTTTTTGGACCAACTTCTATTGGTGAGAGAGACAAGCTTTTGAGCTTACACAGAGCTCTTCTTCAGTTTTGTGAAGAGCTGAAGAAGAGCTCTGTATAAGCTTGAAAGTTTGTCTCTCTCATCAATAGACGGTGGTCCAATAAAAGATATCACCTTGTCTCTCTTATATCCTGGGACCAATATGGCCACAACAACACTATATGCAACAATGTACAGTATTTTTTAAAATATTTAAAATCCAAGTCTCTTTACAGAAGAGGTATGTGCGCACATGTGTGCACACACACACAGAGAAAAGTCAACAAGTGGCTAGATAAGAGCGTAGAGTTGGTCATTGATCTAAAGGTAAAATTCACAGCAGTGCTGCTGGCTTTATTCTCCCAAGTGAATCTCACTGTCCATTAGGAAAATAGCAACAACTTATTGTGGTATAAAAATACAATTTTTATTATAATTACAATTACAATTTTTATTATTATTATTCTCCCACCGAAAAATTAGAACTGTCACCAGAACTGGTCATAGAACCAGTACTGTTGTATGAATCCTCGCTATGGATTATGGATGGAGATAGCACACCCGTCAAAGCTCTACACCCTAGTCACCAGTCTGCAGCATTATGGGACAACTGTTAAGACAAGCCATTTTCCAGGCCTACTAACCTTGACAGAGCTCAACAATCAGATCATTCAGGACTACGTGTTTAATGGAAGTCCTTACTTTCTCACCAAAGACCAGATTCTGCTCCCTAAACAACCCTACTCCAGAAGCAGTCCCATTCATTCCAAGGCACCGCAGTAGGGATAAGGAAATATCCACCCTACGCATGAGTGGCAGAATCTGCCTCAGAGTGTTTTTAAATGGATTATAGTTCGTTGGCAGCTGTCAGGGACTGGCTATTTATATAGATATAAAAAATTTCCAGAAATCCAAAATTATAATTTTGGAAAGGACATTAAACCTGTGGTTTCAGGGTTTAAACCAATCATTAGCTCTTAGAGACAAGGATCAGATGAGATGAGTTGGGATGAGGGCAGATTTTCCCACATCTCCCTATTGTGGGGTTCTTACACCTTTGTCTGAAGTCTCTCGCAGTGTCAAAGACAGGATATTGGACTAGATGGACCTTATGTCTGATTCAGTTGGGTAGTTCCTTTGATCAGAAAGTTTCATCCTTCCTATGAAAGTGGATAAAGGGAAGTTCAAAGCCACTGTTGTCTGTAAAGGCGATTTTGCCTTCTTACTCTCTTTTGAGATTCAACCTGATGACTTAAAAGACCTTCTCCGTGGTATATTGAATGGGGGACAGGAGAGCACCTGGACATTGGGATTTGCAGCTTTAAGTAGTCTGGATTTAACAAAATGCATTTTTCCCCTTCCTTACTATGCCAGTGTCTAAAACAGGTGAATCCGGAGCCAGATTGGCCTATGCTGTTCATAAAGGCCCCAGTACAGCAAAACACTTAACCATATGATTAACCATAAGCACATGATTTAGGGCTTTGCTGAATAGGGATGGACTTAAGTAAATGCTTAAAATTAAGCACAGGCTTGAGTGCTTTCTTGAATCAGGGTCTATAGCCCGGAGGGGACTTTACAAAATGTAGAGGCTTGGTTCTGATAAGTATTCAGATGTTTGGCTCCAATTTCATACGGGCTGTCTCTTGTGGGCTTTCCAGTCCTTCCTGCTTCCAGATAGGCTGAAAGTCTATTACAGAAGAATCTAGGACATGGGTAAAAAAAAAAAAAAAATGTCAAATGCACCACTAAAAAAAATTAAAAAATTAAAAGGGAAGATGTATAGATTAAAAAGTGACTGATTTTTTTATACTGTGGATCAAGAAATATCAAAATCTGATCAATTAGTTGGACAAATGCAATAAAGATTATCTGTCTAACTTTCATTTAGATAGGGCACCTATGGATTTTATTTTACTCACTGCTAACTGCTTATACAAACTAGACATTCATATCACTTCACAGACACTAATGATCAGTCATTTCTCAGTGAAATGCAGCAACCAACACTGCACAGAAAATCTACAAAACTTTAGCAGAGATGAATACAATTCAACTGAAGCTTGAAGGGGAATTTCACTACTCTATGCAGAATACAATCATTATTCAAATTCAAATTTGGCAGGATATTAGAGTTAATCACCACTATTCTTTCCACAATGTTTAATGATCAGGAAGAGTCAGGACCTCAAATTTACATCTCATTTGCAAGATGACACCTCTAGCAGCATGGGGCTTCCTAACACAGACTCAGCTACTAAATGATTAAAGACCCATTCTTGCAGTACCTAGATTTTCCCATCCCAATCCTACTGAGCTCAGCTAATAGTACAACAGGATGTTGCTGTGTAATCTGCTACTGGGAGATGTTATTCTGTAGTTATAGGATGCAGAGATATGTTTGCACTTCATAAGCTTTTTTCTTCAAGAGGGCAAAATGGAAGTTTATGAGAGGGAACAACATTCTCTGTTCTCCTCTGCTTAAAACACTACTAAAGTGTCATGATCAGTTCTCTCGCTCTCTGAAGCACTCTCCATAGAAGCAGATGAACAGACCAGATGTACACAGCTTGTCTGCTACCTTGCTGCTTCAATAATTTTCATTATAGTAATTGTTGCTTAATGTTGCTATAATTTGTAGCTCAGAGCAAATAGTTTTTGCTTTCTTTAATGCTGTTACAATGATGCTCGCTTCTTCACTGGAAAACCTAAGAGGCCCTCCTATCCAGGAAACAAATTATTGACTTTAGGAACCTGAAATAAAGCAGAAAGTAATGGGCTTGTGAGCATGGTGTCATTATAAAAACAACTGAGAATTCCATAATTTTGTGTATATATATTTGCACAACTCATGCTCAGAATCAGCAGCACCCAACAATTGTTGACAACTGTTGTAGAAGCAATCATGAATTTTCATGAGACATCATTTTATTACATACATGGCTCAATTTGATTAACGGTAGCAACTGATGGAAAACACTATTTGCTTATAAAACATTTCCCACCCAGATATACATTTTTATGTGTAAGACAAACTGCCACACACACACACTGTGGAAATGTTCATTCCATGCATATAAAGGGTATTTTTAATTAACAAAACTGGTATTTACAAATATTACACAGCAGGTTTCCACAGGTCCACGTGTAGAAACTATTCATTCTGAACCTATAAAGATAGAGATGAACAAAACCTAAAGGAAACAGATTTGCTCATCTCTATTACTTTTTCCATTTACCTTACCTTTCACGAGTACCAAAGTTTGATTCCTTTTTATACCAATGTGACTATTCATAAATACAAGTAAAAATGAGTGAGAGGTTTGAGACACAATCTAGACATTGACATAGAACACTTGCAGCCTATTAGCTGAACATCATTGTTCTTTACAAAGTAGGACCACATCTGAATGTTGTAACAACAAATGGTTTGATGCCCCATATTTACACAAGTCTATCCCTTTAGCCTTTGAGCTATATTCTCTGCTGTCACTGGGACAACTGTAGGTTTGCTGAGTACACTGTGTCCTGAACACTTGTACATGATATAATCCTCCTCGCCAGCTGAGTGGGGGTGGTGGAGTTTGACTGGACCAGCTGAGGTGATAAAGATGACAGGTGGTAACTACACCCAGAGGTTAAGGGTTAAATTTTAGGATTAGAAAACTCTCTACCGTCTGCCATTTGAAGCTCTGAGGTTCCTTGGTATCTCAGAGCAGCAGCACAAAAAGGACAGACCCACCCAGGATCATCTTTTCAGGTCATATGGTCTCAGTGAGTAGCCAAGACTCAGGGTTTCCCAGGTGAGGAACTTAAGGACTGTGGCAGGGAAAGAAGACTGTTTGTGAAGCAGTAAGACTTGTGCATGACCCCTGAAGAGAGACTGTGACACCAGACAGCAGCTTCTGGGGACAGAGGAGTTGAACCTGACCTTTCTGAGAGACAGAGTTGTCCGTATGCCACTTGTTACCACCTAGTGTGCAATGGAACAGGACTTGTGTATATTCTGTAAATCAGTGTTTCCCAAACTTGGGACACCGCTTGTCCCTGGTGGGCTGGGCCGGTTTGTTTATCTGCCGCGTCCCCAGGTTTGGTCGATCGTGGCTCCCACTGGCCGCGGTTTGCTGCTGCAGGCCAATGGGGATTGCGGGAAGCAGCGCAGGCGAAGGGATGTGCTGGCCGCTGCTTCCCACAGCTCCCATTTGGCCTGCAGCGGCGAACCACAGCCAGTGGGAGCCACAATCGGCCAAACCTGCAGACAAGGCAGATAAACAAACTGGCCCAGCCCGCCAGGGGCTTTTCCTGAACAAGCGGTGTCCCAAGTTTGGGAAACACCGCTGTAAATAAACAAATTGCACTCAAAAAGACTGTGCATCATTAATTTCTGCTTTACATAGGAAACTGACCTACAAGGCCCAAATTCTGTTACCGCTCTGCAAATGGGCCACACGATATCGGCAGATGACAAGCACAATGGGGACACAGTCTTGGTTGGGGTTGGTCTTTAGGCGTTGCCGCAATACGAATGAATAAACAATAACATATCCACTAATACTAATGTAATTTGACCAGCTCTGCCATATACTGAATCAACAGACTCATTCTGCATCAGTGTGATCTCTCTGGTCTGTAGATACAAAACAATTTCTTTCCTATTCCCTTAGTACGGAGGATTTACCCTAATGTGATTTTATGCACTAAAATTATAACATGAGTGACAAATTTGAACCATGTGTTTTAGAAGATTAATGACCCCAACCTATAAAAGCCAGGAACTTCAAAGTTAGTGGTGACTTGACAATCTACAGCAGAGTTCGGCAAGCTTTCAGAAGTGCTGTGCCGAGTCTTCATTTATTCACTCTACTTTAAGGTTTTGCGTGCCAGTAATGCATTTTAACATTTTTAAAAGGTCTCTTTCTCTAAGTCTATAATATATAACTAAACTATTGTATGTAAAGTAAATAAGGTTTTAAAAATGTTTAAGAAGCTTCTTTTAAAAGATTAAATTAAAATGCAGAGCTCCCCTGACTGGTGGCCAGGACCTGGGCAGCGTGACTGCCACTGAAAATCAGCTTGTGTGCCATCTTCGGCACGTGTGCCGCAGGTTGCCTACCCCTGATCTACAGTTCACTTATAGTCTTTTCTTTTCACTGAACACTCATCTTTAACTACAGAAATTTATCTGGCTTTCTTAAACTTTTTCTGTCATATTTCCATTATTTAAATAGAACATTCTCTATCAAAACATTCGTCTTTTTTTTTTTTTTGGTTGGGTGTCCAGAAAATATATCCCTTTAGCTCTCTCGTTCTGCTTAACAACTGTTCTTTGAAGCATGCTGCCCTGTTTCATCTCACAGTAACTTTCAGTAAATCAGCACAATCTTCAGTGTATGTTCTTATCACAGCAACCTACTGTAGGAACAGGGAAATCCAGTATGATGATGTGAAATTCTGTTAACTGATATGCAACAATCTGAATTGTCAAGTTTAAAATGAATAAGACTTGTAATGCCTCAGGCATAATATTTTAGTGGCTGGAGAATTTGACATTACATGCATGCTGAGCATCTGTAATCCTACAGTTATCCTGACAGCAGAAGGATTCTTGCTCAGTAACAGTATCTGCAGCCTGCTGGAAATGATTAAAAATAATGTATTAATGTCATACAATAAGCAAATTTAGTTACAAAGGTAGATCTCTGTGTTAACATGTGCAGTATGCAAATGTCAGGCTCAGAATTCAGCTGATCCCCTGGTTCCCCTATATCCGAAGTCAGTTATCTCCCTCTATCTTCCTGCTAAGCCCCTGAACAGCTGTCAAATTTTACAGGCCCTGCTCCCTTCTGAGGTTCAAGTAGGTCCAAGAGATTGAGTCTCCTCTCACTAAATCAGGAACAACTTCACAGAAGACAATGAAATTAGAGGGAAATCAGGCCCTCAAGTTCCATAAACATTGAAGATTGATTATAACCTCCCAGTATGACAATGGGAAAGTTTCATCCATGACATGGAGCCATACTGCATGGGGAGATTTTGGCAAACCAGCAGAATTCCTGAAACCACTATTGCTTATTGCTAAAAGCAGCCAAGTCAGCAGGTCGTAAAGTGGCCATGCAGCAGCCTCAGCTTAACCAAGGCAGGAGGCAAGGGAGTTTTGGGTGCCACAGAAAGGGCAGCTTGACCCTGCATCCTTCCTGATAAGAATTGTGTTGAAGTTGCTGATAGCTTTGGGTTGAAAGAACCCCAGGTAACAATATACAACCCAGTGCTGCTATCCTGCCTCATGTTGATTAATACTTTACATTTCCAGAATACTCATGGGTTTCTGTGTGTTAGATCATGCCATTGAGCCCAGACACACCACCCCAGTGGACAGATCAAAGACATTCTTCACAAAGAAGCAAATTGCTTTCTGGGATTCCCTGGTGTACAAGGAGCACAAAAATTGCTATCCCCTTTTAACGGGAGGAGCATACTCCGTTCTGATCAGCCAGCTAGCTCTGCTGGTCAGGCAAAAGTGGGAGTGAACCCTTCTGCAAGTATTGTGAGAATCATGAAATCACTACTCTATGGACTCTGAGAACACGATCAGAAATGAAAAAAAATGGAAAGATCTCTCAACTAGAATGTCTCATCTAACATTAAGAACGTTTCATTTCAATATTAATTGGTGGCTAGTTGACATTTTTCCATGCAATTTAGTGAATGCTCCACTGATTGGAATGTTCCAAAGACTGTTCTCAATTTCAGTTGGCATCCTAAACAGGAGCTCTCAGCCAGCACTCGAATGGAGCCACTGAGTAGCACTCTGCTAGAAATGTTGTTTAACTGGAGCTCTTACACAGCACTCAACTGTAAAGGTCAACTAGAGCCCTCAACTAGCAGCTGGAACTAACATAGCACTCAGATGTTAAGGACACTCCATGTTTCACCCACACTCTGCATATAGGGGTACTTCTCTGCTGCCTTCAAAAACGAGGGACCCACTTCAGACCAAAGTTTGAATCCCTTAAGTAGTCACCAGGTTCCCAATCCATGTAAAAATACCCATGTGTAAAATATCCATAAGAGACAGGGCAGACCAGAATCAAGATCTGATCACTACCAAATTTGGGAAAAATATGGATCTGCTTGGGCCCATCTCTTAAAAACCAACATTAGTGTAACTATTAGAGAGGAAGGTTCAGTGGTTGACTGTGGGAAGCCTGCATTCAGCTCCTGACTCTGATACTGACTTCTGGGGAGACCCTGGATAAGTCACTAAGTGACTTAGTTTTTATGTACTCAGTGCCCCATCTGTAAAATGAGGATTATGTAACTTCCTTTCTCCTTCCTTCTGTGTTGCCTGCTTACAATATAAACTCTTCAGAACAGAGGCTGTTTTCACCTACATATTTGTACAATTTCTAGAATGATGGGACTCTTATCTTAGTTAGGACCTCTAAGCCCTCGCCATCACACATTTCTACTTATCTTCACTATATATGGCCACTACTACTAGCATGATGGCTTGGACAAGATCATCTCATGGATGAACAACAGCTGGTTGAAGATGAACCCAACAAAGACAGGGGTTATGCTGGAAGACAGAGGAAAGCACTTTGAAGTGTGTGTAAGTATCGCAAGTATCATCACCACAGTATCTGCAAACTTCACAGTATTTATCCTCACAATATCACTGTGAAGCAATGCTATTATCCCAATTTTAAAGATGGGGAACAGAGGCACTAAGAGACTAAGCAGAGCCAGGAATTTTATCTGTTTTGTACTTATATGGCCTCCACTATTACAGTATCTGAGCACCACACAATCTGTAAGGAATTTATTTTCATAAGATCCTTGTGAAATAGGGAAGTGCTATTATTCCCGTTTTACAGTTGGGGAACTGAGGCACAGAGAAATGAAGTGACTTACCCATGGTCACACAGGAGTTTTTAGTGGCGTAGATAATTGAATCTGTGTCTCCTAAGTCTCAGACCAGTATTCTAACCACTGGACCATCTTTCCTCTCCACATCTCCAATAGTAGACAGTACACATCCACAACTGAGATGTGGGAAACAAGCCTGGGAAACAAGCAGGAAGAATTGGAAGTACTAGCACAGTCAAGGAACTATGATGTGATTGGAATAACAGTGACTTGGTGGGGTAACACACATAGCTGGAACAGGGTCATGCATGGGTATAAATGGTTCAGGAAGGACAGGCAGGGAAGAAAAGGCGGAGGAGCTGCACTGTATGGAAGAGAGTGGTATGACTGCTCAGAGCTCCAGTATGAAACTGGAGAAAAGCCTGTTGAAAGTCTCTGGGTTAAGTTTAGAGATGAGAGCAACAAGGGTGATGTCGTGGTGGGCATCTGCTATAGACCAACAGACAAGAAGGATGAGGTAGACAAGGCTTTCTCTGGACAACTAACAGAAGTCTCCAGATCACAGGCCCTGGTTTTCATCAGGGACTTCAATCATCCTGACATCTGTGGGGAGAGCAATACAGCAATGCACAGACAATCCGGGAAGTTTCTGGAGGATGGTGAAGCACTGGACTGGGTTACCTAGGGAGATGGTGGAATCTTCATCCTGAGAGGTTTTTAAGGCCTGGCTTGACAAAGCCCTGGCTGGGATGATTTAGATGGGGTTGGTCCTGCTTTGAGCAGGGGATTGGACTAGATGACCTCCTGAGGTCTCTTCCAACATTAATCTTGTATGATTTTATGAAGTGGGCAACTCAGTCCATACTTTAGCAGCACTCTTGGATTCCTCTCTGATATTAAGCGCTCACATAGCTGCATCTGTGAATAACACTTTCTACACTCCACTTGGGTAGGAATTTCCATCCCATCCCATCCTGGTAGATAATGATCTGGCCTCAGTTGTACATGCCTTTGTCACCTCCAATCAGGACTACAGCAGTGAGATATTCCTGGACACAAAGCCCCTGAGAAATTCCAATTAGTACAGAACAAAGCAGCACAACTCCTCAGCAACATGGGCTATTGCAAGCACACCAAATCCGCCCTCTGATCTCTGGCTTCCCATAGAACATTGAATCAAGCTAAAGGTCTCAAACTGTATCTTTCACAAATGCATAGATTCCAAGGCTAAAAGGGACTATGGTGTCATGTAGGTCACGACAGCCACAGAAATTCCTCCAAATAATTCCTGAATAATCTTGAAGGCACTCCAAGGATTTAGTCCAAGGTACACAACTTCCCTCCTCAGGCACAATGGAACTTTATACCGTAAGGGTAAAGTTTGTCTGTACAAAAGATAGAGTTTTTGTGGGGGCATTTTGAGACTTAGATTTATTAACTCCAGCAGAAAATAAAGACCATCATAAACCTCACCACCTTCGAATCCAAGTGCAAGGCATATTTCTACAAACTGCCTTCTCCTGTACACAGTATCATGTTCATTAAAAACAAAAAACACCAAAATAAAACACGCGACTGCACACACAACTGTCCCCCTGGGGAAAGGATGAGAGAACAAACCACCCACGACAGAGATGAGTCACATCACTTAATGCACTATTATAGGCACTCAGATGCTACGGTGGTACATATATGGTACAGAGATGCTGGAACTAGGGGTGCTGTGAGTACTGCCACACTCTGGCTTGAAGTGGTTTCCATCATATACATGGTTTGCAGTTTGGTTCAATGGCTCTCAGCAACAAATTGTTCCAGCACACCCTAAGAGTATGACAAAAACCAATATAGAAGAGACTAATTGCTAGCGTATTACAAATACATTATAACAGTTTATTGATTTGATATTTCATTCATCATGGAGGTGAGTTTGCTAAGATATACTATTATCCTATTTTGGAATAAAGAAGTGAACAAAAAGTTGCATTTCTCCAGTTCTTTCAAATGGCTTCCACTGAAGATGTTGATTAGTGGAATAGATGATGCTAAAGCATCATCACTGCTGATAGTCAAGAAAGGGATAGAAAGATATTTGGGGGAAAGATGTAGGCACTAGACCCCAAAAGCATTTGTCCATTGCTGTGGCATCTGAGCACCTCATCAACATTTAATAATTGAAGCAGTAAGTAGGAAGTATGATCCAACTCTCAGGGTACTTAAAATAGCAGGACGCCATTCTCAAGTAAGAAGCTTATCTACCCACGTATGTGTTGGGTTAAAGGGCCTATTCATGTCTCTGTATTTACACAGTCCCCATTACTGTCATACCTGAGCAACTCCCTTGGTCAAATATGCATCATCAGAGAGGTCTTTACGTTTTGCAGAACACAGAGAGCGTAGACACCAGTTATTAGAGAAGCCCCACTGGATAGTCTGCTGCTTTCTAAAAGGCAATGGTTAAAGTGCAGGAAAGTGGAGGTGAGTGTGAGAGAACTACAGCTCCTCTTTCCCTGTCTAAAAACATGAGGGGACTCTTCCCTCCTCTCCTTGGCTTGGGTAAGCAGGATTCTATCCATAGACTCATAGACTCATAGGTCAGAAGGGACCAATATGATCATCTAGTCTGACCTCCTGCACAAGGCAGGCCACAGAACCCTACCCATCCACTTTTATACAACCCCTAATCCAGCACTGAGTTATTGAAATCCTCAAAACTGGTTTGAAGACCTCAAACTGCAGAGAATCCACCAGCAAGCGACCCATGCCCCACGCTGCAGAGGAAGGCAAAAAACCTCCAGGGCCCCTGCCAATCCGCCCTGGAGGAAAATTCCTTCCCGACCCCAAATATGGCGATCAGCTAAACCCTGAGCATGTGGGCAAGGCTCACCAGCCAGCACCCAAGAAGGAATTCTCTGCAGTAACTCAGTTCCCATCCCATCCAACATTTCCCCGCAGACCATTGAGCAGACTTATCTGGTGATAATCCAAGATCAATTGCCCAAATTAAACTATCCTATCATAACATCCCCTCCATATATTTATCAAGCTTAGTCTTGAAGCCAGATAAGTCTTTTGCCCCCACTACTTCCCTCAGCCCTCCCTACAGGTGCAATGACAGATCCCTTCCTTTTTCAAGCTCTTTTAACAACTGCTATTTGAAAGACACCAACTAGAAAAGTGAGAGTAAGAGAAGCTTCATACCAGACACCATGAGCTATTTGAATTCAGCATAATATTGAATGGGTTAACAGAATGAAGCAATACTAGCGTATTAGATATCGGGGAAGAAAGTTTTGAGGAATTAACAAACCTAGTGAATTTGATAGACGTACTAAAATCCACCAGTGGAGTCAGCAGAGGAGAGAACTACAAAATACACTATAATTAAGGTACAGACACTACAATTCCAATGAAAAAGATGAATGCAAGGAACAGGGCTATTCAAGTACTGCAGGTTAAAAAAGTAAAAACAAAACAAAACACAATTCTTCATGGGAAATGAAAACAAAGAGAAAGCAACCACACAGCAGTCAGTTAGATCCAGCAAATGGGCAGAACTTTATTAGTCGAAGGAATTAAAGAGATTTTTATAGAAGGTATGAGGCAGTGATGAGCTGCCAAAATCTTAACAACCGGTTCCCTATAAAAAGTTCTGATTTAAGGGATGTGCCACAGTATGTATTTTTTGTACCAATAGGGTTACCATACGTCCATATTGCCCGGATGCAATTTAAGAACCAAAAAGCCTGACATGTCTGGGAAAATACGGATGTATGTTAACCCCACCTAAAGCTCTTTTTTAAAAAGACAGGCCTGAACTAGAAATGAGCTCCGTTTCACATGTGTTGGTCCCCGCCACTCCCTGGGGTGTGCTAGGGTAACCAGATGTCCCGATTTTTGAGTCTTCTTCTTATATAGGCTCCTATTACTCCCTACTCTGTCCTGATTTTTCACACTTGCTGCCTGGTCACCCTAGGGTGTGTGCACATGTGTAGGTCCCAATTGTTCCCTGCCTCCCTCATTGAAGCAGGTGTGCAGGGTTACTGCCCAGTGGACGTGAGGCCAGTTGCAGACAGGGGCATGGGGCAGAGCTAGCTGGAGGCAGAGGTGTGGGGCTGGCTGTGGGCAGGGTGAGGGGGTGTGGAGCTGACTATAGACAGGAGAGTGCGGGATTTTCTAGAGGCAAGGGGGTGCAGGGCTGGCTGGAGACGGGCTGGCTGTGGGCAGGGAGTGCAGGGCTGGTGTGGGCAGGGCAGGGGGTGCAAGGTTGGCCAGAGACAGGGTCTGGCTGTTGGCAGGGGGTGCAGGGTTGGTGTGGGCAGGGGGTGCGGCAGGGGCTGACTGCAGGAAGGGGATGCAGGGCTGGCTGGAGACAGGGGCTGGCTGTGGGCAGGGGGTGCAGGGCTGGTGCGGGCAGGGCAGGGGGTGCGGCAGGGGCTGGCTGTGGGCAGCGCAGGGAGTGCACGGCTGGCTGGAAACAGGGTCTGGCTGTTGGCTGGGGGCACAGGGTTGGCTGGAGACGGGCTGGCTGTGGGCAGGGGTGCAGCAGGGGCTGGCTGGAGACAGGGGCTGATTGCGGGCAGGGGGTGTGGCAGGGGCTGGGTGGAGGCAGGGGCTGGCTGCGGGCAGGGGGTGCGGCAGGGGCTGGCTGGAGACGGGCTGGCTGCAGGCAGAGGGTGCGGCAGGGGCTGGCTGGAGACGGGCTGGTTGCGGGCAGGGGGTGCAGCAGGGACTGGCTGGAGACAGGGGCTGGCTGCAGGCAGGGTGGCGGATGCTCATGGGGAGAGCGGCTCGGAGCGGCCCGAGAAGCAGGAAGCAGCCCAGGCCCAGAAGAGCAGCCAGGGACCCACCAGGCAGCAGCAGGAGTCCCAGGGCCAGGGGTTGGGGGAGCAGCAGCAACAGAGTCTGTGCCCAGGGCCAGGCGGCGGCACACATGTCTCCTGCAGTGCAGCGTCCCCGGTGGCCAGAGAAGGAATAACATCACTTCCGGGCCAGAGCCCATCAAAGCCACAGCGTTACCTTGCAGGGAAGCGGGTTAACAACCGATTCTAAAACTGCTTTAAAATTTAACAACCGGTTTGCAGGAACCAGTGTAAACCATCTTCAGCTCACCACTGGTATGAGGTGCTAAAGAAATATTAGACAGAATGTCAGCTGTGTAGGTGGCCCTGATCCAAACCCTGCTGTAATCCATGGGAGTTGGCCATTTTGCCTTATTGAGTGAGGATGGCTACTCTCCCATTTACACCCCCTTCTGCAGTTTTTGCTTTATAACTTCCTTCACAAACTGGTCTCAGATGTTTCAAAACTTTTCTTATAATTAGTGGGGATGGTGCTGGAAAGCAATCTTTGCTAATACAATATTCATTATGTGTATTGAAGGCCTGAATATATCAAATACATTTCTACTTCATGATAGTCAGGTTTTTGCTGCATCCTGTTTATAACTGAGTAATAATTAGATAGCTGCTAATAACCAATTTAAAAATAACTAGCTTGAAATAAATGCCATCGTAGAAAGATGCATATTTTGCCAATGTGAACAGAAGAGGAGCATGTATTTGTGAATCTACAGACCTATATTGCTTCTCTTCATGAATTTGGCATTACGTGCTGAATGCCTTGAGAGATTATTTAATGCCAATTTGCAGAGAGGGCCCCTCACCCCACCAACCCATAAATTGAGTCTTCAGTGACAAAGGCTAAAGTAATCACTCAGGGGACTATTGATCAGATTCGAAGTAAGGGACTAATCCATAGCCCATTTGAATCAATGGAAAGATTCCTGACTACAATGGGCTTTTGCATTAGTCCACGGATGTGTTAACACTGCATTCTACAAACAGACAGTGGTAAATGGAATATAATATTTGGATACACTTTACAATATAGGTAGGCTGAATTACAGTATATTTATAATACCATTATAGCATGTTTCTAATTATTGAGACATAATTACCACAACATCATATCATGGAAGCTAATAAGCCCAGTGTGTTTTTACATTAAAGTCATGCTTTTCACAGTGAACCTACGCTGCACACTGTGACTTGCAAAAGATGCTCGATGCCACCAGTAAGGAAACAGAATGCAGCATTTCTGAAATCAGGTATATAACATCACTGTTCTGAGTGTGGATAACCACTTTGCTATGTAGACAGACACACTCCACTTACAGGAGATGCTGGTTCATCTGTAGCAATTTTGCCTGAACCTACTTGCCTGCCACATTTTTAGAGTTCACAGCGTATAGAACCCACACTTGTGTGTAGCAGCTTGCTTAGATAAGGAAAGTTAATCCCCATGCATGGTTGTCTTAATGCATAGGTAACACAGGGCTTTTGCCCCCATATGGATGTGTTTCTCAATCAAAATAAAGTCATAACAAATTACAATAGCAAGGGAATCCACAGAGCATTTTTATGCATCAGAGACCAGACTCCAAATGCACACAAAGTCTGTGGTTGCTTACTCATATTTATGCAGTGTGCTACTGCTGTATCACAATGCTTTAATACTAGAAATTGCTATTTCATTCCGTTCCATTCACACCTATTAAATATTTACATCTGCCAGTGGCAAGTAATTAACATTACTGCATGCTATGTCCTATACTGAAGTACAGAGATGTTAGTATACAGAATGCCATGCTGTAACGTTAATTTCTTGCCAATGGCAGCTGTAAATATTTTAATGGTGATCATTGTATTTATGACTGACAGCTGCGAAAAATGTAAGCAGAATTTAAAGAGACAAAGTGGGTGAGGTAATATCGTTTATTGGACCAACTTATGTTGGTGAGTGAGACAAGCTTTCAAGCTCACATAGTTCTTCTCTATATAAGCTTGAAAGCTGGTCTCTCTCACCAACAGAAGTTGATCCAATAAAAGATATTACCTCACTCACCCTGTCTCTCTAAGATCCTGGGACCCACATGACTACACCACCACTGCATATAGCAGACTTCAAGCAATTCTATTATTTTTGCTAAGAAAAGGACAGATATCATTGGAGGCGTACAGGGTACTGAATTACCTTGGGAGATAGCTAGATGGCACTAAAACATCCTTTTTGTAATACTAATGTGATTGTTGTGTATTAAATCTTGCAATGAAAAGATTGTTTTAGCTGCATGGGTGCCTCCTGATATATATAGCTCAGTATTTTATATAGCTACTCATCACTCTAGCATCTAAGTGCCTGTCAAACATTAAAGGATTTATCCTCACAACATCTCTGTGAGGTTGGAAAGTATTATTATCCCTGGTTTACAGATGGGGGAGGCTGAGGCAAAGAGAAGTGAAATCACTTGACCAAAGTTGCTCAGGAACTCAGTGGCAGAGCACAGAACTAGATCTCCTGACTCCCAATCCAGTACTTCAGCCACGAGACCATGCTTCCTCCATATAATCTGTCGACCACTGAAATGCAGCTGCTTTTGAGTTGTAGCACAGCAGCTGTTTTACACGCTAACTAGCAACGCTAACTAGAAATTTCAAATAGAAAGTGGGAATTCAAGAGGCTATATCAAACTTATGGAAGAAAAAATCAAGCATCTCATCGATACTTTGACAATGCTCACAGCATCTTGTTATCTGTGAGAAAAAAATATTATACCAAATGTATGGTAACATTGTTTTGGGGAACAAAGTGCGGTGGCCGTATTTGTGAGGAATCACAGGGCAGTCTATGGCAACAGTCTGGCTCAGCACTAAGTTATCATTGTGGATGTTTTGTCATCTGTTTGTATTAAATTCATGATAACTGCTAAGGCAAATTTATGTTATTTTTCCCACTGAAAGCTTTTAACAGCCTGGTTACAAATATCTTTATTTCATTTATGCAACTAACCTGACAGAAATATTAAATATTTGAAACTATCTAACTAGTTTACTGACATAAACTATTTTCATTCCTGTCAAGAGACTGGCATATTATCTGAGTGTAAACCAATATTAAACTGCTCCTCCTCACCAAGAAATTACCTCAGCCTTCCTATTAACTTTACCTCAGGCTGCAAAGATGCTCTATATTAGTGAAACATCTTGAGGCTGTCCCATTTTCTTTATTTTGCACTCTTCAAATGCCTTTAATTAAAGATTAACTGAAAAACTTTTTAACCTGACGTCTTGGTCCAAATTTTTAAAAGAACTCAGCTCCCACCTAGGCAGTTAAATACGTGGCCAGACATATATATGTAAGGTGCTGAACCCTTTTGAAAATCTGGACCTTATATAGGTGTGTAAATGGGAGCTGAGGTCCTCTGCAAAGCTAATAACAATTGTGGGTGTTGAGCACTTGAAAATCTGGCCTGCTGTGCAGGGGCGGCTCTAGGCATTTTGCCGCCCCAAGCACGGCAGGCAGGCTGCCTTTGGCGGCTTGCTTGCGGGAGATCCCCAGTCCTGTGAATTCGGTGGCAGCTTGCGGGAGTTCCGCTGAAGCCGTGGGACCAGCAAACCCTCTGCAGGCATGCCACTGAAGGCAGCCTGCCTGCTGCCCTCACGGTGACCAGCAGAGCACCCCTCGTGGCTTGCCGCCCCAAGCACATGCTTGGCGTGCTGGTGCCTGGAGCCGCCCCTGCTGCTGTGGCTAAATAATTCATGAAGCTGCATTTGTTTGCTTGCTTTACGTCGGCGTGATGCAACTTTTTACAGCTGAGGAACATTTAAATGTAAATTGATTTCATAAAAACTCTAGGGTTCCCCCCCACACTCTCCGCACACACACGCACAGTGCAAGGGATTCTCAAGAGTGCTACAGACTGGCTACAATTTAGATAAGCATAACAGTACCTAGTGGCCCTGCTCGCAGTCTGAGCTTGTGTTGACATCTCTCTCTCTTCCTCTTAAACGTTGGTGGGGAATATTCCTGAGCTGTGCTCCACCCCCTTTGCCTAAATCAGACAGAGGTAGTGGATCTCTGATCACAAGAGTGCTCCTTTTACGTTTCATTGAACACAGGAGGCTCCAGTGAACAATGATCTGGACCACTTGCTCTGTCCCAAGACAGGCAAATCAAAGTAACACGGGAAAGAGAGCACAATATACTGAGAGAGAGAGAGATGTGAAACTCCCTTCCCTTTTTCGCTGTGCTTCCCCTTCATAGCTATGACGAAGAATGTGCCTGCTACCAGCATATGCGAACACAGGAATTGCTATGCTATCTAGTCGAGGTTCTTGTCTTTGGCAGTGCCAACAGTACCTTTATCTGAAGCAGTTGCAAGAAACCCCCAGAGTAGGCAAATATGAAATAATCTGGCCACAAGGAAAGCTTTTTCCTAATCCCCATTGAGCATTGGCCTGCTAAACCTAGAGTTCTGAGTTCAATCTTTGAGGGGGCCATTTAGGTAACTGGGATAAAAATCTGTCTGGGGATTGGTCCTGCTTTGAGCAGACAGGTTGACTACATGACATCCTGAAGTTCCTTCCAATTCTCTGATATTTTTTATTGGGAATGCACTTGCTGAACAGCATATGAACTGAGGCAATCCAAATGTTGCTCAAAATAGATTGCTTATATCTAATCTTAGGTTATATTTAATTGATCTGGACTGCTTTTCACGCCCCTGGTTGAAAGAAACATCACTTCTCATAACCATCCAATTTCTGATGTTCACCTATCAATGTGCATAACATAAATTATTTTATTACATATTCCTAATATAATTTCACTAGTTATTATGTGTCTTCAAACAGCATATATTTTATTTAGGTCAATTACTTTTTCCTGGAAATTGTCTACTACCCTTATCTTTAATAAATAAAAAAACAAACATAGGAAAGTTACAGATGAAGTATTTCAACTTGTCATAAACAGATAAGTAAGAGTTAAAAGAACAGAAGTACTTCATCTCTCTTTTGCCTGTAAAGGGTTAACAAGATCAGTGAGCCAGGCTGTCACCTGACCAGAGGACCAATCAAGGGACAGGATACTTTCAAATCTTGAGGGAGGGAAGTTTGTGTGTGTGTTGTTAGTTTTTGGTTGTTGTTCACTCTGGGGGCTCAGAGGGATCAGATGTGCAACCAGGTTTCTCTCCAATCTCTCCGATATAGGCTCTTATAAGTTCAGAATTGTGAGTACTAGGTAGATAAAGTGAGTTAGGCTTATGTTTGATTTCTTTATTTACAAATGTGTATTTGGTTGGAAGGAGTTCAAATGTGTATTTGGCTGGAAGGAGTTCAAATTTATATTTTGCTGAAAAGATTTTAATTTGTACTTGAATACTTAGGCTGTGAGGGTATTCCCAGTGTCTATAGCTGAAAGACCCTGTACCTATTCCATTTTAAATTTACAAAGATAATTTGTACTATTTTTTATTTCTTTAATTAAAAGCTTTTCTTGTTTAAAAACCTGATTGTTTTTTTATTCTGGTGAGACCCCAGGGAACTGGGTCTGGATTAACCAGGAAATTGGTGGGGAGAAAGGAGGGAAGGTGGAGAGAAAAGTTAATTTTCTCTCTGTGTTAGGGTTACTTTCTCTCTCAGGGATAGTGTGGGAGGGGGAGAGAGAAGCAGGGGGGAAGGTGGATTTTCCTCTCTGTTTTAAGATTCAAGGAGTTTGAATCACAGTGATCTTCTAGGGTAACCCAGGGAGGGGAAGCCTGGGAGAGGCAACGGTGAGGGAAAGGGTTTATTTTCCTTGTGTTAAGATCCAGAGGGTCTGGGTCTTGGGGGTCCCCGGGCAAGGTTTTGGGGGGACCAGAGTGTACCAGGCACTGTAATTCCTGGTTGGTGGCAGCGCTACAAGTACTAAGCTGGTAATTGAGCTTAGAGGAATTCATGCTGGTACCCCATCTTTTTGGACACTAAGGTTCAGAGTGGGGAATTATACCATGACACAACTAAACAGAAGTGTAATAGAAATTTTATTATAGACAGATCTGAGCCTGATTCGTAACTCTGTAACTTCACCTTTATGTGTATGTCACTCCACTGAACCCGGTGGAGTTACGATAACATCATACTGGAATAACACAGCGGTGAATCTGGTCCTACAAGTTTAGCTATAACAAGATAAAACAGGTACTGTGTTCATATGGCTCTCTGATAACCTGTCTATAGTTTTTAATAACAGTACTGAAATGGAAAATGTACACACTTTCTTAAGGAGCTTAAAAGTATATTATATCATGAGAAAAATCATGAGTAAAATGATAAATTGTAGTTCCATATTTATTTCCCATTAGTGAACATAAAATTTATGTTGACTAGTAAAATCTAGATTTGTATAATTGCCACCACTGTGAACTTATTCTGACTTTGTGATTTCTGTTTCACACACTTCTTCACAACAAAGTCTAGAATTGGAATTAACTGCTAATGAATGAAGCAGAAGAGAATACAGCCTGTGATTTACACTTCTGTTTGCTGTGTAATGCTGGTAATTGTAAAATAATTGATCAGCGAACTAAACAGATATGGCTCAAGAGCTACAGGTGTGCAGTAATAATATGCTAAAAGCATAGCCTAGTTTTATGGAACGACTTTTCCAACTATTTCATTCTTCACGCATTACATCGGTTAAGGCCAGACCATGACACTTTGACTAGCTTCGATAAATTCCTTTTATCAGTTTAAACTTTGCCTCTCTCCATCTACTGGCTTCTTTCCCTTCACCTCCAAACTCCTCAACCATAACATCTACAACCATTGCCAGAGCACCTCTCCTCCAGCTCCATCTTGGATTCCCTCCATTCTATCTTCCTCCCTCTCTAGTCCTCAAAATCTGCTCTCACCAAGATGTCCCTAACAACCTCTGCCTGGTCAAATCTCAGGATCTCTGCTCAATCCTTAACCTCTTCCACCTTTCTGCTGCTTTTGACATTGTCAATTACAATAACCTACCAATCTTCTTCAATGTTTTTGTCCTTCCTTGGCTGTTGTGAATCTGCCGGTTCTTATACTATCTCACTGGTTGCTTTTTCAGTGTTTAAAAGATCTCCTTCATCCCCTTTTCTATCTACCTTTAAGTTCTCTCTTCCAATAACCTGATCCATGTCAGTGACTCATACATCTGTTGATCCATTCTTGACTTGGGCAAAATTTGTAAAGTCCATAAACTAGTTTGAGTATCAGGAAGATTATAAACTCCACAGTGCGTGTCTGATTTCTGGCATTTGGAAAAGAGGAGTTGAAGAATTTGGGATAAGAAATAGAGGGCAATAATCTGTACATAGGGGCTATTTGGCTGTAAAGTAGTTGATAAATATAAACATGTCACTGTGGGAGAAGAGATTATTAAAATCATTACAATGTAATGTTTATAAATATCTATTTGAATGTTTATAAGAGTGCCCAGCTCACATACTGGGTGCTACAAAAAGTAAATAGTAGAGCGAGTCAGGAATTATCTGTCCATTTTTTTAATGGAAAATTCAGCTTCCGCAAAATCGAATTTGTTTGTGAAAAAAATTGATTGTCTTGAACATTTTCAACTTTCCATTGCAAAAACTGGAATATTCTTGTTCGGTAACTGACTAAAAATGTTTCATTTTGAGTCAGTTCAACATTGAAGCTGTGTTTTCCTATTTAACACACTGCGTGACTGGAGTTGTGTTTTAGGTGCCCGATGGCCCTCCATTCTCCCCTACGTGCCTGGCTCCCTGGCTGGATTTTCATTCAGTACTAGTAAATAAATAGATAAACTGGATGGTTATCAGAGGGGCAGCATGATCTATTGGACTGAAGATGGATTGGTGCCATCAATAGAGTTAAGCCAATGCTGAGCATTTTGAAAAATTCTCCTTACTGTATTGTGTGGGGCATACCACCTGACAATGGCTAGGCCAGGGATCGGCAACTTCTGGCTGCGGTTCGCTGCTCCAGGTCAATGGGGGCTATGGGAAGTGGCGCAGGGTGAGGGATGTGCTGACTGCCGCTTCCCGCAGCCCCCATTGGCCTGGACCAGTGAACTCTGGCCAATGGGAACTGCGATCGGCCAAACCCGGGGACGCGGCAGGTAAACAAACCAGCCCGGCCCACCAGGGGCTTACCCTGGTGGCCGTGTGCCAAAAGTTGCCGATCCCTGGAGTAGGTTTTGAGCTGAGAGCTCTGTCCACTATATGACAACTTTCTCACTGTTCTCATATTCGCCCCTTTTCCCCCTTTATTTGTTTTTGTCTCCGCCTCCTGTTTCATCCTGTCATAACCAACTTTGTGAGCTCTTCTTACTCATGTCTATACAGAGCCTAGCACAATGGAACCATTGCCTCCGATTGGCAGCCCCAGGCACCGCTGCAGTACATATAGTAATAATGTACTGCATATATGTGTAGATAATACTACATATATTGCATAAACTCACTGTGAAGCAGTTAGGTTGCACACAAAACGTGTCTGACATACATGAAATAAATTATGAAGTTACCCAACTGTACATACTCTCTACTCCTCCTCCCATAGATACACACACCTTTCCCTATGCCACAGATCATGTGCCACAACATCAGTTCTGCCCCGCTAAACCCACCCTTTTCAGCACAGCACTTTACCAAACTATCTTCCTCCAACTGTGTAAGTAAGGTGTGGTAACGTGTGGTACAATGTGTTGTGGCAGTAAAGTAAAATGGATGACAGACAGTTTGGAGGGCAGGCAGAGTTAACTCAGCCTGTTCCTTTGATGGGAAAATTCCAAAACCAAAAAGTGGCCATAGCCCTGTAAAATACCCAGTGGTGTCTGAGATTAAAATACTGTAGACAGCTGAGGACCTCATTCTTTCCTTGGCATTTTGTTTAAACAGTTATTTACGGTGTTTGTACAAATGTAATGGTGTGTTTTTCCCTGGTAATAAATATACAAAATAATACTCTCTCATCAATCTAACTAAATCTACTCATCTTGCTTTCAGCAGCACAGTGACCTTTTCATGCTGCCTGAATAATGCATCCCTTACACCGTTTGTAACAGATATAGATTGCTTATCCTCTCTTTCTGCATGATGACATACTGATTAATAGCACCCTTAGAGCTACCTCTTTATAATCAATTAATCATCTGCCATAATTATTCAGCAGTTAAATAATTATTAATTTGGGGTTCTTGTGAGAATGAAGGTTGACAGTTGGAAAGGGGAAGCTGTTCTCTTTATGCTGCTGGGGACGTGGCTGTAAAAACATTAAAGAAGTAGATTTGTGTCATGGATTTTTCTCATTTGGATTGTAATGATCAATTTCAGGGAATATCTCACAGGGCGCAAGGGGGGAAATGGTAATGGGACAGAGCCTTTTGCAGCCCCCCACTTCAGGAGTAGGGTTCACTAGTAAAGTTATTACTCTCCAATGGCTGTTCAGTGATCTATGTAAAATGAGTTCATTGACTTAGTTGCCTCTATCCCACTGGCAGCATGAATGTATCCATACACATCACTCCAATGGATGCTATTGTCATCAGGCACAGCAAAAAGGCCAAGGATTTTTAATGAGGCCTGGACATAGAACTACACTCTCATGCCCAGAGTTGGCCCGGTGAGATCTGGAGTGAGACATTTCTGGGTAAGTTAGGAAAAGATGCATTGTTTCTATCCATGCTGTACCTGTTTTGTGGTTAAGTAGAGGACTTCAGACTCCAGAAACCTAAATCTGCACCACACCTTGTGCATGGCTCCAAAGTGGGTGTAAAACAACAGAAGTGTGCAAAAGTGGAGGAATCTGGTTTGGTAGCATTGCATAGCCACATTGCTCAGACATAAATGACCACACAACGTGCAAGGCAGGGGAGAATCAATCTGCAAGGGCTCGGTCACATTTTGCTAAAAAAAATGTTTAACTGGACTTTCTAAAATCTATTGTAACATCAATGGTACCTGAACAAATGAAGCGAGACTACCTTGTTTTAAAACCCAGAGAGCTCTTATATTCAAAGGCTTATCTCCCTTAGGACTAGTAACAGCCAGCAGCAGGCTCAAGAATAATGTTCTTTCATTTCCCCCAGCTTGTCTCAAATCACATCCATTTGCAACCCATCTAGTGGAGGAGGGGAAAGTTGTTACCCCAGCAATTCTCAAATTCTGAGATGAGCACACACTGTAACCACGGGGCTTATGTGGGCTGCAAGCAGGTGGTACGCAGATAGGTTTAAAATTTTTATAGTATCAGAATAAGTCTGTTATTACTACACTGACTATGGAGGTAATGCACCAAAGTCCTTTGGAGTTTTAGATACGGTAAGTTATGTATTAAAGTTTGAGAACCATAACATTACATAGCTTTGTGTATCCGAGAGCAAAGTGGTTAGAGGGAAAAGTAGGTTTACCTGTAGTCTTTTGATAATGAACAAATCACCTCCAATTCTTCCATATGAGAGACCAGTACTCTCAGTGTGTAGGATTTCTATTTTCTCCCTTCACTCCAATTTTTTCCCCATCTGCAAGGGAGAAGACTTCCCAGGTCCTCTAGAGAAGTTGGACATTGACCCCAGAACTGGGCACAAATGTGGGACTATAAGAGGGAAGACGGCAGGTATAGACAAATTACAGAAGGAGATAAACTTTATGCTGTAATATACCTGTGAATGCAGTGCTTCCGAAAACATAGAGCATGCTTTCCTGAGAGGATGAGCACAAAATTAACTGAGTGTGTGTGCCTGCCTTTTCCGTTTTCTGCAGATTTTCAGGATTAGTCTCCAGGACTTATATTGTCTGTCACAGAGGTCATGGAAGTCACAGATTCCGTGGCCCCTGGGCAAGCTGCTCAGGTGTCCCCGGGGTCAGCCACACCATCCACTGCTGGAGCAGCTCCACAACCACCCACACCAGACACTGCTCGGTGGCCCCCGGCAGCTGGTCCCAGGGACTGCCCGAGCAGCGGCCAGTGTGGCTGGCCCCAGGAACTGCCCAAGAAGCAACTGGAGCAGCTGGCCCCAGGGGCCCCCCAAAAAGCAGCCCCACCAGCTAAGATTTAGTCAGGGGTATTTATTGTACAAGTCATGGACAGATCACGGGCCTGTGAATTTTTTTTTACTGCATGTAACCTGTCCATGACTTTTACTAAAAATACCCATGACTAAATCCATAGCCTTACTTATGGTTGAAAATAAAACCTTTAAAAATTACCATAGGGTAACCAGTGCAGCAACATCTAACTGAGTTTGCAGAGAGTCTGAAGCAATAGCTCTAAAGTCAGGACTCAAATGCCAGTGATGATACTTTCAGTATCAACATTGTTAACTACTTCATTGCCTATCAACACATGTACTAAAGGAGAGGAACTATCTTACTACAAAGATCTACACAATCCACTCTCCACAATCCATTTTGGGTAGGTGTTAAAGACCATATGGTAGGGCTAACGGGGGTTCAATTGCTTTCATTTTTCTGAAGGAGGTTCGGAGCAAAAAGGGAAATCCCTGAAAGCTTCATGGAAACTTTTTAAAGACATCATAATAGAGGCTCATCTTCAATGTATACTCCAAATTAAAAAACATTGGAAAAGAACCAAAAAAATGCCACTGTGGCTAAACAACAAAGTAAAAGAAGCAGTGAGAGACAAAAAGGCATCCTTTAAAAAGTGGATGTTAAATCCTGAGGAGGAAAATAAAAAGGAGCATAAACCCCAGTCAAATAAAGTGTAAAAATATAATTAGGAAGGCCAAAAAAGAATTTGAAGAATAGCTAGCCAAATACTCAAAAAGTAATAGCACATTTTTTGTTTTAAGTACATAAGAAGCAGGAAGCCTGCTAAACAACCAGTGGACTATAAGGCCACTGAGGAGAAACTAAATGAGTTCTTTGCATCGGTCTTCATGGCTGAGGATCTGAGGAAGATTCTCAAACCTGATCCATTCTTTTTAGGTGACAAATCTGAGGAACTGTCCCAGATTGAGGTGCCATTAGAGGAGGTTTTGGAACAAATTGATAAACTAAATAGTAATAAGTCACCAAGACCAGATGGTATTCACCCAAGAGTTCTACTAACTGTCATCTGTAACCTATCATTTAAATCAGCTTCTGTGCCAAATGACTGGAGGATAGCTAAAGTGATGCCAATTTTTAAAAAGGGTCCCTGAGGTGATCTCGGCAATTACAGGATGGTAAACCTGATTTCAGTACTGGGCAAACTGGTTGAAACTATCGTAAAGAACAAAATTGTCAGACACAGGGCCGGCTCCAGCAGCTGCTTGGGGCAGCCAACGGAGGGGGTGGCACCTCCGGATCTTCAGTGGCAATTCGGCGGCAGGTCCCTCACTCCCTCTCGGAGAGACGGGCCAGCTGCCGAATTGCTGCCGAAGACTGAAGTGGCAGCAGTAGAGCTGATCGCAATTGTGTGGGGGTTTTTTGGTTTTTTTTGGGTTTGCTGCTTAGGGAGCCAAAAACCCTGGAGCCGGCCTTCGTCAGACATATAGATGAACATAATTTGTTGGGGAAGAGTCAAATGGTTTTTGTAAAGGGAAATCATGCCTCACCAATCTACTAGAATTGTTTGAGAGCGTGAACACTTATGTGGACAAGGGGGATCCAGTAGATTTAGTGTACTTAGATTTTCAGAAAGCCTTTAACAAGGTCCCTCACCAAAGGCTCTTAAGCAAGGTAAGTTGTCATAGGATAAGAGGGAAGGTCCTCTTATGGACTGGTAACTGATTAAAAGATAGGAAACAAAGGGTAGGAATACTTGGTCAGTTTTCAGAATGGAGAGAGGTAAATAGTGGTGTCCCCCAGGGGCCTGTACTGGGACCAGTCCTATTCAACATATTAATAAATGATCTGGAAAAAGGGGTAAACAGTGAGGTGGCAAAATTTGTGGATGATACAAAACTACTCAACATAGTTAAGTCCCAAGCAGACTGTGAAGAGTTACAAAGGAATCTCTCAAAACTGGGTGACTGGGCAACAAAATGGCAGATGAAATTCAATGTTGATAAATGTAAAGTAATGCACATTGGAAACATAATCCCAACTACACATATAAAATGATGGGGTCTAAATTAGCTGTTACCACTCAAGAAAGAGGTCTCGGAGTCATCACTGAAAACATCCACTCAATGTGCAGCGGCAGCCAAAAAAGCGAACAGAATATTGGGAATCATTAAGAAAGAGATAGATAATAAGACAGAAAATATATTACCTCAATATAAATCCACGGTATGCACACATTTTGAATACTGTGTGCAGATATAGTCTCCCCATCTCAAAAAAGATATATTGAAATTGGAAAAGGTTCAGAAAAGGACAACAAAAATAATTAGGGGTATGGCGCGTCTGCCATATGAGAAGAGATTAATAAGACTGACTTTTCAGGTTGGAAAAGAGAAGACTAAGGGGGGATGCAATAGAGGTTTATAAAATCATGACTGGTGTGGAGAAAGTAAACAAGGAAGTGTTATTTACTCCTTCTTATAACACAAGAACTAGGGGTCACCAAATAAAATTAATAGGCAGCAGGTTTAAAACAAACAAAAGGAAGTATTTTTTCACACAACGCAGAGTCAACCTGTTGAACTCCTTGCCAGAAGATGTTGTGAAGGCCAAGCCTATAACAGTGTTCAAAAAAGAACTAGAGAAGTTCATGGAGGATAGGTCTATCAATGATTATTAGCTAGGATGGTGTCGCTAACCTCTGTTTGCCAGAAGTTGGAAACAGATGACGCGATGGATCACTTGATGATTATCTGTTCTGTTCATTCCCTCTGGGGCGCCTGGCATTGGCCACTGTCAAAAGACAGGATACTGGGCTATATGGACCTTTGATCTGACCCAGTATGGCTGTTCTTATGTGAGGAGGCCTCAGCTTTGAAAATTTTTAGAAATGCTGCCTTAATTATTGAGACTATAGATTACATGGCTTTAGTCTGAAATCCTGGCAAATGGTGCACCATGAATATTGTTATTACAATGGAGATATATATAGTGGAACATGAGTATTACTTCTTTTTGCTAGAGGGATGTTCCTTGGCAAGTGATCTGGATTAGAGAAACAGCATCTTATTGCAAAAAACTTACTCGATTTTCATAAACATGCTATTTTTTAAACTGGTCTCTCAAATAAGTGATTAGTTATTGTATTTAAATTACAATGTTTAAATGTATCAGCAATGTGGTAATCAAATGTCTTTCAATTCTGTAATATTTACCTCTTGAATAATTGTGCATTCTGAATGATCCACTTGAGAATTACATGTATGCAAACACCAAGTTTTACCAAAATAAATCATCATGATTAATAGTCGTCCTCCAAGAGAATAAATATGTGCTTTTATGAAAAGGTAGCCCTCAGGACTCATGGCTATATGAGATTATTCTCTGCTTCAACTTTGTCTGCACGGGATTCCACAACTGACATATTTAATTTTTTTTAATCAGAGATTGAAAACAGAGGTGCTTGGCCAGCAATGTGCAAGTCCTGATTCAAATCCAAATGTGAACATCTCCATTCCAGTTGCACACCTCTCATCTCTAGTATTCACTTATTTCTGTTTGTATTTTTTCCACATTAAATCAAAGCCAAAGAAGTGAAGGCAGGTTGGAAAAACTGTAAAAACCACCCAAGTGAAACTGTAAATTAGTTTCCACTTCTTTTTGAAAGTAGATTCACCTTCATGACTAAGTCCTCTTAAAATTCTACGGTCCTTACGATGAAATTCACCATTCTGCAGCAGGCCAGTGAAATGCTTGATTGGAATCCAAATCATATTTCTCCCCTGAGGAGGGCTGAATTTCACCCTTTTTGAATCGTTTTAAAGTCAAACAAGACTGGCCTTAAATGGTTGGAAGTTTGGCTTTCTAGTGTCCCCAACACACTTGTAACAGGACTGGCCAGAAAGCAAGAACTCTGGTTGTTGTTCTTTTGGCAGGGCAGCGGAAGAAGCAGTTATGGCATTTGCTTTCATTGAGCACTGAACAAAACCAAGACCTTTGGAAAGGTTTCCTGAAAAAAAAACATGAGGGGCAATGTATCACCCCAGAACAGCCAATAGCCCAGTGACTGGGGCACAGACCTACAATGTGGGAGACTCAAATTCAAATACATACTCTGCCTGATTTAGAGCAGGAACATGAATCTGTATCTTCTCTCCTACATCCAAGATGAGTGCCTTAACCACAGGGCTCTTCTGGAAGGGGGAGGGGCCTCTCTCTCATTTTGGAGCTCAGAAACCATTTTCATGGATCAGCATTTTCCATCAAAAAATCTTTTGTCGTAAAATTCTCTACCAGCTCTCCTCATAACTCATAGACTAACCAGGTGTCTCTCTCCAGCAGCAGGCTGAGAAGTAAGCAAGTTATTTATGGCTTGCTAGATGATATGTCAGGATGCTCCATCTGGGGTTCCTTATCAGCAAAG
Source organism: Gopherus evgoodei (assembly GCF_007399415.2). Taxonomy (NCBI): domain Eukaryota; kingdom Metazoa; phylum Chordata; order Testudines; family Testudinidae; genus Gopherus; species Gopherus evgoodei. The sequence goes on from NC_044322.1 coordinate 14,243,117, forward strand.
TTCCTTTCAGATGTTTATTTCAAACTGTACTACGTCAAAATGCACTAGGGAACTTTTAGCGTGCACCCACAAGGTCCATCTGGACAGTTAGTATGTGATGCGCTGGTGTGCATTAGACTAACCCACTATGTAGACAAACTGCTAAGTTTTAGTTCTGACTTACTGACTAGATCAAGTCAATATCTCTCTGAATCTGTCTTTCCCCAATTGTATAACTGGGATAAGAATTACCTACACACATTTAACAAACATCTGTAAGGAACTTTGTCTTTCAGCCAAGTATCTTGAAGTAGTGCCATTTTTACATGCTATGCCTAAGCCATAAGGTCTCAATATCAGATTTAGAGGCTCTCCTTCAAATACATTGTTAATAACCAATAAATGTTGATACTGATTGACAATTTACATGCCACTGATTCTGAGAAGCAATAAAACTCCAAGAAAAGTTTGCTAAAATGACATTTACTTTATAGAAGTGGGATATTATTTGTTCCAAGAGCTGGAGATGAGCAGACTGAAATCCCAGCAGAAATAAGGCTAGAGTTTACAAGCACAATAGCATGTGGGATTTTGAGGTTGTGTAAGCATAAAGGCCATGTAGGAATCATGTCCCGGTCCATTAGGTCTGAAACCCAGTAGTTCAAGTCGGAGCTGCTAGACTGCACTTGCACAATGGGAGGACAGATTAAATGAATGTGGCTCCCATTCTAGTCCGGAGAATTAATTTCTTATACGTGAGTTTATCGGTTAGTTGGTGGTTTTCACAATCTGCCCCTCCAGACAAAAGGGTACTGCATGTGTTGTTAATCATCTCATTTCTGTTCACTAGGTATAATTTAGTTTCTTTATCTGAGGGATTTATAGTATATTGCTTATGCTACAGAGTCAGAATCCATTAGAAAAACCCTCATCTACTAGACATGATAAATTTTTGCCCAGGAAGGCATTAGGGACTTCCAGGGTTATTTGTTCTGGGTCCTTTTCACATGCACATGGACCTTGGCTCCTCAGCATTACCTTGTAATCTAATGGCCATCATGAGGATTCTTTGTGATTATTTATTCAGCTAGCTGTACTTTGGATCTTGTTTTCGCTGGTGACTAAGGGATGGTGAAGATTGCTCCTCTGTCATGGTTAGATAACTGTTTACCTTATTACTAGGGTTGTTGATTAACTGCAGTTAACTCATGCAATTAATTAAAAAAAAATCACAATTAGCAAAATTAATTGTGAATAATCACAGTTTTAATCACACTATTAAATAATAGAATACCAATTGAAATTTAATAACTATTTTTGGATGTTTTTCTACATTTTCAAATATATGTATTTATATTACAACACAGAATACAAAGTGTACACTGTTCACTTTATATTACTTTATTACAAATATATGCACTGTAAAATGATAAAAAAAGAAATAGTATTTTTCAGTTCACCTCATACAAGTACTGGAGTGTAATCTCTTTACTGTGAAAGTGCAACTTACAACTTAGATTTTATGTTACATAACTGCACTCAAAAACAAAAAAAAGTAAAACTTTACAGCCTACAAGTCCACTCAGACCTACTTCTTGTTCAGTCAATCACTAAGACAAACACGTTTGTTTACATTTACAGGAGCTAATGCTGCCCACTTCTTGTTTACAATGTTAACTGAAAGTGAGAACAGGCATTCACATGGCACTTTTGTAGCCAGCAAGGTAATTATGTGCCAGGTATGCCAAACATTCGTGTGCCCCTTCATGCTTCAGCCACCATTCCAGAGGACATGCTTCCATGCTGATAACACTTGATAAAAAAAATAATGCGTTAATTAAATTTGTGACTGAATTCTTTGGGGGAGAATTGTATGTCTCTGGCTCTACTTTACCCACATGCTACCACATATTTCATGTTATAGTAATCTCGGATGATGACTCAGCACATGTTCATTTTAAGAGCACTTTTGCTGCAGATTTGACAAAATGCAAAGAAGGTGTTAATGTGAGATTTCTATAGATGGATACAGCACTCGACACAAGGTTGAAGAATATGAAGTGCCTTCCAAAATCTGAGAGGGATGACGTGTGGAGCATGCTTTTAGAAGTCTTAAAAGAGCAACATTCCTATGTGGAAACTACAGAACCCAAACAACCAAAAAAGAAAATCAACCTTCTGCTGGCGGCATCTGACTCAGATGATGAAAATGAACATGCGTCAGTCCGCACTGCTTTGCACTGTTATCGAGCAGAACGTGTCATAGGCATGGATGCATGTCCTCTGGAATGGTGGTTGAAGCATGAAGGGGCATATGAATCTTTAGCGCATCTGGCAAGTAAATATCTTGTGATGTTAACTACAAGAGTGACATGAGAACACTGGTACTCACTTTCAAGTTACATTGCGAACAAGAAGCAGGCAGCGTTATCTCCTGCAAATGTAAATGAACTTGTTTGTCTGAGCAATTGGCTGAACAAGAAATAGGACTGGGTGGACTTGGAGGTTTACATTGTTTTATTTTTGAATGCAGTTTTTTTGTACATAATTCTGTATCTGTAATTCAACTTTCATGATAAAGAGATTCACTCCAGAATCTGTATTAGGTGAATTGAAAAATACTATTTCTTCTGTTTTTTACAGTGCAAACATTTGTAATAAAAATAAATATAAAGTGAACATGGTACACTTTGTATTCTGTGTTATAATTGAAGTCAATATATTTGAAAATGTAGAAAATATCAAAAATATTAAAATAAATGGCATTTGTAGATGTGCTTTGTATGTCTAGAAATACTATATATTCCCCCCTTTGCAGATGGAGAGCATCAAAAGGAAATTATAGGTGCTTTCAGGAAAAGAAAAGAAATTAGTAGTATGTCCCCATAAGGGACAAGTCGGTGAGGTGCTCTCTATAAAGTTACTACATAGGTTCGTTCATCTCCAGGGATCTGAGGAAAGGATATTTTCCTTCCAGAGTTAGTAGATAATATCTGTATCCATAACTTTAGCCTTTGCGACATTGACCTGTAGGAAGTGAGAAATTTTATTTAAGATCCTCTTCAGGAAAGTAGGCAATAAGTATTTTGGTGTCTGCATGTTCCTGCTTTTGTGGGGGTGAAAAATATCTATTATGTTTTGCAAACAAAACTGCTTTGAAGTAATATTGGCTTCAGCTTAAAGCTAAGGATGTAACAAATTTCCTGGACTTGCCAGATATAAAATATCAGCTCTTTCCTACCTAGTAGCTAGCATGGTGACATGCCACCACGACCTGAAGAAGTGGCTTAAGGAAGGAGATCTGCTTCCCCCAATAAACAGGGATTCTGGAGCATAGTAGGAAATGCCACAGCTTGACCAAACTTTACATGTAGCTGGATTCGTAGATGTCAGAGTGAGTTCCACTTAAGGACCAGATTGTGGGATTCAGTCAAAACTTTGAGTAGAAAGTACTGTGAAGCACCTGAGAGACCGTGCTTTCAGCAGGCATGCTCTCTCCTGGTGTTGCTCCATATACATAAGAGAGAGAAGTTTATTTGTGCCAATTATTGAACTACTGCAGATTAATATTTTAGGTGGTTCAGGCATCGACACCTGTAACAAAGGTTACCCAAGGCTTCTCATTATAAGAAACAGTCTCCAGTTGCTTATAACTCTGTCAAATTTTAATCATTTAACCATCTGAAGTTTTTCATGCCAGGTGTCTGCCTCAGACTAATTTTTTTTAAGTTTCAGCTAAAACAGTTCTGCTGTTTCAGAGAATGAGAATAAAGAGAAAATGTATTGTTTTCACCATGTTAAAAATATTCCTACACCTGTTTGGGTGAGAAGCTCCCACACCTCCATGTTTTGTAGCAGAGACTTGAAATTTGCCAGGGGGTCTTCCTGATGCGAGCGGTGTGCCTTTTGGTATGTCCATGAAAAAATTCCCTAACGTTGGTCAAATTATGAACCTCTGAAAGTTTCCGTTCACATATGCTCTGCAGAGAGTTGTTAAGAGTTTGGCCACTAAGTTTTCGTGAGATTCCACCTGCACTGGGCACGCTCCAGCCCCTCATAGTTCCTATGTGCCAAAAGGACTAACATAAGCCATCCATCCACACAGAATGATTGAGTATGCTCCATCCTAGAGGCCATGGAGTGGAGAGGATAGGAGTTGTATGAGGAAACAGGAGCTAGAAGTCAGAGCAGTAGGGGAAGGTGAAGTAGGAGGGAGGGTATATGAACAAAAGGGGACAGAGAGAGGCTGGGAGGGGACAGGGCAGAAGGATCTAACCCCTATTGCACACTCCTCTGGACTAAAACCCAGGAGTGCAGAGAGTCAACATTTCTAAGTATCTAACAAATAGCTGTGAAACCCAATGGCAAATTTTGGGTCTCCATTCCCCGTTTTGTGGCAGGGCCATAAAGAAGATAATAGCTTTCTACTGCTTCCCATTACTCATAGACTCTGGTCAGAAGTGATCATCATGATCATCTAGTCAAACCTTCTGCACATGGCAGGCCACAGAACCTCACCCACACAATCATGTAATAGACCCCTAACCTGTGGCTGAGTTACAGAAGTCAAATTACTCCATTAGTTCCAGTAAAAGCACTATGTTGTGGATGTAAAGGCCCCATCCCTGCTGATGACCCACGGGAGGGGGGGACATGCACTAGGGTTCAAGGGGATAACATTTTGTTTTTTTCTGTTTTAAGTTTTTAGAAAACATAAGGGGTTTTTGGATGCAATTTCCTATGTTAAAACAACATTAATGTTGAAACTCAAGCACTCAATAGTTAGGAAATGCAGAATAAAGGTTGCCCGGGCAACCTTAATGCAACTGGTAAGTGTATGCATTATGAGTTATCATCAGCATGGGATTACATGAGGATACAGAGACTGCTGCATCAGGGCTCAGTACCATGAGTAAAGGCACAATCTTAGCTCTGTTTTGTTGGTTTATATGACAACCTTATCATGAGGATTTTTTTTTTTACACCGTATCCATACATACATCTTAGTTCATAAGGAATATAATTGTCCTATTTTCATGATAGACATTTTCACTGTAAAGATAAAACATGTCTCTTGGAAGGTGATATAAAGACTGTGTTATAACCTCCATTATATGGAACTCATTTGATCTGATATATTTCATTCACAGCTGTATTCAGTAGTTTTGATCTGCTACCTTATAATGAGAAATCCATAACATTCTGAACCATCTCAAAATCTCACCAATACCTTGGATTTAAAAAAACAACAACAATGGTTGAGAAAGCCAGGAGTGGTTTGTACCATTGCCTTAAATGAGCTTTGCTTGATTATTGTCCCCTCAAGTCCATCAGCTGGAAGTTGAGGTTAACCTTTCAGAAATAATGAATGAGTAGATGTCAGAATATGGGAGTAAAGCAGGCTCCAGCTGAGTTTTATGCAATAGATGACAAGCTGTCAGAACCTGTCACTTTCGAATCAGTAATAAAGTATTTTGGGGTTTCTTTTAGAAAGGGGTTGCTTAATTTCAAAGTAATTGATACAGCATTGCATTTTCTTTATGAATTCATCCATACTTCAGATAGATGCATATACATCTTTGTCACATATGACCTTGCTAGTGCAGTGGAATGAAAAACACAGTGTCTAGATAAGCTGGGGAGACTTGATGAGGGCTAGCTGCTTGTGACTCAATCCAAATAAGAATGAGATAGTAGTGGTGGGATTCTGTGGTGAAGCAGCAGGAGAACTGCTGAAAATTATGTCAGACCAACAAACTGAGGACCATATGTAAAACAAAACCCTTATCCCAAGCCCAGTGACTTCATGGGGCTTTGGTTACCGGCCATAAGCAGATGCTGAAGTTGCAGACCTGACTATAAGCATTGTATTCCACCTCTGCCTGGTGCAAAGTATGTGACATTTCCTTTCCCAAGCACACCTTGCCATAGTTATCAATGGCTTTATCATCTTGAAATTACTTTGCTGTAACATGTTCTACGTGGAGCTATATTTTAAGATCAGTTGGGTACAAAAATTAGCACAGAATGAGGCTGCTATTTACTCAACAACATTTAAGTCAGGAGCACGTTGCATCAGCATTGCCAAGACCAGCACTAGTTGCTGACAAGTTTTGGGTGCAATTCATGGTGTTAGTTGTTACCTTTGAAGACCTAAAGTGCAGGGAGCCAACTACTTGAGAAACAGCTTATCTCCACATTACATACAGCTAAAATCAGCTGGAGATCCCTCTATATAAATTGGGGTGGCAGAAGGAGATGCTGGGCACGAGTCCTCCAGGAAGATTACTTGGGTTTGGAAATCACAAACCTTCTTGGTCAGGAAACAGGCTAGGAGCTCACTTTCAAAAAAATGAAATGAAAGCTAAGAGTCTCCTTTTTGGAGCCTTAAGACTGGCTATGCTAACAAGGGGCTTTTGAAAACCCTCATAAATCACTGTGAGGGAAATCAAAATTCAATAAGAGACAAGGGGAAGAAAGTCAGTACTGTATCATAGCATGAGCCATGTACTGATCTGTAGTATGGGAGTGTCAAGGTTCCTTCCCCACTCTGAACTTTAGCGTACAGATGTGGGGACCTGCATGGACACTTCTAAACTTAATTATTAGCTTAGATCTGGAATCGCTGCCACCATCCCGGATTTTCAGTGTCTGGATCACTCCCTTTCCCCCCAAAACCTTCCCCTCCCTGGGTAGCCTTGAGAGACTCCTTCACCAATTCCCTGGTGAGTCCAGATCCAATCCCCTTGGATCTAAAAACAAGGAAAAATCAATCAGGTATTAAGAAAAAGACTTTTAATTAAAGAAAAGAAAGGTAAAAGAAAACCCTCTGGGAGAGATTAGCATACCAGCTACTCTCATAGACAACAGATTCAAAACACAGAGGATGTTCCCCTGGGCACAAATTTAGTTACACACAAAAAAAATAGCCAAATACCCAATTTGATTCTACCTCTAACTGCATAAGACAGGTTACAAAGAAATAAACATAAACTTATTTATTCCTTTCTAAAACTTACTACCCTGATAAGAGGCTGGTTCCTTGATCTTTTTCACTCCGGCTGAAACTGAAACTCTCAGCAAAGGAAAAACTTTCCTCCTTCCTTTTGAAACATCTTGTTCTCCCATTGGTTCCTCTGGTCAGGTGTTAGCTACGCTAGGTGAACTTTTTAACCTTTTACAGGTAAAAGAGGCATTAACCCTTAACCATCTGTTTATGACAGGGAGTTTCCAGAATTTGCTGGGTTCACAATGTAAAGACACATATGTAGCTACAGGTGCTGCTTTCCGTATAGTCAATATCTTGCATAGCACAATGGGGTCCTGATCCTTGACTGGAACCTCCAGATGCTGACACAATACAAATACATCAGAAATAATAATGGTAGTTGCAGCAGCAGAAAATAAACAGAAGAAAGTGTATTCTTGTAATGCATATCTCCATGCTCCAAAGGATACTGGCGCAGGAGGAGAGGTAATAGTCTTTCTGTCAAACAAATAATCCCCTTAAATTAGGTGCATTCCACAGGGCTTCTTTCACCCAATATATAAACCTCCTATATGCAGAGTGGTATGGAGCAGGCAGGGCAGAATGGGGAATCAGGCAGTCAGTCTCCATAGGAGAGCTAAGGGCTTCCACAGAACAAAAACACAGCTGTGTTTCCTGAATGCATCTTAACTGATATTGGCCAAACCGGACAGTCTCTTCGCAAAAGAATAAATGGACACAAATCTGACATCAGGAATCGTAACATTCAAAAACCAGCGGGAGAACACTTCAATCTCTCTAACCACTCAGTGACAGACTTGTAGGTGGCAGTTTTGCAACAAAAAAACTTCAAAAACAGACTCCAAAGAGAGACTGCTGAACTCAAATTAATATGCAAATTAGACACAATTAACTCAGGCCTTAACAGAGACTGGGAATGGCTGGGTCATTACACTAATTGAATCTATTTCCCTATGTTAAGTTCTCCTCACACCTTCTATGGGTCATCTTAATTATCACTTCAAACGTTTTTTTTCCCCTGCTGACGATAGCTCATCTCAATTGATTAGACTCTTCCTGTTGGTATGCATACTTCCATCTTTTCATGTTCTCTGTATGTATAAATATCTCCTGTCTGTGTGTTCCATTCTGTGCATCTGAAGAAGTGAGCTGTAGCTCACGAAAGCTCATACTGAAATAAATTTGTTAGTCTCTAAGGTGCCACAAGTACTCTTGTTCTTTTTGCAGATACAGACTAACACGGCTGCTACTCTGAAACCTGTTAACTGATATTGACGTTTCTAAAGAGAGGATTTTAAGTGCCATGTAGCTACCATACTGGTTTACATTAAAATATATTTTTTGCATTACTTCAGAGATGATATCTGTGCTACGCTGTATTGGTTTCAGCAAATCTATATTCATTTTAAGTAAAAATGTGCTGGTTAAGAACATCACATTAAATTTAAATAAAGACATATGCTCTGCTGGTTTAAAGACTAATATATTGGTTACACCTAAGATGCAACTATTTGAAATGTATTGATTTAAACCAACAAACAAAAATACATTAATTCAAATAAATTCCTGTTGATTGCACTGAGACAATATTAAGTTACTGAAATGTTTTTACTTGATATGGATTGGCTAAAAAAGAAAAACTGCTTATTTCCATTACCAAATGGGATTTCATGAAAGCAGATTGTTTTCAAATAATTTAGAGAACCATTTATTGGGATATTCTTCCATTTTTTATTCTATTTCATATACTCACCCATTGTGTGTATCTATATTATAGACACACACTTATATAAACTAAAACATGCACTTACTGTAAAAATATTGTCTCAAATAGATTACAAAACTAGTCAGTCCCCTTTCATTATTGTTTGTGTTCTCATGTTATCTGGAGGCCTCAACTGAAACTGAAGCATTGCTGTGTTAGGTGCTGTACAGACACAGGGTAAGGGCCAATCTAAATAGACAATAGGAAGTATTATTGTCCCCATTTTACAGATGGGGGAATTGGGACAGAGAGAGAGAGAGAGACTAAGGCCCATATTCTAAAGGTATTTCAGCACCTAAAAATGCAGTTACAAACCTAGTGGGATTGATTTTCAAATGTGCCTAAGTGGCTAGGCAGCAATAGGCATCATTGGGTGACTAAATTCCTTTAAAAATATATCTGTTAAAGGGGACTTTACACAGCACTGTAGAGCCAGCAGAAGTAAGCCCCCCAGTCTGGGTGGACAAGGCTCACATTAGCGCTCTAAAAATAGCTGTGTGAACAGTGCTTTGAAATTGCAGCTCAGACTGGAACTTAGGTTCTGAATCCTACACAGAGATTTTTAGAGAACTAGGCAAAGTCTGCGGCCCTGGGCTGCGACTGGGTATATGACTTGCTCAAGCTACACAGTAAGTCTCAGACAGAGCTAGATCTCCCAATTGCCAGTCCTGTACTTCAGATACAAGGCCATCCTTCCTCTCCTTTGGGCCCCAAACTTCCAATCAGATTAACACGCACAAACCTTTGGCTTCAGTGGGGCTCTGCATGGATGCAACTGCAGGATCAGGGATCACTAGGTGATCCTTGTTTTCATGAATGTATTCACTATTGTTAAGTATTCATGGACCAGATGGCACGATATATTTTTAGTCTGCCAGTCACGCAATTATTGAATTGTTCAGTTGTTATCTGTGGTTCAATTATTTACCATTTGTGGTGTGTGGTTGGTTACCTGAGTCACAGAGTGTTGTTCCTATTATCTGATTGGATGACTGAAACTTTTAAAACAGAATAATAAATTGTCAACAACATATTTTCAGTAGGAGTTTTCAGCCAAAAAACTGTGAAACTTCCAATATTCAGTAATGCATTCATAGGAAGACAGTAGCAATCAACTACTGACAAGTAGCTCACAACACAATCACACTGAATCAAACCTGGTGCTTTTATTTACAGAAAATATTCAGAAAATCAGGATTCTTTTTTAAACTGTATGACCAGAGATAACAGATTCCTAGAACATTTAGTCTGACCTTTTGTATAACACATGCGAAGTAATCTGTGATTTGATTAGCACTTATATCTCTACATACTATAATAATCTTATATTTATTTGGCACCTGTCATCAGAAAGGATTACAAAATGCTTTGTAAATATAATATATACAAGAATCTTTTCCTCCACTAGCAAGAGGCAGCCACCTCTGGAGTGGTAGGTGGCAGCCATCTAGCAGCACACAGCAGTGAAATTTAAGTAGGGCAGAAAGTAAGCCAACTGGAAGAAGCCAGAGCAGCATCCCAAGGGAATACCGTAAGTGGGGTTATAGGGAACACAGATCACCCTTCTGTGCTGAAAAGTGTAAGGGAGATCCACCTCCTTTTCCTGGCTTGGGGACCAGGGGTCCTCACACTACTCCATCTCCTCTTTGCCTGGTAAAACCAGAGCTCCTCCTAGGTTTCAATCTAAATTTAAGCACATAGCATCTCCTAACACCCTACTGGTTCATCTCCAGCTTTCATGCCATAAAGTCCTTTTTCATATAAATGATTTGGAAGAGAAAAAAATGAAGGATAAAATCTATTTAATATGGAAAAGTAATTAGTGAGCAAGCAAAGTACATTTCTTTCCAACCAACAATGTCCTGTAGCAGAAGGCAGGCTCAAACTCCGTCCTTCCCATGAGCCATTGTCACTATTCAGGAGTGCTTGTTATATGGGACTATCCTCAAGGTTGAATGTCCTGGCTTCTATCAGTTCAAGCCAGACCTATAATATACTTTAATGTATTGTTTATTGTGTTCTTAATGTCATATCAGTGGCTCTGTTTGCCAACACAATTCCAGAGCATTATTGCTTAAGTAGCTTTCATATTGAATTAGCAAACTGAATAATAACAGGAAAAGAAACATCACAGTATGCTGCTGGATAGCACCTATAACAAAATTGTGGATCTCCATATTAGTCAGCCTGAGCAGCTCTGCTCTGTTGTCATAAATAGACCATCATCTTCATAAATAGGAGGCATATTGCTCAGAGGAACAAGCAAATTGACCTTGTTGTAAAAAAAACAACATGAGGCTCCTTTCTTGGACGAATGTACATTTTTTTACTCCAGCAAAAAATGTTGTGCCCTATGTGGACATATTGACAGGCTGATTTAAGTGCCCGTGGGTTTTGGTTTTACTGTAACTATATGTCCTTCCTGAACTGACCTTTATAAAAAACCCTCCCTGAACTGATCTGTAAAGCATCTAACGATACCTCTTATAAATCCTTCCTGAAGACCCATTTCTTCTGTCATGCTTACAAGAAAAGGGTAATGATAGTGGACAGGTTGAGCAGAAGTTGAGGAAGGTCAATGTGTCTTTATTCCATAATTCCAACTAAAACCTAACATATCATGGATGCATTGCTCCTGAATGTATAGTTTTGGCTGAACTGACTTTTGCACTTAAAAAAAGCAGGAATTAAACCTCTTCCTTACCTATGAATAATGTATCCTTTTCAAACTCAACGCCACTGGTACTACTTCTATGCTTAAAGTTAAGCGCAGATTTCAGTATTAGCAGGATCATGGCGTGAGTGCAGAATTTAAGAATTTACAGTTTATTCATTTATTATTAGTTTATATTTTGTTTTATCTGCCTGTCTCCCCTTTCTCCATACCCCTCACACTGACTGTGCAATTAGAACATTTGCTCATTTGTTAATGTTGAGAGCAAGAAAAGAATAGGCGGTCTTTACATTTGGCAATTTACATTGGCAATTTTACCAATATTCATCATCTGTCATTATGTTCATTGCTGAATATTTTTGATGTGAAGCTGATGTTTGAGACTCTCAGTGGTCATATTTAAAAGGTGATGTTTTTAGCTCCAGTGGTCATGAAAAAAACCTTGAACACATGAATAAAGTGTAACCAATGAGATATTGTCTTCCCCATTCTGATCTTGATGATTCCCCCACACCAAGACAAAACCTAGGCTACCATGTATGCTACACATTCCCTCTATCTTTGTACTATCTGAGGCCCTGACAAGTATTTATCAATTTCTCCTCAACACTCCTGAGAGGAGGGAAGTATTATTTTCCCCATTTTCCACACAGAGTTGAGGCACAGAGAGAGATTAAAGGAACATATTTGTAAAGGTATTGAAGCTCCAAAAGATGCAGATAGGCCCCTAATGGGATTTTCAATAGTGTCAATGGGAGTTAGGTACCTACCTGCCAGTGAAAATCTCACTAGGCACCTATCTGCATGTTCAGGTGCCTAAATACCTTTGACAGTCTGGCTCCAAGTGACTTGCCCAAGGAAACAGCAGAAGACTGCAACAGAGATGGACACTGAACCCAGATATCTTGGATCCCTTAATCATGCCAACTTTTATCCTCTTCAGAGACTAATAGATGCCATTTTCCATCTCTGTCCATGCTCTGGAACTTTGCCCACACACCCAAATGCACAGTACAAATCAGAAAAGGATTCTGCAACAAGCTCTCACTTACGCCACTGCTTCTTGGTATTTCCTGACTGAAGAGCTCTGCAAACGAATCATGATTACTACACAGAGAACTGACCTGAAAACCATCCAGAAGCAAAGCAAATCTGAGAGGTTTAGGGACATTGCCTTATAATCGCTGTGACTTCAAAAGGCAGCAGTGGTTTAATGGATTCAGCTTGGAGCTGGAAATCAGACCTCTTGAGTTTGCCACTGACGTGCTATAAGATCATCTACTCTTTATTCTCTCCAGAGACGTTTAGATAGTCTCGTGTATAAAACAACCGTTGTCATATAGATGTTTGCAAATCCTGACGGTCTCTGGTTCACCACTTGACTCAGCGTCTCTAGGTGTTTGAAGATGGTGAGTTTCACTTAGCTAGTTTTCTTGCAACGGAAGCTGAGAATTGCTAGGATGGTTTCCTTGTGCTCCTGGTATTAGTGCCGTTCCCTCTATCACCTCTCTCCCTTTTGTCTTGGTTACTTATAAAACTTACCTATTGAACTCAACAGAGAAAGCAGGGCAGCAGATATTAACTGGGGCATCTCAAATTTCCACATCTGTCTTCTGTGCATGATATGGCCTCTTCCTTTTCTCTTGTGATATTTTTGGAGGCATCCATAATGTTAATTACCTCTCTTTGGTACACCTGGCTGTAACAAAAGTGCAGCCAGCTTCACGACTCTTACTGCAGGTGCTCATATATAGACCATAAAAGCTCTGATCTTTTTCCTTATCCTCTGTGTTGCCACTTTTATAGCTGAGGTCCACATATATATTGTCATTTTCTCTGTCCGATTTAGGCTTGTTAATTCTTTATTTTCCCAAAATGTGAAGAGTAAAGGAGGGAAGGCTTCCCTATAGATCTTACTACTCTAATACCTACCTTTATTCACTCCCCAATCATTTTTCTTCTCCCACTGTATGAGAGTACTCTTTGTCCCCTTCCTGGAATACAGATGGTCACCCAATCACTTCCACTAGAGAAAACAGATAAATACAGCTGGGTATCGGTAAGCAGTAGTGTGAAAAAATATTCAGATACCATTGAGTAGCATGTTGACTCAATAATGAAATACTTCCAAGATTTGCAACCCCAGGAACAACAGAAAACATTTTCAGGTATATCATTTTCAGACTTCTTCCAGCTCTGAGACAAACGGGAGATGAATATTTTCTATACTAACCAATTGATGTTCTACACTGGACTATTGATGTTGCAGGAAAACTTTATCCATTTCAGTGACATCCCCTGAAATGCATTAGAGCTAGTCAGAAATTTTCCAACAGAACTTTTCTCTTCTGGCAAAGGGTGACATGTTGAAACAGAAATGTTCTGCAGGAATGTGTTGATTTCAATGGAAGCCAGGCAAGCTACCACAAAAGCAGAGTCCCAGGCTCTTGGGCAGCCCACTTGGAAGGCTTCTGCTGAGTCAAGGAGTTTTGGGAGGTAGAAGCATTATTTCTTGGCAATTCCTATTCCCTGGGAAAGATTGCATTTCTGACCTTTCAATCCTAACTGGAAATTTTTTTTAAATGGGAAATTTCCTGTGAGATGGAAATTCCAATTGCAGCTCATCTATAGTCAACATCTTCTCACTCAGATTCACCACATTTGCCATACTTGCAAAGTCTCTATAGAAATTTTCCATTTGTGCTAGGTCTCGCTCCCAGTTGGTGCTGCAAATAAGAGAGGTCTCAACAAGGTCTGTTTGAAACAAGTTTGCCAAAACACTGAGCAGTTTTCCTATGTCTGCTGACCAAGATAAACCAGATATAGAAATGAACAAAATCGTTAATTGGATTACAGCCACCCAAAGAAATTATTTTAAACCAACTGAGAAAGGAAAGTTGAGGCAGCATGTGTAGGAAATAAATAGAATATTTCCAAGAAGGATAAAGGAAAGATCTAAATAGGAAGAGAACGATGAATGAAAGCAGGAATCTGCTAAACATCTTAGATATCTATTCACAAATGCAAAGAATATGTGAAAATAAACAGAAATAACTTGAAATATTAGTGCATAAGCCAAACTATGACTTAAGTGGTGACATGGAGATTTAGTGAAATAAGTCTCATGACTGAAATATTGGTATAGAAGGGCATAGCTTTGCAGAAAGGACAGGCAAAACCAAAAGGGATGACGTTTGCATTATATATTAAGACTATATACACTTGCTCTGAGGTCCAGAGGTAGATAAGAGGCAGACCAGCTGAAAATCTATGGATAAAAATAAAAAGGAGGTAGATGAGGAATTTGTAGAACAAACAAAAGAAATATCCAAAACACAAGACCTGGTAATAATAGAGAACTTTAACTACCAGACATGTTGGAAAAGTAATACGGCAAAACACAAAATTTCCATTCAGTTTTTGGAAAGTACTGGGGGAAACTTTTTGTATCAGAAAGTGGAGGAAGTAACCAGGGGGACAGCCATTTTAGACTTGATTCTAAAGGTGCAAGGCAATTTGGGTGAAAGTGACCATAATTCTAAGGAAAGGAAGCAGTGAGAACAGCAGAATAAGGACAACAGACTTTAAAAAAGCAAGCTTTAATGAACTCAGAGAATAGGTAGGTAAGGTCCTATGGAAGGAAAATCTAAGGGAAAAGAGTTCAGGAGTGCTGGCGATTTCTCAAGGAGACAGTATTAAAAGCACAACTATAAACTCTCTTGATGTGAAGGAATGCTAGGAAGAATAGTCAGAGGCCAATACGGCTCCATCAGGAGATCTTTAATGACCTGAAAATCAAAGAGTGGAAACATGGACAACTTGTTAAAGAGAAATAAAAAAGAACAGCACAAGCATACAGGGACACAATTAGAAAGAGTAAGGCACAAAATTAGTTAAACCTTGCAAGGGATATAAAAGGCAGTAATAAATTTTTCTTTGCATGCATTAGGAGCAAGAGAAAGATGGAGAGCTAATAGCTGATGACATCAAGAAAGTAGAGATGTTTGATGCCAATTTTGCTTCAGTCCTCAATAACAAGTTTAATGGTGACCAGATACTCAACACAATTAATACTAATGATCTAGATAATACTTAGTTCTGACATGAATGCAGGGGACTGGACTAGATGACCTCTCAAAGTCCCTTCAGTCCTATAATTCAAACAACAAGGGGGAAGGAACGCAAACCAAAATAGGAAAAGAACAGCTTGAAGAGTATTTAGGTAAGTTAGATTTAGTCAAGTTGGCAGGGCCTAATGGCATTCACCCGATACTTAAGGCACTAATTGAAGCAACCTGAGAATCTTAGCAATTATCTCTGAGGATGAGAAAAAGGGAAACATTGTACCTGACTTTAAAAAGGGGAACAAAGAACTCAGGGAATTATACATAGACTAACTTTCATACCTGAAAATATATTGGAATAAAATTATTAAACAATCAGTTTTTAAGTTCCTAGAGAATAATAGGGTTATAAGGAACAGCCAGCATTAATCTGTCTCAAAAGCCTTGTTAAATCAAGATCTATCACGTCAACAGCTTCCCCCAGAGAAGGAAACTATATTGTTTTGGTATGATTTGTTCCTGACAGTTTCACATGACATTCTCATAAGCAAATTAGGGAAATGTGGTGTACATGATATTACTATAAGGTGGCTGAACAACTGGTTGAAAGACTGCACACAACAAGTAGTTTTCAGTGGTTCGCTATGAAACTCGGAGAATGTATCAAGAGGGGTCCGTCAAGGGTCTGTCCTGGGTCTGGTACTATTCAATATTTTCATTAACAATTTGGATAATGAAGAGGAGAATACACATAAAATTTGTCCATCTCATCAAAATGGGAGGGGTTGTCATCACTTTAGAAGACAGGATGAGAATTCCAAATAAACAAACAATCTTGACAAATCAGAGAATTGGTCTGAATTCAACAAGATGGAGTTCAATAAAGACAAATACAAAGTACTTTTCTTAGGAAGGTAAAATCAAATGTACAATTACAAAGTGGGGGGTTAACTGGCGAGGTGGTAACACTGCTGAAAAAGATATGGGGTTATTGTAAATCACAAATTGAATATGAGTCCATAATGTACCAGTTGAGAAAAATGCTAATATTCTGGGGTGTATTAAGAATAGTGTCATATGTAAGATGTGGGAGATAATTGTGACACTCTACTTGTCACAGGCCTCAGCTGGAGTATTATGTCTAATTTGGGGTGTTATGTTTTAAGAAATATGTGGACAAAGAGAGAGTCAAGAGGAGAGCAACGAAAATGATAAAAGGTTTAAAAAACCTGACCGATGAGGAAATGTTACCAAAACTGGTCCTGTATAGTCCTGAGAAAAGAACACTGAGGTGGGACCTGATAAGAGTCTTCAAATATGTTAAGGAAGTGTTTCTCAAACTGGGGTCGCTGCTTGTGTAGGAAAAGCCCCTGGTGGGCCAGGCAGGTTTGTTTACCTGCCCCGTCCACAGGTCCGGCCGATCGTGGCTCCCACTGGCTGTGGTTCACTGCTCCAGGCCAGTGGAAGCTGCTGGAAGTGGTGCAGGCCGAGGGACTTACTGGCTGCCACTTCCAGCAGCCCCCATTGGCCTGCAGCGGCGAACTGCGGCCACTGGAAGCCGCGATCAGCCGGACCTGCAGATGGGGAAGGTAAACAAACCAGCCTGGCCCCCGGGGCTTTCCCTACGCAAGCGGCAATCCCAATTTGAGAAACACTGTGTTAAGGGATGTTATAAAGAGGACTGTGATCAATTGTTCTCCATGTCTACTGAAGGCAGCACAAGAAGTAATCTGCAGAAAGGGAGATTTAGGTTAGATGTTAGGAAAAACTTTCTAACTGTCAGAGTAATTAAACTCTGAAACAGGCTTCTTCTAAAGGAGACTGTGGAATCCCCATCATTGGAGATTTTCAAGAACAGGTTGGACAAACAGCTTGGGATGGTCTAGGTTTACCTGGCCCTGCCCCAGCACAGAGGCCTTGATGTCTGCAAGGTCCCTTCCAGCCCTAAATTTCTATGATTATATAGGTATGTTTACACTACAAAATTAAGGTGACTTAAATTATGTCACTGTACAGTCACTGCAGTACTTAAATCGGTGTTGTATGTCCACACTAACTCCTTCTGTCGGCAATGCACATCTTCATGAGGAGCGCTTGCACCAGCTGTCAATGTGTTGCATTGTGGGGCACTGAGAGCTGTCAGCCCGGGGTGGTGCGGCTCTGGCTGTCAGCAAATCCTCGTAGATTTAGTGGTGGGAACTTTGACTTGCGGAGCACTGCACCCTCGAATTTCCCCCCCATTGAAAGTGTAGAGAACTTTAAAACTGAAGTGAAGGTTTTTCTTTTCACATTTACCAACCTAAGAGATATTGACAGCAACTAGTTTCCCCAGTACACCTTGCACCAATACCTGCTATTACATCCAGCATTGATTGAAAATCACATACACATTTTTTCTACTAAGTTGTTCACCAGTAAAATACTTATTATTATTAGATTTCAGAAATAAGACTAAGAAGATGAGAGGGAGAGGACTCGACTCATCTCACAGCTATTGTTTGTGTACTTTGGGGCAGATATCACCATATCATTTCACATTCAAATCGCATTTTGCAAGTTGACTTTGCAACTCTAAATATTGCAAACTTCATCATTTAAAAAAATATGACCCTAGATTCTGCAGAAAATTATGCAATGAATTTCCCACTCTTACTCACCAAAAAGCAACTATGTGAGCATTTGCACATTCATTATATTGAATAAATGTTTATTTATCTGTAAAAACTCCTTCAACAAAACCAATGAAAAACAAAGACAAGAAAACATAGTCAAACAAACTGATCTACTTTCCATTTAGATAGCAATTTTTGGCTGTGATCTAGAAGCATTTTACAAATAGGGGTAAATACAATTAACCCCATTTTTATAGATGGAAACAGACACAACAAGAGCAAGTGATTTACCCTAAACCATGCTGCTAGTCAGTTCCAGGACTGGGACCCTGCAGACTTACAATCCTGTACCCAACCATATTTCTGCACACAGAACACATAGTGTGAGAAAACTGGACCTGGGCCAATACCTTAAAAACTGAACAATTCGGCACATTATTTGATGAACTATGGGAACATCTGTTGAATTATGTATTTGATCAAAAGCCTTCCACCACTCGAGTGGCTGTACAGTATGTGAAACCGCATATGAATGTACAATATAGAAGGCTGCAGTACTAGAGATAGCTCATGACTGCTCACATGGTGCCACAAGTACTCCTGTTCTTTTTGCGGATACAGACTAACACGGCTGCTACTCTGAAACAAGCAATCAGTTATCAAATCACATGTGCAGGGACTAGATTAGAACACTGACAATTCAATGCAGAAAGGAATTTTCTAGCGCAACCATGAAAGTCAGTCTTTGTGCCTGTATCTATACCATATTCATCATCTTGGCAATAAACATCTAAAAAACAAGCTATTATAAAGCATATCTTTGCACAAGAGGGTGAATTTGAATCAGCTATTTAAATCCCCGAATTGCTAAATGCATATCAGAGCCTTAATGCATACAAACTCTGTTCAGGTTATAATCTGCAACAGGAGTCGGCAACCTTTCAGAAGTGATGTGCCAAGTCTTCATTTATTCACTCTCATTTAAGGGTTTGCATGCCAGTAATACATTTTAACCTTTTTAGAAGGTCTCTTTCTGTAAGTCTATAATATATAACTAAACTATTGTTGCATGTAAAGTAAATAAGGGTTTTAAAATGTTTAAGAAGCTTTATTTACAATTAAATTAAAATGCAGAGCCCCCCGGACTGGTGGCCAGGACCCGGGCAGTGTGAGTGCCACTGTAAATCAGCTCGCATGTCGCCTTTGGTAGGCATGCCATAGGTTGCCTACCCCTGATCTACAAACACAATCCAGCTGCCTATTTTCACATGCCTAGTTTTTGCCTCTGTATTATTTTTAGCTGAATCATCAAGCTGGGAAACACATCCTGTGTACATACTGAGCCAGTTATGTACAAATACAGACATGTTTCCTCCAGATCTAATCTTTCTTTGGTCTCAGATCTTGGAGCAATGAGATATTGTTTGATGCCAGATTCACTAATCCCTGTGTAAATTTTGACTGTGCTTTTCTCCCCCCACCTCCAGCTGTGCATATACTTTTACTGTCCAATTCAGACACCACAAAACTGGAAGACTGGGCCCATGCTGCATCCTGTCTATGGTTTGTCACTTAAGATGCCCAGAATGTTCATGTTTGGCTTCTTTTCAATTTATTCCCACTGGTCTTTAGAAACCACAAGGCTAGATACTCTTCTTTGTAATTATAGAGATGATTTGTCCCCATATGGATGACCAATTCAAATGGACTCCTCTGGTGACGTGCATATGGGGAAAAGTGATGGAAATAACATTTGAATCTCTGACAATATTCTGAGGTTGTAAAGAATGCCAGTCATACTAATACCTAAGAGGAAGAAGTCATTTTTAATTGAGGGAGAGGGTGGAAAAGAGAATAAATGTTGAGAAAAGGGGGGTCAGGCTTGATTCCAGTTCTATTTCAGGAGAGATCGCATCCCTCTGGGGTCTCATGATATGGTTTAAGAAGTCTCTTTTCTCAGATGGCACTTTGCACACTGGATAATCCTCACTGATGCCTCTTTTAGTTTGGAATTAATTAAAATCAAGATAATGGGGTGTACTGAAGGATATGCAGCAATCATTATTGCACAGATTTCAAAAGTCCAGATGTGGTTATCTACCTTGTTAAGCAGTAATAATATAATTTGAGCAGCAAAACTGGAAACACAGAGGATAAGAAAAGAGATCAATGCTTTAATGGCATTTATATGAGCACCTGTCTTGGGATCCCTGAAGCTGGTTATATTTTGTTGCATCTTCTTGGTGTGACTCCATAGAGAAGTAATTAATAGGATTGAAGACACTAAAGATATTGTAAGAGGAAAGAAACTCCCTGCAATGTACAGGAAAAAAAAGAGATCTGGGCTATCCAAATGAATGTCTGCCACAGAGTTGTTCTCTAAATGATCCCCTGTTAAGTTGCAGGGCTGAATTCCACATGGATTCCACAACAATGGGATAGAGGTGACAGAAGAAATCAGCACCGACCCCAGGAGCAGCCATGGAACCATCCCATAGATTCTCTGCTTCATTCGCAGTAAGAGCGGTTGGGTGAAACTGATGATCTTCATGCAGTACAAGATGTTGAGGCAGGTGGCAAACCAGAGACTGGCATGGTTTACAAACATCCATAGGATAACAGATGCTGTACACAGAGGAGTCAGTTTGGTTGTATCTGGAAAGTAGAGACTGTGGATATACACTATTAACGTCCCCTGCAACACAAATCTTGATGTGCTCAGAGGGATCAGGATCATATCAGAGGAAGAGATTTTTCTACTTTTGATCCAGTCAAGGCAATTAATGACTGCAATAAATCCATTTCCAACAAACCCTCCAATGACCAAAATTATTATAATAATTAGTGGAATGCTAAACTGAGGCAACATTTTTCTACTCTCAGTCAGCACTGCCTGCCTCTTGCGGCATTCAAGAAGAAATCTCCCCTGGGATCAGTTGGTATTCACATAGCTGCATGCATGGCCTGCCTGTCTTTTAACTATGATCTGAAAGTGATCGTGGGAAGCATTTTGCCAGTGCTGATATTTGGGATGCAAATCTCAGAATGGTTTAATTCTGGAATCCACAGCCTACTCACACATCTGGTATTTACATATTTTCTTCCACAGGTTGGTGGACAGATGGTCAGCTGCTACTCACCATGGTTTACCTTACCATTTATATTCCTGCTTAGAGTGAGAGGTGAGACCTCTGTGGCTATGGTTCTGAATGTACCTTATACTGTGGGAGAGGGGAAATGTTGGAGAAAGTCTATGAATGTGGAGGATGCGCAAGGGCAGAGGTAGGGGGAAAAGACAGAGAGAAGGATGCTCCCTCATACCAACTTGGGAGAAAAAAATAAAAATTAGAGATCCATGGGGAACAGCTGGGGGAAGAGGAGAGCTAACTTTGGTGATAAGATGAAGAGTTGCATATATTTGTGGGGGGGGGGAGGAGAAAAGGAGAAGCTAAAGGGAGGAATAACTTAACAGAAGTAGAATATGAAACAGAAAAGTTCCTGGCCTGATTTTTAAGTGGCTGAGTGCCCACAGCTCTCACTGCTCTCAAGTAGGGTAGCTGGTGATCTGTGTCTGAAAAGTTCTCAGCAAGTTTTGTTCACACCATTGTAATAAGAAAACAGAAAGTTTAATTTGGAAAAAAAAATAGATTGAAAAAAATTAAATATAATACAGTAAGGGGAACAAAGGAAAAGTTGAAGAGAGAAAGTATTTAATCTAATTACATTTCTAAGATATCTATTTTCTGTCCAGTTCTACCACCCTGAATGCTTAACAATTATCACCAAACCATTGTAAAAGCCATGAAGGCTTTAGTAGTGGAGGATTTCTGCAGAGTACTACAAAGAGGATAGAGCACGTGCTGGCCAGGGGTTCTGCCACCTTGTGAATTCTCCAGTCCTTCGCCTTGTGCTGGGGAATCATATCACATATGGAATCGTCATCTGTCCAAAATCAGACACAGCCTCTGTTGAGCTGCTCTGTATTTTGGAGAGAGGAAGACTGCTCTCCCTTTGCCTCCACATGTCTACTTTGACTGGGTGCTGCAATGAGGACAGTGGTCCATAGTGAGGTATATGTGTGCAGCACTGTGCAATAGGCCAGCGCCTGTTAGCCTATGCAGTGCATTACACATAACGGAGGTGACAAGAATCATCGATTTATGGAGTAATCTCCCTTTATTTCCCCACCCCCAGTCCAATCCAATATGGTATCCCCTTGTGTTCACTAATGTTGATGTTAAATTCCTTCCATGCATTATAGAAATAAATAAGGGGGTGGGACTAGACATTTTGATGGGTGGCTAGGGTATAGTTGAGGTATTTGGCACACAGAGAGAGATGGGAAGTTCTTTGGCACTAAGTCATTGAGTGGTGGTGATGCAACTCTTCTGTCCATCGTTTTTTGGCAAGGTGGAGGTTACTTTAAATAGAAGGAAAAGAAAGTTTAAAATTCCTCAGTTCTGAAGCCTGGAAACCCAGCCAGCCACTAGCTGCTCTGCAGCCCCATGTGTAAATATTGCCATTACATCCTAACTTAATGTTTCTGCTAACATGGCCAGCAATGAAATAGTTAATCTAGATTAACACAAATAGACTTTATAGTTAAAATTCTATTGTGACATAAACAAGCAATTAACACCTTCCTCAGAGGTAATATTTCTGCAGATAACACTAGGATAAGTTAACACTGGAGTTGGAGGTGTAATTTCCAGCTCAGGTAGACATATTTATGCTAGCTTTGATCAAATTAGTGAGATAAATATAGCTTTGAACCTGTGGCAGTGCAGACAGCAGCCTGGGCTAGACACCGGAGTATAATCCTTCCCAAGACCCTAGGCACATATTTAGCCAGCAAGCCTGTGCCACCAGGGTTACACTTCTATATATTAGCCCACTAGCTCAATCAAACCTAGTGTGTGTGTGTATGTCTACCCAAGCCAGAAATGACACCTCCAGCTGCAGTGCAGATGTACCTAGTTACAATCAATTTATATTTTGGAGGTTATATCTTAGCAACCGAAAACACTAGAGGCTCGTTTTTTATAATGTGATATTACACTCTGCAGCGCAAAAGTTGAATATACTTCCAAAAAATCAGTTGGGAGTGTCATAACATTTCTTCCCAGATCTGGACCTTAGCGTCCAAAATATGGGTGTTAGCATGAAAACCCCCAAGCTTAGTTACCAGCTTGGACCTGGTAATTGCTGCCACCAGCCAGGAATTATACAGTGCCTAGCTCACTGTGGTCTCCCCAGAACCTTCCCAAGGGACCCCAAGACCCAGATTCCTTGAGTCTCACCACAAAGGGAAATAACCCACTTCCCTTCTCCCTCTTCAATTCCAGGGGTTCCCTCCCTGGGTTCCTGGAGAGATGTACAGATTCAAGCTCCGTGAATCTAAACAAAGGGATTCCATCCTCCCTGCTTTAAGTCCTTGAAACACAAGTACCGAGAGATCTAACCTCTCTCCCCCCTCACCCAGAGGGTACGCAAAGTCAGGCTTAGTAAATCTAACACAAAAAGACTTTCCCCCTCCCTTCATTTCTTAGCCTTAACCAGTGAAAAACACTCAAACAGGTCTTAAAAAGAAAGCTTTATATAAAAAGAAAGAAAAAGGACATAAAATGGTCCCTGTATTAAGGTGACAATATACAGGGTCAATTGCTTCAAGGAAAAAAAATGAATAAACAGCCTTATCCAAAAAGAATACAATTTAACACATTCCAGCAACTACACACATGTAAATACAAAAAAACAATATAAACCTATTGTCTTACTGTCCTTGTACTTACAACTTGGAAACAGAAGATTAGAAAGCCTGGAGATAGAAAAATCGCTCTCAGAGCCGAGAGGGTTACCAAACCAAGACAAAGAACAAAGAACTCACACCCAAAGCTTCCCTCCACCCAGATTTGAAAAAAAGTCTTGTTTCCTGATTGGTCCTCTGGTCAAGTGTTTTTTGTTACCCCTTTCCAGGTGAAAGAGACATTAACCCTTAGCTATCTGTTTATGACAGGGAGACAATTTGAATGTTTATATAATAGCATCATAATTGAGTCCCCAAATATTTTAAAAAATTTAAAGCTCCTTCAAAATGAGTGTAAGGAAAAACTAAAAGCAAATCAATATATTCAGCATTTCATACAGTGCTTTTCACCCAGAGGTAGCAGAGCATTTTATAAAGGAAGTTAAGTAGCATTAGCCATATTTTCCAAGGTGGAAATGAATGTTAACATGGACCACAACTTCCTTCTCAACAAAATATGGCAAATGATACTCAATTCTGTAAAACAAAGCAAGACAACAAACTAGAATGCAGACCAGATCTAGAGCAGTTGGTTTCCAGTCACATGCACATTATTTCTTACACACAGTATATGTATATTTCATCTTGTCACAAACATTACACTTTTAATTGAACACTAAGTCACTCAATGAAACTTGGCAACTTTTTAAAATTGTATCTTTGTATGAACAATATTAAACAAACTAGTAGTGGCAGAGTATGAAAACTTGTATTTGAATATCCAGTATAGAAGGCTGCATAGAACTAGTTCAGAGCTGCTTACAGCAAGCAATATGTTATCACTGTACTGGCATGTACTTTGACGTGATCGTAATTTATTCAATCAATTCAAATAAGAGGGAAATTTTAAAGAAAGCCATTAAAAAGTCTGCCTGTCTATATCTACTTACATCACATTCACAATCTAGGCAATCAACCTACAAATAACAAATAATAAGCCGTTAAAAGTATAAAATAAATTTCTTTATGGAAGAGTAACTTTAATCAACTACTTATCCCTTAAGTCTCAGACATGGATTTGTCATCAAAATGCATGCACACTCAGCTCAATTTCCAATTTTGTTATAGTATTCAATGACAATTAGCAGAGCGAAAAATCTTTGCCCTCGCTATTACTTTCAGCTAACCCTTCACCCTGGAGAGTGTACAGTGTGCATATAAAAGGCCAGTTATATCTTGTCCTAGCTGGGTTTCATATTATTCTAAACTTTATTTTGTTGTTCAATCCTGCTACAAAGTAATGGTATTCGATACCATGTTCAATAAAGCATGCAGGCTTGCTTCCCCACCAACTCTCATCACTCTTTATTCCAAAAGACACCTAAAGTTAGAAGAAGAACTGTGGCCTGGTGTCAAAGGATCAAAGACATATGGGGGGCAAAGTGATTTTCCCAAGACCATACGCCTAGTCAATAACAGACCTGAGACTGGGAAAAAGGCACCCAAATCCCAATCCAGCAGCCACGTAGTTTCCTGCACACAGTATGTAGCATGCAAATATTAGCACTGGTCAAATACCTTAAACATCAATGTTTAAACATCAAGTCATGTAACCATCAAGTCATGTAATTGATTAAAATAGGAAACTTTTGCTGAATTATGTATTTGAGCACCAGTACATAACCAGTTCTGCTGACTATGTCATGTGTGAAACTGCATGTGAATATACAACATCAGAAGTTGTATGGTACTAAAAATAGCTCATGGCTGCTCATCCCACACAATCAGTAACAAGTTCCCAACAGCACAGCGATATGTTCGCAACAAGGTCAATCAATTCAATGCAAAGAGGGACTTTCTAAAGAAATCATTCAAGTCTGTCTATCTACTCTACCTAAATCACATTGCCCAACTGGGTAATCAACTTAAGATTTATGCTTTTAAAAATATAAAAAAAGAGAAACTCAAATTAGATTTAACCTACATATTTCAGAGCAGCTAACTCACAAAACGTCTGTTAGTCTATAAGGTGCCACAAGATTCTTTGCTGCTTCCACATAAATGAGTAGAGCTGTTTGGGAACATATACACTTAAATGAAATTTCACTGAAATATGTTATTTCATCAGAATGCAAAAGTTTTGTGGAAATGTATTGGTTTCCATTAAACTTTTGTCAGGAAGGTTATTTTAGGTTCAAGGCGCGCGCGCGCACACACACACACACACACAATAACTATACATGGGTGGTTAGGTTACTGGCTTGGAATATGGGAGACCCAGGTTTTGGAAAGACCTGGGATGAAAATCTTTGCTGTGTATCAGGTACAGCAGGAATTTGAATCTCGATCTCCTGCATCCCAGGCCAGTACCACATACACTCCTATTTTTGCAAAAAAAAACAGTGTTTTGATTTTTGTTCCAACATGGAAGGAAAACAGCGGCATATTTGAAATCTTCAAAGTTGCTGCAAAAGTGAATTGTACTCCGGTCAGATCTATAAATGAGCCCTATATGCTTCCTCTCATCATGTATTTCTGAAGAAAAACAACAGAAAGTTTCAGATTCTACTGCTGTTTTTAACATTTACAGAGGACCTGCTACTGGCATATCTAATAGTTGGAAATATTTGTTTGAGAAATAGAAGAGATAAGGGAAGAAATGTGGATGCCATATTTGATTCCAGCTGTTTCTCCTGCAGGAGCAAAAGAGTCCTTCTGAGGTCTTGCAGTAGGTTTAAGAAGTCCCTCGTCTCAATTAGCATTTTATATGATGGAGAATCCTCTCCAATGCCTGTCTGAGTTTGATTAATCAGAATCAAGATAACAGAGTGTACAGCAGAATATGTGCAGCAGTGATTGCAGGTGTTCAATTGCTGTGACAGCTGGACAGGCAGGCAATACCAGCAGAAACTGGGCTACGTAACTGGCAACATACAGGATAAAGGACAGGGATCAGTGCTCTAGAGCCTTTTGCACAAGAACCTGTCCTGGGATCCTTAAAGAAGGTTTGCTTGGTTTGTTTGCATCTACTTGGTCTGTGTCCATGGAGAGGTAATTAACAGGATGGAAGACACCAAATTGATGATAAGGGGTGGGGAGAAGAACTCCATAATGTAGAGAACAAAGATACATAAGATATCCTAGACACTGTCTTCCACATTGATGCACTCCAGGACATTCCCCATTGAGTTAGAAAGGTAAATGCCATAATTAATTCAAATGCAAGGGACAGGTGCTCTGACAGGTCAGGACTGTGTCACAGGAGGAGAGTTTTCCATTTTTAATCCTGCCACTGCAATTAGCAAGTGCAATAAATAATTTCCCCATCATCCTTAGAATGGCCTCAGGCATTACAATGATTAGTGATAGTTCCCTGGAATCCGCATCTTCCCACTCACACTTGCCATTGCTTGGGAAATTCCAGGGGATCAGATATCACTACAGCACTAAACAGCTGACACCTGGCTACTACAGTCACCTGTTTTCTGCCTTTTGCCCAGGTGCAGGAGAAAATCTGAAAATGACACTGGATTTTTTTTCTGGTGTTATCCTGAGAATGCAAATCTTGGAAGGATTTCCATACTAAGTCTACATTCAACTGACATATACATTATTTAGATCCTGTTTTTCACGGGGCTGGGTGAGGCGGTCAGTTGCATTTAGCTGTTCTTCCCAGTTTTTGCCCCGTCTTTCATCTTCATACATATAGAAAACGAAGTGTGAGCCCTGTGAGGCTATTGATACACAGACCTCTTATACTATGGGAGTGGGAAAATGTCTCAGAATAATCCACGCAGGTGAGGTATGGTGAAGTGAGAAAGATGCTTCTTCCCCACATCTGAGGCTGGCAGTGGGGGATGGCGCAGGGACGGCTCTGACTTTTTTGCCGCCCCAAGCAAAAAAAAAAAAAAGAAACAGGGCACAGGGCAGCCGGACCCGGAGGCAAAGCAAAAAAAAAAAAAAAGGCAGCTGTGCTATGACAGAATGTCACTCCTTAGAATTTGCTGCCCCAAGCACCACTTGCTCAGCTAGTGCCTGATGCCGGCCCTGGGAGGGAGAAAAAAAGAAGACCAAGAAGAGTTGTGTTTTATGGAGAAATGAAGGGACATATTTGGTACAGAGAAAATAAACTGGGCGAGGGAGCATAGATGGGGTAAAACAATAGAGCAAAAGTGAAAGGAAATGGAACCTAAGAGAGACTCCAGATATTCAAATGTCCCAGACAGTTTTGTTTGTTGCACTGTAACAAGAAAACAGAAAGTACAAAGATGCCAAATGTTACCTGGTTGCCATTGCTGCAGGAGCTAGGAATGGGTATGGATCCCAGATGACTTCATGTGTTATTATACGACAACTAAAACTAAGGGATTTACAATGGAGTCTGTGACAGGGTGGTCTGTCCCCTTGAGGATGGTAGGGCCTAGGGGGTCATCCCATCCCTGTCCCGTGCTGTGGAGGTTTGGTATCCTGAAGTCTAGGAAAACTATAAAAAGCAGATATGTAGAGCAAGAAATTGCTCCAAGGGAATAATCTGTATTTAGGGAAAATCTGTGCTTTTATTCCTTCAAGGGCCCAGAGCCTTGTAGAAAGGGTGGGGCAAGGATCCCCTCTCTCCCATTCAACCAGAGCCAAGGCCGCTTCCCTCAGAACAGGGGGAGAGCCAGCTGGAGAAAGCTGCTTGCTGAACCCTCTGAGCCTGGGGATTAACTAGGGACAGGGACTAGCTCACAGAGAAGTAGTGAAAGCCACAGCACACTCAAGATAATAAGCACAGCCCCAGCAAGAGGAGCTGTGGATCACCTGTGCTGAAGAGGAAGAAACTTGACAGAAAACCCCAATCCCAAATGAAGAGGGCTGGGAAGATTCCCAAACCTAAGGGGAGAATCTATGGGTCAGGAAGGCCAGGACTAAAATCCCCTGCCTCAAGAAGGCAACTGATGAACTTAAAGAGGAGCTATTTTGGGAGAGCTTTATGAATTAAATAAATTAGACCCCAGGAAAAGGAAAATATTGGTTAAAGACTCTGGAGGCAATTGACTTATTCCCTGTAGGGCCTTGTTCAGCCAGCAGGGGGCACAACAGGGCAAGCCCCTGTGACACAATCCTGGCCAGTAGAGGGTGCATACTGTTGATTAAAACACAGAAAGACAACACTGGCAGGAGTATTGATAATTATCTACTCACACAAAACACAACTGATGAATGACTGAAGATGTACACATATCTAGCCTATGTACCCAAAGGATACCGTGGCTGTTTCCCTCTTCCTCCCTTTTCACTTTTTGTTCCAGGACTCAAATGAGTTCAACAAATAATTTATTCTGTTAGGAGAGGATCCATACCAGACTTGTTGATTAGTCAGGTTATGGATATTTCCACTGAAATTGTGGGTCAGTGTCATGAAGTTGTGATATTCTCATTTCACAGATGGGGAAATGAAGCACAGAGAGTAAGTGACTTGCCCAAGAACACACAGTAAGTCTGTGGCAGAGCCAACAATTGATCACAAATTTGAGTTCCAAGGCAATACGATAGCCAAAAGACCATATATCCTTATTATACCTGTTCATATTTAGATTGTAAGCTTATTGAGACAGGGGCTATATCTTACCAAGTGTTTGGGGCCTGCTACTGATGGAGGCCTCTCAGTACTACCATAATACAAACAAATAAAAAATACCCTTGCCTCAAAAGGCTGACAGTCTAACCGAATAACACAATACATGGGGCAAAACTTGCACTGTAAGGACACGAGGAGATTGAGGAAATAACACGGCTGAGGAAAGCCGTCATGCAGGAGTATAGAGGCATCAGCATTTGAGTTTAGATGCTTGTCCTCAGAGAAATACAAACATCCCTTGTCTATTACTTTAAACATGGCTGACTGCATCCATAACACATTGTAAAGTAATTGTATGAAAAGGTGTCTGGTGTGCTTTGTGAAAAACCAGTGTCTTACTTGCCTTCATAAACTAGCCTCCATATGGTAAGGAGTAATAAAGCATGCTGCCATTTAACACATTATATTGCACACAGAAAGTTTTGCAAACACCGTTGAAAGAGCATGTGGAAAGGTGATAATCCCTTCTAATGTTTATTTGCAAGTTGTCATGCCCACTGTCATTACTGTGCTGGAGATCTTGTTAATTTCAGTACAATACAATTTGTTTTTTCAAAACAGTGTCTTCTATATGGAGGATCGCACAGTGGCACTTAATGGAGAAAGAGCCCTTCAGAATGACGGGCAGAGTGACTCATATGCACAAAAGGGAAAAAATGATGTAAAATAAGAGAAGAAATAGAGGAAAAGAAGATAATTTTAAGGAGGCAAAACCACAAGCCCATCCTTGCATATGAGCTACAGCAATGGGAGTACATGGGAGATCCGGAAAGCAAGTGGCCAACTAGTGCCACTTGTATGCTAAAGTGTACAGGGAGATTATAATGGTAGGTTTATTAAGGAGAATTAGCTCAGTGGAGAGAACATGCTGGTGAAGATAAATTTGTGCTGATTCACGCCATACTAAGGATAAACCAGCTTAACTGAACTCCCCTGGTCCCTCCAATGTCAGCCTCACTATTCCCTTCATTTCATTCTTACACTTATCTCTGTGCCTTTGTTCATCTTCTCCTATGCCTGAAATGACCTCAGGCTCCCAACCTCTCCATTTAAGTGTCCTACAAACACACTTTCTCCGTGAGGCCTACAAAACCACTAACCCCCATCACTGTAACACTACCACTCATCTCCCTCCCACTGCGCCCCAAGAGTAGGTGCAATCCTCAGCTGCACTAGCCTCTGAGGGTATGTCCACACAGCAGCTGAGACTGTGCCTTAGACAGAGTCGCACTAGCTCTGCTCCAGCCAGCACATCTAAAAATAGTAGTGTGAATGTTGTGGCATGGTCAGCGGCTCAGGCTAGCAACCTGAGCTCAGACCTAGTGGGTAGGTGGCTTGTCCGAGCTGCTGCCCATGCTGAAGCATCTATATGGCTCTTCTTGTTATTTCGAGCAGGCTGGGAGGCACACTGCCAGCTGCAATGTAGACATATCCTAAGCCACTTTTATGCCTACCCCGAGCTTGGGCCAGACACAGGGCTGCACAAAACTGACAGTTGTACCTGATCAACTAGGGATGCAAAGGGACTTTAGCAGAGGTCAAAGACTGGGCACTTTGCTTTCATCTCTGTTTCAGAATTCAAAATTATCACTTTCCCTGGCCATTGCTGCATCTTTGACTGGCCTTTGTCACTAACCTGTAAACGCCACAGGACAGGTTTTTTGTCATTGTGTAGAGCACAATACTGATCATCCCATCAGTGATTCATAATTAATACATACTAATAAGCAGCATCTCTGTGGAAGAAAAGGCTGCCCAGTGCATGCGTGCTGTCCCTCAGCTCTCTATACCCATCGTTCACGTTTTTCTTTTCTATCATTAAAGCATTTGAGAAATAAACAAGTACCTTTAAATGTTACTGAATTATATAAACTTTTGAAGTTCCTACAGTCACTGAAATCTCCCTGCCATTCAGCTGAAAACTTGCAAAAATGTTAGTGATCATACACAGCACCTGGAAGAAAAAATCTCTAATTGCATCAGTCAGCACAATAGACCTTAGTAACCTGCTCTGCCCAGGAGACCCAGTGACATTTTATGCTATGAGACAGGTAGTGCTGAATCACAGGGAGAAATGAAACTTAAATGCTTTTCTCTCTTAGGTAAGGGGATGAAGAAAAAAGATTGACAAAGCCAGAAAACCTGATGGGAGAACCAATTCACAGATAAGTCAGTTTGCATGCAGGATGCTCTTTCTACATCAAACAGGAAATTGAGCCAAATGAGATGATCATATACACATTAAATGGAGAACACACATACAGCCATATGCAAGACCTAAACAATTGTTCAGCTGCAGCTGCAATGCCGATTTTACCAGTATTCTCTCTGGCATGTCTATGTCAAGCAGAGATATTTCAAGAAAGAATGAATGCTGCAGCCCATCCAGTGGTTTACGCGAGACTGTCAGATTTACCTACTTGTCTGAAACTAGCATAGATTTTCTTTGCAAAGTCACAACTACAGATAAATGCCAAGATTTAAATGTTCTGTGTTTCACTAATACCCCCATAATTCCCAGCACACAACCATGGCACCAACAACAGCACTAAATGTTAGAGAATTACCTGCACTACACTGTGCAGGTACAGCTCCTTACACATGACAATGTGCTTTACCACTGCTAAGACTCAGCATCCATGTTAACTACATTTAGCCATATTCATACTGCAGATGGCTACACTGAGGCACTGAGAAATTATTGCAAACATTTTCATGCCTACATTAGTGATCTAAATCCACTCATAAGCACTAAATAAAAACCAGACTGGATTCCAGAAGCACTGACATCCTATTGATATCAGATGTCCCCTATTGCTATGATTTGAGAGGACTCCAGTGACCCATTTGTGTATGAAACAGAGAGGCTCCATCAGATACATTTATGTTGTGATCCCTGTTAATCACCCATTGCATCTGATGATGGGAGAAACCACAATAAAAGACATGCACTTCTACCTGAACAGCCCCTTTCAGGGCCTCAGCCAAAGAGAGCACTTAAAATCGTCAGTTCCAGTGCAGAGGGATTCTCTGCAGAGAAGGCTGATGTTCTATCTGGCATGAACACAGACACCATATGACTGCAGGAGGCACACAGAGAGACAACAACTTCAGGCATGCCTGCCATGTATGTTGCTGCAAACATGGAAAGTAGGGTGACCAGGTAGCAAGTGTGAAAAATCGGGAAGGGAGTGTGTGTGGGGGGGTGGAATAGGTATCTACCTAAGACAAAGTCCCAAATATCAGGACTGTCCCTATAAAATCAGGACATATGGTCACCCTAATGGAAAGCAACACCCATGTTAGCACGATTTTTGTTCGTGACAAAAGACTGGTGAAAAACACAACTGTATGAAACACTGAACAACAAGAGGTACAGTTTGTATCTATCTGGCTTAGTATTCTTTTCAGTTCTTCTGTCCACCTGGTATGTTTCCATTTCACTCTTGGGATGTTTCTCTTTTATATCCCTTTTATATTTCTCTGGGACAGAGACTACTGTGACTGCATGTTAAAAAACAGGGTCTAGACCACAGCAACCCCCGCTGATGGCAGAAAGTAGCCAGATCCCCCTCCAAGACCCAGGCAAATAGTAGCAGGGGCTAGCACCCCAGCTACAGCATCCACCCAGCTCAGGACCAGGAGCAGCCAGAAGCACAGCCTCAAGGAACCACCAGAGCTATCTGGGGACCAACCGAAGGAGATGCGAGAGCCAGCCAGGGGTATAGCAATACTGGCATTCCTAAAGCTCATTCTACACTGCACCTTTGTCAGGCTTAAGTTCTGAAAACCAGGACATTTGCCATAATGCCTGTACAAATTAGGGCATTAAGTCATTTGCATAAAGTCTTCAAATTTCTGGACCTTCTGCCTTCACATGTATTGCTTATTTTAGGGACATAAGTTCAAATGCAGGATCAAACCACAAGCATACATGAGTGTGACAATCATATCATAGGTCTCTGTCACATCACTATTCACAATATGGCATGATTCAGCACAATTGACTGTCTTAGAAACTTTATGGAATATCACCAGACAGACAGACAGTTTATGAGTTTTGTTTATTTTGTGTGTGTGTGTGTGTGTGTGTGTATTTATTTTGTGTGTGTGTATTTATTTATCAGAGAAGTGCTTATTGTAAGGTGTGGTATTCTGTTTATAAACTGTACATACCACCAGTAAAGTCTATTATCTCAGCCTTTGTGATTCAGTGATTAGGTACAGCTGCTTCCTGTGTTACATAGCCATATGAGTAAAAAAGAAACAACACATACAACCAAGACTTATATATAGTCTCTGCTTACAAGAGTTCCTGAATCTCAGAAGTAGGGTGTTGTGGGTTACAGCTGAGATAACTTGGCATGGCTTTGTCAATGTGAGGTAATTATGACCACCACCATCTATATATTGCCTTGCATTTGCAGGGGGATTGCCATTGACATAACAGCCCCACACCTATAAAATATGCATGGGTAATGAGCCTGGATTTTAACAAGTGCTGAACACACTACTCCTATCTACTTTGACTGGAGTTGTGGTGGGTGTCTTTTGCATCTGAAAAGTTTGTAGAACCTGCTGCCTTGGAATAAAAGAGTTTAACATAATGGAATATACAGAGGAGAGTATTAAGAAATTGTTTAATCAAAGCCACAGATTATTCCTTATTTTAATATTAATTTTGAGTGTTTTTAATGCTTACAAAAGTGAATTACTGATAGCACTGCTGAGTAACGCGTGGGTCAGATAGACTCTGAGAATACTATGGCTTTCTTTCTGAAGAGATGTAAATCTGTTCCTGTGCATCAAAGATTTTAGGGCACTTTTCTGAAAAGTAGGGGCGGCTAGCCATGATGGTGAAGTTTAATTGTGTAATTATCTAATACACCTAAATTGCCCTTCATTTTGTCCCAGAATGGTTTGCATTTATGCCATCTGGCCCTGCATATATTCTACCATTTTTATTTCTGAGGAAATGCTTTTTAATTATGATGCTCTTAAATTGCAAATGTAGAGTTTTGCCCATTCTCCAAAGTTAGAGGTGGTTGAACAGGAAGCTAATTTGAGTTTATACACAAGGCACTAGTGACTCTGTAACAGGTCCTCCTCGGCATCTGACCCATAGAGGTTGTGAATCTATTACCACCCCAGCTAAGAGCCTTTGCTTTTTATCTCCAGCTATAAGAGCTCATGCTTTAAGCTGCAAAAGTCCTCAATTCAGCTACTAGTGTGTCAGCCAAAATGTGGACCATGGGCTAATTTCATAGTTGGAGGTTCATGGAGCAACACAATACGTACAGTAGCATCGCAGCTGGGGAGTGCGTATTGCAGCAGAACCAGGATTAGCACCAGGAAACTGCAAAGGACTGGTGAGGTTGATGACAAAGGGAAGACTGAAAGAGGACATGATAACAGTTATCAAGTATGTAAGAGGTTGTTACAAGGAGGAGAGAGAAGAATTGTTCTTCTTAACCTCTGAGGACAGGACAAGAAGCAATGGGCTTAAATTGCAGCAAGGGAGGTTTAGGTTGGACATTAGGAAAAACGTTTTAACTGTCAGAGCGGTTAAGCACTGGAATAAATTGCCTAGGGAGGTTGTGGAATCTCCATCATTGGGGATTTTTAAGAGCAGGTTAAACAAACACCTGTCAGGGATAGTTTAGATAATACTTAGTCCTGCCATGAATGCAGGGGACTAGACTAGATGACCTCTCATTGTCCCTTCGAGTCCTATGATTCTGTGATTGGGGCATGACCAGTAGTGGCACATTCACAGCTAGTGCAAGAAGTCCAAGAGATGGTGCAACTAAAAGTTGGGTCTGTCTGCTTTAAAAAAAAGGTGTAATAGGATTGTTCTCAGCCCAGCATCCAACCCTGCCACTGCTGCACTTTCCCCTTCTTGGGTTTTCCTATAACTGTACCCAGGTTCTTATGTCGGTCAAATGCCTTCCCTTCTTGGGGGAATCTCCTCTACCAGAACATCACAGTTCAAACATCACCTTACAATCAAAACAAGCCTCTCTCCCATTCCGTGGGGTCTTCAGCCTCTTGTGTGCCTTAATTCTTTCCCTGAAACCCAAGTCCTTCTTTCTTTACCTTCCTGCACCTTCAAATGCACACGGCATCCACCAGTTTCTGCCATTTTTAAAATGTGGTCTTGTGCAGGTCTGTTCAGGTTGCTGTCAAGCTGATTAATTTGACTTCTCTCTATATTCTTCTGTGTAATATTTCTCCAGATTGCCCTCTTTCTCTTTCCATGTTGTAGCCTTATAGTCACTTAACGTGGAAGTCATGTTGGTGCCATCCTTAAAGTGTGTCCTAAATATGTTCATTGTCACCTTCTTACCATGTTGGCTTATGATGTTGCAAGAAACACTCTCCAATGAACTCTGAAGATGTTCCACATGCATTCATGTTGGAATTAATCAATTGCTGTTGTAGATTTCCATGATTTTGTTTCTTAAAAGGAGGACAGACGTGATGCCAGTATGAAAAATTCACATTTTTGTGTCAGTGTCAATTAGGATACTTTTCCAAATCTTTATGAAAGTTGTTTGCTGCTTTTGATATTCGTTCCTTAGCATCTAGCATGGCGCCACCATCACTGCACATCTCATTCCCCAGATCATAAGGACTTACTTCTTTTAGCACTTCTCTGTCTACTCTGATTGTCACTTTTGGGACATTGATAGCCATATATTGTGTCTTCCCTTTGTTGATGAACAAATCAAAGTGTTTTGCCATTTCTGCCAATAACTGGGTCTTTTATTCCATTAACTGATGTATTGAACTAAGCAGTACAATGTCATCAGCAAAAAGAATGTCATCCAATTGTGCTTTATCATATGTCCAGAATATTCCTCTGTGTTGTGTGGTTACTATCTTGACATCATGATCAATGGTCAATGACCAGCATGAACAATAGAGGGGGCATAATACACCCTTGCCTTACTGAAGTTGTCACTGCAAGCCATTGGCTTATGTCACTATCTCTAACTGCACATTTGACATTATTCCACAGAGCAGTGATGCTTCTAATTATTTTTGCTGGTATTCTGTAGCATGCCATTATTTTCCTAAGAGTGTTTCTGTATGCATGGTCATAAGCCCTCTGGAAATAAACAAAATTTACCACAAGAGGTGCTTGCCACTGTGCACTTTCTGTATTTCACCTGAGAACAAAGATATTGTCTGCACTTGCTTGTTCCTCTCTAAGTTGGAGATCTATTTTTTCCTTGATACATTTCCTTGAGACATTTCAGGATGATGCTGCACATGATTTTACCAGACATTGAGAGTAATATGATTCCTCTCTCATTATCACAGTTGGTAAAGTCAGCCTTCTTTCACAGTTTTACTAAAGGCATTTCCTTTTCTGGGCTGGGTATCTTTCTTCACTCCACATTCAATCTGAAACCCAAGGAAAGTCTGGAGGGCAGAGTCATCACACTTACTAAGCATCTCTGCAGTAGTAATATCCTCTGCATTTGCTTCCCATTTTTAAGTTCACCAATGGCTTTTCTAACTACAGTACCACTGTAATATCCCCTAAATCAACACTAAGGTCTAGTGGTAAGTCTTCATCAGTATTTCTAGTAGTTTGCTTGGGCTTCACCCACTAAAACAGCCTGAAAATGTTCTGACCATCCTTTCCTTTGTTACTCTTGTGTACAAATAATCTTTTTATTTATATCTTTCATAGGGCCTCCGTTGCTGCTAAAGTTTCTTATTAGCTGTTTGATTGTCTTATACAAGGTTGTAAGATCCCCTCTTTGGCTAGAATCTTCAGGCTCTTGATTTTTTCTATCATCTGCCCTTTTAGGTCATCTAGTGCTCCATTTTGTGCCTCTGTCTAGAGCTCTGTATTCTGCTTGCCTCTTCACATGCCTTCATACAGCTCTGCATTTTCTAGATAATGCTCTCGAACGTTTTCCCAGAGTATCAGTGGCTTGGTTTTCAAGATCCTGCACCTGGCAGATCCTCAAGCTTCCTCCTCTTACAACTTCTTCTCCTATCCCTTACTGCAAATAGGTCCAGCCAGCTCTTTCATCTGACTCATGTGGGGAGACCCTTTTCAAGCCCTCCCTGACTATGGGTCCCACCTGGATCTCCTGCAAGAGCCCCAGTGTAGGTCTGTCTCAGTTATTCTTGTGTCAGGGCACCAGGACCCAGCTCCCCTGATACTTCTGAGCAGGAGAGCTCTGCCAGGCCCATTCTGGGCTTCTGTGGAGACCCTCCTAGATCTTTCCTCACCCTGGCCATCCTCTCTCTGACTGAGGAGACCTTCTCTTGCAGGAAGACACATCCCAAGCTATCATCACATGATGCCTGGTCACCTGATACCCCTCCTCCAAGACCCAAGTCCTAACCCATTGTCTGAGACCAAATAAGTAGTCAAAGATGGCGATGGACCCAAATTCCTTAAAGGTAGACATGGATTTGTGCCACCACCAACCATGTGGACCACCTGTGGAAGGCACAACCCCACCCACCGTCCATTGGATGGAGAAGCAGCTGAGAGCCCCTTTAGACTTGACAGTCCACATTTTTCTGTTTTTCCTTCCAAACTGAGGCTGAACATTTTCCTCTGGAAGGAAACAAGGGGTTCAGGGTGTGAAGGGGGTTGACTGTGGCAAGTAGGACCGAGAAGGTTTGGGGCGGGTACAGTTCTTAAGAGAGAGAAAAGTGAGGAGAAATATTTTACAAGTTCTGTGTTTCTGACAATTTTTATACTTTTCATCTATAATAGTTAGTGTGAAGCCTCTTTGCACCACATTCTGTAAAGAAATAAAAAGTGTTATCCAAATAGAATACAGTATCCATGCACCATTCAATTACGACAGAAGCTGGCAGTGGACCTTTTTTGAGATGTGCTTACATGTCCATTCTTTGCAGCAGGCCTTTGAAATTAACAGGAGGAAAGCCACATGCTCCCATAGCACTGAATAAGACACTGCTTCTGTGGAAGAAATGGTATGTGATCATATAATTAAAGATGGTATCACAATGCATATACACAGGAAGACTGAATTAAGGTTGTGCAGGCAACCTAATTCTGGCATTTCCAACTTCCTAGTTCTTCTCTTTGCAACCTAAATAATTTTAAGAAGTACTGTATTTTTACTAGGTCCATTTTTAAAACACATTGCTGTTTGCAGACACTAGCCATAGAAAGCTATTATTAGCAAACAGCTCCACATTGATATTGTGCTGGTCTCACTACTGTTTACACAACCAGTGTGCCATTTTGACAGCTGACTGCAATTCAAATCCCTCTGTAAACACTTTATATCATGTGTGATGCAAATTTAGATTAATCCTGATTTTCATTGCTTACTTACACCTAGAGTGTTGTAAGCGATACATGTCAGGGCAAATCCTGTCTGCAGTGAAAGTCAACAGGAGTTTTTCCACAGACTTCAGTGGGAAGAGAAATTGGCCTAGCACAGACACATACAATTTTACACAGCTGCTTCTGAATCTGGTCCCTAAGATGGGTTAATTGGGCTGTTTTTAGCTGGGTCCAAGTTCCCAAGCCACAAAGAAAATGAACAAATAAACCATTTTGCTAACTCTTGTTTATTTTTTAGTCAATAGATGTTACTTAGATGGGAGCACAGCCTGTGATGTTAGAGTGCAATGAAATCTGTTACAAACATGCCTGAGTACAATTATTTCTCAATTTTCGTTCAGCTTTTTAACTGTGTTAATGAAATATTACTTTGTAGAATTACAACAGCAAGTGGAGAATGGTGCATGAAATAAAAAGCTGTCCAAAGCCTACAGAATACACACTACACAGTGACACACACATGCTCACTAAGGTCAGTCAGCTGGTACAGAGAGCTTGAAAAGCGCATGATGGACCTGATCCTGAGTGTGGGTTAGGGCCGGGGTGCAAGTAGGGAGGTACCCTCCAGTATGCAGTAATGGAAAGAGATTTTTAAGGGGAATGGGCTACCAGAAAGACTTGGGGCTAGCCCCCCGTCCGGGAGAAGGGGGCTGCACTCTCCTTAAAGGAGCAGAACAGGGCTAGTGCTTTTTATGGCTTTAACAGCATAATACATATGCTAACAACTTTAAACAAAGGATTTGTTTAAGTTTGTTAGCATATGTATTGTGCTGTTACATTGGTCAAGAGTCCTCAAGAGAGGAGGGGTGGGGGGATAGAAGCTGTTTAAACGGTGTTTTTGGTCTAAAATGAGGAGCAGCAATGGCAGTTATTTCAACCATTATTTCATGCTGATTTCATACCTTTCCCTGCAGAACTCAACATTTTGAAATCTGAAATTGATAAAATTTCAATTAGATCAATTGTTGGTTACAAAGTTTTAGGGGGTGGGGAAAAATCTGCAAAACCTTTCTTCAAAGTTTTCCCCATTCTTTTTTGTATTTCAACAATTTTCTGTCAATTTCTTAATTGATAAAAAAAATGACACAAGACAGAAATGTCAACAAGATCAGCAAAAGCAAACCTTAAAAACAAAACAGCTGAGCTTCAAAATCTGTGTACCATAGATGGAGTCTATCTGAAAGGTTCACTCCATGGGACCAAGAGGTTAAGATTTCCAGATGCCATGGAAACTCCCTCTTGAAAAAGTTGCACCTTTCCAGGGGCAGCTAAACACTTTGCTCCAAGTTCTGTACAAAACTCTGCTGACTTTGCAACTATGTCTAAAGCTGACATGGCAGAATTTTGTAGGGTCTTGGGCTGCACATCCAGAGGCTGACACAAATGATTTATTAACAACATGGATACTATAAAGATAAAACAACGAGGAGTCCTTGTGGCAACTTAGAGACTAAAATGTATTTGGGCATAAGCATTCATCTGATGAAGTGGGTTATAGCCCACAAAAGCTTATGCCCACATAAATTTGTAAGTCTCTAAGGTGCCACAAGGACTCCTTGTTGTTTTTGCTGATGCAGACTAACATGACTACCCCTCTGAAACCTGTAAAGATAAAGGAAGTGTTACAGAAATCCAGATGATCAACTAATGAACGCTAAAACCAGGAAATATAGGTTTACTATAATAGTTCACATTACTCTCTTCTTCCCCTACCCCAATACCATTTGATAGTCTCTCCTGGTAGGTAGCATGTATCCTTTGTGTCAATTGCTGGGTATTCTACAATCAAAACAGGTCAAACTGTTCATTGAACAATGGGTCCAACTTTTGATCTGATTTATACAGGTTTTATATCAGTGTAATTCCACTGACTTTACTGAAGTTACTCAGGGTTACAGCAATGTAACCTGGTTTAGAAGCCAGGGCAATGTCTCTCCACCACCCTTCACAATCTTTGTCTCACAGCGAGAGAGAGGGGTGGGGGTGAATTTGATGGGAGGAAAAGAGTATCTCCAGACCCTTGCTGGCTGAGCCCTGTTGAGAAGCAGTGCAGATGGTCTGCTGAGAATTTATGAATTGGCTCCTCCTAAGAGATAAACAAGTTTCCTAAGAGACAAACTGGATTTGTTGCTATAGGTTTAAGTCCTAAGCCCGTCTGACAGCTTGACACTCAGTAGGTCAGCCAATCCCTTTTGTACTCCACCTCCGCCTTGGTAATTAATATGATTCTGTCATGTCTTCAGCCAGGTAGGGCTCACATCTGACACCATATAGCAGTTGGTATTATTGATCCAATCACAGCAGCTGGAGTCCCCTCCTCATCTCTACCCCCTTCCTTTGCTGAATATTTTCAGTCTGATGAGTAAGGGCAGCAAAACCCACTTTGTCATTCCGCTGTGATTCACCGGCCTGCCCTCCATTTGGTGTTATGCTCTTGTCCCCATATTTCAGTGGCTTCCAGGGGAGCATTCATCCACTTATCTAATATTGTGTTGCCCCCTAGCAACAGATATTTAATTTCTCTCATGTTTCATTCCACTCCATTCAGTTCCTATGGTGCTGACTCCCTTCTCTGCAGTATTCCCAAGGTTTCTCCAGATCATACCCTTTCCTATGCTACACCAAAGTCCCTTAATCTTGTCCCTCTGGGACATTAGTTGAGTCAGACATATTTTGACTCCACTCTGTGAAAAAAGCCTAACTTACTGTTACGCTCTCTGCCACAGCTATTTATATACAGCGGGCTAAATTCACCCAGGCAGAAACTCTGCAAGGGGCTTAGCTGCAGCTAAAAGCACCTGCAATTTCCCCCTGCCAGAGTGACTGCAGGTGGCAAGTAAAGCCTGGAAAGTAGGGTAGAGAGAGAGAAGAAACTAGCTGGGATATATGGGGCATAGCCAGATTTATTGGCGAATGTGTTAATTTACTGCATCCCCTGAACGTTCTCTTCTCTCTTCCTATGGAGCCACTTCTCTGGCAATGTGCATCGCTCCAGTGGGCAGTAGGAGGGTTGGTGAATCTAACCAACTCACAGGGAACTTTGCAGGGGTGAGAAGGAGGGGCTTTTATTTGTGAGGACTGCCTGGGTGTCTCCTGCTGGCAGAGTAAGAATGGACAGCTGGTTTTCCTGTGTGGGAATGGAGGGGAAAGTCAGTATAACTAGTATTGTTGGGCTAATAGCAGGATTTATACTTTGGAACTTTCAGCACTAAAAACCTGAGCTTCTATGGTTTGAGACAGAAGACTATATGCCTTAGGAGGAAGCTATTGCAAACTCAAACCTCTTATATGGACCAGCCACTAGAGGGGGACAGTGACCCACAAACTACTTATTTCGGTTCTATTCATGTCTCAAACTCCTTCCTAATCACTGAGAGGTTGAAGGAGGACACACAATGTTACTATACTCCCCTACACTGATTTTTTGTTTGCTTATTCAAAGGTGTACATGCATTCACTCGTGTTTGTGGAGGCAGTCAAATAGCAACTTGTGACTCCTGCAGCTGTTTGCAACCTCAGCAGCATGGGGAAGAGGACTTTGACTTGGAAAAGTTTTTCTTCTGATCTTCTGGTTTTACCTATTGAATTGCTTTCATTGCTCTTAATCATCATAAAATATACTCTTAGACAAACACGAGCAAAGCTTTCCTGTTGTCAAAGGGAATGTCCGTGCCATTATCTTATCACTATTCCTTGCCCAAAGAATAATTCAGATTCTACAGCATGCTGGGTATTTGAACATCTTGGTTCACTCAAGACTGTAATTCAGCATAATCCTACTTATGTTGCTAATTGTCTTTGCATATGTTTTGCTTAATTTATTTTCCTTTGACACCAGCTCCAAGTGATATCTCCAAAAGTAACTAGTAGATGCAGTTGTCTTCATCTGAACTACATAAACTCCCTAACAAGAAGATGTGACAGAAGTGGGAATTTTCTGTAATCTTTTTATGAACCATCAGTATGACTCTGTACCTATCACTTTGCTATTGCCTACCCAGTGGATGCAGAAGAGTTAAAACGCTGCTTCTGGGGCAAAAAAATCAGGAGACAGGAGGTGCTTTGTCACATAGCTGTCTCATTTGATCAGAATGTGTCACTAAGAACTGGCTGGAACCAACCCATCTCAATGGAAGACCTTACAGAGACAATGGAAACCCCAACAACGGAACAACTGACATTAATCTATGGGAGGCTGCCAACAGGCTGAACATGTGAATGCAGCATGGATTTGTGGCGGGATAACAATGGGCAGAAGTGACAAGGACTGAGTTTACAGAAACACTGGTCTTTTAGTTGGGACCGAGACAAGAGAAACAGAGGCAGAGAAAGGAAGTGAAGATGGTTCCTACAGCAGGATGGCTTGAGGAAGCCCTGCTGCTGGCCAGCCTGAACTCTGCCTTAACCTTTGCTTCGCTATATGAAACCAAGGACTTCCCTATGCTCTGTTGTGAAAAGACTGCACAGAGTTGCGGTACATACTTGCCAAAGTGCATTAATCCCTGAAAAGGAACAGGAACCTGCCTCCCACTGGGCCAAGCTGACAGTGAGAAGCAGGAAAGGTGGAGCCCCAGGCTCAGATTAGGAGGCACTGAGGTCCCGTGATCTATCCTAGTGGAAAAGTCTGACCTCCTTGTGGGTGTGGCACATTAAGGGGGTCCTCCCAAGCAATTCCTTAAAGCCAGGGCCCAGCGCAGGTCCTGTGAATCTGTGATAGAAAGATATTCAGTCTAGGATTTGACTCCACCTCAGACCCAATTCTAGCTAATGGCAAAACTCCCATTGACTAGCACTGGTCTCACCAATGATAACTGATCATGGATCAACAAAAACCCAATGTTAATGTAGCAAAATGGCAGTACAATATCTCTGGC
The DNA here is from genome assembly GCF_007399415.2 of Gopherus evgoodei. Lineage (NCBI taxonomy): Eukaryota > Metazoa > Chordata > Testudines > Testudinidae > Gopherus > Gopherus evgoodei. Next base: position 14,286,812 of record NC_044322.1, read on the forward strand.
TAATATCACTAGTATAGCAGCATGGGACGATATTCGTTCCAGACTGTTTCAATCAATTAGTAAAAGGCGTTTTTTCATCCTTGACTATAGAATCATTATTTTCCTTTCCCCTTCTGCTCTGCCACTTCATTTTATCTTTCCGCATTATAAAAGCATCCAACAAATAATGAGACAAGTGGGTGGGCATTCCCACTTGCCTCACAGTTATATAATAACGTATATAAATATTACAATGCTTAGAAACCAGCGGGATGGGTGCTGTAGAAATACTTGAGAGAATTCAGAAGACAAGACAGCCTATTCCCTGACTTTTTAAAGAATAGGTTCTATGGCTAGAACATTGCTTTTCACATGACCCACCAAGTGATCTCTTAATGGGAATTTTACTATGTTTAAGTTTTATAGTCCTTAGCATCTGATCCTCTTGATGTGGGCTTGTTCTAGGGGAAAATCCCAGATGTGTAGTCCAATTAAGACTTCATATGACTCTGGAGTAGTTGTTTACATGTACCAATAATCTCACACAACAATCTGATATGGATGGACAGAACCACTTCTTTCACTGGGAACAACTACCATTCAAATGTGGGTCTCAAATCCATTTTGGATGAGTGCATTTATTAAGTAAAGTCTGTATGACATAAAATATCATTTATTACATCTTTTCCTCATTACTTTTGCCCTCTTCAACACTAACATAACATGCTCCCAGTCACCTGACTACTATTTTGTTTCAAAATATAGTATGGTGGTGTTCCACCACTGAACTAAGCCATACAGATGACAGTGCTGGTACAAATACACAGTGGCACACAAGTTCATAATGGTTCCATATCATCATTCATTGCACCACACGTGTGCATTTCATCCTCTGAGCAAACTTCATTGCTGCTTCTGAAGATGCAGCCACATGAGGCTTCCTAGGAGACTATCCAAGTACAGCTTCATTAGCAACACTGCAGGGATATGACCAGAAAGTAATTTAGCATTTCCCATGATTAGATCACGGGCCTCTGAGAAAACTAGATAGTAACAATGGCAAAAAACCCTCAAGAACCAAAAAGAGAACAAAAACAAAACAACAAACAAACCACGCCAAATCTTTTTAGAATTGTTGCAAACATTTTCACTAAGATAGGAACTGATCTGGAAGTTTCTCAAACCTGTGGCTTAGGTTGATTTGTTTTCCCAAACAGATTCATCCATCCTTAATCAGCAGCTCCAGCTGTCCCTGCTGGGAAAGTCTGCATCTCTTTTCTGTTTCTCCCCGGCTGTGCTGAACTGGTATTTCCAGAAGTAATTACCTCATCGAAGTGCAGTTGAACACCCAGAAATACTAAGAATTGCCAATTCAATGCCAGCTATGCTGATTCACCATTCTGAAAATGCCAGTTCAGCTCAGCGAGGGATGGAGGGGCAACACGGAGAGACATTACCAACAGACGCAGGCTGCTAGACAGCTGGAAGAGAAGGGGGTGGCTGACTGTTTCTCAATTATGGATCTAAGACAGTGTCTCAATTAACATACGAACTACAGTTACAGAAGAGTTAGATAAGAGAGAGAGAGATCTGTGCATAGATGTATATGTAGCTAGTTAATATAAAAAGGGCACCATCTGCTGGCACGTAAGAATATGTAACTTTGCCATTAATAAGTTAAACAAAATTGTTGCTGCTGCTGCTGCTGCTGCTGTTATCCACTGCAAATTACTTCCAGAATCCTGCTCTTAATACAAACCATCCTGTTGTTCTGAACTAACTGAATTGTAATTGAGCAAAGCCCATCTTCCTTGAATTGCTATCAGTGAGCTGAATACGCCGATTAAAATACACTAGCAAGCACCTCAAGGGGTACAGAGAAGCTGTTGTTTTTGCAAAGGTGCTATTTTTAGTCTGTCCATGACACAAACATTTTACTGTTTTCACAACTCAACATCATTTTGTATGTAAAATCTTACTGCATTCCCACATGTTATAGCAGGAGAATCATTTAGCCTGCTAATATTAAATGGCATTATACGCATGGTGTATATAGTTATGAAACCTCAAAGTTTTCCCCTCTGTACTACACCTTTACCTTTCAAGAGGACCCCCTCGACCCTCTGTATAACACCCCGTGAGTTATTTCCAGGTGGCTGCTCTGACAGAGTGAATCACACATCCAGTCTGAGCTCTCGAAATAAAGGCTTCATATCTGTTCAGTTGTTGTTTTCTTTATACTAAAATAAAAGAATCCATTAAGGAAAGTACAGTACGTGGTTGCTCTCTGACTACAGTAAAGCACAACACTATTGTCAATTGTCTCATCTTGAAGGACCCCAAAGAGCTAAACTGACTGCTGGTATTCAAATTGTTTATTCTCCACTGAAACAGAGCAAGGGAGAAAAGCAGCAGTAATACAGGTTTGGGGAGGGGAAGTGAAGAATAACTTCTCTAATTGAAACTGCAGTATTAATTTAGGCAGGAAGCATCAGAGCTGGAATTTGGCCAGAACACCAAGGTTAGGACCCGTACTCTCATGAAAAGGACCATGGGATCACTTTATCATTTAATAGGTGAGAGTAGTTGGGACTTCTATTTAAATATAAAAGATAGCAGCCAAAACGTCTCTATTTTTCCTGTTAATCTGATATGTAATTCATTGCACAGGCTTCGCCAGTCCACAGGGAGTCTCTCGCACATGGCTTTGTGCCAGTGATGCCTATACATTGTTACTTTAGGCAGACTGAACTGTGAAAGCTAATGCCTTACACAAAATCCAATATCCTTTATTCATTATGAGTAAGTCATTTTATATTTCATATTAGCAACATCTTGCCACTATTTAGGTTTGGCTAATAACAGCAAAGTGTTGCTTCACATTCCATCTAACTTGATGGAAAGGCATTAGAGTAGTACCAGGTATCTCTGTCATTCACTTGGTACACTATTTAGCCACTCACTCAGAACAACTTTGCCCCAGATATCCTTGAAAGTGCTCTCAGGGATCAATAACTGCTTAAAAGATAGGAAACAAAAGGTTGGAATAAATGGTCAATTTTCAGAATGTAGAGAGGTAAATAGTGGTGTCCCCAGGGGTCTGTACTGGGACCAGTACTAATCAACATATTAATAAATGATCTGGAAAAAGGGGTAAACAGTGAGGTGGCAACATCTGCAGATGATACAAAACTACTCAACATAGTTAAGTCCCAAGCAGACTGTGAAGAGTTACAAAGGGATCTCTCAAAACTGGGTGACTGGGCAATAAAATGGCAGATGAAATTCAATGTTGATAAATACAAAGTAGTAAGGCACATTGGAAAACATAATCCCAATTATACATATAAAATGATGGAGTCTAAATTAGCTGTTACCACTCAAGAAAGAGATCTTGGAGTCATTGTGGATAGTTCTCTGAAAACATCCACTCAAAGTGCAGCAGCAGTCAAAAAACCTAATAAAATGTGAGGAATCATTAGGAAAGGGATAATAAGACAGAAAATACCATAATGCCTCTATATAAATCCACGTTACACCCACATCTTAAATACTGCATGCAGATCTGGTCATTCCATCTAAAATATATATATATTTGAACTGGGAAATGTACAGAGGTCAATTAAAATTCGTAGGTGTATGGGACAGCTTCTATATGAGGAGAGATTAAAAAGACTGGATTTTTCAGCTTGGATAAGAGATGACTAAGTGGAGCTATGATAGAGGTCAATAAAATCTTGACTAGTGCAGAGAAAAATGAATAAGGAAATGTTATTTACTCTTTTACATAACACAAGAACTAGGGGTCACCCAATGAAATTAAAAAGCAGCAGGTTAAAAACAAACAAAAGGAAGTACTTCTTTATACAGTGCACAGTCAACCTGTGAAACTCCTTGGCAGGGGATGTTCTGAAGGTCAAAAGTATAACAGGATTTTAAAAAGAACTAAATAAGTTCCTGGAGGATAGGTCCATCAATGGTTATTAGCCAGGAAGGGCAGGGAGGCAATACCATGCTCTGAAGTGTCTCTAGCCTCCGTTTGGCAGAAACTGGGAATGGGCGACAGGGGCTGGATCACTTGATGATTGCCTGTTCCAGGTGCATCAGAGGGAATCACCAGAATTGTCCACTGTTGGAAGACAGAATATTGGGTTAGATGGACCATTGATCTAACCCAGTATGTTCATTCTTATGTTCTTATGCATGAGTAAGGCTGTGATTATGTCACGGAGGTCATGGAAGTTATAGAATCTGTGACATCCAGAGACCTCCACGACATTTTCTGCCTTTGGCTCCTAGCAGCTCCTAGCCCCAAGGCAGCAGGGGAAGCCCAGAGCTCCCAGCCCCTGTGGGTGGTGTGGTGGAAAACCTGCACGGAGGGTGGCAGGGAATGCCTTCTACAGTTCCAGCCGCCACAGGCAGCAACGGGACCCTGGAGCTCCCACTTCCCATGGGCAGCAGGGCCCTACGCAGCTGCCCAATAGTGGCAGTGGTGGGGGGGCGCCATAGGTGCCCAGCTGCAGTGGAGGGACTCCCAGTAGCTGCCCAGCCCCACAACCCCCAGCTGCTGTGGGTGCTGAACTCTCCTCCCCTTCCTCCACATTTTGTCAGGGGAATTTTTAGTAAAAATCATGGACAGGTCAGATTTTTGTTTATTGCCCATGACCTGTCCGTGATTTCTACTAAAAATATCAGTGACAAAATCTGAGCCTTATGCAAGATATACATTCCACCACTAGTCTGTGTTAACTGTGTGCAGTGCTTGAACATATATTTCCAATATGTTGACTATTTCCATTCCAGTGATGACAAGAACTTCTTGTAGAGAAAGTTTAAGAGGCACATTCCTGCCATGTAATTTCTGAACATTGCGCAGAGCCAGATTCTCCAGCGGCTTTCACTTTGTGTTGCCATTTACACCTGTGCAAAGTGGGTATAAAACACTAGCACTCACTTATACACTGACTACAGAAGATGAAAGGAGGTGGAAAAAACAAGCTCACAGGCTATTCAGTGGCTGAACTGATTAACTTTCAGCAACATAAATAGGGCAAATGTGAGTTACATCCATCTAATCTAGGGGTTCTCAAACTGGAAGTCAGGACCCTTCAGGGGGTCACGAGGTTATTATATGGGGGGGAGGTCACGATCTGTCAGCCTCCACCCCAAACCTCGCTTTGCCTCCAGCATTTATAATGCAGTTAATTATATAAAAACGTGTTTTTAATTTAGGAGGGGGGGCTGTACTCAGAGGCTTGCTATTTGAAAGGGGTCACCAGTACAAAAGTTTAAGAACCACTGATCTAATCTCAGTGATCTCAACAGGACTGAACAGGTATAAGATAAAGCAGAATTTGGTCCATAAATGTGAGAGAGGAATATGATGGCTAAAACTGCATTTTAGAAAGATTGTACTAGCGATATTTAGTTCCATTAAAAAAGTAACAAGTAGCTGCCTAGTTATATCACTTCACTAAGATGCATAAACTGTATTGTGAAATTTACATGAAAACAACAGCTGTTAAACAACAGTCATTATGGGGGGAAAAAAAAGTAGTAGGGTGAGGATAGGCAACTACGAATTCTCTCTGGCAAAATTAGCAGTTTCATCAGAATTAGCTTCTGTGTGACCAAATGGGAATAAAATTACATCCTTGAGCATGTGGGTCCTCCAAGTACTATAAAAAGTTAGCATTAATTAAAGTGTTTATTCTCCATCTGCAGTTTGGACTTCATTTTCAGCCCGTCTGCTCTGTGCAATGTTGTGTGCACTATACACGCACATAGTTGAAATAGTGTAATTTAGACATTTCCATTAAGCTTCCCCTTGGCTATGAAAGTCTAGTTTTCATAAAACTCATTTTAATAATGTACCATGGCACACAAGGAACAATGGTGCTGAGGGAAAAAGAAATCAGCCTATTAATTTTGGATTCGGTCACACCAGTAGGCTCCCTCTTATCTGCCTCAAAACCCATTGCCAGGGGGAAGCAGCTAACAAGACACAAGTGGGCTGAGCCCTTTGCCCTTAAAGGTCCAGCTCAGCCAGTGACAATGCCTGAGTGGAGGGATGTCCACACCTGAGGATACAAGGAGGAGACGGCTCCTGCACCTCACCAGATGTAGGGAGTGTGACTAGGATAGGCCCCTGTTTGGAACTTGGAAAGTCACTCACCAATGTACCCTGCATGTGGCCAGGATAATGTAGCAGCTTCTGACTCTGGCAACTCCTGTCTAGAGCCACTCCAAGCCTGCAGTGGCTTGCCGTTCCTCAGCACTCAGCTCTCCAGCCAAGTCACTTATAGCCCCACCCTTTCCGGAGGAGGAAAGAGTCCAAACCAACAAACAAATCCAATGACCTTATGCTAGGTCTTCAGCCCCATCCTGGGCTCAATAGTCCTTGCCACCTTGTGTCGAGAGGGCTTTATATTCCCTTCCTTGGAGGAGGACAGGGTAACATAGGCCCTCCCTCTCCTCTGGGTTTCAGCTAGGTACTCTGTACTGATCAGCTAAGTTCTGCTCCCTCTGACTCACTGCTGGGTCACTCTTTACCTCCATCTGCCCCCAGGTCCCTTTCAAAGAGCAACTCATTCCAGTGCTTTGTCTTTGGAGCCTGTGACACCTTGCGCCACCTCCTCCCAGTTTGCCCCTCTCTGTCTTCGTGGCAGCCTTTTAGCTCAGCCGTTGATGGTCAAACAATTAGCTGCAGGTGGCAAAGTTGCTGTTCTGTCTGTTAACCCTTTGGTTGCTATTGCAATGTAATGTCTATACTCCCCACCACAACATGCCCCACATCATGCTGAGGAGTGTGTGTGGGAGGGAGGGTAGTCCTTTAGCAGTGCACCCTTCAAGTATGCACCCATGGAATCCAGCCTGAGAGCTGGCGATGTGGCAGCCAAGGCAAAATGAGCTATAATTGACAACTTTATGTTTGTCTTTTCATTGTTTAAATTTGAGAGTGACACATTGCACAATGTAAACACAATATTTAAACAAAACTAGTCCAAATGGTCCAAGCAAAACAAACAGGCAACAAACAAGATGACAAACTAAAATGGACCCTTATTAACAACTACATGCTTCTTACCATTCCTACCCATTCCTGTATCCTCATTTCTGTGCTGACAGATTCCTCCTTGATGCCTTTAGGGTCTTTTCCCATGTTTTTTTTTTAATTAAAATCCTGTTTTTCTATACATTCCATATTAAAATCGGTGGATGTTACATGGTTATAGAAGCATAGGAATTGCTATCTCTGATCAATCTAGTGGGCTATCTAGCCCAGTATCCCAACTTTGATGGAAGCCAGAAACAGATGCTTCAGATGAAAGTTAAACATTTCTCGACAATCGTTAAACTGTTGGTTTGCAGAGACTGCTGCTGAAGCTAATATTGCATTGCTGTTTCCTTGGACTCCCCAATCTGTTGGCATCTACTTTTTGTATCTTGTTTGTACTTAGTCTATAGAATCACAGGACTGGAAGGGACCTTGAGAGGTCATGTAGTCCAGTCCCCTGCACTCATGGCAGGACTAAGTAGACCGTCTCTGACAGATGTATGTCTAATGATGGAGATTCCACAACTACCCTGGGAAATTTATTCCAGTGCTTAATTACCCTGACAGTTAGCAAGATTTTCCTAAACTGCCCTTGCTGCAATTTAAGTCCATTGCTTTTTTTCCTATCCCCAGAGGTTAAGAACAAAAATTTTTCTCCTTCCTTGTAACAACATTTTATGTACTTGAAAACTGTTATTGTGTCCCCCTCAGTCTTCTCTTCTCCAGACTAAACAAACCCAATTTTTTCACCTTCCCTCATAGGTCATGTTTTCTAGACCTTTAACCATTTTTGTTGTTCTTTGCCGGACTTTTTCCAGTTTGTCCACATCTTTCTTGAAATGTGGCCCCTAGAATTGGACACAATACTCCAGCTGAGGCCTACTCGGCACAGTACAGCAGAAGAATTATTTCTTGTGTCTTGCTCACAACACTCCTGGTAATACATCCCAGAATGATGTTTGCTTTTTCTGCAATAGTGTTAAACTGTTGACTCATATTTTGCTTGTGAACCACTATGATTCCCAGATCCCTTTCCAAAGTACTCCCTCCTAGACAGTCATTTCCCATTTTTGTATGTGTGCAGCTGAGTGTTCCTTTCTAAGTGGAGTACTCTGCATTTGTCTTTATTGACTTTCATCCTATTTACTTCAGACTATTTCTCCAGTTTGTCCAAATCATTTTGAATTCTAATCCTATCCTCCAAAGCACTTGCAACTCCTTCCAGCTTGGATTAGTCCACAAACTTTATAACTGTACCCTCTATGCCGTTATCTAAATCACTGATGAAGATATTGAACAGAACCAGACCTAGAACAGATCCCTGCAGGACCCCACTCATTATGCCCTTGCAGCTTGACTGTGAATCATTGATAATTACTCTCTGGGAATGATTTTCCAAACAGTTATGCATCCACCTTATAGTAGCTCCATCTAGGTTGTATTTCCCTAGTTTGTTTATGAGAAGGTCATGCAAGATAGTATCAAAAACCTTACTAAAGTCAAGATCTACCACATCTACCATGACTTATTATCCTGTTAAAGAAAGCTATTAGGTTGGTTATTAATTGATTATTATCATCGTCATCAGGTACTACATTGAAAAACTTATGGCAGCATCTAGATTACATACGCTGCATGCCCCCCAGCCAGGTATAAGACACTGCTTAGGTGAGTAAAGATGTGCCAGAACTTTGGGGTATGTACCCTACCATTGCTCTTTATACATCCAAGCCATGCCTCCCCACCTGCACTGCAATTTATACCTATTTTTAGCAATGTAGTTTCCTGCTGCCAGAGCATTTCCCCAGTGCTAGGAGAGGTTTTGGCAGCAGGGAAAGGCTTCGGAGGGGGAAGGCAGTGGGGAAAGGCTCCAGCAGCTTCCCACTGCCTCCTCCCTGCTCCCCATCCAAGCCTTTCACTGCCATGTATAGCTTCACACTGCAGTGTGGATGCAACCTGCTTTTCATTGTGACATATCTACAATTGCCGTACACACCACCATCAGTAGAGACAATACCTTAGTTTGGAAGCTTCTTATGGCTGGGATCACCTTTTTGTTCTGTGTTTGTACTGCCCCTAGCACAATGGGGTGTTGGTGCATGATTACTGCTTTGATAATACAAATATTTAATACTGGACAGTCATAGATTTTATTATGCTCATTGTCCAATTTACCTTCACCACATTGTTCATTATCATATACTTCAATCGTATTCATCTTTAAGGTACACAGTCCCAATCTCTTTTATCTTGTGTCTCACAGAAGTATATTTTTTACTCTGATCATTTTTACTGCCCATCTCTGAACCATTCACTAGTTCTGCTAAGGTGTGTGTTTTGTTTTGTTTTTTGAGACAGGCTGACCAGGTTGAACATTCAAGCTGAGAGCACACCATTCATTTATGTGACCAGCTAATCATTTCAGTATTATTTACTATACCACTCTTTATAAAATCTAACACATAGTTTGCTTTTTTGGCCATGGCGCTGAGCAAAAGTTTCCACTGACCGGGCCTCGTAGTGCTAGGTGCTGTACAAACACTTAAGAAAGACAGTTCTTGCCCTGAAGAGGTTACAGCCTGAGTAAGCTCACAATCTATTTATCTGTCCCAGGACATTTTCTTGAGTCCTTACATCCATTTAGAACCGAGCAATGTGCATCGGTGGTTCAAATCAATCCATCCAATCTACATTGCCTTGCATTTGTCAACAATGCATGTCATTTGCCATGGGGCTGCTCTTAAAATCATCTCTAGTTGTGAGTCTCTGAAATAATTTTCTGCAACCTGCAAATTTTGCCCCGTTATGGATCTTCCCCTTCCCAGATCACTGATGAACCGGTAGATTTAACTAAACCTGTGAAAGAATTCGGACTTGGTAGCATATAACATCCACTTGCAGAGGTATAATCATACAGGGTGCAAGGCAGTGGAAAATCAGGTCCAGAACTTGTACGCAACATGAAACTGACATAGATTTTCCCTCTATAGAAGGATTGCTTTGCGGAGAGACACTGGGTGACTGCATCAATCCCAAACCTCTTTGAGATTGGGCGTGAACAAACCCTTCAATTAACATAACTGTCAGGACAGATTAATCAGAAGCTGTTGGTGAAAGAGGCTTGGGGCTGCAAGCTAAGAAACTGTTCTTTGGATCTTGGTTCCTCCTGTATTCAGAGAAGCAGAGCATTGTAAATAAACTACACTGCATAAAAGAAAATACCTGACTCTCACCAATTTCAGGTCCTAGATGGAACATGCTCAGGGCCCCGAACTCTGACTAGCCACTTAGGTCAAAAAGGTGAAACAGGATGTTTGTCTCTTTAGGAGGTGCTTGAAGTTGCCCCAAGCAAGAAGCTGCCTCATTGTGTAATACCTCAGATCTATCCCACACACACCACCAGCAGCGTGTGATCAACAAGCAACCCTGAGCTTCCACAGACCATATTTGGAAGGTGAAACTGATTTTTCCGGTGTATGAAGAGAAATTACAAAATACAAACAGTTGGAAGAAAAGTACAAGCCCTATTCTATGTGTTAAAACATCCCTCTGGTACCTATACGTGGCAACAATCCATTTCAACTCCTGACTTTGTAGTGCTGAAAAAAAATTAGACTTGATTTGTTTTAAAACAAGTCTCTTGTGTAAGTTAAAGCCTGTAGTTCCACAACATTCTAATCTATGTTTTATGTAGTCCCTGCTTTATACCAATTTTTCCCCCTCAACATTTGGCTACTTTTTTCCCCACATTTTAATTGCTCCCTTTCCACACTGGGGCAATAAAAGGTTTGATACTTAAGCCTCCTTGTCTTGCCTGCTAATTCAGCAACCAGTTTGCAATTCCAATGGGCCCTGCATGTATGCTTCCTAGGCCTCAAATTAGTTTCTTTTACTTAGCACAGTGGGAAAAACAACACCTTCACACACAGGCCAAGCTGGCACAATCTATATCAGGGAATCTCATTTTAGTTTTATTGCTGTTCACTTCCTAAAGCAAGCACTTGAACCAAGCTATGATCCTTGATGCAGCTAGCAAGCACTGGGATGCTCGGTATATATGTCAAGCATGTTATGAATGATATATCTGCTAGGAGTAAGTGTTGCCTGTGAGTAATGTTAAAGTGGTTTTGATCATCTGATCAAAGAATGCAGTAAATCAACCTGCACTTTAATACACTGAATATAAAGTTTTGTTCTTTCTGGAACAGAAGGAACTTGCTCTATGTAGGGCAAAGATGTTCATAAAATAAACTACCGGCATTGTTTGTTTCAATAGCAATTTTTGCACATCGTTTCCCGCTGGGAGTCATTAGGCTTCTTAAAACATGGAAGGGGTTTTGTAGTCCAAGAGAAGATCAAAAATATTCTTTCATGAATAGGGGCTAACTGTTTTATCAGGGAGGCTGTGAGTGGGGAAGGGAAGCCTCAGCTTATATATCTAAATTACTAAGCTACTGTGGTTCGATCCTGCACATTGCAGTGACGAAGTTTTGTGCAAAGTAAAAGCATGACAGTGCAGAAGAACCACATTGATGAGAATGCTGCTGTCCGGGCACATTCCTCAAACTGGAATCACAGGAAGCTAAGCACCAATTAACAGAATGTGAATTGCACTTAAACCCATGATATCTTGCACATCTATTCTCCAACCTCGTCATATTCTGGTCTTACTCTGGGCATTTTCCATTGAGGTAGTGGGGCACACACAGACATTACCCTACTCAGAGCACAGAGAACCATGCCTAGCATCTGAACTTACTCGCCCGCAGAGTGAGCCTCCATTTGCCCTGGAGCACACCACTTTTCCACACCCAGCAGCGCACAGGACTTTGCAGGATCCAGTCTATAATGTTCTGGTAATAGCACTATACGATCCAATACATGGTCTACCTATACAGAGAACAGGGAATTTCAGTAGTAGTAACAGTAATATTGTTCAACCTTCTGTTACCTTTTATTGTCCTGGTATTCTGTTTGTTTTCCATTCCTCCTAGAAAAAACAAGCAAACAAACAAACAAAAAACACCTAAAAACCAACTCACTCAAAATCAGTTTTTACAACAAACAGAACACTCCATGTTGTGCACCTTCCCCACCCTCCTCCCAGTTCACTTTAAGTTAGATTTTGCACAAACTGAGGATCTGACACTCTAACTCACAACCTCATAGGCAGACTCTGCAAGCATGGTTAGACATGGAAGCTCGTACTGTCACCTCCTATGCTTCACATGTTCTGCGTGTAACACTGACAGACCCCGGTTGTCAGTGGGCGGGATCAAACCTGGGACCTCTGGAGCTAAATGCATGAGCCACTACCGCATGAGCTAAAAGCCACCTGGCTCTCAGCTAAGGCTGTGGCAGACTCATTAATCTCTAAGTGGTCTCAGTGCCATTAGAGGGGACAGAACACCACACCCAGAAAGTGTGTGGGTTACATGTGTAGAGCCCTGAAAATTCACAGGTATCCACTTTATATCCACGGGTATATGCGGACCATTTTTGCGGCTAGCAGTTTGGAGGAGCCTACAAATTTAGTATCTGTGCAGGGCTCTGGAGCTATAGCACAGACTCACCAGAGCAGGTGGAAGGACTGGGGTGACCAAACAGCAAATGTGAAAAATCAAGACGGGGGTGGGGGATAATAAGAGCCTATATAAGAAAAAGACCCCAAAATCAGGACAGTCCCTATAAAATCAGAACATCTGGTCACCCTAGGAAGGACCCAGGCTCCCTACAGCTGCCAGTGTGGCTCTCCCCAACCTGGCTCCAACTCCAGTCAGACAGGGAGGCCTCTGAGCCGCTGCCCAGCCATGACAAGAGGCACACGGGCAGCTGTGCGAAGTAGCGGCAGACCCTCCACTTGGGCCCAAACAGCCTCCAGCCCATGTCCCTGCCCCAGGCAGGTGGAGGGTCTGCGCCACAGTTCCTCACAGCTGCCCATCTTGCTGTTACCGTGGCCGGTGAGGCTCCGAGGACAAGCCCACCCACTGAAGCCAGGTCGGGGAGAGCCGTGAGGGTAGCTGTGGGGAGCCGATGTGGAGTGGTGGACCCTCCACCTGCCCTCAGCTGGGTGGGGAGCCTGGACTGTGGAAACACGGCTGGGGGCTGCTCTCAGCCCCCCAGCACCACAGGCAGGTGGAGGGTCCGCCGTGGCTCCCCATGGCTGCCCAGGCTCCCTGGCTGGGCTCCACGTTGGCCTGGCTGGAGGGAAGTGGGGGCGGGGGTTTGGGGGGGGCGAGAAGAAGAGGGGAAGGGGGATGGGGTCCACCCCTCTGAAAAGTGGATGGGCAAGTTGTCCCCCTCCCCGTTCCAGAGCCGCTGGGTCACTGCTGCACAATGACCCCTGGAGCTGTTTCGAGCCCTGCAAATCCGCAGATATCCACAGACAATTTTTGCGGATCACAGATTGGATATGGATACATATTTTTTATCCGTGCAGGACTCTATACATGTGGATATTGAACAATTCCATCTCCATGGCTTTCAATATAGCATCTTTCACCAGCAGTACAGTCACAGATTTTCTTTTAAGTACAAAAAGAAAGAAGCATGTGAGAAAGTGAACAGCACAGAATCCATACAGAAATCGTACATCTATGGCTTTGAACAATCATTCAAAATGCCCAGCAAACTGATTCAGCACAATAAGAATCAGTGAGTACTTCTGGCTGATCCACAAATTGAACATGGGCCTCATTATTAGTATAGCACGTTTTATTAAGAGATTAAATGAACTTTGATCATGAACTTGTTCATCAAGCTGCAAGAGATACAAACCACTAGGAACGATGCCCATTTTAATACACCTCTACCCCGCTATAACACGACCCAATATAACACAGGTTCGCGTATAGTGAGGTAGCAGCAGGGTTCTCGCGGCACTTTAAAGGATCCGGGGCTCTGGCTGCTGCGGGGAGTCCCAGGCCCTTTAAATCACCACCGGAGCCTTGCCGCTGCTACCCCAGGGCTGCGGCAGCGGGGTTCACTGGCGATTTAAAGGGCCTGGGACTCCCCGCAGCGGTTGGAGCCCAGAGCTCTTTAAATCACCACTGGAGTCCTGCCACCCCTACCCTGATACAATGGGGTTTCAGCTACAATACAGTAGGGATTTTTGGCTCCCCATGACCGCGTTATAGGGGGGTAGAGGTGTACTTATACTGGGAATGATGGTTCAATTCTCCATTTCCTGTTTTCATTTCTACACAACCAGCAAAGCCAATAGATTCTATCTATGAACCTCAGTAAAGCAATAAATGAAAGGGAAGAGAAGGAAAGAAAACTCCTTATATCAAGGTTAAGTTCTGTATAACATTCTGAGGCACACAATCTTCATTTCACACACAGTCCCATTGCTCTCTCTCCAAAAATCACAATATATTTTAAAATTCCTGGCCAGCATTTTCAGAAGTGCCTAGTGATTCTGGGTGCTCAGTTTAAGATATGTCAAAGGGGCCCGACTGTCAGTGGGCGGGTGCTCAGCCCTTCTGAAAAATGTAAAAACCCATTAGAGGGGTCTCCAACTGGGTACACAAAAATCACTAGGAACTCTTGAAAATCTTTGCCCACAGCTACATCCCTTCAACCCACACTGAAAATATATAAATAATATTCTCCCTACCAGAGGAAACGTGTAACAATAAAAGTCTTTGGGCCTGATAGCATCAAACTGGAGTAGCACAGTGGTCTATAATACCTACAGGGGCCCATTAATGAAGTATACAAAAGCTTATGCTCCAATATGTCTGTCAGTCTATAAGGCGCCACAGGACTCTCTATAGCTCACACAGTAAGTCATAGCAGAGCTAGGAACTGAACCCAGGTCTTCTAAATTCCATACTAGCATCCTAAACAATGGATCCTTAAACAGTATCTTAGTTCTGCTGTACACAAAGCTGGAGTACCACAGAGGTTAACTTTGGTTTATTCTTAAGGTGCGGTCACTTTATCCATTGCGTAAATAAATCAAGTCTTATTAGTCCAGTCTGTCTGTATAGGCAGGTTGGCTTGGTTCCACAATCTGGTAATCAGATTCTTTGTGGCTAAAAGAAGATGTGAACACAAGTCTTTGTAATAATTCTTTAAGGCTCTGATCTAGCTACCACTGAAGTCAATGGCTGTCTCTCAGCTGAGTTCAAGGGGAGCTGGAATAAACTTGGTAAGAAGAGAGACAGATTGAAGAGAAAAAATAATTAACAATTTTTTTCTTTTTTTCACAAGCTGCTAGAAAGTAGAAATAAAATGATAAGCCCACCAGGGGTGGAGAAAAATAGCTTTTGTCTGATCAGATTTTCCAGCAGTCTTGGAAAAGGGAATTTGAGTTTACCAGGAGTCATATACATATATTCTGAATAAATCTCTAATTGTGCCTTAAATTAATGACTGTGTGCATCTGAACATATGCAGCACAATCCTAGGAAACAGTCCAACTGCCTTCTCCCAGCCTCAAAATATGAGAACTTCTCAACAGTTCATATTATATAATAAAAGTAAATAATTTATTAATATTCATAGGAGTTACTATGCATAACAGCTAAGGAGATAGTACTAAGATCTAGATCTGGTAATGAAAGAGTATAGTTCCGCGCTTGGCTTCAGCAACACTGAAGTCTCATGAGAAGAGCATGTGAAACTTTCAAAATGGTAGAAAAGTTACGAGATGTATTTTATCAATTCTGGTTTACTTAATGTATTTATTGATTAATTGCCCACTAGCAATACTCTTAATAGGAACAATATTATGCTTACAATAACCACATGCTATGGCTCCAATGCTGTGAGGGCTTCTACTCCAGTGACTGTACACAATGTCAGTGGTGATTGTGAGCATTTTTCATCTCATAGTATTGAAGCCTCAGACTGTTCTGCTTTGCATTTTAACTGTTTCTGCCTTAATATTTAGTTATTAGGGCAGGGACTTTTTAATTATCCTTTTTTATGCAGTTCACCTATTGTCCAGTGTATCATATCTTGACTTATGGCATTATATGTCGTCCCAAATGTCTGCCTATCCCGCAAACAGACACATTTTCTCTACTTAATGACAATCACAGACAACCCCATACATTTAGATAGCTTCCTCCACAGAGGAGTTGCAAATTGCTGTACAATTAAATGTGATAGAATGGCAAGTAATTCATAAGAGAAAACAGCACATTTTTTCTTCAACCTTCTTCTAAATGTTAAATAGTGTCAGGCAATGAATTCCATGAACAAAAGGCATAGTTAGAAAATATCCAGGCAGCCATTTCATTGGGATTACAGTAGGACAAATCGATATAGATGTAAGCAATTGAACAATTAGGTAATGGTGTACTGACCTGGTTTTCTATAAATCCAGAAAATTAGCCATTACTGGGACTATTAACACCATTTGAAAACAGGCACTGATTTGTTATATTCTGAAAAATGAAAGACACATTTCCTCTTTAATATAGCTGTGGCTGTGTGATGGGTACAGAGAGGCTTCACACCAGTAGACTTAAGGGGGACTTATGGGCCCAGCAAGACCCACTCTGCTATACCTGCAGCCAAAGCCAAACATGGAGGGTGGAATAAAAAGAAGAGAGCCTGGCTCAGTTCATGGGCCATGGCTGACTGGCCAGAACAGTGCTGTGCCTGAAGAGAGCTTTGCTTGCAGAATTGCAGGGAATCCAACCTGCTAGCCAGAGCAGCCATTGGGGATGAGCAGTTAGACCCCAAGGATGACATGATCCACCAGTAACAGCCTGTTTGGGAATCAAGCCTGAAGAGAAGGGCAGGTCTGGCCCTACCAGAAGAGTGAGGGATGGCCCAGTATTGGGTGGGTTTTAATCCCTGCACAGAGGAGGAATCAGACTGAAGGGACAACTAGGTGGCAGGCTGCCACAATGGGCACCTGAGACAGGGAGACCCCACAACCCCGTCAGGGCAATAGAAGGTCCACAAAGGGGTGCTGCTTCAGCCATGAAACTATAAGCTGCCTTGCCAAATTCCGTTGAAGAGGAAGAAAGCAAGAGGAGATAATTGCCTCTATATTGGCTATGCGTCCAATGTATCAGTGTACATTGATTGGGGGCTCAAATCTGGCCACACCTAATTCACTCCTGGCCCCTCTGTGCAGCCATATTAGACATAGATTAACCCCAATAAAAAGGGGTAATGGGAGGGAGGAATTGTGCTCCTGAGTCACAAGGGCTTTTGGTGCTACTTCTGGGGTGGTGCCGCTCAACCTCACCCTTCCCTCAGGACTGTGCCTGAGACATCACGTAACCCTGGGAAACGTCATCACAAGGTGTGGGATTGGGTCATTCAAACCACATGGTGTTAAGAACGGATGTAAAGCGCTGCCGGAGGAAAACATCTGCAGTGCACAGTGACACATTTTATAAACCTTACACTACCTCGCAACTATATCACACTCTTGGGTGCCATCTATTGGAACCTTATCTATTCTTAAACTAGCTCCATACACACAATTCGAGTATTGCAGGGGTGCTATGTATTTATTTATTTGTATTTTAGAACAGCAAGGAATGTTCAGCCAATCCAGCGTGACTCGCTGCTGCCTCTCAATCTTAAATGTGTTTATCTATAAAGCATTTTAAATGGGACAGACCAATCACCAGCATATGCATGCGTATTTATATCTGGTCTGTATTTTTTTTCCCACAGAATATTAAATACATATATAGGTTCATGGCTATAGATATGCAGACAGCTGCCTGCACTACAACTTGTGAGAGAGAAAGGATTTGGGGAGCCTACGGTAGGGGTGTAGGTCTCCTATGTGTTATGGAGCCCAGATCAAGAGGGGAACCCCACAAACCACAGCACTGGGGATTTGACAGGGAGCCTGAAGCAGTACAGGTGAGGTGGTGGGGGTCTGCTGCTCCATGGATCCACCAGTCATTCCCCCTTGAGGCTAGAGGAACAGCCATGGAGTGGCTCTCTTTCCATTCTATAACTTTCAGATAGGAATTCAAGAAGAATTCTCTATTGCTGTCTGACTGCTCAAATTGTTCTCTGGGGACAGGATTTGGACTCTTGAAATTTCCATGCACTGGCAACTTATAAAAAGAACCAGCTTTAAAAAAAAAAATTCTGAATGTATGTTAGAAAGGACGACTGGAACAACAGAGATATGTTTGGCTCCCAACTGAGCTAGAATATATATAAATATGGGCGTTGGAGGGCGTGTGTCTCTTTGCTTTAATTAAATCTTCTGGCAAACTGTTTGAGAGAGACTAAGGGTACGTCTTCACTACCCGCCGTATCGGCGGGTAGCAATCGATTGCTCGGGAATCGATATATCGATATATCGCGTCTTAAACACTATAAATCTATTAATCAAAAATGCCATATACGGAATGTGCAATGTGGCTGAGATTATGTTACTATAGAGGTATTTATTCCTTTACTGACTTTTAATAGCCTAGACTGTGAGGTCTCTGACAAAAACTGTGTGTGTTATATAGCAATGGCACCCTAATTCTCGTTTGGATATTAAGGCACTACTACCAATAAACAAACAAATAAATAAAGGACTACTGATGGCTGGAAATTTTAGTTATTTTAATGAAAAAACAACTAATTTTTTCCATATTTTCTCACTTTTTTGGAGGTCGGATGTGTGGCGAGAGCTGTTTTTCAACTACTTCTAATTTTAGTTTAAGTGGTGCATAAATGTAATTTTTCTGTACCAGTGTCTGCCAGAAGGTGGCACCATGTTTCTATAAGGAGGACTATGTTTAGGCTAGGGCATTCTAGGAGAAAAGGACAGTGAGAATCTGAAAAAAGGAAGATGCTGAGGGCATGGCTAAATCTGTGTGTGTAAAATACAAGATAAATTGTTTCCATCATAACGTTTTAGAAAATTATTTTTCCAAAACAGAAAAGGCAGAGACGTAAACCATTTAAAATGGAAATAAGTTAAAATGATCCTTTTAGAACTCAAAAGGGGATTGGATTTTTCCCCATACAGATTTGGCTATTCTTAAGTCTGGTTGCTTCCCACGGTTCTACATTTAGATTGCCAAATAAAAGTACAGCTCTGGCACTATTTGCACAAACAAGTCAAAGTGCCATCCTATTGCATTAAGTTCGTTTCCAGAAAACAGAATACTGTAAATTGAAAGACTTACAAAGGTTAGAGGATGTGAGAAGAAGCATATTTCCTTAAAACTCTCAAGTTAATTAATTTGTACGTTTGACTTTGCCATTTCAGTGTATGTGCTATTAACACTCTCTAGTGAATCAAGATTAAGAGGTACAAATGGAAAAGAAAAGCAAATATTTCAATGTGCCATGTTTTAGTTTTCTAATATAAAAATGTGAGCTGAGTGGATAATGTACAAAAAATAAATTATCTGATATATTTGCCTTTTATTGTGATAATCTTGTAATCTGATTATGGAAGTATCATTATAGGCTTCAATCCTGCAAATATTTATGCACACTGGAACATTGTCTTTGGTGGTTCCTCCCTCAGATCCCTCCCTCTCTTCAGATGAGGGATCAAAGTGAGAGTCACAAACCCTGATGTATTTGGGGATATTCCCTGTCTGTGGCCCCAGGGATGAGGTGAACAGTGAATCTACGGTGCTGTCAACAATCCAACACTAATGTATGTGGGGAAATCACTTTGGCTGGATCTCTGAGCCAGGCTCAGCCTCTTGTTTTACCTTGGGAGTCTGCTGTACTCTTTTCAGGGTAAGGGTGAAGGTCCCTTGGCTTGGAGTTCTCTCTGTGTCTTCAGGAGTCACTCCTGCAGTCTGCCAGTTGGGGCAATCCTGCTCCTCCTCTGCTGACAGTAGCTTCCTCACTTGCTGCTATACAATATTGACAGGGCTAGAGAGATGGGACTATCCCTACCACCAGGGCCTCTTTGGCACCTTCCTCATTTGTGTGGGGTCTCTACACCCTGTCAGTGAGCAATGTTACGGGTCTAAGTGTTCCCACTGAAGTCAGTGGAACTATTCACCCTGGATAAAGGGAAGAATATGTGTATTTTTTGTGCAGGATTATTACATAAGTCATATGAGTCTTGCAGCTGTTCCCCGATTGGTTGATATACCTAACTAGCCAATGTGGCAGGAATTAGGTAGGTAACATCCTCAATAGGTGTTACCTGGCACTGATATCTATGGAGCCATGCCAAATTTACATCAGGTGAGAATCTGACCCACTGTGTATTTTGCAAACAAATATAATATTGAAAATCATGCTGAGTTGGCTGGTCACATAAGTCATCCAATTAGGGAACAGAAGCAATACTGTGTGACTCATGTAATTAACCAGTATAGTGTAAATTATGACTGCTTGGTTGTGAATTGCAAATCAAATACACAGTCTGAACTTCACAAGCTGAGCATTCAAACTTAAAACTCACTTTTTGTAATTATTTCCACTAGTAAAGCTCTAATGCTGTAATGTTCACAGAAAGCAAAACATGAAAGGGTTGCAAAATACATTCAAACTGACACTGGCTTTTGAATGAGAAGAATTCCCTCCACACTATTCACTCAACTTATTAAAATGTTTTCCACTCTATTCTAATGTATTAATTATTATTTTACTTTAAGAATTATACCTGCATCCAGTTCTTCTAACATAGTATGTTTCACTTTGCTTCCCACAGGAGGGGGGTGGGGAAGAAGAGAAAAAGAAAGACAGCTTCAAAATGATAACACATTTGACCTCTGTGTTAATATTAAAAAAGATTGTCAGGAAAAAGTTAGGAGCAAACATCATCTCTCTTTCACACCTCTTAGCTCATTCTACAAATTAATAACACCATACTGGGGGCAGCCAAGACCCTGGGTAATGAATGTTAGCAGTAGTTCCTGCTGGCTGCTTCTGAGGATGCATTTATTTTTCTCATTATCTTAGACACAATCTCCTAGCTATTGTCTGCTACTGCTACTCACTCAGGAAACCTCGGAAAGTGCTAAAGATGTCAAGAAGCAATAAGCCTCATTTATTTTTATGGCCTTCATCAGCACTTTCTTTTTTGCTTAAAGGCCTATAATAGAATCCACTGATTAGAATCAGCACCATATCAGAATATAGATATGATAGCCCTTTTCTGAAGGTGAATGGGCTACTGAAGGATGCTTTATCCTTTTGATACTTACAGATGATACTGAGGCTAAATAAAATTAATTATGTTATTTCTTTCCCCCACAACTGAGTAACTGCCCAGACGCTTGGAAATTGCTCAAATAAAACAATAGGGTAGATTACCATAAATAGATCCAATTAATTAGAAGCAAATTACAGAACAGATACAATGCCACAAGGCAAGGATTTGGATTTAACAGTGATTTGTAAAATACTGAACCTGAACTGGAAAAATCTCCTCACTACAATGCAATGTTTATTAATAAAATATGAAGCAAAGCAATATCCAACAGTAACCTATTATTTACAGTTTTCAGGATGAAATTAATGATCTGTGTAGTGCTAATAAAATAAGGAGTAAAGGACGACAGACCAGCTCTCTGCAGCCTTTCCCTGAAAATTTCAACAATGCAATTCAATTCTGGCCTGAAAAAACATCTAATTCTAAAACCCATGAAAATCTTTGTAAAGTAAGAGCTAGGTTTCTCCTTGGCAGACTTTATTCCTCATGGAACGCGGTGACAGGTCAAGTCAAGCAGATCTCTATATTGGTTTGACCCTCCTAAGTATTTTTACTAAAGATGATGTGACCCTGCATTAATATGAAGATTAAATTGGAATTGTTACCACAGTAAAGAGTGTGGTTAAGACTCAGAGAGATCTAGTTCTTTTGCAAGATGACCTGAATAGATTTGGTGGCAAGGTGTAGAGGAATATGAAATTAATTGCATCTAAGGGCTTGCTATATAAGCACTTATCTTGCATCAAGCCTGAGTGTGAATCTAACCTGCACTATCCTGCCATGCTCTGTTTGTCAGTATGGACCCTGCTGATGCACATTAACAGTTTGTTATTATAGTTTGATTGAGTCCTGTTTCAAAGACTACTACATCCAAATGCTCTGAGAAACTGATGTGAGCAGCAGAGTCCACATGGATAGTTAGTGCATAGCAGGTGAGCACAGGGTAGAGTCACCCCCCAACTTGCCATGATAAGCCCAAAGTGAAAAATTCTGCATTTGGGTAGAAATAATGTTCAGACTATAATAGTTAGAAG
Source organism: Gopherus evgoodei (assembly GCF_007399415.2). Taxonomy (NCBI): domain Eukaryota; kingdom Metazoa; phylum Chordata; order Testudines; family Testudinidae; genus Gopherus; species Gopherus evgoodei. The sequence continues at coordinate 14,309,001 of NC_044322.1, forward strand.
TGAGACTCAAATACTTTAATAATAGTCAGCTTTTTAACTGTAGATCTCAAAGCGCTTTATAAAAGACAGAGCTCTGACATGAAAATTAGTACAGGGATTGAACACCACCTTTTAAAACTTGGACCATACAGGTATATCAATTACTTTCTCTCAATCACTGAAATCAGAAGGCTAGAACAGTTTTTTAAAGTGTCCTAGGTATAATATATACAAAACACTGTGTGCTGAACATTGCTTAATAACATATCAACAGAGACAGTATGGAGCTGCCTAGACTTCTGGCCAGATCTACGATATGGACCCTGTTACATGGACTCAACTTCGTTCTTTCCAGCTAGGATGGGGCATAAACACACTCAGCCCTGGTCTACACTATGAGTTTAGGTCGAATTTAGCAGCGTTAGATCGATTTAACCCTGCACCCGTCCACACGACAAAGCCATTTTTGTCAACTTAAAGGGCTCTTAAAATAAGTTTCTGTACTCCTCCCCGACAAGGGGATTAGCGCTGAAATCAACCCTGCTGGGTCGAATTTCGGGTAGTGTGGACGCAATTCGATGATATTGGTCTCCGGGAGCTATCTCAGAGTGCTCCATTGTGATTGCTCTGGACAGCACTCTCAATTCAGATGCACTGGCCAGGTAGACAGGAAAAACCCCATCAACTTTTGAATTTCATTTCCTGTTTGGCCAGCAAGGCAAGCTAATCAGCACAGGAGACCATGCAGAGCTCATCAGCACAGGTGACCATGGAGTCCCAGAATTGCAAAAAAGCTCCATTATGGACTGAACGGGAGGTACTGGATCTGATCGCTGTATGAGGAGATGAATCCGTGCTATCAGAACTCCGTTCCAAAAGACAAAATGCCTGAATATTTGAAAAAATCTCCAAGGGCATGAAGGACAGTGCCCTGTGAAAGTTAAGAAGCTAAGGGAAGCCTACCAAAGAACCAGAGAGGCAAACGGCCACTCCGTATCAGAGCCCCAGACATGCTGCTTCTATGATGAGCTGCATGCCATTCTAGGGGGTGTCCCTACAACTACCCCACCTCTGTGCATGGACTCCGTCAATGGATTCTCATGCAACAGGGATGTGGATTTTGGGGACAAGGAAGATGAGGAGGAGGATGTTGAAGATAGCGCACAGCAAGCAAGAGGAGAAACCGTTTTCCTCGACATTCAGGAACTGTTTTTCACTCTGGATCTAGTACCCTTCCAACCCACCCAAGGTGGGCTCCCAGACCTTGAAGGCAGAGATGGGACCTCTGGTGAGAGTACATTTGTAAATATAATACATGGTTTAAAAGCAAGCTTGTTTAATGATTGATTTGCCCCGAAGACTTGGGATGAACTGGCGGCCAGTACAGCTATTGGAAAAGTCTGTTAACGTGTATGGGGATGGAACAGAAATCCTCCAGGGACATCTCAGTGAAGCTCTCTTGGATGTCCTCCCAGGGTCACCTGGTTGAAATAGGGGAATTTTATTAAGAGGACATTCAGAGGTGGACGTTTCTGCTAGGCTGTTTGCCTGTGGCTTAATAGAAATCATCCCTACTGTTACTCACAGAGTGGGGGGAGGGGTGAAGCGATCATCCCAGAGAATTGGGTGTGTGACTGGGGGTTTAGTTGGGTTTGTACTGCATGTTAACCGGAAAACCACAGCCCTTCCTTTTAAATGGCCAACCCAATGGGTGCTTGGTATGAGAAATGAGGGCACTGCTGTTTGAAACCATCCCCACATGTTATGAAAGTTAAAGAAGCCAAAAGACTGTGGCTTACCATGTCTGCCTGCAAGCTGAATTCTGTTGCCCGCCGGCCCTGTGTGTGTAATCTCTCACACCAAACCGGCAGGCCCTCAATATAAGAGGCAAAATGCGACCTTGTAAAGAAAGCACATATGCTATGTAATGTTAACAGCTTGGTTCACTGTGAAAGAGTCTACCCATTGTTCTCTAAATTGTGTCTTTTTAAACATTCCTCACCCTTTTTTTCCTCCTGCAGCTGCAAATGTTTCAATGCTCCCCGTATCATCTCCATCCCAGAGGCTAGCGAAGATTAGAACGAGAAAAAAAACCGCACTTGAAAAAAATGTTCTCTCAGCTCATGCAGTCCTTCCACACTGAAAGAGCCCAGCAGAATGCCAGGAGGCAGACACTGTCAGAGTGCAGGAAAGCACAAAATGAACATGAGGACAGGTGGTGGGAGCAACAGGAGAGATGGTGGGATCAAGATGATCGGTAGTGTCAGCGTGATGAGAGGAGGCAGGAAGCAATGCTTAGGCTACTGGAGGATCAAACTGATATTCTCCGGGATATCGCTGAGGTGCAGGAAAGGCAGCAGGAGCACAGACCGCTGCTGCAGCCCCTGTGTAACCAACAGCCCTCCTTCCCAAGTTCCATAGTCTCCTCATCCAGATGCCCAAGAACATGGTGGGGGGGCCTCCGGCCTCCCAACCACTCCACCTCAGAGGACTGCCCAAGCAACAGAAAGCTGGCATTCAGTAAGTTTAGAAGTGCAGTGTAGCCTTGTTCTTCCCTCTTCCCCTACCCCTCCCAGGCTACCTCGGCAGTTACCCCCCATTTGTGTGACGAATTAATAAAGAATCCATGAATTTGAAACAGGTCTGCACTGAATCATCCCAGACCTGCAACACTATGTGGTCCCACCAGTCAATGCTCGTTTCCTGGGCCCAGAATCGGCGTTCCATGGCTTGAACTTGCCCCATTAGCAACATGATGTCCAAATTGCCAGGGCCCATGCTTTGAGAGAACTCTGTGTCCATGTCCTCATCACTTTTGTCACCGCGCTGCCATCACCTTCTTGCCTGTTTTTGAAGTTTCTGGTGCTGCATATACTGCAGGATAACGTGTGGGGTTTTAACAGTGCTCATAACTGCAACAGTGATCTGAGTGGGTTCCATGCTTGCCATGGTATGTTGTCTTCAGAAAAAAAGCGCGGAACGATTGTTTGCCGTTGCTCTCATAGAGGTAAGGGCGACTCACGACATGGCTTACAGGGTTGACTTATAGGGAATTAAAATCAACAAAGGGGGCGGGTTTGCATCAAGGAGAAACACACACAACTGTCCCACTGAAGCCTGGACAGTCAAGAAACTGGTTTTCAAAGCGTCTGTGATGCACAGCGCACCTTGGTGTCCTCTTCAAATCTAATCACAAACAGCCACGTCAGCAAACAGTGCCAGCAAGCTTTTAAACGTCCAAAGGCACATTCTACCACCATTCTGCACTTGTTCAACCTATAGTTGAACTGCTCCTTACTAGTGTCCAGGCTTCATGAGCCATGGGAGCAAGGGGTAGGCTGGGGAGGTGTAACCGTGCAGTGCTGCCGGCTGGGAGAGCTGCCTGAGGCAGAATCCTCCAGCTGGCATGATATTCCAGGCAGGAGTGAATCTCCATTAGACAAAACTTAAAGAAGAGAATGACCTGGAGTCATTCCTATTTTTGTCTAGGCGACCAAGGTCGGCCAGGAGCACCCGCACCTGCCCAGGTGCCCCTGACTGACCTCATAGACTCACAGACTCTAGGACTGGAAGGGACCTCGAGAGGTCATCGAGTCCAGTCCCCTGCCCTCATGGCAGGACCAAATACTGTCTAGACCATCCCTAATAGACATTTAACTAACCTACTCTTAAATAGCTCCAGAGATGGAGATTCCACAACTTCCCTAAGCAATCTATTCCAGTGTTTAACTACCCTGACAGTTAGGAACTTTTTCCTAATGTCCAACCTAAATCTCCCTTGCTGCAGTTTAAGCCCATTGCTTCTTGTTCTATCATTGGAGGCTAAGGTGAACAAGTTTTCTCCCTCCTCCTGATGACACCCTTTTAGATACCTGAAAACTGCTATCATGTCCCCTCTCAGTCTTCTCTTTTTCAAACTAAACAAACCCAATTCCTTCAGCCTTCCTTCACAGGTCATGTTCTCAAGACCTTTAATCATTCTTGTTGCTCTTCTCTGGACCCTCTCCAATTTCTCCACATCTTTCTTGAAATGCGGTGCCCAGAACTGGACACAATACTCCAGTTGAGGCCTAACCAGCGCAGAGTAAAGCGGAAGAATGACTTCTCGTGTCTTGTTTACAACACACCTGTTAATGCATCCCAGAATCACATTTGCTTTTTTTGCAACAGTATCACACTGTTCACTCATATTAAGCTTGTGGTCCACTATGACCCCTAGATCTCTTTCTGCCATACTCCTTCCTAGACAGTCTCTTCCCATTCTGTATGTGTGAAACTGATTGTTCCTTCCTAAGTGGAGCACTTTGCATTTATCTTTATTGAACTTCATCCTGTTTACCTCAGACCATTTCTCCAGCTTGTCCAGATCATTTTGAATTTTGACCCTGTCCTCCAAAGCAGTTGCAATCTCTCCCAGTTTGGTATCGTCCGCAAACTTAATAAGCGTACTTTCTATGCCAACATCTAAATCGTTGATGAAGATATTGAACAGAACCGGTCCCAAAACAGACCCCTGCGGAACCCCACTTGTTATACCTTTCCAGCAGGAGGGGGAGCCATTAACAACTACTCTCTGAGTACGGTTATCCAGCCAGTTATGCACCCACCTTATAGTAGCCCCATCTAAATTGTACTTTCCTAGCTTATCTATAAGAATATCATGTGAGACTGTATCAAATGCCTTACTAAAGTCTAGGTATATCACATCCACCGCTTCTCCCTTATCCACAAGGCTCGTTATCCTATCAAAGAACGCTATCAGATTAGTTTGACACGATTTGTTCTTTACAAATCCATGCTGGCTATTCCCTATCACCTTACAACCTTCCAAGTGTTTGCGGATGATTTCTTTGATTACCTGCTCCATTATCTTCCCTGGCACAGAAGTTAAACTAACTGGTCTGTAGTTTCCTGGGTTGTTTTTATTTCCCTTTTTATAGATGGGCACTATATTTGCCCCCTTCCAGTCTTCTGGAATCTCCCCCGTCTCCCATGATTTCCCAAAGATAATAGCTAGAGGCTCAGATACCTCTTCCATTAACTCCTTGAGTATTCTAGGATGCATTTCATCAGGCCCTGGTGACTTGCAGGCATCTAACTTTTCTAAGTGATTTTTTACTTGCTCTTTCCTTATTTTCTCTTCTAAACCTACCCTCTTCCCGTAAGCATTCACTATACTAGACATTCCTTCAGACTTCTCAGTGAAGACCGAAACAAAGAAGTCATTAAGCATCTCTGCCATTTCCAAGTCTCCCGTTACTGTTACCCCCTCCTCATGGAGCAGTGGGCCTACCCTGTCCTTAGTCTTCCTCTTGCTTCTAATGTATTGATAAAAAGTCTTCTTGTTTCCCTTTATTCCCATAGCTAGTTTGAGTTCATTTTGTGCCTTTGCTTTTCTAATCTTGCCTCTGCATTCCTGTGTTATTTTCCTATATTCATCCTTCGTGATCTGACCTAGTTTCCATTTTTTATATGACGCCTTTTTATTTTGTAGGTCACGCAAGATCTCAAGGGTAAGCCAAGGTAGTCTTTTGCCACATTTTCTATCTTTCCTAACCATCGGAATAACTTGCTTTTGGGCCCTTAATAGCGTCCCTTTGAAAAACTGCCAACTTTCCTCAGTTGTTTTTCCCCTCAGTCTTAATTCCCCTCAGTCTTAATTTGTCCAGATCATTTTGAATTTTGACCTTGTCCTCCAAAGCAGTTGCAATCCCTCCCAGTTTGGTATCGTCCACAAACTTAATAAGCGTACTTTCTATGCCAACATCTAAATCGTTGCTGAAGATATTGAACAGAGCCGGTCCCACCGAGGTCAGCCAGGAGCACCCACGAGACGACGACGGTTAACAGTCATATTGCACCATCTGCCACCAACAAGGCAAGGCAAGGCAAGGAAATGCTGGCAAGGAAATCCTGCTGCATAGCAGTGCAGTACTGCGTCTGCCAGCAGCACCCAGGAGACGTTCGGTGACAGTGAGCTGAGTGGGCTCCATGCTTGCCGTGGTATGTCATTTGCACGGGTAACCAGGGAAAAAAGGTGAGAAACGATTGTTTGCCATTGCTTTCATGGAGGGAGGGAAGGAAGGAGGAAGGGGGGGCCTGACAACATGTACCCAGAACCACCCAGGACAATGTTTTTGCCCCATCAGGCACTGGGAGCTCAACCCGGAATTCCAATGGGCAGCGGAGACTGCAGGAACTGTGGGATAGCTACCCACAGTGCAAAACTCCTAAAGTCAACGATAGCCTCGGTATTGTGGACGCACTCCGCCAACTTAATACGCTTAGTGGGGACACACACAGTCGACTGTATAAAATCGATTTTTAAAATATTAATTTCTATAAAATCCACCTAATTTCGTAGTGTAGACATACCCTCGGTTACACTGGCATATACATAACACATAGCTACCATCTGTTTTTGACAGTTAATTGGAGGCCAATAAATTAAACACATGCTCATGAAAGGGGTATGAAATAGTGCTATGAACAAAATGGGAAAGCATACTTTGCAGTAGAAAACTGAGGAGGGACACTTTATCCAAACCCCCCTGCTAAAGTCTGGCACAAAAAGTTGCATAGGGTACATAAAACACACTGTGGCCATGTCTACATCTAAAATTTTGCAGCGCTGGTTGTTACAGATGTATTAGTACAGCTGTATAGGGCCAGCGCTGCAGAGTGGCCACACTTACAGCAACCAGCGCTGCAAGTGGTGTTAGATGTGGCCACACTGCAGCGCTGTTGGGCGGCTTCAAGGGGGGTTCCGGGAACGCGAGAGCAAACCGGGGAAGGAGACCAGCTTCGCCGCGGTTTGCTCTCGCATTCCCGGAGCCACCCTGCAAACCGCAGGGAAGGAGACCTGCTTGCTCGGGGTTCCGGGAACGAGAGAGCAAACCGCGGCGAAGCTGGTCTCCTTCCCCGGCTTGCTCTCTCGTTCCCGGAACCCCGAGCAAGCAGGTCTCCTTCCCTGCGGTTTGCAGGGTGGCTTCGGGAACGCGAGAGCAAACCGCGGCGAAGCTGGTCTCCTTTCCCGGTTTGCTCTCTCGTTCCCCGAACCGCCGAGCAAGCGGTTCTCCTTACCTGCTTGCTCGGGGTTCTGGGACCGAGAGAGCAAACCGGGGAAGGAGATCAGCTTGATTACCAGAGGCTTCCTCCTTCCACGGAGGTCAAGAAAAGCGCTGGTAAGTGTTTACATTGGATTACCAGTGCTGGATCACCAGCGCTGGATCCTCTACACCCGAGACAAAACGGGAGTACAGCCAGCGCTGCAAACAGGGAGTTGCAGCGCTGGTGATGCCCTGCAGATGTGTACACCTTCAAAGTTGCAGCGCTGTAACTCCCTCACCAGCGCTGCAACTTTCTGATGTAGACAAGCCCTGTTATACAAGGCGGATAAGCATATGCGATTGCACATTTCACAGACAGAGCCATGCAAAAAGCTCTGGCCAGAACCATGGCATTAAGGCAATTAGATAAGCCAAGAGAAGAATTTAGCATCATTGTTGCATGTGTGAGACTACATATATATGAATATATGTGAGACTGCATTTATATACATACACACATATGCCGGACAACTATCCTATGTCAATATAGCCACAGAACATTTCATTTTAAGTGTGACCTCCCCAATCACCTACAACACTAAAATAGGATAATTTTTTCTAGCACTGATGTTTCAGGTAAGTCTGGACTCGAGTGGCTCTAAAACAGAAAGGCTTACAATGTCCTAAAAGCCCCTTGTTTCACTATCCTTTTGAAGTGATAATCGAGATGAGGTTTTTTTCTCCTGCTGGTAGTAGCTCATCTCAACTGATTGGCCTCTTACAGTTGGTATGGCTACTTCCACCTTTTCATGTTCTCTGTATGTATAAATATCTTCTTGCTGTAAGTTCCAGTCTATGCATCCGATGAAGTGAGCTGAAGCCCACGAAAGCTTATGCTCAAATAAATTTATTAGTCTCTAAGGTGCCACAAGTACTCCTGTTCTTTTTGCGGATACAGACTAAAATGGCTGTTACTCTGAAATTTGCCATTTTGTTGCTCAGTCACTTAGTTTTCTGAGATCTTTTGAAGTTCCTCACAGTCTGCTTTGGTCTTAACTATCTTGAGCAGTTTAGTATCATCTGCACGTCACTGCACGTCCCTGAATCATTTGCCACGTCACTGTTTACCCCTTTCTCCAGATCATTTATGAATAAGCTGAATAGGATTGGTCCTAAGATTGACCCTTGGGGAATACCACTAGTTACCCCTCTCCATTCTGAAAATTTACCATTTATTCATACCCTTTGTTCTCTGTCTTAACCAGTTCTCAATCCATGAAACGATCTTTCCTAATGACTCGAGTTTCCTCCCCTGGAGAGGTAACCTCAGTGCGAGAGGATACCCCAACATCATCATCGCAACCCACCCAGATATGCCTTCATTTGGGGTTCAGTGCTGCTGGTAGTACTAGTGAATCTGACTACTACATTCGTGTAGGTGCTTGGGAACCTGAGGAAGTTGCATTCTCTTTTCTTTCTTGCAGGACTCCTGAACTGGAAGAAGACCCTGAGGCTCTTTCCCATTACAATCTGCTCCTCTGCATGCATGCTCACACTGGGGCAACCCTGATTTGGCCCTGAATGTTAGTAAATGTCTGCGAGATCTTCAGGTGGAGCTTGCTATTGTAATCAACCTGCTTGGCTTCACAGTGGAGTTGGAACCCAGAGCCCTGAGTGGTAGAACCATGTGCCTCTTCCGTAGGAGGCAAAGAATTAAGTGCATTACTTGGGAGCATCAGCAAGCTCATAAGCCTCTTCTATGGACCAGACACTGTAAGGGGACAAAGAGCCCCACTCTCTGAGTGTGGGTTATTACTACATAAATACAAAGTATTATTGCTGTAATACATTCGCTGTGATGTATTTTAGTAGTATAAAGAATAAAAACCTTTGACATCAGAGATGTGAGCAACTTCAGTCCCATTTCCAATTATTCTGAAGTGTTTGACTCCTGATTTGCAGAGAGATTGAGATTTCCTCCTCAGTTTCTCATTGGCTAAATACAGCAATAAAGTCTATACCTTGTCAGCCTTGCTAAGTTCTTACTACTCCTAGCGGAAGAAAAAAAAATACAGTTTAGAAAAGTCCTCCAAAGTCCCCTAAACTGTTTGTTAATGAAACACATTGAAGACTTTTTAAATAAAATGTGATGGGAATGGAATAAGATACCAACTACTATAAGGCAGATTTCAAGTTGTGTTAGTAAAGCAAAAGCAATGGCTGACCATTTTCATTGTGTAAAATAGATCCCAGGATGTCAAGCTTGTGGAGGGGAAAAAAAAAGATCATGGTATGTGGCTCAGTGGTGGTGGTTTTAAAAACTGTACAAAGGAACAATATTGCATGTAAATCTGCTGAAATGTGGAGTATTACAACTGATGTCAGCCAACTCTTTTGTATTCAAAATCATTAATCTCTTGGACATGACAAATCTTGCTAGCAGAAGGGAATAAATTCCAGATAATAAGTTTTAAAGTAATGAATAACTCTCACCTATCAAGTGCTTTAATGACTCTCCTTGTCAGAATTCAGATTTTATTATTTACTCTCTAGAATGGCAGCAGCCTGAAGAGATATCATTACAAATCAATTTCACTGCTCCTTCATAATGAGTCCCTAATTGACCTCAATTTCTGATAGAGTCACATATTTCCTTCCATACGTTATTTTTATGACATGTATATCTGATGATTTAGTGAATGGTCATAAAATATTTTATTTTAACTCTGTGTTGCCTTATGTAGGCATTAATGGCGGAAATATAAATCATTACAACAATGTTAACTCTGATGGTTGGGAATGTATTTTTTTTATCCCTTTAAGATCAGTTCATCATCATTTTGTTAAATTAAGTGTTTCATGTATCTATCTACTTTAAAATGAGATGGGATTATAGCTAACAAAGAACATTCAGATTCTCTATATAATCTTAAAAGTTATGGACTGTTAAAGACTATTTAGCTTTCACTAGATCTTAAAATGAAGTGGCATTAAAATTAACTAACAGGTTTGGAGAAACATGTCGTGCTGAATCCTGGAAATAACGGTTGAATGTCAAATTTCACGCAGCACATCTGTCCAAACGTTTAAGGCACTAACACGTCAAAGCAGCAAAATATATTGAAAATGCTGCACCCGACTTTAGTGCCTCTGGCAGGAGACTAAGAGACATGGGCTAGACCCTCAGCTGATGTAAATTTGATGCAGTTTCATTCATTTCAAGAGAGCTGCACTGACTTACCGCAGGTGGCGATCTGGATCATTATATCTGGCTGCCTTGTTAATCAGACTTGTGATTCCAAAGAGGAGAAACTGTTTTAGAAATATAATATAGGTTTCAGAGTAGCAGCCGTGTTAGTCTGTATCCACAAAAAGAACAGGAGTACTTGTGGCATCTTAGAGACTAACAAATTTATTTCAGCATAAGCTTTCATGGGCTACAGCCCACTTCATCAGATGCATAGACTGGAACATACAGCAAGAAGATATTTATACATACAGAGAACATGAAAAGGTGGAAGTAGCCATGCCAACTGTAAGAGGCCAATTAATTGAGATGAGCTATCATCAGCAGGAGAAAAAAAAACTTTTGAAGTGATAATCGAAATGACCCATAGAAGGTGTGAGGATAATTAACATGGGGAAATAGATTTAATGCTGTTTATTTACTTTGCATTTCACTCAGCTTGGACACTAACTAGAGAGGTGAATTTCACTTCCTGATTCTCCAGCACTATTATTGTTCAGGGTTTTACAGTACTATAAGAGACTGTCTATATACCTTTCACATGGTTGAAATTAAAGTAAATGGGGATCTTGCCTAAGTAAGGAGTGCAGGACTAGACCCATTGTTTTCCTGCAAGTTGTTTACTTGCCTTTCCTGTGAGTCATGCCATGTAAAGGGTGCCATGGAGAAAGTCACCATAAAGATGCAGATCAACTGTAGCTCACGGTGAAGCAAAGTATCCACTATATATTCTAGTTCTACCACAATTATCAGGCTCAACAGATTTCACTTACATAGTGTGGAACAATAATGCTCCCTATCACAGAAATTGCTAGGTGAAATTGTAAGGCCTGTGTTATGCAACAGGTGAGACTAGATGATGGTGGATTCTCCATCACTGGCAATTTTTAAATTGAGATTGGATATGTTTCTAATGGAGCTGCTCTAGGAATTGTTTTGGGGAAGATCTACTGCCTGTGTTACACAAGTCAGACTAGATGATCACAATGGTCCTTTCTGCCCTTAAAAATCTATGAAATTATAGTTTACATCTAACCATTTTAGCTAAATAAGTCTAATAAGAAAAATTACAGGAAATAACCTAACAAAAAACAAACATAAGCATACTATTAAACCCTGAGATACACTCTGTTCCTGTGGTGACATAAATAGATCCCTCTTTGCTCCCAAAACAAATAGCACAGCCATTGTCCACAGAATATTTGAAGGGAGGCAATCTGATGGTCATTATATTGCTGCAATCCTTTCAGATAGGTTCCTCAGCATTTATCCACCAGGCATAGGTGCTGGAACTAGGGGTGCTGCCGCAACCCCCTGGCTTACAGTGGTTTCCATCATATACAGGGTGTACAGTTTGGTTCAATGGCTCTCAGCACCCCCACTTTACAAACTGTTCCAGCATGCCTGCCGCAGGGTATAGTGGTGTTTTCAGTGGTGGGGGAGGCTTTGTATATGTGATGGGGGTCACCAGATTCAATCCTTTCCTTGTTAGGGAACATTTTCTGCTGTATTTGTTATTACAAAACCAGCTATCCTTTCCTAAGATGGAAAAAAAAAAAGGACAGCATAGTAAACTAGCATATCTGGAGATGTCTCTGGCTTGAGCATGGTCTAGATAGATTTAACACACAATATCTTGATGGAACAAGAGAAAATTAAATGTAAAAAGAGGGGAATAAAAGATAGATAGCCATCTGCTCTCTGTGCCTGGGGTTCTAGTCCTGAATTAATACAGACTGCTGTGAATTAATGAAACAGATTGCAGCAGCAGAACATAGGGAGGTTAGAATTCTTATCTGAGGCAGAGAAAGAAGTATGAAAACTCTTTCACTCTCAAGAATCCTAAGAGAATAAAGATCTTACTCTTTACAAATTATTTGGCCCTTTTCACATAAATGTTCCCATTCTTTCCAGCAGAGAATATATGAAGAACAGTATCCCATTAATACTAACGCTTTCCTTGCTTGTTTTATGATGTAGTGTATACACCTATTCCACTGGACACATTGATGAAGAACAGAAAAGAGACATTTATAAGTCTGACATTGAACATATAAATAGATCTCTGGCCTGGTCCATAGTCAGGAATCAGCCTGTTCAGTCATCAATTGCCATCACTTGGGCTTTCTACACTGGAGCAGACTCCAAGACCTTGTCCACATAGATATTCTAATTGTATTTTAAAACACAACAGTAAACACTTAGAGAGCACACATGTCTTTGTTCTGTTTCACCTTAGGTTGGATCATTTCACTATCACATACACAATGGACAAGACTTGGAACATGCACAGACCAAAGGGATACAAGCATTTGTAACTATTTGTGTTTGACTCTAGGGGCTTGGCTACACTCAAAACCCCACAGCGCTGCTGCGGGAGCGCTCCTGCGGCAGTGCTTTGAAGTGTGAATGTGGACGCAGCGCCAGCGCTGGGAGAAAGCTCTCCCAGTGCTGCAGGTGCTCCACCTCCCCATGGGGATTAGCTTGCAGTGCTGGGAGCCACGCTCCCAGCACTGGGGCACTGTTTACACTGGCACTTTGCAGTGCTGTATCTTGCTGCGCTCAGGAGTGTGTTTTTTTCACATCCCTGAATGAGAAAGTTGCAGCGCTGTAAAGTGCCAGTGTAGCCAAGGCCTAGGATAGAGTTAAACATAGCTAGAGACAAACATCTGCCATGTCTTCACTAGAATTGAAAATTGTGTTATCTGAAAACACCATTCGAAGTCCTAGAGTAGTCAAGCTATAAGGCTAAAAAAGTGCAAACTGAGTCTTGTGTCAACTGAGCTAATCAGGGTTTATCACCACTTGTAGTCAGAATAAACTCAAGTTCAGTCAGTACAAAACCCAACTCTATGTAACCTTTGGGTGGGAAGTTAACTTCATTACCCTTCTCCAGTGCCTAAGAAAAAACCCAACTCCCACAGAAGAGTAGCTGGACACCCAGAGTTCAGTCCCCACAGAAATACAGTGAGAAGAAAGTGAAAGTTCCCAAAAGCTTAAGTTTTGTTCACCTAAGTCTCAGAGTCTTTCATCATCAAATCTATACAGTCTGCTCAGTCTAAAACAACATCTTCCTTCCACTTGCTTGCTCCTCTGCTGATATCACTGCTAGCCCATCAGCTAACTGATGAACCAATCACTCAGTTAAGTGTATAGATTTAAAGAAAACCCTTGTTACAAGAAAATACAGGACCGAGAATAGTAAAATATAAATGACTCTTTGCCCATTACTGCATTTAAAAAAAAGCTGGTGACTCAGACTACTTGAGACAATTTAACTAGAACAGTTTGGCTAAAATCAAAACAGCATTCAAAGCCTACAATTAAAATAGCAGTTATTTTTCCCTCCCAATTTCCCCTTGCTATAATTACCATTGCCCAGGGGTGAAACAATATCACTAACTTGCTGCAAAATGCTTCAGAGTTCGAGACAACAGTCTGCTTCCTGCTTCTGGGCTCAAGCTTCTCCCAGCTCACACAGGGCACCTGGCCTTCTGCAAAACAGCTGCCCTGACACTTGTCCTCCTGGAGTCTGATCCCAGCAACAGGGAACCTATTGGAGCAGACCCAAAACTACCACACCCAATTCCAGAAGCTTCTGGATGTGGAGTGCTTAATCTGCCTAGCAACAATGACCCAGACACAGCTCACTCCTACTTCCTCCCCCGAAAGGGTCTCTTAAAGAGATATCTCCCTATTAGACACATGGGTTACATCTACACTTAGCGTTCAGACCAATGCAGCTACACCAGAGGTCAGCAACCTTTCAGAAGTGGTGTGCCGAGTCTTCATTTATTCACCCTAATTTAACGTTTTGCGTGCCGGTAATACATTTTAACGTTTTTAGAAGGTCTCTTTCTATATTTATATAATATAGAACTAAACTATTGTATGTAAAGTAAATACGATTTTTAAAAATGTTTAAGAAGTTCCATTTAAAATTAAATTAAAATGCAGATCCCCCCGGACCCAATGGCCAGAACCCAGGCAGTGTGAGTTTCACTGAAAATCAGCTCGCATGCTGCCTTTTGCACGCATGCCATAAGTTGCCTACCCCTGAGCAAGACCTTTTGCTGGTCACTTCTGGCTGAGTTGGGGCTGTTCTTGAATGTAGAAAAGGCCACAGTAAAGATGCATCACAATTTCAGGAGGTGTTGGAATTTCCATGTCCAAGAGTTATATTGGTGTTGCATAACTGTTCACTCTGTCTCACTCTCTCTCTTTCTCTGTCTCTGTAAAAACTGTAGATGTGTTAGTGAAATGGTTGCATCCTAACAGTCCTGGAGCTTTCAAATTCTGCCTGTCATGCAGGGTGAGTTCCACTGATTAACAATGCCTTCCTGTAAAACGGACACCCCTGCCTGCAGGATAGAGGAGTTTAAGGATTCAAAGACTATATCATCCAAATGTTAATTCTCCAATCCAAACACGTCAGTGAGGCCTATAGTCTTCCATATTGCTTACCAAATATCTTCACCTATTCCTTGAGGCTGCCCTTAGGCATATAACATTCTTCTGTAACTCATCCAGAACAGGTTTCAGAGTAGCAGTTGTGTTAGTCTGTATCCACAAAAAAACAGGAGTACTTGTGGCACCTTAGAGACTAACACATTTATTTGAGCATAAACTTTCATGGGCTACAGCCCACTTCTTTGGATGCATAGAATGGAACATATATTGAGGAGATATATATACACATACAGAGTGCATGAAAAGGTGTGTATATACATCTCCTCAAAATATGTTCCATTCTATGGATCCAAAGAAGTGGGCTGTAGCCCATGAAAGCTTATGCTCAGATAAATTTGTTAGTCTTCAAGGTGCCACAAGTACTCCTGTTCTTCATCCAGAACACAGCTACTCTCTCTTCTTTCACATACCTCCTTATGACCCTTGAAGAAGGTAGGCTGAGAGGCAGTTGAGAAATTTTCCTGTGTTCATAATTACTAAAGCAGTACTGTAGCAAATGTACTGTGACAATGTCAGACCTGACATCTCTGGAAGGGTGGTTTCTATTGGATTCCAGGAAAGTGGGCAGACATAAGCCTGCCCATAGCTAAAGGACCCTCCCCCAGCCTTAGAGGAGGATCTACAAGGTCCAGAAACTCAAGTAATTACAGGAGACAACCAAAAACATAACAGGGGCAGGTGTGAAGGTCAAACAATGAGAACCTGAAGGGTACACCGAACAGAGAACCCCAGACAGCGCCCACTGCTCCTCGAATCTGGAAGAGAGGTCCTTTTGAGCACCGGGATGTGAGTGGGCACTAGCTCAGCCACTGCTAAATACCCTTCCCTGAGCCTAGGGAGGAGCTACTGAACCTAGATCCCAACCAAGTTCAGGGGACAACAAAGGCAATAACAGGAACAGGCATGGGGGTCAAAGTGCCAAAACTAGGGAACCTGAAGGGGACACTGAATAGAGAATCCCAGATGGCACCCACTGCTCCTCAAATCTGGAAGGGTGGTTGAGGCAAGTATATCTGTCGTAGAATGGTTAAACCCCTTTTTCCTGTGAACTGAAAGAGGTTAGCTCAGGTTAATTATGGCTATCTGAGTCGAATTAAGGGCAGTCCTTGACCTTTAAAAACCTGTACATTCCAGTCAGGCTTCTTCCTCTGTGCTGTCTGGGAACACTGAGAATACAGGACAGACAGTCTCCCTGTCTTTGGTTTCTATGCCCAGCACCACAGAAGCCCAGAGCAGCAATTGCAGGGAAATTGGGAAAAGCTGACGCAACCTTGGGATGGAGCATGCTCAGTCTCTCTATGGGGCTGGTTCATGCAGAGGGTGGATGGACTCTTTGGAGAATTTAGCAGCCAAACTCTCGCGCAAGTCTCTTCTGAGCACATGTGAACTGATGTTTTTCAAAGCTTATTACTCTGCAGTATGACTGGCTCAGAGTGTCATCATCATTTCCTGTAGCACCTGAGTTTCTGTGGTAAGTGAATTTTATTCTTCATTCATTTAAATATTGTTCTCAGAAGTGTAATGTGTATTAATAGGAACACAAGAATACCTAAATAGAAGTTAATGTTATTTCAACACAACTTGATATTAAAATATGTCTTAACACTTAGTCTTAAATCTATAAATTATACTCTCAAGTAAAGTACATTCTAGAGACCAATGAAATGTTAGTATTTTATTACTTTACTACTTAATTATTTGGAATGGTAATTCATCTTCAATTTCTAAATCCCATGATACAAAATTAGGTTAGTATGCTTTTTTCTGCAGTATCTTTCACGAATGTTTGTAACTATTTAGGGAGCTTAATTAAATTGAGATTTTATTTTAATTGGCTACTCCTTTGAGGTATTCATTATATTTTTTGCAGTGGGCTCACCAATATGTACTGTGGCGATGTCAGTTTGCGTTCTTTACTAAAACAAGGAGTTTCACTTGGCTCTTTATACAAGAGCCAAGGAAATTTCAGTGGAAAACATAAGAGCTTGTGGAATGTTGCCTTAGAATCACACAATATTAGGGTTGGAAGAGACCTCAGGAGGTCAATCTAATCCAATCCCCTGCTCAAAGAAGAACCAACACCAACTAAATAATCCCAGATATGGCTTTGTCAAGCCGGGCCTTAAAAACCTCTAAGGATGGAGATTCCACTACCTCCCTAGGTAACCCATTCCAGTGCTTCACCGCCTTCCTAGTAAAATAGTTTCCTAATATCCAATCTAGACCTCTCCCACTGTGACTTGAGACCATTGCTTCTTGTTCTGCCATCTGCCACCACTGAGAACAGCCTAGACCCAGCCTCTTTGTAACCCCACTTCAGGTAGTTGAAGGCTGCTATCAAATCCCCCTTGCTCTTCTCTTCTGCAGATTAAATAATCCCAGTTCCCTCAACCTCTCCTCATAAATCATATGCCCCAGGCCCCTAACCATTTTCATTGCCCTCCGCTGGACTCTCTTCAATTTGTCCACATCCCTTCTGCAGTGGGGGGACCAAAAATGGATACAATACACCAGGTGTGGCCTCACCAATGCTGAATAGAGGGGAGTAATCATTTCTCTCCATCTGCTGGCAATGCTCCTACTAATACAGCCCAAAATGCCATTAGCCTGCTTGGCAACAAGGGCACACTGCTGACTCATATCCAACTTCTCGTCCACTGTAATCCCCAGGTCCTTTTCTACAGAACTGCTGCTTAGCCAGTCGGTCCCCAGCCTGTAGCGGTGCCTGGGATTCTTCCTTGCTAAGTGCAGGACTCTGCATTTGTCTTTGTTGAACTTAATCAGATTTCTTTTGGCCCAATCCTCCAATTTGTCTAGGTCACTCTGGACCCTATCCCTACCCTCCAGCATATCTACCTCTCCCCTCAGTTTAGTGTAATCTGCAAACTTGCTGATGGTGCAATTCATCCCATCATCCAGATCATTAATAAAGATATTGAACAAAACCAGCTCCAGGACCAACCCCTGGGGCACTCCACTTGATACCGGGTGCCAACTAGACATCGAGCCGTTGATCACTACCTCTTGAACCCAACAATCTGGCCAGCTTTCTATCCACCTTATAGTCTATTCATCCAATCCATATGTCTTTAACTTGCTGGCAAGAATACTGTGGGAGACCGTATCAAAAGCTTTGCTAAAGTCAAGATATATCACATCCATCACTTTCTCCATATCCACAGAGCCAGTTATCTCATCATAGAAGGCAATCAGGTTGGTCAGGCATGACTTGGCCTTGGTGAATCCATTTTGACTGTTCCTGTTCTTCCTCTCCTCTAAGTGCTTCAAAATGGATTCCTTAAGGACCTGCTCTACGATTTTGCTAGGGACTAAAGTGAGACTGTAGTCCCCCGGGTTCTCTTTCTTCCCTTTTAAAAATATGGGCACTATATTTGCCTTTTTCCAATCGTCCGGGACCTCCTCCGATCACCAGACATTTTCAAAGATAATGGCCAATGGCATTACAAGTGAATGTCTGGTCATGTAGAATTAATGGAGATTCTGAAGTGACAGTCAATGGAAGCAGAGTCAGGTTCTACAAGAGACTCCGCTGTGTTTGACTATACCACTTCTTTAAACACCCTTGTTTTTAAGGGACAGAGATTATTAAAGAGTCACTCTTTTCATGTTATTTCTAAAGACTGGTTAAAATTTTCAAGACTGGCCATGATTTCAGAGATTAAGTCTTATTTTCAAAAGTTGTGTCAATTTCTATGTCATACGGATTTTTGAAAAATTTACCCTTTATCAAGAGCGGCTCTATGTTTTTTTGCCGCCCCAAGCATAGGAGTCAGGGAGCCTTCAGCGGCGTTTCTGCGGGAAGTCCGCTGGTCCTGCGGCTTCTGCAGTTGATCTGCCGGTCCCGTGTCTTTGGCGTACCTGCAGCCGAATTGCCACCGAAGCAGCGGGATCAGCGGACCTACTGCAGAAACGTCGCAGAAGGCTCCCTGACTGCCGCCCTCACAACGATTGGCAGGCCACCCCTCTGGCTTGATGCACCAAGCACATGCTTACTGCACTGGTGCCTGGAGCCGCCCCTGCCCTTTATATTTTATTCGTTTTAGAAACAAGCATACTAGGATTTGCAATCATCTCCTCATTAATTTAAATGGGAGTTATGGAATGGAAGGGAATAACAGTTTAAAGCTCATATGTAAAGAAGAAAATTCAAAGTCAATTTGTTAACAGTAACCGTGCCATGACACACTAGCTATTTTCTATTTAAAGGAGAGCAAAATATTGTAGTATCACACACCACAGTGTGTTAATTGTCCTGGTTCTATATAGTGATCACTTTACCTTCCACCAAAATTCAGCTATCACTGGAATGCTTTGCTAGCAACATTCAACACATCTGAGACAGGTCCTCAGCTGGGTTAAGTCAACATAGCTGCATTGCTGAAAAACCAAAACAGATTTTAAATTTGTATGAAACTACACAATTAGAGAATCTGATTGGAATATGTACCATATTTAATAGGAGGCAAGAGGATCAGAAGAACTTTTGTTTCTCATCTTGACTCTCCCATTTGCTGTCCACTCATTCATGTATTTTTATACCACTTATCACTGGAGCACAGGAGTACATCCCAGAAGCTGAGAAGGTGTTGGTGCTCTCTTATCCTGCTTTGTGAGTTTGGGAAGGTCACTTAACTACCCTCTATATCTGTTTCTCCATCTGTAAGTTGGATGTAGCCCATATTCACCCTTTTAAACCACTGAGATGCTTGGATGAAATGCACTGTCATCAACATTTTTCATTAGTGGCCAATTTTGGTGCCTCGATATTTGATTGTCCCAACTTAAGACACCTTGAAAAATTGCTGATGCTAAACAAAGACACAAAGGCAGTAAAAAATAGCTAGTCTACCCCAAAAGATTTATATTGCATAATATACACACTAATCATACAGGTACCATTCTGACAGCAGCTACTGTGCATCACACACATTGTAGCCACTTGTGAACAATTACATCTGAGAAATTAACCCAAATCTGCAGAAAAAATTATTTCTATAAAAAGCACACTAGCATGAAACAAAAAGAAACCCGATAAGTCTTTAAATTCACTACCAGCCCATCATTTGGGATGAACGTAGTGAATTACTATATGGTATGCTGGTTACAAGAGATACCCCTGTGCTTCTGCCAGATGTTCATTCTGTCAGTTATGTCAAGTATCTATTACAGGCAGGCAGATCATGAGCAATTGGGAGTTTGAGAGTGTATCAATGAAAGTAAAGATTACTCAGTTCTGTCTAGCATTTTACAGGGAGAACACTGACGTCTCTCTCTCCTGGATGTGGTCACTGTCTTACACCTTAAACGGATGTTCCATTGAAATCCAGAGAAGATCAGGATGTACCTGTCATATTAGGGGCACAGGTGATAAGGATCTGTGTACTGTTTGTTTAAAACCATAATAGGAAGCCACAGAAAAGGAGAAGGGCTGCAAAAAAGTAATAGACAAAACTTTCTGTTGGGAAGCAGAGAGAGAAACTTTAGGATATTTCTACTTTATTCCAATAAAGTTTCTTTTTTTGTGTTGGAGAAAAAAAATAGGCTGTGATGATTTACCATTGTCATCTGAAAAGAAACACTTATCTAAACAGACATTCAGTTTCCAGTATATTATTTATTCATGCAAGTTTGTATTATACTAAAGAGAAGTGTGCCCTTGGAAAACTCGTACAATTCATCTCAGAAAACAAAGACTCTACCAGTTATCCCAAGATCACACTATTCTATCTGCTAAACACACACAACAAAGATTTAGTAAGTCCCACCATATAACTATGTGTGAATAACTGATTTTTTTAGTTCATGGGAGAAACCAAAAACATTTCAAAATAAATTATTTCAGATTAGCTCAAAATGAAAATATTTTGAATTTTTCAGCAACCCTCCCCCAAAAAAGTTTTATTTGACCATAATGAAATGATTTGCTTTGTTTCTGAGGATTTTTTAAAATAGAAAATTGAAGTAAAATTCAAAAGCAAAAGGAGTTTCAAATAGAAAAATCAAACCACATTGTTTCCAAAATGTCAGAAGGAGACATTTTGATAATTTAGAAATTGTTTATATATTTTTCAACTGAAACAATTTGACAAAAATTTGCAAAATGTTTCAGTCAACCCAAATCTGCATTTTTTTTGGGTGAAAAACACTGCTGTACCTCCCGGTCATTGGACCTTCAATTGTCGTCTGGCCTGCATTGGATCTCCAATGTAGATTGTTATCTCTTTAGGTCAGAGACCTTGTTTTAATCTATTTATTGTACCATGCTCAGCACATTATCAGGCCTTAAGAAATAGCAGCCTCATGCCTGAGGCCTATTATGAAAGTTAAATCTGCCAGCCAGCAGAGAATCAAAAGGCCTTTAATTCAACTAGAGGACAACATTCCTTCTTCACATACCATACATAAGGTTGTTTTCAAAGTGAGGTAATTTTAAATAAAGATCTAGCACAGGCTGAAAGAGTCGATATTTGATGCAGATGGAGTTTTGTAGCAAAGCGGGGTATAAGGCCCAGAGAGACATTGACTAAAGCCAGACTGTGTGGTTTTATTCCATTATCATCATAATATCTGAGCTACTACCTCATCCCTTCTCTGACATACATGACAAGGAACAGACATGTAGCTCTGACACAAAAGTCATCATGTGAATTATAAAATCTAGTAATTTGAAGTTTTGTTAAGCATATTACTGGCTTTCCTTAGTAGCAAATACCGGCTATTAGAACCACCAATCTACAATTAGTTTTGTAGTAATGCAGTTTCTGCATCATCTACATTTTATTTTCCTTTCTTGTGTTTTAATCTTTTCAGTTGTGCAAAATAAAGAATGAATGGATAATCCTCTCACTGCCTTTGTATTTCATGGTACCTCTCTCACTGGGTCTCTCTTCGGGGTGTATTACCAAAGCGTGTCAGTTACAAACAGATCTGTTTGGGTCCTCATTAGTCAGTAGGAGCAAGTGACTGTTTGAATGGCAACCTCAATATCTAAGGTGTCTCCTTGTCTGAAGTGTAGAAGAAATGTTGGATAGTCTGAACATCTGTGGTCTCACAATGAGTTGGCACAACTGGTTTCAAGGCTTGTCAGAGACTTTGTGCTTCCATCAAATGTTTGCATGTGTCACAGGGCAAGCACTGGATGGATGTGAAGCTGTGGTGTTTGACAGAGTTCGGTAACAAGCACACTGGTGGCAGCTTTGTAGAAAGCTTGCTCTGCCACCTCCTATTGCTGTACTATGGATAATTTCCAGTGCTGTCAGTCTGCATTCTTAATGCATTACTCCCAAATGCCCCTGTAAAGCCATTTTTATAGCAAAGAATGAAAAATGAATTATCTGTAATTTTAAATGAAATAGTTGCAGATTTTCTGAGTTTTCTAGAAATCCTGGCTCTATTTACAAGTCAATTTAGTTTAATAAATTGAGATATGAAAAGAGTATAGAATCCTCTTATGTACAACATAACCGTATAACATTAAGCAAGGATTGACACTGAAATGAGTGGAATTACTCCAGTGTAAAGCTGGTGTAGGTGAGCAGAGAATCAGCCCCATAAATTTCAACCCCCTGCACAAGGGTTTAGAAGTGTGACTCTCAGTAGCCTATATATATTTCAAGACAGAGTGTAACTCCATCCTCAGATATATGGATGCAACTCCCATTGAGGTCAATGCAGTTATATCTGTGTATCAGTGGGGAAACTTGGGTCCACAAGCTTCAGCTAGAATTCCTACAGATTTCAGAGGCAAATCCATACAAAATTTCCCCAGATTCCTTCCAGATTCCCTGCTCATATTTATGTATCCTGATCATACCCAGAGATTTTTTTTACAGTTCAGTTAACTCCCCAATGTTCAGAGATATATTGCAATGAGGTTTAAGGACTGTACTATTCATACTATTCATAGTTATTCGCAATACTCAACAAACCAAAACCACAAAGCATATTAGTGCTATTTTGTTATGCCAAAAAGCCCTTGTGACCACCCTAATTTGACTATAGGTGTAAGAACCACTCATTAAAATCTAATGTCAGACTCAAAGCTGGCATGAACTTTCATTATGCAAACATGAAATCGACTAGAAGGGCTAATGATGGTAGAAGGATACCCCAGATGTCAATAGAAAACAATCTCTTTCTAACATAGCTCTCCTTCTGGGAATTTCCTCATCTACAACAAAGATTTTATTTACTGATTTTCTGTTACTTATTAGGGTTGAATAATCATGTAGGCACAGAAAAATAATACAGTGAGGCACAGACATAATTTATTTCTTAATTCTTTTACTTACTTAGCTGAATGATTGTTATTATATTTGGTCCTCTCAAATGGAATATTTATTTTTCACTAGTGTTTTAAGGTCATTGTATACTAAGAATTGACAATACAGTCTGATTGATGGATCTCACATTCCTCTAATCAGACTAATACAGATTTACATAATTGTTTTCTCTATTTTTTAATTTAATCTATGATACGGTCACTGTTTTAGCAGCTGTCCATCTGCTTGAAAAAAGAAGCATGGTGTGAAGGCAGCTTGGTCTCCTGGATAGAGCACTAGGCTGGGACTCAGCAGAAGTGGATTGTAATCCCAACTCTGGTGAACTGGGGCAAGACATGTCATCTCTACGATTCAGTTTCCCAATCTTTAAAATTAAGATAACAATACTTAACTTCTTTTTAATTCACTTTGAGATCTACTAATGAAAATGCTATTTAAGAGCAAGGTTCTATTGTTATAGATCCTATGACCCCAGTGACTTCCTTTTGGTATTCTTAGAAGTGGGTCAGAAATTTTGAGACAGTCCCTGAATAACTGACTACTAGGTCTGGAGTCTATTTTTTAATAGTTAGCTTTTATCATTCCTTAGTCATTGCAAACACTGTTGGAAGAAGAATTAAAGGACATGGTAAATTTCAGACTCTCACGGGTTTTTTTCCACTTCTCTTTCTAGTCTTGGCAATAATGCATCACTAATCCACATCTGTTCAGGACAGAAATATAATGATGATAGAAAAGCTTTGCTTATTTCTCTGTTTGATACTTGTTTGGGATCTGAAGAGAAATTGGCATGTTCTTATAAGGAGCATGTTATTAATAAGGAATAGTTTTCAAGTAAGCCAAGGTATTAAAATAGAGATTTCTAGGGAAAAGGGGACCCCAAACTACAGGAAATAGACTTCAGAGGTGCTAGAACTAGTGCAGAGGGTGTGGCAGCATCCCCTGTATTGAAGTAACAACAACCAAATACATAGTTTCTGCTTTCAGCATCACCACTATAAAAATTGTTCCAGCAGTCCTGTATATAGTAACATATTAGTGGAGCTACCTTCTTAAGAAACAAGCATTTTACGCATGCTCAAACTATCACAACACTGAGGTTCTATATTTAATCTGAGATGTTACTGCAAATCTGGAGGAAATAAGCTTTGTAATGAGAGATGGCATGACCTCCATCTCCTGTTAGCCTAAGGAGAATTCATATCCCACCACATACCTTCTAATTATTACAGCAAGAAGTTGTAATTAGAGAGCACTACACATTGTAGAAGTCAGCATGAAAAATTAAGGTAATCTAATGTTTAAAAATAAGATTTAAAACAAATCAGTGGAAAGCAAACATTAATGATTACAAATATTACTCTAACATATGTTAACCAGTTATGAGAATTTAATTGTTTTGCTAACACATTTGCATGGCATGCAAAAAAGGCAACATGGAGGATGGAAACAAGAATTTCTGAGACTTTCTCTAGCACTCACTAGCTTTGGGGCATTAAACAAGTGAAGATCTGATGGACAGGCAAATGACCGGTTAAACACAATCCGATGCAACAGAAGAATAAAGACCAAAGTAGGTTACAGAAGCACAGGGATTTGTGTTCCTGACTCTAATTACAACACGTTTCTTATGAATCTTTGCAGAATCAATATGAAACTACACCCTGTCATGGTATCTTTCTCCAATCTGAACCTTAGAGTCCAAAAGTTGGGGTACCAGCATGAATTCCTCTAAGCTTAATTACCTGTTTAGATCCGATAAGCTGCCACCAATCAGGAATTCCAGTGCCTGATACACTCTGGTCCCCCCGAAAACCTTCCCTGGGGACCCCAAGACCCAAATTCCTTGAGTCTCACAACAAAGGGGAATAAACCATTTCCCTTCGCCCTCCTTCCTCCCTCCCAGCTCTTTCCCGCCCTGGGTACACCAGGAGATCACCGTGATTCAAACTCCTTGAATCACCACCCAGAGAGGAATGTTACCTTCCCCCCCCTCCTCTTTTCCCTTCACCCAGAGGCAATACAGATTCAAACTCCGTGAATCTAAAACAAAGAGGAAATTCACCTTTCCCTTCTCCCCATCAATTCCCTGGTGAGTACAGACTCAGTTCCCTTGAGCCTCAACAAGGGGAAAAATCAGACAGGTCTTAAAAGCAAAACTTTTAATAAAAAGAAAGAAAAAAGGTAAAAGTTATCTCTGCAATTTAGATGGTAAAAGTTACAGGGTGTGTCAGCTTATAGAAACTGGAGAAAAAGCCTCCTCCAGCAGAAATACAATTTAAAATACTTTCAGCCAAATACACATTAGAACTCTACCAGCCAGATACACATTAAATTTCTACCAGCTAGATACACATTTGCAAATAAAGAAAAACAATCAAAAAGACTAAACCGCCTTTCTACCTGCACTTACTACTTGAATAGAAACTAGAGCCTGTAGTATGTCCG
Source organism: Gopherus evgoodei (assembly GCF_007399415.2). NCBI lineage: Eukaryota > Metazoa > Chordata > Testudines > Testudinidae > Gopherus > Gopherus evgoodei. The sequence continues at coordinate 14,334,497 of NC_044322.1, forward strand.
GTTACTCTCAGATCCCAGAGAGAACAAAGCAAAACGCAAAACACACAAATGAAGGCTTCCCTCCACCGAGATTTGAAAGTATCTTTGTTCCTGATTGGTCCTCTGGTCAGGTGTTTGGTTCCTTGTTTGTTAACCCTTTACACGTAAAAGAGACATTAACCCTTAATTATCTGTTTATGACACACCCTATTGTGTTATTAAATATCAACATCTCCTATAAAAACAAGACTTTTATGTGCAGCAAAGTACTTAAGCACATGTATATCTTCAAGCCCATGAGTAATCAGAAAAAGAAGGAGAGAGGTCAGTGAGTCATCTAGGTGCTTAGAATGACGACTGGAAGTACTCATATGATTAAAGGTAGGCAAGTGCCTAGATACTGAATTGGGTCCTAAATTAATAATTAATACCTAGATCTTATGACACTTCTCACTGGTAGATCTCAAAGCTCTTTACAAAGGTGGTCAGTACCATTATCCTCATTTTACAGATGGGAAAACTGAGGCACCGGGTGATTTCATGACTTGCCCAAGGGCACCCAGCAGGCCAGTGGGCAGAGCCAGAAATGGAACCCATGTCTATTAAGTCCCACTCCAGTATTCTGTCCATTAGGCCACACTGCACCCAAATCAGCACTATCATTAAAATATTACCATTTGATATCTTGTCAAGAATTATATTCTGAAATTCTGTTTCTCAAAGATTAATAAATTGTTAAAAGAGTACATTAGGTAAGTCTAAGAAGTCTAGGCTAACCACAGCTAAAATGGATCAACCTATGCACAACAGACAGTGCTGGATTAAGGTATAAACCAGGGATCGGCAACCTTTGGCACGCGGCCTATCAGGAAAATCCGCTGGTGGGCTGGGACAGTTTGTTTACCCACAGCGTCTGCAGGTTCAGCCAAACGCAGTTCCCACTTGCTGCAGTTCACCATTGCAGGTCAATGAGGGCAGTGGGAAGGGGCATGGGCTGAGGGATGTGCTGGCCATTGCTTCCTGCAGCCCCCTTTGGCCTGGAACGGCAAACTGCAGCCAGTGGGAGCTGCGATTGCCTAAACCTGTGGACACTGTGGGTAAACAAACCGTCTTGGCCCACCAGCGGATTTCCCTGATGGTCCATGTGCCAAAGGTTGCCGATCCCTGGTATAAGGTAACTAAGCTACAGCTTAGGAGCTCGCAATATGAGGGGCCTCTAAAAAAGAAAAAAACTGATTCCATTTCAAATTTTATAAAAATCAGTTGATAAATAAAGGAGATATGGAAAAAAATTACCTGTATATAGAGACATTTTCGTTCAAATAAGACAAAAATATACACATCTGGCTACACAAATACCCTTACTCTACCCTAACCCTTCAGTAATTGTTCATTATTGATAGGCAGGAGGCCAGGGCTGACAAAAATAACCCATTACTGCACTTGTAAAATTAGTATTTCTAGGGTGAGTCTGCTATCAGTTTCCTAAGGCAGAGTTTTGTTGGTGAGCTTCTTCTGGTAAAATTCTGACTCTGCCTTCATAGCTTATTTAAATAAATGAATAATCTCACTGCTGATAAAATCGGGAAAAATGTGAGATCGGAGACGGCAGTGTCGTGAGGCAATCCTGCCAAGCTCATACTCGTATGTCAGTGTGTTCTTTCTTCTTTTGATCTGTACATATGTACAACTGTGTATTTTAGTGCGCACACTGCTTTCTGCTTCATGCACTATCCATGCTTCACATGATTGAGTTTGCACGTGATCATCTTATGGGCTTGAGTCGAGTGTCTTGAGGAGGATAAATTTGTGCTGGCTTCCCTCTGTCAATTTCGTGAACCTTCACAGTAAATATCAGAGTGCTGGTGACAGGATAAATAGAGGGTTTTAAGAGAAGTGAAGGAAGATATACATATATATCAAAATATTCTGAGTACTTGGTGAGCAAGTTATTTCAAACTATGTGCAAATATGATTTATAGCTATTAAAGCCCATAATATTCACTATATTTGCTTGAATATAGGCTAGCTTTTCTCACTTTCTCAATGCTTATCTAGCGATTACCAGTCTTCTTTCTGGTAAATTCTTTCTTTCTTTCTTTCTCTTTTGCGCATATAGCTTGTTGTCACTCTTTGTGTCCGAGGTGTTTACTCAAGATTAATTAGCGGTCCTGGGTGAGACAGAGGATAGAGAAGTGAATGTGAAGACAGATGTCTGCCTAGAAAAAAGACTGGGATTTTCTGCTTGGTGGGTTTGGAGCACGCAAAATAATATTTTATTATAGGTAGTATGCTCTGCAAAAATTCTTATATAGTCTTATAAATCACATATCGGATGCATAATACATTATATTTGTATAGTATGGCAAAAGAAAAATCCCAACAATAATTGTTTCGTCGCGAAAATTAGATTGGAATGAACATTTGTAAATATATTTTATATATATTCTGGATATTTTATATATATTCTGTATTTCCCTAACAAAAATAATCAAAGGTGTTTTCATTTATCCATATGAAAAGAAGGATAATTTTCCTTATTCGTGGTGTAAAAGAAATTATATATCCTCTCTTGTTTTTCTGTGAGAACATAGACAAAATACTAAATAGCATTAACTTTCACAGAAATTTCCTCGTAAAATAACAGGTTTTCTGCATAGACAGACAGACAGATAGATATGAATAAAATATATATATAATTATGTTTTTACTGGTTTAATAAAAACTTTCTGCTACTAATTTTAGTACCAAGATTAGATAATGTGGCATAATCTGCTATGAAAACAAAACAAATCAATTAATTGGAAAAATATAACCCACATACAATTTTCTCATGGTTTGCTTATTACCTGGGTGTAATTCATATCAATAGAACTCATAGCTGAGCTTTAAGCTTGTGGGTTATCTGCATCATATATCCTCTATTGCCTCTTGTATCCTCTATTACCATCTTATATCCTCTTGGAGGCTCATTGTGTATTCTAGGGTGACCAGACGTCCCGATCAAATAGGGACTGTCCCGATCTTTAGGTCTTTGTCATGTGACCCAGCCGATCTTTGGTCGGGATGCAATTTGTCCCGATATTTCGTTCCACCGGCAGCACTCAGCTTTTTTTTTCTTTTTCCCCCTCTCGCTGCTCCGTCAGCAGCACTCGGCTCTTTTTTTTTTTTTTTTTTTTGCTCTGCTGGTGGACCCTCCCCCACCCCACCCCCCATGTGTCCTGATATTTTCTCCCTCTCATCTGGTCACCCTAGCGTATTCAGACAAGGAATTCCATAATGTAGGTGCCCTAACAGAGAAGAAAAAATTCCTGAAAACTTTTCTAGTAAATTGTATTATTTATTGCATTTTTGTTATTGTATATTGTATTGTTTACTTCTACTTTACTTACATGCGCAATTAGTTCAAATAATTTATCTAAAATTTATTGCTGTCACGATGCCATCGTTACAGAGAGGGCTGCTGAAAATGAAGATTATTGTTCTAGTTTTACAACTTTGCTTTTGTATATATGCAAATATAAAGCTTTTGTGTCTATATACTCTACATCCTTTCTGTGAATACATTCATTTTTTTATGGTATGGGGCCTCTTACACTTGACATAGTTTAGGGCCTCAGAATGTCATAATCTGGCCTTGACAACAGAGGAAGTATGGTCCCTAATTTGAGGCCATTACTCATGTATATTAAAATAGCACCTAGACTGTGACTGATTTGCCGCTAAGTGAACTGTTTGTTGATCAAACTCTCAATAAGGAAGTAAAGGAAACCCAACTGGACTGAAGACATCTCTCTGTCAGGCAGCATATGGCGCCCGTCACCACAGAGTCTGAGTGCCTTATAGTTTATCCTCATGTGCTGTTGCCTTCACTGAGGCACACAGACAGGCCGGCTTTATGACCTCCAGGGCCCGATTGGAATACTCGGCAGTGGGAGGGTTCCCTCCGGGTTTTTGCGGCACCAAAGAACCCTCTGCCACCAAAATGCTGTCGAAGACTCCCGGAGCAGAACCCCGCTGCTGAAATGCTGCCGAAGACCCCCAGAGTGGACCCCACCACTTCCGAAATGCCATCAAAGACCTCCAGAGCGGGGCCCCTTATGTGCAGGTGTGGGGCCCTCTTTGGTGTGGGGCCCGATTCTGGGGAATCGGGTGAATCGGCTTAAAGCCGGCCCTGCACACAGAAACTAAGGGCCATACGTGTAAAGGTTTTGGCACCTAAAGATGTAGATAGGAGCCTCGTGGGTGCTTTGGAAAACCCCATTTGTCTCCAGTCTGCATCTTCAGACACCTAAAACACCTTTCAAAATCTGTCCCTAAGTGCCTTGCTCAAAGTCATACCAGAAGTCTGCGACAGAACAGGCAATTAAACCTGGGGCTCCCCAGTACTCAGGCTGGCCCATTAGCTGCAGGACCATCCTTCCTCAGCCTAAACGGATGAAGCTTCTCAGTCTTTGCTCAGCTGCACAGGGCAGTTAGCTGGAGAAAGGCTTTTCCTTACCCCCTGTTCAGATTGTGACCCTGGCTGAAGTACAGCTGTTTCCTCAGTATTCACTGCAAGTGAGCATCTGGGCTGAGAAGCGGCTTAAAGGGATGCCTCTTGGGAGAAGTCCTGGCTCAGCCCTCCCCTGTAAACACTGGCTGGGTGCACTGGGTAGAATAAACTGCTTCACAGTAAGGGTTGGAGTGACTTATCCCTACCTCAGAGCAAGGGGAAGCAAGAAATAATTATGACTTTCTGCATCAAAATTCATTCTCTGCCCTGCCCTTGGGACGGTGGAGCAATGCTCTTCCCCTTAAAATCAGCAGATTGCAGCTTTATGATTTATAACCATTGTCAGCTAATAATTAGTGAATATCTGTATAAGTCGAAACACATAAAGAGTAAATAAGTTAGTTTCTGGACTTGGATGATGGCCTTGAAGAGAATAGATCTGGCTTCATTATTAAAGAAAGGACGATCCACTGGTTTGGAAGCTAGCTTGATACTTGGGAGAGAAAGGGTCAATTCCTTACTTTGCCACAGAGTTCCTGTGTGACCTTGGGGAAGTCACTTAGCCTTTCCATGTCTCAGTTCCACCATCTCTAGAATGGGGATTAAAAGCACTGCCCTGCCTCATAGGAGTGTTGTGATGATTAAAAACTGAAAAAATTATGAAGTGCTGAGATAGCGTTGTGATGGGGGCAGATAAGTTCCCAAAATAGATACATAAAAACTGAGTTTGAATACATTCTTTTCATGCAAATGTGGTCAATTTTCAAAATAAAAACTAAAAAGCATTTTACATGCAATAGATCTGTACCAAAATCTTGAACACTGGTAGTTGGCATGGATCAACATGTTTTGAAATAAACTTTCTTGCTGAAAACTGGCCTTTTGTTTAAATTGAAAATTTCACAGAAATATTAATTCTGATTATTGTAAAAAAAATTCCTTTAACCCCTAATATTAAGTGGAAAAATGGAAAAAAGAAAAGAGATGAAAAGGGAAAATGAAAACATTTACAAAAGATTTCATTTTTTTGAAAAAGTTGATGAAATATTTTTCCAGTTTATCGGCTAACTCTGCTAATAATGTTTACAAGGGAGATATTTGATGAGCTAGTCAGTAGGTATCAGAAATGGGATGCTCTTTCTCCTAGCTTTGTGATATTCTTGCTAAGAACAAAGACTTCAACATCTTTAACATATATTTTACTTTTATTTATTCTTTCAATATTTGTTGGAAGCTCCAGCCCCAGTAATTTTAGGTCATAGTAAGAAGATGTATATACAATAAACAAACCTCAGGAAAGTTCCCAGTAGAGCTGACTTGCTTTATTAATCACTAAATCAACTTAGATTAAAAAGATATGAAAGCTAGCATAATATATTTAAAGAAGCCCAACCTCCTTTGGCAAATCCTCACTCTTAACCTACTGTCCAGAGCTGGTCAGGAATTGTATTGTTCCCCCTGAAGAAAATGCTGACAAAAAAACAAACATAAAAAGTTGTAACTTTACTTTTCAGTGAAATCCTGAAAATGAAAGTTTTGGGTTGAAAACTGAACATTTTGATTTGGAAATACCACCACGGTGCATTAGGAGAATTGTGCTTTGAATGTCCCCATTACCCATTATGCTCCCATTAGTGACCAGCCTACATCACCCATAATGCAGCATGGTCTCCCCTCTTGCTGAGTCTCTGTGGTGCACCATGGGAGATGTACAAGTCTTGGGGTATTTGGTTTTTCAATGAGAAATCTAAATTTTCTGTGGAAAGGTGACACTTTTTGCAAAAGATTTTGTTTAGCCGAAATACCAATTTTCTGTCAAAAATCTGTTGACAGAAGAATTCAGCCAGTCCTACCACCTTCATCCCCAAAACAAATGAGTTTTTCACAGCCTTCTGTAGCTAAACGCATTTGTGCTCTACTGGGTCAAGCAAAGTGTTTCCATTGTTGAGGCCCCTTTACAAAAAAAGATGAAGCTGTTATACTACGTGCCTCCACTCATCACAGAATTTATTGAATTGTCTCCTTAGCACTGATCCCCCACTTGGTAAGGCAACTCCCATCTTTTCATGTACTGTGTATACCTGTCTACTGTATTTTCCACTCCATGCATCTGATTAACTGGGTTTTAGCCCACAAAAGATTATGCCCAAATAAATTTGTTAGTCTCTAAGGTGCCACAAGTACTCCTCATTGTTTTTGCTGATACAGACTAATATGGCTACCACTCTGAAACTCATCATAGAGTGTGTCCCATAGGTGTCTTACACCTGCTACACTCAACACCTTAAAGTCACTGTAATTTTAGATTATCACATTTAGTGGCTATCACTGTAATTTAAGATCATCCTCTGAATACCTGACAAAGACCCAGGAGCAATTTTGAAAGAATGGGAGAGAGGGAAATACAGAATAAGAGGAACATGGAGCACAGGGAAGTGAGGCTGACAGTCAAAGGACTGAGAAGGAGAAGGGAGAGAGGGACAAACCAACCAATCAGGTGAGAGAAAAGAACACAACCTGCTACAATCAATGACATCCAAAGTGGTGACACTGCCTCACGCTCCGCCCTCTGTGGTCGCTCCTCTGGCTAATCCAGGGATTTCTACTGTCTTGGTTACACTCCGGTGGGTTTTCCTCAGGCCTGGCACCCCTGAAGTCTGGTCCCCAAAGCTTAACCTATCCCTGTCTTCCTGCTGTTAATGAGATGCTTGGATAGCTGGTGTCTAAGTGAGCTTGAAATCAGGTCAAAATCATGTTATCCCTTTTGGCCTGAGCAGTTAGCCAATATTTGGGGTCTTACGGGTTGTTTCCAGTAGGAGAAGAAATTGGTGATGGAGGCAGGTATTTCTTCAGTGAAATCCTGTTTATTTACAAAGAATGTACACACGAGTCCTATTTTCTAGAACACAGCAGGAATTAAACAACAGGAGGTAGTTTCTCTGCTCACAGTTCCAAGCGTCTTTCCAGCCAGCACTCAGCCCCAAAAGCAGTCTTCCTTGGCTTTCTTTGAGCCATGTTTCCAGTCCTTATCTGCTTGGCCACCTCTTTCTGCCTGATCTCTGGCTGTTTCTGTTTCTGCTTTCAGGCATACACACCTCCCATTAGACAATATCCAGCAAAACCCCTCTGCCCACATAGCTCCATTTTTCACTAGGTTTACATATGGCCTGTGTTAAGGGCAGTGACATCTATTGTTTTAGCTATTTTACTCCATAACTGCTTCTTACATTTATCCTGAATGAAGAGCAGCTGTCATGTCCACCAGCTTCAACAAGGTTTTACCCAACCTCTCTCATAACAATAAATTCATCCATCCCCATTTTATCTGGGAGACAACATAATATGACCATTGCATCATGAAGATAATTTTGACTCAGCTGCATGAGAGGTATATGGAATACCTGTCCCCACAGAATTCAACAATTCACCAAATATACACCTGCTTTCTGCCCCTGTGAGGCCTCCCAAAACTCATTGTCTTGTAGGATGCAGCCTGAAAACAATTCCTGGGTGGGAGAAGGGAAAGAAAACCATTATTTCTGAGATGTGTTTATTTATGAGCGGAACAGTAGTACTCTCTGGCAGCAGTAACTTATGCATTGCTAATTTCCATACCTATGTGTGCCACCTCTGCCATTCACACACACATTGACACGTCCCCATATTAGCTTTGCAATGCCATAGCCTTCGCATCAAAGCTGCAGAGCTTCCCTTAACTGTACAAACATGCCATATTTTTTGCAGCTGTTTCCAATACCAGCTGAATGTAAAAGGTGTTTATGAAACATATGTTTCTGAGTCTTTGGGCCAGATTCTGATACGCTTACTCTCATGGAATAGCACTGTCATGGCAGGAGCCACCAGAGGGCAGCGTTACTGTGAAACTGAGCCAAAAAGGGGTAAGCAACTAGCAGGCTAAAGACCCACATTCAACCTTTAAAGACATATTAGAAAACTGCACAGATAGTAATTATGGCCATTCCTTATAAATAGCTAACAAAACCATGTTAGATAGATTCGAACAGAGGTGGCCGAACAGTGGCTTACAGCCACATGCGGCTCTTTTACAGTTAAGGTGCAGCTCGCAAAGCCCCCCACAGCTACCAGAGTTGGATGGGGTCTCAGGCCTTCAGTAGGAGCGGGGCTGAAGTCCCGAGACCTGGCAGACGCACCTTGCGGGGTTGAAGTCCCGAGCCCAGCAGGCACATCCAGGCTCACGAAAGTCTGAAGATTGTCATATGTGACTCGGAAGGTCAGTAAGTTTGGCCACCCTTGGACTAGAGCTTTGAAATGTAAATTTTTATCATTAGAGAATTAGAAGAAGATACTGTCTGTGTTTACATATATTTTGTTAGATGTTAACAATGTAACCAGATTAGCTTGCAAATGCTAAACTTCTGTTCCTGTCTGTTACTATATTCTATTGATTCAGAGATCAAAAGGGAATATTAGCAATTTGATGAAATGTGGTGTAATATCATTGCCATTAGTTCTCTTTCAAGTTTGTTGTAAACTACATGTGAACCTTGGAATGCTTAACTGCCTTATGCTAATCAATGCAATAATTACCTGTGTATACATAGGAAATAGGAATTGACTTCAAAGCCATTATGTATATTACTTATTCTTCATCCAAGGAATGCCCGCTGTGTTATTGGTGTCAAGAGGCTATAGCAGCCTGCCAGAGATCTGTAAATAAAAGAACTCTAGGGCCTGATCCTGTCATCTCAAGTCTGCTTGAACCTTATTGAGAGAGGTTTTGAGTCACAAGACTGAAGTCTCCAGCTCCAATCTGGATTACCCATATATTTCTTATAGAAAAAATTACACAGACTCTGTACATGGACTGCCTATTGGATTATAACCTATGGAATTGATTTTGAAAGATTTTTCTGCAACTCAGCAGCTCACCATCTCTACTATGTATAATAGTCTTTAACCACAATAGCTGTCCTTTTTAAAAAAAAATAAAACGTAGATTAGTTAATAAGAATTGGCTATAAGTGTGTATTTGGATATAATCTGAAATATTCATTGACCTGATAGGTAATGTGTCTGATCCCTAGGGATTGGAATAATTTTATATATGGTGAACAAGATTTTAAATAATCCTCACCATATTTGATTTAGCAGTCTGCATGAGAGCCCAGGGCTGGATTGCTTAAGAGAATCTGTATTTGGGGGCTTCTTGGTAACTAGTAAGGTATTACAGAAACTGTTCTGTTACTAGTTTAGTAAATCTAATTATTAGAACAAACCACCAGTTTTGATGGGTCATCTGCCCCACTCTTTGCAGTTTACCCTGGTTGAGCAATCTCAGTGTGGACCCGCCAGCATGCAAACAAGTGCTCAGCCTTTCGAAGAGATGTTTGCTGTTAGTTCTGAAATGCAATTATCCTTGGGGAGAAGCTGTGGCAGACAGCAGTGAATTTAGTCTCAGTTTTATTCTCTGTGTTTGGAGGCAATTTCTGGGACAGCATTACTTCCTGGGAATCAGGCAATGGCGTGTAGGCTGAGATTTCTGGGTGAGAGGACTGTCTGCTTGCTGTTTGTGACTGCCTCTGTTCCAAGATGTATGCGCATGTATATGAATCAAGTTACACTGAGTGTATACTCAGGCTCTCCATCCCTGATTTCTCCTCCACTGGGAAGCTGACCCATGAGACTGCAGAAGTCTGCCACCATTTGAAGGTTCAACAACACTGGAAGACAGGGTAAAAATACCTTTCTCCTTGACTAGTCCCACTGATTTCAAGTGCTTGCTATAGAAACCTTACTGCAGAGCATCAGAATCTGGTTACTAGGACTAGATTGCCACACCCTTACTTTGCCATGCAGGGAAGTAAGGGTCTCCTATGAGGCCTTCTGAGACTGACCACACAGGGCTACTCACCAATACTACCTGTGATCAAGTAGACAGGAGCCAGGGCTCCTCCCTTCCCTACATATCAGTGACCCCATCTAGAGCAGTGGTTTTCAAACTTTTTTTCTGGGGACCCAGTTGAAGAAAATTGTTGATGCCTGTGACCCAATGGAGCTGGGGATGAAGGGTTTGGGGTGTGGGAAGGGGCTCTAGGCTGGGGCAGGGGGTTGGGGTGCAGGAGGGGGTCAGGACTGGGGGTGCAGGCTCTGGGATGGGGCTGGGGATGAGGGATTTGGGGTTCAGGAGGGGTGTTCAGGGCTGGGGCAAGGGTTGGGGGGTGGGAGGGGTTCAGGCTCTGGGGTGGGGCTAGGGATGAGGGTTTTGGGATTCAGGAGAGACTCTGGGTTTGGAGGGGGCTCAGGGCTGGGGCAAGGGGTTGGAGTGGGAGGGGTGTTTTGTTTTATCTTAAGCCTTCTTTTCACTTTAGAGGGGAAACAGATAAATCAGTGCTACTCCCAGGAGAACTGATACTGCATGTGAACATTTCTACACTACTTCTACATGGAAAGACTCAAAACAACAAGATCATGCCTAAAACTGGCCCGATGCAACCTTCTCCCTTCCCCACCCCCAGCCCTTATTCGTATTCCTGATATTGACTATGTGTGATATTTGCACAGGTAAATGAGATGCACCACAATGCCCTTTTTTTCATTAGTGCAAAAATTCCTCTCGCCACCCACACACTGGTATTCTGCTTTGCATAGGGCATATTTCTTAACAGGCCCATCCATTGCAGAACAGAGTTCGTCTTGAAATAAGTCCCCCTTTCCCTTTACAGGGATTCTAAAATGATCCTTTCCTATAGCACAGCCTACAGGTTGCAAAGTGCAGCAGGAGACAGGTTTTTTTATGACTCAGGGAAGGATAATAGACATTTTGCTGAGGAGGCAGGAACAATGCCACTAGGGTTCACTGCTCACTAGCCCCCCAAAACAGGATAAGGATGGGTAGAGCAGTGCCCTCCATGTCAGCCGCTAGTGGAACTGGCTGGGTACAGGGGAAAGGGGAGCTCCAGGTGAAAGGCTAGTGGAGACTCTACTGCAGGAGGGATTCTGGTTGATCAATCAGAATTCCTTCTGGGGGCCCCACTGCAGTGCAGTGGATCCAACCAAACTCCTGGTTTAAAAAACAACAACAAAACAATTTATAAAATGGGCCCACAGGTAGAAAAATTGTATTACCATAGCATTGTTATGCCAACACATGCATATTTCAAATGTGAAATGCTTTTTAATTCAATTTAATTAGCCATGCTACAGCTTAAAGTTGCTTGGAACATAACAAAGTCAGACAGCTTTGGAATTATCAAGTCCCTAGATATTGCCTCAGCCAAGCCCAAAAGAACTCGCTCGTCACAGAAAATCACATACCATAGCGGGCACAAAATAGGTATTTTGAGGGATTATTACTGCAGATAGCGTAAACGGGGAAGGGAGAAAAAAATTGCACAAGGGAGTAGAATTTGTCAGTTTTTTAGAATGCTTGCTATTGTTCAGAGAGCTTAGCATTTTAACTACTGGCTTTTTGTATCTTCTTCCCCTATTGTGAATCCTGGTAAATATGTTTTGTTAAATAGCCTTTTATCCTGTCTCAAAAACAAAATAATAATAAAAAAACCCCACCACCACACATCTCCGGAAAGCAAATACTGTAGCCTGTACCTGGTCAGAAATAGAGGTTTCAGTCCTCAACAATGCTTTAATCTAATATAGGTTTTTAGATTATCTCATGAGACATTTAGCAATAATTTTATATAGCGATAGAGAGTCCTTGTCAATAAAGCTTTGTTTTACTGACATATGTTCCAGTGCAATATGGTTTCCTTTTATTAGAAAATGCCATGAATTGTTTCCTTCTTGGAAACAAAGTATCTTGAGATACATTAGCAAGGTCAAAAAAAAAAGATGGAAACAAACACACCAACAAATAAAAGAAGCAAAAAAGTTACTTGACAAAGAGGAAAATGGTGACTAAGTAATAATAGTCCAGCAGAGCTGTATATAATCTAAATAAAAACCTTAAAATAACTCACAAGTGTTAGGTGTTTCACCTTGTTAATTTTAATAGCTCCAATTTCCCAGGTGACACAGTGCTGTCACCTGCTAGTTGTAGAGTCATCTTTTTAGGTTGTGCTGTCTGAAGAAGTGGAAATTTGGGGTTAGATCCTCAGCTAGTGTAAACCGAAGCAGGCGCCTTTCAAAACAATGGAGCTATGCAGGTTTACAGCAGCTGGGGGGGGGCTCATGGCATGCTGCTAATAGAGAAGCTACAATTGACTCTCGATAGCTAGCTCGTAAAATCCTAGATGACAGAGTGCGTGGTTTGCTGCCTCTTTCAAGGTGTGTTTGATGAGGCCTGATAATGGAGGAGCTATGCATGGAGTTATGGAAGCCAGGTGGTGTGTGTTAGAGAGTGCATCTACACTGCAAAAATAGATCCGTGGCAGCTAGTCTCAGAGCCTGGGTCAACTGACTTGGGCTTCGGATCTCATGCTACAGGGCTAAAAAGAGCAGCATAGAGGTTTGGGTTTCAGAGCCCAGGCTCTAGCCTGAGCCCAAACATCAACACTGCTATTTTTAGCCTTGTAGCATGAGCTCTGTAAGCCTGAATGGTTGACATGGGTTCAGAGATTTACTCCCGTGGGCCTTTTTTACTTTTTTTTTTTTTTTTTTTTGAGTGTAGACATCTCCCGGGGTTAGAATCCGTCACAAAGAGGTTAGGCCTTATCTATCTGGCATGTGTTAGGGTGACCCAGTGGTATTTAATGAGTTTGAAACACGTTTTAGACATTCACCATTTTTATCATCTTCTGTACTTTGAAATGGTATCAGTTAAAACACCTTGTACTCTTTAAAAGAGAGAGAGAGAAAAAAAGACTAAGATCCAAATTCCTCACCTTTTGTCTTTCTGAAAACTGTTGCCACTACATCTTCATTGCATTTTGTGCAAAAATAGCTCTGTGCAGAAATAGGGCTTGTGTTGTTATATTGAAGATCCAAATATGAATACTTTTTGTTCTTTAAACCAGGGTTCCTCAAAGTGTTGGGCTGGCAGACACTGGAGTGGCAAAGCAGGTTACAGGAAAATAATATCTTTGTTGTCTGGGTACCCATATCCTAGAACCTTTGGGCATGTTAAGTGATATGATCTGGATCCTCAGTTGGTATAAATCATCATACTTCTATTGAAGTCAATTGGCATAGATCTCTTATCATTGGAGATGTGTGCATTACTCACTGTGATATGCAGGGATGGTAAGAAGCTGAACCTTATTTCTGAATCCCAGCCAATTGATGTGGTTCAGGATTACAATGGCTACGGTTACACATACAAGTGACCCCGTCATTAGTGAGTTCTCCAGACCACCCCAGGAAAGCAGCAATAAATCTTCAGCATACCTTTGTGGATGGTGTTTATCCCACATGTGCTATAGGGAAAAGCTACTTTGGGGAATGTTTGAGAGTTCTGATCTTTCTTCTTGTGGCTGTTTGGCAGGATACAACAAAGGAAAAGGCAGGTGCCCTAGACCTCCATCACCTATTGGGATTTAGGAGGGCAACCCTTACGTTCAGCCAGCATCCCACTGAAATCAACTGAATCTGACTCTACAGCTGTAAGAACCTTCCGGATGGATCCCTTTATAGGATGGAGGCCAACTCTGAAGGCTTCAGAGGGAACTATGAAAACTTAGGCAAGCATTGTTTTAGTGGACAGCACATTGGACTGGGAATTGGGAGATTTGGCTTTTAGTCCTAGCTCTACCATTGACCTGCTATGACCCTCTTCCACCCTTTGACTCTGTTCAGATTGTAAACTCTTTAGGGCAGGGACTGTCTCTCAGTGTGTTTGTACAGCCCTTAGAATCAAGGGTCCTCAGTTATGGTTGGGATCTCTCTAGGCACCAGTGCAATACAAATAATAATTCTCAAAATGAGTAAGAGTCTCCTTTATTTTGATATATCATTGGCTGTATCATGTCTACTGTGGACTCAACAATGCATGTCGTATCTACTGAATTATTAGAATTGAATGTTCAGTATTTACCCATTCACGTTTTAAAGTTCCTTAGGTAGACCATGTCCCCCAGTGGACCCTGTGCAGGCACATTATAAAAAATACATCCATCAACTTTAAGCAAGAAGTTTACAAAAGAAAAGGTGTGGAATTATCAGTTTGTCCTAAATACATTCATCACACTGGCAGCAGAATAAAATCAGTTGAAGGACAACATATGTCCAAGTCATCTAGAACACCCACAAATTATATTACTCAAACAAGACCTATAAATAATAGCAGCATCTGGGGTGAGTGAGGCTACACATGCTAGTTACGGGGATTCCCAAAGTGACTTGCCGCATTGCGTGAAAGAGTCAGTGACATTTGAAAAACTGAAAATGAGGTGTGTTCAAATTCTGTGGTAACTTGTACAATTTATAGAGTTTGGGGAAGGTTTTATTGTTGTTGTTTTCCTGTTGGGTCTTGTGTTGTTGTTGTTGGTTTGTTTGGCCTGAAAATTGCCCCAGTTTTTAGAGTCAAATGGATCGATGTTCATTCAAAATCATAGAGGCATAGAACTGGAAGGGACCTTGAGAAGCCATCTAGTCCAGTTCCCTGCACTTGTGGCAGGACTAATAATCTAGACCATTCCTGACAGGTGTTTGTCTAACCTGCTTTTAAAAATCTCCAATGATGAGATTCCACAACCTGCCTAGGCAATTTATCCCAGTGCTTAACCACCCTAAAATTTAGGAAGTTTTTCCTAATGTCCAACCTAAACCTCCCTTGTTGCAATTTAAGCCCATTGCTTCTTATCCTATCCTCAGAGGTTAAGAAAAACAATTTTTCTTCCTCCTCCTTGTAACAACCTTTTACATACTTGAAAACTGTTATGTCCCCTCTCAGTCTTCTCTTTTCCAGACTAAACAAACTGAATTTCAATCTTCCCTCATAGGTCATGTTTTCTAGACTTTAATAATTTTTGTCATTCTTCTCTGGACTCTCCAATTTGTCCACATTTTTCCTGAAATGTGGCACCCAGAACTGGACACAATACTCCAGTTGAGGCCCAATCAGTGCAGAGTAGAGCGGAATAATTACATCTCATGTCTTGCTTACAGCACTCTTGCTAATACATCCCAGAATGATACAAAGGCACAAATGTGGAGTTATGCATCAGCCAAAGGCAGCTTCAGGTGATTCCCCCACTTTCTGCAGAGGTCTTTCTATTTTGTGCAGTAGATCCACTGCAGTCAACAAGCCACATGGGAAAAATGGAGGTGGCTAAGGGGTGGTGCATGGAGCAGGGCAGGAACTACTCTAAAGAAATACAGTAAAATTGGAGCAAAGCTGATGCACATACAACAGCATAAACTGCATCTGTGGGCTGTAGTGTTACCTCTCTTTTTTCTACTTCTATGGTTCACTGTACTGCATAATTGATCTGGCAGCCAATGACTGCACTGCTATAGATCTGACCATATTACCAGGACTGGTTAGGGGAAGAGTGAAAAGTGCATCTGTCTCACTGATTATGTATTTTTTTCTGCATTGAGGTATGCCCTCCATACCCAGGTGTTTCATTCCTGCACAGATTACAATATGAGTTAGAAGTCTACTTAAACCTAAGTACAGTAGAACTTCAGAGTTATGAACACAAGAGTTACAAACTGACCAATCAACCACCCAGATCATTTGGAACCGGAAGTACGCAATCAGGCAGCAGCAGAGACAAAAAAGAAAAAAAAACAGTAAAGTACTGTGTTACATGTAAACTACTAAAATATAAAGGGAAAGCAGCTTTTTTCTTCTGCTTATTAATATTTCAAAGCTGTATTAAATCAAGTTCAGTTGTAAACTTTTGAATGAAAAACCATAACATTTTGTTCAGAGATACGAACGTCCATTCCCAAGGTGTCCATAACTTTGAGGTTCTACTGTACCTTTGAAAACATTGCCCTGAGTGACAATAAACATGAAATCTTGCAATGTTATCTGTAGAGTCAATTTTGAGGGTATAACATTGTTGAATGGTGCCTGTAGTATTAGACAATGTAGGCAAAATAAGAATTGATGATTTTTGTGGAAAGACTGAGGCTCTGGTGCCGCAAAGACTTAACACTTGTGCATGGAGTAGTCCCATATATAGATTTTAAGGCTAGAAAGGACATAATCTAGTCTGAATTTCTATATAAGAGACCATAGAATTTCATCCAGCAATTAATCTTTCTGCATGAAAATCATGACATTATTTGGAGCTGCTTTAACAAATTATTGAAGTTAAGCTTATTGTATTTCACAGACAGTAAAGATGAGAACAAGTTTAATACACCTCTACCCTGATATAACACTGTCCTCGAGAGCCAAAAAATCTTACTGCATTATATCGAACTTGCTGTGATCCCCCACCGGATTGCTTTATTGCATTATATCCGAACTCATGTTATATCAAGTCACGTTATATCAGAGTAGAGGTGTAGTTGGAATCTAGGGTTGAAATCTTGCCTCAAACTCCCACTGATGTCTCTGAGGCCAGGATTTCCACCCAGATCTGGACTTTCCAGTGTGCAGGGGTGGTCATAGTTGTATTTTGGTCTTGTTGCGGCCATCAGCAGGGTGCCGGAAACTGGAATAATAAATTAGCACAGACCCCATATGATGACTAGTGATTCTGTAGCCCTGATTCCCCTCTACTTCATTGGATTTACTCTTGTTTACAATGGGGTGGAGTAGAGAACCAGCGCTGAGTGTGCAAGCATCTTGGATACTTCAAGTCCTAAATCTCCAAGAAACATCTTCTTACCTTAAGCACCCCTATTTCACTCAAACTTTGGAAACTCCCCCCCCAACCCGAATTATATTTGCCTCCAGAGGCCTAATGACCTCACAGTCTCTTTGATGGGGGGGGGGTTTGCATCAAATAAAAGGAAAATTGTTGAAAAAAATTGTTGGAAAATCCTCTCCCAAGAAAAGGCCATTTTTCAATGAAAAAAATTGTTTTAAGAATTTCTACAATTCTAATATGCAACTAACTAAAGATCAGTGGATGCTATGGGTCACATACACATGAGACGGAAGCCCACAGAAGTCACTGGAGTTCCACAGGACCATATTCTGATCTCCGTGGTGCTGCTGTAGGAATAAATGAGAGCACAATGCCGCTCAGGTTGTTGAATAGAGATCCTACACCAGTGGTTTTCAACCTTTTTTTCAAATTGTGAACCCCTAAACAATTTTGAAATCCTGACCTATTGTATTATTTTTGAAGACAAGATGAGTCAACAGAGCTGCTACAGCCCAGAGAACTAACTGTGATTCTGTGCATCTCAGTATCTCTCCCCTGCTGCCCCCTTTTTCTGGGGAAGAGTAAGATATTTCATCCTTTTTTAGTGGAACAGGAACTGTTTGGAGTTCATCCATCTCCCTGCTGCTCTCCTACCTCTCCTTCCTTCCTTCCCCACTTGTTCGCAGCAGGGAGAACGGGGTAAATACTCTCCTTACTGCAGCCAGACTCACAATTTGTACAGGGTTAAGTGAGGCTGTGACAGTCTAGCCGTATGTGCCAACGTCTGCCTTCAGCAACTCCAGTTCATGTATCTCCTTTGAAGCTAGTGGAGTCTGTCAGATTTACATGGATGTAAAAAGATGAATTTGGCCTTTGATGAGCTTTTTAATTTAGGTTGTAAGATCCTCAGGGCAGGAGTGGTCTCCCATTATAAGCCTGTACAGTGCCTGCCACTACAGGGTCCCATTCTCCGTTGGCCCCTACATGCTACCGTGCTCAACAAGATAAATGATCAATAGTAAGAGCATATTGTCACAGCTATGGCCAGCACTCTGCCATGAATGACAGCTGAGTACATTAGGACAAATTACCACAGCAGAAACTGCACAGCTTCCTTTCACCAGGTCAGATTTACACATGTAGAGGGCTACATTAGCTGTCCCTATTCCACCACAACCCCAGCTTGCTTCTTGTGGACAGAACAGGAAGGGTGACATACTTGGGCCACCACTCCTGACTCTAAGGCAGAGGAGGGCAAACTTTTTGGCCTGAGGGCCGCATTGCGTTTTGGAAATTGTATGGAGGGCTGGTTAGGGGAGGAGGGCCTACCCACTATCTGCCCCCCGCAACTCCTGCCCCATCCAACCCCCCCATTCCCTGACGGTGCCTCCCCACCAGACCTCTGCTCCATTCACCCCCTCACACTCCCTCCCTATCCCCTGACTGCCCCTGGAACCCCTGCCCCTGACTGCCACCTGCCGCCCCATCCAACCCCTCATGGCCCCTCCAGGACCCCTGCCCCATCCAGCCACCCCTTCTCCCTGTTCCCTGACTGCCCCTGGAGCCCCTGCCCCTGATTGCCCCTGATTGCCCCCTGCTGCCCCATTCAACCCCCCATCCTTCCTGACTGCCCCCCCTGACCTCTGGCCATCCAACCACCCCTTTCCCATCCCCTGACTGCCCCTGCAACTCCGGCCCCCATTCAACCCACTCTGTTCCATGCCCTCCGACCCCTATCCACTCACTCACCCACTGAACTCCCCTGCCCTCTAGCCAAACCCCTGCTCCCTTACCGCGCTGCCTGGAGCATCGGTAGCTGGCAGTGCTACAGCTGCACTGCCCACCTGTAGCCAGCCATGCCATCACCACCCTGCAGCACAGAGACCGGGTCAGGCCACGCTCTGCAGCTGTGTTGCCCCAGGAGCTCATAGCCTCGCTGCCAAGAGAATTGCGCTGGCGGCAGAGCGAGCTTAGGCTGCAGGGGAGGGGGAATAGTCGGGGAGGGGCCCAGGGCAAGCCTCCCAGGCCAGGAACTCAGTGACTGAGCAGGAGGGTCCCACAGGCCGGATGTGGCCCACAGGCCATAGTTTGCCCACCTCTGCTCTAAGGGCTGACAGAACCTGGAGAGACCCAAATATACTGTACATATGAGAAAATTGATACCACAGTCGCAACTTTATTCTGGAGAACGTCAACAGCAGCAATAAAGTGTCATTAGCACCAAGTATCAGCTCCTGACACTGCCAATCAGGGAAGAAGCCACCTGGGCTATTAATAACCTGCAAAATGTAAGAGCACTCTTTGGATCAGGCTGTAGAGGATAGGCTATGATTAGGAAGCACCTGTGCGCACTGCCGCCTTCATTTTGCACCAGCACAATTGCAACAAAATATACCACAGATGAAAAACACTTGATTCACTATTACATCTTGACATCATTTTAAAGATTCTTTCCCCCTGTAACTCAGGAGCAAATATTACTCAGAGAAAATGGAGAAAAGATAGAATGAGACCAGCACTGGGGAAAAGAGGGGGAGCTAGAGAGGTTTGGTATATGAGGGCAAGCAATAAAATGAAATGTAATGGGCCCAACCCAGTGAGGTGCATTGTGCCCTGACATGCCTCACCTCTATGGGATTCACACATCACCTCGCAGGATTTGACCTTAGATGTGTTTTATATTTTTCTACTCTATCCATAACTGTATACGCACATCTCTCTTGTCTCTTGCTTTATAGTTAGATTGCAAGCTCCCCAGGGCAGGGAGCAGCTTTGTGTGCTGTCTTTGTACAGCACCTCATACAATGAGGCGCTGGTCGATGACTTGGGCTCATCAGCATTACAGGAATACAAACAACAACAATATACTCTGCATGAACTAGACCTAGACATTCTTCCTAGCCACAACAGTGTAGCTCCAGGAAAAGATTTATGATAGAGTTACACATCCTTTTCTTATGCCACTCCATGCTCAGCGAGGAAGTCCTGTGCTACTGGCCCATATCATTAGCCTTTCCCACTCCTGACTGGCTCAGATCAGTCAGATCACAACTTGAGGGGGCAGTGCTTCTCTCATTCCCACCTCCTCCCCTCCCAGTGGAATAGCAGCAGCCCTGTTATTACCTCCATGTAATTCAGAGCCAGCATTGTGGGTAGCCTGTGCAAGGATGGGAAGGGGGCACTTTTCACCTCCGCATCCCTTCGCGTGATCACACAGGGCAGATACAAACTTGCTTCACATTTATAACCTCTCTCTTAAAGTTCTCTCTGTATTATTTCTACACCACCACCACTACCCCCCACTGGCTAAATTACATAATTTCCATGCTTCTCTGAGAAACATTTACTACTGGGTTATGGAACAACATGTTAAAAAGGGGCCTGTGATAAAAATATTAACTGGATGTACAAGCGGAAAAAAAGATGATGCTCTAAGGAGCATGTATCTCACTGCTGCTACCTCGCAGGAGGCCAGTGCGGACTAGTGAATTGGGCACTGACCTGGGAATCAGGAGACCTGTGGTCTATTAATCTTGGTCATTAATCTGCTGTGTGATGCTAGCCAAATGAGTTCACCTCTGTTTCTCCTGCTGACCTTTATTTACATTGCACATCTTTGTAAGCTCTTTGGGGTCCTGAGAAAAAAATCTGAATGTGATTGTGTCACTAAAGACGGTCTCAATGTATATGCACAAGGGTGTTGAATTACACAGGCAATCTGTCCTACTCACCCCCTTCCAGACTCCCCATCTAAGTCCAAATCTCCCCCCACCACTCCCACAACCACTCCCAATCCCATTCTCCCAGCCCAACCATTCCAAGTGTCACCTCCACTATTCCCTAGATTTTCTAGTCCAGTCTCCTCACCCAGTCAGTCCCACTTCCTCCCTCTCAGATCTTTGGCTGATCCATCTCCTGCCACCATTGGCTCCTACTCACAGTCCCTCTCCTCAAGCTTCATCTCCATTTTCAGTGTCCCTCCTACCTCACTATCCCAGTCTTTGTCAGTCAGTCCCAGTTCTTCCTCTGCACCCTGTCTCCTCATAAGATTTGTCTCTCCTTTCTCCACCTCCTTCCCCTTGGCCCAGTGGTTCCTAATCCCAATTGCTTCTCCAGCCAGACCCAGCTTCATACCTGGTTCTTCCTCCCTCTCCATTCCCAAAATCAGATTAAGAAAGCAAGCAAAAAAACAGACTGGAATGTATTTTTAATGGACTAAAAAAAAATCTGAAATATTCTTGTTCCATTGCTAGATAGATAATTATGTGGGGGAGAAGAAAGGAAATTAAAGCATTCACTACTAACTGACTGCTCTAGCAACTTAAAGTCCTTGGAAAAGTGCTGATCTTTATCAGCT
Source organism: Gopherus evgoodei (assembly GCF_007399415.2). Taxonomy (NCBI): domain Eukaryota; kingdom Metazoa; phylum Chordata; order Testudines; family Testudinidae; genus Gopherus; species Gopherus evgoodei. The sequence goes on from NC_044322.1 coordinate 14,356,035, forward strand.
CTTCAGCTACTGCATTTGCATTGTGCTCCGAGTTCATGTTTCTCATGCTGTTCACATTCGCCGTATGGATTTTACGGAAGTAACAGCATCAGAGGCAAAAGGATAATCACCATTAGTAGTCCCTTCCTCTTCTATGCCAGAGTACTATGTTTTTCATGATCTTTTCATCCTTTTGTGACACTCAGTGAACACTTGACTATACACTCTAGGGAATGAGGGGGTAAACTAACAGGTCTTCTTGAACTGCTAAAATACATGATTCTGCATTGCTTCCCATGTTAAATTAGGTAATATGTCCTCACTGTACATAGAATATGAGTTAACTGTAAGGGTCACACATGACGTTCAGGTTTTGAATTAACATTTAAAAGATCAAAAGATGTTCAATTGAACTATCCAGTACTTTGAATTTGGAAGCAAAAAAAAATCACTCTGGGAATCTTATAACAATAGGCTCTTATAAAATTGCTTATACTCCTGCTTTTGGTCACAGCTGGAAATCCAACAAGAACAATGTTTGTCACAAAGTCTGGGCATTTTCATTCCTTGTCCTGCCCAACAACTAGAAGTAAAAAGACATTATATTTCAAAACCTCAGAAAACATTGGTTTGAGTTCAATTCTAAAATTGGGCCATTGTTTGGGGCATTACTGTATCTGAACCAGAAAGTGCACAATTCCTGTGGATTTTCAACAGTGTTTGGACATCTAATGCCCTTAAACTCCTTTGAAAGAATCAGCTGTAGTAAGAGACAGTCCTTAGCCCACCATGATAGGTTAAATAGATACAACAAGGTGAGAAAAAGGATACATTATTTATCCCTGTTTTCCAAATGGTAAATTGAGGCACAGAGAGATTAAATGACTTGGCCAAGGTTACCTAGGCTGTGTATCTTCCCTAGGAAAAAAAAGAACATAGATTTTCCAAGCAAAAACAAGTCCAGGAAATTTGTGGCAGAGCCAAAATTTGAATCTGATCTCTGAAGTCACAGTCAAATGCCTTAACCACAAGGCCACCCTCCCTCTCTGCTAAATATGAGTGTCAAAAAGATAGAATAATTAGGATAGGCATTTTGGTTCTCATTTTAGCATTATCAACTTGTAGATTCACCTAATGGCCAAAGATGAGCACAGGCTATGGAATGCATCATATGCATGCCCTATAGTTATTTGAAAAGCACCATTAAATGTTACAGCTGAGACTTTTCTAAGCAAATTATGAGATTTGAATGTCCAATTCCATTAATTTTAAGAGATTTGGAAACCCATTTGCATGTATGAAACTCTAATAGAAACCTAAAAGAAGTTAGAGAAGACAAAGTTAGTCCTCTTCTGTGGAAAGAATTGAATTATGATGGCACTGAAGCTATCCAGGGAAAAGGGGGGAAATTAGAGATGTTTCTTGTGATTTAACCACATGGACAATGTGTAAAAGTCTGCAAAAGTCCCATTCCTTTTTTTCAGATGGAATAAATAATCAATATTTACAGTTAAAGGGTTATGCTTGTACCTACTGAGATTAGTTTATTTCAGTCAAAATTATGCTTGTGATGCTACCAGGAATGCATGCTCAGTTAAAAAAATTACATCCCCCAAATCCATTTGTAATTCAAATGTGAAACTTTCAGCAAAACTGCAGTGCATCAATCCAGAACAAACAACTCATCAAACCCAATAAACATGGCATGATCCCGGTCATGAAAAATGAGCTTTGCAACAGCTTATAATTAGCATGGGAATGACAGGCACATTCTAAACATTTCTACACATATGGATAATTATGGAAGATCTATGACAGTAATGAATCAACAAGCATATCCGACTTAAGGCAGTTCTAAGGTTTGGCTGCCTCTTAATGGATCTTAACATGCCATTTAATAATACGATGAAAACCTGATCACCCCAGAGCGATAGGGGTCTACCCGCAGGGACACAAAATTAGAAAAAAAGCCACTACTCAAGTTTAGTTCTAGGATTCAGAGTTTGAATTGTGTATTCAAAGCTTTTCCAAACCTCTTGATTCTGCATCACATTAAGCCAGGTTATTTTTTTTTAATGAGATTTTGGGCTTTACCATCGGGCAGACATTCTCCTTGAATTTGGGAATCAGAAGTGAAAAATAAAATCTAAATATTGAATAACCTTAGAGAAAGTCAACAAGCTGCAGACGGAACTCTACCAGGAACCTCACTACACCAATATGATTAACCTAAGAGGCAATCAGATACCATAATGATGGGTGCCATGATGACTGGTTTGCATTGTGGTAGTGTCTAACAGTTCAAATTGAGTTTGGGGCCTCATTGGCCTATGCATGAATGGAAGCAAATCATGAGTCTCAACCCCAAAGAGCTTACAATTTAAAAAGATCACACAGATATAAGAGCTAGAAGAAAGTGTTATTAACCCCTCAGTTTACAGATGAAGAACTGAGGCACGGTAACACAAATAGCCCCACTGACTTCAATGGGATTGTTCTTCTTATAATCTATGCCTAAGTTATTACATATGGTCCCACAGAAAGTCTGTAGCAAAGTGGGGAACTGAACCCAGATCACCCAAATCCCAGTCAAGTGCCTTAACCATAAAAAAATTCTCCTGACAAACAACAGAGTCCAAAAAATGGGCCCATGCGTGGTTTTGCTTTAGAAACATGCAAAGGACTTTTCTAGGGGTGAAAGGAGGTAACATTCTCTTTTGTACTGAACAGGTTCTCCTAGCTCTAGCTATTGACAAGAAAATACAGGCGCGAGCTGGCATCAATCATCCTTGTAGATCTTTACTTTTTATTCATTGTTCTATTGATCTGTTTCAGCATTATTTCATAGGAAGATTGCAATAAAAGTCATTTCTTACTATGTCTCCATTTTAACCCGTAAAACATGTCACACAATAGTTTTTGAGTGAAGGACAGGTTCCCTAAGGGAAAGAACAAAATCCTAGGTAAAAGCACAGTGATGTATTGATCTCTCCTTCAATAATAATGATTAAAATCTAACCCAAGCACTATTGCCTTACTAAGTTATTCAGCTGTCTTCTCCCCTCACTTGCCATCCCAAGTGGATATATGCCAAAAAAATAAAAATAAAAAAGTTTGATGATAAAATGCAGAAACACTATGTTCTTTATGCAGTGAGTTGTGCTGATGTCATACACACTCACAAAACAATAAAGGCAGATGAAAAGAGGAGAAATACATAGGCCTATTATCTGTCGAGGGGGGGAAACTCACATCATAAGTTCTGGGTGGGAAGTAGTGGAAAATTGCTGAGATCTCCACAAGTTATTCCGTTTGTTGGGGAAGGTTGGGGCACAGTTTTCTCTCCCCATGCTGTGGAACAAGCAGCGTGTTCACTGTCCCTAGAACCTGTAGATGTCAGCAATTCACACAGACCTTCAGGGATTCTGCTGGAGTCTCATAGTCATCCATTAACTCAAGTGTCTTCAACTCATCCCAGCTCCCAGGAAGCCTGGTTCCACCAGAGTCACATTGCTAAGGCACCTACAGGCTAGCAGTTCTCCTGGGATATCCCAAACCATGAGGAGGAAATTCTCAGTATGGGCTGGGAGGAGGGAACTGTTGCAAAGATACTGCAGGATTAAGGATATCAGAACCTGACACAAAATTGGAGCATGTAATTATTTTTTTCTTTCTTTCACCATCTCTCACTTTATTCTCGAAAAGCCTTAATTCAAAGGTTCTTAGCAAGGATGATATATATTGCAAGTTTACAGAGACTAGAATCTGTTCACCAGATGGTCATCCTTGATGCCCGACATACTTATGCATATTACATCTCAGCACTATCTATTACCTCCCACTGGAAGTGAGAAACTATAACTCATTGGTAACCTTGCCAATACTATATTTTTATGAAGCCTCTTGTGGTCACACTGGATGAAAACTGGAGATGAATTAACATTGCTACTGGCACAAAAAATAACATTTCTACACAAAGACAAGATATATTGTACAGAACCACTGCATGTAACCATTCTCAAATTAGCTTCTATATTGCAGCCATAGCTACATAATTATATACCTGTATTGTTAGGAACACTTGTTTGTCAAGCTGGTTTTGAATTAGATGCATCAGTCATTTAGAGTTCGATTTATGATTTATACTATTAGGATCTCATGTTAAATTTCCAGCAAGATTTAAAAGAACTGGATAAACTACTGAAAATGGGTAAATCAAATGGCATATAATTTTTTGCCAACTTTACAAATCATTATTTTTTTTGTTAGAAAATCTAGGCGAAGTTTGCAAACCATTTTCCCTCCTCCTGGCACAATATCAATTTAGTTATTTTTTTTAACTAAAGGTGATTTTATATACATATATAAACACACACCAACACACACACTCTAGAGTGGCATAAACTATTTATTAATTATACTCTCTGGTTCACTATATTTTTCATAATATAAACACATGGTTTTGATAGATTAGCTGCCATATTTGACAGGTTCAGGCTAAAAGAGCGTCACGCTGACTCACTAAAGAAAAAAAAATCAATGCACAAGAGGTGTTTCTCCTCTTGTCCCCAGTTTGGTGTCATATTGTGTGTGTGTGCGCGCACATGCATGCGCAGTTCCACTCTTCTTGAGCCACAAACACATGAATGGGACAAATTTAGACTTTCATTGTTTATATTACTGTCAAATCCTATTCTTTAGGTGCTATCTTGAAATATGCAGCTTCATGCAATAACACATATCTCCTGCATAAGCCATGCTTAATTCCTCCATGAAAAAAACATTTACACATTATCAGCAAACGCTTAATATAAAAACAACACAATATATACACCAAAGCTTCTGTAAAATAATCCCTACCCAAAAACTAATAGTATTTAGCTTCTATTGTGATGGATGCTATAGAAATGTAGTAGATTCAGTTAGAAAGACAGATATTGAAAACATGAGGCACCATTTCCAGGTAAATGGTCTTAGATCAGAAATGGAAACTCTCGAGTCCAGTGCTAACAGAACAGTTAACTTCCCTTTCACATACACAGCACTGCACAATATGAAAATGTTCTCCAAGCACAACTTTCACTGACCTTTAGGCCTGTCCAGAAATTGATTTCCATGGCCAACCAGACATTTCTAAAAGCCTCTTTTGCTGTCATTGTGGTCTATTGCTAATTCTAAGCAGCACCCTCCCCTTTAAATGGGAGATGGATGTAAGTTGTCCATACAAATGCCCAACCTGCATAGAATCTATTTGCCCAAATGACAACACCCTTTGTCCGCTAGCTGATTGCCATACACTACAAGCCTTAACCAACTAGGGAGAGGGATTTATTATGTATGTACCCTGCAATGATTACAGGCAAGATAACGGAGATCCTTGTGACACAGGAGGTAAGCAACAACCACACCATGAGATAAAAGATAGTTCTTCCCTTGGCTGAACCAATAGCATGTGTGCTAAACTGAATGTATTCATTGCAGGCATATACTACATTGTGTTCAACAGGATAGCTAGTTTCAACTCGGGAAATGGTTATTTATTATGAATCATGACAAGATACAGGCTTCTCAAACCCAGTTTATGATGTTCACCGGGAATAACAGCTTCATACTCAAGATGTATCATCCTGATTTTTATGCTATAAATTTCCATCAAAAGTAGTTACTCATCCATCTTCAGCTAACCCCTAAATGAAGATTTCCAAGCAGGAATGTACTGAGTGAGAGAGCTCCTCTGAGTATCCAAATAAAAACAGGATACAGAGCTGGCTAGTACTATACCGTTTTTTATGTCTGCTGCTCAATATTACCTTATCCCTTAGGATCTGCAAAACCAGCTCTAAAATGCATAAAACTGCAACTTAGATAGTCTGAGCACCAAACACAAACATACAAGAGAAGAGAAATGTCAGCTAGGGAATTCCTAAGGGCACACATGTAATTATCCAGAGTGAGAAGTAGGAAAGGAAGATATTGACAAAACAGGACTTATTGAATTTAGGAGTAACTGGGCAGGCAAAGCTATTGACTCTCAATAAAGTTTTCACTCATGGCAAGATTTAATCTGTGAGAAAACCAATCTTAATATAGAGGCATATTGTTTAATTGCTTTCCCAACAGAAAACCTTGAGGAAGAAGATATAAAGTGAACATCTCAAGTTTGGCACACTGAATGCAAGTTTGAGATAATCTCATAAAGCTGCAGATAGTCATGACACAGCATGCGGATCTACTGTTAGCAGTTGGACTGGGACCAAAGAATCTCAGATTCCATTCCACTTAATATTGTATATGTAGTTTGGACCATATTTTTCAAACTTAGATGCCTGACTTTAACACCCCAGTCCATATGGCCTAATAAAATATCTAGATTTCATAAACAGATCCAGACTAACACGGCTACCCTCTGATACTAGATTTCATAAACTGTCTTTTCCTCCAGCTCCTCAAAAAGTCCAATTGTCAATCATTTCCCCAGAAATGAAATCTGTGTTTTCCTTTCCAGTTTTATTATCCATAAAACCCTTAGGGGCTTAGAGAAAATGCTTGGGGATCAAGCTGATTTTATAATGTATGGTTACCATTTTTGGAAGCTGAACAAAATAAATATACAGATAATGAGAAGAGGCTGACAAAACACAAATGGGTCTTTTAAGAGATAACAAATACCAGATATGAATAATATTTGTTAATATTCATAAGGGCAGTTTATATATGCTAATACTAATAAAATAAGAAGTTAAAAGCTAGGTATTTACCCACATTATATAGGTAGTGTGAAGTTTAAATAAGGTTTGCAGTTACCTCAGATTGTAGCTACTAGGTGAGTGCATATTATTGTTACTGAGGAAAATCCTGGAGTTTTTACTTAGTTCTTATTCAGGAAAATATCTTATTAACTTTCATGAGAGTTTTATTATACAGAAGGGACTGAACAGAAACTGAATAAGTACTTCAGGATTTTGTCCACTAGGTCTTATTCTTGCCTCTACTTGTTATGTATCAGATTAGACACAAAGAAAAGTGAAGGCTTTTTTAATCAGATCAATGCCAAAAGATTATTTTAGTCTGACTCCATTTTCTCCCAAGATGGTAAAAATTATTCAGAATATTATCCTCAAAAAATAAGAAAAGTTGTAAATACAGTGTGGTTCTTCTTAAATACTCCACTTCACTGGTGATCAAAGTTAAAGAATGATATAAGCAATAATTAAAATAAATAAAATAATTTCCATTATGGAGAATGAGGTCAGTGGTCGGGCTGGTTGAAAATTTTAGATCAAAACAGTTTTTCAATGGAAAACTGGGTTTTTGACAATGAATTTTTGTGAAAAGTGTCTGCTTTCCATAGAAAATTTTGGTTTTGTATAAAAAAACTGAATGTCCCCAAACCAAAATATTGCAATTTGAATATGCTGCTTCTATGCTTCATTCATTCCCTTTGGGGAACCTGGCATTGGCCACTGTTAGAAAACAGGATACTAAGCTAGATGAACCTTTGGTCTGTTCCAGTATGACCATTCGTGTGTTCTTATGAGAGTTGTAGTCCAGTTGCCTAATGTCTCCATTTTCCTATATGGGTCAGGATCTCCCATGATGCAAGAGGGGGAGACTGTGGTGCATCATGGAAAATGTAGTCTGACCAGAGAGCCTGGCATATGCCATGGAATGGGAACATGAGACAATTGAACTGCAATTCTCCTGAAATACCCCAGAAGAATTTCCAAACCAAATACTTTCATTTTTGGCTGAATTTTTTTGGTTCTCAAGTTTTCACACAAAAATCAACATTTTCCGCAGCAAAACCATTTTTTTTCCAGCCAGCTCATCAATGGTCCTATGAAATGACAATGAGCAGCTTGCTGTAAGTATATGGAAATAAAGAAAAAAAATCTTCTTCCCAGCTGTGTCACAGCAACTGAATTAAATAGTTAAATATGAAATCCACTGTAGCTAGAAGATGACAAAAAGGCTTTTAAGATCCAAGTAGAAAATGACTGGACATTGTTTTTGTGATCAATTGCCTCCTTTGAACTATATCATCTAGTCCAACCCCATACTCAAAGCAGGACCAACCCCATCTAAATCATCCCAGCCAGGGATTTATCAAGCCAGGTCTTAAAAACCTCTCAGGATGAAGTATCAGAGGGGTAGCCGTGTTAGTCTGGATCTGCAAAAACAGCAAAGAATCCTGTGGCACCTTATAGACTAACAGACGTTTTGGAGCATGAGCTTTCGTAGGTGAATACCCACTTCGTCAGATGCATGTAGTGGAAATTTCCAGGGGCAGGTATATAAGGATGAAGATTCCACCACCTCCCTAGGTAATCCAGTCAGTGCTTCACCATCCTCCTAGTGAAGTAGTTTTTCCTATTATCCAACCTAGACCTCCCACACTACAACTTGAGACCATTGCTCCTTGTTCTGTCATCTGCCACCACTGAGAACGGCTGAGCTTCATCCTCTTTGGAAACTCCTTCAGGTAGTTGAAGGCTGCTATCAAATCCCCCCTCACACTTCTTTTCTGCAGACTAAATAAACCCAGTTCCCTCAGCCTCTCCTCATAAGTCATGTGTCCCAGCCCCCTAATCGTTTTCATTTCCCTCCACTGGACTCTCTCCAATTTGTCCACATTCTTTCTCTAGTGTGTTGGGGGGCAAAACTGGATGCCATACTCTAGATGTGGCCTCACCAGTGCCGAATAGAGGGAAATAATCACTTCCTTCAATCTGACATCCTAAACATTGGACTGCGTGCAGATGTGGTCACCCCACATCAAAAAAGATATATTGGAAAAGGTTCAGAAAAGGGCAACAAAAATGATTAGGGGTATGACCCGTCTGCCACATGAGGAGACATTAATAAGACTGTGACTTTTCAGCTTGGGAAAGAGATGACTAAGAGGGGATATGACAGAGATCTACAAAATCATGACTGGTGTGGAGAAAGTAAATAAGGAATAAGCAGTTATTTACTGCTTCTCATAACACAAGAACTAGATGTCACCAAATGAAATTAATACGCAGCAAACAAAACGAACAAAAGGAAGAATTTTTTCACACAGCGCACAGTCAACCTGTGGAACTCCTGTCCAGAACATGTTGTGAAGGCCAAAAGAGGGTTCAAAAAAGAACTAGATAAATACATGGAGGATAGGTCCATCAATGGCTATTAGCCAGGATGGGCAAGGATGGTGTCCCTAGCCTTTGTTTGCTAGAAGCTGGGAATGGGCGACAGAGGCTGGATCATTTGATAATCACCTGTTCTGTTCATTCCCTTTGGGGCACCTGGCATTGGCCACAGTCAGAAGACAGGATGCTGGGCTAGATGGATCTTTGGTCTGACCCAGTATGGCCGTTCTTATGACTGTTGCCTTGAGGAGCAGGCTGCTTAGAATGGTGGAGGTTTTGTAACGTGAAGTCCTTAAAATCAAGATTTGAGGACCTCAGTATCTCAGCCAAAGCTTATGGGCTTACTGCAGCTCTGCAGGGCTAAAGTTCTGTGGCCTGCAATGTGCAGGAGGTTAAACCAGATGATCAGGAAGGTCCCTTCTGGCCTTAAAGTCTATGAGAATTCCCCCTGTGGTAATATTGCATTAAAATGCAGTGATAAATAGAAAGTCTATCAACGTGCACAATAGTGAGCCGGGGCTCTGCTTAATCATAGATGACTTGACCTGGCAAGCCAGTAGCACACAGTTCCCCTTGATGTCAAGTTGGATCAGCATGGCAAGCACATGTAGGAACACATACTGGAGCCCTAATTCAGGAAATCACTTAAACACATGCTTAAGTTCTGTCCTGAACAGGGATGATCTCCTGACCCAGCCTAATTTTGGAGGCTTGCTGCTATGTGGAATTACAGCCTCTCTTCTCTTTCACGTCTCCAGATGCACAGGTAACAGATTGCTTAATCACGTGTTTCCTGATTCATTTACATCCTGCAATTCATAACATCCTTGTAGCGCTGTGGGACTCACCCGTGCGGCGCCTCCTGCAGGAATTAGCTCTCCAGCTGTCAAAGTGCCCTCCACAGGCTGGTGATCCACCTTACCACTGGCCCCTGTGTCCCTCCCAGGACCCCGGTGCCCCTTTCTCTGGGGTGCTGCCCCTCTGGCAGTAACCCCCAAACTCAGGGTCTCCCCTCCCCAGGGAACCCCCACCCCCTATCCTCACCTCGCCTCAGTCATGGGCTACTGCCAGTCACCAACTCACCCCCATGTCCGGGGGCAGACTGCAGTGTCAGCCACTCATCCCTGGCAAGGTTGGGTCTGGACCTGTTGCCTCTCTGCGCAACCCAGTGCCTCTATGGGGCCTTGGACAAGGCCCTGCAGCCTGGGAAGTTGCCAGCCTGGAGCTCCCCAGCCCCTCTGGCCTTTCCTGAGCCCAGCCTCACTCTAGACACCGAGCTTCCCAGCAGCCAGGCCCCTCTCTCTCTCTGACGGCAGAGAGAGAGAGAGAGAGAGAGAGACTGACTATCTGTGCTCCTGGCTCAATGCCTTTTTATAGGGGCCATTTCTGGTCTGTTTGGGGGGTGGCTCCCAGCTGTGCCTACTTTCCCAATCAGCCTGAGAGCTGCTTGCCCCAGCCACAGAGCAGGAGTCCGTGACCACCCTGCTACAATCTTCTAGCCCTCTCTCCATGTAAAAGGCCTTTCTCAGAGTATACAGAAAGGAGTCACTAAAAGATCAAGAGAAATCTAACTGTCACATTTAAATCAACTCATATCCTCATGAAGTCAGTTTGAATTGTATTTATCAATGCATTTCTAATGTACCCATCACTATCTATCTGGCCCCCACTATCCATAGAATCAAAGCTCCTTACACTCTTCAGCATGTTTATACTCATAACATCTCTGTGAGGCAGGGGAGTACTGTTACACCCATTTTACAGATATTAAGTACCTGAGGCACAGAGAGATTAAATGACTTGCCTGGAATCACACAGGAAGTGTGAGGCAGGATAGGGATCTGAACGCAGATAGAATTTGGTCCTCAACTCTTCATGATCCCTTTTGGATTATGGCCAAGCAGACTTTGTCTGTGGCTCTTTCTTAGGTTATCGTCTGAGACAGAAGATTACTGGGAATCGATGCAGCAAGAGTTTCCTGAAGCAATTATTCAAGCCTTAGGATATGAAGAACAAATTTGAGATCAAAGATTGAAGTCTGAATGGTTGACACTACAATTAAAATGCTAGATGAATTCTTCATTATGCTTTTAAGTCTAAATGCTGCACTTCTTACTTAGGATCCAGTCCAACTCCCTCTGAATTTGACTCTCCCTACTGACATGAAGGCTTTAGGCTGTGCTCACACCAAAATGCCATCAATGTCAATGAGAGCTGAGCCTGAAATTTTGAACCATTGTTTTACTGTGTGTGCAAAATCCTGTATTAGGACAGCAATATTATACATCCATGAATTATTAGTAGAGTAAAAGCACATTCCACGAAGGGAGAAAACAGCTATACAGCAATAAAAGGCGCATATTTCAAAAACCCTCATAAAAGTGGTAGCTTACTTCGACTAAATTTAGTGTTTCCATGACAGCAGCATATTTTGCATTTTATTTTTAAGTAAAGTAGTGGTTAAAAAAAGCAAAGGGAAACTCTGATAGATTACAAAATAATGCATAGAGTACAATATTGGTACAAACAATAATATGTCATCATTTGGTGTACTGTCCATTTCTGGTCATTTCATTTTAAGAAAGATCTCAGAGTCTTTTCCATTTCAGAAATAAGGCCAGTGCAGATAATTAAAGTTTTTCTGGGCTTGTCAAACATGAAAGAAAGAAGCGCTAGTGAGGATTTGTACAAGGTATTTAGCGATCACAAAGAGTAGAATGAAAACTGATCAGCGCTTCCATTTTATATTGTCCCAGAGAAGGAGAACAAAGGAGTATGCCAATTAAACTCATAGGAACATTTGAAATAAATAATATGAAATATTTCTTGACCTAGCATGTGTTCAGTCACTGTATGAAATCCACCACTGAGGCAGATCAAAGAGTCAAATATTGGATCAGGATTTAAAATGGACAAACTACTTGTATGGCCATGAATGAAATATGCAGATACTGTATACTTGTGAAGACAAGGGGATTGAGTGCTTCAGGGTGCAAGCCAATTCCCACAGAGATCAGGAAGAAATTTATCCCTTCCTGTGCAGTGTGGAATTAGTGGAGGTGTTGGTCCCTAAGTACTTCCAGGCCCCTCCTTCTTGTGCTCCATTGTTCACTGATGGCCCATGGCAGGGTAGGAGAAAAGACCAGAATGTAACTGGGAGAGAATGAAATCTGAATCCCAGTCAACTGCACCATGAAAAATCTGGGGGAGTTTATGTCAATGTAGCGAGAAAGACAAAGAAATCCTCTGCCAGATGACTGATTTTGATGAATCTATTCATAATCATTTGGGGGCTTAGTGTGGAGCCATCTAAGTTCTGTAGCTTAGGGCATTTTGTACATAAACAAAATAAATGAAGGGCTAGACTGATAAAATGGCAAGAGGAGGAGAAGATGGTGGAGCTTCCCTTAGACGCATTAGCCCAGTAGTTAAGGCATTCACCTGGCAGGTGGGAGAAACTCTGATTCAATTCACCCCTGCCCAAGGAAGAGCAAGGACTTGATCTTAGGTCTCCTACCTTGCAGCCATGTGTCTGAACCACTGAGTTATGAGATATTCTATCAGGCTTTCTCACTCTCTCCTCCTGACATTATTCCACTGTGTATTATTGGGGCAGGGGCAGGGGCATGAACTTGGGTCTCCCACCATCCAGCTCTATCCCAAGGCAATGGAACCAAGTTTCAAAAGATGTGCAAAAGTATTCACATTCGCCAAACATGGAACATGTTACTTTCTTTTTTTGTTCACCACTTTTCAGCTCTCTGCTTACAGGCAGTGCTACCAACCATTTCCCCTGATATATGAGAAAAGAGTTATTTCTTGATTTAACTCATTTAAAGGGTAAAAAAACCCCAAAGTTGTGATCTACAGTACATTCCTCATAATGTTAATATACATCCTACAAAGTTCACCACAGACATTTCACTAAAGGTCTGCTCATGCTCCCAGTAAAGTCAACAGAGGCCTGATTTTCAGAAGTGTCTCATTTACACTCACAGTGGCTGTGATTGCTCAACTGCATATACAAACTGAATATCTGTTGTGACAGACCCAGGCCAGTGGGGTGCACGAATCTGGTCCTATTGATATCCAGGGGGAGGGGGCAGGCGAAGCCCACTCACTTCTAAAGGACCTCCCCCCAGCCTAAGGGGAGGACCCACAGGTCTGGGAAACTAAGTAATTATGTGGCACAACTAATGAAAAAACAGGATCGGGAGTGAGGTCAGAGGGCTAAACTAAGGGAACCTGATGGGGACACCGAGCAGAGAACCTCGGACAATGCCCACTGCTCCTCGAAGGCGTCAAGGGAGCCAGTGGATGCCGCCCAGAGGAAATCTGCCCAGATGTGTGAACAGACAGAGGAACGGAAATAGGCCCTACAGTCACAGGAAATCCTGTCGGCCAACCTCCTCTCCCTGGTGCTGTAGATGGCTAGTTTGGCCAGGGCTAAGAGGAGGTTGATAAGGAGGTCCCGTGACTTCGTGGGGCCACAGATGGGGAGTGCGCAGATAAAAAGGTGAGGGGAAAAGTGCAACCAAAAATGCAATAAGATATTCAAGAGGAGCTGGAACAGGGGCTGCAACCTGGCACACTCCAAATAAATGTGTGCCAAGGTCTCCTTCTAGCCACAGAAAGGGCAGGTGTTAGGGACAGGGATGAACCGCGCCAAGTACCTGCCCGTGCTCACGGCCCCGTGAAGGAGCTGCCAACTGACATCCCCGGCAGGCCTCAGGACCAGGGCAGAGTACAAGCTGGCCCACTGGGCCTTCTCACCCTCGAGAGGTGGCAGGAGGTCCCGTCATTTGGTATCGGGGCAGGACGCGAGGGTGAGGTAGTGAAGAGTGTGGAGCACGAGCGTGTACAGATGTTTCTGTGGTGCAGCTTGGAACAGAACCGGTTGCAGATCATGCAGCCGGCTCGCAGTGAAAGGGTGAGGGGGCCGATTGGGTTCACGGGGCAGGGGCCCGATAAAAATGTCCAGGGGGCCTGGGGTGGAGGGTGGGTGGGGCGCGCCCTCTTGCAGGTCCCGGTTGACGTAAGCCGGAGCAGCAGGCAGTAAAGCGACCTTCTCCTCCTGAAGTACGCGCCGGGGAGTACGAGACCTGGAGAGCCCCATGCGCTGAGCGAGCGTCAGGGGATCCAGCCAGTCTCCCTGGTCATAGTCCAGGAGGTCTCCAGCCATGGTGACTCCCGCCAAGACCAGCCTCTGGCGCACTGCAGGGGACTCCGCCACCTGTAAACGAAGCTGGGGATTGTGTAGCAGGGGCTCCGTGAGGAGGTCGGCCCCCACGGTGGCCACCATGGACCTGGTCGTTGAAAAGAGCTTCCACGTCCGGAGGAGGTCTTGGCAGAAGACCGGCAGCCCGGAGAGATCTCGCGGAAGACCTCTTGGATGGAGGTAAAAGAGCTGCCGGTCGTATCGGAGCCCTCGGAAGCGGCAGAGGAAGGCGTGCGCTAATACGCTCCATGCCAGACTACCTGCACCATACAGGAGCCTCTGCAGGGCCTGGAGGTGGAAGACAGGGACCTGAGTGCATAGGCACTTCAGGCCCTGCCCCCCCCCTCCTCCAGGGGCAGGTGGAGGACCCCTGCAGAGACCCAGTGCATCTCTGGCCAAAAGAACTCCAGAGTTGCTGTCCGGAGGTTGGCCAGGAAATCCGGGGCCGGGACCAGGGTGTTGAGCCGGTACCAGAGCATGGACAGGACCAGTTGATTAAGTACCAGTGCCCTCCCCTGAAGGGAGAGGCACCGGAGTAGTCCTGTCCATTTCTGGAGCCATTCCATCACCTTGCCCTCCAAACCGTGCCAGTTCTCTGGTGGAGATGGATGGGTGGCAGAAAGGTAAATGCCGAGATAGAGCAGTGGACCCGCGCTCCACCGGATGGCCTGAAGCGTGGGTGGGAGGGAGCTCACCTGTCACCCGTCCCCGAACACCAGGCCAGAGCTCTTGACCCAGTTGACCCGGGCGGAGGAGGCCGCTGAGTACACAGCCTGGCAAGCCTCCACCCGGGTCCTGGACCATGAGGAGCACATTATCAGCGTATGCTGACGGGACCTGCCACAGCTCCAGCTCCCGAAGCACCAACCCTGTCAACTTCTTGTGGCGGAGAGAGAGGAAGGGCTCGATCACCAGAGCGTACAGCTGGCCCGAGAGGGGGCACCCCTGCTGTACTCCCCCTCGAAGATGACCGGCTCGGTCAGGGTCCAGTTGAGCCTGACCAGACACTCCGCAGAAGCGTACAGCACCTGGAGAAAACCCACAAACCGGGGTCCGAAGCTGAACGCTCGCAGAGTGCTCAGGAGATACCCGTGATCCACCCTGTCGAAAGCCTTCTCCTGATCCAGGGACGAGGGCGAACAACAGACCATCCCTACACCCTAATTCTAGAAGTTTCTCGGACCAGATACAAGTTATCAAAGATCGTGCGGCCCGGGACGGTGTAGGTCTGGTCTGGATGGACCACATCCGCCAGCACGGACCCTAGCCGCATCGAGATGGCCTTCGCAATGATTTTGTAGTCCGTGCTGAGGAGCGAGACGGGATGCCAATTCCGTAAGTCATAGAGGTCCCCCCTCTTCGGCAATAAGGCGAGCACGGCTTGCCTGCATGAGAGAGGGAGGACCCCGCTCTGCAAAGACTCGGCCCAGACGGTGACCAGGTCTGGGCCGAGGACATCCCAGAACACGCAGTAGAACTCTACGGTCAGCCCGTCCATGCCCGGAGATTTATTGGTGGGCATGCAACGGAGGGCTTCGGAGAACTCTGCCAGAGTGAGAGGCAGCTCTAGCCGGTCCCGGTAGCCCGTGCTGATCGTTGGGAGTCCGTCCCAGAGCACTCTGCAAACGTTAGGATTGGTCGGATCCGGGGAGAAAAAAGTCATGTAGAAGGCCCTGGCCCTCTCGCACATCTCTGCCGGATCCGTGAGGGGGGTGCCGTCCTTCGCCAGGAGGCAGGTGACGTGCTTTTTGGTCCCCCTCCTTTTCTCCAGGGTGTAGAAGAAGTGGGAGCCGCGATCCATCTCCCGAAGGAGGTGGATGCGGGATCGAACAAAAGCACCCCGGGCCCAATGGTCGTCAAGGGCCCAGAGCTCCTCCCGCTTCTCCCAGCACGCTCCGCAGAGAGATGGATTCTTGGGGCTGGCAGCCAGACACCTCTCCAACTCCAATACCTCCCGCTCCAACTGCTCTATCACCGCATCCCTCCGTCGGCTGGCGCCCTGGGTGTAGTCACGGCAGAAGAGCCGGGAGCGCACCTTCCCCAGATCCCACCGCTGCCGCGCCGAGGAAAAGGCACGCCTCTGCCCTCACCAGGCCAGCCAGAACTCCTGGAAGGACGCCATGAAGCCCGCATCCTCCAGCAAACTATTATTAAAGTGCCAATAGGCCGGACCCGGCCTCTCTGCGCAGAGAGAGGCCGTCACGGTGGCAAGGTGGTGATCCGAAAAGGGGGCCGGCCGAATGCTGAAGGAGTGGGCCCATGAAAGGTGGAAACACGACAGGTAAATACAGTCCATCCGGGAGTGGTGCGACTGATGGGCCTCCACCCGGACGAAGGTGAACGTTGAGACGTCGTCCGGGTGGAGGTCGTGCCAGACGTCCACCAGGGAGTGGTGTTCGACGATCTCCCGGAGGACGCCCGCAGCAGCCGGGCACTGCTCGGTCCCTGAGCGGTCCCGTTCCTCGAGGGTGGTGTTAAAGTCCCCTCCCAGGACCAGGCACTCACGAGGATCCAGGGAGCCGAGGAAGGCGGATGCCTGCTGATAAAAACGAAACCTCTCCGGGCCCGATGTCGGGGCATAAACGTTGACAAGATTAACCACAAGCCCCTCCATGCAGACCTGGAGGTGCAGCAGGCGGCCCAGCACAGCCTCGGCGACCCCCAGCACCTCAGGTCATAGGTCGGGGGAGAACAGGGTCACCACTCCAGCCGCGCAAACCGAGAAGTGGCTAAAGTAGGCCCCATCCCCCCACTCCAACCGCCAGCTAGCTTCAGCGGCTGGATCCATATGGATCTCCTGCAGGAAAACCATAGAGTACCCCCACTCCCGGAGGAAGGAGAGCACCTGGCTCCTGCGGAGACCCATCCTACAGCCCCAGGTGTTTAAAGTGGCAAAGATGATCGGTGCCATGGGGAGGGCTGGGGGGGATCCTCGCCAGCAGACACGCCCATGGCCTCCAGCAGGCCGTGCAGCAATCCGTGACCTACCCTGTAGGTGAGTAAAGAGTCACCGAAGAGGTGGACCTGCTGATAGGCCGCGGCGGCCTGCTTCCCGGTCTTCTTACCCTCCCCCATGAGGGCCCTCGCGGACCGGAGGACCTGATGGAAATCCCCCCACCACCGGAGCGCACGCTGGACTTTGTTATGGGAGCCACGGACGTCCTCAAGGAACTCCTGCAGCTCCTCCCTCAGCACATGGGGGGTGGGGTCACTGATGGATGACTGTCCCCTAGTGGGGCCCCCATCACAGCGCTGTGGCCCACCAAGGCAGGCAGGCAGGGGGCAGACCCCCGACATGGCGTCCGATGGGCCAACACCACGTGACCTGCCCCTTTCCCCGGTTCAACAAGGGGCGGCGAAAAGAGAACAGCAGCCCCTGGTGGGTTGGGACAAGGAAAAACCACTGCAGCTGCTCCCTGGGGGGTATTCCCGGGGCGGCACTAGCATCACAGGAGGTGGGGGGGGACAAGGACAGGGCCGACAGGAGTAGGGTGGGGATCAGGGAGAGAATCGGGGAAGGGGGCAGAGGCAGGGTCCTGAGCCTCTGTAGTTGAGCCGCTGGACAGTGGCCCCTCCTAGTTAGGCTCAGGGATCTGGGAAGTAGGAAGGGGACCCCTAACGATGCCAGGCTCAGCCACTGTGGTATGTGTGGCAGCCCCGGCATCCAGAGATAGATGTTCGTCAACGGGGTCCATGCCTAGGAAGGAGGGCGTGTCATAAACAGATAGCTAAGGGTTAATGTCTCTTTCACCTGGAAAGGAGTAACCTGAAACACCTGACCAGAGGACCAATCAGGAAACAAGACTTTTTCAAATCTGGGTGGAGGGAAGTTTTGGGTGTGAGTTCTTTGTCTTGTGTCTGACCCTCTCGGCTATGAGAGTGATCTTTCTGTCTCCTGGTTTTCTAATCTTCTGTTTCCAAGTTGTAAGTACAAAGATCATAAGACAATAGGTTTATATTGTTTTTTTTTTGTGGGCTGCCTCTTCCTTGGCTAGTTCTGCATTAATTAGTTCTATCCGTCTCTTATGTTCATGTTCTTTGTCTATGGCTTGTTGCCGTGCTCGCTCCTGCCTTAGGCTTTCCTTGGAACTCATGTTTTCTGCTTTCTTGTGCTGAGGCGCCCTCTGGTGTTTATTGTCTGAACTGCAGCTTCTCTGTTGCCTCCTGGGGTCTGCCTAGCAACAATGCCTTTTTCCCTTTCTTCCTCTAGCTAATCTTTTAAATGTAAAGTAAGCCAGAAAAAACACTTTATTTGCATGTGTATTGTGGTGGTACTTGACTCTCAATGGGAGTGCTATTGTCTCACAAAAGACCCTTAATAGTTCCTTAATGGTTCCTTGCTTAATATGCAAGCCAAAAACTGCAAGAGAGAGCAGAAAAAAAAATTCTCTCTGGTTCCTTTTAAAACCAAACTGTTTCTCTCTGCTTAAAAGCCCCTAGCAGAGAAAAGGAAAATAATATTTCTACTGGCTTCTGGATTCTTCTGTCTATCCCACTGCTGTGCCACCATGTCATAACATTTTTCCCAGATCTGGACCTTAGCATCCAAAATATGGGTGTTAGCATGAAAACCTCCAAGCTTAGTTACCAGCTTGGACCTGGTAAAGCTGCCACCAGCCAGGAATCTATACAGTGCCTGGCACACTGTGGTCTCCCCAAAACCTTCCCTGGGGGACCCCCCAGACTCAGATTCCTTGAGTCTCACAACAAAGGGGAATAAACCATTTCTCTTCCCCCTTCCAGGTGTTCCCTCCCTGGGTTCCTGGAGAGATATACAGAAGCAAGCTCTGTGAATCTAAACAGAGGGACTCCACCCTCCCTGTTTCCAGTCCTGGAAAACACAAGTACTTCCCCCCCTCACCCAGAGGGTATGCAAAGTCAGGCTTAGTAACTCTAACACAAAGAGATTTTCCCCCTGACTTCTTCCTCCCACCATTTCCCTGGTGAGCTGCAGACTCAATTTCCTGGAGTCCCCACTAAAGAAAAACTCCAACAGGTCTTAAAAAGAAAGCTTTATATAAAAAAGAAAGAAAAGGACATAAAATAGTCTCTCTGTATTAAGGTGACAAATACAGGGTCATTTGCTTAAAAGAAAAAAAAATGAATAAACAGCCTTATCCAAAATGAATACAATTTAACACATTCCAGCAACTACACACATGTAAATACAATATATATATATATATATATAAACCTATTGTCTTATGATCTTTGTACTTACAACTTGGAAACAGAAGATTAGAAAGCCAAGAGACAGAAAGATCACTCTCATAGCCGAGAGGCTACAGACACAAGACAAAGAACAAAGAACTCACACCCAAAACTTCCCTCCACCCAGATTTGAAAAAGTCTTGTTTCCTGATTGGTCCTCTGGTCAGGTGTTTCAGGTTACTCCTTTCCAGGTGAAAGAGACATTAACCCTTAGCTATCTGTTTATGACAGGGCGGGTCCTCCACATCCAAGAGGGACACCCCCTGGGAACCGGGTCTCACAGCGGGGCACTGGCCGTCGCCCCAATGGGCTCGGCGGCCGTCAACAGGGTTCCACCTGCAGCTGGGCTGATGGAAGATTCCAGGGGACCCTCAGAGGTGGGAGCAGAAGCAGCGGTTGGGGAAGGGAACTCGGGGACAGGGGGGCCATGGTGAGGTCGCCCAGATCGAGGCCTGCTGGCAGAGGGTCGTCCTCCCCCTGCGTGACTGGGGTCAGACCCAGGGCTTCGATCTCCTTGTAGATGGAAGGGAGATCACCATCCACCACCCCAGGGCCCCCCTCGCCAGCACCCGAGGCGACGCCCACCTCAGCGCTCACAGAGGCTTCGAGGGGGAAGGGGGTGAGAGAGGCTCCCTCGGGGGCTTCCACGGGAAGGGACCCCGGAGGAGGGGCAGTGTTACCGTCTGGTGCTGCCACGGTGTCCCCAGCTGGCCTACCACAAAACAGGAGTCATCAGGGGGCAAGGCGGAAGACTCGTCATCGGTGCCCCCCTTCCTGCTCTTCCGGGGGGCCTCCGAATCCGAAGGATGTAAGGAAGCTCGAGCCTTCCGCTTGCCCCGCTTCTCCTGCACTAAGGACCAGCCCTCCATGGCATCATCCGGGGGCTGGCTAACAGGAGTTGGGTCGGGGGGCAAGGGCAATAGCTCAGGGACTCGGGGAGGCAGTGGTGGGACAGCAGAAACGAGGGAGGATTCCCACTGGGATGAGCCCTCCCGCACGTCCGGCGGTATCTCTGCTGCACTCTCCTCCACAGTGGTGGACTGAGGAGAAGGAGGAGGAGCAGCTTCGGGTGCTGGGCAGCCAGGGGTACCAGTGATGACAGGGCCGGCGCCTTGCCAGAGTTCGGGGGTCCCAGATACTCCTCCGTGCTGGGCCACGGGGGAGTCCCTCCGGACGTGCCCCCTCGCATGGCAAAGGTAGCACCAGGCCTCCCCCGTTGAATAATGCACCCAGTAGTGGGCACCCTGGTAGGGGACCAGAAAGGACCCCTCGAGCGCCTCTGTGCCACGCGCCGCCAGTAGCACTTGAAGCTGCACTTGCCGGCGGAACGAGAGGACATGACGGAGGGCGTGGTCCTTGCAGCCCAAAGGGAGAGGGCTGATGACAGAGATGGGGCACCCCCGGCAGAAAGGGTGGGCAGCAGGGCGGCATTGGGCAGGAAGGGAGGGACGGAGGTCAGGATTAAGCGGACCCCCAGGTCTTCCAACGGCTCCAGGGGAACAAACATGCCCCCCACCGCCAGGCCCGTCTCTACCGCCTCCTGGGCGGCGGCCTCCAATGCCAGGAAGAAGACCACCCTCCCATACATTTTGGAGGCCGCCACGATGGCCGTGGGCCCCACCACCCTCGCCAACACCCACACGTAGGTCTCCACGTGGGGCAAGGCAGGCACCAGGAGGCAACGGACGTCGTGCTTCCTGGTCAAGGTGGGAAAGGGGCCCCGGCCACTGTAGATGGTAGCGGAAGCGGTGGTCTGAGGAGCAGCAGCAGGTGGGGGGGCTGCCGCCACCCAGGCATATGCCCTAGGGGCTGGGGGAGGGACACCTGCAGAGCTGGTGGAGGGAATAGCGGGGAGGGATGCCGCAGCTGGTAGCAGGGCCGCGGCAGCGGGGGCAGTCTCCGCCATGGAGGGCCTGGCCTTTCTAGCGGGGCCTTTAACCTTCTTCCCACCCCGACCCTTCCCACCGTCTGGGGGGGCTCCTCCCGAATCAGAAGGGGCGAGGGACGTGGCAGCAGCGGAGGTCTCCCTGGTACTTGCCGCTGCCGGTGCCCCAGCAGGGGCAGTGGTAGGTGGATTGGCAGTGACGGTCGAGGTAGAGGCTTGGGCAGTGGACAAAGGGGCAGGTGGAGGAGGGGCGGTGGGAGCATCGTGAGGGGTCTTCCCCGCCACGTCCCCTGCCATGACGAGAGCGGGGAAGGGGACAAACAGCGAGGGGAGGGGAAGGAGAGGAGGCGACCACCCCTCCCCGCTAGGCTGCAGGCAGGGGAGGAGGGTGCCAGAAAGGGAAGGCTAAAGGGGCGTGAGGAGCAACCAAGGACCTAGGGGTGGCAGGGTGTCAGGTCACCGACGCAGAGGGGAGTTCTGGCTCTTCTAGTTGCACTAGGGGATTGGGGGGACAATGGCATAGGGGGGTGCAGTGAAAAAGGGCAAACTCAAATGAGGGAAGGGCACAAGCGCCAGGGAAGGGGCATGGGTGCACGAGGGGAGGGACCAATCAGGGCTGGGGGATCACAGGGTGGGGCGGGGAAGGGCGAGCTGGGAATGGGGTGGAGGGACCACGGAGTTGGCTGCAGGGCTGGGGCAGGACTATCAGGGCCACAGAGGGAAATGGCTGGGGCAGACAAATGTGGCAAAGGGGAGGGGGTCAACCCAGGGTTCGGGGGGAGGTGATGCGCCCACGAGCACTTGTGCAAAAGTCAATGGTTGGCTGCTGCTGCTGCAGGCCCAAATGATGGAAGCGGGCGTGGTGAGCCAGGCGAGCAGCTCAGTCCCAGAGGCAGGAGTCCAAAGCAGAAGGAAAACAGCCAGCGGGGGTGGTGGAGGGGGCAACAATGGGAACACAGATGGACTGGGGGCAGGCTCCACGCCACACCCCTGGTGTCCCAACAGACACAGTCCAAACCCCCACCACAAGAGCACAGTTCAAAAAATACTTAGTCCAGGAATGCCCCCTCCACAGTGGTCTTCACACAGTCTCCAGCAGCAGGCGGTCCTCTTCTCCTTCTTCTCCTCCTCCGGGCACCAACAGCTCCCTAGCAACAGCCACAGTAGCCCCAGCAGCTCCAGGTGGTGGTGGTCTGGTGTCCAGGCAGGAGGGACCCCGCTCAGATGCTGTCCTCAGCAACAAGAGCCGGGGTCCCTCACTCCCCCCCTCTCTGGGAAGCAGGGCAGCAGCCCCCCCCCAAGGGCTGTAGGTGGAGTAACAGCAGCAACCAAGGGGGGGAATCTACTAGCCAGCCAATAAGCAGATAGCAGAGAAAGGGGGTGGGTGGTGGTGTCTAGCCCAGCCAGGGGAGTAGCTGGAGCAGTAGCAGCAGCAGCGAGAGCCCAGTGCCCAGCAGGAACAGCAGCAGCAGCAGCCCTCTCCCTCCTTCCTCTACAGCAGAGCGGCAGAAGGGAGAGCTACTGGCCACAGAAGAAGCAGGCTTCTGTTCCCTGAGTGACCAGAGCAGGGGCTGCACTAGAGTAATCAGGAACTTGTTAGAACCAACTAAGGCAGACAGGCTGATTAGAACACCTGCAGCCAATCAAGGCAGGCTAATCAGGGCACCTGGGTTTTAAAAGGAGCTCTCTCCAGTCAGATGAGGAGAAGCCAGAGGAGAGGAAGTGTGTGTGAGGAGCTAGGAGCAAGAGACACAAGGAGCTGAGACTGAGAGAGTGTGCTGCTGGAGGACTAAGGAGTACAAGCATTATCAGACACCAGGAGGAAGGTCCTGTGGTGAGAATAAAGAATGTGTTTGGAGGAGGCCTTGGGGAAGTAGCCCAGGGAGTGTAGCTGTCACACAGCTGTTACAAGAGGCACTATAGACAGCTGCAAATCCACAGGGTCCTGGGCTGGAAACCAGAGTAGAGGGTGGGCCTGGGTTCCTCCCAAACCTCCCAACTCCTGATCAGACACAGGAGGAGTTGATCCAGACTGTGGGGGAGATCACTGAGGTGAGCAAATGTGCCAATAAGTGCAGGACCCACCAAGGTAGAGGATGAACTTTGTCACATTGTGTATAGAGATTAGTCCAGTTAGGGGCATAGCTGTTCTTTCTCTGCACAAGTTTGCATATCACTGTGTACACAATGTAGGCAAGCAACTGCTTTTGCAGACAGGCAGCTGCATGCAAACAGTTTTGAAAATGAAGCCCTGGGAGTCTTGCGACCAACTTCAACAAAAACATCCTGACTTGTTTCAGAGTAGCAGCCATGTTAGTCTATATCCGCAAAAAGAACAGGAGTACTTGTGGCACTTAGAGACTAACAAATTTATTTGAGCATAAGCTTTCGTAGGCTACAGCCCACTTCGTCGGATGCATGCAGTGGAAAATACAGTAGGAAGATTATATATATACACACACACACAGAGAACATGAAACAATGGGTGTTGCTATACACACCCTAACGATGGTGATCAGTTAAGGTGAGTTATTACCAGCGGGAGAGAGAGACTTTTTGCAGTGGTAATCAAAATGGTCCATTTGCAGCAGTTGATAAGAAGGTGTGAGGAACAGTGTGTGTGTGGGGAAATATACATGGGGAAATAGTTTTACTTTGTGTAATGACACATCCACTCCTAGTCTTTATTCAAGCCTAACTTAATGGTGTCTACTTTGCAAATTAATTCCAATTCAGCACTCTCTCGTTGGAGTCTGTTGTTGAAGTTTTTTTGTTGTAATATTGCGACTTTTAGGTCTGTAATCGAGTGACCAGGGAGATTGAAGTGTTCTCTAACTAGTTTTTGAATGTTATAATTCTTGACATCTGATATGTGTCCATTTATTCTTTTGCATAGAGACTGTCCTGTTTGGCCAATGTACATGGCAGAGGGACACTGCTGGCACATGATGGCATATATCACATTGGTAGATATGCAGGTGAATGAGCCTCTGATAGTGTGGCTGATGTGATTAGGTCCTATGATGGTGTCCCCTGAATAGATATGGGGACAGAGTTGGCATCAGGCTTTGTTGCAAGGATAGGTTCCTGGGTTAGTGTTTTTGTTGGGTGGTCTGTGGTTGCTGGTGAGTATTTGCTTCAGGTTTGGGGGCTGTCTGTAAGCAAGGACGTGCCTGTCTCCCAAAATCTGTGAGAGTGATGGATCGTCTTTCAGGATAGGTTGTAGATCCTTGATGATGCACTGGAGAGGCTTTAGTTGGGGGCCAAAGGTGACGGCTAGTGGCGTTCCACTGCATGCATCTGATGAAGTGGTCTGTAGCCCAGGAAAACTTATGCTCAGTTAAATTTGTTAGTCTCTAAGGTGCCACAAGTACTCCTATCCTGACTTGTGTATTCCACACAGGATTTTTCGCCATGGCAAGTGACTCGACCAGAGAAAGTATCACATTGATGGAATTTATCAGTAATCCATTTCAAGAACAACATAAGTAGTCTTTAAAGAATTCAGTGCATTTACAATGAGCTACTTAAAATAGCATTTCCTGGCTTTCAGGTGTTTGTCACATTTTTTTAGAACTCAAAGCATGTTTAATAAAAGTATTTAGTAGAATACAATATTAGCCAATGTTTGTGTTTTGGAATTCAGAACAATAATCTCTTCTGTCTTCCATGGGGGTGATTCACCACTTCTCTAAGACCTGTTGTACAGTCATTCCCGTTTGTGAATGTACATGTAAAATGCAAACAGATCAAAATGGAAATATTCTGAACCTGCTTCGTACAGATACAAATGATGACACAGTCAAAGGCAGTGGAGGTTGAAAGTATAATTTAACTTGCACCATGTCAGTGGAATTCTCAGAGCTAATTCCATCGATGATTCTTTTCTGTGTGAAGTTCAGTTAAGCAGTAATTTAAACATCGGTGAAGCTGCCTTGTTGGCAATTCAGCATCAAGATCTGTGTGACACTCCTCATTATCTATGTGATCACTGGAGCATGGGTGCATCTATATCTCTTCTAGCCAAATAGAGAGATAGGATTTTTTTCCCCTGGGCAGATGGTGACCTTTCCTGGATTTTTTTTAATGTAGTTGCATCTTATTAATAAGCAGTGTTGTGTGAATGAAAGCTGCAATGTTGGCAGCGCCCAATATGCAGTTCCAAAGCAATGCTGGTGTAGAGGGGTTAATAATATGGTAAGCTTGATGGCAAGTCTCTGGACCATTCAATGCCATCTTTTCCAGCTGAGACAAGGCTATTACTCAGCCTGAATTGGAGAGTTGAGTTGCATTGGTCATACACCAGACACAATAATTCCCTCCCAAACATTAAGGGCCATTGTATATGTTCTCCTTGCTAGTTATCAGATAATAGACTAGTTATATAGATGATATACAGTCTGTTCAGAGTCTCTCACACTATGAACTCCCCCCCCACTTTAGAGAATCACCCCCTATCTCAGTATCTTGCCCAGACCTTGGGTCTGGGTCTGGTGGGGTGCACAGCTCCACTCTCCGGCTTGGGGGCAGAGAATATGTGGCAGCTTGTTTCCACACCTCCTAGTTCATTTACCAAAGCATCTCACAAGACAAGTAGGGGAAGTGGGGATGGAAGTAAATTTCACATCATTGTTTCCACGTTCATTCAGTGAATGAGTAACTATTCCATTTCCTTTATCCTCCTCATTCAGACTCAGTCTCCTAGAGATTGCCTTTCATCTAAACCCTGCACTGAAGACAAAATTATTAATTCCCCCCTCGGTCTTTCTATGGTCTCATCCTACTCAGTGCTTCACAAACATTATTTTTTCTTCACAACGCCCTAGCAAATTGGCATTATTTCCCGTTGTGCAGGTGGAGAAACTGAGCTACAGGGCTTAAAGCCAAAATTGTCAACTTCAGCTGTCACGGTGAGTGCTCAGCACATCTGCAAATCTAGACCCAGGGTCTCAAGCTGGGCACCCAGAAAATGACCTAGAAAATAGGGGCCAGCTGAACATTTTGGTTCAAGTGACTTTTCCAGCATTGTCTAGAAGCTGTGGCAAAGGCAGGAACAGAGTCCATTCTCCACAGTGGCACTTAACTTCCCATCAGCCTGCAATCCCTGAATCATTCCACACACACTTCCAACTTCTGCAATAAATGATGCAGGGTTGCTACACACAACAGTCACATGCACTGCACAACCATAGCACACTCCTAGAGCAAGTCAAGCCTGTGCACTGAATGAGGTAGGGGTCCTACAGAAAAAATAGTATCAAATAATTAAAGATTGTGTCATCATGCATATGCAGAAAGGCGCTGATTTAAAGTTGCAGCGCCAAGCTTCACTTTGCCATTTCCCAGCTTTTGAATGCTTGGCTTTGCAACTTTAACATCCTTTTAATAGTTTTCTATTTTTTTTAAATTATACATAGAGATACATACATTTTATTATTCTGATTGATTGGTGACATTTACAAGAAGTGAAGCAAATCAAATGCAATTTGAGAACTCATCTATTTCTGCTCCACTCAAACCAAATCAGCCCGTTGAGAATTGCAGTGATCATATGGATAATTAGCGTCATGATTGTTGTATTTGTTTCTTCATGAGACGTTAATGGGTTATTTGTTTTTTTTCCTTTTTCCCCTTCCCTTCCCTTGATATTTTAATATGAATTATTTAGCCACAAAATATTGCAGTGAATCTGTGAAAGCAAATGAATTGTAAACTTTCCACCCATGTTGGTCTTTTGGCTGCATTGTTAACTATTGTTTTATTTGTTAATGCATATTGGTTTTCCACCAGAGACAGCTACTGGAGTAGCATCAATTCCAGCAAGAAAGGTCCTCGCTCTGCACTGAAGGTGGGTCTGTTCGCCCTGGTGAGTCGATGGGAGAGCACTCGGCGGTCGATTTATTGTGTCTAGACTAGACGCAATAAATCGACCCCCACTGGATCGATCACTGCCCATTGATCCAGTGGGTAATGTAGACAAGCCCTAAGTCTGGGCAGTGACAGCACAAAAGATGAATGTTTCAGAAAGTTATGAGCATGTGGAAAGAGATGCTTATAGTGAAAGTCCTGTTCAAGAGAGCCATGTTGTTTTGTTGACCACTGGAGCACATTTCAAAGCCCATTCAGTTCTCACCAGCCTTTGTTTGGAGGTGGGTTGAGGAATACAGGGCGGAGTAGGGGTTGCATTTGGGGCTATTACCACTAGTTATTAATAGATGAGTATTATTTTTAAGGCTGAGTTGGTTTGCATTCACAGGCCATAGAATGTATTTTGTAGCTCAACTTTTAACAGCCAGATTTTCATGAGTACTTAGCCCTAGGCAGCTCATATTGGTCCCAACTTAAAGTTCTGAAGCACATGTATATATCCCAATTCAGGAAAGTAAAAGCATGTGCTTAAATCCATCCTCATCCAGGACAGGAAAGAAGCATGTGTTCAAGTGTGATTAGCTTGGTGGAATTTAGGCACATGTCTAAGTACTGTCCTGGAGAACAATGCTTTCCTCACTTTTAGTACTTTGCTGAGTAGGGATGGACTGATGAACTGATGCCACTAAGAACAATAGGAAATGCTGGGTCCTGACCACTTTTGAGGATCTGACCATTTCACACTTAAGTGGCTAAATGAGAGCTTAGCTCTTTTGAAAATCTGGCAACTCTGTATGAAAAACGTCTTTTAGAGTCATTAGGTCCTGGTTCTGCAGATATTTAGATATGTGCTGAGGTGTCCCACTGGAGTTAATTTCTGGCCAGTATTTGAATCAATGGGACTATTCAGAGTTAAGCACATCCATAAGTATTTGCACAATCAACACCCAAGGCATCAAGATTAATTTTGGCTTTCACAATATTGAAACAATTCTGGGTGTAGTCATCACATTGTGGAAACATTGAATTTATGTCCCTCCAGTGTTAGCAGCTGCAAACCAACTTTTAGTGGATGCAATAAAAATATCAAAATGAAGAAGCTCTGCTGTAAATTTAAAAAATTGAAATTTAGAACAGCAATAATTTTCCAGGAAAAAAACATTTATTATATGTTCACATTGGGCTTTCATGATGCAACCATTGTGATTTACACAGGCTGTTGCACAATAATTTTATGACCATATAAATAACACTTGTAGATACACATGCTAATAATAAGGGTAATAAAAATTGCATGCTTCAGGTCATGAGATGATCACCACTGAGGTTGGGAAAGCATTCCCTCCTTCCCAGCACCATATACTGCAAAGCAGAATTGCCATATGCACAATGAGAAAACTGTGCTTCCAAAAGAAGCTCAGTACAATACTGGGGAAGAAATAAATACAATCCCAAGAAATTAAAATCCAAACCAAAACCTCATCCCACACAAAGCTTTCACCTCAAAAAGGGATGAGTGATAGAGACTCCGTTAAGTCTACTAGGGATTTTGCTATTGCTATCTAGTAATGTGGGAGTTGCTCAGATACTACAGTGATGGGCATCGGTGTAAAACCCTAAAATAGACAGACCACTGGTCCAGTCTGGAAGGACAAACTCCATGCTATCCTTTGGCCCATTAGTATTACTTTAATTTTCACGCTAAAGCCCGAATCCTGAAAACACTTATGCGCATGCTTATGTTTACTCATATGACTACGTGCAGGGGGCCCATGAGTAAAGTTAAATAAACCTAAATGTTCACCGGAGTGCAGCCTAAAATAGTTTGGAATCACATGGCTGTAAAAGAAACTCATAGTATCTCACCTATTCACAATCATTTTTAATAGCTTGAGGACTTCTCTCCTTTATACCGCAAATATTGAGAATGGGGATCGTTCAATGGCATCACAACTCTGTGCCATCTACAGCCTAATAGAGCTCATTCTTGGAACCAAAGGTAAACATGGTCCACATTACGAGTCTCTCACCTCTATTTTTATTTTCCTTCCATAACAATTATGGCCTATTTCTCTGATCCTACCCTTCAACCTACTGACTCTCCACATAACAGGGCCTATAATGTGAAGATATAGTAATGTAATGTGAAATAGCTAATGGCTCCCTTGGCACGAGTCCATTAACCTACCAATCCACTCAACTGGAATGATGGGACTGTGTTTCTGTAATCATGCAATTTCATCGGCACATTCCTTAATAACTAGTTATATAGGACCATAAAAATGCAGTCCAGTTAATTTCAATGAGACTTTATAACGGGGCCAATAATTATACAAATGTATGTTTGGTCTTGGTGGCAATTAATGAATTTTTAAGGGAAGGAGGCTGTAGAAAGGTTTAGATGTCAGAATAATGAAGAGCCGATTTGCATGTTTATTTGGTTATGTAATTAATGACCACACAGGGGAAAAAATCTGGTCATGGTGCATGGATGAGTATAACACAGATCATTCTGCCCATCAGCCTATGCATTTTAATTAGTCTTTTCTGACCATTTCAACATCATATGGAAAATTCATGTTGTCTGTTGGTATAAGGGGCCTTGGGCCTTACACCAGGCTTCATGTCTCAGTCTCTCTTTCTCTATAGTCCCCTTTTTATCTTTTTATGGGGAGGATCACCCCATGTTGCCAGTTCTTGATTGAGTGCATGTTCTCTCTGCATGCTGCACTGCCTCTGGTGGTGACAGCCAGCAGATCAAACTGCCCAACAAGACCCCAAACTCAGTTCAGTGGCAAAGGCGCTTGGCCAGGTTTATTGCTGATAAAGCACGGTACTAGTGCCCCAGCTTGATGGTTACAAGTACACAATACACGTACGTCTGTGCCAATAGACCAGCTCTGTGAACTTTCTGCTTTCCTCTTGGCCAAAGACACCCCTCTGTGACCCCTCTTTTATACACTGATATAAACAAGTTATGTATTACCCTTCTGATGTAGTTAATTACCACCCTTTACCATGAACCTGTTGGTTCTATCAAAACATCTCTATCCATCTTGCCATCCTGACCTTATCTTTAGGAGGGGTCAGTGTGTCCTTGCGTGATCTTTGGGTAGTGTGTTCATACTATACTTTGGTATCTGGGTGTTCTGGCAAGCTCCTTCTGGAATGTGTTTATTCAAGTATCCAGTGCTGAGCACTTCTTAGGAGTGTTTCTGTGTTTTGCAAAATCAGCCATGTTCTCCCAAGTTCATGTATTAGATAGGAAACCTGTAAGCAGGCATATTTTGTAACAGGGTTACTTTTGCTCACAGCCTGATTCTTGCTAATTTTGCTTTAGCAGGGTGCGTCTTTTGTGTCTTACACCAGGCCCCTTATAGAAGGCTTCATGTCTCAGGCTCTCTTTTTCCTAATACACATGTAAATTTGCCATGATGCTTTACACAGTCCAAATAGCTCTTCAGACTAAAGATAATCATTGGAAACAAGCTCTACTGGAGCTCTCCTATATGTCTCCATCCTGAAAAAGCTTAAGAGCTGATCCTGAATACTCTTACTCACACATATGTAACGGCTGCTACCTTTGTCATCACTAGGACTTGAAAGCAGACCTCTGGGGCTGAAAGCATGGGCCTCTACAGGTTGACCAAAAAGATTAGCCTCCCCTTGGTATGAGAAGAGTCATATCACAATGAAGGGGGCATTTTCAATATATGCTTCAGTCACACAAGTTATTGGGCACAATATGGGAGCAAATGGAAGAAATTCTATGGTCTGTGATACACAAGAGACCAGACTAGGTGACCTAATGTACCCTTCTGGCCATCGGCTCTATGTGACACATACCGAACAGTTCGTTACACCAGCAGTTTCATTGCTTTTTCACACAGACACTCACAGTGGAAAGGACTATTGGTGTAACTTACAGATTTGCAGGGCCAAAACGAAGTCATTTCCTCTCCTTCCTATAACAAGTGGGCTTTGGATCAGGCCCTTTGGCTGATTTAAGCCATTCTGCAGATAACAATATACTCAACAGTAACATAAAAAGAGATGCAATGATGATTATCAATTCTTGTCTAGGAAAAAGAAGACAGCATTAGATGAACTACAACCGACACCTTTTTTTTGAGTATGTTCTCTTTTGGATTACTATCAACGTTTTATATCAGTCAATAAGAGACATCTGCATTTCTTTGTTGTTATTGAAATCTTCTATTCACTTGGAGAGGAGAAAGTATTTATGTAGATATCTAAGTGCAGTAATTACTGTCCTGGCTTATCACAACTTTTGGGCTGAATTTATATAACAGACGCCTTAATAATTTGAATTAAGTGAGGAATAACAGCAAGTATGCCTTTCAACTCCAGTAACAAATAATAATGTGCTTCATCTAAGCTCAATTAATATGGATAAGAATTTAAAGAATTAGGAAAGTGTCTTTTTGAAATCATTACTCTGATTAGCTTAACATGAGTTCACAGAGACTTAGGAAAAAATAAAGGAAGTAAAAATACTTGGGCATAAAGGAGAGAATCTACATTCTTCCATAATAATATGATGAATACTCAGCTGTATTCAGTTTTATTTGATAACTGCATGGATGATAAGACTCACATAACTAGGGCCCTATCAAATTCATGGTCATGAAAAATGCATCATGGAACATGAAATCAGATCTTCCCCCATGAATTCTAGCTATTGTAGGGGACAGGGAGAGGCAGGGCTAGGGGCGGTCCAGCTGGGGGCTCCTACTGTGCACTGGACTCCAGTTGCTAAACCAAGGAGGGCTGGGAAGGGACAGGACTTCCTCTTCCACTGCACAGCCGCTCTCGGGGGAAGATCAGACCTGCAAAAGTGAGTGTGGCCTCTGAAGCAGCAGCCATAGCAATCCTGCGAGCCCCCCCCATAACCCATTTTGGGGTGAGGACCCCCACAGTTCGAACACCATGAAATTTCAGATGTAAACATGGAAACCATGAAATTGACTAATTTTAAAATGCTATAGCCATGAAATTGACCAAAATGGAGGGTGCGTGAGGTACACATAGCCTCAGCTACTTTACCTGCCATGATGTATTCTTTTAATCACATGGGAATCTTCAGTTAAGAACACTGAGGATGCTTCTGTAGTTCAGAAGTTGAGTCACTCTGTTCTTAATTATGATGCTTATTTTGACTGAGAGCTCTTTGGGGCTGAGACAGTCTTTTTGTTACATGGATATAGAGCACCTAGCAGAACAGATCCCTGATCCCTGTCAGGGGACTCTAAGGGCAGGTCTACACTACAGCTGGGATCGACACTCTGAGATTGAGCCATCGGTGATTGATTTAGAGGGTCTAGTGAAGACCCGCCAAATCGACAGCAGATCCCTCTCCAGTTGACCCCTGTACTCTACCCCTGATGAAAAGAGTAAGATAAGTTGACCTAAGGTACATTGACTCCAGCTATGTTATTCAAGTAACTGGAGTTGTGTAGCGTAGATCGACTTACTGCAGTAGTGTAGACATAGCCTAGATAATACTATAACACAGTAGAGTGAGGGTTGTGCAGTCAAGCGAGGGTTGTGAAAGGCTAGCCCATAGTAAGAGGCATTCCCTTATACTGAAGGGCTTACCATCTAAAGAGACAAAGGATGGGGCAAAAGAAGCCTTATTATCCCCAGGTTACTGGTGCACAGAGAGATTGTGTCTTGCTCAAGGTACCACAGGAATCTTGCAGCACAGCTGGGAACAGAACCAGCTGTCCCGAATCCTAGTGCAGCGCCTAATTTCTTTCTCCAGCAAGCCTTGGGGTGAACTGTGTAATGCAAGAGTGTAATGCGAAACATCTTAGAGGGCCAACTAACAAACAGGGATTCTGCTCATCTTGACTTGTTTTCTTAGGACCAAATCCTACTCAGTCCTTACCAGAGAACACTCAACATCACAGTGGAAACCCTGGACTCCACAACCATACTTACACTCATGTGGTGAGGGAAAACTCATTCTGAGATGGCTGTATAGTACCTACACAGCTCCACAACACTGAGCTCATGGCTTTCAGAGCCAGAGCTCATTGAAGTTAATGGGATCAGGCCTTTCATCAGTTATCTTGCTCATTATGTCCTATGTCACAATGTATTCTATACATATTTTTCAGCAGCTAAATACAGAAGTTTTCACTGATTTTCCTTTTCTGTTTATCGTTACATAGGCAAAACAAGGGCGCTTCCTAATCAGAACTAAGCCACAAAACTGTGTGTTATCCATCAGTGCTGTCCCATTCCCAGAAAGCAATTTTTCTGTGATAATAGGTTTTTTTTTTCATTTTAATGGAATATATTTCAAAGAATTTCCAACAACCAAAAGCAAAATGTTTGCATGTCATATGAAAGTTTCAGTAGTCAGATTGTGTATGAGAGAGATGTAAAGTGAAAAGAATGTTTGTAGTTCTTATTTAAAAAAAAAACAAAACAGTAGCTCGGTTGGTTTTTCCTCTTGATAAAATTGCGAATCCCTCATGTGATTTATTTTCTCTCTTTTCCCAACTAAATGCCTGCTTTTCAGTAATGGATGATTTATAGTGCATTTAAACAGACAAATTCTATGAAACACCCAGAGATTAGTTCAGGGTCTGCTGAGCAGAAGCACATTTGTTTAACAAAGTTTTGAACTAGGACTTGGCTCCAAGCCTGCTTTATCACTCTGACATACACCTCCTCCCTTCAGTGAAATTTGAAGCCATTTCCCTTTTCCAACCTCCTAATTATCTTTTTCTAATTTTGTCAACATATCATCTTGATAATTTGTGAAAATACTCACCAAACCAAGGCCTCAATCCAGCAAAACACTTCAGCACATGAATATTAAGGAGCTGGAAGGACTGTTTTATAAGGAAATGTACTGGCATGATGAGAGACCCAGAGATCTTAGACGCAAACACAGGGTCAAATACTGCTCTTTAGGGGAGTTACTCTTATTTGTCCCAGTATGAAAGTAGGGTTTTTCTTCTGGATAAAATTGGGAGCACTGAAATCAATCAATCAATGAGACTGTTCATATGATTAAAGTTAAGCATATGTTTAAGTGCTTTGCTAAATGTTGGCCATATTGCAAATGAACTACATTATACGCTATATTTATTGCAGACAATTTTCCTATTCCACTAACCACACTTACTGCTATAAGTTGAGCTAACATTTTTAGATATAAAAAGTCATACATTAAAAATATTATCATTTAAACTGTGATTTGTTCTTTAAAAAAAGATGTTTGTACACGTAGAACGTTCCTTGCTAAAGCTACCACAGATGATGAAATCTGGAGCTATTCTATCTTAACTGTTCAATTTTTGCATTTTATAAAACTTAGCTCATGGAAGCAGAATCTCAGAACCGCACAACCCTGAATTAGGGGAGTATTGAGGCACCCTGCCCCGGTGTGGGCTCTGGAAGCAATTGTGCCTCAAGCAGGGATAATGCCTTTCAAAGGTCCAGTGAACACAGCCATTGTACAACCCTTAAAAAAACCTCCTTTCCTCACCCCTCTGCTGGCTGATGTATGGGGCCTGGTAATGTCAGAACCCCACACTTCTTTGCCTGCTTTGGAGAGGTTAGTGTGGGTAATGATGCTAGTGTTACTTAGACCTGGTGCTCAGAGTAGCCAAGGAGCACTGTCAGGCCTGCTGCTTGTATGGGGAGATGCAACTGGGAATGGAGACTCATATAATCCTCTTGCCAATGCATGTTTACTCCTTACTATACTATACTATGCTTTGTGCTGTCACGTTTTTTCCATATCTTACCCAATAGGCTGGGATCTCAAAGTCCCGCCCCGTGGGCCATCTGTGGCCCAAGAACCTCCCCACTGCAGCCCCTGGAGGAGAGACACAGGCAGACATACTGCCAGCAATCATCACTGCAGGTGCCGCCCCCCCCGCCGCTTCCATTGGCTGGGGGAGAGGGGCAGATATCATCACTAGTCGCTGGGCAGAGGCAGCCATGGAGGCAGCATCATTAGTTGCCAGGCAAAGTCAGCCACGTTTTTCCACAATGAATATAAACAAGTCAAAATACTGCACACAACTGTCCGATGCACACCTTGCTGCAATCCTGAAGGTTTCAACTGCTCAGTCACTCAGGCCAAACATCAACAAACCGACAGCACTGAAGCGTTGCCAGGTGTCTGGCAAACATTAAAAACTCTCTGGCAGGCGAAGAATTGTATCAAGTTGTGTGACAGTTTTATTATTTCTAAGAAATTTGAAATAAAAAATACAATATAAATGTTTTCTTTTCTGAACACTATCTTCAGTGACATCATTGGCCCGCTGGGAGGATTTGAGGACTGGCTCTGGCCCTAAGGTAAACTGAGTTTGTGACCCGTGCAATAGCATTTCCAGCACTTCCCTTGAAAAAATATTCCACAGTCTATACTCACCATTAGGCACTTTCTCCTATTAAACAAAGGCCTGTCTCTTCTCTCCTAGTTAGAGCTAATTCCCTCACACAAAAATTCCATTCTTTTTAAATTTTTACACTCTTCAAATATTTATAGGCAGTTACGTCCCCCTCCAAGGGGCTGATTCCGCTTCCTTTGCAGTGAATGGCAAAACTTCCATTTACCTTCATCATAGCAGAATTATAATTTAGCCTTTTAATTATTCCTCATTAATAGGTCTCTCCAGCCTCTCATCTTCGGTCCTTTTTCCATGAATTCTTTCTAACTTGATTAAGTTTTTCTGGTATTGATGTAGGGCTGGTCTCCACTGGTGTGTCACTGTTTGGTAGAATCTGCTAATCTCCTCTTCTAATTCATTAATGAAAGTATTTGAATAAGTATACTATTTATAGTGGGTCCTTGTGACAATCGCAACCCACTAGACGTTTCCCTGGTGTCATTACCCTTTGTTGATGGCCCTTCACCCATTTTTCAATCAGCATGGCCATGCTCATATTTCTAACAGTAACCAGTGGAGTTTGGTGCAGTGTTCATAGTGACTTCCATCCTAAAGAATTACAGAATTAAAACAGATACATATCCTATACTGAAATTGCTTCACTCACCACAGAAAGGCAGAGAACGCCAACAAAATGACCCAGTTAAGTACAGTAAGAGAAGAATATCATATCTATCTGAAACTCAAGGGGCAATTTAGATTAGCAGAATGTAATGACCCAAGTTGGAATTTTACCAGGACTCCTGGGCGAGCTCATGCTCTCACAGAGAATGCTATGGGATCATTAGTGACCACATGGAGCCAAGACTTCATTTTACATCTCATCTGAAAGACATCACCTCCATATGCATATTAGCCATTCACACCATGCTGGGACACAGATTGAGAGATGGACAACACCAAATGAACTGTCGACAGCACTTCTCTCAGCCCATACATGTTCCCTATATATCTCTTAGAACATAACTCTGATTATCTGGCTGTAGGAAAATTATTCATATTAAATAATGGATTTTCGGATTCTCTAGTTCTGAAACACTTGAGGTGTGCTAGTTTATCAACCAGATCTGTCCTCCCGTCTTCACTTACATCCAAACTAATCTGAACTATTTGTTTTTCATATATTCCCATAATGTTTGGACAGTGCTTGCATTAAAAAAAATTACAGACCTTAGTCTTTCAAAACAAGGGAGACAAGATGCTAAAATCATCCTGGCCTCTGTTGCATTGTAAGGAAACAGCCATCTCATCTGAACTGTGTTAATAATAAACAAGGAAGCTTAAAGAAAGTCATATCATGCAAAGATATTTCATAAGCTTATTATCTAGCTACAACAAAAAAATGATATATATCAATATTTTAAAGTCACTTGTTTCAAAGTTGTTCCTGCTGCTTCCAACCGTTTAGCAGTGTTTGTACATGGTCCTACAGTATACATCGCATCTCTTGGCATTCACGTTGTTAAACGTAAAACTGAAGGCAAGATTTTTCACTAAGCCTGGCTCTGTTGATTCTTGCTTTCAGGCTATGACTGTACCAGTTAACTGTGAAGTGATATGTGCCACAATGCAGTGTTTAATTAGAGCTGTTAAAGCTATTAGTTGTTATCAGTTAGTCTCCAGACCAGTGCAAAGAAAAAAAAATCCCTCCTGAGACTCAGCTGGCGTAAACAATCCCGGGGGGGTGTGAGAGGGGGCAGAAGGAACGAGTGAACACATATTTTTTCATTTGCACCTCAGTGAATTTGATGCGGTTGTCAAACAATGTCACTTTGACACAGGATAATAAGATTACAATGAAAAACAATAAAAAGGAATTGAGATAGGTCATTCTTGACTCATTCTGTCAATCACTCTGGGGATCTTTATACAAAATCAGATGACGGTACAGTCACTAAAGCTATGTCCCTGAATAACTCAACAGCTAAATAAAATACGAACAATGTTTGCTTCCATTTCATTTCAACCATTTTTTGGCAAATCCCTTTTCCTTGGTGCATGTTTCTCCACTGTCCTGTCCTTCTCTGCCACCTGCTGATCATAAAAGTTACAAACAGAGGGAACTGTGACCCAGGTCCCCCATGTTGTCAGCAGTTAGGTGGCATACAGTTATGAATCTATACCCAGGACTTACTCAGGCATGCCAAGATGGGTGTGTTTATCCTGTAATGGCCATCTTCATGATATTTGCTGAAGGAAGCCATGTGTTTTCTCTGCCGAAAGTTAAGAACTGGCTGGTTGCCTTGTTTATTGCCAGATGTATGTATGGAAAATATTTTAAGTGTTATGTAACATGTAGACCACTGTGTCTCAAAGAAGCTGGAGGTGAAACTGGTCACCTGGGGTGTGGTGGTTCTCAGAACTAACTCAATCAAGAGCAAGAACGACTGACAGCCAAGTGTTTACAGTCTAGACAAAGTGCTGATTTGGACCTTTACAAAGCACAAAACAGCCCAAGAAAGAGAGTTTTGTTAGGGTATCATAAGGGGTGAATGGAAGTTAATGAAACACCTTGGTAATGAAAAGAGACAAAAGGTCTGGGACTGTATGAAAGGAGAAAGAAGGGCACAAGATGGCACCCATTGTGGAGGGGACATTCTGCCAGTATGCGTGTCTCATGAAAATTGGATCTCAGCCCTCTCGACTGGACAAGCGCTACAGACTGACCATTGGTTGAGAAATACCTTTTTAGGTATGAAAGGAACTTGTTGATCAGTAAAGCCTCTAGATTGCATTTTATGTTTTCCTTTTACCTGTAAACATATATTTCCAATCCTTATACTTGCTTCTAATTGAAGCTTTATTTTAAGTTTTGTCAAATAAACTCCTATTTGGCTTTACTGTAGACATGATTAAGTGCTGTGTGCTAAGGAGAGTATTGAACCAAGGTGAAACAAGTGAATGGGGGACGCTGTGGTGTTCCAAGTCGAGGAACTGGGCACTCGACTGCAATGAAGTGGGGTGAATAGACAGGTTGGAGGGACCTGTGCCCCAGAGACAGAGCAGAACTCTGGGGGTTAACTGTCTCCATAGATTCAGCCACAGGTTGTTTTTTTCTGCTCTGCTCCAAATACTCACTTAGGGAGCCTAAGGGCAAATAGCAAGACTGAAGAGGGTAAGAGCAGGGCTTTCAGAGCCAGAGTGGAGCACTTGTGTTGCCTGCAGCTAGTAGTTTTGGGTGAGTTCCCCTCCACTCCCCAGTGGGCACAGACAAGGCTCTGTCACACTATAAGCAGATAATAGCGATTCATCCTGTACCCCTTGAATGACCCCCCTCTTCCCCAAAGTATGACAGGAAGCAAGGAAGCGTATATACAATTTCAGCTCTAATCACCTGAGCAAATGCTGGAGGATTCTATTAGCTGTGTTAATTGGTGAGCAGAGTTCAGGTGTATCTGACAATGTGTAAAAGATATTGGCTAACTTTGGGCCCGATCCTGAGTGATGAGACTGCTCAACATTGCACAGGACTGGGTCCTCATTGTGGAGGAAGAGTGATGATTTTTTTCTATGACATTAGGACAACATTTTACTTTTGCTACAGAATTCCCATTTCTCCCCCTCCACCTTCCAACAGCAAAAGCTGTATTTTGAGCTCTTTTTAAAAACTACCTTAGGCACTTCTGACACCTACTTACCTCTGCCCAGCCAACCTGAGAACACCTGTGAGGAGTTGAGGCTCCAGTGGGAATGGGGCTCAGCAGGGAAGGCTCATTGCAGCCTCTTCCAACCCCTTCTTGTGCACCCACACAGGGCCTGTCACAATCAAGCCTTTCCCATTTCTTAGTTGTCTAACTTGCTTAAAGGAAATATCTTTTCTGTTTCCAGCATTTGCTCCAATCCTTTTGAGACTATAGTGGAGTTCTGGATGATTTTATTAAATTCCCATGTTGCATTTGCCTCTTGGTACACAGAAAAATGGGCTATTCACTCTTCGCTAATTCAGATTATATGTTCTGTATTTCGTCAACAGCGCTATCCATTTACACATCTCTGGTTCCTTTATGACCCCTATGGCTTTAGTACTTGAGCGTCTCACAATTTTTAATGTATTTATCCTCATAACCCCTGTGGTGTAAGGGAGTGCTATTATTACCACTTTACGGATGGGAGAACTGAGGCACAGAGAAATTAAGTCATTTTCCCAAGGACATAAAGGAACTGGGACCTGGGTCTGCAGAATCCCATGCTAATGCAGTAATGGCTGGACCTTCCTTCCTCTCCCAGGAAGTCCTGGCTTTATCCCTGAAACCTGGTCTGGTTTTCCTAACCCATGACAGACTCAAGGAACTCACTCTGTTTGGCAAAGAGAAGGTTGTGGGTAACTTGATCATAGTCCACAAGTACCTACAAGAGTCACAAAAATGGGATAATGGACTCTTCAGTCTAGCAAACAAAGGTATAAGAAGATCCAACGGCTGGAAGATGAAGCTAAACAAATTCAAACTGGAAATAAGATACACATTTTGAAGAGTGAAGGTGATTTACCATTGGAACAATTTACCTAGGCTTGTGGTGGATTCTTCATCATTGGAAATTTTAAAATCGAGATTGGA
Organism: Gopherus evgoodei; assembly: GCF_007399415.2. Taxonomy (NCBI): domain Eukaryota; kingdom Metazoa; phylum Chordata; order Testudines; family Testudinidae; genus Gopherus; species Gopherus evgoodei. The sequence continues at coordinate 14,396,324 of NC_044322.1, forward strand.
TGTTTTTTAAGAGTTACGCTCTAGTTCAAACAGGAATTTATTCAGGGAAGTTCTATGGTCTGACTAGGTCAGACTAGATGATCATGTGATCCCCCTGATGTTATAATCTTTCAATCTATGAAAAACTGGCCGTTATATGCCTTAAGCAGGAAATATCTTTAGCAAAAGCTTGGCAGTTCCTTGGATTTCCAATACTAGCAATAGTTTAGTGAAAGAGTTAACCTTGGGAAGCCTAAAATTTACCAGGACCACAGGATTTAAGAGAGCAGAAATGGAGACCACCACCTAGGTCATTCCCTCTAATATACAGCAGTGTTACCTATAGCATACGATTTACTGGTTTGTCTAGTCTAGTCTTAAATATCTTAATCATTGGAGTGTTCACCATTCCCTTACCTTTCATGACTGAAAATTGTCCTCCTATTTTTTCTCTCTTTCCTCCTTGTCAAAGCCCCTTCTGCCACCTAATCTTCTTCTTCCACTATTGTTTGCTATGTAAACTTCTCACAAATTTCTAGATATTTCTGTACTCTCTCCACTTGCTTTTGTGATGTCACTGTCTAGTGGCTTGACCACATAGAGAAGCAGCTGCTACTGTGTCCATGCTAATAGAGCTGGTCCCTTAGCTTATGCTTATAGAGCTACATATCATAGGTTCAAGCCCCCTAGAGCTGGTAAAAAATGTCTGTTTTCAGTTATGTTTCTAGAGTTTTCACTTGAAAAACTCAAAAATAAAAAAAAAAGGCTTATTCGACAAACTTTTGGTTTTATTCAAAATTTTCACTTGACTAGCCAAAATATTTTAGTTTTGTGTTGCTGAAAATCCTCAACAAATTTGAAAGTCTTATCTCTTTATCAACAAAACCCTAAACATTTTGTAGAAAATTTGACAGAAAGATTTTTGGTTTTGCCACAATTTTTTACAAGAAAAAAAAAATCCCTCCCCAGCTCTGAACCCCATCAAGGGCCATCAATTCAAATGCTGGACCTCTATGTGGTTTTTGGTCTCTTGGGGACTTTGATTCTCATTATGAGCTTTCCTAGCCAGACGAGTGTGTCATCTACAGGCTAAGCGTGTCCTTAATCACCATTAGTGGTTGCACCACATAATGCAAATGTTTCCAGCCAACCCCTGTAGTTCCCAGTTAGATCACTGGACAAACTCCAGCTCTTACTCATTTGTATGGCTCTTACCTGAATTGGTTCTGTTTTGATTAAAGTTGGTGGGGTTCTATTTGTTGACCCTCACAAATCATCTCAAGGCAGGTACACATTTTATCTTCTGCTAGTAAAGGGCTCTTCAGAGTGTTCCTCACACACACACACACACACTGTTCTTGCCCATGTCTCCAACAAACTTTAAAATCAGCTCATGTACGCACACTCTACTTGAGTGTGCGTACATGGGAGCACTTTTTCTTTTTAAAAATTGTTGAAGGGAAGAGTGTTGGATACACCATATCGGATTTCGTAGCCTCTGGAGAACCCTAATGACATTTTAATTTTTGTTCAAACTGGAATCCAACATAATTGTTAGAATTAGGTATTTGGAAAAGCCTCACAAATTTCTAATTCTTCTTTCCTCTGCTTATTTAATGGGGACAGCTTTATATAGAACTAATGACTAATCTCCATTTGGATTAGTTTAACTATACAACACAACTCTTAGCTGCCATAGAAACGGAAGTCTCATTCTTCGTAGAGAGGTAGTGGTCATCTCAGCCAGTGCAGGAGAGCAGGATAGGACACAAAACAATGGCATACCTCCTTATGAGGGGATTTGCTATCAGCCAATCCTGACACCTACAAGAGACGCTGGGATTGGCCTACGTGTGGCACAGTGCTGCCCATAAAAGTCGCCGCTGGGGAGAAGTGGGTCTATTCTTACTCCACTCTCACTTGTACAGGCATGTTGAGTGCTCAGAAGCTCATGAAATTTCTTACCCTCCCACTACACCTGTGGCATCACTCCCCTCACCTGCAGCAGTTTCTTGCTGCCCTTCATCTTCATTTCCCCATGCTACCATAGCTGAACTCCAGCTGGGTGACCAGACCATGACTACCCCACCATCCTGCTGCACACAGGGTTTGGATTCCTTCACCCACCTCCCAATGCCTGCTGATGAGTGGTCACATGGACCTCTCTCCCTTCTTTCTCCTGCCACTTGGCCACAGTATACCCTGTCATAAAGAGCAAGTCTTTAATGTGCCCTTTCTCATTTACTCCCACCATTTTTTGTGCCATCCACAAATTTTAAAATCTTTTGCCACCAGCTTTTCAGCTTTATTTGTTCTTCTTACTTCACATAGATATTAATCTGAACCCTCACATGTTTGCAAAACACCTGCAATTTCTGCAGATTGTTATGACAGAAAAGGATGATAATTAATTTCACATTTTCTGCTGTTTTAACATCCTCTCATCTTTTCATGCTATCACCTCCACAGATTCAAAGAGAAATTGAGGAAGGTTTAAAGCAAAATATATCTCACATGGCTGGGCTGGATGATAGTTGACCTAATAGATGCAGTGGCTCCTGCGGAGCTCTTATGCTTTATCATGCAAATCTCCAGTAACATGGATTGTTGACCAAATAGACTCTGGCAAATCTTTTGAAGCTGCTAAGATCCGTCATGTCAATGAGTACTTAGGAACTCTTCACCAAACACATGATTGACTAAATAGACAGCAAGGGCTTCAGTGAAACCATTACTGTCAGTAGTTTTAAGCTATCTGCCACGCTCTCTCTCTCTCTCTCACACACACACACACACACACACACACACACACACACACACACACACACACACACACAATATCTGTGTACTATTATTTCCCAGGAAATTGTTGGTTAAAAAAATGTTGCTATGCACATTCAGCTGCTGCTTTTCAATAACCAAATAACATAATCAGTTTTCATTTATTTCTTCTGTGCATGCTATAAAGGAATGGCCTGAAACAGTCCAGTTCAAGCAAAAAAAAAAAAAAAAAAAAAGGGCAAAAAAAAAGCCCTCAAAGAAATACTCAGAGATCGCTTCTTGATTAGTAAAACTGAGGTCAGAGTTCAAAGTATTTATTCCAATAATCTGTAGGTAGTCACTTCATTGATCAGCTAACAAACTGACATGTTCACATTCCTACGTGCAAAGTCAGAAGTGTCAATAATATTAATAAATAGTAATTAATAATATATCTAGCTCTTGTATAGTGTTTTTCATATATAGATCTCAAAACACTTTGTAACAGAAGTGTCATCTTCTTACTCCATGCACTTGCTTCTCGGAGGCCTTTCAGACACATCCACTTACTTTTCTGAATGCAAATATTTACTGCTGTTAGCATTGTCAAGCCAGAACAGCAAGAAAGAAACAATCCAGATTTTGTTCTACCTCATGTAGGCCCCAACCTGCAAATGGCTCCTGCAGGTGGACTCTGCATGGAGGTTAGTGCCTTCAATGCATTAACTCTAATTTGCATTTGGCTTTCAGATCCCTTAGGGAACTTAAAAAACATCAGCTCAATTGTGTATGGATTTTAGCTTTAGCTTTGAGGCCTCTTGGCAGAACCAGAAACTTTCAAAGCTGAGCATGAGTCTCTACACCTTTAGATGAAGAGCCAGGTTCTCTAGCTCACAGTCCCCATGCTAGTCTCTGTTGTATGTGCATGGACAGTGGGTTGCATTTGGTTTGGAAGTACATGGGCCTGGAATTTTAGGCTATGTTTGCACTACAGACCTTACAGCCACTCTATGCCAACGGGAGAGACCTCTCCTGCTGGCATAATTAAACCACCCCAACAAGCAGCAGTAGTTATATCGGTGGGACACACTCTATCACCGACATAGCGCTGTCCTCACCAGTGCTTTTGCTGGTTACTTAGGTTGGTCAGGGGGTTGTTTTCACAAAAGTACTAGTGTAGACATAGCCTTAAACTGTGGCCTTTGATTAATCACTTCAGGCTGAATCGTCCAAAATTTGCACCCACAAGTTCCTTAAACAGAGGCTTATTTCAGGGCATAAGAGATTTCTGTGCAAGTGAGTTTCTAGGATCAAGCAGCAATGCTAAGCCTACAGCAGCAAGCCATGCAGGAGTTCTGTGCTGTGCCACAGGGCCCACCTCTTCTGGACCTGCTGGACAACAATCACATTATCGTGAGGGCACTCAGGCTGCAGAATGTGGTCTTCGAAACATAGAGAAACAACTTACTTTACACCAGGAACATGCTGGATGTCCATAATGCCAAAAAGGCCTTCACTGCCATGGCTGTCCAGATCCTGGGATCCTGACACATGCCTTCAATCTACAAAGCTGCACATCATTGAAGCACTCAGGATAACCGAGACTCCGAGGATAACATGATTGCAGGCTAGCAGCTAGGTGAGTGTATGCAAGGCACCAAAATGTTCAGGGTGGAAAGTCTAAAGGTAAGAATCTAATAGAATTCCGGCATTAAGCACCTAAATAAGTTAATACTAAGACTAATTATTTGCATCATGCTAGCTCCTAGATGCCCTGGCCATAACTGTGGCCGATTGTACTAGGCACTGTGCACGTGCATAGCAAGAAACAGCCCTTGCACTTACAATCTAAATAGACAAGACAGATAAAGGGTGGCAGTGACTTGCCCCAGGTCACACAGTAGGTCCAAGCAAAAAACAAACAAACAGTCACCTGAATCCCAAAGCAATACAATACCCACTGAAAGAGAGGGCTGTCAGTTGGTGAACAGTGTTTCCCACTGTAGTCAGCAGGGCTACTCACATGAGTCAGGGTGTTCTTACCTATTCAAGCTCTTTGATGTTGAGTGTGTACATATTATGTTGGTTAGAAGTGCTAATATTTTACTAACCTCTTAACTGAAAATCAGACAAACATCACCTCCGAAGGAGCAGGGAAGTGGTATTACCTCTGCATACAGCATTAGTGAGACAAGTACTGGAATACTACATCCAGCTCTAGTGTCTTCTCTACTAAGAGAATGTTGAGAAATTGGAAGCATTCAGAAAAGAGCTACAAAAATGATGCAAGGTCAGGAAAACCTGCCCTACAGCAGTTGGCTAAAGAAGCTCAATCTATTTAGTTTATCCAAGAGGCAACTTAATCAAGAGCTACAAATACCTACCTGGAGAAGAGATTTCTGATAGTAGGTGGCTCTTTAATTAACCTAGCAGGAAAAGGCTTGAGATCCTATGTTGGAAGGTGACGCTAGATAAATTCAGACTAGAAGTAAAATGCAAATGTTTAACATTAAGGGTAATTAACCCCTGGAACTATTTACCTAGGAACTCTGTGGAATCTTCATCACTTGAAGTCTTTAAGTCAAGACTGGATGGTTTCCTAGTGCAAACAGAAGCTGGTGGCTTGATGCAGAAATTCCTGGATGGAGTTCTAAGGCCTGTGTTACACAGGTCAGAGGTAATGATCATAATGGTCAGTTCTGGCATAAAAATCTAAGAGCTGTTTGTGTGCCTGTATTGTTTAACACTTGGTCGTTAAAGTTTGCATCTGGAAAATGCACATCTGGTCTTCACTGAGACCAAAGTGATTTTTTTTAAAAAACACAGAAGAGCTATAAATTCCTGGAAATATGGGGTTGTCATGGAAAACACTGACCGACTTTTAAATACAGCAGCATTGCCTGGTACTTATAATTAGTTACCATAGGGAGCTAGCAGCACTATCATTACTCTAATGAATCATGTTCCCTAACCTCAGCCACTAAGTGTCCATTCACTGCTACCAATACTACTAATCTGCTACTTCCACCACAGTGTACTTACAACATCTACTGTAATAAGTCACTGCTCTGAAGCTTGCTGTGATTATTGACTTGTATTATAGCACCCACTTAATTGCTGAACTGAACATACTACGGTATACTCACAGGTCTAACTTGCCTTCTTTAGATAACTAAGCAATATTAACCTGACCCAAATGCGTAAGAAATACAACAGGGAGAAAAGGAGTCAGGAAACAACAAGATTGTGTTTCTAGTCCTTGCCAGCATTTGACAAATTGATGTTCTAGACCATCAACACTAGACCTGGAGGTGATGAGAGTTCTTTCAAACTCAATAAATACCAGCAACTGAGAACTCTGACTTCATATGAGTCATCAGGTCATGTGGTTTTTTCCCCCAGTTTACTTGCAGAGGTTTCAATTGTCAGATGAAACCATAACTACTTGACATGTATTTAAAGACTCAAACTTGTAAAAATGAAGATATAATGATTGAGTGTTGATTTTTGATATTATCATCAGCACAATACTAGAAATAGAGAAAGAAATAGATCTAATCAGAGAAACTTCAATAGAACTGTATTCCATTGATTGACGCTTACCTAGTTTTTTCTTAACTTTCCTTTATGGAGAATTTCAGATTTCTCAGTTTTCATTGCAATTTGGAATAAAGTCAAATTAAGAAATCTCAAAAAACTTTCACAAAATGGAATTTCTATTCTCTGCAAGCTGTAATAAGAAACATGAAAACAAAAGAATGCATTGCTGGTAATGATGGGTATACCTGAAATTGTTTAAAGTTTGGCTAAGGTTTCTATAAGCATCTGAAAGAAAGTAAAAAGCTCAGCTAGATATCACTCGATGCATCACACATTTCTCAACCAGCACCAGGCCTATATGTGATATACCAGGGGTAGGCAACTTATGGCATACATGCCGAAGGCGGCACGCGAGCTGATTTTCAGCAGCACTCTCACTGCCCGGGTCCTGGCCACCAGTCTAGGGGGCTCTGCATTTTAATTTAATTTTTAATGAAGCTTTTAAAACATTTTAAAAGCCTTATTTACTTTATATACAACAATAGTTTAGTTATATATTACAGACTTATAGAAAGAGACCTGCTAAAAACATTAAAATGTATTACTGGCATGCAAAACCTTAAATCAGAGTGAATAAATGAAGATTTGGCACACCACTTCTGAAAGGCTGCCGACCCCTGTGATATACAAAGTATTTTTGTGGCAGTCAGTAAGTTAGCATCTCACAGTTAGGATGGAAATCTTAACAAGTACCACTTCAGTTATCACTGATATAATTCATTCCTGAAATTGCACTATACCAGACATGTACACATGTACATTTATTATTTTTATCATTCAAAAATTGTTCTAGAAGCTTGATAGAAGACAGAGAGAGCTGACAATTTAAATATTCTATGCAACATGGTGAGTGAGGGTAAGAGCTTGTATGGATGAGATGGATGACTCCTAAAAGGAAGTGCGAGAACCATGGATATGGGCATATCTATGTGATATGTGCTCTTCAGCTAGAAAAATGTAATTTGGGGCAGGATCCAAAACACTTCGAAGTCAAGCTAAAGTCTCATTTATTACATTGGGCATAATTAATTCTGCCTCGTGAAAATTGGTGAAGCTTGAAGAGTCAAGATGTATAATTGTCCACCATCACTCCCTATTTTGCTTGCCCAAGATCACACAGTGAATTAGTAGCAGAGTCAGGAATAGAACCCGGAAGAGCTGTGGCACTCAGTCATGGACTCCAACTACTACACTACATGTCTTCCATTAATTAATTCTGATGAGTGAAATATTTCTTTGCCTTTACAATTCAAATAAAATAAAATATTGCCTTGACAAGAATTGTTTAAAAAATTAGTTCAATTTTTTGTCCCTTACTTTCCCTTTCAGTAAATTCCTGTACTAGGGACCTAAACCAAGTTCCACTGAAGCAAGTGGAAAGACTCCTAGTGTGTTCACTGAGCTTTGAATCATGCCTTTATTAGGTCTGATAGAGCACAATCAAGGAGAAAATTCTAACACGGCTTCTGATTTTCATATTGTGTCTTTCTCTCTCTCCAGCAATAGAGTAGCAATTGTGGTTTCTCTGGTTTGTTATTGTCTGTCTAAACATTGTTTGTTATTGTCTAATCATGGTCTAATATTTCTAACTAATGTGAAAGTTTAGGCATGCTCTCAGTAATTCTTTGGAAAGTTGCACATTTTCTTGCGTGGCATAGAACTCTACTGAGATTAACGAAATGCAATGCCCAGTATTAAAGCTCAGCACTTTTTCCAAAGGTGTCCCCACTAGCAATATATGCCTCAGAATGTAAAGTGTCCGTTGTGAATGTGACAAAAAGAGAGAAATATCTTTTGATCTGATACTTCTCTTATATAAAGCCTTCTTTTGCTGGTATATCTCAATTTATTTAATGCAGTTGCTCTTGATTTGCACCGATGTGAGAGGTAAATAAGATTCACACCTCTCTTCAATCCCATATCAAGACATGAAGTTAATCAGTTCACACCTGAGCTACAGAAGTCAAACACCACATACATAAAGCAAATCATTAACATCTTCCTCCTCTCTATTCTTTGAAAAGCTAAGTAGAGAAAACATCTGTGTGATTCAGCACATAACACTTCATTCCCCAGCTCTGCATGCTCAAAAGGTAGCTCTACAACGATTGATTCTAATATATTTCTTAATTATTTACTAGCTATAGGTATAGCCTGATATAGGATTGGAGAACACAACTGCAGGGTAAACATGCAGAGTCTACATCTTCTTTCCTTCTTACAATAATGCTTTTTTCAAAGAATATAGACTATGCCATTCTTACCATATACAATAAATTCAGCAGTATTTTCTTTGGAACAAGCAAAAGCCATGGTACTTACTAGACACTGTTCAGCTCCATTTTAGGTCATGTGACAGGGACTTTGAGTTCTGCAATTTATAGCTTCACACAGCACCATCTGATGTTAGGAATGCAGTACTGCAAAGAAAGGTAGCACTGTAGTTTCCAAACTGAAGAGCTGTGAGTGCCTACTATGGCTTCTCTGTTTTATTTTTTTTTCTTCATTATGTGGTTTTGTTGGTGGTGGCCCATGCTTCCTCCTTGCTAGAGGTAGGATTGTTTTGATGGAGAGAATAGTACACACAGACACAGAGGCACCAAAGGGAAAAATTAACTTGGTTGGGTGGAGGGATGATTGGCAAAAAACAATCAGGGATAGAGTAAAGGGATTATAAAGTTGGTCATTGAGTCTAGGACCCTAGTTCAGGTCAGGATTTATGGTGGATGAATATTTAGCTCAAAGGTTTTAGCTAGGTGCCTTCTGACTCTTAAGAGTAGACCACGGGAAGAGCTGTTGTTGTTGGCACTTTAAAGTACACATTGTGGCTTTTTGTTAGATCTTAACTTAAAATTAAAATCCCTATCATATGTACAACAGATTCCTGGTTTGTTTTGGCCTTCTTTTCTTCACAGTTTCCATGAACATACAACCCATATCTCTCACACTACAATTGCAGAGCAACCTTTTAGTTTGTTTGTTTCCTACCCAAAACTACACTCCTTGTATCATCACTGGACTTTGCACTGTGCCATGCCACTGTTTAGGAATGGTGGCTTGTCATCATTGTTACTAGCTGACAGCATTCCTGAGCTCCTTGCCTCTTTTGGGGGATGCAAAGGGGCAATGGTCACCTGGCTGAGAACAAGTGCGACCAAAAACCCATCGTAGCCTTCTGGACCCAGCTCCGCCAGAGGGACTTAGGCATTGCCCAGAAAAGCTCAGGAACACCACCACAATCCACAAAGCTGGAGTTAGGCGCCTAAGCTCCCAATACAATGGGGAGAGAGAGGCACCTTAGAATGTGATCCACAAAACCAGCACTGTAGGTGGGGAGTTGCCCAAACTAGCCAGTGGGTGATGCCAATGATAGGGGTGCGTGCTAGACCCTCTCCCTCTCTAGACACTTAGTGCCTGAGTCCGGGCCACAGGGAGATCCCTATCTCTGTTTGCGATCCATGAACTGTCCTCCTCCTAAATCGTGTACAAGGCCTGATCCAGTAGGCGGGTTCAGAAGCTGCCTATCTCCCTATGAAACAGCCGGGGAAGGGCAGGGATGGAAGGCAGCCCTCTTTTATCCCAGTAGTTACAGTACTCACCCAGGATGTGGGACACCCCTGCTTCAATTCCTCCTTCTGCCTGATAAGGAAAAGGCATTTAAAGAAGGACCTGTCACCTCTCAAGAGATGTCTACACTAATGGAGGCATGTAAAGTGCAGGCACTGCATGCTGTGGCGAAAGGCAGGCTGTGGCCACACTTGTCACCACAGTGTTTAGCTCTACTGCTCAGGGAATGGCTCTTTCCACTCTGTCTCAGCCTTTTCCTGCTGGCTTTTCCCTGCCAGAGCCTTTCACTGTCAGGGGGAGGGGAGGAGGAAGTGGATCACTGCACAGCTAAAATGAGCACTGCTTGGGCATGTAGAGAACCCAGGTAGGGTATATACCCTGTGGGTAAGATGTATAGAGCACTCTACTTTGCCTATCTTAGCCACTGTGCCTCAGTGTCTACACTGCTGTTCATACCCACGCTAGCTGGGTGCGAAGTGTCTGTACTGTACATACCACTGTAAGTGTAGACAGCTCTTTCAGAGGAGTTCCCTAACCGCCAGGCTACAGAGCCGGTCAAACTGTTTTTCTGGCCTCATGAATATTTCATTAAAGCAGGCCAGTGGTTAGGACTCGTACCTGAGAGATAGAAGAAAACTCTTCAAAATCCTTCTTCTCATCAGGCAGAGGAGAAGGACTTGACTATGGAGTCCCCCATTGCCTGAGTGATGTGTAGCATCAGGCAGCCCCTGAGCATGCCTATCACATCTACTGCTGCACATGACTTAGGCAGTGGAGCACCTATCGTTCCCTTGGCTCACGGATTGCTCTGAGGCTTAAGCAAGAGGTAGGCACCTGGAGTGGGGCAGGAGAGTGCATGCTCACAGGCAGGGGCACAGGCATCCAAGGAAATTTCACTGTGAAAACTTAGGCACCAAACAAGATTAGGTGCCTACAGGGTTAGGTGGCAGCCAAGTGGGCATTTTGTAGATTGCAGTGGCACCTAAAAATGGACTCAGGCACCTAAATACCTTTGTGGATCCCATCCTTGGCCTTTCAACTGTGACGTGAGTCAGAGGACTCGTTGTTCTGAGGGAGTTTTTACTATAGTGAATGCCATTATTGAATGTGCATTGCAAAAAATCTCTCATATACTACTGTTGGTTGAAATGCTTTGTTTCCACAATGGATGTATTGCAGCAAGCCTTTTAAATCCAGCTAGAACATCCTGCAATATATTCAGTTAGATTTCAGCGCTGCTGTACAGTGTATGCAAACATGCAATATTAACTTTCTTTAACACAGCCTTGCAAGGCAAGCTTCGTGGCTGTTCTCCATTAGATTTACTTAAATTACGAGTCATGTTCAGACCCTCTGTAGGTGGGAGGGGGGGTTAAAAAAAAGCCAGCATAGTCTGTATGTGAAATGAGATACAAAAGGCAATGATTATGGCCCCAATCCTGCGTTACAATTAGGGTGACCAAATGTCGCGATTTTATAGGGACAGTCCCGATTTTTGGGTCTTTTTCTTATATAGGCTCCTATTACTCCCCACACCCACCCCCAAGGCTCCCAGAGGATTCAGGGGGCCTGGGGTCCTCAGTGGCGGGGGGCCCCTGCTTCGGCAGTAATTCAGCGGCCAGGGGTCCTTCCGCTCTTGGACCTGCTGCCGAAGTGCCCCAAAGACCTACAGCAAGGGACCCACGCTGCCGAATTACCGTCAAACACCCAGCTCTTTGGCAGTGGGTCCTGGGGAGGAAGGACTCCCCACCGCCGAATTACGGCCAAGATCTAGAGCGGAAGAAGCTCTGGGGCCCCTGGAGTGAGTGAAGGACCCCGCTCCAGGGGTCTCGAAAAACTCTCCTGGGGGCCCCTGCAGGGCCCGGGGCCTGGGGCAAATTGTCCCACTTGCCCCCCGCTGGGTGGACCTGCCCTTCCCAATTTTTCACATTTGCTGTCTGGTCACCCTAGTTACAATGGGGCTCAATGCAGATGCTGAGGTCCTCTTGCTTGTTTTGAATAACTGCATTAAGGCCTAAATGATTACATCAGTATTAAAAATAAAGGGATTTTTTTACATACAGAGAGGCTATTAGTAATCTGTCATTTTAACAATGTCGAACAGCAGCATTTGTTTGAACCTCCATTGTTTTTAAAGGAAAAATAAAAGCTTGCTCTTCTCCTACTTTAATTAAAAAAGGTTGTTTGCAAACATACACTATTGTTCAACTAGTCTGATATCTTTTCTTCTTTATTGTGACTTCAACTGGTGCACAATGGTGCATTTGCTTGAAGGACCAGATTCACTGATCACTGTCCGTATAGTCTATTGGGGGTACTGGGCCAATCTTCTGCATACAAGATTAACAGAAGCTTGTTGTTTTTCAGCATCAGCATGGTGTAGTGGTAGCCAGCCCTGTGCTGTGCTTCAGAAGGCTTGAGCTCTACTCCCAGCTCTGCTGTTAACTTGAGTTATGCAAGTCATTTTACCTGCCTCTGTTTCCACTGTCACTCTTGTCTACTTAGTCTTTAGACAAACTGTAATATAAATAATAGTATTCCATAAATTGTTTCTAAATAGGACGTTTATCAATGTTGTCTGCAAGTTGTTACTGGATCATTCAAGATCCAATTTTGCTTGTCCTCACTTTGCCACTCACAGGAAGCATTAGTTTTTACTACATTTTTGCCTCTGCTTTAGCTTCCCCCTCCTCACTCATAGACATGCTCCCTCCCTCCCACAGTGCAGATTAATTGTGCTAGGAACATGAATAAACCAAGAGGGGATTGATACATATCATCTGCCAGCAGACACAGGTAGTCCAAAATATTTAATTTCTGTGTTTATTTCAACAGGACTATAATGCATCCAAGCAACGTGCTGGGTGCCTGTGCAGCCTGCATCAATACAAAATATACAATATGCAAATTGAAATTCAAAATGATAGACTGTCCCTTCTCCACATGTACACCTCTTCCAGAACAATCTGATATGGCTTTGTGAACTGAGCATATGCATGTATTAGGGGAGGGCATGTAAAGAATCAACACGACAGACTAGAAAAAAGACAAGACTGGGTGTGGCATCTTGCTTGGATATTCCCCTGCCTTCAGCCATGGTTATTAGACTTAAGTGCATGTAGAGCCCACAGCCAGATTTGGCCCCAGAAGTGCTTTGTGTTCTGATCACCTATTTCATCAAAACGTGTTTACAGTCTGGGGGAGGGGGTTGCTTTTGGGAAATGAGGTGAGCTCTGCCTGTCTCCTGGAACAAGTCACTTCACTTCTTTCTTTCCTCTCTTGTCTATTTTGATGGTATGCTCTTTAGGATAAGGGTCTTTCTTATCATGTGCCCGTATGCAATGGGGCTCCAATCATGGTTGAGGCCCATAAACACTACGGTAATACAAATGCTAAAATAATAAAATGGCTTTTTACTTTTCCCCTTATCTACCCTATCTCTCTTCAAAATGGCATCCAAAACCATATGTTCTCTCCCTTACCTATGCCTCTTAATTTTTCTCTATTATTAATCTTATGACAATAATTAATTTAGGGTGCAGTATGTTTACACAGCACTCTTTCTCATACTGCTGTCTGTTGTGCTCAACTGGGTAAAGCATCTGGGGACAAAGGTTGCAGGAGAAGCCACTATACAGAAGGAGGCTGTATTGTACTGGCAGTGTGCATGACTTGAAAAATACTGTGGTCTATACAAATTATACACACCCTATGGATGCACGGGTGCAACAGCTGGTTGTACAAGAAACACACATTGCTGTTCCTGTCACATCCAAGGACAGGAGTGAACGCTAACTGCAATTTATAAATTGAAAGAAGACTAGCTCTTGGCGTTAGTTTCTTTCTTAGGCATTCAAATAAAGGCAACTTATTTTTAAGTGCAATGTCAATGTGATTCATCAGGTTGAAGAGTTAGAATAAGCTTCTCTTAGAATAAGCTTTGTATTACTGAGTTTTAGCTTTCAATGATTTTGTCAAATTTCCTTTACAATGTGACAGATGCTTGTCCTCAACCTCCACTTGCTCTTCGGATGCCGTTACATTTTTGACTGTGTACAAGATTGCACTGCTGACCTTTAGAGTGAGCTGGATTACATGAATGCACAGAGAGCTTCTATGAAGATACATTGCCATTCAGCCAGGTGTATCTCTATTTCATTGCGAGCTCATGTATAGTGAAATATGCTATAAGTTAATACTACCAATGATATAGTGAAAAGAATCAGTTCCATTTCTTTCATGCACCAGCCCTTTCCTTCTATACAAAAATAGATAAGGAAAAGCCTTTCCTAGGACTTGAAAAGTGAGCCATTTTTTTGTGGCACTCTGCTGACAGCTGGAGTGCCAATTTTTAGTGGCACTCTGCTGACAGCTGGAGTGCCAGCCGCCAGCCCCGCTCAGCCTGCTGCCGGCCTGGATGAACGGAACCCTTGGCCAGCAGTGGGCTGAACGGGGCTGGCGGCCAGGACCCCGGCTGGCAGGAGCCGGAGGACAGAACCCCAGACCAGCAGCGGGCTGAGCTGCTCAGCCCACTGCCAGTGTGGGGTTCCGTCTGCCAGCCCTGCTCAGCCTGCTGCTGGCCTGGGATACCGACAACTGACCCGCTCAGCCCGCTGCCAGTCTGGAGTTCCGGCCACCGGCCCCCTGCCAGCAAGGGCCATGGCTACCGGCCCCGCTCAGCCCGCTGCCAGTCTGGGGTTCTGGCTGCCAGCTGGGGTCCCAGCTGTTGGCTCCACTCAGCCCACTGCCAGTCTGGGGTTTCAGCCACCGGCTCCTTGCCAGCAGGGCCTGCTTTAGGAACTGCGGGGCCTGATTCGAATACCCAGCGGCAGTCCAGGTCTTCAGTGGCACTTCGGAGGCGGGGGTTCTTCCCTCGCTTGGGTCTTCCACGGACCCCTCGCCACCTAAATGCCACCGAAGACCCAGAGTGAGGGAAGGACCACCCCACCCCCGCTGCTGAAGTGCCGCCGAAGACTTGGACCACAGCCAGGTGAGTAAAAAAAATTAAAAAGATGCCTAAGGCTTGGGGCCCTCTTAGGCGCGGGGCCTGATTCTGGGGAATTGGGGGAATCAGCCTAAAGCTGGCCCTGCTTGCCAGCTGGAGTCCTGGCTGCCAGTTCCACTCAGCCCACTGCCAGCCGGGGTCCTGACCACTGGCCTTGCTCAGCCTGCTGCTGGCCTGGGTTACCAGCCATCGGCCCCACACAACTTGCTGCACTATTATTTACTTTACTTACAATAATGTTTTAGTTATATAATATAGACTTATATAGAGAGACCTTCTAAAAACATTAAAATGTATTACTGTCATGCGAAACCTTAAATTACAGTGAATTAATGAAGACTTGGCATCCCACTTCTGAAAGGTTGCCGACCCCTGATATAACCACTAGTCAAATGAGGCCCTAATCTTGGTTAGGGCCTCTAGGCATAATGCAATTAATAACAACAATCCAAAAAGGTGATATCTTATCTATCTCTCGTTTGAAGGTTTAAAGGGTTTAGGAAGCATAAATGGGATACTGCTGATTTTTTTTAAGAGTCTCAAGACAAACTGAGAAACTGTGACACACACACTCATTAGCGAAAGCTAATAAGAAAGCTAATTAGCTGCATGGATTTCTCCTGTGTCTCTTACATTTTACAGCTATTTGTATATTTCATGTTTCATTATTTAGGCCTGGAGATATTAGCCTAAAAATGCACACAACAGTGAGTTGGGTACTAAGGAAAAACTAAGGCTACAGGTATATTTGGAGCTAGGGGTGTGATTCCCAGCTCTCAGAGACATATTGACACTAGCTTTCATTGAGCTAGTGCACAAACAATAGTAGTATAGCTGTGGTATCACAGGCAGCAGTGGCACAGGCTTGTCACCCAAGTATGTACCCACAGGTCCATGCCGCTTTGTACTGGGGGTAGCCAACTTGTGCTGCCACTGCCCATGCTACCATGACTGCACTAGTGCGAGTATGTCTACATGAGCTGGGAATCACCCGAAGTGTGAAACCAAGTATACGCTGATAGAGACCTAGTTCCACTACTTTTGTTAACATGCATGAAATTGAAGGTAGAAGGATAGAAATCAAGTTACCAGTATGGGACCTATGCTAATGACAGTTTTAAGCCTCTGAGCATGTGCAGTGTGAACAAAAGTTTACAGAAGTCTGAGCAGTCAGAATCAGAGTGAATCAGAGGCTCATGAACTTAATGAAGAGTGCTGAAGCGTCTCACCTACCCAGGGCAGGCTCCAGAGTTTTTGCCGCCCCAAACAGAAAAAAAAAAAAGTCGCGATCACGATCTGCAGCTCTACCGTCGCCTCTTCAGTCTTTGGTGGCAATTCGGCAGCAGGTCCTACCCTCCGAGAGGGATGGAGGGACCCACTGCCAATTGCCGCAGAAGAGCCGGATGTGCCACCTCTTCCCCTTGGCCGCCCCAAGCACCTGCTTGCTGAGTTGGTGCCTGGAGCCGGCCCTGCACCTACCATCCTGATTCCTGAGTGATTGTAAACATTACAAAAGATTCAAGAGTATTGGGAATGAATAAGAGAGTAGTCAGAAAAGGACAGCAGGTCCTGCTGCAGAGGAACAATATCAGACCGAGAGGAGATTTCCGAAGAGAAGAAAGTGTCTTTTGGAGACAAGTGGGTTGTGCGGCTAACCTACAGGAACAGCGAATGAAGCGTTGTAAATGATTAGGGAAAACCTGAGTGAGGTGTAGAAAGGTTTCTCCTCAGCTTGAGGGATCTCAGATTTCAATTTTTAAATGTTAATAAGAAATCATTAGCGGGGGTCTCAAGGAATAAGTTCTCATCCCAAAGCTATTCAGTGACCTGAAAAAAGTAGAAGATTACTACTGAGAAAGTTTGTGGATGACACAAAGATTGGTGGGGTGGTAAATGCAGGTCAGTGATATGGAGCAATTTGGATTGCTTAGTAAATTGGGTGCAATCAAACAATGGGCGTTTTCATAGAGTGCTAAATTCAAGGTCATGCACCTAGAAACAAAGAATGTAGGCCACCCTTACTGAATCAATGACTGTATTCTGGAAAACTGACTATGGAAAGGACACATGGGTAATGGCAGACAACCAACGGGACATGAATGCCCACTGTGATACAGTGGCAAAAAGGGGCTAAAACTATCCTTGGAAGTATAACCAAGAGCTGGCCCAGAATGTGTTACAAAGGAGCAGCTGTCCTGTGCCAGCAGCACTGCAACAGTTCCGCACGCTTGGTCTCCAAGATACAATTTGAGTCCAAAGGGATTCTAATCTGGAAAAGGTGGAATAGGATAAATGCGTTCCCTTTCTTTTCTTTACATACTGAAGTCAGAACCTGCTGCAGAAGTTTCCTAATGAAGGAGGATAGATATTCCCACAAAGATTTCCATGATCACCGTGCTCATAGAACATTAGGAGGATTTTGGGTGAATCATGCCACTGTAACACCGTCTGTAACAGTGATTGTGCTCTGTAAAATCATAGACCACATTTGCAAGAGAACAAAGATAACAAATTCTTATCAATAACAGCACTCCACAGATACCCGCAAGGCTCATGATGACAGAAAGACAAACGTCCTTTTTTTCCACAGGCAGAAGATACAAAGTCAGAAGAACAATTCTTAAACTATGCAACCCTGACTATCCTGATCATCAGAAAGTTGAAGTACAGCCAAGCCAGCTCTTCAATAATTTCTGAATGAATAATGACTATTTGCTTTTGGTTTTACTCACATTACCATTAGTTTTTAATTTCGTTCATAGGCTAGGTACTCAGCATTTCTGAAAAAATCAGGCCCTATGTGTCTTAAATTGAGTGCCCAAAATTCAAACGTCAAAATGTAATAGATGCTTTTGAAAATATGGGTTTAACCACTGTATACTGGGAACAGGGATATCCATTTCTATCAATCACTTTGAGAACTGCAAATGAAAAGCCCTCTGTAAGTATTTTTACTGCTAAGTGTTAATTAAATTTCTAATTTCTCACATATTTTAGCATCTCAATCCATACTCATAAAATAGCACTGGGTATCTCTTGCTCCTTTAAGATCTGGTGTATAAAACATTTCTGACTCTTCCTCTATTTTCTCCCCTCAGTTTTCATTGATGCCCTAAATATTACAAGACAGGTGGTCTCCTGATTTGAACTGGTGCATTTCCATTGAGCTCCCTGGACCAGCACCAAATTACACCAACAGAGTATCTGGACTTTCATTGACTCTAGATAGGATAGTTTAGGACTGTAGTCTTAAAAATACTGATCTTGCTCTCCTGAAACCTTTGCCAGTTTCTCAAAGCTTTAATTATCTGGCTCCTAAACTGTGACAGGTACAGTATTTAATGCTCAACATTTCCACAAATGTAATGGAATCAATGGTGCGAGATTAAGTAATTCAGTATTTAAACAGACCTCACCAGTCAATTACCCAATAAAGGTGTGGATTTATATACATATTTGAGCATGGTGTATGAAAACTGAAATTACCAATGTTCATAGCAGATGACTTGAAACACCATTAAAGAAAGGTAGATATGAAATCCTTTCTTTACAAGCTTAAGATAAGGTATGTTTGTAAAGAAAGAGAGAGAACCTGGTAGTGATAATAGAGTTTGGAAAGCTTTTAAAAAAAAAAAGCAACAAAAATTTAACATACTACTGATATCAAAGAATATTCCTCCTGATTATATATTGCATGGCACCAATCTCAGACTTCAAGGATGCCTTTGTATCAACTCTAAAAGATTATTTAACACGGCTCCTGCACAAAGTGAAAACATAGCCTGTGATGAGACAAACATTTCTCTGCTTTTCCCTGTGGTCTCCTTGGGACCACATCAAAGCATTTTTTTCATTTAGAGCCCTTTTAGTATGAACAGCAAATTACATTTCTTTAACTGCATGCAATCTATCCCTTTTATAAATCTCTCCTTTGAAAGCACCCGTTTTATTAAATAAGTTGGAAGTTAATTGCAGTCATTATAATCTTCTAAGATTTATAATAGTTTAATTTATGTTTGCACATGCAGCTGTTGGAAGTGATTGAAGGAAGTAAAAACCCACATGGCCTTACATACCATTCTCTTGAATAAGAACCAATGTCTCCAGAAGTTATAATTAGGGATGAAGCTGGGGCTTCAGAAAAATAGGCCATATGCCTGAGAGGTAGGTGATGCTCAGAAGACAACAGAAAGACTTCTAAAGTAATGAAAGAACGGCTTTATTGGCAAATAATTACTTAAAAGAGATGAAAACAAAACCACGCTACTGA
The DNA here is from genome assembly GCF_007399415.2 of Gopherus evgoodei. Lineage (NCBI taxonomy): Eukaryota > Metazoa > Chordata > Testudines > Testudinidae > Gopherus > Gopherus evgoodei. The sequence goes on from NC_044322.1 coordinate 14,415,505, forward strand.
AGCAAGTCAGTCACTCATGTGACTAAATAGGTGTTGCAGGCATGCCATCTTCATTTATGCTTTCCAACAGGAGGGGGAGAAATGTATCCCTTCTACAGCGACAAGTAACTGTGAAGCAGAGGAAAGACACACAGGAAAATAGCATGCGCTCTAATTAGGGAACATTCTCTTAAAACTGACAGTGGGACAAATTTTGCCCTGGGGTACAGCCATGCAACATCACTATAGTCAAAAGAGAGCAGAATTTCAATGCTTTCAGTGAACACCTGTCTCCCCAGTGCTCCATGCTGCTTGATTGTGCTATCTGTTCCCACTACTTTGGCTCCTTTACCATTAAATCTCTTTTCAGTTCCCTGCAATCTGGCTTCTGTCTTTTCCTATCTCTTGAAAATGGTGTTACCCAACTTACTCAGTGTCTCTACATGGCCAGATCTCAAGATCTCTCTTTCCCTTCTCATCCACCTCCATTTATCCTATTGACAAAGCTGTTTATGCTCTCCCCTACTGGAAGCTGCCACGTGATTTTCATGACTGGTTCTGTGGTATGTATATGCCTCCAATCACTTCCAGAAGCTGCATGCACTAATATATATAGATATATCTATGCCCTCCGTTACCACAGCATCTGAGCATCTCACAATCTTTAATGTACGTGTCCTTACAACACCCCTGAGAGACAGGGAAGCTCTGTTCTGCCCCCTATACAGATGAGGCACTGGAGCACACAGAAAGAGACTAAGGGCTAGATTTTTAAAGCCTAAAGATGCCGATAAGTATCTAGGCCCAGATTCTTAAAGATATTTGTGTGCCTAAATACCTTTAAGGATTTGGGTCCTAGTGTTTTCAAAATCACCTAAGCAGGAGTGGGAGTTAGAAGGCTAGGCACTTTAGGAAATCACAGTACGGTGCCTAATGGCATCTTTAGGCACCTAAGTGCCTGCCAACGGTCCGTATTTTCTACCACTGGACTATCCATTGGTTCTAACCACTGGATTATCTTTCCTCTCTGATTGACCTTCCTCTTAGCCTACCTGGATGTCCGCTCTTGCAGAATGTATTCCTCCAACCTTTTGGAATCTGTCATTGTCACTCAGGGTTCAGGCCCTGACTTACTTCTTCTTGCCATCTAAACACTATCCCAGAGCAGCCTTGTCTGGCCATACAGCGTCAATAACCATTTCTACACTGGTGAGTCAGCTATCCACCTATCCACCCCAGATCTCGTCTGTGCAGTCCTAGTGTCATTCTTTGATTCCTTTCTCTCTCCTTAGACTGATTCTGTCACTAAATCCTTGTGCTTTCTGTTCCTGCATCTTCTCAAAAATCCAAACATTTCTGCTGTTAAAGCTCTCAGGCCCTGGTAATCTCTCATCTACATTGCTGCAACCTTCTCTTCAGGTCTTCAAGCCAAACATTGTAGCTGGACTTTTAAAAGCTGGATAATTTTTATGGCAAATAACATTTATATATAATGAGCCAAGTCCTGAGAGCCACAATCTTTTTAATCAGTCCTTACACAGGGAACCACTCAGTGACTTAAAACTCTGTGTAAAAATACAGTAATGTGTTCAAAATTTAACCCACTCACACACCATAACCAGTATTGCCAACCCCAACCATGCAAAATACATGCGTCAGGCCCCCAAAAGCATGGGATTGGCTCAAAAATCATGAAAGTGTGTGTGTGTGTGTGTGCGTGCGTGTGTGCGTGCGCATTTATTTTTATTTAGCTTTTGGTTTTCAAGCCTGTAAGGCGCATTTGGGTCACATTTTCAAGCTTTTCTTTTTTTCATAATCAGTGAGGAAATTTTCATGCATTCACATGACTCCAAGAGCTCAAGCTTTCACATTCTGTATTTCTCAACAAAAATTCTGCAGTCATAAAAAACAAAAACAAAAAACAAAACCATCTTCCTTGTACAAATAACAAATGCTTAGGGGCAAAATTTCAAAAATAGGGTTTTATGTTGAACATACATACAGTGATGTGGCCAAGCATCACTGTATGTGAAATGAGCAATAAAGTTGTGGAGTGCTGGGCAAAGATAACGAGTGATGGGCAGGACAGGGAACCTGCTCTTGAATGAATGTTAGTGCTGTACGCAGCCATCAACTTACCGCTGTCTTGCCGCAAGGTTAAAGTGATAGCTAAGTCCCCTAGCATGATCAGACTTAATCCCACTTCTTCCAGTCACTCATCCGCTTCTTAAATTCCACCTCAGCCTTATATCAAAGCTACTGAGGTTAAGGGAACAGATGCATATCAAATGAATGAGAGTTATGCCTACTATTTAACCAGATTTATGCCCACATATAAGCTCCACCCACACATGTACAACAAACCTGAATGCCCTGCTGCTCACATAAGAACATAAGAATGGCCATACTGGGTCAGTCCAAAAGTCCATCGAGCCCAGTATACTGTCTTCCAACAATGGCTGATGCCAAGTATTTCAGAGAGAATGAACAGAACAGATAATCATCAAGTGATCCACCCCTGTCGCCCATTCCCATCTTCTAGCAAACAGAGGGCACCATCCTCAATCAATAATGCAAGAACTTGCAGCATTAACATCTTCAACTAACTTATATTATTTTATCATTTTGAATGGGTATCTTTATGTTCCATTAAAACCCTATTGGACCGCACAAAGCAGAACAATGTATAGTCTCCTTATGATTTGCGTGTTAATTAAACGTTTCCGACTGACTGACTGAATTCAGTATAATCTCTCCAGATAACTGAGCTCCGCATCCTCAATTGTTCTGTCTTAGGTCAAGCAGATGATAATATATTTGCTCTAGTGGAAGTAAAGAATTTACTCCTTGTTCGAAGCATTCAGCTGCACTTCATATACAAGCATAAAAACCTCTGCAGTATTAAGACAGTATAATTAGATAATTGTTATATTCAAAGCTATTTGCCTCTGATTAAATAAAAATCCTAAATAATTTTAGTTTCTGTCTCTGCTAATTAGTGGGTTTTGTGTCTATTTAATTTAAGCGCATGCCAGGACTGATTCAATATGTTCACCTCTGGGAGTCTGTTTGTTATGGGCTTGGCTCTTAGGGACTTCATGCAATTAAAAATAAATTGAATTTATGGCTTAATCCTTCTTGAGAGCGTCAGGACAAAAATTATTAGAGCTTTCCAAGGTTTTCTGTTTTTAGATATATCATCAGTCCTTCTGGATTCTAGGGGCCAATTTATCTACTGGTATAAATCGGTGCAGCTCCATTGACTTCAATTGAGTGAGGGTCAATTTACATGGAGAGAGATTGTTGCTCCCAAGTCTGATTTTTGTTAAAAAAAATTAAACTTACTTCTCTAGCTTGTTGCAGCTTCACACAAATCAGACTCCTGGTATTTCAGATTTAAATAACTTTGCTGATTTTGAAGAGTACAATAAGAGCAGTTATTTTAAGCATATGTCACAGGAGCCTGTTTCTATTTAAAATGGGCTTTAAGATGATCGATGGTGACACGACATGTGACAAGTTAGAGTGTGAATGCTAATACCTCAGGTTTAAAAATCAGCCAGCTTGGCCCTAGCATAAGTGTGCAGTGGTAGGTGGCAGGACACAGGGAGTCTGCCACCTCTTCAGATCTTCTGCATTGAGTTGGGAGCTTGTGGGAGAACACGCTCTGCTCCACTCACTCTGTGTGCACCCACAGCAAATCCAGGGAAGATTCAGAAAAGGGATTTTAACTCTATTCAGTGAGGCTCATGAGGAAAACAATATCTAAGTTCAGCGGAGCCCTCTGTCAGAACCGACTTCTGACCACCCTTGCTCACATCGCATAAGTAGAAACTTTCTCCACAGGTAGTCCCATTATCTTGCCCTACTGAGGCCATTTTTTCACTCTGCATGGAGGTTCCCCATAGCTGAACAATCAGTCTCCATTGGTATGCAGTGCCTTTCCATTTACTTCCTGGAAATTGAGTGCCACTGCAGCTATGGCCCAATATAAGCAGGTTTCACGGCCTTATCTTGAAAGTGTTCTTCATGAGCCCAACCCTGGTGATGTCCATAGAAAGAGGAGGGCAAGTGCCATGGTAATATCTTCCATAGGAAGTGCCCGTAAGTTAAGAACAATGATAGTTCTATTTCCCAAATTTTGTAGGTAAGTGCTCGACATAAGTTTTAATCACAGTGAATCTTCACTAAAGGAGTCATCAACAGAAAAAAATCTATTCTAGCTGGAAGCATCTCTTTCAATTGCAAAGCATCACAGGGTGTTCTTAGATAATCCCTGGAATACGTAACCCATCAGGAGTTCATGCAAATCACTCAGCGCCTGACAAACTTAATGTGAAATTGGAAGGATATACCCAGATCAGTCAAAATAGAGAGACAGAAACAAGCCAAAAAGCTCTCCTTTCAAGCTTTGACTCTCTTCCAATTAGTCTTCCCTAACCTACATTTTTACACTCTTCTCCATTTTGAATAATCTAAAGGGGAAAAATGTTCTGGCTATTTTGAAGGATTTGTGATCTTGAGAACAAAAGCAGTGAGAAGGAGGAACAATCCCTGCCTGGAGTGGGAATGGGTTCACACAAGTGTCGCAAGTGCTGGAAAGTCAAGAAGCTTAGCCAGCATAGTAAGAAATTAAGGGGTAGTCTCTAGTCTTCACTCTTCAGCAACAAGCTTGACATCAGTATGGCAAGAGAGATGAGAAAAGGTCAACCCCTTCCCAAATCATCTCCACTCTGCTAGGCATGTAAATCTGCTGAGTTACTCTATGCATTCTTCAAGATTAAAGGCAAAAATATGCAAAAAAAAAAACGGAGTGGAAATATGCCTCTCTCTGGATACTTCAGAAGGAAAAAAATGCATGAATGGCACAACCAATTATGTGAACACAGCACATCCCCAAGAATCTTGAGTGAACTAGTAGAGGTCACTGTACAATGTTTATACCTCTCAGGTTCTTCAACCAGTTTACATGGAGGTTGAATCTATAATGACTCTTCCAGGCATCAGAAGGTGGTAGAAGATCTTGTGTGAAGCATCAGATGCCCATTGATTTGTTATTCTTGTCTCAGAGCAGGATTTGAAGTCTTGGAGAACCCAGAAGCTCAAGGATTTATTTTGGTCTAACTAACTAGAATAATAAGTAAGCCATTGGCGAGGGCATAAATCATTCATTATATAGATCATTAGCCTCTGCTGTATAAAATGAGAACTGCTGAGCAGTATAGGGACTATGATGCTTTAGCTCAAAGGTAAGGAGCCTATATTCTGGAGAAGGCAGATTTGAGTTATTTCCTATTTTTCTTTCATTACTTTCAAAAATGAATCAGCCGCTTGTACACTATTCTAGATCTTTACAACCTAAGAATATACTCAATGTTAAGTATTTGTATTACAATAGCACTTAAAGGTCCCAGCCAAGATTGGGTCCCCGTTGTACTAGCCATTGTACCTACACAAACTAAAGGACCTGTAAGGAAAAGCTTAAAATCTACATTTAGACAAGAAGTGTAACAGATTATTGGAGAGGACCAGTAAAGGAGGAGGATGGTAACAGTGAAAGGGACACCTCCCATGCCTTTCTTTTTGCTTAGCATCTTTTTGCAAATGCCAAAAATGTAATGATGGAGGAACTGGTAGACTTGCTCTGGCAATGCCTCCAGTATCTGTGCCCCTTGCCAGCACTTCATTTCTGAGCAAGCTTCATCCGAAAAAATCCTGTGCAATGACACTGATGTTAATGAGGCCACTCACTGAGCAAATTAGTGTGGAGTTTAGCCCAATATCTTTACATTACTGTTCCATGTCATTTATACCATGTATCGCCTTCTGCACTGTGCTGTTACACTCTGTAATAAGATTAAGGCAACTGAATTATGTGTCAGGACAAAAATCTGATCACTGCAATACCGCTATCTAAATCCTTGCACATCACAGCACAAGGCTACATCACGATTAAAGCAATGTGGGCAGGAGACCCGTCTCTTTGGAACCAGCATGTGCGAGACACTGCTGGCGGTAGAATACTGAACCTGATGTACTGCACCAGGGATCTCAAACAGTTTGGCAATCACTATGTTCCTATGTTCTATAATTCATCTGAATGACATGATGCAAAATAAAGCCCAACCCATGGTTCCTCCACATGGAAATCTCCTACTGAAATCAATGCGAGGTCCATGAATATTGCTCTTACAGCTGTAATGTGTAATTGCATTTCATTGTAGTAAAATGTGAAGGGAATGAGTTTTCTACAGCCTATAACACAGTGATTTAATATCCAACAGATACTATCATCCCCCTACCTCTCTTTATATTCCTTACTTCTCTGATTAGTTCATTAAGGGACTAACTTTGAAAGGGGTTTCAATCCCATCTCTAAGTTTGTAGGCTTAATAATGGGGGAACAATTCACAACGGGTGCTATAAATGGCATTTATTCATCCAGTCACCAGACTGTGTCTGCAAACATCAGCCTCTTAAATGTCTAAATGCAACCAACCTCACCCACCTTTCTGAAAATTAGATTTTTTGTTAAAAAGAAAAAGAATAAAAACCTGGCCCTAAATGTTTTATAACTAAAGGATGGGGACATAGCAATTGTACCATTCTCCTCCCAGCGCATCTTAAGCTTGCCTCCTTTCACTCAGATAAGTAATATTTCACTGTGAATGTCACAGGCTTGCACTTGGCTATTGAGCAATTACCGTATATCTCTGCTGTTTTGATTTTGAAGGTGTTGGGGGATGTTTCCGTAATTTTGTGGGCCAATACTATGACATTTACAGCGCTTATTAAATTTCTCTAGGCAGTTCAGTCACAAATATCTACTGTATGGTAATCATTATATAGTCTATCTGGCTAAGACAGGATCTGAAATGAAAAATCAGCATATGGATTATTAATATCACACTGATTTTGTCTTATTAAAACTGCTCAGCATCAAAAATCCAGTGTAAGTTATTTTACAGACAAATACTGTCCAAACAATCACACCTAATGTGACTGGTCACGATCTTTTTCCTGGTAAGTTTCTGTCTTGTCTACACATGCTAGAGGGGTGAGTATTCTAAAGTGCACCATGGGTTGTATGCTCGCAGGGCTGTGTAAACCATGCTGACATGCTCTGAAAGTTCTCTAGTGTGAATTAATATAGTTTGGTTTCTCAAGAGAATAATAAATGGAATTTACTTATTTTTCACCGTGCAGACAATTCCAGATATCTTACAATTATTTGCTGTATTATTCCAGTTCCTTTATTGCTAGGATAAATAAAATGCATCTCTAAATTTAAAAAAAAAATGGTTAAACAATGCAGAAGAAAATATATGGAAAACATTGTGCTCATAATATCATGAATAAACAGAACAAAATACAAAGAAATGGTCTGAGTAATGAATATGTTTGTAACCAAGCAGCAGTGCTAAATTATGTTAAGGTATTTTCTGTTCTTTTCATAGGTGGAGATGCAGTGGAATAAATTGTAAAAGGAGACCCAACATTATCTTGTAATTGAGAGATGGAAGCCCCAGTCTAGTCAGCTAGCCAAAAGGAAGAATGTTTCCCATGTAATTCATTTAAATTCCCATGACAATAAAAAATCAACCCAAATTTTAAAAACAGAATTCATCTTTCTTCCATTTTCTTTTCCAATGCTTTAGTAGCTAGACATATTTCTATGATTACAGTACTGCATATTAGATATTTTTCTAGAGATATGAGACAATCCTGCAGGGTAAAGACATCTGCAATATTTTGGCAAGCACATTGATCGTCCTTTTTGCAAAGGATAATGTTAGGGTAAGACTGGATGTGATGGGTGTTCTGAGCCTGGTGAGTCATCCCTGAGCCTGAGTATTCTGAATTCTCAGAGCCTGATATGTCATTTTAGATAATTCCCTGTGAGTTCTAAGGGCCCAGCCAATCCACAAGCAAGGGGCTAACCAAGTGAACCCACGGCAGCTATTTATGCTCCTAAGGAAAGCAGCCATTCTAGCCCACTCAACGTTGTTACCATGTTGGGGATAATTACGCTAATTCGTAGTCCTACAGACCACTCCTGCTCTGGCCTGTCTGCAACCTGCTCAGGCCACAGACAGTTGCTTCTCTGTTCTGGAAGTTTGAGCAGACTCCTGCATACGTGCTTGGCCAAGATTGAAACCCGTGGCATATCTGTCACTGAAATCATAGAGCTGGTTCACAATCTTTAGGGTCAGGTTGTCCAACTGCAAGAGAGAAATACCAGCAACTCTAGTGCTGCCAGTACCATCAGCTCACAGTTTCTCTGGAATGTGGCCTGAAGGTTCCACTTCTGGGAAGAATTGATGGGGACTACCAGAAGTTGTGTCGTTTACAAACATTCTATTCATAATGTGTCCTACAGTGTATCCTGATAACCAGACTTAGATGGAGCTGATCACCAATTTATTGACCTAGGAAGCCCTAGAAGGTGCCTTGCCACTTCCAGAACAGATATGGATAGTCCTTACTAATTTCAATTAATTCATCTATGCATTTTCAGTCATATTCAACAACCAAATTGCACTTGTACTGTTGAAGCCGCCTTGTAGTTTTTCACACAGGGCTGTTGGCCCCTCATAGCATATGCCACCTATTTTTAGCACCTGGTCATCAATACACATGGAACAAGGCAGCCCAGATCTACTAGAAGCAGCAAAGAGTCTGGTGGCACCTTATAGAGTAACAGACATATTGGAGCATGAGCTTTCGTGGATGTACATGCATCTGATGAAGTGGGTATTCACTCACGAAAGCTCATGCTCCAGTACGTCTGTTAGTCTATAAGGTGCCACAGGATTCTTTGCTGCTTTTAAAGATCCAGACTAACACGGCTACCCCTCTGATACTTGACAGATCTACTAAATCTGCCAGGGTTGTGTAGTATTAATTTAAATGGAATAAATGGGCCAAAGGTGTTAGCATAACCCAGTTACTGCCTAATATTAAATAGTGTTAAACAAGGTTCAGGGTTTGGTATACAGGGACCTTAGCCAGCTTAGTACCATGGCAAACACATAAATAAAAATCCTTTAAACCTTTTATTAAAGATAAAGAAGGAATGAGAGTTAAAGCATTTGAAATGTAACATATTGAGTAAGGCCTTAATTTTAACAACCTCCTTGTTCCCTTTAGCTGGAGAGAGTTTTTAGAAAGAAAAAACCGTTGTTTGATGGTATCTTTGATGATATCAAAGAAGGCCATATCTGTCCTGCTGGATAAAAGAGAAGTGAGATGGGCTGGAGCTATTCTTGTTGCGATTGTTAAAGTTTGATCCTGTTTCATCCCAAATGGTGTTTAGGATGCAGCTGGAGCTAGTAGAGTTAGCAATGTCATTTGTGGTCCTCTCTATGGCCCGCTCTGGTCAGGAAATCTCTCAGGATCAGGATGATGAAGGCCTGGAGTCCCAGGAGACAGGGGGAGTGGAAGCGATCAAGTTGAAACTAGCTCCAGTAGATAATTTTTCTTCCCAACATTTCTTTCTTTAAAGACCCAGAAAGTAAGTGATGGGTGGAATAGCCTATCCTCTCACTATTTTGATCTCCAGTTAGGCCTAGTTTCCAACATACCATTATGGTTCCCTGATTTCTGGTCCTGTACTTTTCTTATTTACCAAGAATTATCTTAACACAGTCCTTGAGTTTTATGAGAAAGCCTTTTTGTTTGGGCTAATTGAGTTTTTCTGTCTCTCTTACATATCTTTTCCCATCAACATTTGTTATTATAAGTTATTGTGACAGCTTACAAACATTTGCATACTTTTTATAGTTGAGCTCACAATTAGGATTAATGTATAAACCTGATTATCACAACATAATCCTTCTCTTCTATGAAGCATTTCACCAAGAATCAGACATTTGTTCATAAAAATCACAAAGTAAAACCTTATTTTAGTTTAAGCATTGAGAGAAAAGGACAAGAAAAGTGTACTTGATTATATTTTAAGGTTTGCAACTTTCTTATCTTAAAATTGGAATTTACAAATCTTATTTGATTAGATATTACAAAAATGTTTTAGATGTTAACAAAGCTTAGAATTTGTAAGATGTTTAGGAACAAAATAGCTCTCATTACTTCTTGACTGTAAGCCCAGGATGGATAAAGATGAGGGGCGTGGAGAACCCTCCTGTTTTGCTGCTTACACCATTAAAACTCTAAATTTAAACAAACCATGAGAAATTTTTGTCCTAGTCATTATATTTGCTCACTTGGAGAAAAAACTTTAGCCCTGATGGCCTTTTAGCCAAGTGTGTTACTTCCTTTTACAAAGAAGCAACAAAATTACATTCTTTTGGAACCACTTTTGCATTCATGAGCCATTTGCAACACCCAAAATTGGCAAACATTTGCAGACATTTTTAGTCTACTACAGACTCTGCCCACCTGTTTTACCACCAACATTTGTGAGGACAATATGGCCATTAGTGCAACTTTGCCTATGATGGGGAACGAACCTGTAACATTAGCGCCATACTGTCTCACATGCACAGAAAAACAACAAAAACTATTGACATCATAACCAAAACAATACAGCATTGCAAAAACATAAAATGAAAAACAAACAAAAACATTTCAAAAAGACAAAAGCAAGAAAAATAAGTTTTGAAAAACAATCACAAAAAGTTTGGTGCTGCAACAGCTGTTGGTTCTGGTGGTTTGAGATTTAATTCACAGTCAATGCAGTGGCAGCCCTGAATTAAGCTGGCATTTTTTAAGAGCTGTATTATACCAGTTCATGGTGATCTACCTGGATGACAGCCTCATCGTCTCAGAAAATCAAGGCCTCCACAACCACTATGTCTGCCTGGCACTTGAGTGCCTCTGAGCACGTGGCCTGTATGGGAAACCTGAGAAGTGTGAGTTTGACCACATTCTGTTTACTTCTTAGGCTATGTCATTTCCCTTGATCGGATAAGTATGGATCCCCGAAGAGTGTCTGTGATCATGGACTGGGCAACCTGAAGAAACATCTGTGACTTCCAGTGCTTTCTGAGGTTTGCCATCTTCTATCAGAGGCACAGCAAGGGGTTTTCAAAGGTGGTGACCCTGATTCCCTGGCTTTTCTGGAAGAATAATATATTTGCTTGGACACCGGAAGCCCAATCTTCCTTTTCTCAGTGAAAGGAGTGTTTACATCAGTGCCTTTCTTGGTACATTTGGACTCAACAAAAAAGCTTTTGTTGTCAAAGCAGATGCCTACAATTGAAGCAGTTTTGTTACAATGGCATGGGCCCAGGGTCTCCTTCATCCTTGTGCATTTTGTTCCTGGAAACTGACAACTGTGGAGCAAAACTATGCTATCTGTGAGAAAGAACTGCTGGTCACCAAGGCCTCTTTTGAAGAATGACATCATCACCTTTAAGATACACATTTCTCCTGGGTTTGACTTCACCCAGACCTATCACCCTGGTGCCAAGAATGGTAACCCAATGTGTTCTCTCGTAAGAGTGAGTATGGCGACAAAAGAGATGGGACTTCAGCACCCTGCACAATCTTGAAACCCTGCCATTTTGCCAATGTGATGGTGTCATAAACAGATAGCTAAGGGTTAATGTCTCTTACACCTGGAAAGGAGCAACCTGAAACACCTGACCAGAGGACCAATCAGGAAACAAGACTTTTTCAAATGTGGGTGGAGAGAAGTTTGTGTTTGAGTTCTTTGTTCTAATGCTCTGCCTGTACTCTCTCTCAGCTATAAGAGGATTTGTGTGTCCTGCTTTTCTAATCTTCTGTTTCCAAGTTGTAAGTACAAAGATAGGTTTTTTTTTTTTTTTTGTATTTACATGTGTGTAGTGCTGGAGTGTTTTGAATTGTATTCTTTTTGAATAAGGCTGTTTATTCATTGACCCTGTATTTGTCACCTTAATACAGAGAGACCATTTTTATGTATTTTTTCTTTCTTTTTATATAAAACTTTTTTTTAAGACCTGTTGGAGTTTTTCTTTAGTGGGAACTCCAGGGAATTGAGTCCGTAGCTCACCAGGGAATTGGTGGGAGGAAGGAGTCAGGGGGGGAAATCTCTGTGTGTTAGATTTACTAGCCAGACTTTGCATATCCTCTGGGTGAAGAGGGAAGTACTTTTGTTTCCAGAACTGGAAATAGGGAAGGTGGCGTCCCTCTGTTTAGATTCACGGAGCTTGCTTCTGTGTATCTCTCCAGGAACCCAGGGAGGGAACACCTGGAAGGGAGGGGGGGGAAATGGTTTATTCCCCTTTGTTATAAGACTCAAGGAATTTGGGTCTTGGAGTCCCCAGGGAAGGTTGTTGGGGGGACCAGAGTGCCCCAAAACACTCTAATTTTTTGGGTGGTGGCAGCTTTACCAGGTCCAAGCTGCTAACTAAGCTTGGAGGTTTTCATGCTAACACCCATATTTTGGACGCTAAGGTCCAAATCTGGGAATATGTTATGACAGATGGTAAATGACAACTTGCTGTTTCTTGTGAAATCCCTCTTACCCCTCAATAAGTTTGAGGCGAAACTTGCTTTGTCCGATATGGATCTAGCTCCTGACTCAAAATTCATGGTCAAGAATGCGATCCTCTTGTTTGGAGACTGGATTTGTATCCTTGATGGTCAACCATGCCTAGCAATACTCCATTTATGTTGTGATTTGCTCCCTGCTGACCATTTCAGTCACTGAAAAATATTGAGGTTTGTGTCTCAAAGTTTCTGGTGACCACAACTACATTTGTTCATCAAGTCCTATATCAACTCCTGTGATGTGTGCACTTCAAAAAAGACTCCACGCACCAAACCTTGGGTGCTTTGATTCCCCTGCCCACTCCATCTCAACCCAGGTTGTCCATCTTCATGGATTTTATCACTGACCTTCCCAATTCCCAGGGCCACGTGACTATGCTAACCATTGTCAACCTACTTACAAAAATGTCTCACTTCATGCCATGCCTTGAAATGCTCACTGAGGAAGTAGCAGCCCAACTATTTTTCACCCACATCTTCAAACTCCATATTCTATTTGTGACAGTCTGTACTATTATGGTCACCACTTTTAAATTATGTACAAAGTATGCCTTATGAGGTATCATTTGAAATGTCAGAATCTCCTGAATATCATTATCCTGTTAAAATATGTGTAGCAACATTATATGCAAAGTTATAAGATTCTACTATATGATTGTTAATTAAATATGTTGTAATTCTGCGTAACACACACGAATCAGTTTTTCAGAGACTTAGACATATTATCATTGCAGACAGGTGTTAAAGGGCCATCACCTATTTAAGTGGCCATGCTCAAGAAAGGGGGAAGGTGAAAACAAGAAATTTACAGTTCATCACAGGGATGATTCAAACTTCATGTTTACAATGTCCTGTCTGCCCCCATGACTCAGCAAAGATGTTTCTAGCACAAGAAATTGAATTATAAAAAGGGAGGAAAACACTGATTTCACCTCTCCTCACCCCATGTCTTTGCACATGACATCAACAACTTTCAAAGAACTGAACTAAGGGGGAGTGATCCCAGGCTGACGGGGAACTCAACCTGTGAAATTTACACAGTGTATGGTGAAATAAAACCTTTGCTTTTAAGTTCACTTTTCTTGTTAAATTAGGTATTCCCTTGTATATTATTCTTTTGTTTTCATTTATAACCAATTCTGACATTTATGCATCATCAGTTGCAATCACTTAAACTCTATCTTTCTATCTTTAAACTTATCTTATTGTTTAATCTTAACCAGTGTGTTTGGATTAAAGTGTGTGGGAAACTCCATTTGGGATTGTCATAAACATATAGTTAAGGGTTAATGTCTCTTTTACCTGTAAAGGGTTACAAGCAGTGAACCTGGAACACCTGACCAGAGGACCAATGAGGAGACAAGATACTTTCAAATCTATGTGGAGGGAAGTCTTTGTGTTGTGTTGTGTTGTTTGTCCATTATTCTCTCTGGGTTCTGACAGTGACCAGACGTACATACAGGCTCTCTAATCTTCTGTTCACATTTAGTAAGTACAAAATTAGAAAGGCGGTTTTAGTCTTTTGACTGTTTTCTCTATTTGCAAATGTGTATTTGCTGGTCTCTGTTGCTGACAGCTTAAGACTGCTTTGTTTAACAAAAGACCCTCGTTAAACTTAATGTCTCTGTCTTCAGGCAGTCTCTCTGCACAACCAGAAAGGAGAAAAGGAAAAAAAAAAATTTTCTGACTGTAGTTTTAAAAACCCCTCTCTTTTCTGCTTACAACAGCTAGCAGAGAGAAAAGAGAAAAAAAATAATCCTACTGGCTTATGGATTCTATTTTTCCCACATGCTGCACACCATGTCATGGTATGACCCCCACTCTGAACCTTAGCATCCAAAAGATGGGGTACCAGCATGAATTCCTCTAAGCTTATTTACCAGCTTAGATCTGATAGGCTGCCACCAACCAGGACTTGCAGTGCCTGGTACACTCTGGTCCCCCCAAAACCTTCCCAGGGGACCCCAAGACCCAGACCCCCTGGATCTCACAACAAAGGGAAATAAACCATTTCCCCCTCCTTTCTTCCACCAATTCCCCTGGTGAGTACAGACCCCCCCCCCTTGGGTCGGGAAAGGCTAGTTAGAAGGAGTTAAAAAGGACTCTGTTGCTAAGCAACCCTAAGAAGGCAGCAGAGAAGCAGCATTTCAGGCAGTAAACAGAAGAGGGCGCCCCAGCACAAGAAAGCAGGAATCACGAGTTCAAACGAAAGCCTCAAGCAGGAACGGGCAAGGCTACAAGCCATAGAGAAAGACAACGAACAGAGGAGACAGATAGAACTAATTAATGCAGAAATAGCCAAGGAAGAGGCGGCCCACAAAAGAGAACAAGAAGAAAAAAAGAGGCTGCCCACAGGAGAAAGCTGTAGATAAAAGAGAAAGAGTTGGAACTCCAGAGGGAGACCCACCGGCAGGCCCTGGAATTAGAACAGGCTTAGTAGAAGGACACAGCCAATCCTACCAACCCTTCGCCAGTTATTGTTCCACATCCCAAGAAATTTCCCACCTACAAGGCAGGTGATGACACTGAGGCCTTCTTAGAAAATTTTGAAAGGACCTGCCATGGGTACAGCATCTCTGTACTGCTCAGTGGACCCTTAGTAGAGGTGGCGGCTGAAATGCCTAAGGAAAACATGAACGATTATAAAGTTTTTCAAACCAAGGCCAGAATCAGAATGGGGCTAACACCTGAGCATGCCCGTTGATGGTTCAGAGCCCTAAGGTGGAAACTAGATGTGTCATTCACCCGACATGCCTACCACATTGGAAAGAATTATGATACCTGGATATCAGGAGCCAAGGTTAAAACTCTGGATGACATGCACCTCCTAATACAATTGGAGCAGTTCTTAGAGGGTGTCTCTGAGGAAACAGAAAGGTACATCCTAGATGGGAAGCCCAAAACTGTAACTGAGGCGGGGGAGATTGGAGCCAGATGGGTGGAAGTGGCAGAAAAGAAAAAAGCTACTATCAAAGGGAGCGAATACCACAGGGGGCACACTGACAATAAACCCTATACCCACCTCACCAGTCTCCAGTAACCCACCTCGGCCCAGTGACCAGTCAGCTGGGCGATGCTTTAAGTGTAATGAACTGGGACATATAAAGGCCAACTGCCCCAGGAACCCCAACCGAGTGCAGTTCATTACACCACCATCACACCAAAGATCCCAATGCCCAGATGCCTCTCAAATGCCCTCAGAGCGAAGGGAAATTTTGAGAGTGGGCGGAAAGAAGGTTATCGTGTGGAGAGACACGAGGGCATAAGTGTCAGCTATCCACCAATCCTTAGTGGACCCCAAGTTCATCATCCCAAAGGCCCAAGTGAAAATTTACCCCTTCATGTCAAAAGCTGTAGACTTGCCTACAGCTGAACTGCCTGTCCAGTACAAAGGCTGGTCAGGAATGTGGACTTTTGCAGTCTATGACAATTATTCCATCCCCATGCTACTGGGGGAAGACTTGGCCAACCAGGTAAAGTGGGCCAAGAGGGTGGCAATGGTTACACGCAGCCAAACCAGGCAAGCTTCCAGACCCATCCCTGTTCCTGAGCCATCCACAGGGGCCCCGTCTGTGTTACCAGAGACCCAGACAGAGGTAGTGGACCCAGATCCCCTGCCAATGACTGAAACAGCCACAGTGCCTCCAGTCCCAGATCAGGAACTGGAAAAGCAACCAGCACCAGAACCGTTGCCAGCACTGATGCCAGCGCTTGCAAATCCATCTTCAACCCCAACGCCAGAGGGCGCCAGCAAGCCTGAACTGGCAGAAGCAGCAGACAACCGTACCCAAGAGGCTCAGCCAGAGCTTGAAATGCCACCTGGTTTACCAGTGGAGAGCGGCTCACCAGCACTGAAAACAACCCCATCACCTACATCGCTTCCAGAGGGACCAAGCCCAAGTCCACAGTCGAAGGAAGAACTGGTGTCTCCAGCCTCAAAGGAACAGTTCCAGACTGAGCAGGAAGCAGATGACAGCCTTCAGAAAGCTTGGGCAGCGGTACGGAGCACCCCACGGCCTCTCAGCTCTTCTAACCGATCCCAGTTTGTTATAGAACAAGGACTTTTATACAAGGAGACTCTTTCTGGTGGACACCAGGAAGACTAGCATCCGCAAAACAGTTGGTGGTTCCAACTAAGTACCCGGTAAAGCTCTTAAACTTAGCCCATGATCATCCCAGTGGCCATGCTAGGGTGAACAGAACCAAAGACCAGTTGGGGAAGTCCTTCCACTGGGAGGGGATGGGCAAGGACGTTGCCAAGTATGTCCGGTCTTGTGAGGTGTGCCAAAGAGTGGGAAATCCCCAAGACCAGGTCAAGGCCCCTCTCCAGCCACTCCCCATAATTGAAGTCCCATTTCAGTGAGTAGCTGCGGATATTCTGGGTCCTTTCCCAAAAAAGACCCCCAGAGGAAAGCAGTACATATTGACTTTCGTGGACTTTGCTACCCCATGGCCGGAAGCAGTAGCTCTAGGCAACACCAAGGCTAAAGCTGTGTGCTTGGCCCTAACAGACATTTTTGCCAGGGTAGGTTGGCCCTCCGATATCCTTACAGATTCAGGATCTAATTTCCTGGCAGGAACCATGAAAGATCTGTGGGAAACTCATGGGGTGAATCACTTGGTTGCCACCCCTTACCACCATCAAACCAATGGCCTGGTGGAGAGGTTTAATGGAACTTTGGGGGCCATGATACCTAAATTCGTGAATGAACACTCTAATGACTGGGACCTAGTTTTGCAGCAGTTGCTTTTTGCCTACAGGGCTGTACCACATCCCAGTTTAGGGTTCTCACCGTTTGAGCTTGTGTATGTCCACGATGTTAAGGGGCCATTACAGTTGGTGAAGCAGCAATGGGAGGGGTTTACGCCTTCTCCAGGAACTAACATTCTGAATTTTGTAAGCAACCTACAAAGCACCCTCCGACACTCTTTAGCCCTTGCTAAGGAAAACCTAAAGGATGCTCAGAAAGAGCAAAAGGCCTGGTATGACAGACATACCAGAGAGCGTTCCTTCAAGGTAGGAGACCAGGTCATGGTCTTGAAGGTGCAACAGGCCCATAAGATAGAAGCATCATGGGAAGGGCCATTCACGGTCCGAGAGCACCTGCGAGCTGTTAACTACCTCATAGCATTTCCCAATTCCTCCCTAAAGCCCAGAGTGTACCATTTTAATTCTCTCAAGCCCTTTTATTCCAGAGACTTACAGGTTTGTCAATTTACAGCCCAGGGAGGCGATGACGCTGAGTGGCCTGAAGGTGTCTACTACGAAGGAAAAAGTGAGGGTGGCGTGGAAGAGGTGAACCTCTCCACAACCCTGGAACATCTGCAGCGGCAACAAATCAAGGAGCTGTGCACTAGCTTTGCCCCATTGTTCTCAGCCACTCCAGGATGGACTGAACGGGCATACCACTCCATTGACACAGGTAATTCTCACCCAATTAGAACCCCACCCTACCGGGTGTCTCCTCATGCCCAAGCTGCTATAGAACAGAAGATCCAAAACATGCTACAGATTGGTATAATCCGTTCATCTACCAGTGCATGGGCATCTCCAGTGGTTCTGGTACCCAAACCAGATGGGAAAATATGCTTTTGC
This sequence comes from Gopherus evgoodei, assembly GCF_007399415.2. Taxonomy (NCBI): domain Eukaryota; kingdom Metazoa; phylum Chordata; order Testudines; family Testudinidae; genus Gopherus; species Gopherus evgoodei. The sequence continues at coordinate 14,433,575 of NC_044322.1, forward strand.
GTGGACTACCATAAGCTAAATGCGGTAACTCGGTCCAGACAACTATCCAATGCCACGCACCTATGAGCTATTGGAGAAGTTGGGACGTGCCCAGTTCATATCGACAATAGACTTAACCAAGGGGTACTGGCAAGTACCGCTAGATGAACCTGCCAAGGAAAGGTCAGCATTCATCATCCACACAGGGGTGTATGAATTTAATGTGCTTAATTCGGGCTGCAAAATGCACCCGCCCCCTTCCAGAGGCTGGTAGATGGTCTACTAGCAGGATTGGGAGAATATGCAGTTGCCTACCTCGATGATGTGGTCATTTTTTTTGATTCATGGCCCGAACACCTAGAACACCTGGAAAAAGTCTTTGAATGCATCAGGTAGGCAGGACCTACTGTTAAGGCCAAAAAGTGTCAAATAGGCCAAAACAGAGTGACTTACCTTGAACACCAGGTGGGTCAAGGAACCATAAACCCTCTACAGGCCAAGGTGGATGCTATCCAAAAGTGGCATGTCCCAAAGCAAAGAAACAGGTCCAATCCTTCTTAGGCTTGGCTGGGTATTATAGGCGATTTGTACCACACTACAGCCAAATCGCTGCCCCACTGACCAAAAAGACCCAGCCGAATGCAGTTAAGTGGACTGATGAGTGTCAGAAGGCCTTTACCCAGCTTAAGGCAACGCTCATGTCTGACCCTGTGCTAAGGCCCCGGACTTTAACAAACCATTCCTAGTAACCACAGATGCATGTGAGCGTGGTGTAGGAGCATTTCTAATGCAGGAAGGACCGGATCACAACTTCCATCCTGTCGTGTTTCTCAGCAAGAAACTGTCTGAGAGGGAAAGCCACTGGTCCATCAGTGAAAAGGAATGCTACACCATTGTGTACGCCCTGGAAAAGCTATGCCCATATGTTTGGGGATGGCGGTTCCAGCTACAAACCGACCATGCTGCGCTAAAATGGCTTCATACTGCCAAGGGAAACAACAAAAAACTGCTTCGATAGAGTTTAGCTCTCCAAGATTTTGATTTTGAAATTCAACACATTTCAGGAGCTTCTAGCTGATGCACTCTCTCATGAAAGTTTCCCAGAATCCATTGGTTAAAAATTGTCCTTAAAATGTAGAAAGTCTTGTAGTTTACATACTTAGTAGTATATGTAAAGGTGCATGTGTTGTATTAATCTGTTTATTCTAAAGTTCTAAGAAGAAATCACTGCCAGTGAGGTTCCCCACTGTCTGCGATTTGGGGGGCATGTCATAAACAGATAGTTAAGGGTTAATGTCTCTTTTACCTGTAAAGGGTTACAAGCAGTGAACCTGGAACACCTGACCAGAGGACCAATGAGGAGACAAGATACTTTCAAATCTCGGTGGAGGGAAGTCTTTGTGTTGTGTTTGTTTGTCCATTGTTCTCTCTGGGTTCTGAGAATGACCAGATGTACATACAGGCTCTCTAATCTTCTGTTCACATTTAGTAAGTACAAAATTAGAAAGGTGGTTTTAGTTTTTTGATTGCTTTCTCTATTTGAAAATGTGTATCTTGCTGGAAAGATTTTATCTCTGTTTCTTGTACTTATATACTTAGGCTGGGAGGGAAGATCCCCCTGGTCTAAGTGAAGCTAACAGATCCTATAACATTTCCCAACTTGACTTTACAGAGACAATTTTTACTTTTTTTCTTTCTTTGATTAAAAGCTTTTTCTTTTAAGAACCTGCTTGATTTTTTGGTTATCTTGTCTGAGACCCAAGGGGAGGGGGTCTGTACTCACCAGGGGAATTGGTGGAAGAAACGAGGGAGGAATGGTTTATTTCCCTTTGTTGTGAGATCCAGGGGGTCTGGGTCTTGGGGTCCCCTGGGGAGGTTTTGGGGGGACCAGAGTGTACCAGGCACTGCAAGTCCTGGTTGGTGGCAGCCTATCAGATCTAAGCTGGTAAATAAGCTTAGAGGAATTCATGCTGGTACCCCATCTTTTGGACACTAAGGTTCAGAGTGGGGGTCATACCATGACAGGGATAACAAAGCAAATGCATATATCATTTTCCTTTGATGAAGTGACAGACTTTATATGAGCTTGCATTGGTCAGTAGTGTGCTGGACAGTACAATATGCACATTTCTGGGGGAACAACGCTGAGACTAAGAATTTTTTGGTAACACCCTGCAGTTTAATTCCCGAGTGACTGGTCAGAGTGTTCATGTATTTAGCTGGGAGCGAATTTGTGTGCTGAAGGCTGTGTAACAGCAAATAGCAGTGAAAAAGGCATCCTAGGCTAGAGAATTAAGGGGACACAGCTGTTCAGTGGTCCAGACTGTACCCTGGGTGATGTCACACTAACATCTAATGTTACATCAGTTTGTGAATTGCAATTCATTTCACATTTCTGCTGAAAGTTGTTCAGAAAGATGCGGATCTATGTGTCTCCTGGGCTTATCGACCCCAGCTGATGGACAGATGGTGTGAGTGAACCAGATTCTTGAGCAATACCTCCATTGCTTTATTAATTACTGTTAGAATGGGTTTCAGTCCTCCCTTTTGCCAAATTCACGTACACCAACTCTGGCCACAGATTGACCCACTGGAGTCCTTTTTCTGCTAACTACAGCTTCTACCCCCACTTCCATCCATCCATGCTTGAAGTTTTCCATATCCCTGCAGCCTCCAATCTAGTTGAGCACCTGTACCATGTTCAGGAGACATTGAAATCTCACCTAGAAAAGGCCAGAAGGGATCACAAATTCTGTGCCAACCTCTGTCAGCAAGGAATGCCTCACATCGTGAATAGCTCTCCACACAACACCTTGGCTCTATCCGATCTTCACAAAAGGGGGATTTTAGATACCTTGGCCCATTCTAGGTCATCCAGAAGATCAACTTAGTGGCCTTTGGACACCAACTGCCCAAGAAAAAAAGGCAGAGGTGTTGTACTGTATGTCAAGAATGTGTACACTAGCTCCAAGGTCCAAAAAGAAGTGGGTGAAAGACTTACTGAGAGTCTCTGGGTGAGGATAAAAATATAAAAGAATAGTAGCAATGCTACGGTGGGGTTCTATTATAGGCTACCAAATTAGGAAGAAGAAGTGGATGAATCATTCTATAAAGAGGTAACAAGATTAGTTAACACACATGTACTAGTATTAACGAGAGATTTTAACTTCCTTGATAACTATTGGAAGATTACTATAGAAAAACATAACATGTCCTGCAAGTTCTTAGTATGTGTAGGGGACAACTTTCTGATTCAGAAATTTGAGGAAACAACTATGTGATCATCGATTGTGGATCTGATTTTGACCAACAGGAAGGAATTGGTTGTGAATAAGAAGATGGTTGAGAAATTGAGAGGAAGTGATCATGATCTGATAGAATTCAAGATCCTAAGTACAGGAGGATATGAGAATAACAAAACAAGGACCCTGTACTTCAAAAAGGTAGATTTCAACCAACTCAGAGAAATAATAGTCAAGATCCCATGGAAAGACCAATTATGAAGTAAAGCAATTGAAGGGGGCTGGCAATTCCTAAAAGATGTAATTCTAGAAGCTCAACATCAAGCTATTCCGATGCAGAGGAAAGATAAGAAGAGCCACAGGAGGCCATGCAAGTGTAAAGGCTCCTAATGAAAGCAGCCACTCCAGTCTGCTTAGTGTTTCTCCCATAATGTTGGGGATGCTCCCTGGCAGTTAAGACAGACTGGTCTAGCCTGTGCCTATTCCTGCCTCAGCTCTTGCTCAAGCTATGGCCGGTCATAGTGCCTCATGTCCAATGTTCCTTTAGCAATTCTATCTAAGGTTGTTGTTGTTGCTTAGCCTAATGGCTAGAGCAGTAGACTAGGCTTCAGGAAATTTGGGTTCTAGTCCTGGCTCTCACATTGGCCTGCTAAGTGAATTGAGGCACATTTTGTCACCTCTGTGCCTCAGAGTCCTTATCTAAAAATAGGGCTAATTATATGGATCTCCTTTGCAAAGTGTTTGAGAGCTACTGATGAAAAGCACTATATAAAAGCTAGATATTATTAGAAGGTAAATTTATTCAGTGAACCAGATGTTGTGGTGAATGGCTGCATGTATGCTCTGTGCTTGCTAATTTTTAATTCATTCAAGTTTTTAACTTTAAAGATTTTCTAATGAAATATTTAAACTGCCCAAGGGGAAACCAAACTTTGAAAACACAGTTGGTGTCTGACAGTTTTTAAAGACAACAGCTGTTTCAGTTTTGTTTGAGGAGGCCAATTTATTGCTCCCTAGATCACAGCTCAATGCCAGTGTGTAATATCTTTGGCACCAGATAAGACTCCAATTTCTTTTCACCCTCTTCTGGCAGGTAATACATATAATTTGTATATATATGCTGCCATGACCCTTTTATCAAGTGAAACATTGCATCCAGAATTGTCTTGAGCCTCTCTGTATGACAATAGAGGCCAACTATCCAAATTATATCGACATTTACAAGACCTTGCCTGTACTGAGCCAGACCCTGCCTGGCTCCAGCAGCACAAAGTGTATGTAAAGCTCCCCTGATGAGGATTCTCCTGGCACAAAGGGACTCCTGCATAGCATACAGCTGATATAGTTCTCTGTATGCTGCACTCTCCCCGCATCACGAGTGGAAGGGCATGCTGGGGAGGGAGGAGACATGACCAGATAGCATTATATTCTGGCAATTCCTGGCTGTGGAGCCCCTGTTTTTTGCGCTTTTGCAGTGGGGTGTCATTTAGAGTAGACGTGAGGTGGCTCTAAATTAGGTGAGAGGCTGGAATGGGACATGGCAGTGTTGGAGATCTAAAAGATGTCTTAAAGCCACTTTTGCCCCCCAACTCCTCAGCTATGCTAGAGTTCTGGTGCGGTTCAGGATATAGCCCCATGTCTGAAATTCCAATTCAGCAACATCCATACATAACTTTATGCACCCAAATAGTCCCATTGAAGTCAAGAATAAGCTCCCTCTCACAACATGGAGAGACAGCAGTACTATGCATTGATGCATACAACCTTTATCACTTGTAGAAAGAGACTGGATGTCTCAGAGGACAACTCTAAAGCAGAGCACCTCACATTTAAGTTTAATGGTTCCAATCCACCCTGGTTGGTAGTAACTGAAGTTTTTTTTTTTTCTATTTTAGAGTTGTTCGGTATCCTTTGTGGATGGATAGTCTGAATCCAGTTCAGAATGGCCACACCTCAAGAAACAACTCACTTGGTGATCACAACCAGTTGTGTGTATTAGTGGAAATGTAAATAACCCTTTCACTCTCAGTGGTGTTCCATCTACTTTATACCTATCTCTTATATAGGACTTTTTATCAGCAAATTGAAAAGCACTTTACAAAGGAGGGTACCATTATTACCCTCATTTTACAGATGGGTAAACTGAGGCCTGACCTGGGGAAGTGATTTGCCTAAAGTCAGCCAACAAAGTGGTGGCAGAGTTAGACAACAAAACTCAGGTCTCCTGAGTCCTAGTCCAGTTTCCTTGCCACTATTCCACCCGGCCTCAGTAAGCACTTTTGTGAACAATAGCAGGCATTCAAATTAGCATTTTTATCTGATTAATTTTTGCTTTTCCCCAGCAAAGTAAACAATTGGCTTCTTTTGTAAATCTATGCTACAGTTCAATATCTGCACACAGAAAGGGTTAAACAAAATTAAAATTGATGACATATTTTCACATATTACTGAAGAATATTAAGTACTATATAGCTGGGTTGAGTGGGAAACAGGACTTTAAAAATAATACAGTATCCTATCATAATAGTGCAAATCACTAGTGATTATGGTACTTGGATCAATTGATATAGAATACCTTAGTAGCATTTACATAACAGCATTCATCTGACGATTCATTGACTATAAAGCCAGAATGTGAAGGGTTGACTAGACCACAATCTATACGTACCTACATGAGAACAAATATTTCATAATAGGCTTTTCAGTCTAGCAGAGAAAGACATAACACCATCCAATGGCTGGAAGTTGAAGCTAGACAACTTCAGACTGGACACAAGGCATAACATTTTAATAGTGAGGGAATTAAATACTGAAAGGATTTACCAGGGGTCATGGTGCATGCTCCACCACTTGCAATTTTTAAATCAAAATTGCATTTTGTGTAATGGTCTTTTTCAAAGGAATTATTTTGGGGAAGTTCTATGACCGGTGTGTGACAGGGCAATTTCCTGCAATATCCTTGAAAAACCCCACAGAATTAAGTTTAAGTATTTTTGTAGTCTATTGTATTGAATGCAAAGTTTATCTATTATTGTGGGATTGGCTGCAACTTCTGTAGAAGGGAGACATGGTCAATGTAAACCTTGGGAAGTGTTATGAGCTTCAAATGACTATTTTAAACAATGGACCATACAAGAAGGAACTTTTCGAACAAACAAAGTTAAGTGGGATTCCTGGGAAATACCTGGGGGTAAGTGAACACAAATTCCCACCTCCACCCAACCTTTGAAGCTATGCCTTGAAGAGAGAACCACTATCTGCCAATTACTTATCCCCAGAATCTGAAGATCAAAGACCCAGGCTATCCAACCACCTCCTGCTCCCTATCCCCTGATTTCCTTTGGGGACTCTCAACTCCTTATCCAATCCCCCTGCTCCTACCCCCTCAACATGCCACTCAGAGCACCAGGACTGGCAGCCGTGCTGCCAGTCCAGAGCCAGCCATGCCACCGCGCAATCTAGAGTACTGGGGCAGGCCGGCAGCTCTCGCAAGTGTGCTGCCTGGCAGGAGCACACAGCCTTACCCCCCAGAGCACTGGTGGTGCAGCGAGCTGAGACTGCTGGGGGAAGGGGTAGCCTCCTTGGCTGGGAGCTCAAGGGCTGGGCAGGACAGTCCCGCAGGCTGGATATGGCCCACGGGCCATTGTTTGCCCTCTTCTGATTTACCCCTTCTCTTAATTTCAATGGGACTGTCAATGGCCATGAGAGCTCTGAAAATCAAGCCCCTTGGTAACTTCAGTATGGTATCAAAAACTGAGGCACCCATTTGAAAATTTGGGTTTAAATGTCATAGTCATCTACAAGTTGTCGTCAGAACCAGAATAGACCCTTTCTATATGGGCAAACTTGATTTTTACATATTATGATATGAGTATTTACATTTTTCAAAAGCACATTGATTAAACTAATAAGAACCCTTTTCACTTGAGATACCGTATTCTGGACCTGTTGTACTCTGTATTTCTCACCCTTTCTAACATTAGTGCAATGCTAGTTTCATAATCTCAGTATGCCCTGATTTACCTACATGGTTTCTAGTCAGTGCCAATAAGAATAAAACACAAATCGCACCTATAAGGGAAATAATGTACATTACTTCAAGTATGTGGATTTACTAGATTAATGAGACAGGATTGCCAAAGTGATTGGACAGGAGTATACACATCCTTTACATAGAATGGAGTGGCAGGTTCTGCTGAAGAAATCAATAATGCTCAACTGAAGCTTAGATTATGTAATGCAAAGCAGTGGAACTGCAGTTCTTTACCTCAACAAATGTCTCCAAGGAACTACTGTGTTTTGGTTTCCTCATATGCAGGGAACTGTAGGAAATTCAGGAAAAGGGGGAAATAGCACAGGTATAACTGAAACCTTGTTCTTCCTGGAAATTACTGTGTGACCTAAAATTGATCTTAAATTTCTCTAGGAAAAGTCAACAGAAAAGTAACAACCAGGGCTGGCTCCAGGCATCAGCCCAGCAAGCAGCTGCTTGGGGCGGGCAACGGAGATGGGTGGCAATGTCCGGCTCTTCGGTGGCAATTCAGTGGCGGGTCCCTCACTCCCTTTCGGAGTAAAGGACTAGCTGCCAAATTGCCGTCGAAGACTGAAGCGGCAGCGTTAGAGCTGATCGCAATTGTGGTGGTTTTTTTTTTGCCTTTTTGTTTTTTTGCTGCTTGGGGAGGCAAAAAACCTGGAGCTGGCCCTGGTAACAGCAGAATAGAAACTTTAGAGGTGTCATTGGAGACCTCAGAGAAGGAAGAGAGAAGGTTGTGCAAATTACCAAGACTTCTCAATCTTTGTGTGTGTCTTCATCAGACCTGCATATGGTACTGATGAAAGGAAATATCTACTGCCATACTATTAGCACAAAATAATCAGGGGTTATTACTAGAGTAGCGCAAGAAGCAGAAAGATCTCAGCTAAATTTTCACATGCCAGAATGAGTTTACAGCAAAAAAAATTGAAGCAATCAGCCAACATTTTCAACATTGTCCAATGTTAGGCTCTTCACTCCATTTAAAAGAACATAAATGAAAATGTTAGTTGCCTACAATGATTGTGGACTGAACAAAACATAAGAGCATAAGGCTTAAGAAAACATAAGATCACCACTGATAAAGTTTGCAGATGACACAAAATTTGGGGGAGTAGCAAATAGCAAAGAGGATAGGTCACTGTTCAGAGTGATCTCTGGATTGCTTGGTAAACCGGGGCAAAGCAAACAATATGGCAGAATGTAAATGTATACATTTAGGAACAAAGGATGTAGGCCATACTTACTGGATGGGGGACTCTATCCTGGGAAGCAGTGTCTCTAAAAACAATTTGGGAATCATGGTGGATAATCAGCTGAATATGAGCTCTCAGTGTGATGCTGTGATCAAAAGAGCTAATGTGATCCTGGGATGCATGAACAGAGGAATCTGGAGTAGGAGCAAAAAGTTATTTTACCTCTGTATTTGACACTGGTGCAAACTCTGCTCTAATACCGTGACCAGTTCTGGTGCCCATCACTCAAGAAGGATATTGATAAATTGGAGAGGGTTCAGAGAAGAACCATGAGAATGATTAAAGGATTAGGGAACATGCCATACAGTGATAGACTTAAGCAATTCAATCTATTCGGCTTAGCAAAGAGATAGTTAGGGATGATTTGCTTACAGTCTATACATAATATGGGGAACAAATATTTAATAGTGGGTTCTTCTGTCTAGCAGTAACACGCACTAATCTCTAGAAGCTGAAGACAGACAAATTCAGAATGGAAATAAGCCATAATGTTTTCAGTGAGGGTAATTAACTATTGGAATAATTTACCAGTGGTGGTAGTGGATTCTCCATCAATGACAATTTTTAAATCAAGATTGGATGTTTTTCTAAAATATATGCCCTAAGAATTAATTTGGGGAAGTACTATGGCCCATGTTATACAGGAGATCAGGCAAGATGGTCCCTTCTGACTTTGAAATCATTAGGCACCAAAGTTTGAAAATTTTGGTAAATATCTGGATTTCTAAACTCAGTAAATTTGATCTGAAACTCATTGAAAGTGAATAAATATGGAGCAGTCATTTTTCAGTCTACTTTCGTCTCATCACGCATTGTAAATGGCCAGCCCTTACTAATGGATCTGTTTTTATTATGATGTAGCAGTTCAGTTTAAACATAAAGCTTAAATCTTTATTTTGTAAAAATCTATTGGAAATGGCAAAAAATATAACAAAGAATATAAACTTCTAGTGGTATTTGAATTTTTTGTGGTGGTTTGATGATAATGTATGACAATGAAGACAATCTTACCAGTGACCTCACCCATTTTAGGGCAGAATAACTTCCCAATTGCATGTAATGTGGAACTTTGAGATGGGCTGATCTGTTGAAATAACAGGTATAAAAGCATAGTAAGTCACTATTCAGGTTTTGCCTTAGAGTACAACTTGGACAAAGCTGAGGTATGCATTGTTTTTGGTATCTGAAATATATATGTCTGACTGTGTCAGAGTATATTGCAGGCATTATGAAAGTGGAAAGGAATGCTCAGTCTATCACCTTAAGTTCTTATTTTCATGCTTTTTAAGATTTTGTCTGCATGGGGTGTGCTTTGCTGCAAACTTTACTATTCCAAAATGTAGGGGGTTTTTTGTTAATAAATATCAGAGTCAAGATTTTCTAAAAGAGTGTCTACTTTTTGGCATCTTAGTTTATATTTCACACCTAAATAAAATGGCCTGATTTTCTTCCCATTGTCTTTTGAAAATCAGGCCACTTATTAGGTGCCTATGTATTGATCAAGAAACCTATACCTATGTGCAGATGCCCATTTTTTCAAAATCTTGGATTCCATTTTTCTACAGCTGAAGTGTTTTTTGTTTCTTTGTGGTTTTTTTTTAACTTGTCTTAATATGAAATGTTGTGGAACAGATTTTAAATGGCTGGAATAAGATAAGGGAGTACGAGGAAGAAAAGTGTCTTCATGATTCTCAAATATAACAATGGTAATTTCATCCTGCATTTATCTATAGGAATGTTCTATTGTGATTCACCAACTGCACATGTTAATTGTCCACCATGATCATGGAATTTGATGCAGTCATATGTTTAAAATAAAAATACAACACAAAAGAGTCTATAGAGAAAAAGCTGGGGGCGCGGCTGAACTTGCATATTCTTGTTTATAAATACGTAAGTATGTATGCTAATTGATTACATGCTTCTGAAACATAAATAAGACTAATATAAAAAAGATTAAAGTCTAGCTATACTGCAAACAATTATGACTGTGCCCAAAATTACAAAGAGGAAAAGTACCTACTCCATTGGACTAATCATAGGATTGGGCAACAGGAATTCCTGGGTTCTTGTCTTTGCTCTGACTATGGTGATCAGATAGCAAGTCTGAAAAATCAGACACTTTTTTTCGTGTGCATGTATATACAGTAACTCCTCACTTAATGTCATCCTGTTTAATATTGTTACATTGCTGAGCAATTAGAAAACATGCTTGTTTAAGGTTGTGCAATGCTCCCTTATAACGTTGTTTGGCAGCTGCCTGCTTTGTCCATGGCTTTCAGGAAAAGCAGCCCGTTGGAGCTAGCTGGTGAGGGCTTGTAACCAGGGTAGACCGGAAGCCCCCCTATCAGCTCCCTGCTCTCCTAAGTTCCCTGTGCGGCAGCCACCCAGCAGGCTATCAATTGCCAGCAGTTCAGCTGTCCCTCCCCCCACTGCCATGTGCTGCTCCTGCCCTCTGCCCTGGAGCTGCTCCCAGGAGCCTCCTGCTTGCCATGTTGGGGGAGAGAGAAGGATGCTACTGTCAGGGTGTTCCCCTCCCCACTGCTCCCGTCTCCTCCACTCCTTTAGCCCCATCTCCATAGAGCAGGGGGCGGGGAGGGAGGAGAGACACGACAGGGATCAGGAAGGAGGAAGCTTGCTGGCAGCAGTTGTTGTCTAAACTTGCTGTTCTACCTAAAAAAGCAGTGTACTTAGAGTGGGGTCGGCATACTTAAAAGTGCAATGTGTGTGTCTCTCTCTCACACACATGGTGTGTGTCAGTCTCTCCCTGTCTCTCAGACACGCACACACGGTCTCTCTCTCTCTCTCTCACACACACACACACACACACACACACACACACACACACACACACACACACACACACACACACACACACACACGGTGTGTGTCTCTGTCTCTCTCTGCCATGCTGTCTCCCCTCCCTCCATTTGTGCTGCCTTGTAGAGTGTGAGGCTACATTAATAACAATGTGTTAACCCTTGAGGGCTCAGCCGAATGCTAGTTCATCATTTAGCAGGAAGGCATTCCCTGGGAAATATCCCATCCTCTTCCACCCTCTGACTCTACCACTTCAACCAAGCTTTACAATCATCACTGCTGTATGCAGTATTAAATAAAATGTAGTCTTTTGTCCGGCAAAAAAAAATTCCCTGGAACCTAACCCCGCATTTACATTAATTCTTATGAGGAAATTGGATTTGCTTAACATAGTTTCGCTTAAAGTTGCATTTTTCAGGAGCATAATTTCTATGTTAAGTGACGAGTTACTGTAGCTGTGTATATAAGACAAAGCCCCTAATATCAGGATGGTCCCAATAAAATCAGGATGACTGGTCACACTAGCTCTGACATTGGCTGCCTCTACGACTCTGGGCAAGTCATCAGACCTTTTTGTGTCATCTTCATTCTGCGGAAGGGGAAATTAAAAATTGCTTACTTACATTACAGAGATGTTCATTCTGAGGATTAACTTAATGAGTCAAATTCAATGCTTCTTCAATAACTTCACTGGAATAGTATCTCTCATGCATTTTGGTTTAGTATTTGCAAAGGAATATACAAATAAAAAAATTATGTATCTGAGTGCTAATGTAAAGTAGTTAAAGCCACATTTTCCTATTTCCCCTTTAATCCTGCCTTAAACACAATATGGCCAAGCTGCCCATATGCCCTTCTACAAACCCACCTTATTCTTTACTCTTACTGTGCTTATGTACACAATGGGTACCGAGTCTTGGCTTCAGAGCAGCCTCTAGGCACTACTGTAATACAAATAAAAGGTTAACATATAAAAAGTTTTTTAGCCTGTTTACCTGGAGAGATGAGAGACAAGGTGAGTGAGATAAAATCTTTTATTGAAGCATCTTCTGTTTGTGAAAGAGACATAGAGAGATGTAAAGCTCTGTATGCTACTCTCTGCAACATTCTGTAGAAGGAAAATTCCATTAGGAAACACGGTGAGATGAAGAAAATACTAGAGCGATTCTGGTCCTTAGAGAGCCACACTCTGGCAAACTTTAAACAATATAATATTTCATCAGAGCTCCGGTTAAACCGTCAGGCACTTTCTTTCCTGAATTTCCTTTTCCCACCACGCCTGATTAGCAAGATAAATGTGTAAATAAAAGCCTTCCACTTCATTCTCAGTGTGCGCTTCCCTCTATGATTCATTCTGAGGTGCCACAATCCAGGGTTGGTGATATTAGTTTTATCGCCATGGGATCAATTCTGATATCATATACCGTGCTGTATGTATTCCACTCATTATGCTGTGGCAGGCGCATGGTTTGCTGTTGAACTCTAGGAGTTCTATCGTGTTGTAAAACTAATGAAAACGGGGAAGAAAGAGAAAGGTCTCCAAGTAGTTGTTTCGTATGGTCAAAATAAATTAATAAATAAATAAGATCAAACAAACCCAGTAGCCTTGGATTTGCAAGAACCAATAAATCCAGCTGGAGAAATCAAATTCAGTGGTGAGGGGGAGCAAATGTAATCACTTGTAAATCAAATGAGCAATCTAGCAATTAATCTAATGCCAAAAAAAAGAGAAGCCACTAAAATGATGCAAACGAAAACTATTTGCTTAAAAAAACCTACTAGAGTAAGCAGAAGAATTTGAATAGCAGCACTCTGTACAGATACGGTTAGATGGAGAAATGGGTGAGCAATGAAGTCCAGTGAACTCTTTTGTCGCCTTTTAATAGGCGCTGCTTACCCCCTGAAAATTCCAGCCACCAGCCCTAGAAGTCTCAACAGCTAGGGCCATATAGCACAGAAGATTAATGGGCTACGGGGCTCTGGTTTAAGTACAGGTTGAAAAGGGCTGGAAGTTATTAGACTGGGTTGAAAAATATGAAAAGCTTTTAAATGGAAACACTTTTGATGAAAAATCTCTGCTCAGCTCCAGTGGTCACCATTTAATGGCAGTTCAGAGGTCTACACGGAAATACATTGCGGCTTTCAGCCCACTTCCTAGTGGACACGTATCAATATCTCAGCACTACTTTAAACCAGTACCCTTGTCTGCAATCTCTGCAGCCCTGTTGCTTCCAGAGATGGCTCTTCCATGGCACAGCTGAGGCACATTTTCAGGTTCCTGCGGGCACCTGCACAACTGTTCCCTGTTCTCTGGATACATAAAAGACATCAGTGTTGTCAGTCCAACACCCAATGTGAGTACAAACTTCACTGTAAAACTTTCATTATCCTCTTGCAATGCCTCTTCATCTGCCTACATCTGCCAAAGTGTCTTGGAGATTTATTAGAAGAAAGAGAAAGCTGTGGAAATTTTCCTTTATTTTCAGCCTCTGTAACGATCAGGTAGAGGGCTTAGATTAGAACCTTTATTATTATTATTGTTTAGGCAAACAGTCTCCCTCATACTATAGCCAAGAAACCTGGGTCATTAGCATCAGTAACCTAAATGCATTGTGAGCATGGTATTTCTGAAAGTGAGGCACCCGACTCCTATTGAATTTCAAAGGGAGTTGGGCGCTTTTCACACTCATCACCCCTTTGGACTTGTATCGGAGCTGAGGGTCCTCAATACCCCTCAAGATGCACTCAGCTATTCACACACAAGCGTATAGGGTAAAATGGATAGGGTGGAAGTGGAGCATGTCTGAGAAGACATGGGCTTGAGCATGATCCTCATTATACTAACAAAGAACGTAACTACACATACCTCTCTTTGGCCTTGTCCCTTTTCCTATGTAGGAGTGAAGCAAGCAGCAAGCAGCACTTTCATTACTGCAGGATTGCATTCCTCAGCACTTTTATACACCCATTTCTATCTCATGCTTACACATGCAACACCCTATACCTGCACGTATGACATCTAGCTCTATATGTACTAGGAAGAGCAATTTAGATGGAAAATAGGATTTAATTTCTGCAGCAGTCTCATTCTATGTAACTATGAATGATGATGATTTTGAACACTTGATAGGATAGTATCATACATTATAGATTTGACTTTAAAGATTTTTCTGTGTTAGTGAGACTTTGCTTTACTTCCCCCCACCCGTCCATAACCCACAATTACTCAAAGATTCACTGATTCAGAGACTCCAGGGCCAGATTGGAACACTATGATAATCTAGTCTGACCTCCTGCACACACAGGCTATAGATCTTCCCCCAGAAGGTTGACTAAAGCATGTTTTTTTAAATAGTTATCTAATCTCATTTCTAAAACACAGTGGTGATTCCACCACCTCCCGTTGTAAACTGTTCCAATATTTAATTACCATCACTATTAGGTAACTGCAGTTTATTTCAAGGTCGAATTTATCTAACTTCAACTTCCAGTCAATCTTGTCATGTCTTTGTCTATTAGACTGAAAAGCCTTTACTGTCAAATATCTTTTGCATGTGTAAGTACCAATGTACAGTGACCAAGGTACCTCACAATCTTATCTTTGAAATAAGTATATAACACAAAGGATCTTGGGAAAAAACAAAATTGCTTCAGGCCAGATCCTCGGCTGTTGTAACTTGGTGTAACTCAGTTAAGTCAATAGATCTATGCCGATTTACAACATCTGAGTATTCATAGGGTTACCAGATGTCCCGTTTTTAATGGGACAGCCCCGTATTTAAGTCCTCCTGCAGATGTCCTGACTTTTTTCTTAAATACTGGCAATTTGTCCCATATTTTCTGTCTTCCCCCATCAGTACTGGAGGGTCCTGCTGCTGGCCAGATCCCTGATCGCCTGCTGCCCTTCCACCACCAGTGAGGGGAGAGGACCCAGTGGCTGATGTTGGGAGTGGGTTTCCCAGGCTGGGGCTGGGGCAAAAAAGCAGCATGCGGGGCTGGCCGCTCCCCCTGCTGGTTCATCAGCACAGCCCCCACTGTGTGTCAGCTCTCAGCCAACAGGGCCTCTTCCCATGTCCCGTTTCTGGCAGGCACTGGCTGCATGCTGTGAGCGGTTGTGGCTGGTGAGTGTGGGCAGGTGCCAGACGGCAGCAGGTTACGCGTCTCCTCTGCTGCCAACCCATTGGCCTTTTACATGCTCCCCCTCTCACTGGCCTCTCCCTGCTTTCCCTCTTTCTGTCCCTCTCCCACTGTCCTCTCCCTGCTTCACCCTCCCCCTCCAGCCCCACTGCTCCAAAATATCCCCCTGGCGAGGCACATCCTGCTACCAGTGCTGTGCGGAGAATCAGCCCCTGGTCAGAGTGCTCAACTCACCAACAGCCTGGTCAACAGGCTCCTTCCTTCCCCCACTGCCTCTGGCTGGACTAGTGCCCCAGGAAAGGCCAATACCATCCAGGCCGGGGCACTGGCTGGGGGAGCTGAGCCCTGCATATTCCAAGACCTGCAGAGTGCTGGCACAGAGAAGCCTCTTCGCCCCTCAGCTAAGCTCTGGAGTGGCGAGAGGGGAGTGATTTCCAGCCTGTTCACACCTTGACCCTGCAGGCTCCAGAGCACCTTCTTCATCCGCCCCCACCCTGGGGTGATAGGTTCCCCCTGGGGTGCCACCTGGAACTGGGGTACTAGTGAGCCCCCCAACCCACCAGCCTGGGCTCCCACTCACCCTGTAATGCTGTGACAGGCTGCAGACATGCTCCCGGTCTCACACTTTCACCAGTACACAGGTAGGGACACACCCAGCTATAGTAACACACAGAAAGGCTTTCTGACCAGCCCTTGCATGGGAAGACTATACAGCTAGGGCACTTACCAGCTTCTCAGGAGCACACCCTTTCTGGAGGGTAAACCCAAAATTATACCATCTTGAGCTGCACAGGGAACTGTACAGCATAAGCTCATGAAATTCACCCCCTGCCTCAATGTGGAGGAAGACATGCAACAGCTTTCCACCCCCAAGTTATAATTTCCACACACTGGTTTTAGACAAAACAAAAACAAGTTTATTAACAACAAAAGATAGATTTTAAGTGGTTATAAGGGATACCAAACAGATCAAAGCAGATTACCTCGCAAATAAATAAAAACACAATCTAAGATTAATATCCTAAAGAGATTGGATATGAGTAGCAAATTCTCACCCTAAATGGTGATTTAAGCAGGTTGCAGAGATTATTAAAGGGCAAACTGCACTTGCTTGCATCTTAAAACCCTAGGTATTCCTTTCATAGGCTAGAAATCCCCCTAGCCTGGGTTCAGCCTTTCTCCCTCAGTTCAGTCCTTTTTCCTCAGGTGTTTTCAGCAGTCTTCTTGGGCAGGGAGTCAGTGAAGAACCTAGATGATGTCACTCCCCACCTTAAATAGTTTTTGCACATGGTCTCCAGGCTTAGTTCCCACATCTTGCAGTGGAAAAACTCTGGTATTCCAAGATGGAGTCCAGTATCAGGTGACTTGGTCACATGTCCCTGTAGGGTCACAGCAGCCATGACTCGGAGGTTGTTTGTAGAGTCCTCAGGAAGGCTTCCTGGTGGGAGATTAGCTTCTTCTAAGACCTATTGTTCTCCCTAATGGCCCATCCAAACCAGCCATCTAGACTGACTCCATTCTGCCTAGTGGGCATTCCCCAGGTGTAAATACATTTGTAATAGAGGCATAGATAATATTCCTAACTTTAGATACCAAAATAATACATGCATACAAACAGGATAATCATATTCAGTGAATCATAACCTTTTCAATGATATCTTATATGACCTATCCTGCATAAAACACATCATAGTTATGCCATAATCATAATAATATTGCTATGAAGGATATGGGGTGTAATCTCACACCTGGGTCCTGACCCCAGGAAGCACAGGACTACTCCATCCCTAGGCATCCTCCCCTGCTAAGTCATCTCTCTGGCTGGGTTTGCTGGGCCCTGGTGAACAATGCATCGTTAGGGCTTAACCCCTTCCTGCCCGTGTTGTAGCTGGGGGACAGGAGATGGCTGAGTTATGCTGGTGGCCAGAAGCTACCTGAAGGTGTTAGCTGCCTTTCAACACTGTGCAGGCAGGAAGGGACA
The DNA here is from genome assembly GCF_007399415.2 of Gopherus evgoodei. NCBI lineage: Eukaryota > Metazoa > Chordata > Testudines > Testudinidae > Gopherus > Gopherus evgoodei. The sequence continues at coordinate 14,451,023 of NC_044322.1, forward strand.
AGCTGCTTCCAGCCACAGGGGAAGAGACGAGCTCTGCAAAGACATGGGCCAGGTCATCCCTTCTCTTCCCTCCTCCTCTGAGGCTGGAAGCAGCTCCTGTCCCTTCCTTCCCTCGTAGTGCTGAAAGGGTGCTTCTGGCCACATTCTGGTGTGAACCCTGACAGAAATCTGGGGAAGGGGCATGTGACCGTGCGTGCCCCCCACTCATATTGCATCAGGAAGATGTAGTACCTGGTACCAGGAGAGAGGGGTCCATCCTGGGGGCCCAGCCAGGAATGGAGGGCTGAGAGTGCCAGGCTGGGAGCATTGGGTCAGTTGGTCTCCCCACCTCTGTGAGAGTGATGTATGGGAGTGTGTGGGGGGGGGGCTAGGTGTGTGTGTGTCACCTTCCCTGTGTGAACCTTAAAGCTTAAAGATAAGAAAGTAAATATAAAGAATCCAATTACACAGTATTTCTTTAGAGCAGGAGCTCAGTCAACTTGATTTGAACACTTGTACTTGTACCACATAGTTCAGACTGATTGCCACTGAACTTGCTTGAATATGAGTAATTTTATCAGGTGTTCCATATTCAGCATTGGGAAATATGGTCACCCTAAATATTCACCACTTTTTTCTGTATTCATCTGTAATCCTAGGGGAAACCCACTGGGGCAGTGCCTTGAAGAGTGTGATATCAAACTATCAAATTAATTAGAAATTAAAAAAAAATTCCTTCTTGAACCCAAAAACAAATCTAAACAATCTGGTTTTAGTTGTTTTATATGTGACAGGATGTTTCTACTTTCATCTAACAGAAATATGAACAATGATACTGATGCATGTAAAAGGATGCATAATTAACATGGAAGTTGTAAAGCAAAGCTTGCTTTTGTTTAGCATTACTGTAGATAACATTCTGTGTATTGATCTCCTCAAAGTGGGTAATTTGGGGAAAATATGGTGTCTTTTACTGTGGCTCTTGTCCTATTGGTCCAGTCAGGATACTTCGCAACCAGCATTGACTACCATGACTTCACAAATGTAATACCAGATTTTGATATTGGCATTTAAACCCTTCAATAATGTAAGTTTAATTTCTTGTCACTTGTCCCAGTATGGCAGCTGAGATTGCAGGCTTCAGACTGCTAACCAGCTCCAACTATAAACTGGAAAGTTCAAGTCTGAATATCTGGAAAGATTCCTCCTCAGCATATACCAGCGTCTCCTTTTAATTCTGCTTTTGTTTTCTGTTTGAGTTATGTACTTTCTTGTTGCACTGTGTAATTTGGGGTAGTGTTGGTCAACATTTTTTGTCAGCTGTTTCAATGGAACATTGGGTTTTTTTGCCCCTTTATCCCCCATGACAAATGTCTCCTTGCAATTATTTTGTTGACAAATGCCTGAAAACCAAAACATTTCAATTTGGAAATGCTGCAATGGTGCCTCATGGGAGTTGTAGTTCAGTCATTTCATGTCTAGTCTCCTCTATTGTCCAGGCTCCCCAGCTGGACTACTTTTTCCATCCTGTACCACAGCCAGAGACACTGACACAGTGTCCCCTCACTGATTCTTGAACACCAGTCCATGGCCACAGTTGCCTCTGCAGTGCCTCACCCCTCTTTTCTGCTTCATAGAGCTCCTCAAACAAACTCCATGGGAAAATTAGAAGTTTCCCCACCTGGGGTCCAATTTATTCAGTCCTCAAGTCTACACTGGCCTTCTGGGTCCCAAATGCAGTTCAGCATCTTTCTCTGCTGGGGGATTCCCAGCCTGCCTTCCCAGAACTGGGTCGTAGTTCAGTGTCTCTGCAAGAGCCAGCCTTGCTCCTTTCAGCTGCAGCTTCCAGCTAGTTACAGCTTCTCAGGCTCCTGTTTCCTGAGCATCCCCCAGCTTACTGCCGGGCCTCAGGCAGTCCTCAGCTACTTTCCTCAGCCTCACTCCTTTTGTGGTTTCCTACTGCCTTTTTATACAGGAATTACTTACTCCCTCTCAAGTGAGGCTCATCTTGTAATTAGGGCTGACTTAGCCCTAGCGTGGGCTCTCTGGCCCACAAGCAAGCCATCCTGTTGCAGATACCTGTGAGGAATTACCTCCTCTTGCCAAGGGGGAAGGCCAGGTGCACCATGAGATGTAGGCTGACCAGGGACCCAGGCAAAAGGGAGCATGAGGCCTCCATCCTACATTTCCAGCGTATTCCCAAAACAAAATATGTTGCTGTTTGGCCAAAATATTTCAGTATTAGAAATTTAACTAGCTCTATTATTGGGCTTGATTTTTTTCACCAGTGTACTTCCTTGCATGGGTAGGTATGCCAAGTTAAAATCTAGCTCTGCCTCTATATCATAATAAATTAATTCTTCCTGTCCTCTTGCCTTGATAGGTGGCTAAAAACAGACCTTAAAGCATTAACAAAGAGACTGGGATTTTGTTTTCTCACCTCACTGTACATTGATCTGTCACTGTTCCTCCAGTGGAAAGTAACTGCGCCAGAACTTACATGTTCTGCTATTTACATGCACAAATAAATGTTAAATCGTCTCTCGTTTTCCATTCTCCCCCTTTCTCTGCAAAGTGCATGTTCTGTGGAATCTGCATGTAAAATTCAAAATTATATGATCTACCTCAAACACATCTGAGATAATGTCTTTTGTGTTTGCCATCTAATGTACAGCAACAACAGTTATTTTTTTCCTACTAGAAAAAGAAAAGGCACATTATCTCAACCAGAATCTTTAAAGAAAAAGTTAAAAGATCTACAGAAAACTCACTTGGTGAAAGTCTCAAAGGAGATATGACTCTTTTCCAATCTCCATTTAAAAAGGCTTTTAGCATTTACCAACATTTGATTTGAATTATTCAGTTTAAGCTAACCTGATACATTATTCATATTAAGTGACACACATAAATAAAGCCAGTTTTAGCTCCAAAAGGTATTTTTATAAGCTTATGCGGATGCAGGTTGTAGTTTATTGCTGAGGTATTACCAACTCATTAGCAGCGACGTTTTGTAAAAGATTTCTCCTCAGCTCAATAGAGAAAGAGTTGACCAGTCAGTCCATGTCAAGATGAATTCTAAATATACCGCCTGAACATTACGCATAGCCATGCTCAAAATGATACAAATTCAGCCTTTAAACACACACATTTTCTCCTCCTTGCATATACTTAAATGTTGTGTAGCTATTGTGTGTGCAGTCTTTAGGAGGGTGAATTTCATCCATTGATAGCAATGGAAACTGGATGTGTTTGGTACATCTGAAGACTAGGTTACCTATTACTGAGCCCAGCTCATCAACATTTTTGCACGTTCTTGAGTTTGTCCCTATTCAGCAAAGTACTTAAGCATATGCTTAAATTTAACCATGTGCTTCAGCCTTGTGAACGTCAGTGGCACTGAAACACGTGCCTTAAGGTTCTTTGCTGACTAAGGGCCCGCTGAGGAGATTTTCAAAGGCACAAAATGTCAAGTAGGTGATGAATTCCTATTGACTTTCAGTGAGAATTAGGTACTAACACAGACTGTGTGTTTAAAAATCTCACTCTATGTGTGCTTAAATTTAGGCAAACATGTTTGAAAATGTTGCTTTTAGGGCCTGCCCCATGTCCTGTAATAATCAAGGAGATGCTTTATGGCTTTTGGGAGTTTTCTAGCACTTGAATTTGTGTTGAATTAGGGCTTTAATCTCTTTCTACTTCAGTTTCCCCATCTTTAAAATGTGTGTGTGTGTGTGTGGAGGGGGAATACTCACCTCAGAGGGGCTGTTGTGGAGTTTTATTGATTTATGCAAAACACATATTCCTAAATGTACTTTCTCTTCTTAGTGAAAGGGGAGGACTGTTTTTACCAGTGACTGCTAGTGCTGCTCCGATTTCTTTTTGTGACGTTGTTAGATTCCTAATCGTGCTAATCAGTCCATATAATCTTTATGTTTCAAATGGTTTTCTCAGAATTATACAGGCAAGAGTTGTCATTGTTTCCTATTTTATGATCCATAGACCTGTCAGGTGCTTTTTTTTGCTGATTTCCTTTTGTTTCTATTTGATTGTTCACACAGACCAGTGTGATAAGGAGTTATTCAAATTGTCATTCTTCTGTGCATGGAAATATGGGTATTTCTTCCCTGTTTCTCTTGCACATCTTCGAGTAATGGCACACAGAGATATCTTTTGTCTCTTATTCTGTATCTGTATCTATTGAACAGTCCTTGTACTCTATTACCTTTTAAATGATGTATGAGTGTCTGTATTTGGTGACATTTCCGTGGAATTAAGGTCCCAGTTCAGCAGGTACTAAAGCATGTTCCTAACCCATTGGAATGACACTGGATATGTCCACACCGAACACTAAGCCTAGGATCTGACTCAGATTAGAGACCAAGTCCCCCTTCCTTCCACACCCAAATCAGTCTGACTCAGGTCAGCAAGCAATCAGGACCTGGGTCCCAGGAACCTGCCTGTAGTCTGGGGGGACGGAGGGGGCATCAGAGCCTGAGTACCCCTGTGACTTAAGGCCAAGCCCTATCATTTTGCAGTGTGTACATTACTCAAATCTACAGATCCATGTCAGAAGATCTGCGTAGTGTAGTATGGATACATTAGCAAAGCTGTGAGACCTGGGTCCAGCAACTGGGAACCCAAGTTTACCATGAAGTGTGGATGCTGAAGCATGGGCTTGGAAACGTCAGGTCCCACCGGCCTGGGTTTACAATGCAGTGTAGACATAGCCTCATAGATTTAAAGCTAGACACATACCTAATTACATTCCTGAATTGAGGCATATTTGCTGACCCTCTATTGTCCATTTGTAGGCAAGTAAGTTGTCTTTGCAAAGGCTTGTAGATGTGGAGATAGAGCCTGCAGGAATGGAGAAGGCTCTTGTGGCATTGATTAGATCATTAAAAATGCAGGTAGCTGGGCATGTGCTGACCGTAAGAAACAGTCAGCAACTTACCGATCAGGTTCAATAGTGATGGGTTTCATGACATCTCTAGACTTTCTCTTAGTGAGTGCTGGGGAACAGTCTGTAGTTGTACATACTTGTACCAATGCTGTAAGAGAGGTTGTGGAAGCTAACTTTAGATGGCTAGGAAGGTGGCTTAGGCAGCTCTTCCAGAAATGCTTCCAGTTCCATGTATGTGCAGAGACAACTAGAATGGGGGCGTTGAGAAGAATTGCAGGGTCTCAGTACAAGGATGAAAATGGGTGAATAAGAGGAGGTTACTTTTATTAAGCACTGTGGAACATTCTGGGGCCAGAGCATCCTGTAAAGGAGGGTTGGACCAAAAATAACCGTAAGCACGTTGAAATAATAAAGTTTTGGGAAACTGTTTAGTTGGAGGTAAGACAGTAAGTGGAGAAGGGCGTTAATGTTGGACATAAACATCACTTAGAGATGTCTATCATGGAAAGTAACTAGTAAAAGATGGGACAGAAAACAGCTGAACTAGACCAGAGATAGGTAAAGATCAGAGGCAGTCTGTGAAATCAAGATGTCAGACTAAGGAGTTAACAATAGGTACATCAGAGGTAAGAATTTATATAGAAAAGAAAGAAGCTTAGAAGCAAAAATAGGTGAACTAGAATGCCTGGCCTCATCTCTCAGTTTAGAGTAGTTTTACATCCCGTTTGTAGTAGGACACTTCTGTGGCTAAGGATCATTAAACATGGGGCACCAACCTTCTTGTTACTAACGTATTTCACTAACCTCCCACATGGAGAGAGTGGATTTCCTTAGGGAACTAACCAAAGAGAAGTATAACTTAAAGGCTTTCACTTTCTTCAGAAGCTCATCCCTCTGGAGCCATATGAGCTCTTCGGTTTCACAGCATCACAAGTGGTCATTTTAGCTGATGTCTGGAAGAGAGGCAGGGTTAATGCCATGAAGGCAGATACACAAAAAACAAACAATAATACGCTCAACCTATTTTAAAACCTGCTGTAATCACTGGGGAAGGGAAAAAAAACCTGCTTCAAAGAATTTTTATGTTTAAAAGTACTTTTTACTTTGAAAGTATTTAAAATTCGATGCATGTGAACGATTCCCTTTCCCAAAAGGCTCTACAAAGCTGGCTGCAGAGGGAGGTGCGCTAATGAATAGGAAAACCAAGGGAAAAAAACCTTTAAAATCACTTTAATAAAAATGGTTTATTTCTCTGGGGTTTCTTACTTTTGGTCTTGGTGGGCTTTTTATGGTGCGCCTCTGACTTTATTGGATATTGTGCATCTGCGTAGCACAAAGCAAATAGCACAGCAGTCAGGAGCCTGTCTTCTCTGTGTGAGAGGATGAGCAAGGATATTTCATTCCATACATCTTTCACAGTCTTGCTCTGTGAGTCCACAAAGTCATCCAGGCTGTACCTTCAACACAAAAGGAGGAATGAAAATCTAAAAGAAGAGAAAAAAGATTTGGAAAATTCTGCTGAGGCACATTGAGCCTGGATGTAATTGCATGGCCAAAATCCAGAAGCTGACCCTTAATTCAGAGAGTACCTTTTGCAACATAAAGAAGAAATATCACTGTTTCAGATGGTGTATCTAAATTCCAGAGCAGATTCCACTCAGGTAGTGCAAAATGTAGTAAAACCTGTCTGCATCTCCCTCCGTGGGTTCCCTCAGCATAGATTCATAGATTCTAAGGCCAGAAGAGACAACAGTGGTTATCTGGTCTGTCCTCCTGTATAGCATAGGTTATAGAACTTTTGGGAAAATATCCAATCTTGATTTAAACATTGGATCAAAGTTGAGACTCCACCACAACTGTTGGTAAATTGTTCCAGTGGGTAATTACTCTCATCATTAAAAATGTTTATCTTATTTCCAGGATGAATTTGTCTAGCTTCAACTTCCAGCCATTGGATCATGCTATACCTCTTTCTGCTAGTTGGAAGAGCCCATTATTAAATATTTGTTCCCCATGCAGATACTTATCAACTGTAATTGAGTCATCCCTTACTCTTCTCTATGTTAAGCTAAATAGATTGAGCTCCTTGAGTCTATCACTATAAGGTATGTTATACAATCATTACTCACTCTCATGGTTCTTCTTTGAACCCTCTCCAATATACCAACATCCTTCTTGAGTAGTGGACACCAGAACTGGACACAGTATTTCAGCAGAGGTCACGCCAATGCCAAATATCGAGGTAAAATAACCTCTCTACTTCTACATGAGACTCCTGTTTATGCATCGCAGGACCACATTAGCTCTTTTGCAGTTTTTAGCATCACTCTGGGAGCTGATGATCCACCTTGATGCTCAATTTTTTCTCAGAATCGTTGCTTCCCAGGATAGAGTAAGTATGGCCTATGTTCTTTGTTCCTAGGTTTATATTTACATTGAGCCATTATCATGTTCTCTGAAGCGGTTCATGACCATGAGTGCTGACCACAGGGTAGACTGTCAGAAAACAGGATAAACTGTTGGTGTGTTCTATAATTAGATGACAAATGTGAACTTCTGGATCACTATCCCACTCTTACCATGGAGTCACAGACAGTCCCCTTAGATTCTCCAGCCTATCTTGCCATCAAGACAAATTGGCTTTGTGATAAAAGGTCATTTACATCAAAAATCACACCACATTCAGTTTGCTCCCAGTCCCAAGACATCAGTCACTTACCCCAGATCAATTGGTATCCTAGATCTTATACCAAAGACAACTTCAGTAGCCAATTCTATAGTAAACTAACTCAAGGTTTATTAGCTAAGAAAAGGAAATGAGAGTTATTGAGAGGTTAAAGCAGGTAAAATGTACGTACAGATAAGTTACAGTCTATAATTCCAAAGGGTAACAGAGATGTAGTGTTCTGCCAGTTTCCCAAAAGTCTCTCAGTGCTACCCAGAATAACTCTGGGGATCTCCGCCTTCTCGTTCAGTTATTCCACCCTGTTAGAACCCAAACAGTCCAGAGATGCAGGTTCTTTCTATCAATCCATACTTACTGCTCCTTCTCACAGTAAACAAGCTGATAAGGTCACTACTGATGTGGGCTCTTCCTTTGACCTTGAGTCATCACACATGATAACTACTTGCTTTGAAATTAGCACTTTTCATTATACATGACTTCTGTCTCATTTGATGGGTTATTTAGTTACAGGGGTATACAAAATGTAAATGTTTGCTACTACATTGTAATGGGATACTGTAAGGAGGCGCCCTGGCTCCCCGCCGCGCCTGAGGGGGACGAGCCAGAGCAGGCGCCTCAGTGGGCGGAGTCAGCACGGCCTGTCCCCGCCCCCCGGAATTCAAGGGGCGGGACAGGAAGTATAAAAGCCCGGCCCCAGTGCTCAGTTGGAGGCAGGCTGCCGGAGAGGACAGACGCTGGTGCCCGGGCTCCCGCCGGGCCGGACCTGCCCCGCGCCCACTACCCAGAGGAACGCTGGCCTGACCTGCCCCGCGCCCACTACCCGGAGGAGCGCTGGCCTGACCTGCCCCGCGCCCACTACCCGGAGGAGCGCTGGCCTGACCTGCACCGCGCCCACTACCCAGAGGAGCGCTGGCTGGACCTGCCCCGCCCCCACTACCCGGAGGAGCGCTGGCTGGACTTGCCTCAGACCCGGTACCCAGAGGAACGTTGGTCTGACCTGCCGTGTGCCCGATACCCCGAGGAGTGGCCTGAGCTTCCCCACGACCGGTACCCGGAGGAACCTACGGTCTGGGACCCACCAGAAGACGCCGGCAAGAACCAGGTACCCAGAGAGGGGGAGGTTGGAAGTAGCCCGGGGATAGCCGACCCTAGTTTGGCTCTGGAAGAGCCCGAACCCATGTCAGTGTGTTGCGGCCAGGATCCCCACTGACCGCAGCGGGTCTTGACCGCTGCTAGGGCCCCGGGCTGGAATGCAGTGGAGTGGGAGGGCCTGCGTTCCCCCTGCCACCTGTAACCGGGTGGCAGACTCCCCCTCCTCCAGCCTATTGCCACTGCTCTGCCCTGACCCAAAGGGCCAGAGCTAATTAGACTTGTGTTTGGTGCCCGCCCGAACCAAGGGCTGGGCCCCATTGACTTTGCCACTGCTCTGCCCTGACCCAAAAAGCCAGAGCTAATTAGACTTGTTTGGTGCCCCACCCGAACCAAGGGCTGGGCCCCGTTGACTTTGCTACTGCTCTGCCCTGACCCAAAGGGCCAGAGCTAATTAGACTTGTTTGGTGCCCCACCCGAACCAAGGGCTGGGCCCCGTTGGCTTTGCTACTGCTCTGCCCTGACCCAAAGGGCCAGAGCTAATTAGACTTGTGTTTGGTGCCCCGCCCGAGCCCAGGGCCCGGGCTGATACTGTGTTTGCTCAGCCCCTGCTAGGGGCCTGAGCCTGAACTATTACTGCCCGGCCTGTCCAAGGACCTGGGCTGATACTGTGTTTGCTCAGCCCCGCTGGAGGCCTGAGCCTGAACTATTGCTGCCCGCCCTGTCCAAGGGCCGGGGCTTATTGACTTTGAGAGCCCCGACCCCGGCTAGAGGGCTGGGGCTCTACCCTGTTTACAGACCTTATACCCCGCTCAACACCTGCCGAGGGGCTAAGCCGACCCGGACTGCAGTGTGTAAGGAGGCACCCTGGCTCCCAGCCACGCCTGAGGGGGACAAGCCCCGACACGACCGGCTTACAGATACATATAAGTGAAAATAATTCTGGTAACATCCCATTAGTTTTCATCAAATGTAACCACCAAATACACTCTTATACATTGACCAATCTCTTTGATCTACACTAATACACAAGCGAATTGGCCTGCCTTCCGGCTATGCATTTGTAAGCATTCAGTAAGACCTGGGGCTTTGGCATGAGCTGGCACCTGGTTTGCCAGCACCACAGCCATATTAAAATTCATATTGTTTGCTTGTGCCCAATTTATGACGTGATCCAGATTGCTCTGAATTAGTGACCCATCGTCTTCATTACTTACCTCTCCCCCAATTTTTGTGTCCTCTGCAATCTTTATCAGTCATTGTTTTATGTTTTGAGGGAGTCAGTCTCCCACTGGGCGTAGCATTGGTGTATGCCACCGTCATTGTGACCCCAGTGCTGGGAGCTAGAAAAGGCATGGCCAGAGTTTGTGGGCTTTTACCATCTGAGTCAGTTTTGAGCAGCCCTTAGCTTGTTAGGCCTTGGCTACACTGGCGCTTTACAGAGCTGCAACTTTCTCGCTCAGGGGTGTGAAAAAAACCACCTCCCTGAGCGCCGCAAGATACAGCGCTGTAAAGCGCCAGTGTAAACAGTGCCTCAGCGCTGGGAGCGTGGCTCCCATTGCTACAAGCTAATCCCCATGAGGAGGTGGAGTACATGCAGCGGTGGGAGAGCTCTCTCCCAGCACTGGCACTGTGACCACACTCACACTTCAAAGCACTGCCGCGGCAGCACTTTGAAGTTTCGAGTGTAGCCAAGCCCTTAGGGTGGTGGCCAGCCAGAGAATCAGAGAGCCATCATCAGCTTCCTGTTCCTTTTCCCTTTTGTGCACAGCTTCTGGGCTTCTGTCTAGCCACACTGGGTTTCATTTTGCTCTCTTACAGCAGTGCAGGCTGGAACAAACCTCATGGAGTGATGTATGGAGGAGATGAAATGAATGGAAAACAACATTTATGACCAGCTTGTTCAAGGCTGTTGAGTCCCTCTGCATTTGGAGGCATGCCATCTACAATAGATGTGGGGGAAATGGGGCAAGGTGGGAATGGGTTAGAACTGGGGAATTGCTTATCTCTGCTGCATCACTCTCTGGCTGTTCTTCATGGATTGCTTTGCGTGAGATACTGCTAATCTGCCACTTCCCTCCATCAAACCCTTCCCTCCATTTCATCTCCTCCATGCCAAACATGGATGGGGAGCTCACCATGGGAGGAGTCTGTTTGCAGAGGAATGTGGAGGCCCCAAGATGCATTAATTGTCTTGTGGCTCTCATCTGGAATACTGTGTGCAGTTCTGGTGTCCCATGTTCAAGAAGGATGAATTCAAACTGGAACAGGTTCAGAGACGGGCTACGAGGATGATCCGAGGAATGGAAAAACTGCCTTATGAAAGGAGACTCAAAGAGCTTGGCTTGTTTAGCTTGGCCAAAAGAAGGCTGCGGGGGGATATGCTTGCTCTATATAAATATATCAGGGGGGTTAACGTTAGGGAGGGAGAGGAATTATTTAAGTTTAGTACTAATGTAGGCACGAGGACGAATGGGTATAAACTGGATATTAGGAAGTTTAGACTTGAAATTAGACGAAGGTTTCTAACCATTAGGGGAGTGAAGTTCTGGAACAGCCTTCCGAGGGAAGTAGTGGGGGCAAAAGACTTTCCTGGCTTTAAGACAAAGCTTGATAAGTATATGGAGGGGATGTTATGATAGGATTGTTAATTTGGGCAATTGATCTTGGATTACCACCAGATAGGTCTGCTCAATGGTCTGCGGGGAGATGTTGGATGGAATGGGAACTGAGTTACTGCAGAGAATTCCTTCTTGGGTGCTGGCTGGTGACTCTTGCCCACATGCTCAGGGTTTAGCTGATCTCCATATTTGGGGTCGGGAAGGAATTTTCCTCCAGGGCGGATTGGCAAGGGCCCTGGAGGTTTTTCGCCTTCCCCTGCAGCGTGGGGCACGGGTCGCTTGCTGGTGGTTTCTCTGCAGCTTGAGGTCCTCAAACCAATTTTGAGGATTTCAATAACTCTGTCCTGGGTTAGGGGTTGTTATAAAATTGGATGGGTGGGGTTCTGTGGCCTGCCTTGTGCAGGAGGTCAGACTAGATGATCAGATTGGTCCCTTCTGACCTATGAGTCTATGAGTCTATGAGTCTAAGACATGCCTAGACCATGCCTATCCCCTTTATATGGACAGTTCAGTGGACACTCCAGGGCCTTAAAGCTGTGGAATTTTAAACATTAATGTTTCTCCTTCTGTAGCTTGTATACCAATTTAGCCCTATATATTTTTAAATGCCACTTTCATTTTTTAGCACTGCATCCACATGGGGAGGGAGTCACTGGTCAGGGAGAGGACAGGGATTGAGAGAGGGACTCCCAAAGGAAACATCTGCCAAGAGACCATAATGGCTGACATCAATGAGACCAGATCCTTATCTCCTTTAAAACAGTGTAGTTCCATTTACACTAGCTGAGGATCTGGCCTAGTTACCTACTTTGTTCGGGCACATTAGCCATAACAGAAGCCTGATAGAAAAAGCGAATTGGCATTACCGGGCACTAGTGACAACGTGGAGTTGTGATGGAGTTATGCCAGCAGATAACTGGGCACCATCTTCCTCCCAGACTTTCTACCACTGCATGACTGCAGTATAATTCCACTGTTTCAGTAGCGTTGCACTGGCATAAAACTGGAGTAGGTCAATGGTGAATCAGGTCCATGCTTGTAAGTCTCAATGGCCTTTGCAACACATGTGACTGACGGGTAGGCATGCAAAGTCTGCTTAAGCCTACATGCTGTATGACTGGCATACTGTGGTGACCCTAAAACACAATTATCTTTGTATCTGTAGAATGCACTTTGACCTTCCTATACTTAATGTGTGAAATACCTTGAATACTGCAATATTGAATAAGCAGTCCTTTGTTCGCTACCCACTCACTACACAATACTGAAAAAAAACAAAAAACATTTTGTATTTCTACAGCACTTTCACTCCTTAGATCTAAAAGCTTTAGAATAAATATAATTATCCCAGCTTAGGTGGGGAACTAGAAGTGTGGAGGGGTAATATCCACTAGGCAACAAGCAGCAAGATTCAGTAACATGATAAGTGTTTTGGGGGGAATTAGCATATGCCAGTTACTAACTGTTGCATTCATTTCCCCCTCTAGCCCCTCAATAGATAACCTAAGAATGTTTTTACCTAGGCAAACAATGTATTTTTTTAACCATTTTGCTGAAACTTTCAAGATAAATTCAGGCTGAGGCAGACACCTGGGGCAGACAATTTCAGCCTAAATGGCTAATGTTTGGCAAACTTACAAGCAACTAAAACCAGGGTCTTATAATTGGAAGTGTCAGGCAACCTTAGTAATAGGCAAGACTACCAGCTTCACCACTACTGTTTGGGAATTCAAGCTGCAGGGTTTTTGCTACATTTACAGAGATGCCCTTTTGTGCACTTCACAAGGATAACTGCCTGTCTATGATGCTATAGCACTGCCTGTATCATTCAGGCATATATGTCATAGATCTAATTACAAAGAACTGCCATATGGAACCTCAACCTGCAACCCAGCTACAGCTACCTCAATAACCTTGTCACTTCTGTTCTTCAGTCATTTGCTTTTGGGGCATGGAGGCATGTATTCTTGTTCTCAGACAAATCTCTGCACTTCAGCCCACCAGCAAAAACTATTGTCTGGAGCATGGCTGGAGCGCCAAGATGTCAAAAATAATTTAAAGTGGGGCATACATATAAAAATAAAATTGCCCACAGAAAATCCGCTGCTCCTATAATCACAGGCTCTGATGATTCCATGTCTTAGCCCATGTCGAGTTTTCTGCCTGATCCAGCATCCCTCAACTTTATTCATATGACTTAGACCTGATTCTGTGGGGTACTAAGTATCCATACGTTTCATTGACTTCATTGGGAATTCAGGACACCTAACAACTCATCATGGTGCACACATGTGGGAAGCCTCTTGGGGGCAGAGGAAGGGCAGCATTTCATCATGTGTCTGACCGAGTGGCGGTGGTTTATGGTTCAGGAAATGGGTAGGGATGGTAGATTTCGAGGCATTCAGCCACCCTACTGTCATCTCCACTGACTCGGCAGTCTGAGGGCTTGTCAAAAATGGTGGTAAAACACTGATTATTGGGAGTATAACTATAAATTAGCACATTCCTGGTTGTCAGGGACATATGCATGCTCTCCACATTGGTGAGTGGTGTTTTGCGCTGGGGTTTAGAGTACAGAGAGAAGCTGGCCACTGCATCTGGAAGAGCTACCTTTCTTCTTTGTTTTGATTCTTGTGGTCAGTGTTTACTTTAAGAGTAGGCCTCTTAATTTGCCATGTGAACCTATTTGCTTCTCAGTAAAAAGGCATCTAAAAAGGCTAATGCCCTAAGCAAGTGGGAGACATGGAGATTATTTTATATGTATCCTAGTTGTCTGCCAGGGACATAAGGCCTTCCGTATACCATCTATCTAAAGTCCATAAATGGCTATTAGTCAGGATGGGGAAGGAATGGTGTCCCTAGCCTCTGTTTGTCAGAGGATGGAGATGGATGGCAGGAGAGAGATCACTTGATCATTGCCTGTTAGGTTCACTCCCTCTGGGGCACCTGGCATTGGCCACTGTCGGTAGACAGATACTGGGCTGGATGGACTTTTGGTCTGACCCGGTATAGCCGTTCTTATGTTTATGTTCTTATGTCCAGATGTTCAGTCTGTTAAAGAGGTTCCTATTTCTACTTTGTCATTAGAAATAGGTCTTCATACTCTTTTCCCAAGGCCCAATCCAAAGCCCACTGAAGTCAGCAAGAGCCCTTCAATTGACTTCAATGATCTTTGGTTAAAGCTTCAAATTATTACAGTTTTGGAAGAACGTTACTAAGGTTGAAACTTATGCACCAAAGCTATTTGACCTTGTTGTTACTTTAACAGAACCAATTAGTCAGCCATTAACAACTTTTTTTTTCTAGTGCACTATGAATGCTACCTATAGCACTAATAATCATAATTTATGCTCTTCTTGTCTGTTGTCTCTCCTAGACTATAAAGTCTTTGGTGAAGGCACCATCTTTGACTATATGTTTGCATGCTGTCTGACACAATGGGCCTGCAATTACGCCCTCCAGGACTACATTTATGCTACAAACCACTATTGGTGGCATGTAAGGTAGGTGTAGCTACATGTTGCAGTGCAAAGCAAGCTGTGTCCACACTATGAGGTGTAGCTACACATGTCAGTGAAAGGCTCTGGCAGGTGGAGAGGCAGCTGGGCGAGGCTGAGCCTTTCCTCATTGCCTCCCCCTGCCAGAGCCTTTCCCCACTGCAGGACTCTTTCCCTGGGAAGCAGTGGGACACTACACAGCTAAGAATAGCAGTGTAGACAGGAAGGCACAGCTTAGGCGAATAGAGCGTCATGTAGAGTATGTACTTGGGTGCACATCCACACTTCTTCAGGCATGGCTGTACTCTAATCACTTTAGCCAGGCCTCACTGTCTAAACTGCTACTTAAAGCCATGCTTGGGGGCTATCCGAGTACATGCTGAAAGAAGCATGCAGTGTAGATACAGCATAGATGTCACCATAATACATATAATTATTGTATCTATCTCTTTAAATAGATACACTTTAAATGAAACCTGTAGCAGAATTATACACAGACGCACACACTTTGAGGCAAGGGGATTTTTTCCAGGAGGTGAAATATGGGGAAGGAATAGTTGAAGTCTATCTGATGTAGCTTCCCCACGCTACCATAGATTGCTGCTGTGAAAATTCATTACTTCAATGAATAAGACGTTCCATAAATTCCCATGGAGGAGATGTGCTTAGTTCCCTGAGGCAACAAAGTGCATGCTGGTGCACATCTGCAGGAGCCCTTTTCTTCAGTTGTTTTCGTTTCGGACTAAGCAATAACCAATGAACAGTGATTTAAAACACCAAGACTAAGCATCCAGCTAGAGTGTGAACCATCTCTTTGAGCTGGCTCTGTTGACCTAGATTGAGAACAGTTCAACAGTTGGTTTTTTTTACCTTTCAAACATATAAAAGGTATTTCCATTTCAAAGATTTCCAAGTTTAAACATTTTCACAGGAATGTTGGTGGTTTTGGAAAATCAATATCTTTCCAAACTACAAAGAAACCCCTGTGTGAGACATAGCTGGAGGGACCACATAATGTATTTATGTGCTTCCTCCTTGAACCAATACATCAGAAACACACTTGTACTCAATTCAGTGTTACATTGTAGCAAACTGAAAAGTAAAATAATTTAAAAATAAAATAAAAATTGTGCTTTTTTTTGGTAAACCATCAAACAGCCACAAAAATTTCAAATACTGTTTTGATGGAAGTTGTCCTACAGATGAAAAATTTTTGTTTGAACCAAAAATTTTCTCCAAAAAGTTTTACTTTTGAATAGATGCTATTTTTGATGGAAAAAATGTTTAAAATATTTCAATTAGCTATATAGAGGTCTTTTATGAAAGTGGGAAAGTAATGCATAAATATACAGAAGAGAACAGGGCTAGGTAGATGGACAGTATGTGTGGGGATTAAATAACAAAAAATCTTTACCTTAATGACTCAAAACCATCTAGGGGAGCCCACGGTGAACCTATGTAATCGTATATTTCTATCACTGTTGCCTTCATCTTCCTTTGACTATTCCCTCAGATTGTATAACCACTTGCTGTATCTTTTATACTCCTCAGTGCAGAGATCAGGTCTTCATTTGTGGTGTTCATAGAGTGCACAGTACAACAGGACCCCAATCCTGATTGAAAGATCAGATGTGACCCATAGGGCCTGTGACGGGCTGTGCATACCCTGCACTGGGCAGGAAAGAGTTACCACTCTATAGGTGGTGGAAATCCCATTCCTCAGACTGTGCTGGGCATGCTCCAACTGCTGCTTTAGTATACAAGGGAGCAGCCCAGCTCATTCTAGGTTGACTGCTGGAGAGGAAGGACTTTTGGAAGAGGCTCCAGCTGAAGAGCTGCCACAGCCTTTGACTGCAGGAGCCAGAGATCCTGAGATTAGGACTGGAGATCTGTGGCCAAAGGATCTCCAGGGAGTATTGTATTAGTGCAACCTGAATGGCCAAGTCAGCTATTAGTATTTTCGTATAGTATTTTGGGGACAGCATGAGGCCAGTCAGTTGCAGACATGCCAAACCTGTGAAATAAACACAAAAATTGGGCTTGTTTTTGGCTTAATTGGCTTGTTGTGTTGCTTGTTGGCTAGTTTTTGGCTTGTAACTTCTTGTGTTGCTTGTTGCTTCTTTTTTTTAATTGGCTCCTGGCAAGCTGGGGTAAGGAGGGGCAATCAGGGACAAGGGGGGGAGAGAGTCAGGGGTGCACAGCAGGCCCACCACAGTCCCAGACTACACATTGGGGGATCTAGTCACATGGAGTGTTGGAGTTCTTAGGGACTGGCTTGTTTTGGCCTTGTTTTGAAATGGGATTAGCTAGAGTTTTGGCTTATTGTGAAAGTCGGGGTGCTTCTTTACTGCCTGAAAGTTGGCAACTGTGGTCAGTTCTGGTGCAGGCTGTGGGAACCGGCAATTCAAAGTATCCAGCTATATTCTCCAGTACTCCAGCCCGTCACTCAAGTATGGAGCACAGCCTGTGACTCCAGTCTCAGGACTGATGTGCCAGCTGTGCAGCAGAGATGGCGTGCTGGGATTCAGGGATGTGTAGCATAGCGCAGAGATGCGAGCCAGTTCTCGAGAGCTTGTGTGGAGCCCCCTATGAGTTAAAATCTGCTCTCATTTACCAGTGTAAATGTGGTAAAGCCAATAGAAAGTATGACTGGAGGCAATGGAATTTACACCACTATAAGTGAGAGCAGAATTTTTGGCCCTGAAAAGTTAAATGAATTTCCCAAAGTCACCCAGAGACTCAGTGGCAAAACTGGGAACAAATCCCAGGAGCCTTGACTTCCAATTCTTTGCTCAAACTATTATCTCCCTCTGCCCTTATATTCACCCAACAAAAAAAAGCAAACTGTTTTGAAGCCTGTGATAACAAATGCCTGAAGAATAAAAGTGAGTTATAATATTGTTGACTGAACTAAGCCAAGGACCCATGGTGGTCCTACCCAGGCCAAAGGCAAAACGGAAAAGTCAAGCTTGCAAAGTTTTACCTTGTTAAAATGCTTCGGGGGTAGTTATCATATAAGGAAGGGACTTTATCGAGGTTGTAAAACAGACTTTATTGGTAACCCAGCACTCCCAAACAGAATTATTACCCAGGAAGGTAAATTGCTTTGCTAAGCACCAGATAATAGATATGTTCAGCTCATGCACTAAATACATTCATCAAAGCATGGAAGGTGGTGGAGTAGCTATAAGTATGAATATAAAAATAAAATGTTATGTAACCAAAATAAGTAGCTAATAGTAAATAGTATAGTACACTATACATTAGAATGCCTTATAGTCGTGCTAAATTATATAACACTAAAACTAAACTATAATTAAATGCTGAATCCTTTGTATGATCCTTGCTCTGTATACAGCAGGAGACTACAGCAAGGCTTGAGAAATACACTCAACCCACCAAGCTTTAGGTAGCTACTAAAAACCCTCTGTGTCTTACAAAATATATATGAAGCCAGATAAGAGAGCATCTGTAAGGTTTATAGTGTTAGTCAATATTAAATACAATATTACATATACACCTCTACCTCTGTATAATGTGACCCGATATAACACAAATTTGGATATAATGCGGTAAAGCAGTGCTCCGGGGGGGCAGGGCTGCGCTCTCCGGTGGATCAAAGCAAGTTCGATACAACACGGTTTCACCTATAACACGGTAAGATTTTTTGGCTCCCGAAGACAGCATTATATCGGGGTAGAGGTGTAATATCAGCTATGTTCTTGTTTAACAATGAATTTTATTCATGTTCAGCTTTTCCCCAAAGGCATTTTACTTGTGTTAAGCTGTTTTACCAAGAGGAGTATTGTAAACTCAGTGTTAGGTATAGACATAGAGACATTCCAGAGAACACGAACAAGACAAACAATTTTGCTGATGCTTAGTTAACATGACTTCTGTACCAAGCTATAACAGATGAAGAATGTCTCTAAAGTTTTGCTGTCTTCTGGAAAACTATGGGCAAAACAAGGTAATAAAGTAGTTACTGTTTACTTCAGGGTCTGTGCAAGCCTAGCCAAAAGTCTTCAAAATATACCAAAGATAATAGATAAGAAGTAATGCAAAGAACTGGTGAAACCTTCAACCCTAGTAGATATAAAGGCAAAGTGCAGCTCACATATTGAGAACTCTGATCACCTGCACCGCTTCCTCCCAGATCGATGGTAGTGTATTGTTATGCATTTCTGTATTGTGTTGTTTTAATCTTTAACTAATCATCTTTGATTAATAAAGTTGATTAAGCCTAGCTATTTGACATCTCTTGTTATTGAATTAAATGGAAGACATAACAACATAAACACCTGTTGTGCTGCTCATTTTAAGTCCTTTACATCGGCAGCCTATGCCTTCCACAATACTGAAGGCTTAATTTAAATCTTTCTGAAGCAGAATGGATTTGGTTTGCTTCCATAATGTCTTACCGGCTCTTCATGTTATCCACAGGACACCAGGCATGGGAGTTTTGAGCAAAGCATAGAGACATAGAAGCAGATCTGTGACTGGATACAGGATTTTCGAAACAGCAGCTAGGATGTTTGTTCAAAGGAATACACAGAAGGATATAGAGTAATCCAATTTGCTGTGCATTCTTACAGTATGCCTCAGTGGTCAACAGTGGATTGTTCTGCACTGTTATGAAAGCCTTCAAGTGAACACCAGACAGAGCGACCAACCCTATATAATCAACTCCAAAAAATTTCAGGCAATTGCTGTGAATCTGATTGGCAGCTTGCACAGTCTCTTACAATTTTGAAACTGTTCTTGTCAAGTTCCTACAACTAAAACCAAGCATAGGTCACGCTTATACTGGAATTAAACACAAGCACTGATGTACAGAGTCAAATTTGTCTTCCAGCCAAGCAAGTAATAAAATATTAATAATTCCACCTAGCTCTTAAGAGCACTTTCTATCAGTAGATCACAAAGCCCTTTACAGAGGAGTAAGCACCATAGCTATATTTTAGAGATGGGGAAACTGAGACACACAGCAGTGAAGTGGTTTGCTCAAAATCACCTATCAAAGCAGTGAATAGAACCCAGGTCACCTGAGTTCCATGCTATAGTTCTACCCCTAAACCACACTGCCTTCAGCAGCTCCCCCTTTCAAGGCCTACAATGGAATAAATATTATTGTGACTTAACCTCACTGATTCTTTTTTTCACATCAGTTTTACCCTTATGTAACTATTTATGTCATTGGCGTTAGGCATGATTTTCACATGAGGGAAAGCTATTGTTACTTACTTTTTGTTTTAGAGCAGCACCTAGAGGCCCCAGCTGTGAGTGGAGCCCACTGGAACGGGCGCTATACTGACACAGGCCAGGTTTGCATTGTGTGAAAGGGTGTGTTTTTAAATTGAGATACTAAGTCAGCGTACTGCTGAACATCATGTCTCATATCCTATTTTGTGAGTGGTGCTACATTCAGACAGTATATGGCACAGTGTTATCAATCAGTATTAAGCAATATCAAAAAGCATTCGATTGTTTTACAGTTAGTATTGCCACATGGAACATTATGATGCATGGAACATGTCACTCAGAAAAGCTGAAGTCTTATCCCAATCTACTTTAGCAGCTTTGGTATCCCTTCCTCTAGGCAGACCAGCATGGCATGCTTTTCAATACACTGAGAAGAGCCTTCATTTCCCTGACGTGCCACATGGGACCAAACGATGCAGTTCCTGTTCAGATTTTTATAAGCAATTTGAATTCAGTAGTGCTCTCTCCTCCAGAGTTTTTGGAAAGAGGTAAGCACAAAGAAAACTATATTTCCAGTATATATCAATACCTTGCATTGAATGTTATGGGGCTATCTTAATAAATGAAGAATATGGATAATAATATAATCACCATTTACATATATTACAGTAATACTCAGAGGGTGCAATCAGGATCAAGGCCCTATTGTGCTAGATGTGGTGCAAAAAAATACATTACATGTCCTGTCCTGAAGAGTTTGCATTCTAGTTTAAGACAGAAAGCAACAAGTAGGAGTAACAAACAACAAGTAGGAAAGTGGAGTAAGGTTGAATAGGACAGTAATAGTTTACACAGAAAAGGTAACAACTTTCAGCCAGTCAGTTGCATGAATTAACCTTCTAGGACTGGAAGGGACTTCGAGAGATCATCGAGTCCAGTCCCCTGCCCTCATGGCAGGACCAAATACTGTCTAGACCATCCCTAATAGACATTTATCTAACCTACTCTTAAATATCTCCAGAGATGGAGATTCCACAACTTCCCTAGGCAATCTATTCCAGTGTTTAACTATCCTAACAGTTAGGAACTTTTTCCAAATGTCCAACCTAAATCTCCCTTGCTGCTGTTTAAGCCCTTTGCTTCTTGTTCTATCATTGGAGGCTAAGGTGAACAAGTTTTCTCCCTCCTCCTGATGACACCCTTTTAGATACCTGAAAACTGCTATCATGTCCCCTCTCAGTCTTCTCTTTTCCAAACTAAACAAACCCAGTTCCTTCAGCCTTCCTTCATAGGTCATGTTCTCAAGACCTTTAATCATTCTTGTTGCTCTTCTCTGGACCCTCTCCAATTTCTCCACATCTCTCTTGAAATGCGGTGCCCAGAACTGGACACAGTACTCCAGTTGAGGCCTAACCAGCGCAGAGTAAAGCGGAAGAATGACGTCTCGTGTCTTGTTTACAACACACCTGTTAATGCATCGCAGAATCACGTTTGCTTTTTTTGCCACAGTATCACATTGTTGACTCATATTAAGCTTGTGGTCTACTATGACCCCTAGATCTCTTTCTGCCATACTTCTTCCTAGACAGTCTCTTCCCATTCTGTATGTGTGAAACTGATTGTTCCTTCCTAAGTGAAGCACGTTGCATTTATCTTTATTGAACTTCATCCTGTTTACCTCAGACCATTTCTCCAATTTGTCCAGATCATTTTGAATTTTGACCCTGTCCTCCAAAGCAGTTGCAATCCCTCCCAGTTTGGTATCGTCCGCAAACTTAATAAGCATACTTTTTATGCCAACATCTAAATCGTTGATGAAGATATTGAACAGAGCCGGTCCCAAAACAGACCCCTGCGGAACCCCACTTGTTATACCTTTCCAGCAGGATTGGGAGCCATTAATAACTACTCTCTGAGTACGGTTATCCAGCCAGTTACGCACCCACCTTATACTAACCCCATCTAAATTGTACTTTCCTAGTTTATCTGTAAGAATATCATGCGAGACCGTATCAAATGCCTTACTAAAGTCTAGGTATATCACATGCACCACTTCTCCCTTATCCACAAGGCTCGTTATCCTATCAAAGAATGTTATCAGATTAGTTTGACACGATTTGTTCTTTACAAATCCATGCTGGCTATTCCCTATCACCTTACCACCTTCCAAGTGTTTGCAGATGATTTCTTTAATTACCTGCTCCATTATCTTCCCTGGCACAGAAGTTAAACTAACTGGTCTGTAGTTTCCTGGGTTGTTTTTATTTCCATTTTTATAGATGGGGACTATATTTGCCCCCTTCCAGTCTTCTGGAATCTCCCCCGTCTCCCATGATTTCCCAAAGATAATAGCTAGAGGCTCAGATACCTCCTCTATTAACTCCTTGAGTATTCTAGGATGCATTTCATCAGGCCCTGGTGACTTGCAGGCATCTAACTTTTCTAAGTGATTTTTTACTTGCTCTTTTTTTATTTTCTCTTCTAAACCTACCGTCTTCCCGTAAGCATTCACTATACTAGACATTCCTTCAGACTTCTCAGTGAAGACCGAAACAAAGAAGTCATTAAGCATCTCTGCCATTTCCAAGTCTCCCGTTACTGTTTCCCCCTCCTCACTGAGCAGTGGGCCTACCCTGTCCTTGGTCTTCCTCGTGCTTCTAATGTATTGATAAAAAGTCTTCTTGTTTCCCTTTATTCCCATAGCTAGTTTGAGCTCATTTTGTGCCTTTGCCTTTCTAATCTTGCCTCTGCATTCCTGTGTTATTTGCCTATATTCATCCTTTGTGATGTGACCTAGTTTCCATTTTTTATATGACGCCTTTTTATTTTGTAGGTCACGCAAGATCTCGTGGTTAAGCCAAGGTGGGCTTTTGCCACATTTTCTATCTTTTCTAACCATCGGAATAGCTTGCTTTTGGGCCCTTAATAGCGTCCCTTTGAAAAACTGCCAACTCTCCTCAGTTGTTTTTCCCCTCAGTGTTGATTCCCATGGGACCTTACCTATCAGCTCTCTGAGCTTACCAAAATCTGCTTTCCTGAAATCCATTGTCTCTATTTTGCTGTACTCCCTTCTACCCTTCCTTAGAATTGCAAACTCTATGATTTCATGATCACTTTCACCCAAGCTTCCTTCTACTTTCAAATTCTCAACAAGTTCCTCCCTATTTGTTAAAATCAAGTCTAGAACAGCTTCCCCCCTAGTAGCTTTTTCAACTTTCTGAAATAAAAAGTTGTCTGCAATTGTTTAATTGTCATACATGTTTAATATCTGAGTGTGGTATTTTTTTCAGTAGGGTTATTTGACTTGTTCTTGGCATTTAAAGAGAATTTTAAATCTGAATGGTACCTGTTCTGGTAACCTTGTGGCATGAGCCAACTAGCATATCACCAAGGGCTAGATTGTGTCCCAAGGAAGTGCAGAAGCTGCTATTCTATTCTATCTAGATTTTTATACTGCCTTCATCATCACTGAATCTGAGTGCCTTCCAGCAGTGCATTAATCAAAGTGACTAACATCTATCACATGTTTGCTCTTGCATCCTCTCCCCAAAGGGAGAAGTGTGTATGGTAGAATGTTTTGTTTTCGTAGGGTTAGATTTTTTTTCTTTTTCACTCCAACCTAGGAGTAGTCCTGGGAGGCCCTCTGATTCAGGCTATACTACACTTGGAGCTAGAATGTGATTCCCCTGGTGGTGTACACATACCCTTTTGTACTCAGCATAGCTCAGCCATGCCTTTGAAGCTGCAACGTGTGCTACTTCAGCTACACTGCTAGTAGCCCCCCATGCTAGCTGGATGAAGGCTAGTGCAAGTATGTTTACATAGACTCATAGACTTTAAGCAGGAACCATCAAGATCATCTTGTCTGACCTCCTGCACATGGCAGGCCACAAAACCTTACCCACCCACTTCTGTAATGAACCCATAACTTCTGGTTGAGGGCTAGTCTACACCGATGAAGTGCATCACTCTAGTGCATCTGGTGAGGACATTCTCCCACCGACATAGAGCTGTCTACACTGGTGCTTAGGTTGGTGTAACTTACATCGCTTAGCGGTGTGGATTATTTACACCCCTGAGTAATGTAAGTTATATCAAAGTAACTAGTAGTGTAGACAAGCCCTGAGTTATTGAAGTCCTCAAATCATGATTTAAAGACTTCAAGCTGCAGATTGGAGGACTTACTCTATAGCACATCTTCCCTTTTTTAGAACCCTTTCCAAATTCCCTGACTGACCAAAACCACTTTTGAATTAAACTAACAAACTATACAAAAATACTAATAGCTGACTTAGCCCTTCAGGTTGCACTAATACAATCTTAACTTGTGTCTATCAGTCTCTTAGGGCATTTCAAAAATCTTCATGATCTGCCATATTGCAAACCCTCTTTAGGCAAGTCCTTGCCAGTAATAGACTATTCAATCTCATAGTTAATAACAGGAACACTTTGTGAGCTATTTTCAAACTATGTCTCTCTTCTCACATCACCATCTATGCCAGGTTCTCAGGTATCTTCAGCAGATCTTTCGGTAGCTTCACAAGAATTGGTGTTCCTCTGAGGTCACTAAGAATGCACAAGGTGACTCTTCTTTTATCACTGTAGCTTTGATTGGCCAGTGCCCATCTCACCAAATTTTTCATTTTAAACTGTGGAAGAGGTCTTGCTCTTTTGTTGTTACATTTTGTCTGCATATACTTTCCCAGCCTTTTCCTTACTATCACGGACTCCATTGTCAGCTGTTGTTTTTTCTCTCGTATCTTGTAATCAAGTATTTATATGTTTGATGCAGAGAAGTTCAGCAGGTGACTTTCCTCATTGCAGTGGTGTAGCTCTATAATTGAATAGTGATAATATGGATCTTTTCTTGCAAACATTGCTTTTTTGAGCAAGTTCTTCACTATACACACTCTGCATTCAGCTAGTCCCATGCCCTGAGGATATCTAGCACTACATGTTTCATGATGAAAGGTGTACATTTTAACAAAGTCCAGGAATTCTCTATTCTTGAACTGTGGTCCAGTGTCCATTATTACTGTTCTTGGAGTTCCATGACATGCAAATACAGATTTAATGTGCCTGACAATTGTTGCAGCTGTGGTATGTTTGAGCATGACTGTTTCTGGGGAATTGGTAAAGCAGTCCATTGTAATGAGATCAGATCTTCCCAGGTTGACCATGTCAATTCCAACTCTGTGCTATGAAACCACAAGTTGTTCATGTGATACCAGTGGTTTGTGCTGCTCAGAATCTCAGTACTTCTGACACCCCCAATGTCTGCTCACCATTTCTTCAATGTCTGTGTTCATCTGTGGCCAGAATGCAAACCTCTCTATCTTTCCTTTTGAGCTGCTTATTCCAAGGTGTATTCGTTCCAATGATTTCCTTCTTATCACAGTAGGACCCATGATTTCTGACCCTTCAAGAGCACTCTTGAGATTTTTGCCTCCTTTACTTACTGCTTGGATCATTGCTGGCAACATTTCATGTTTAGAAGTTTCTGTCTCCAGTTTATCCCATATGCCTGGAGA
Source organism: Gopherus evgoodei (assembly GCF_007399415.2). Classification (NCBI taxonomy): domain Eukaryota; kingdom Metazoa; phylum Chordata; order Testudines; family Testudinidae; genus Gopherus; species Gopherus evgoodei. The sequence continues at coordinate 14,476,531 of NC_044322.1, forward strand.
TACAGCACATGAAACTTTTATCTTCACATATATGTTTACTGCTTGTTCCAGCTCATCAGTCTGTGTTTTGACAGATGGAGCACATGCTCTTGATAGCACGTCTGCCCTTACTATCTCACATCTGGATTGGGACTCCGGGGTCACATCATACTTCAGTATTTTCAGAAATTGTCACTGTGTTCTTGGTGGTGCTTCTATGAGCCCTTTTTTTGCATATTGCAGTCAGTGGTCTGTGATCAGTTACAAGGAAGTTGTAAAATCTATTACATCCATATGTCAGACCTAGTGTCTCTTTTTCAGTTTGCACATACATCTTCTCTGCGGCTGTCATTACCCTTGCTTCTCAAACAGGAGGTCGTGACCCCTCAGGGAGTCGTGAGGATTTTACATGGGAGGTCATAAGCTGTCAGCATCCCTCCTCCCAAACCTCGCTTTGCCTCCAGCATTTATAATAATGTTAAATGTAAAAAAAGTGTTTTTCATTTATGGAGGGGGTCACACCAAGAGGCTTTCTGTGTAAAAGGGGTCACCAACACAAAAGTGTGAGAACCACTGCCTAGATGCATATGAGACTGGCAACCAATCAATTCAATGACACCATACTAGCACAGCTCCCAGCCCTCCATTTAAGGTGTCTGTGGATAGTCTGATGTCTTTCAATGAATCAAAAAATGGTAGCACTGGAGCTGAAGTTAGAATGTGCTTTAAATCATTGAACTTTCTTTCATGCAATGTGCAGGAGATGTCTTAGGTGAGATGTGCAAACTGCATAGTTTAGGGATGAACTTGCTGATATAATTCAACATGGCTAGCACCCTTGAATTGTTTTTTAATCTTCAGGTCTTGGCATGTTCAGCATAGCCTGAATCTTTGATTCATTGGGGAAGAGTCTCTTTTGAGGTCAGTCTCTCTCTCCAAGTATGGATATTTGGCTTTGGTCAGTTTATGGTTATTAGCTCTTGCTCTGTCCAGTACTCTCTGTTGTTCTTGTATCTCCGTGTTGCTCCTATCCTGTTATTGGAGCTCTGGTGTTATCTGCTAGAGCGTAGCTTACAGCTTGCTGATTCAGCAGACCTCAATGTTAATCATAAAGAAAGACCACAGGCTCAGTTTGGTTGTGCAAGGTGGGCCAGGCTTATTGTGAGCAAAGCTTGGTATCAATGCCCTGGCTCACTGGTTAGAGTCACACTAACACATGTATGCCCATGACAAAGTATCAGTTCTCTTAACATAATGTTGTCCCCTAGGTCAGTACAAAGATGCTCCTCTTTCCAGTCTCCTTTTATATATTGATATAAACAAGTTACATTCCAGATGTTACCAGTTACCATCCTTGTACCTTGTACTGTACATGAGTATCATAGATTATTGGTGTTGGAAGGGACCTCAGGAGATCATCTAGTCCAACCCCCTGCTCAAAGCAGGGCCAATCCCCAAATGGCCCCCTCAGGGACTGAACTCACAACCCTGGGTTTAGCAGGCCAATGCTCAAAGTTTAAAAAAAAAATCCTCATCCATTATCCTGTCATTCCCACCTTATCATTCTGAGTGCTGTCAGGTGAATCTTGCCCACATGCTCAGGGTTTAGCTGATCACCATATTTGGGGTCGGGAGGGAATTTTCCTCCAGGGCAGATTGGCAGAGGCCCTGGAGGTTTTTTGCCTTCCCCTGAAGCGTGGGGCATGGGTCACTTGCTGGTGGATTCTCTGCAGCATGAGGTCTTCAAATCACAATTTGAAGACTTCAGTAACTCAGGCATAGGTTAGGGGTTTGTTATAGAAGTGGATGGGTAGGGTTCTGTGGCCTGCCTTGTGCAGGGGGTCGGACTAGATGATCACACTGGTCCCTTCTGACCCTAAAATCTATGAATCTATGAATCATATGAGGGGTCTGGGTGTTCCTGTACCAACTTCTCAGGAATATATTGTCTTGTTAGTTGATACAAAGTGCTGTTATTCTACCAAGGCCTACTTTCACTCACTGGCTGCTTTGATTCATACTTTTAGCCAGGCCTCGGCTCTCACAAGGCCTTCCTGCTCCTTGGTCAGTCCTGATGATTCAGTGGCAATGCTGCCACAAATTATGTCATCCATATATACTTTCATGCTGGCTAGACCTTCTAGCCCATTGTACAGTGAAATATAAGTGGGATGAATGTGGGAATTTTCTGTAATATTTTTATGAACTCTCTACCTATTACCCTAATGGGTGCAGAAGGGTTGAAATGCTGTTCCTAGGCAGAGCAGGAGACATGAGGTGTATGTTTAATTGAACAACCTGGGATGATCTGAATGGGTCATTAAGAATTAGCTGAAACCATCCCATATCAATGGAAGACCCTATGGAGACAGTGAAAACCGCAGTGTCCAAAGATTAACACATAGCTGCAGAAGCAGCTGAACATGTGAACATAGCATGGCTACATCTGGAGTACAAAGGAAAGTGGGTGTTAGGTGTCTGTGATAAGAAGTGGACTCACAGACACACCAGCTGTCACCTGGAACCAAGGGTATGGCTTCAATACCGGCCGGATCAGCGGGCAGCGATCGATCCAGCGGGGGCAATTTATGGCATCTAGTTTAGACATGGTAAATCGATCCCCGTGCGCTCTCCCATCCACTCCTGTACTCCAACTTGGCTAGAAGTGCAGGCAGAATCAACGGGGGAGTGGCAGCAGTTGACTCACCATAGTGAAGACACCGCGGTAAGTAGCTGAAGTTGCGTAACTTAGATCGACCCCCACCCCCCAGTGTAGACCAGGCTTAACACAAAGGAACAAAGACAGGGAGAGAGAGAGAAGCAAGATAGATTCTACAGCAACTTGGCTGGGTGGAGTCCTGGAGGTGACCAGTCTGAACGCTGTATTAAACTTTTCTCATCTGTTCTAAAAACGATTTCTTGGCGCTGTATTCCAGTTGACCAATACATTCTACTCTGTTCTGAAAAGGCTGCATGGAGTGACTGCATATGCTTGCTGAAATCTTGATCCCTGGAGGGGTAAAACTCTGTGACAAGAGTCTATTTAAGCTGGATACACTGGAGAGCTCACAGTTTGAAGCAGGAGAGCTGGAGCCTGGAGGCTCAGTGTTGGATGCATTGAGGCCTACTGTTTAGGAAAACTGTGACCCTTGGGGGTCTGGCACACTTCAAAGGGCCTTCATACAGATTGGGACAGAGCACAGGTCCTATGGATTTAACATCTTCTGGAGCTTCCCATAATCCAAAACTTTGCTGCGTTGCCAAGTGGTGTATTGAAAGTGCAGATCTTGAAACTCTGAGTATTCAAGGGGCTCTGTTCTCTTTTTACGTTTTTGTTCATCTCCTTCTGGTCCATACACAGGTATGGTCCCCCTCCTTTTTTCTCTACAGTTATAGAAGAACAAACACAATCTGCTGGTTCTTTTATCCTCCTAATTATACCATTTAAGGTCATGTTTTGAAGCTCTGCTTCTAGCTTATTTTTTAAGGCTACTTTTCATGTAGCACGCTCCACTGTTTCTGCATCTTCTCATACCCAAATTTTGTATCCTACAGGAAGGCATCTATTTCCAGTGAGTACATCTCCATATGATGCTATTAATACTTTCGTATCTTGTTCTAGGTTGTTTTTCTATCTCTTTTAATGAGTAAGCACCTCGCACAGGTGTAGGGCCAAGTCTGGTTGCTTGCCTCTGCATCACCACAAACTCTTGTTTTATAATTTCTCCTTTCTATTTAAGTATCAGTGTGAACACTCCCAACACTGGAATTATTCCTCCAGTATAGTATTTCACAGCCCCTTTTTTCTATCCCACTTTTTATATGCTCCTTATGCCTCTCTATTTTAGTTTTTGTTATTACATTTACTTTGCACATACGTTTTCTTTGCACCTTTTAGCATCGTGGTTGGGTTTATTACACTTTCTATATATGTGCCTGAATGCTGGGCATTTCACACTCATGTTGGTTGCCACATCACTGGCATTGCTTTCTGCTTTCTGTGTTTCTTTCCTTGGCCAGTTTAATTTCCATGAACTTTTCCCTTGCTGGCCTAGCTATGGTATCTACAGTCATATGCTCTGTACCTTTTTCCATGGCTTTTATTAGTGTTTCTGTTTGTTCTGCCGCTTGACAAATACATATTGCCCTTTCTAGTGTTGATCCATCTCCCTTACTAAGAACTCATGGGCATTTTTATTATTCCATCCTAGGACAGGAGTCTTTAATGAGAGAGTCTTTTAATAGTCCATATTCGCAAGAAATCTGATTTTTTTAGTTTTAAGTCTGTGACAAACTTCCCTATTGTTTCCCTTCCCTTCTGTGTTCTCATTCTGAACATATGTCCGTCATGAGTAACATTTTTTTTGTCTGGGACACAATGATTCTCAAACATCTTCTTTATTTATGCAAAGCTTTTTTCTCTCTTCCCCACACTGTTGTTATGAAATGCATTGTATACACCCGGGATTTCTGTGCCTGATTTCTGTTCAGAGCAGAGCAACCTTTTTGTTATCATCCAATTTATTTGCCCCTGTGGCTTTCATATACAGCTCAAACTGCTGTCTAAACCTTTTCCAGGCACTTTCAGCATTTGCCCTGATTCTCAGGGATGGTGAGGGAGTTACTTGCAATTACATGGGCTCCATAGCAGCCATTTCAATGTTATCTTTCTCCCTGGGTCTTCCAGTACTCCATGCCTTCCATCTCCAGTACCAAGCAGTAACTTACTAATGAGCATGGCCAGTTTCAAAGTAAATCCTTTATTAAGAACAGAAACTATGCACCAAAATAAAGTAACAAAACTGCATACTACTCTCTAGCTGTAGCTTGTGACTACAGCCAGTCCTGGGCTCGTTTGTTTTCTCTTACCCAGCATGACTTGGATGACAGGAAAACAAAATGACTGCACGTTGAGTATACAGGAAGTGTGGCATCTCTATGCTTCCTGGCAGACTTACTCTACAATAGCACAAGGGAGGAGAGAGAACAGAACAAGGCCTAACCTACTCCTCATTTGTTCTGCCAACTTTTACTTCATTTAGTTGCAACGGGAGTATTGGAAGAAACAGGGCTGCTTTCCACACCAGACCCAAACCTAAGACCTGCGTAACTTTTATTTGGCTGAGCAAGAGGTGAAAGTACCATACTATTACCAGGCTGTTCTCCTCTTGCTATATTTCCAATACCCCAAAGGTCAGGGTTCAGTTAAGATAGATGAGCATATCTCTAAACTCCAACGTGCATATCTAACCAAACTTCAAAAACCTTTAGCGGTTCACCCATCATCGTCACTTAGTAAGATGTGACATTGTCATTTACAAACGAAAGAGAGATCATTTTCTATATTGCCTCATTATCTTGTATGTGGATATTGCAGGGTGAAAGGAAGCATGTATGGTGGGGAAAAGTGCAAACAGTTTAAGTAAATAAAATAAAGGATTATTTCAACCCTTGTGATAAAAAAGTTAAAGTTCTATTTCAACAACAAATGGGTTGTTACACAGTACAACGAGTGTTATAAAAATGTTTTGCAGGTGACTAGTGAGTGCTTAGAATATCATCCAGTACTTATTATGACTCACAGTTCAGTCCTAAAGGTGGTGCTTCCATATGGTGGGTACTTATTATTCACTGTCAGATGCCTAAAATAGAAGTTCGGTTTTGTTTACAGGACAAATCCTCAGAGGTGTCAAGGACCCACAACTTCAATGGAAGCCACAAGGTGCTCAGCACCAATTAGCATTTGGACTTATGTTAATTATGCTGCTAAAACATATTGAAGAGAAATTACATCTCCTCATTAGCTGCATGGAAAGAAAATGTTGTTAACCTATTCTTTTTCCCTTTCAGTTGCAAAATACTGCCACAAGATATTTAGTTATGTGTAAAGCATAAACCATCCAAACCTATTTCTATCTATAAATCAATCTAAGTTCAGGACACAAACTAAAACTCATGATTTTGTTTTAATATCCTGTAACATACCCAACCCAAACACTTGATTCAAAACCTGCGCATTGTACATACAGCAAGCCTATATACCAGACGTTATTATGAAAGTTATCATCCTCACTCCCCGGCCACCTTAATGTCTCTATTATTCCCCCTTGTTTGTCTTATCCTGGTGTAGATCCTGGTCCTGAAAACTTTTACATGCATATTCACATTTGCAAGATCAGAGATTAAGACTGTAAATTCCTCATGGCAGGGATTGTTTCATATGATGTGCTGGAACAGTGACTAGCATGTTGGGTATCCAATCCTGGTTGGAACTCGTGAGCATGTCTGTATAATTATAAATAATCATACAAGAAGTATGCTTGAGAACGCTTAGACTTGACATATGTCAGCCTCACATCCTTAAAACAGGCCATTTTCACTGAACCATCCACACCTCTCTTTTGTATTTTCTGGGGCCCATCTCAATGGCTGTGGTTTGCTCTGGGAGGCTGCTTGTGGTGGCTTTGTTAATTGACCTAGATAACTTATATATCCACCTGGGCTATCAGGTGCCGGGCTGCTGCAGCTAATAGCTAGGACTCATCTCCTAGAATATTTCTTGACACACCTCAGCCATTTCTGCTCTGAATCAATTTTAGGTTTAACAGTATTGCAAATCATGAGACTAAGTCATAGATTCATAGACTCCAAAGCCAGAGGGGACTACTAATGACTATCTAGTCTGAACCTCCATTATACATAAGACGTCAAATTGTTCCCAGAAGCTGGAGTAAAGAGTGTCTACTACAAAGACATCTAATTTTGTTCTAAAGACTCCAAGCAGGGGTGAGTCCTCCATCACCAACATTCTTAAACCGTTCCAATGTTTAAGTACCATTACTGTTAGAACCCAAGCCTGTTCATGAATTCTCTCTTTGAACACAGATCCAAGGAAGTGGGCATCACTCACCTCGGCTTGGACTCCTACCTCCTGAATTGCTTTGCTTTGAAACAGGGTTAGGCCCTGGCTGAAGACTTTTGAAAATCCCACCCTTTATTTTCATCATTCACTCTACTTAACAGCTGATGATGCAATGCTGGATAATGCAACCGCTAGATATTAAAGAAGTTTCTTTGTTTGTTTGATCCTTTCAAGAAGTCCCAGTATTTGCTTCGGTAACAGTGAGAGTTTATTAGTGGAGCTCTTTTCTATGGTCTGTGGAATCACCTCATTGCAGGATGGGAAGCATTTTAAGATTTAGCCAGAGTATTTTTTTTCCTTTGGAAGCTGGTAGGTGTTTAATGAGCCCAATTCCAAACCACAAATGTCCCTGCTCCAAGTTCAAATAGCAGCATGTAGGCAGGTTTCCAACTGATGTTTGCAAACAATCTTCAATGTTGACATGGTGTAGAAGGTTTTTCCTTCTGCGAGCAAGAAGCACTCTTAGCTGGAAAACATGTGGGAATTTAATTTGCTAATGGATTATTACATGCCATCTTTTGCCAATCCCTCCAATAAATACTATGTATAGGAGATGAAGAGACAGAAAAAAACCCATAATTTTTGCAGAGAATATAGTGGAATAAGTATAATAGTTTCCTTAAAGTTTTTTCATGCTGACACAAAAAGATGAAAAGCCGGGAAGCTGCTGCACATAGTGCTTGGAGGTGAGAAAGGTGTATTTTAAAGTAAAATATCCTCTGAGGCCCACTCCAGCAATTCCTATGCAGGATAAGCTCCCATTGACTTCTAGAAGCCTATGAGAATTGCAAGAGTGGGTACGTTCCACTTTCAGAGTCATCCTGTGAGGTGCCAAGCATTGGTTCCAGTGGGAATTGAAGGTTCTTAGCACCATTTAGGATGCACTCAGGACTTCACATGGCCAAGCTCTCTGAAATGCTAGTAACTAGCATGAGTCTCCAAGTATTAGAATTTTATATTCTATCTAGCCCAGGGGTCTCAAAAACGCAGCTGAGAGCACCCACAGGAAAAAATTAGTGGGTGCTCTTCACCCACCAGCAGCCAAGCTCCCCTTCTCCACCCGCCCCACCTCCTCCTCCCCCCCGAGTGCACCACATTCCCACTCCTCCACCTACCTCCCAGCACTTCTTCCCTGGCCGCCACTAAACAGCTGTTTGCATGTTGTTGGAGGGAGAGAAATGGGAACATGGTGCACTCTGGGAAGGAGGCACGGAAGAGGCGGGGCTGGGGCGTGAATTTGGGGAAGGGGTTGGAATGGGGCGGGGAAGGTGTGGGAAGAGGCGGGGCAGGGTTGGGACCTCATGGAAGGGGTGGAGTGGGGGCAGGGTCGGGGGCAGGGGAAATGCAGATGGAGTTAGTGGAGTTTCTGTGTGATACCATTTTGAAGCAGAAGTATACAGATGTTGGAATTCCAGAATTCTACTGGTTTCTTTCACATGAAAGATTTCCCATGTTATTCTCTGCGATATATATATGTGTGAACAGTTTTTCTCTTCCATGAAGATTAACAAATTTGTGTTAAGGTCAAGGTTCACTGATGAACATTTGCAAGCAACATTGAGATTGGTTTCATCTCAGGATATCAAACCAAATATTCATGCTCTGGCTGATGCAAAACGCTGCCAGCTAAGTGGCTAAAAATGAAATGACTGTCAACATTAGCACTGACTTTTCGCATTACAGTTTTTAAAAAGTTAATACATTGACTTTTAATAGGATACTATATTTCTCTTCATTTTTTACTATACTTTTGTACCGTTGTAGGACAAGGTTTCAGTGATGCTGCCCTTGGCCCAATGTACTAGTCCTCATGAAGCCTTCATGGTGATTTGAGTTTGAGATCCTGACCTAGCCTAAGTACCTACATAGCTCCCATCACTATAGTGGCAAAGACTTTAATGTATTTATCCCCATAACAGCCCTGTGAGGTAGGCATGTGCTATTAGTCCCATTTTACAGATGGCAAACTGAGAGACAGAGAAACTATCGGAGTTGCCCCAGGTCACATAGGAAGCCTGTAGCAGAGCAGAGACTTGAATTCAGGACTCCTAAGCCCTAGTCTAATGCCCTAGCCACTAAACCATCCATCTTTCTTGATGTTAAAATATCAGTTTCCAGGAACCTTTGTACACAGCCTATCAGAGTTTTATTTCTCATGCTTTGTCCTATCAATCATATTATAAACACACCCATGTAATCATCATCATCATCATCATGCTTCTCGCTGGAAATTGAGCCTGGGATCTCCAGAGCAAAAACCATAACCCTGTGCAGCTTGAGCTAAAGAACTAAGTCCACTAGCTAAGAGCTGAATCAGAATGGATGAGGCACAGAAGGAAGCACATAGAACATGCGTTAGTTAACCCCACTGATCAGGTATCATCAATAAGAAAATGTTGAATGTTAATTCATTAAAAAATCTCCTCTTTTGAGCAACATCATCTCAATGGCAACTAATGTAAACTTCTCGTTCTTGCCTTCAAAGCCTTATAGTACTTCCTTTCTCACGCCTTTCTCACTCCACACTGATATGGTTCCACTACTTTTGCCAGCCTCGATGCTCCATTCATCGGCTTCTCCCACAAAAGTCTCTTTATTTTCCATGCCACCTCCTATGCAAGACCACTCTCCCACCCTCATTTCAATCACTAGTGGAAAAAATAAGTCAATTTTCTTGCAATGCCCACAACAACAGTCTAGAGTTAGCTTCACCCTCTTCTTTCAGGTACATTGACACAAACAGATGAACCAACCAACTAACCTATAACTACTCTGGATTCACCAAGATGTGCACATGTCTCAAAGTGAGAAATGGTATTATTATTTTGCTGTTACCCTCCACCCAACATCAGTTCTGTATTTGCTCTCACCACCTCCCCCCAATTATGCTATTTCTAAAATTTAAGTTATTTGTGGGAGGGATCACAAGTCATATTCTGAAGATGCATCAGAGTAGCATGTGGTGCAGCTGGAGAGGGGAGACATACCTGGCTTTACATCACTTTTTGCCTTGCTCCACTTTGGCCCCTGGTGCAAACAAGAGCAGCCTCAGGGCTACCAAACTTTGTTGCCAGTGAAGACTGCAGAAGTACACCACTTCTCGGATCCCACCATTGACATTTCCCACTCACTAGTACATCTCCCTGCACTAGAGGGAGCAAACGCCCTAGAGAAAAGTCTCTTCCCATTTCTCTCCTTTCTGTATCTTCTGTTAAGCATCATCCGGCACTATGAAATAATCAATTTCTTCTTTCACATCACTGACACCAGACGCAGTTCTTCCTTCCATTATGCTCACAGGACCCCAGTGAAATCCAGGCTATTACTCAGGATTGGCTCTATAAGCCATTTAACAAAAAAGATTTGTTAAGTTATTTAGCTGTATAACAACAAGCTCTGGAGTGCAGGAGGTAACTCACAAGAGTACAGGCTGTTTCAAGCAGCCTCATCCTTCTGCATAACATAGCACCTATTTTTCTTCTATCCCCTGATTAATATTCAAAGAGCGGATGGCTTTACTGAAGATATCAAAGCACAGTCTCTGAATTTCTAAATATCTGTCCAGAATTTGGCTCAACTTCTTCAGAGCAAAACTGCTGCTCTCCCACCATGAGTAGATGAAAATCTCCCACGTTATAAATGTCTTGAGGAATTTTGAAGTTAATGAATATTATTTTATCAAAATAAATAAGTCTTCTCAGCTAGACAAAGATCAGCTTCGGAACTGTATAATGTATGGCTTTAGCTGCTGGGAGCGAAGTGCAAGGATTTAGAGGGGTTGAAATGAATTTGAAAGCACAGCAGTGGTTTTGGATTACAGTGTATCTAAAATAAAAGAGAAAATTTCTTTTGCAAAATAAAGAAAAATGTTTATGATGTGAAGCTATCACATAGGCATCCTTTCGGAGTGGTAAAGCTACACTACTTCAGAAATCCTGAAAAACAAAACAAAAAAATAGGGCGAGAGGCTGGGTGTCTTGCTATACATTAAAATTATGCCTTCTAATCACCAATTATTTTTAAAATTCAGTGGAGCACCTGAAACATGTATGGGTTTTAATTCATTCAACCAAACAAAATAATTACTGGGTGAGTTCCTACAGGTTCTTGTGTTCACACCTGCTGCTATATACTAGCTTCTGTGAGATAATTTGGGTCAAAGCTAGTCAGGGTTTGGATGGGAGACTGCCAAAAACATAACACACACATACAAACACACACAAACCCCAGCTGATGGTAGAAGTGATGTTGGTGACACAGAAGGAGAAATTTTTACTCTGAGGAAGTACTGTCTTTGAGAAGGTGCTCGGGGCCACTCTTCAGATACCATGTTCCTAGATCCAGCCCTGAAGAATGCTGAGAATTGTGGTTCCTAGGGGCGGGTGGGAGTTAAGGCTACAGTAAGGTATACCAGGAATGGCAGCCTGCATAAAAGTGGCTTTCTTATGAGTGGGAGATGTGGAAAGATCAGGAGCTCTTTGTCTCTCCTCTAAACAACTTGGAACCAGATGAAAGAAGTGGCCATGGCCAAAGAGGAGGCATAATGGGCTTTTACTTAGTTTTAGGGTTTGATATACTAAGGGAGCTCAGTGTAGACCCTCCAGAACCTCCCCAGAGACCTAGGAAAGGACTGGGGAAGACTTGGCATCAGTTTGAGACTTGTGAGTTGGACTTTCAAGAGATGAAGTTTGGATATTTAAATACAGGCCGTCCTTGACTTTACAATGTTCAGCTTATAACAAATGGCACTTACGACACTTCTGAATTGACACCCTGATTCGACTTATGACAATTGTTTTTGACTTTGCAATGCTCAATCCCGCAATGGAGTGGATTGTGGTTCCGAGTTATGAAGTTTTTGCTTATGATGCAATTTTCAGGAACCAATTGTGTCTTAAGTCTGAGGACTGTATGTACATACATTGCACATATAGAAAAAAACCCAAAAACCCAATCCCTTCTACAACAAAACTCTCCCTTCCCCATACAGTTCTCCCTCTGGAGATAGGATATGAGAGAAGGAGCCATGGTGACAGATGTTAGTCACGTTGGTTAATGGACTACTAGAAGGTGCTCAGATACTATGGTAATGAGGGCACCATAAACACCTAAATAGAGCCGACTAGATACAGCTGGACACCTATTTTCACACATGGGAGAGGGAGATGAGGTAGTGGCCATGTTACCCTGGCAACAAAACAAGACCCTCACATTCTGCTAACATAAAAAATGGAGCTGATCAAGATATTTTTTGCATGTTGATAAAGTTTCAAATTTTGAAATTTGTAAAGAAATAAAAGTAGAAAAAAGTCACAAAGTTGTTTGCAAAATATTTCCTGAGAGACAGTTGACATAAACTGGAGATTGTCCTTGGAGAATCCATGTGTACTTCCCACTAAAACCTTTTAAAGTGTGTCCGCCAACTCGGATAGATGCCAACTTTTTCAAACTTCCAATCTCGGTGGGATTCCCCAGCCCCTTCGGAGCTTGGCCGACTGTGTTTTTCCTGTACAGTAAATCCTCACTTAAAGTCATCCTGGTTACTGTTGTTTCATTTGCTATGTTGCTGATCAATTAGGGAACATGCTCGTTTGAAGTTGTGCAACGCTCCCTGTCAAGCCACTTCCCTCAATGGCAATTGTAGCCAATTGTCTGGCCACTTCCTCATGGTGAGGGGGGGGGAGGGAGAGAAGCTGGGCCCACCCACTACTCCGTGTCCTAGCTCAGGGCCCTTGTAAATGTCTGCCACTTGCTGTGTCTCCTCCGACTCCTCAGTTCATTTTCTTGGGCCACTTCCCTGTGACCCCCAGTCAGTGGCGTAGCCAGGATGGGACATTTGGGTGGGCCCTGACTTCGGGTGGGCGGGAAATGACAGAGGGGTAGGGGACAGAAGGGATCAGTGGCCCACATTCTCCCTGCTCCCTCCAGCCAGTCTTGTGTGGGGTAATGGACATTCTGACCTGGGGCCCTGGGCATGTACCCCGCTCTGGGAAGAAAGGCCTCTCTCCAGCATGCATGGCTGCCGGCACCCATCCCTGTCCCACTGCCCCACACCGTGCCCAGCTCCCCAAGGCAGTAGACCTACCTTTTTTTGAGACTCCTCCACTGCTGGGCCTCCTACTTGCTTGCCTGCCTCCTCCCAGTGGGCCACTAGGCCAACAGGGCCGTGCCCATGGGCCCTGGCCAATTCAGGGGGCCTGGAAAAATTAACGCCCAGATGTCCCCACTCATTCTGCCCGCCCACTCAGCGCTGCAGCCAGGAAACGGGTTTGGGGTGCGGGAGCTTTCCCCGCTCTGCCTAACTGCCTGCAAGTCAGCTCTGTTTCAATCTGCACACATTTCATATATGGGATCTGATCTAAAACCCACAGTAGTCAGTGGAAAGAGGCCCATTCACTCCACTGGGCTTTGGATACACATTTGTTCAACAGCAGCTGTGTAGGGAAATGTGGCTCATCAACAGCTCGCATACAGCTCTGACTTTAACCGGTATTTGATATGCCTGCTTTTCTCTCTCTTTAGGGTACAGTTGTGGAAACACGGTCTTGATTACTTTATGTTCCTGCAAAAGGTACTAGCTTAGCTACTCAGTGTTAAGCAGGATATCTTTCCCTCCACAAACACTACTGATTACGTAATTAGTGCTATTTGTTTGTTTATTTGAGCCAGTGCTGGCTTTGCCACTATTGAAATCTTCCCCAATAAAGCTATTCTCACTCCACACCAGTTTGCAGCATCTCACTATGTTAAACCTCTCTCTCTATCTCCCAACATTTCATGCAAACTACTACTCTTTACTTCTCTAGCAGACTACACAAAATTCAGCTCAGACAAATAGATCCAAGGCTTGTTCCAGAAGACAATGAGATACCAGAGAGGAAGAAGAAGATATATCTGAGGAGAACAAACAGAGATTCTGTTCTGTTAATGTCAAGGAACTGAAAGTTAATTCCAGGCCATTATAATGCATTGTTTAGAAAGCAGTTGACAATATGACAATAAAAATGTTTGTAAAAATGTTGTCATACAAAAATATGGTGTCTGAACTGAATCCTAAGAAACTTTGGACTTCTGCATTCACTCTGGGCAACATTTTCATAATTCCATTAGAAGGTAACTGATATGGAAGATGATAGGTGCAGAGAAAATGTGTGTGTGTGTGTGTGTGTGTGTGTGTGTGTGTGTGTGTGTGTGTGTGTAGAGGGCAGGGGAATTTTTCAAAGGACTAGTGCCAATCCCACAGAGCACTTTGACTATCAGGAAAAAAACCTTAGACTGGGGCACCAGTCATGCATCCATCATGACTTCTGTTGCTAAGCAGCTTTTCCAGGTGGCATGTGAAATAACAGATGGCGTGAAGATGCATGAACTGGAGATTCTCATTCTTAATCATTTAGAATCATAGACTATCAGGGTTGGAAGGGACTGCAGGAGGTCATCTAGTCCAACCCCCTGCTCAAAGCAGGACCAACTCCCAACTTCATTTTCATTGTGGTTGCTCCTAAGGACAGGTGGGGACCCCATTGTATAAGCATACAGTAAATGATAGTCCTTACCTCTAGAGAGCTTACAGCCTGAAGGACAAGACATAATAGTCAAATGAAACAAACAAGGTGGAAAGATAAGTTGACAAAAATAATAGGATTCACAATCGGTAGCAGTAGTCACATCTCCCTACTTGACCAGCCGTATCAGATGGCACATTTCTGTGTGTATTACAGTGGAGGTGAGTTTTATGAGGCTTTATTCTAATTTCTGCTGCAAGCAATGATAAGCAAAAGCATCATTCTCCCATAACACTGTAGCATTGTCTCAAGGTAACACTTAAAAATACACATGCCACCACACAGGCAAAACAAGTTATACTGATAACACAACCTGTGAGATACTAGCAAAGGGAAGACATGGAAAGCAAATTTCTTTCTTTTGCTATAGCTTTCACTACCAAGAAAGGACTTAATCCCAAGTTGTTTCGTGCTTTGGGACTTGGCATCTTGCCACATAATTGAGCCTGTTCATAGACAACATCAGTATCCTAGCCTCAATCTACTTCAAAAGCAAATGAGATCCAAAAATATCCTCCTATTGAAACAGATTTTTGTGTGTATATGAGTGTGCATGCATGATTTATGCAGAAAAATCTGTAAAAATATTCTGGTTCATCAAAAGTCTAATTTACATACATTTTCAGGACATTATAGTGAATGATTAACACAACATATCACAATTCAGGGGAAAAATGACTGAGGATTTTTAAGAGCCTTGAATGCAAGAGATATGAGGTAGGTAAAGCTTATGAAGTTGGGTAAGTGAAATAGGAAGTTGCTTATTCCACTATGATTTATGGTTTTAAACTTGTGAATACTTGATGGCTTTCTGTCTCTTAAAAAGAACTTTCTAAACTGAATTCTACTGGAGAAAAAATCATCATAGATTGTTCTTTACTCATCCTTGACATCTCCAACTTAATCCTGTTGTAGGCCGCTCTTAAAGAACAATCAGTTGCTAGTTTTTCCTAATAGAAACCCTAATCAGCATTGTTGCTCCATCAATGTCTACTGTTGGTGAAATACTTAGACAAAAAAAAATAGAGATGTTAAATACAAGGTTTTTTCCCCAAAACTCCTAAAGTTTAGGCAAAACAGCAGCAATAATCACCTTGTGCACCCTACTGCATCACAGAGTGAAACAAAATCCAGAAGAGTCTTAAATTACTTTCTTGAAATTCTCTTTACAACTTATCTGTGCATCTGTAAAACCAGATGAATGTTAGAATCCTTCATCATTTATTTATTTAATTATTTTAATGAAATTGTATATTTGCATTTCTCTATAGTCTTAGAGCATGAGATAATCCAATAGTTGTTTCTTTCACTGCTTTCTCTATCTCCAAGATCTGCAAAACAATTTGAGCACTCCTCTATTGCCAATTTCATGTCTCCAAACATTGGAAATGTTTGCTAGTAGCCTTTCTGACAGGAAATCACCTCATGCATTATTCACATGCAGTAACTTTACAGCAAGAAAACCATATTTCTCTGCAATGAATTACTTTCGCGTGTTCCCCCCCATCATCATTCAGTCCATTATTGGTTTGTACAGGCTGATAGTTCAGATAAATGAGCACAGGAGACAAAGAAGCACTCACCACCCAGCTGAAGTATTGTCACCAGGTGGGGAGAGGAAAGAGTTTCATTCAGTCCCTTTGCAAAATGGTTTGTTTGTAACAAATTCTTTAGTATTTTGGAGAATTACTCATGACTAGTCTCTTGCTACCTGAGTGCTCCCATTGGGTCAGATTGTGCCTTTAGAAAGCTTTGCTGCACCACTCCAGAATTAGCACCAGGAGACACTTTGATTCAGACACAATTCCCTCCTTGCTTCCTTCTGCTGTTGGCTTATATCAACAACATATTACAACACTCCCTTCACCACCTCAATTGTACTGGTCAGTGTATTGTGATGGAGCAGGGGTTCTTCCGATTCCTCACCTATTCATGAGGTGTAAGTTAATTTGTATACACCTGGACTCAAAGTCCAAGTAGTCCATGCAGAAAAGTAATGAGAGTTTTTACTGCCCTTTACTCCCATGCATAAAAGTGTGGTCAAAGTCACAATACACCCCACAGGGCTTGTTCACGGAGATAGAGTGGCAGAACCTGGTCCAAATGATTAAATGATACATTGCAAAAACTCATCAATTTTGGAGTCACTTCATTTACCTAAAATAACTAAATATCAGAATACATCACAATCTCTGTGTGCTTTGTACCAGAGAGGAAGAGGATTTGGGCTTGAAATCATTTTCCTTTTTCTCCGCCAATTTAATTCCTAAATATAAATAAATTACTTGGGAAACACAACCAATGTTAGGGTAAATTCATCTCAAAGGGCCAAGTTGTGACACCCTCACTGCCATTGAATAGTCAGTTACGTCACCACTAGACCCTCTGAAGTCAGTTGGATGACTTGGGGGGGAAAGTCACTACACAATAGGAGTAAGAGAATCAGTATCGACCCTGTATGTATTTAAGGAGTTTTTAATTTTGCTTCTTGCTAGACTACTCTTCAATGCACTAGTAATAGCATTTCTGTGGCTTTTTCATCATGTCAGGTGGCCAGAGTTTATGCTTCAGTCCAGTCATGTATTTGGGTCAGATTCTGATAGCCTTACTGAAGCTGAACCTTACCTTATTTCACAATGCCACTGAACTCAGTGGAGGTACCCACAGAGAAAGAAACTACTCAAGGAGAATAAGGATAACAGAATCTGGCCCTCTGATGATCCTTAAAGCACTGGAGGAGGAAGCTACATAGAATCATATAATTATAGGACTGGAAGGGACCTCCAGAGGTCATCTAGTCCAGTCCCCTGCACTCATGGCAGGACTAAGTATTATCTAGACCATCCCCGACAGGTATTTGTGTAACCTATTCTTAAAAATCCCCAATGATGGAGATTCCACAATCTCCCCAGGCAATTTATTCCAGTGCTTACCCAACCTGACAGGAAGTTTTTCCTAATGTCCAATCTAAATCACACTTGCTGCAATTTAAGCCCATTGCTTCTTGTCTTACCAGCAGAGGCTAACGAGAGCAATTTTTCTCCCTATTACTTGTAACAACCTTTTATGTAATTGAAAACTGTTATCGTGTTGCCTCTCAGTCTTCTCCTCTCCAGACTAAACAAACCCAATCTTCCCTCATAGATCTTTTTTTCTAAACATTTAATCATTTTTCTTTCTCTTCTCTGGACTTTCTCTAATTTGTCCACATCCTTCCTGAAATGTGGCAACCAGAACTGGACACAATACTCCAGTTGAGGCCTAATCAGTGTGGAGTAGAGCAGAAGAATTACAGACTTCAGATCTAGTCAATGGAAACATTTTGTTTCAATTATTTTGAAACAAGTTGTTTTACCTTCAGCCTTTTGTATTAGCATAAATTAGCTAAAGTTTCAAAACAAAAAATCATTTCAAAATGAAGAATGAAACTTTTCATTTTGAAAATGTCAGCAGGAAATAGGGTGCCCAGAAGTGGACACAATACTTCAGTTGAGGATGTATCAGCGTGTAGTAGAGCAGAAGAATTTTTTCTCATGTCTTGCTTACAACACTCCTGCTAATACATCCCAGAATGATGTTTGGTTTTTTGCAGCAGTGTTACAGTGTTTACCCATATTTAGCTTGTGATCCACTATGACCCCCAGATTCCTTTCCACAGGACTCCTTCCTAGGTAGTCATTTCCCATTTTGTACGTGTACAACTGATTGTTCCTTCCTAAGTGGAGTACTTTGCATTTGTCCTTACTGATTTTCATCATATTTACTTCAGACCATTTCTCCAGTTTGTCCAGATGATTTTGAATTTTAATCCTATCCTCAAAAACCTTTGCAACTACTCCCAGCTTGGTATCATCCACAAACTCTATGATATTATCTTGACGTGAAAAACTGATAACTTTCTGGGAATGGTTTTCCAGTCAGTTATGTACCTATCTTATAGTAGCTCCATCTAGGTTGTATTTCCCCAGTTTGTTTATGAGAAGGTCATGCAAGACAGTATTAAAAGCCTTACTAAAGTCAAGATATTCCACATCTGCTGCTTCATCCCTATCCACAAGGCTTGTTACTCTGTCAAAGAAAGGTTTTATGTTGGTTTGACACAATTTGTTTTTGACAAATCCATGCTGACTGTTATTTATCACCTTATTATCTTCTAGGTGTTTGCAAACTGATTGCTTAATTATTTGCTCCATTATCTTTCTGGGTACTGAAGTTAAGCTGACTGGTCTGTAATTCCCCAGGTTGTCCTTATTTTCCTTTTTATAGCTTGGCATTATATTTGCCCTTTTCCATTCCTCTGGAATCTCTCCCATCTTCCATGACTTTTAGAAGATAATCATTAATGGCTTAGATATCTCCTCAGTCAGATCCTTAAGTATTCTAGGATGCATTTCATCAGGCACTGGTGACTTGAAGACATCTAACTTGTCTAAGAATTTTTTAGCTTGTTCTTTCCCTATTTTAGCCTCTGATCCTACCTCATTTTCACTGGTGTTCACTATGTTAGAAGTATAATAGCTACTAACCTTTTTGGTGAAAACTGAAACAGAAAAGCATTTAGCACTTTACATACATTTACGCAATGGCAAAGAATCTCAGGGTCTAAAAGAACATATTTTAAATTAATTAATTAATTAAGGGCCTGATTGCAACATTCTTCCTCTGATTTCAAAGGGACATTTCAAGTACTACTCATTCTGAGGAAGGGTATTTGAGTCTGGCTCATAATGCAAATAGAAAAAAATTAGAGGAAGGGGAACAGTATTGCCTGGCTGAGAAGCAGATTAATATTTACAACAGGGAATTGACTGTTTATAGGAAATCTTTATAGGAAAGATTTCATGAGACTTCTCTCATAAAGCCACTCTTTTATGGAAAGGGAGAATTAATTTGAACAATGTCTGCTCAGGTAACTATGACAAACTGAACCAGGCCAAAAGAAAAGTCATCATATAGTGGACTCTGTTTTACAGTCTCCTTATCAGATGCAGCACTTGCCAAGCCAATTTGTAGCAGCCTCATCAATGAAGAGCAGAGCCCTCAGACCACCATTAAATCTGGTCAGAGGGCAGCCATCAGTGATGCAAGACATTGTCTTTGGCCATAGTCGCATATGGGAACCTCTCCTTCACATCTTCCCTGGTGTGAAGGCTGGCTGCACATTGGCCCTAACACATTTAAAATCAGTTCTGAAAGGCCCACGAGAGCCATAGCACATCAAAGCCAGGTACCTGCATGATCAGGTCAATTATAAGAGACTAGTTTCTCATGTCAGCTGCAGACCATTCTTTATGCCACATCGATGTCACAGAGAAATATAGGCAGGGCAAGTGGGACCACAACAGATACTTTGATGACAAGCTCACTCTTGGGTGGTCAAAGAAGTCTTGTATAGTGGTAGGCTCAGGTTTGCCCTGATTTTCTCAACCATTCTGGTTGTAGCATCCTCATGATGGATGTACAGAGAAGTGATAGTGCTTAACATGGGGAACCATGGTACTGGCTTGGGTCAAATTGTTCCATTTAAGATGCACATGGCTGAATATAGTTGTGTATCAACCAACTCAACATGAGATGAATGGAGCCAGATCAGAGTACAGTATTCTGCTGCAGAGTAACAGAGAGCCAAACCAGATGTTCAGAGGGTCTGAGTGTTTGCTCCTCATGAAGTGCCAGCCAATTTGCTTATAAGGTTGTTACACAACCTCATCTCAGCTGAAGTTTTCCCTCAGATGATTAAATTATATGAGAGCTCTATCTAGGGTTATTCCAAGGTAGACTGGGTGGGATTCATGTTTCAAGTAACATCCAGTGAAAATGATATACAGTTCTCGGGCTGCTCTGATGTTGAGATGGAACATACTCAAACTGTCTTGGTCCCCTTTGGTTGTAAATTCCACCAATTATAGCATTATTTAAATCAGTATTTAGGGTACCTTCAAGTTCTGGGAATGACTGTGCTTGGACACCTAATCAAATGTCATATGCTTACTTGAACTTGTGGGACTGGGTAAGCAGAAGGTTGTTTGTCTACAGGTTGAAAAGCATTGGTGCCAGCATAAAGCCTTAGGGGAAATCATGGTTTGTCTTATCATTGCGCTAATGCTTTCCAGTAAAATGGCAAAAGTGAGTGTGGAGATTTCTCAGTGTTCCTTTTGCCGACCCTGTTTCAACAGAGAATGTATGTATAATACAGTAAATGTCTCATGCCCTTCTCTAGTGGCTAGCCATGTAGAGGATAAGATCCTACTTGTGATGGGTTGGGTCACACAGCCCCCCCTGGGACTGCCAACTGATGTTCTGAGACTACCTCTGAGCCCGTTTTCCCTGGCAACTTGGGACTTCAGAATCCTGCCTTGTTAAGCAAGATATGCTTGCCTGCTGCAAACACAGACCCAGGTTTGAATCACGTCCCCCAAAACTGCAGACTTAACTGAAAATGGCTTAGAAAGTGCTTCTGTCTCTAGCACCCAGATAGTCAGTTCTCAATGGGGTCCAAACCCCAAATAAATCTGTTTTACTCTGTATAAAGATTATACAGAGTAAACTCATAAATTGTCTGTCCTCCATAGCATTGATAGAGATATATGCACAGCTGTTTGCTCCCCCAGGGATTAGTCACTAACACTGGGTTCAGTAACAAGCAAAAAGTGATTTTATTAAGTATAACAAGTAGGATTTAAGTGGTTCCAACTAATAAAAGACAGAACAAAGTAAATTACCAAGCAAAATTAACGAAAACATTCAAGTCTAAGCATAGTACTGTAAGAAACTGATTACAGATGAAACCTCACCCTCGGAGATGTTCCAATAAGCTTCTTTCACAGACTAGACTCCTTTCTAGTGTGGGACCAATCCTTTCCCCTGGTACAGTTCTTGCTCCAGCTCAGGTGGTAGGTAGGGGATTTCTCATAACTGCAGCCCCCTTTGTTCTGTTCCACCCTGTAACCGGGCAGCACTCACCCCCATGGCACCTCCTACTGGTCGCTTTGGGAATTAGCTCAAATTCCAGCTCGGAGCGCCCTCTGCAGGCCGGTGATCCATCTTTCGGCTACTGGTCCCGTGTCCCTCCCTGGACCCCAGTGCCCCTTTTATGTGGGGTTCTGCCCCCTGGCAGTAGCCCCTTCCTCTTTCTTTGGGGTTTCCCCACCCTGGGAACCCCCCACCCTCTATCCCCACTTTGCTTCAGTGTCTTGGCAACTTCCCAGTCATTGGCTAGCCCCACGCCCTGGGGCAGACTGCAGTATTAGCCTCTCATCATCGGCAAAGGGGGTTGGACCTGCTGCTTTGGCCTACCCCTGGGTTGCACCCTGCAATGCCCAGTACCTCTTAGCCTTCTGCTAGGCTGCAGCCTGGGGCTTTCCAGGCAGGAGCTCCCCAGCTCCTCTGCCTTTCCCCAGCCCTGCTTTACTCTAGGTACCTTGTCAGTTCTATGCAGCCAGGCCCTTCTCCCTCTACAGGCAGAGGAAGACTGTTTTCCCTTGGCTTCCCTGGCCTTCTTATTAGGCCATGTTGCTCAGTTTGAGGCGTGGCCCCCAGCTGCAGCCACTTCCCCAATCAGCCCAGCCTAAAAGGGCTGCATTCTCCAGCCCCAGCCCCTTTCCCGGGCTGTTTTAACCCTTTCAGGGCAGGAGCAGAGATCCACTCTGCTACACACCCCATTATATAGCTTTGCCACAAGGTGGGAATCTTTTGTCTCTTTGGGTCCCCACCCCTCCTTCTAAATGGAAAAACACCAGGTTAAAGATGGATTCCAGTACCATGTGACATGGTCACATAGGCCCCATCTCTGTGGATGCTCTGGGGATGGAGCACCCACGGGGAAAAATTTGTGGGTGCTCCCCCCCATTCTGCCCCCGCCCCACCACAGCTCACCTCAACTTCCACTCTGCCTCCACCTCCTCCCCTGGGTGCACCACTGCATCCTGCTTCTCCCCCCTCCCTCCCTCCCAGCCCTTGCACCATGAAACAGCTGATTCACTTGGCAAGCGCTGGGAGGGAGGGGGAATGCGATGCACTTGGGAAAGAGGCTGGGTCGGGGTAGGGATTTGGGGAAGGGGTCCAATAGGAGCCGGGAGGGGATGGAGTTGGGGAGGGGACTTTGGGGAAGGGGTTGGAGTGAGCGCGAGCACCCACCGGTGCTGGGGAAATTTGGTGCCTATGCACGGTCACCTTTCCTGTGAGACCTAAGCCTTCATTCTTCCCAGCCTGACTGAGAGGAAGGCTTGCAAGTAAACAGAGTCATCCACAGTCAATTGTCCTAGTTGATGGGAGCCATCAAGATTCTAAACCACCATTGATGGTCCACACTTTGCATAATTACAATAGGACCTCAGAGTTATATTTCATATTTCTAGTTTCAGATACAAGAATGATACATTTATACAAATAGGGTGACCACACTCACTAGATTATAAGCTTTGTAATGATACTTTACAAGAGACCTTTTTGCATGAAGCATATTCCAGTTATGTTATATTCACACACATTAGCATTTTTTCACAAAATCTTAGGGAGTGCAATGTCACACTACTATTGCTACCAGATAATGGAATTACTTCTTCACTCATGTGGCAGAAACCTGGGCTTTGGTATTGGAAATCCAAAGGAAGGATGATCCAATGGTTAGGAAGTTAGCTTAGGCTTGAGGAGGCCTGGGTTAAATTCTCTGCTCTGCCACAGACTTCCTGTGTGACTTAGGGCAAATCATTTAGGAGATGTCTCCACTACACCTGGAAGTTATGATTCTCAGAGCAGGTAGAGAGACTTGTGCAAGCTAGAATTCTAAAAATAGCAGTGTGGATTTTGTGTCACGGGTGGTGGCTCAGACTTGCTGCCCAGGCCCTTGTGTCCAAGCTCAGGAGGATAGCCCAAGCTGCCATCAGTGCCACAATGTCTACGCTGGTATTTTTATCATGCTAGCTTGAGAGGAACTAGTGCAATTCTGTGCTGGGAATCATACCTCCCAGCTGCAGTGTGGCGATAGCCTGAGAATCATTGCACATCAACTCCTTATCTGTAAAATGGAGGTAACACACTTTCCTACCTCACAGGGCCGTTGCAATAATTAATTTATTGAAGACTGTGAGGGATTCAATTACTACAGTGATGGCAGCCATATAAGTAGCTAAGATAGAAGGTCCAAGACCCACAATGGGGGTTCATCAACTCAAAACCATGTCACCATTAGTCGTCCATCTATTTGGCAGTTTGTCTACCCTGTTTCAGAAGTCCCCCACAGCAGGTTCCACTGAATGGTAGCACTGATGCTCATTATCACCACTAGGTGTCTCACTTACTGAAAGCTTGCGGGATGGTGCAATGGTAGTGATCATTGTTACTGTGGCTGCTTGGGAATGGAACACCCCACACTGGGGTATAAATAGAAACAAACTAGAGAAAGCAGTGTGAAGTCACAAATATATGTGTAGTTACATCACTTGAAAAGACAAGACAGTTGCTAGACTACAACTATAGTATGCCTTGGTATTGCCCAACTAGCATTTCAGCTCCAATTGCAGCTTAAAAGTAAAAGTAAAAAACATTTCAGGCTAGAGGCATTCAAACAGCGCACTGACAATCTCTTTATCCTCCAATGTGAAGTCTTGTTAACAATGGTTCTATTATATGTAAACCTTCTGATTCTATTTCGTGTTGCAGCGTAAATGCCCATGAAATACTCCAGGTGATGCTCCTGAGTAAAGAATTCCAATAATCACTGAAGAAAGGGTTAAGAGAAATGGGGGAAGTTCTGCTGAAAGCAGACACCATGTTCAAAACCCTACATTTTTATGGCATTACCTTGCAAAATCATCACACTCAAATAGTATTAAAGTAAGACAAATTAAACAAGTGACTAGTAGCCATGAATCCAGTGTATTGTTATAAAAAGGATTGCCATCTAGATCCTACTCCTCTGCAATATTGAAGCTGCATGGCATTTTCTTCGCTTTTATTCTCATTTACAGCTATCGCTCATTAGAGCACTTAAGGCTTAAAAAAACCTGCACCTATTTAGATTTTTTTCCCTTGGTACTTGAAGCAGTGATCATACAATTGTTGGCATGCTGTGCAACTACACAAAGCCCAGGTAGGATACTCTATTACTCCCACTTATACTCATGAGAGGTATGCATGTTGGACATTGTGTCTATTGTCTATCACACTAGAAAACAGTCCTGGATGAATTCCTCAACCTCTTACGAGTCTTTCAGAATCCTGCACTTCACTTTCAGGATCAGAGAACACAAGGCTTAACATCTGAGCAGACCTCTTTGCATAAAGTACTTCAAAACACTAGGGGGCTGGGTGGCACTGCTACCCTGTCACACTTAGCAAATGTGTTTGATTCTCTTTGACTCTGATTTGCTTAGTGACTCAGAGTATAAAAGCAACAGCAATGGCATTTTACACAATACACAAATCTGCTCTGAAGAGGCACAGAGGTGAGCTAGCTTCAAGAGATTGAACTGAGTTACCTTTCATCTCCACAGAACTTCAGGTTGAGATCAGGTAACTAGCAGCATGGAGCTAACATTGCACACTAAGCCTGACATACAGTCAAGCAAAAAGGAAGAACCTATGCATCTTAAAGTGAAAAAACATGGAAATATTTCTCTCTCCTAGGTTATGATAAGGGAGTAGATAAAAGATTATTGCTTTCAGATTCCTCCCACTTCCTCCAACAGCACACAGATAGATGTTCTCTCCCAGTATGTTGGCAGTATTAGGATATTACAGGTCATAATACTTATGCTGAAATAGAATCTACGCTGTAAAAAATAAAGGGCCAGATCCTCAGCTGGTGTAAATCACCATAGCTCCACTGAAACCTGTGACCTCAAACCTGAAACCACCTACCTCAATTTATATGTATTGAGGATCTGGCCCACATACTCAGTTCCTGCTCTTGGTTACACTGATGAACATCTGGAGCATCCTCTCCACTGACTTCAGAGGAGTGACTGTGGATTCACATCACTGTAGTGGAAACAGAGTCTGACCCACATGGAAGTTTTTTTCTTTTTAGACCATGCAAATAATATACATATTGACATTCACCTTATGATTTTACTCACTGAAAGTCAAGATTGACAGGACATTATAACTATAGAAGAATACACCAGAAAGTGTGTCAGTTGCACTGCGGTGAATGATAAAAAAATTAAGACTGATGAAAGCAACAAAGTGTGTTTTTTTCCCCCCCGATTCTCCCTGGACATGAGACACAAAGTGACAGGCTACCACAGCTTTTGTGCTGAAGCAGCTCCTACAGCTGTGAAAAGCACAGCAGGATGGCTGGAGTGACCTTGCCACTGGTGAATGGCTACTGTCCAACTCTGGTAAGGACAGATTCCCAAAGATGTGCCCCTGGGTATCAGAAAGCCTAAATCTACTAAGAGCATGCACAAATAGGCTCCTACTGCACGCATTTACAAATAAGACTGCTTGTGAGATATAGGCACTTTACAACCACTCATGTCTCCCACATATTGTTTAGATTTTGAAGGAAATAACCATAACTACCATCAAGGTTTTCTCCTTTACCAGTGTTTTAGAAGACCGTATACAAGGTGATTCCTGTTAGCTTGTTTCATTCGGTTGCATAGCTACCATGGTGTATAGCATGCCCTGTTAATGGAATACATTGTTAATAATAAAAGAAGCCATTGAGTTCTATAGACAACTTGGAATACTTAATTTTTCAATCTATGAATAGGTACACAAACATCCCCACACCCACACCCACACCCACCTTGTGTATTCTCAAGCCAATACTATTTCTTTATTCTAGGCTGGATCAACTCAGTTGCATGAATGATTTTTTAAATTACAACCATAGGGATTTTCTTAATACTTTGAAGGAATATTAATCAAAGTCTGTTTTGATACTTTCAAAATATATACAATTATGAGTAGGGCTTTTTTTCCCCCCTTGACAATATTCGTATGTAAGTTTACCTTTATTGCAAGCAATAGAGATGATGCCGAATTCACATTAAAAACACTGGCTATATCAGAATAACCTCATGGTAAATTATGCTTTGACACATGGAGGAGATATTGGGGCTGTATGGACATATTGTAATATATCTCCTGTGCTAGTGAAAGATCCTGAAATATCGAAAATGTACTTGTGTTACATTGTGGGGGACCTGTTAGCAAAAGAATCCACAAGTATAATTCACAAATCAAGTTTCTTGCAAGCAGATAAAAGGTACAGTCAGCTAGTTCAATGCAACAAAACAATATTCTATGCTTATCACATCTCCGCTGTCATAATTTCCTCTCTCTGAGGTTCAACCACCTTTAAACATCATACATTGCTATAAAACCTCGGGATCAGAAAGCTGAACAATTAATATTTAGTGTTTGCTCAGTTGCTACATTCATAGAAACTCACAATTGTAGTAAACTTCTTGGCTTTGGCCAAGAGTCTTACTAACTAGATTTATACCTGTAAAACTATAGAGGTAGTTGCACTGCATGGTTCACTCACTGCTCCTTTTAGAAATGTTAAGTGTGTTGTAGTCAACAGCCGGATCAAAGTTAACTAAAAGGTATATTTTTGATTCCCAAACACATATGCAAATTGCAGCTACCATTGGCAAGCATGGATAATTTTTAATAAACACATCAATTAAAAAACAGTGTTGTGTGGCCACACTTAGGAAGCCTATGACAGAAAATGTTGCATTGCTATTAACACTGGCATTCTATTTGTCTATGATATGATCTGCAGGCTGAGTTATCATCTGCTCTGAAACTTTAATCCAGTCATATTTATTTTGTCCTTTAACAACACGATCTATTCAGTTTACTGAGTGAAAGATTCCTGGCCATTTATTTATGTTGCTATGATTTGCTAAAGTGATTCCCGAGCAGCCCACAATAGAAAACTGCATAGAACAGGATTATCTGCAAGCAAGATTCACAGATGAAAACATTCAGCAAAAGATTTAAGGTAAGGAAGACTGCAACATACCTTCAGCGGTGTGCTCCCTCCTTCTAAGACAGACAGTTTTCTGGAAGAGTGTACACTATTGATGAGACTAAGAAAGTGATTGTAAATGAGCTATTCATAAGTGGATTCATGACACCAGATGTGACAGCAGGGTGCCACCAAGTCCCTTTTAAACTTGTCTTCAGGGCTGTCTCCAAGTTCCTCCAGACAGCATTAGACAGTTGCTGCTAGTACCACAGCTGAAGAAGCAGGGGTGCTTTCTGACTGCAGTTGCTAATGCTCCACTTTCAGGGAAAGCGCAGAAGTATGTGTGTGCCTGTGCTAACTGCACACACTCATCAGCCTGCTACAAGCAAGGAGATGTGATATGCATACCGAAAGAGCTTGGGCAGGGAGGAGAGCTCCGGGAGCAGACTCTGGCCTGTTCTGCTAGTAATTACACCCTATTGACCTTGTTGGTATAGATTGCTGCTGGATAATGCATCAATAAGTCTATCAATCAATAGAAAAGGCATCGGCAAGGGTTCATTTTTTTAAAAAGCAACCAAGCAGATTCTACCCTTTAGAACAACAAACTTTTTTGGCAGTCATTTAACATTTCTCTGTCTTTAATGTTTCCATCATAAATACAATAGTCTGGAGTGGGGGTGGGTGATGGTGGTGATGGTGGTGGAGGGTGCACTACTCATCCAAAAGAGGATTTATTAGACCCATGTCAGAAGGCAGTTCTGAACAAGGTCTCTACATGTGAATTATTATAATTATTAGTATAGTAACACCTAGTGGTCCCAGCCAAGATAGGGGCTCCATTGTGCTAGGTGCTGACGTACATATAGTAAGAGATGGAGTTTACAGTCTAAATAGACAGGGCTGACAAAGGAAGTATTATTATCCAGATGAGAAACTGAACAGAAAAATTAAGTGACTTTACCATGACCATCGAGTTGGTGGCAGAGCTAGGAACTGAGCCTAGTCCTCCCAAGTCCCACATAAGTCACCCACTTGCCAAGTAGCCCAGACTGCCACTCTCCAAATACCCCAAGTAACTGTATTAAACAAGGTGACTATGGAGCCATATTGATTTTTGTCCTGTTATGAGCCATCACAGATCTATTCATATTTAATGGAACATCAGATCAGGAGAACATTATTAGGTCCAGGAATTTGGGTTTTGCTGGTTCTGTTTAAAAGATTTCATGTGAAGTTAGTACTTTTGAATGTGCCAAGCTGGTAGACTAAGAGGACAGAGTTCTCCATCCATCTTCAACCCTGCCCTAGAAGAGTCAGCCCTTTGCTTGCAAGATCAGACAAGATCACAGATCAAGGTGGTATGGCTGCAGGTCATAAAGATAAACAGTACAGTAGGAAGTGAAAAATCCTCAGAACTTTCTTTTGCAGCAGCATATACTGGGGAAAGGTTTTATGAATTAAAGGGAGACTTACTTTTCCGCTGTTATGGTTATTTGTTGAGTTCTGTCTGAGTGCTTGGTTCTGAACAGAACATACAATCATGGCTCTGAACAGTTTGCAACTTTTATTAGACAAAAACTACAATACAGACACAGTGTAGCAGAGTACTGAAAATATGCTGCAGTATGGATATTGTATTGGCCATTATGTACATTTATGAATCATAACTGTCCTTACACTAATTAATCAAAAATTTCAGCATTGATCTAGCTCTGCTCCCTTTGACTTAATTGTGAATAAGAGTTAGGCCGCTGCTGAAGACTTGAAAGTTCCACCCCAAATATTTTTTGTTCAAGCAACAGAACTTTGCAGATGCTGGATATTGCTCATTTTATTTGGTTACATGCCATGCTTATCAGTAATTGCATATTTCAGCTTTGATCCTGTGTCAGAATCTGCTAGCACAGATTGCTGCACCAATGCAGTTCCATTGGCTTCACCCCCTCTGAAAGAAAATCAGGCACAAGCTGTCCTCCCACCAAGACAGACACATAAGGCCCCAACCCTGAAATCACTTAAGCACATGAGCAATTTGACTCACAAGTGGTCCCACTGAAGCCACTGGGACTACTCTTGTGAGCAAAGTTAGGTACATTCTTAAGGATTGTGTGAAGGATTTAGGCTTTGTGAAAGCAACTGAAAATGTTGAGCTTAAACAAATGTGCTGTCCTTGAAGCCTGCCTTTTTATCTGAGTGGAAACAAGGTCAGAGAGAAGTTGAGGCTGAGCAAGGTGCTTGAGGAACCCGTTCAAGGATTGCAAGGAGTGACATGGTCAATTCAAGGGGTAGAAATGATTTTGGATGACAGGAGTAGTGCAAGGTTAGCATCTAAAACAAGAAAAGAGGAGGCTGTAGTAGTTAAGGCAGGATATGATTAGAGCTCCCATCTCATTTAACATGTACTGTATTTGCTTCATATAGAAGTTTGGGATCAGATCCTGGGAGGTATAAATCAATGTTGTTCCATTGATTTCTAGGCAACTAAACCAGTTTATGCCATCTCAGGATCTAGCACACAATTCTTATTTGTGTTTGAATATGTTATTCCATCTCAACCTTTTGAAAAATTGAATAAAACTGGCAAATTCATGATAAAAATGGTTAATTGGGTCCAAAAGGGGCAAGGGGATTTTTTCCAAATCCTCTTGAGTATGACATTATTTATAGGTCTTAAACAGTAAACGAACAAACATTGACTTGTAAAATGAGAAAGTCAAACATTTCACTAATCAATATCTTCTCTAAAACCTCTCCCAGGAAAACCATTGTGTTTTTCTATCACGTGATGCATAGACAAAATTGTTACAAACAGCATCATGCCCCAATCACCAAACCATACTGTGTATATTACATTGTTATATCACCAGTAATATCCATAAATGGCACACCACTTCTGTGACAGTAGCAGATAACTGTGAGCTTCGTTTCCGCCATCTTGCCCAGTGAATAGATTACCTGAGATGTGAGAGAAGAGAAATCTATTTTTTCCCATTGTTTTCAAAGGGAAAACACATCTAGGCCAAGGATATTTTTTTAAATAGTTATTCTGGGGTGCCCAATTTGAGATACCATAAAGAGGCCTGATTTACATAAAGTGGCCATGCTCTGAAAACCAGGCTCCTTTAAGGTGTCTCAAGTTGGCCACACAACAATCAATCGTTTTTGAAAGCTGTGACCTTGGTTCAGTTTTGTTATACATTTCAACATATTTTTAAAACTATTTTTGAGAGTACATGTCTGAAATCAGCTTGTTTTTCTGTTGACCTCCTAGATAGATGAGGTCCAGGATTTGCATATGATAGAAAGCACACACTGCTCCACTCATGAACCAATGCTCCAATGAAGTGTTTGCTTCCAGTTCCTGCCCCCTCTCTCTCTCTCTTCCAACAGTGCAAAATTCAGGGGAAGGAATGAGGAGAAGAAGAGTTTTCCCTGACCAACAACTCCTGTCTCTTTACTAGGACTGGCTGAAAATTTCCCATCAAAAGAGTTTTTCTATGGAAAATTTTGGTTACTCATTGAAAAAACTGAACATTCAAACACCAAAACTTTCAATTTTCAGTGGAAATCTGATTCTGAAATGCAACCACAAAGTGCCTTGTGAGAGATGTACTTTGGTTTCCTCGTGTCCCCATTCTTCTCTATGCACCAGGCTCCCCAGCCAAACTTCATCTCCCATGATACAATATAGCCTTCTCTCATCAACAGAGAAGACCATGGTGAATGATGGGAGATTTTGTCCTACCGTAGAGTTTGAACTATAGAGGAAAGTGGAACATGAGGCACCTGAAAAATACAAGTCCCATATGGCATCACGGCAGCATTTCAGCATTGAAATATTTTAGTTTTCAGAGGAAGTATTTTGGATTTGGACTTTTTTCTGAGAGCTCAAAATTTTCTGTGGAAAAAATTACCATTTTCTGACTATCTCTATTCTTCACTCAGACTCAAACACTTCAAAGAAAGCAAGAAAAGAAGTTTATCTAGCAGGAGTAATCCAGCAATCTTAGAGGGAGGGGACAGGATCCATACATTCAAATTACTACAATTAAGAGAACTGAAGGGCTTTTTCCTGAGCCATTTGAGAGTGTGGGAAACAGGGTTAATCAACCCCAAACTGACAAAGAAATAACTAAATTGGGGTGGTTTGGGGTCAAACCTTTTATTATTATGGCACAAATCTGTGTATGGACACAATTATTTTGGAATAACACTGTTTTATTTTTATTTCACTTAAGTCAATTCCTTATTGACTTCAATTAAATTGTAATGGGACACTCAGTTTGAAATAAAAGCATCTACACAGAGGACTAGAAAGAGAGGAGGAAATTATTGTTTTAATAGCCAGTCAGAGACACCATCTGAGTAACTCTGCATTTACACTCAGAAAAAAGTTAGGGCTTGAGGCTAAGAGAGAAAGGGAGAGTTCTATACACAGGCAAACAGGTGCTGTAGAGTGGAAGGAAGCCCGGTAGAAGCTGGAAATTAGAATTACACAAGTGGGGATGTTCCCTGAATTGGCTTCAACAAATCCAGAGTTCATTGTTTCCTGAAACTAAGAGACTGGAATTGTTGGAGATGTGGGTGATCAAACTGAAAAAGACCTACAGTTCTTATTGTACTTCCTAGGGAAACAACTACATCTGCACCAGACTTAGGCCCTGATCCTGAAAGATCTTTCATGGTGGAGAGCTTGCATCTTTGTAGAAACCCCTAGAAGTAAACAGAGGTCTTGCAATATAAACCAGCTTGCAGCAGCAAAGCTATAATGTAGTCCAGAAGCATAGAGATTCTAAGAAGCAATGTCAAGAGAAGGACAAGATGAGCAGCGGGGAGAGCAGGATAGGAATTTACCCTACGGAAATGTTTTCTATAATAGCCCATTTGCTCCTAGATGTATACATTTACATTTACAAATGATAGACTTCATGATTCTAAGGAAAGAGAGGAGTGAAAGCAGGAGAACAAAGGCAGTGGACTTCAAAACAGGAGTCTAAGAAACTTGGATGACTGGTAGGTAAGGTGTCAAGGGAAGAAAATCTAAGGGAAAAAGTAGTATAGGAGTGCTGGCAGTTCCTCAAGCAGACAATAGTAAAAGCACAACTACAAACTATCCCAATGCGAAAAAAGGATCGGCGCAATAGGAAGAAACCAATTTGGCTCTATCAAAAGTTATTTCATGACCTGAAAATCAAAAAGGAATCTCACAAGAAGCAGAAACATGCACAAAATGCTAAAAAGGAGTACAAAAGTACAGCACAAGCATACAGGGTCAAAATCAGAAAGACAAAGGCACAAAATGTGTTACACCTAGCAAGGGACCTAAACAGCAGTAAGAAGGGGTTCTTTAAATACATGGCGAGCTAGAGAAAGGTTCTCTACTTAGCAGGGAAGGAGAGCTAATAACTGATGACATCAAGGAAGTTAAGGTGTTTAATGCCTATTTTGCTTCAGTTTTCACTAAAAAGGTTAATGGTGACCAGATACTCAGCACAATTAATACTAACAACAAGAGGGAAGGCCAAAAGGAAGCCAAAACAGGGAAAGAACAGGTTAAAGAATGTTTAGATATGTTAAATGTATTCAAATCAGCAAAACCTGATGAAATTCATTTTAGCTTACTTGAGGAACTATCTGACGCAATCTCTGAACTGTTAGCCATTATCTCTGAGAACTCATGGATGATGAGTGAGGTCCTAGGGAATGAGAGAAGGGCAAAGATAGCACCAATCTTTAAAAAGTGGAACAAAAAGGACCTCGGGAGTTATAGACCAGCCAGCCTAATTTTGATACCTGGAATGATACTGGAACAAATGATTAAACAATTTGTAATCCCCTAGAGGATAATAGGGTTAAAATGAGTAGCCAGCATAGATTTGTCAAAAACAAAAACAAATCATTCCAAACCAATATAATTTCCTTCTTGGACAGGATTACTGGCCCAGTGAATGGGAGGCAGGGGGAACTGTAGATGTGCTGTATGTGGATTTTAGTATGGCTTTTGACATCTTCCTACATGACATTGTCATAAACAAACTAGGGCAATGTAGTCTAGGTGAAATTATTATAAAGTGGGTGCACAACTGTTTGGAAGACCATACTCAAAGGGCAGTTGCTGTTAAATCGGGAGGATGTATCTAGTAGAGTCCCACAGGGATCAATATTTTGATTAATGACTTGAATAGTGGAATGGAGAATTTGCTTATAAAGTCTGAAGACAACACTGACACAGAGGGGGTTGTTAGCACTTTGGAAGACAGGATTAGAATTCAAAATGACCTTGACAAACTGAAGAACTGGTCTGAAATCAGCAAGATGAAACTCAGTAAAGACAAGCACAAATTACTCCACTTTGGAAGGTAAATTCAAATGCACAACTACAAAAATGGGGAATAACTGGTTAGCTGGGAGTATTGCAGAAAAGGATGCAACGGTTCTAGTGGATCACAAATGGAATATGAGTCAAGAATTTGAGGTAGTTATAAAAAGGCTAATATCATTCTGGAGTGTAACAACAGGAGTGTGGTATGTAAGGGTATTTCTTCACTACCTGCCAAATTGGGGGGCAGCGATCGATCCAGCAGGGATTGATTTATCACATCTAGTCTAGACATGATAAATCGACCCCTGAGCCCTCTCCCGTTAACTCCTGCACTCCGGCTCAGCGAAATAAATTGGAGACAGTCCAGAAGAGAAAAAACAAAACAAAACAAAAGGTTTAGAAAACCTGACCTATGATTGAGATGGGATCTGATAACAGGCTTCAGATATATTAAGGGCTACAAAAAAGTAGATGTTAATCAGTTATTCTCTGTGTCCACTGGAGGTAGAACAAGAAGTGATCGACTTAATCTGCAGCAAGGGAGTTTTAGGTTAGACATTAGGAAAATCTTTCTAACTATATGGCTAATTAAATTCTGGAATAGGCTTCCCAGGGAGGCTATGAAATCCCCATCATTGGAGGTTTTTAAACACCTTCAATAGATGGTCTAGATTTACTTGGTCCTGCCTCTGCAGGGAGATGGACTTGATGACATCTTAAGGTCCCAGCTGGTACTACATTTTCATGATTCTGTGATGTAGTCACATTAAAACGTATATTGTTCTCTTGTACTAAGTTTACTGAGCTATCCAGATTGCTCTGTCGTCTTCATTATTTCTCACTCTCTCCCAATTTTTGTGTCATCTGTAAACTTTATCAGTGGTGATTTTAAATTTTCTTCCATGTCATGAATAAAAATGTTAAATAGTCTAGGGTCAAGAACCTATCCTTGTGAGACCCCACTAGAAACACTCCCATTTGATAATGATTCTCCACTTAAAATTATGTTTTGAGACCTATCCATTAGCCAGCTTTTAATCCATTTAATAGGTGCCATGTTCATTTTATAGCTTTCTAGTTTTTAATCAAACTGTCATGCAATACAAAGTCAAATGTCTTACAGAAATCTATCATGTCAGTGCTATTACCTTTATCAACCAAACTTGTAATCTTATAAAAATAGGTTGTCAAATTAGTTTGACTGGATCTATTTTCCATAAATCCATGCTGATTGGCTTTAATTATATAAACTTCATTTAATTCTTTACTTATTGAGTCCTGCATCAACAGCTCCATTATCTTGCCCAGGCTCAATATCAAATTTACAAGACTATAATTACCCAAATCAACCTATTTACCCTTTTTAAATATGGGGACAAGATTAGCTTTCTTCCAGTCTTCTGGAACTTCCTCTGTGTTCCAAGACCTACTGACAAATTATTTGTAATGGTCCAGTGAGTTCCTCAGACAACTCTTTTTAAAAAATTGCACAAGTTAACTGGACCTGTTGATTCAAAAATTTCAAACTTTTCTAAAATCCACCTGACATACTGGTGGAATGGAAAAAAGCATTATCATATGACCTGACTACATCAGCTGTTTTTTTCTCAAATATAGAACAGAAATGTCTATTGAGCACTTCTGCCATTTCTGCATTATTATTGGTGATTCTACCATCTCCATGTGGTAATGGACTAATACCATTCTCTACTGTAGCTATTCCCTTCTTCAGTGGGACATGGGCCCCATGAGGCCCCACCCCTACCTTGCCTCTTCCCACCCCTTCCCCATTCTAATGCCTTCCCCAAAGTCCTCACCCCAACTCCGCCCCCTCCCTGCCCCTATTCCAACCCCTTCCCCAAATCACCGTCCCTACCCTCCCTCTTCTCCGACTCCTCCCCTGATCGCGCAACTTCCCTCTCCTCCCCTTCCATCCTGGAAAGCTCTAAGTGCCACCAAACAGCTGTTTGGCAGCAGGAAGCGCTTAGAGGTAGGTAGAAGAGCAGGGACATGGTGCACTGGAGGGAGGGTGGGGGAGAGGAGCTTGGCGGGCCACAGGAAATAACTCTGTGGGCCACATGTTTGAGACCCCGGCCTAGATAATACTTAGCCCAGCCATGAGTGCAGGGCACTGGACTAGATGAACTCTCGAGGTCCTTTCCAGTCCTATGATTCTATGACTTCAAAGTACAGGCTGAGGCTCCACAGTCTGAGACCTCTCCTACTTCTTCTACAATCTTTACCCTTTTGGATCATCTTCTGTTTTGTAGTATACATATAAAATCTAGCAATCTCAGGGTTTGATAATTTGCCTGGAAGCATCATAAGCATATTATTACTTGGGAATAGATGGTATTTAGCAAGGTGAATGCTATATCCTGCTACTAAATTTCTGTTAGCATTCCACATTTCACTTTCTAAAGATATTGACATTTTCCCCCACATACTTTCAAAGTGAGGGTATATGAATGTCATCGTAGGGAGGGTGTGTATTTAACCTACTAGACACATTTTCTCTTTAACACTGAACATTAATAATTTACCCTCCAAGGTATTAGAATAGCATCAAATGCTACTCATATTTTCAAGATTTATATATGACAGCTAGTTTTCCAAGTCACTTTCATGAGCAAAGTTCTTTGAATATGTTCTATAAGTAAGGAATTTTGCTTCTCTAAAATTATGAATCTTATTTTAATATCTATATTTGAGTGTACAGTAAACATTATATTTATGAAAATTAGTGGCTGACAGAGGCCTATGAGTCAAAATTCACATCAAAAGTTAAACTTTTTTTATAAAGTTTGGATAGAGTGTGATCTAACTGCCTGATGACATCATATATTTTTTTCTCCATGCTTAGGGTCCTTTTTACAATCTAGGTTTTAAAAGTCAAGATGAAAGTCAAGTTACACTTATGTCTACTGATTTTTTGGTAAGGAAGGTGGATTATGGTTATATGGTTTCACCCCACAGTTCCATTTACACTTTACAGTAGACCAACATCTTTTACGTGTTTTTGTTTCTAGCTCATGAACATGCTTCTACAGCATCTAAGCATGGGGTCTCCTTTTGCCGATTGGCCCCAGCCAACATATGTATCAACACTTCCAATCCTTACTAAGGCAATAATTAAAAGTATAAATGTCAGAACTGATAGTGAATTATTAGGTCATCGAGTATTTCTTTGGGAGCAATAGATATGCGCCTCCATCCATTACTGAGACACTTTGGTAACTCATACACCCACATGACCTAAATGCCCAACTCCAGTTGCATTCCAGCCCTACTAACTGCAGAAGTAGCACCTTCCCTTTCCAAAGGGATTCTGTCCGACATCAGTCATAGAGCCATCAAGTCATGCACCCCTTCTCCAGAGCTTCCCTGTCACGTTAAATATTATTTTATAAAATTAAACCCTGACCATCTTCCAGAAAATTATTTCATTCCCAGCTCAGAGGTAAGACTACTAGCTTTCTGTCACCAAGAGCATTTCCTGCCAGGCCTGAGTTTTCATAGAGTTGATGGGGAATGGAGTCCCATGCAAGCACTGACCCCATTTAGTGTAGGAGAATTGATGAGACCGCAACCCCCAGCTCTAAATAATTTAACGTGGTACAGAATGAAAACAACATGGTTTGTGTCTGCAGTAAATTATAAATACCATTCCCAACCTATCTGTTTTGTGGCTCTGAGTTTTTTATGGGCATTCTGAGCCCCATTAGATAAAATAAAAACTTCTGACCCTGGTTATCTTTTAAAAATTATAAACCAAAATCATGTAAAGAATAAAAAGCCAAGTGCTGATACATAATGGAGCAGATCCTCAGCTGGGGTCAATTGGTTTTGTTTCAACGGAACTAAGCCAATTTACACCAGCAGAGGATCTGGCACTATATTTCTAAAACCAGATGCCATCTTGGGTCCTGATTCTGTAAAAGATTTATACGCTTGCTTAGCTGTAAACACCGGAGTACTCCCACTGACTTAACTGGCTGCAAAGAGGGGTAGTCTAATTGTGCTAGCATAAATAATATGATGTTGCTATTGTGTTAGAGGAAAGAGACTCATGGATTGTAGTTAATAAGGTGCTAACTGGGTAATAGAGTGAGACACAACTAAGCACAGAGGAAGGGCACAGAGCTCATGTAAGTTTGTTT
This sequence comes from Gopherus evgoodei, assembly GCF_007399415.2. NCBI lineage: Eukaryota > Metazoa > Chordata > Testudines > Testudinidae > Gopherus > Gopherus evgoodei. The sequence continues at coordinate 14,514,413 of NC_044322.1, forward strand.
GATGCAGCAAATCATTACACTGAGAGATTCAAAAGAAGAAGCTGCAGATTAGTGCAGAGACGTTGGGTCAAATTCAGCTGTGGTCTCAGTGGATGTCATTTCCATTTAAGTCAATGGAAGCCTCAGGAACCCAGCACCTCTGAAAATCAGGCCCCTTATTTAGGTGCCTGACAACAGGGACACACATATGGTCCTACTTTATAGAAAAGTGAAAGGCTTGTGGCTCTCTTTTGAGATACAAACGAAAGCAGTGAGCATTGTTTAATACAACCAGAGCTAAATTAATTCGTACTCTATCTCCATTGCGATCAACACCAGGGATAATTTTTGTCCCTTCTCTCTCAGTTCTCAGGCCTTTAGTCCACCCTAGTTTCAGTCTCACTCTCCCTATGGCAGGAAATGAGGCAAACACTGTGTTTAGAAAAATATCTCAGGAGTGTGGGATGTCAAAGTAAAGGCCAGATCTGGTACTTCAGTGACTCACACACTCAGCAGGTAGAAGTCAAACACTCAAAAGTTGAAAAGTCCAGGGGTGCAAATTTTCACAAGCACCCGACTTGGCTTTGGATATGTCTACACTTAAAGTGCTTCAGTGTAGACACTACCTATGCCGATGGGAGGGGTTCTTCCATTGTGGTACGTAATCCACCTCCCCAAGAGGTAGTAGCTAGGTCAATGGAAGAATTCCATTGAGAGGTAGGAAAAAGATGATCCTCTTCAATGATGACCACAGTCCGAACAGAACTAGAGAGTATATACTCCTTGGACTAGTTCATATTTGTAGGTATGAAAAGAAGCAGTGGCAGGCTATTTTATAAACAAAAAGGGCCAGACCGTTGGTGCTCCAGTGTGGAAGAGGATACAAAGGACCTCCTCACTACCCTATGCAGAGGGTAACTCTTGCTACTTGGTGGTCTGAGAGCACAGACACTGCACAGTGATAGGACAAGCCTTCCTAGAGGAGGTAAGAGTGGTTGCAATGTCCATGGCCCCCTCCCACTTCCAAACCGAGCAGCAGCCTGAGTGCGGGTAGAGTAGAGTACACGCTATCCACTTCCAAAATGCAGCAGAGTTCCCACTATAACATACCCCACAAGGAATTCTGGCTCACGCAGGCAGAATTTTCCATGGGCCTGGCAGGAACGTTATCCCTTCTCTGAATCCTAGCACAGGGCTGTGTCTGAAAGGCACAGTTTAACCAATACTGCATAAGAAATCTCACTCCATAACTGGATGGGAATGCTGGCCAAGGTACTGATCAGTTGCTTTGTCAAATGAGATCAGAGGCAGTTACAAGTTAATGTACTTGCTGTTTCTATTCCAGACTCACTGTTTTCTGAAAAAATGTTAAAGGAAAATAAAAATATTCCACCATATTTAACCATGCCAAACCCACTGCACATCCAGTTCTCTGTTGGCTTGGATTTACTTTCTTGCCAGCTCACTATGCTGCTGCCCTCTGAGAGCTTGAGTTACCATGGTTTTCTTTTTCTAATAAGCAAAAGCCATACAAAAACACATCATATTTGACAAGGGCAGCCTCTGAAAGGTTGGCTGGAAATACCAATAGTTTACCCTTATGTATAAGGGAGCTATGGGCGGAGAGAGAGGAAGAAATACAGTACCTTACAAAACAAATCAAATGTCCCAATACATTTCCCAAACTCAGCCAAGCTAGTCTCAAGATCCCAGACTAGCAGTTAGGCCAGTATTCAGGCAGATAGCTATTTGCATCTGTGGTAATAGCACACAGATAGAGAACGAGAAAGAAAAAATAAGCATCACCAGATTACAGTGCATGCAACCAGAACATTCTTTCCCAACCATCCATATATGGTGTAAACAGGGGATTTGGACAAATACTTACTACAGCTGTTCACACGTGACCTATGCAAGAGCATGGGATTGCATCTGCAAACCTAGCACTTTCCAGAAATGAACACCAGCTGATCCATAAGGGGGTACATTTGGGGAACCAGCTGGAGAAATGGCCAACCTTCTCCATCACAAATGTCAGTGCTGTTAAGAGATCAGTCCTACAGAGCTACTGAAGCCAGCACCTATTAGACATGATTGAGCCTACAGTACCTCACTGTTTAGCAAACTGGACAGAAGGACTTTAATTCAACCCCAGCGCTCCTAGGTTTGGATGCTGGGTGTCCTACAGTTGTCATTGCCAGTGCTTGTTTCTATTCATAAAGCACTGAGTAGGAATGGGTCATCCTAGCTTCTAAGGGGCATTCAAACTCCATCTCCTTATGGATATTTGTCTCCTGTAATTGGCCAAATTACTGAGTGGAAGTATTGGGGAGTAGTATGAACCTGCAAAACCAGGGTGGCTTGTAGAGAGGCATTATACCAATGATCAGGTAATGCCTCCTAGGTACTGGAGGAATATGCTGAGTAACTTGCTACACCCATATAACAGGTAGAGGGAGCATTCTCCACAGATCTACCCTTTGGGTTGCAATGGGACTATGGCCAATTTTAGACATAGCCAAGAACAGATGAACAAAGATGTTCTTGTGAGAAGGGCCCAGGGCTAGGACTCAGAAGTAGGGTCAAAAAATGTTCCCTCATAACTGTTTTTCAACAGAAAATTGGGTTTTCAACTAGCTGAAGTTTAAAGTGAGGCTCTACTTTTAAAGGTGCCTGTAAAATTGGCACCATGAAGTTTTCATCTTTATTCTCTCCTAGTGATTCTGTATCAGTTCTATTCCATTTAAAGTAAAAAGACTTTTTTCCCCTTAACTGCCAACCCTGCCAACACACACTGGGATCTGACAGTCAATCTGTGATCTTTCTAGACTGAGCGTCATTACCAGAAATAAAGATTTTTGCTAGGAGGTGTCTATTAGTTGCTAGAGCATGAGTCACACAGGTATGTGTCACATGTGGCTCAGCTCGCTATCTAGTCTCACTTACATCTATATCCTGGAAGCTCAATTGTCTGTCCAGTCACTCTGCCACCCATTTATGCTTCTGCTTTCTTCAATGTCTGCCTCATTTCTGGGCTAATGGTTACAGCACTAGACTAATATTCAGAAGAGTTAGAGATAATTCCCAGTTCTGCCTCAGATATCTTGGGTCATTTAACTTCTCTGTGCCTCAGTTCCCCATCTCTGAAATGGTGACTCTTAACTGCTTCCCTGCCTTGTGAAGTTAATTAATGTAAGGCTAAATCCATTCATATTTGGAAGGCAGTTTTCTTATCACAGAAACATTTCCTGCATCTGCATCTGAAATTTCCCAATATTTAGCACAGGTTCAAATTGGGAGTGTGGAGGAAGGAGCAATTTAAATGTGTCTCTCATTATAATTATCGTGAGCCTCAAAACTGTTCAGCTCAAAGTAGAAAAAAGTTTGGGAAAGTGTCTCAACCCTTCCAGAGGAGACTCTCTGCTGTGAGAGGGTGTGGCCTTCCTCCAAGACTGATGGGTACAGACTACACCGCTCCTCCTGGTGGGTCGAGGTGAATCAGCCATCCCCCTACCCACCAGAAGTGCAGGGGTGGGACAGGAAATTTAAAAGGCCGGGCCTACAGCTCATTTGTGTCAGAGCTAGAGAAAGGAGCAGACATTCCTTGCCCACTGCCAAGCTCTGTGCCAGAGACCGAGGTCTAGAGTACCAAGGACCCAGGGGGGTGCCAGGACTGCTTACTGACCAGTACCCAGAGGAGTACTGGGACTGCCGCTGGCTGTGTACCCCAGGGAAACAGAAGTATATTCAGAAGTGGAACTAGGAAGTAGCTCAGGGACACCAGACATTAGTCTGAGTGTGTTACCACAGTCTAGGTCAGAATGTTTCAATGGGATCCCCACTGACCCAGTGGCAGAACCCTCTGCCACTGTCAAGGCCCTGGGCTGGGACCCAGTGGAGTAGGGTGGGTCTGGGTTCCCCTACCTCCTTCTGCCAGACTCACTCCTGGAGTGGTAGCCTATCCACCTTAGGCTGGATGGCCTGTGTTTGTCTGCCCCAGCCAGAGATCTGGGCCTCAGATGGCTTGTTACTCTGCCCTACCCAGAGGGTCAGTGCCCGTAGACTGCTAATTTCCCTGTTGAGCATTGCACTTATAGGCTTAAGGTAGAGAGGGGGCATGGCCTTCCTCCAAGACTGACAGGGAGAGATGACCATTCACATATCCAGTGCACTTCACTTTCTAGTTCCATAAGATATTATATGTATTACCATAGCACCCCAGATCCTATCAGGAATAGTGCCTACCTACCCCTGTTGTGTCAGGCACATGCTGGTTCCACAGGTAATAGTGCCTACCCCAAAGATTTTAAAGTTTTAGCATATGATGAAAGGCAATAGAAAGAGAGGATAAGGCAATATCTGTAAAACTAACATTTGGTACAGTAAGAAACCCTCTCTTCTATGGAAACCTGTCAATGCACAGAGAAAGGTTATCGCCTCCTGATTCATGTAGAAATCTCAGGAAACTCTGCAATGTTTTTCCATAGTGTGATTTTGGGTTAAAACATTAGACACATCCTGAAAAGGATCACTAAGTGAAACAGATGTTGGACTTTCCTTTATTAACATATAAATCAATAAGCATAAAAACCAGATTCAATAAGAGCAACAGACGCCTTATAAAGCAAATATTTTAATTGCAGTCTTAATTAAAATGATCTTTCAGCACTGGGCCGCCTCTTTCATGTGAATCACTAGCTTAACTTCGTCCTTTGTATGTCAGAAAAAGCACATTCCTACAAAATTGATACAAGTGGCCCATTTTTAATGTGCCCAACCTAGCAAAATAACTTGAGAAAAATCAGTCAACAACAATAGTGGATGTTGCCTTCTATTACTTTTGTTGTGTTCCACTGGTTTTATCCTGAGTAACTTAAAGGGACAGGTTTTTTCTGTTCAGAATATTCTTCTATGGAACTCTCTCTGGGATGATGGTTGGTGGTATCCTTCCATCACTGTATTCATGGCCCAGTGCAAAGCCTTTCTATTCAGGCCCTTGACCATTTTATACTCCTCACTTAATTAAAACTTACTAAGAGGTTTAATTATTGTTTGTGCCTGTTGATGCAGTTATCAAGCCAATAGGTGCTTTAGATAGAGTCTGGACAAACAAACGTGAATTTAGGGGAGCTGTGAGGATATATTTTGTTCTAAATTATTAGCCCTGGAGATTTCAAATGCCACCTGTCCTGCTGGAGAAGAATGTCTTTCTTCCAGGTGCTCAAGGATATTCAGTGGCCTTTACTTTCCAGTGTGCTATCAGTGGAAGGTTAAAGTTTGAAGGTTGCAATATTCCTATTAAAGGGACATAGGGCTGGAAAGGACCTTGAGTCCAGTCCCCAGCTGCAGCAGGCAACTCTGTCTCATAATCCCATTCATAAACTCATTATATATACACAATACTATATTATATATTGTATGTTCATGCCTCTGACACTTAATTTGATTGTAAATTAGATAATCAGCTATGTGTGTGCATATGTAAAAAAGAAACTAAAGCCTCAAAATAGAGATCAGTATTTAATATCATTATTATTTGTATTGTCATAGCGTCTAAGTCATATACCAAGATGAGCTACAGATGGGGCCCGTCGCCCTACTAAATTCAAGGCTGTGAAAAATGCATCATGGACCATGAAATCTGGTCTTGTGTACTTTTACCCTGTACTATACAGATTTCACAGGGGAGCCAGTGTTTCTCAAACGGGGGGGTCCTGTTCCAAAAGGGAGTCCTAGGGGACGATTGCAAGGTTATTATAGGGGTGTTGTGGTATTGCCACCCTTACTTCTGTTCTGCCTTCAGAGCTGGGTGGCTGGAGAGTGGCAGCTGCTGGATGAGGGCCCAGTTCTGAAGGCAGCAGCTCAGAAGTAAGAGTAGCAATACAATACCCTGCCAGCCTTACTTCTGAGTTGCAACTGGCAGTGGCACTGCCTTCAGAGCTGGGCTCCTGACCAGCAGCTCCAGGGGCCCAGACATAAAGGCAGTGCCGCCGTCAGCAGAACAGAAGTAAGGGTGGCAATACCACGACCCCCCTACAATAACCTCATGAACCCTCCCACCACCCACTACTCTCTTTTGGGTCAGGATCCCTACAGTTACAATATTGTGAAATTTCAGATTTAAATATCTGAAATCATGAAATTTATTATTTTAAAAATCCTATGACTGTAAAGTTGACCGAAATGGATTGTGAATTTGGTAGGGGCCTACCTATAGAGCAACAACTGCCTACCCGTTGTCAAGTTTTTGGTAGTCGTCACAGCAAAGGAGAGTTTGAAGGAGGGATTTAAAGGAGAACAATGAGGTGGATTTACAGATATTTACAGGGAGCTCCTCCCAACTGTCCAGGGCATCATGGGAGAAAGCACAAAGGTTCTTGTTTAAAAACCTGAACAAATTTCAGTCACCCCCAAATTTGAGAGTGTTTGGATCTGTAATTTTGGATAAGGCCCATTTCTCAGCTATTTTTATAGATACAGATCTGTACTCACCTATTATAAACAATTTAATTAGATCCTTTGAACTAAAAATGTAATTGTATACATTAGAAATGCCTGCTATCATTTATTAATGTTAGCAGCTCTCAAAGGGTAATGATAAGATGCAGTCTTGTTGATGCAATTATGTAACAATGCTCTACCCTCCTCTTCATAGCTCTGTTTTTTTTCCATGTGGCTTGCCTTTGCTGATCATCCTTGTAATTAAAGTTTCTTTTGATTCCGTTTGGCACTTCACCATCTGCACATGAGGACACACAATGGAGCTGGCCTGCTTGCAGCTTCATACTGTCCCCTAATTAAACTGAGTTTCGATCGGGGATTCTTCATCACCCTTAATTTCCTGACTAAAAATCATCTGTGTCTGCACTTGTTTCTGTAGTGACTTCTTAAAGGAGAGGTTTAAAAACAAAGTGACTCTGTATAAATGAGATTGCAGAGTTTCCTATTTATTCTCTCAGTCACTCCAGAGAAGGTATGCTTAGTATATAAGTCAAGCAATTACTTTTCTAACTGCTGGTGGTGCAGAGCTCACCTGGAATCAGGAAGTCAAGCTGCGTCCCTTGCTTCTGCACTTTCCGTCACCATCTGTAATAAAGACTCTGCAGTAGAAATGGTTGAACCTTTTCTATTTAACCTATTATTGTATACAATATATTATAATATATAAAAAGGGATATGTACATATGTATATACACACCCTTTTTTCAGTTTATGGCAACTAAAAACATTTTCATCTACAAAAATTTTTACAAAAATGTTGATCAAGTATTTTTAGAGGAAAAGAAATAGTTTCCCACCAGAGCTTTTGTCAGAATTTAGGACCTAATCCAAAGACCATTGAAATTAATAGGAGTTTTTCCATTAACTTCAGAGAGGCCCCTGGCCAGTAATTTTGTAGATGTGTGATCCAGGATGAATCCAGCTCCCTTTTCCACAGCTTTGTACCCTGTGCACTGTCCTTTAAGTGCAAGTTATTAAGGGAGCAGTGTACAGGGTACAAAGCTGCTATTCTGGAGAGGCAGTGTGAGCCAAAGGTTCTGGTCTGAGACTCAGGACAGCTGGCTTTTCGTCCTCTCTCTGTCACTGAGTTGCTGCATGATGTTGGGCATATCACTTCCCTTCTCTTTGCCTCTATTTCTTCTCCCACCATTTGCTGTCTTGTCTATTTAAACTATAATCTCTTACCGGGCCTAGCACAACAGGCTGCAGAACTTGATTGGAGGCACTGGCTAGTCTTTTAATACAAACAATTATATATTCATTTTTCTAACAACTGCACTTTAAAGATCTGCAGGATTTGGAGGTAAAATTCCGAGAGAGCCTTCTGTAGAAGAGTAATTGCTGATTCTGTTGCCTATTGCAACAGCCTTTTTGTCTGCTTAAGAACTTTCAGTACAGTTAAGAGACGATTGCCATCTCCTGCTAGCATACTGAATAAGCAGGTGTACAAGCAGATCATACCCAAAGGGTCCAACACGCCTGTGTTAATGACTGTCATGATCACATTCTCCAACAGGAGCTTTTATTTCCTCATATTCTTCTGTCAAAGGATTGGCTAGTCAACTCTGGGCAGATTCAAATCAACAGATGTACACAAAGTCGCATCCATCATGCCATCTTTGCCTTCCATTCCATTAGCAACCATGAACCTAGCCAGACAGACCCTAAGATAGGATTCACTACTGCAATTCTCTGTATTGCAGCTCATGCAGTATGTTACATCTATAGAGATATACTGAACTAAGAGAGTTTTCTATGTACTCACAACCTGAGACCTAACAGTCTGCTGAATAAACTGATGTCACCAGATGACAGCAGAGTCGGATGCGTCTCCCATAACCTTGGTAGTGGCCGCACCAGCAAGGGCAACTGAGTGGATCTGGCTGTGGTGCAGGTATTGCAATCCCCTGAAGAGACTGTAATAATATTCTTGGAATCTTCTGCATTGCATCTCTTTGACCTTGCCTATGCTTGAGGTGGCATTCAGGATGTGTAGTTGCTGGCTGCAGTGTAAGGCTCTGGTTTCAGGGAGCTGCAGGAGCCTTTCCCCACTGCCTCCCTTCCCACTCTTCCACTCCCCACCAGAGCCTTTCCCCACTGCTGGAGTCTTTCCCCGCTGCCTCCCTCCCACCACAGTTTTTTCCCACTGCTGGAGTTTTTCACTGCAGCAGTGAAAGGCTCCAGCAGCAGGACAGTACACTGCTTGAGCATGTACAGAGCTGCATAGGGTGTATATACTCTGGGGGTTCAGGCATGAAGGGCACTCTACTCCTGTCACCTAAGCCATGCTGCACCATCTACACTGTTGTTAATACCCATGTGTGGTGCAGCAGCCGCCCTACCCCCATGAGAGAGAGGGCCAGTGCAGCTGCGCACAGGGGCAGCCAATGGAAAAGGGCTTGCCAGGAGCCAATCAGGGGCTGGAGAGGACCAGCCAATCAGGGCTGGGCTAGGCCCTATATAAAGGCTGCCCAAGAAGGGAGCAGTGAGTCTCTCTCAGGCCTTCAAAGAGTGAAGGTCTGTCTCCTGTGTGGTGAGACTAGCACCTGGGACAGTACAGTGGTAGGCAGGCTTGGGGGAGCTGAAGGAAGCTCCAGCCTGCGCCCTGCCAGGCTGCAGGCCCTCAGAGAAGGGTCTAGCTGGTGCACAGGAGCCAAAAGAGGTCCAGGGAGAGAGATGCACAAGGGGAGAGAAGGAGGGCAGGAAGGCTGCTGCCAAAGGGTCCCTGGGTTGGGACCCAGTGTAAAGGGTGGGCCTGGGTCCCCCTCTTCCCCCTTGCATGTACACCCAGCCATTGGATGTGCCAGTAGTGGACTGCACCAGACCCCTGACACAAGGAGTTAGACTTTGGGGTGTGGTTGACCACTGTGGCTGGGGTGCAGAGAAAGACTGCTGTTAACACCCCCACCACCCAGAAGGGGATGAAGATGGACTAAGGGGCACTGCTGGAGGCCTGTGTCCTGAAGGGGATGCTGTGAGCAGAAGGGAGCAATGTGGGTCGAAGAGCCAACAGAGAGTGAGAGATGGATGGGACACAAACGGGAGAGGGCACTCCCCATGGACTAAGCTAATTACTGTAAAGCCCAGCAGGTCGTGCTGCAGTGGTGATTTCCAATGCTGTCACTCTGTTATCTGGGTGTGCAATGTCTCTACTCCACACACTAACATAAGTGTAGACTTATCTGTTGACCACTGCCTCTGTGTCATACCAAGTTGGGGACATTCAAATAAGAGAGCCAGGACTACTGGGTTCTATTCCTAGCTGTGCCACTGACTTGAAGGGCAACTTTGAATCATTTCTTTAGTCTATTCTCTTCATTTCAGGCCTCGGTCCTGACCACAGAATTTAAGATAATCAGTCTATGCTGATAGTATAACATCCACCCTTCCCACTTCACCATTACTGTTAGAGCTAATATACAGTCTGCTGCCAGCTGATGATAGGATTGTTCTCACCTAACCTTTACTGCATGCTAGAGAGCCACTGATTTATATTCCAACTGTCTTCACCTTGAACTCCACTGCACCTTGAACAGTTCCTTGAAATGTATGTCATCTACTTATGCTAAACAACTTGTCCAACCTCGTATTAAGCTGTGACATGCTGAGTCTATTTCCCAGACCTGAAGCAGAGCTCTGTGTGAGTGTGAAAGCCTCTCTCTCTTAAACACAGAGAAGTTGGTCCATACCTGGTATTACTTCATCCACCTTGTCTCTTTAATGTCCTGAGACCTACAAAGCTACGACACTGCATTTCAACTAGGTCTTTGTTTTTAATTCCAGTCACTAGTGGGAGAAATCAACAGCACCTTCTCCCGTGCCTCCCACAGACAGCCAAAACATATTAAAGAAACAGCACATATCAGTGGTCCAGCCTGGTGACCCAGAGGTAGGTTTCTCACCCATAGATTTTTGGGTTCAAAGCACTGGTGGAAAAGGTAAAAAATTGAGAGAGTTCATTTTAGTAAATCAGACCAGTTGATCAGCAAGGAAGGCTGCACCAGTAGTTAGCAGGGCCGGTGCAACCATTTAGGTGACCTAGGCAGTTGCCTAGGACGCTGGCATTTTCTTCAGCAGCGAGCACAGGACTGGATCTTTGGCCGCCCCGGTCGCCACCGGCATTGAGGGGGAGGGAGCTGGAGCAGGGGAGTCCGAGGAGGGCCGCCTGCAGCAAGTAAGGGGGGGGCGGCATGCAGAGGAACTCCCTGCCCCAGCTTACCCCTGCCCCCCTACTCCCTGAGCATGCCTCCTGGGAGGCAGGAGAAGTGAAGCAGCTCGGGGAGGAGGCGGGACAGGGGTGAGATGGAGCAGAGGGGGGGACCTCAGGGCAGAGTGGGGGAGCTGCCACAGGGGGGCACCTCAAAGCGGAGGGGGGAGCTGCCAAGGTGGGGCGCAAGGTGGAAGTTTCGCCTAGGGCGCGAAACATCCTTGCACCGGTCCTGGTAGTTAGGGTACTAGTCTAGACTTGAGACCTGCTTTCAAATACTACTTCATCCAAGATTCCCACTGTAACCTTGGACAAATCACCTAGCCTCTCTGTGCCTCAGTTTCTCATCTGTAAAGTGAGGATAATGGCACTTCCCCACCTCACAGGGGTGTTGTGAGGATAAATACGTTAGACTGTAAGATGCTCCGATACTACAGTAATGGAGGCTCTGTAAGTACTTAAGATAGATAAACAGAGATCATAATGGTCCGTTCTAGTCATAGAATTTATTAAGCCCTATGCCCCATGGTGCTGACTGAGCCACTTCAGCTACAGCACAGCTGTCTCTACCATAATCCCTCCCACTGCTGCTGTTTTCCCTGTAGTCACTTAAAGATGAAAGCAATTCCATGTGGTTTGTGGATCTTGCACAATGCTGAAAGCTGTGGCTTGCTGAAACAATAGCATGAGTGAGCATAGCGAACCTGCTTGTTTAAAGAGCATTCATGTATCAGATGCTACAGTGTTGGGTATGGGGGAAAAACCAGAAATAGATACCACCTGATACTGCAAATCTTGTGAGGAGGAGGGTATTTAAGTTCAAAACCATCAGAGATAATACAGCAGTCAGATAAAATAGCTCTGAGGATGGCCACAGACTGCATAAACGGTGAAATGTTGCAAAGTTTGCTTGATCCATGTGTCAAGGACAGAATTAACGCCGTATTTTACATCATAAAGACATAGATCACTGGTAGGATTCTCTCACAAAGTATTGGGGGCTTTATTAATGTCATTATTCTCCTCCTATTTCCCCAGCTTCTAAACCTAGGAACATCTCATTAAAGTGAGATGCATCAGGGAATGCTGGGGAGTATGGGAGTACAAAAATACCTCTAGTAGAACAGAAAATACTACACTGTCACCATCAAGATCATTAACAGCAGAAGCTTCAAATGCTGCAAATATAACAAAGCTGTTTCTGAGTGCTAATGAACACCCAGATTGCATTTTCTCACCACCTGAGGATGGGTCAAGATGAGGCGGACAAACTCAATAAGCCCCTGCATTGGAGGAGACTAGTCATGAAAAGGTCCACAGATGTCAGGGAAAGATGTTTTTTAAGTGGCTTTGGAAGTGAGAACTCGGATAAAGACAGCTCTGGGACAAACAAAGAAAAGATAGAAATTCATCTAAATTGCTTTCCTCAGTGCCCTTGAATAAAAGCCTGAGTCATTTCACCCAAGATTTGAAGAAATGCATATGAAAAGACAACAAAGAACCCCACCAGAATCTCTCTCCTCCCATTCTGGACAGACCATCTGTACATATTACTTCCTTTTTCTTGTTGCTAATCGTTTGCATTTCTACAGCATCTTTAATTCAATGACCTCCAGTCACTTCACCAGCATTAATGAATGAAGACTCAATATCTCTGCTCTTGTCCTCTTTCCTCTGCCCAAGAACAGCCTGACTGACGACACCCCTTTGCTTCCTTTATGCTCATCTCTGTGCTTTTTCCCCATGTATCTCTGCTACATCCCTCCTGGTTTCCATTAGCTTACAGTCACACCTCCCTCCCCTTCAGAAGGGCTCATGAAACAGCAGCTACAGTATTTAAGAGTAGTAAAAACAGGATAGTTGAAACATCCAATCTAGCAACTCCAGCAGCCGAGGTAGAATCCTGCTGAGTAGCAGCCAGGGCAACAATAACAGACTGCCCCGCCCCAGGGTTTGGAGCAGGAGGAATAAGACCTGCTATTAGAACAGCCTGGTAGACCAGAAAGGAGTCTGATGCTAAAGGATACTGTGATTAGCCCTCCTGCAGCTATTTAATACCTTCAACCAGCAGCTCTTAGTCTCTTTGCAGGAGCTTCCCTACTTGTGCAAGCGCCTGCTCTCTTCTTTGTGTGGTGGGGCCCTGCTAAACAAGGGCAAATGCTATGCCACCTCTGTCATGCAGTCTGGAGTAGCTCACAAGTGAGAATACCAACTGCAGGGCAGGCTGTTAAGAAGCAGGGCACAAACCCCAAACTGGTTGTGAGTGCTGTATTTAGATTTTACCAACCAAGTAACAAGTGTAAACCCCTCAAACACTATACAGCTTTACCATGGAGTCACAGACAGTCCCTTGGGCATTCTGATCTATCTTGCCACCCAGGTAAGCTTGACTCTGTGAGAGATGGTCATTTTACTCCAAAGATCACAAAATATTCAGGTTACTTCCAGTCCCAAAGGATCAGTCATTTACCATAGTTCAGATATATCCCACACCAAAGACATCGTTGGTAGACAATCCTGTAATGAAACTAAACGTGTATTAACTAGGAAAAAGAAATGAGTGATTTACCAGGTTAAAACAGATAAACATACATGCACAAATGACTTGCAGTCTTAGGTTTCAGATAGTGATAGGGCTGCTGAAATATGGGAGCTCTACATGTCCATTAGGGCTAACCCAGGTTAGTCCTGGGGACCTTTTGCTTATGTTTAGGAATCTTTGCCCCTTTGAGTCCAAATTGCATAAAAAAATACCGTAATTCCTTACGGTCAGGAATTTTTATCCCCATCTTCCAAGAGTCAAAACTGATGGGATGAGCACGTCTGCACATAACCTCTTCAGAGTTAGGTGTGGGGAAGCAATTGGCCCATTTGATTCAGTACTCCTTCCTGATGGGCAGGAGATAACACCTTCAGTAGGAACCTAGCATTTTGCATCTTGTGAATTTTTTTTTTTCCTTTTGGTGGCTTACAGTGTTTCAGAGCAAACATTTTACAGTTATAAGCAAACAAACACTTAAAATTACTTTCTACCATTGATTACAGATATTATACATAGAATTAATACATGCATCATTCTACAAGCATTAAATAAAGTCTGAATACCAAACAAACATAATACTATTCTAACTACATTAACCCAGATGGGTTTCCAGCTATACATTTGTCAGTGTTCAGTGCACCAGAGCCCTTAGCATGAGTTGGCACTTGGTCTGCCAGCATCGAAACCTATTTTGGTGCCAATCCAATGCAGTAGCAACAGCAGTGAACTCTCCATCATCTTCCTGCAGCAGCTATCCACCAACTTGCTGCATCTGCTTCCTGCCCCTTCCTTACTGCCTGCGCACTCCACATTTCACCTGGTGATGGCTCTTTGGTGTCACACCAGCAGGGCCATGTGTCCAGAGGACAGCCTATGTGGCACTATGTGCCGCGGTGATTAATTGGGCAGTCATTCCCCACACCCTCATCCACTGCAGATATTGTATTCCAGACTCTGAGATGGTTAAAGTGTCTCCAAGCAAGACGTTTCCTCCCTCTACCAGAGACCCTTCTACCCAGCCACTCTGATCTTCCCCCCCCTTGTCACTGCTGCTCATGCTGACAGTGATCAGCATGGATTCAGTTTTGGTTGCACTGAAATCTCAGTGTCCCACCCTCTTCTTGCCTCCTAACACCCTAATCCCAAACACACAAGAACATAGATATATATAGACTAGACATGTGACCATGTCAGCAGTTTTAACACAATAATACCCAAATTTGCTCATTCAGACTCTGGGTCTACAAACAGACTCACACATAGGAGGTGCTCTAGTCATTTTGCCAGCCAGCCCAGAAAACATTTTTGGTGCCCCCCACCCCCACATTCCCAGGCAAGCTGAAAAAGAAATATAAAACAGACAATCAGCAGTGGAGCAAGCACAGCCAGCTAATCAGAGAAGAGGTGGAAAAATGAATGGGGCACACAGCAATCTAGCACCCCCTAATGAAACTTGACAGCCAGGACAAATGCTCTGCTCACCCATCCCTAGTACCAGCCTTGCTCACATATTTAACTTTATGCATGCAAGTACTCTTACTGAAGTCAAAGAGATTATTCACATCCTTAAAGTTATATGTCTGCTGAACGGCATTGCTTGATCAGGGCCACCTACCTAACTGTTATGATTTCAGTTCCTCCACTAACATTTATGCAAACCAAAATCATTTTCCAAGATGCTTGTGAGGGGGGAGGAAACAGTAGTGTTAAAAGAAAGTACAGACCAGATAGCTGAATTGGGAACTGAATTTAGTGAATATGTTCCTGAAAACATTTACCTAGCTCCAAAACCAACTGTGCAAATAGCTACTTCCACTGGAAAATGTAGTATAGAAACTCCATTTCTATTAGTGCTTTAAGATCAGACATTTTATTTCAGAGAATCAAGCAGCTGTGTTAGGACTATTACTCACACTTGAGTATATTTTTCCTCAAATACTACTATAGGCAATAGGACAACTTCTAAATGATATATTCTTCAGTTACACACTCTTTCTCCAGCTGGCAATTCATACACATCTGCTTGACAAAAGTACTTCAATTTCCCTCAGTCTCAAGAACATTGGTGTAAAACCTACAAACATACCTGTAACCTCTCTGTCCTCGCAACCCCATTAAGAAACTACTATCGAGTTTTATATAGAAGTTACGTCACTCCGAATAGGTCTGGTAACTCCATCATGAGATTTTTATGGAGAAGGTACAACAGAGTTATTTGAACTTGTAGCTACATGTGGTTGTCTTCTTGTTAAATTCTTTTGGAATAAGTCTCTCCCCGCTGTTCCATTATGTTTGCCAATATATAGATGTTCCCAGACTTGCTTAATGACAGGCCAAACTGGATAAAATTTCCACTTCTCCTTGCTGCAGCCTAGATTGTCACTGCACCAAAACAGATGATCCTGCATGCTTTAACTATAGACAAGTTGTTTTCAAAAGTTTGGGGAGGTCTCCTCAGAAAGGCCACCTACACCCTACATCTGGCTAAACAGTGACCAGCATATAGAGAAAATTATAATCTTTGATTTTATATTTTAACCACAGGCCAACATCCTTCTTTACCTGGCTGAATGAGTCATTGATTGTCTGTGATGTTATATATAACTCAGCAGTGTGATCAACAAATAGACAAGCAGGTAAGTCTGAGATGTAAATGGAAAATGTTGACAGAGTTGCATTCTCCATTGTGTCACCTGATAAAATGTATGCAACAAGACCAGCAACAAGTTGCTAGGAGTCACATGTTATGTACACTGAGTATTCATATATTATTTGTGCCTTGAATATTTCATCAAATGTTTCTTCAAATGTTTTATTTGATGTTGATGCATCAGATGTTGTACAACCAAGATCAGTCTCATGCCTATGTGTCTGTTTATTAGTACATCTGTATCCATATGCACACACAGAACTCATGGTTCTTTACTCCAGTCATGGCTTATTTATGATTAAATTTGTTTTCCCATACCAAGGTTCTGATATATTTGTGTTTCCTGACATGAAGGTCACTGTTGTTCTCTCTCGTTCCAGGCTATCTCTGATTTTCATGCCTGACACTTTCTTCAATCAACAGAAGTTGGCCTTTAGATTTTGATAGTCGCTGCCTCACTCTTGTCTGAACTGTCTGCAATGGCTGAAGATACTTCATTGCAGCAAGTGGAAATCAAAATATAGTCTTCAAAATTATGAAAGATTGATTAAGTGTGGTCAGGGCCCCACAGGGGTAGGCACAGTACATAAACTTAGTGAGAGGCTGCCTTGCCCCAAAGAGCTACCAGTACATAGGAGCGTCCATACTGGGTCAGACCAATGGTTTATCTAGTCCAGCATCCTGTCGTCTCACAGTGGCCAATGCCATACGTTTCAGAGGGAATTAACAGAACAGGGCAATTATTGAGTGATCCATCCCCTGTCATCCGGTACCCGCTCCTGACAGTCAAAGGCTTAGGGAAACCTACTGCATGGGATTGCATCCCTGACCTCTTGGCAAATAGCTACTGATTGACTTATCCTCGATGAACTCTAATTTGAACCCGGTTACACTTTTGGCCCTGGGCAAGTAGCTCCACAAGTGGATTGTGCACTGTGTGAAATACGGGGTACAAAATATATAGGAATGACAGAGCATGTGGCTCTGGTGGGGGAATGGCATTATCTGTGAGAGAAAGCATAGAGTCAAATATATTAAAAATCTTAAAGGACTCAAATTGACCATGTAATCTCTATCGATTGAAATTCCATAGTTGAATAATAAGAATATAGCAGTATGAATATATTACCCACTACTTGACCAGGTTGTGACAGTGATTGTGAAATGCTCAGGGAGATTAGGGAGGCTACAAAAACAGAAAACTCAGTGCTAATGGGGGATTTCAACTCTCTCTCTCTCTCTCTCTCTCTCTCTCTCTCTCTATACACACACACACATATACTGGGTCTGGCACCTCAGGGTGATGGAATGTAAAATTTATGGAAAGCACTAATGACTGGTTCTTGGAGCAGCTAGTTCTGAAACCCACAAGGGGAGAGGCAATTCTTGATTTAATCCTATGTGGTGCACAGGATCTGGTCCAAGAGTGGAATATAGATGAACTGCTCAGTAAAAGTGACCATGGTGTAATTAAATTTAACATCATTGTATGGGAGAAAATACCAAAGAAACGCATGAGAGGAGCATTTAACTTCATAAAGGGGAACTACCTAAAAATGAGGAAGCTAGGTAAATGGGTTTTAAAAGGAACAGTCAGAAAAGTGAAATGCCTACAAGATGCATAGAAACTTTATATATATCATAAGAGGCTCAAAATAAATGTACCTCCCACCGCCACCCCCCCCCCAAAAACCCCAACCCACAATGCTGAAGAAAAAAATAAAAGTAGAAACTCTGGCAAGTCAATTGAGAAAGTATAATTAGGCAGGTCAAAAAAGAATTAAGACCAACTAGCAAAAGACACAAACTAGCAATACAAGTTTTTAAATACATCAGAAGTGGGAAGCCTTCCCAACAATCTGTGGGGCCACTAGACAAAGGAAATGTTAAAGGAGCACTCAAGGAAGACAAGACCATTGTGGAAAAGCTAAATGAATTGTTTGCATTGGTCTTCACTGCAGAGGACGTGAGGGAGATTCTGACCTCGAGCCATTCTTTTTAAGTGACCAATCTGAGGAACTGTTGCAGGTTGAGGTACAAGAGAGACAAGATATGTGAAGTTCTTCAGATCTGTGTAAGCTCAAAAGTTTGCCTCTATCATCAAACAGAAAATGGTCCAATAAAAGTTATTACCTCACTCACCTCATCTCTTATATTCTGGGACCAACATGGCTACAGCAATCCTATATGCATACCAGATTCAGGCGGAACTAGAGATGGGTTTGGAACAAATTGATAAATTAAATTAAATCATAATAAGTCACCAGGACAGATTATATTCACCCAAAAGTTCTGGAGGAACTCAAATATGAAATTGCAGACCTACTAATTGTGGTGTGTAACCTATAGATTAAATTGGTCTCTGTACCACATGACTGACGGATAGCTAATAAAGTGCTATTTTTAAAAAAAAGACTCCAGAGGCTCCTGTCAGAGAAAAATACTGGTATTCCCTAAAGATCTATCTTGGACCTCTGCTCTTCAACATACTTCATAAATTATCTGGAAAATGGGGTAAACAGTGAGGTGGCAAAGTTTACAGATGATACAAAATTACTCAATACATTTAAGTACAGATGCTCCCTGGGTTATGCAAACCCGACTTATAGAAAAAGTTCTGTAAACTTTTTTTTTGCATAATTGTCGGAGATACGTCCTGACTTACACAAAATTCACCTTACACAAGGCATTCTGGAATGGAATGCTTGCTTAAGTCGGGGAGCTTCTGTACACAGTAGGCTGTGAAGAGTAATAGAGGGATCTCATAAAACTGGGAGAGTGGGAAAGAAAATGGTAGATTAATAGAGGTCTGTACAATCATGAGTGGTGGGGAGAAAGTTAGTAAGGATGTGTTATTTACCCATTCATATAACAATACCCTGGGGTCACCCAATGAAATTAATAGGCAGCAGGTTTAAAAACAAAATAAGTACTTCTTCATACAACACACAATGAACCTGCAAAACCCATTGTTAGGAGTTGTTGTGAAGGTCATAATTACTATTATATATTATATATGGAAATATACCTATCTCAGAACTGGAAGAGACACCAAAAGGTCATTGAGTCCAGCCCCCTGCCTTCACTAGCATGACCAAGTACTGATTTTTGCCCCAGATCCCTAAGTGACCCCCTCAAGGTTTAAACTCACAAAGCTGGGTTTAGCAGGCCAATGCTCAAACCACTGAGCTATCCCTCCCCCCTAGGTTTGAATAGAATTAGAAAAGTTCATGGAGGAAATAGACTGAAGACATCCACTGCTGGGAAGCTGGTGACTGTATCACAATTTAAAATTAAAGAAAATGGCAGATGAAGATTTGACTCAATATTCATCAGATGAAGAGGAAGGAGGAGATACTGATCACGACAATGATGACAAAAATAGAGCCGAAGCAGTCCAAGCAGTTGAAGCTGATAAAGGGGAAAAAAGATAAAGAAAAGCACGATGCTTGAGGAGTTGACCTGCTGCCAACCTAGGAACTTCATTTCATTGTGTTTTGCATTTTTTTCTGAAAAATAACTCAGTTAAGTAATTGAGAGACAAGGTGGGGGAAGTAATACCTTTTATTAGACTGTGGTAGAGCACTGTAGGGGAAGCCCCAATCAGCTCCTGCTACTCCAGCCCCAATCAGGGGAAATGGGTTGGGGCTGGGCCACTAGCTAGGACTGGCCTGGAAACTGGGCAATGTTAGCATGATGTTATCAGATTCTTTTAGCATTTCTGCAGTGATTTGATCATCTCTTGCTGCTTGCAACTTTTTGATTGCAGACTATACTTCTGACATCTCTACTGGACTGTTGTTAATGTCACGTTGATCAGACGTGTTTCATTGAAATAGGTTGCTGAATTGGAGCTCAGACCATGGAGGACTTCTCTGAAATGCTCTTCCCATCTGTTTCTCTGTTCTACCTCAATTGTAAACATTTTTCCATATTAGCCAATTTCCTATTTTGAAATTTCCGCACAGGGTTTTAGTTACTTGGTGAATGGCTCTGTGGTGTCCAGTCAGTGGCAGCTTCAGCTGCTAGGTTCTCAACATCTCTGCTTATTTTTCCTTGGGTTGTTTTTCACTACTTTGTCTGCTTTTCTGTACTCCTCCTTTGCTTTTACCAGTAATTCACTGGTCTTAGTATTCAGGAGTTTTCCTTTCAGTGTTTCCCCCCTCCTCTCCCCTCCCTAGTGAGCTGCTATATCTCTTGGCTTATCCGATTCTTTCTCTATCAATGTTGATATCCAACCTTGACTGCTTTAGTCTGAATCACTTAGTTTCTGAACATTGCCCATTTGATTTCAGGTTCAGTCTCTCTCATCTTCCTCTGCCTCTGCTAGTGCCTCGGAGCTGTTCTTTAGTTCCAGTTGGAATTTCTCACAGTACTTTTATGTTTGGGTTTTGTACTGTTTATTTTCTTTACCCCACTTTGTTTAAAGTTGATCTCTCAATTTTAATTTTAGCTTAACAATGCAAAGATTGTGGTTGCTGCTGGTATCTGCTGCTCGATACAGGTCCAAGACACATGGGCATATCTCAAGCTAATGCACATGTGGTCTATCTGATTTCTTTATCACCATCCTTCCACATCACAATCCTTCCACATGGTGAATTACATGTTTTTGTGTATATCTTTGTGAGGGATCAGGGTATTTGCAAGAACTCGGCTGGAGTTCAATAAGTCTGTCACCATTTTAGTTGATGATTCACAGCCGATGCTACCCCATTGCTCTTTCCATTCCTTGTTTTTCACATACTACTTTAGCATTTAAGTCACCCATCACGAAGAGTAAGTCATGTTTCAGTATTCTGTCAATCACATTTTGGAGGCAATCATAGAACACATCTTTATCCTTGTCCCTATGTTCCTCTGTTGGAGCACAGAACTGTGTGATTGACATCTTTAGGAATCTGGCGTGTACAATGCGTTGGTTGATAGGTTCCCAACTAATGAGTGATGTTTACGCAAAATCTGTCATGATGAACGCTACTCCCTCTCCGTGTTTGTTGTCACTACAGCCTGAATAAATGAGATGTTTCTTCTCTTCCTTCAAGCACTTATCCATATCTGTCAATCTGCTCTCACCGATGCCCAGAATTTTGAGTCTATAGCTGTCCATCTCCTCCATCATCTGTGAGATTTCTGCTGTTTGAAACATTGTTCTCACATTCCAATAAACAACTTTAAAGTGTTTTCTTATTTCCAGCATCAAACTGTTTGCTATCCTGGCTTTGACCCAGATGCCTTCATGTAGCATGAGAGATTGGCACTGTTCAGAAGGAATACTTTCCTATAAGTGTATAGGGGTGGGGAAAAAGGATCTCAAATATGTTTCATTCATCTATATTTCTCTTCTGCTCTTTGGATAGATATCAGGGTCCTGAACAGCGGCGGCTGAAGAATTTTCATTCTGGATCATTTATGTAATCTCTTTCTCTTTGCATGTGGTCTTTGGACAGATCATTATTTTCTCAAATGGTTTATAATTTCTGTCAAAACTCTTGGCTTGCATCTTGTTCACCAGAAGTTCACTGCAAATATTTGAAGCTGGAAATTCAAGTTGCTATGACATATAGGTCCACATGATGTATTTCTGCTCTCTAACTGGATGAGCAGAACTCTGAGATCAGGTTTCCAATGCAGACACTCCTGATTACCAATTCAAAATTCACTTGCTGCAGACTTATTTATTTACAGCTGACTGTTTTGGCAAATGTTCTTGTAACATTTTGGGGAGTCACCAGATGGCATTAAAACATTGTGTGGTGCCAAAAGTCATTACATTTCTTGCCAGCAAACTCATTACTTGGCAATATCAGCTCTCTCCTTATTGACTGCAACCTGGGCTGCTCTTCCGTCTCTGTTCCACTGAGTTACAGACAACTGCACATGCTCACTGAATCTCAGAGCAGCAGGGAGAATTTAAAGGGACAAACACATGAGCCTGAGCCATTAAACTGATTAGTGTTGTTATCACAACTTTAATAGAAAGGTTAGGGTCCTTTGCTGGAGACTTAAGTGTGACAAAAACAATCCCATTGTGCCTGCTTGCTACCTCTGTTCTGTTACTATGCAAATACTCTTTTCTTGTTTCATAGAGTTGAAGACATAAGGAGCCATTTAGACTGACATCTTATAGATCTTATAGATGTTAAATTTCATCCAGTTATGCCAGCATTGAGCACAGTAACTTGTCGACACCAGCGCAAAGCTCTTGCTTTCCCTCAGCTCCACTGTGCTACAGAAATCTGCTGATGCTGACTGCTTTAGATATCCACTCTTAATATAGTAGTTCATTTCTGAATCCTTAATAGATTTCCAATAATTTTAACTAACGCTTCACAGCTCATAAAGGGTGGGAAATTCTCTTAACTGTAAACATTAACAAAACATGACAAAATTTTCCTCAGAATAAAACATTGTCCATGTACAAATTTACACGGGTTCAGTGAAACCTGTGCAAAACCCTAGCATGGACACTCTTATTTCTGATTAAAAGTGGATTAATTTGATTTAGCTTAAACCTATGACATAAATTAAGACAAAATACACTTTTAAAAACTCAAATAAGAGGGTCCACACAACTTTTTGAACTACATCAGTTTAAAAATCATACCTTAAGTTATATTGGTCCAACTTTGCATGGCAACATGGCCCTAGGCTCTTATTCATTTTCATTTCTCCAGGATAGAATTTAACTCTATTAAATATCAAATATATTTGCACAGCTCTAATTCTGAGGAATGTATACAGGCAAATGGGCCAGACTAGCAGTAGCAGAGATTTAATATATTGGCTTAGTCTGGGATAACACATATGGCAATACATTTGTTCATATACTCTATAATAATTATTTTTAAAATAGTGGTCCACAGACCCAGCCAACACAATGACATAAGAAAGGAGAATGTGCTATTCACCACATATAATACAACACAGAGAGCTGGCTGATAAGCAAGAACATTTTTTGTGGAGATTTTTGCAAAAGAAATGCATCTCTTTTTTTTTAAAATAATTGGATTTCCCCCCTCCCCTCACCAGCTCTATTCTGAAACACTAATCCCAGTTTTAGGCATGTGGCCAGATGAGTCTTCCATTTTTCTTCTGTACCATTTATTTTGTTGCTTCATCTTCCAATTCTCGCCCATCTCTGTGATAAGTCGTGCCCACCAGTCACGTCCTGACTGACACCTTAATTGTAAGCTCCCTGGGCAAGGCCCCCTTTGTTATCTGTCTGCATTATGCCTAGAAAAATGGAGCTATGCTCCTTGACTGGGATTCCTAAATACTGTAATACAAATACATATAAAAATAAATGGTAAAAAATGCATAGCAGTGATTAACCCAAGACTATATTCAACAGCAAAATCCTGCTACAGTCACTTATTTCTTGCTGCACTCTAAAGATCTGTTTTGCCAGTGCCTTGTATAATCTGATTTTCCAGAATCTTAGCTAATCGTTTACACACAGGGCTAGATTTAAGTATAGGCACCACAGGCAGGTGCCTAAAGGCCTGGCCTGTGGAGACTTATGATGACATCGGAATCAGATCTTTCACCTTCAATGAAAAGCTTTTTGTGAAAATTGTGTTTCTAGCCTTCATGGTGATAAAGAAAAGTAATCCCTGACAATTCTCTTTTTTGGGTATAAAAACTGCTGGGAGTAGGGTTATGATTTGTAGTTTGTTGGCTGATTTGTTTGTGGGTTTATTTGGAAAGGCTTTTGATTTGAATCTTCAGACGGGGTTATCCTGTTTGGTATTTGTTTTTCTGGGGGAGAGGCAGATTGAAGAGGAAGTTACTGTTGCAAAGGTCATTGTTGAGATGCTGGGCGCTCCATGGGTTGAAGGGAACATTCTCCGACTAAGGGTATGGTCAGAACCCCTGCCATCCCACAAGAACTGGCTAGCGTCTAGCCATAGTAGGCAAGTTGTGTTGGGTAGGTGAGCACATACCCGCTGGTGAAAGGCTGGTGCAGAATTTGACAATGCACTCCTGCCTGGGCTGGCTGTTGCCTTCTGCCTGCATCTATCATGTGTAGTCATAGTGCCTCAGAGCACCTTCCCTCACCCCTCCTGTTGTTCTCTTTGCAGGTACAAGGTCATAATCTGGCCATACTCAGAACAATTCATCACATCCTGAGTTCCCAAAACACCTTTTGAGCAAGGCAAGGAGGCTACATATTTCTCTCCAGAGAAAATTCACCCTATGATAAATGTAGCTTCACCAATACATGCTTGAGAAAGCATCAAATCATTTAAAGAACTCCCATCATCAACTAGAGTAACCTTGAAATATTTTGGAATATTTGATAAATATTTTACCCCCTAAACTTAATTCTTTTTCTTGTACTTTTTTAAAATAGAATTAAGTATCAGAGGGGTAGCCGTGTTAGTGTGGATCTGTAAAAGCAGGAAAGAATCCTGTGGCACCTTATAGACTAACAGACGTTTTGGAGCATGAGCTTTCATGGGTGAATACCCACTTCGTCGGATGCATGCAGTGGTAATTTCCAGGGGCAGGTATATATATGCAAGCAAGAAGATATATGCTTCTTGCTTGCATATATATACCTGCCCTGGAAATCTCCACTGCATGCATCTGACGAAGTGGGTATTCACCCATGAAAGCTCATGCTCCAAAACATCTGTTAGTCTATAAGGTGCCACAGGACTCTTTCCTGCTTTTAATAGAGTTAGGTGCTTGTGAAAAAAAGCAGTACCAAGCCCATTCGTGGAAGCTGGGCCAGTGCTTGAAAGGCCTCGTCACAAACCATAATGTTCCTACCACCTCAGGTCTCTCTTGAGCAGAGGCTGCCTTTGAAGTCATGCTGCACTGAGGGTGCTTTTGCAATGTGGAAAATATATCCACTAGGATGAGCTCAGCGTGTGACCCTCTCTGTCATCTTCTAATTTCTGTGTCCTATCGTAGGTAGATCTGAGGGTTGTTGTGTTGTTCTTGTGGACTTCATTCCATCTGTCTAGGTATTTTTAAGGCCTCAATTATTGTAGCATCATAAATATTAATTAATGTGTCTTCATAATACTCTTGTGTCTGGTAGGGAAGGCTATTATCTTATTTAACAGATAGGGAAACTGAGGCAGAGAGTGATTAAGTAACTTGTCACACAGGGATTTGGTAGAAGTCAGAATTGAACCCCGGTCCCTTGAGTTTAGTCCACAAGAACATTTTTGTCTCATGAGAATCTTTACTCATATGAGTAGTTCTTACTCATGAAAATAGTCCCACTGAGTAAGGGTTTGTATGACTTATAGTTACACATTGGTTGTCACATGACTGGGAATGAAATGTACTTAGTCATATGAGAAGAAAGCTAATAAATACTACTTTGCATTTCCTGTGTGTGGCATAGTGTCTAGAGCACTGGGCTAGGATTCAGGAGACCTGGGTACTGGTCTTTGCTTGGCTGCAGAACAACTTTGGGCAAGCCACTTCACCTCCTTGCGCCTCATGTTTTCCATCTTTAAAAAAGGGATAGTGATAGTTATTGCTTGCTGGTAAAGCACTTTGAGATCTACTAACAAAATCCCCTATATAAGAGCTAGAATACATTTTGTTGCTCTTTAAGAGACAATATTGTGTTCAGCATTGTGCAAAACACAAATACCAGGACAGTCCCTAATCAGGAGAGTTTATATAATAAACTTCTTATCCAAAAAAACTCAGAATGCTTTTAAGGAATAATAATTAAGTCACCCAACATCCCTGTTAGCTATTAATCCCATTTACAGATGTGAAAACCAAGGCAGATTGACTTGTCCAAGAAAAAAAGGCCAGGAATGCTGATCCTGAGTCCCCCTTTCTAATCATCAAACTCCTTTTCCTTCTGGTAAATAATTTACTTCATGTTTCTTGAACTGAACTAGAAAGCAAGGGCAATCAGTTTATACTGCTCTAAGGTGATTGGGGGATGAAGAGTAATTCAGACACATTGTCTCCCACCTCTCCTCTAGGTGCATGTAGACTTAGAGACAATGCAGTTGAAGCTTTGAAAATTAAATGCCTCCATTGTTAACTAAATAGGCAGTGGTAACTGTCTATGTGATGGATTTCAAACTCATGTGGCACCTTTCAGAGACTGTTCTAAATGGAGAAGTACCCCATTTTATCAGATCTTTTCAGACTCTGCTGGATTCACTAGAACCAGTGAAGCAATAAATACATCAAACCATGGAGGTAAACAAAATAATAAAACATCCAATGTGACTACAGAACACCCATGGATATATGAATATTTATGAAGCAATGAGCAGAATTTGATTGAAGCATTCAGATTTGAATAGTCCAATCAAAGCATTGTGTGTTCACATGATCAGGCAATTGGGATTACATGGGAGAATGGCAGAGGAATAGTGACACTGCCTCATATTTCTGATTATTTGATTGCTTTAAAATTACCCAGCATTGCTCAAGGCAACAGAGCTCAAGCAGAAAATAAATGTTCTTTTTGTGTGACCTGAGCCTGTCAGTTTCTAGATACAGATTATTGTGAAGGAAGCTTCAAGTGACAAAAAAAATCGGAAGGGTCAGAATGCAGAAGGTAAAACTTGTTGATGCTAGTGACTATTTTACTTGTATGCATCCTCTAGGCTAGGTTATGCCTTAGGCACTGTTATATTCATGGCATACATACAGGGAAGTTAGAGCAAAACATAAAATACTCTTGCTGGAAGGCTGCTACCTAACACGACTTTATTTCTTAGAATTCAGGACCCTAACACACAAGAACCCCAATACAGTGAGAGACAAAGCAGACTGCTCCCTAGAATAGAGACACAGTGCACCCCACACTGCTATAGATTGTGTGCAGGCTGACTGCACAAGAACAGATCCCCTAGCCTGAAAGCAGGACCAAAAAAACCCTTACAAATTAAAGTGATAGCTTCTCATTTTAATACAGTTTTCAATACACCACAGGCACAACCCTTAGCCAGGGTAGTGTATAAACAGTACCATTGTAGGAGTGGCTCCAAGGGTAGGGCTACACCTCGTTTAGACACACTCGTGCTTGGCCCATGATAGCTGACTTTGGCTGGGAGGGCTTGGGCTGTATGGCTGTTTAATTGTGATGTAGACTTCCAAGCTCAGGCTGGAGCCTGGGTTCTAGGACCCTCCTACCTTGCAAGGTCCTAGATCCTGGGCTCCAGCCCAGGCCCTGAAGTCCACACTGCAATTAAACAGCCCCACAGCCCAAGCCTTGCAAGCCCAAGTCAGCTGGCACAGGCCAGCCATGGGTTTTTAATTGCAGTGTACATGTATCCTAATAGTCCTTCTCTCTCGGAGACACAGTTCTTCCTTTGCTAACCTGATGCCCTGGGGTTGAGAGAGTGAGGGCAGGTCTACACTACAGGGTTACGTAATAATACGAGAATAATGTAGCTGGAGTCGACATAGCTTAGGTCGATGTATTGCCGTATCTACACTGTGCTGGGTCAATGGGAGAAACTCTCCCATTGATTTACTTTATGCTTCTCCTTCCGGTGGAGTACTAGAGTCGACAAGAGAGCGATCTGCAGCTGATTTAGCAGGTCTTCATTATACCAGCTAAGTCGACCTCCAGTGGATTCATCACTGCAGCATCAATCCACAGTAAGTGTAGGCATGCCCTGAGTTACTGCTGCCCTTCAAAGAGTCAAGCTTACTTTCTCCCTTTGGCAAGCAATTAGCCAAGGTCCCGGCCACTCCTCTCTGACTGGTCCCCTTGCACTTGGTTGAAGCTGCATGCAGCACAAGCCTCAAGATCTGGGTAGGCTGAGCAAAGGGATGGGTTGGGTCCTTTCCCCTGCTTGGTTGAATAAGTATTTGTACAGTGCCTAGCACAATGGGGTCCTGGTCCATAAATAGTGTTCGAGTGCTATTACAAATTAATAATAATAAACGATAAAGTCAAGAAAGCTACCTAGCCCTCTAGTTATTAGATAGCACTCCTCTTCCTATACAATCAGATGCCACAGTGATGGGCATGCCAGAGACCGGCAGAGAAGAGAAGATAATTTTAGGCTTGATGTTTTCATGATCAGCTATAATGACTGGATTTTTTCATAATTAAATAGATTACGGCCAGAAGGGACAATTAGATCTAGTCTGTCATCCTGTATTTCACAATTCACAGGCCACAGAAGCTCATACAATTACCCCTGTACTGAGCCTATAATTTGTTTGGCAAAATAATTCATTTCAGAAAGGCATCCTGTCCTGACCTGATAGAGAATCCACCATTTCCCTATGCAGTTTGTTCCTTCTTGTTTGAGTGGCCTGGTTTCAAGCCTCTGTTTTTCCTGCAGTCTGCATGACACTTGAATGGAGATTGTTTTATTCTGAAGGGCCTGGGTTAGTATTTCACCATGGTTTTGGTTAATTACTGTCTTCACTTCTGCATATCACTTAGAGCGGCGGGAGGCCACCAGACCCCCCAGTCTGGTTGAGTACAGTACTTTTAACATTTCAGCAAGCACTTCAAGGAGAATCACAAGGACAAATAAACTAATGCTGAAGATCTGATTGTTAAATACAAGCTTCTTTAGGAATTAAAATTCCTTATTTTCAGTGATTTAACTGGTCGCCATATTTAGAGTCAGGAAGGAATATTCCCCCAGGTGAGATTGGCGGAGACCCTGCAGGGTTTTCACCTTCCTTTGCAGCCTGGGTCACTTGCAGATTTAAACTAGTGTCAGTGCTGGAGTCTCTGTAATTTGAAGTCTTTAAATCATGATTTGAGGACCTCAGTAACTTAGCCAGAGGTTATGGGCCTATTACAGGAGTGGGTGGGTGAGGTTCTGTGGCCTGCAATGTGCAGGAGGTCAGACTAGATGACCATGATGGTCCCTTCTGACCTTAGAGTCTATGAGTCAGTGGCCTGGTGCTAGTGGGTAAACGGACTCAGCACCTCTCAGCATCTCTTAAGTGAGATTCAGCACTTCACTATATGGGGCCCAAATTGCAAAACACTGCATGTGTGGCTCCCATTGCCACAAATGGATCTGTGTAGCATATACATCATA
This sequence comes from Gopherus evgoodei, assembly GCF_007399415.2. Taxonomy (NCBI): domain Eukaryota; kingdom Metazoa; phylum Chordata; order Testudines; family Testudinidae; genus Gopherus; species Gopherus evgoodei. The sequence continues at coordinate 14,543,305 of NC_044322.1, forward strand.
ATCAAAGGGAACGATCCTGGACACAGACTCTTGTTGACATCATTGTGACTTTTGGGCATACAATACAGTAATTGCAAGATGGAACCAAAATGTCTGGATTCGGACTCTGAGTTACATTCCTATTGCCGGGGAAGAGTTACATCATCATCATGATCATGTTCCTATTATACCTCTAGAATTTAGGGGAGTGACGAAGCTCCTCCACTCTTGTCTGTTTCTGGCAAGTCTTTCAATGGTTCCCCAGCTGTGCCCCTGGTTTTTTAGCTCAGATTCCACATCTCTTCACCATGTTGTTTTCGGGCAGCCTCGTTTTCACTTGCCATCACTTGTCCATCTTATTGCTACTCTGGTGATGGAATCAGTTTCTATCCAAAGCAAATGGCCAATCCATCTCCAGTATCTCCTGGCAATGATGGTGCTCAGATCTTCTTGGCTGCACTGTGTCAGTAGATCCTGGTTTGAGATTGTTCTGGAGGATTTTTCTGAGGCAGTTTGTATGGAATGAAGATCATTTGGACATGTCATACTTTCTCATTTCCCAGCATTCTGCATTATAAAGTAGTGTTGAAAGTATGCAGCTCTGATAAATCTTGAGTTTGGTTTTGGTGTTGTATTTTGATGATTTCAAGGCTGTATTTAAGCTCCTGAAGGTGTTCCTGGCTTTATTGATTTTGTTCCAGATGTCCTGGCTTGTTCCACCATCCTGGCTGATGGTGCTGCCTAAACATGTGAATGTTTCTACATTGGTGAGAACATAATCCTCTATCCATACTGATGATGGTGAGGCAATATTAAAGGTCATGATATCTGTTATATTGCAGTTGATTTTCAGTCCAATTTGCTGACTGAATGTGTTGAATCGAGTTTTTTTTTCTTGTATATGGTGTTGGGTATGTGATAGGAGAGCGACATCATCTGCGAAGTCAAGGTCTTCAAGGGATGAGAAGAGTTTCCATTTAATGCCTCTCGGCATGTTTTCTGTTGTACACCATATTACCCAGTCGATGGCAATGCTGAAGAGGATTGCAGACATGACACACCCCTGATGTACTCCTGTTTTGACTTCAGAACCTAGCTCACTGTGAAGAATACTGCATGTAAAGTTGAAATAGAAGCTTTTGATTCTGTTGATTATACGGAAAGGAATTCCATATGCCCGCAGAATGCGCCACAGGCTGGTCCTGTTAATGCTATCAAAAGCCTTCTCAATGTCTATGAAATTTGTGTAGAGTTGCCATTGCCACTCTAAGCACTGTTCTATTATGTTTCATAGAATGATGATCTGGTCTATGCATCCACACCTGTTCTAGATATAGTGTTAAACTGTGGTTGGTCCCTACATAGGTGTGCCGGGAAAGGTGGCAGCAGGCAGCCTTCAAGTAACTCCACAACCAACCTGCAAATTGATCAACACACTAGCTGGCACCATGACATGCACTCTACTCTCCAAAAGGGCCAGGGGAGAAAGACATGGAGGAGACAGATTTTCCCCAACCTCTGCATTGACTAGCACAGGTGTCTGGGCTGCAGCGAGGAGCACACAATAGTGTCTGAAGGGGTTGTGTAGTAAGTAGTGTAGTGATTGCACTGCTGCTCAAAAGCTGCTAGAGGAAATATGCCTCTCTGATGCATGTCGTCTCCTGGAGCGATCCTGACATTGATCCCTGCAACGGATGGTACCTTAATGACAAAAGCTGGCCCATATCTTTTTGAAAAAGATGCATTCTTCTGCTGGACCTGTTTTCCCCACCAAAGAAAGCTCATCAGAAGAGAAACTCACCTTGTCATATACAAAGAGCAAGTCTCCGAAATCAGTAAAAAGCAGCTGCTCAACCACAGCTCCCCTCTTATCTCTCTGCAACCCTGATTGTCTCCCTGCAAACACCACCACTACCAGTCTATAAAAGTTAGCATGCCAAGCTTGGAAGGGTGGTGTTACAAAGACAGTGCAGTATATTTGTATTCATTACTGCTGTCCCTAAGTAAAAGGATAAAGGGACACAAGTCAGATATTAGGAATGGCAATATACAAAAACCTGTAGGAGATCACTTCAATCTCCCTGGACTCACAATAGCAAATTTAAAGGTAGCCATCCTGCAGCAAAAAAAACTCCAGGACCAGACTTCAAAGACAAACTGCTGAGCTTCAGTTCATCTGCAGATCTAACACCCTCAGCTCAGGATTAAACAAAGACTGTGAATGGCTAGCCAACTACAAAAGCAGTTTCTCCTCCCTTGATGTTCACACCTCAACTGCTAGAAGAGGGCCTCATCCTCTCCGATTGAACTAACCTCTTTATCTCCAGCCTGCTTCTTGCTTGCATACTTATACTTGCCTCTGGAAATTTCTACTACATGCATCCGATGAAGTGGGTATTCACTCACGAAAGCTCCTACTCCAATAATTCTGTTAGTCTATAAGGAGCCACAGGACTCTTTGCTGCTTTTACAGTTCCAGACTAACATGGCTACCCCTCTGATACATTACTGCTGTATTTTCCTTTAGGGATGATGACATCGAGCCCAGTATCAAATGAAACATCCAGGTTACAAATTGTTTGCAGGCAAAACCGTTGGGGAAGGGAAGAAAAATCCCTCAGATTTGCATGATTATACCACCAGCAACTCCCTTTAGTCAATGTCATTTTAATCATGGAATTTAAAATTAAAGTGTTGGTACATGATTATAGGTACTGCTTAAAACCTAACCTTTGATTCATCATACTATTTTACATCAAAGCAAACACAATCTTCTGCATGAAAGGGGAAAAAAACAGAAAAGTTTGGGACTAAATGTTGATAGATAAATGGAGTAAGAGTAAATAGTCTTTGCCAGAGTACTCACTTGATCTTATGAAAATCTTCAAATAATAAAACACTGCTATTCTAGAGGCTCCATAAACATTCTTTATCTAGAAAGAAGGTAAATTATAGAACACTGAAGGGGCCTCTGAGAAGCTAAGATGAATGTACAATACCTGCAAGATTAATGCATCTTTTAAAATAACTTAAACTCTGAGAAACTATTAGAGCACACTAAAGATTCCATTAAAAACTAAACAGAACAGTAATATCATATATAGTATAAAGGAAAATGGGCACTTTGAAGATAAGAGCTCTTGTTGGATAAAAATAATCCCCTAGTCCTTTAGAGAATGACAGAGACCCCAAGAAAGCAACAACTACTGTTTCCCCCCCCCCCCCCGCCATACCCCTTCATTAACAGGTTTATTCTCTTCAGCATGTATAGTAAAGATGGTGGTCAAATAGGAAAACCACATACATCGATGATAAATGCAAAAGAACTATATTCATTCAACAGTAGGGCTGTATAGGTCAGTACTCAGAAGTCAGGAAATGCCTATGTTAGGGCTGAATTTGCAGCCCAAATGCATTATGATACAAGGTCCAGGTCATCACTGCTGTCACAATGTTTGAATCAATTACACAAGTGGTAAACTGACCAAGAGATGAGGAAGAAAGAGCTAGGAGTAAGTGATCGATTTTCAGCATGGGAAGAGGTCAACAGTGACACTATTCCATTGTAGGAGGAAAATGGTTTGATGCATTGATTAATGATCTGGAAAAGGGGTGAACAGTGAAATGGCAACATTTCAGGTGGTGCACAGTAATTTAGAGAAAATGAGATGAGCGAAGACAGCAATAAACTTCATTGAGACTTAAAAAGCTAGGTGAAGAGTGTGACGGTGCACCCCATAAGGCTTTATGGAAATATGCTTATGAGTGAATATATATGACATAACTTGATTATGTTTTATGCTACATATGCCATGTAATATATCTATGTAAAGGTTATGATCTAATGAATCTATTAATCCTATTTGTATGCAGGTATCATTTTCATATTCAAAGTTATGAATATTGGCTGGGTAATGGCTTGATTTTAACTAGCCTTGTAGAGCGTTTGGTCAGCTTCTTGAGAAAAGGCAAATTAAGTGCCCAATCAAAAACCACTTAAACCAACAATGAGCTTGAAGATGCCAATCCACATCTGAGCCTTCCCAGGAATGTGGCTTGGCTGGTAAAAACTGAGTCATGCATGGACATGTGGCTTGCCCATGTGACTCCAAAACTCCATCTTGGAGCTGGACTTTCCATAGGAATGAGGAGAGGGAGTTTCCACCCACAAGAGAAAGTCTATTTAAACCCCTCGGAGACACCTCCATTTTGTCTTCAGCTGGCCTTTCCAATCTCAAGGATACCTGAAAGAAACTGGAACAAAGGACAGTAACTACAGGAGGTGTGAGTGATTGCTGGATCCAGACTAGCAGGAGACTAGTCTGTAAAAGGAAACTTATTGGAACTGGTGGGATTTTATTTGTATTCAGTTTCTTAGACATGCACTTGCATTGTTCATTTTATTTTACTTGGTAATTCATTTTGTTCTGTCTGTTACTACTTGGAACCACTTAAATCCTACTTTCTGTATTTAATAAAATCCCTTTTTACTTATTAATTAACCAAGAGTATGTATTAATACCTGGGGGGTGGGGAACAGCTGTCTCTCTATCAGTGTTATAGAGGGCAAACAATTTATGAGTTTACCCTGTATAAGCTTTATACGGGATAAACCAGATTTATTTGTTGCTTTGAACTACTCAGATTCACTGGTGGCTTCCAACTTTATTGAGACCAGGCAGGAGTGTGTTATAGCTCAATTAAAACCTCTGCTCAATGTGTAGTGGTTGTTCAAAGTCCAAAGGAAGTGGTAGGATACGTATAGAAAATGACACTGATAATGTAACAACAGTGTGTAAATAGGTTGATCCTCACTTCAGATGTGTGAGATTCTGGTCACCATTTTAAAAAAAGGTGAGCAGAAATACAAAGCTTCCACAGACAGATGATGCAAATGATTAATGGAAAGGCTTCCATTAGAAGAGAAAGTAAAAAGTTTGGGGTGATTCAGTTTGGCTAGTAGGTGAATATGATTCAGGTATACAGAAAAGAAGATGCAGAGAAGTTAAATTGGACACTTCTATTTACTCTTTGTCATAATATAGGAACCAGAGTACTACATTCAGTGAAACTGAAACACCACACATTTAAAACTAATAAATAGAAATACTTTTTATACACAATATGTAATTAACCTGTGCCACAAGACATTGATGCCAAGAACAAAGGAGGATTTATAGAATGATCAGAAAGTTATAAGTAGGGTAACTAGACAGCCCGATATTATCGGGACTGTCCCGATATTAGGGGCTTTATCTTATATATGCAACTATTTCTCTTTCCCACCCACCCCAAAAAAAAAGTGCCCCAGTTTTTCACACTTGCTACCTGGTCACCCTAGCTATATGGAAACTGACAACATCCAGAGTTCCATTACCTAGATTAAAAATGTTTGAAAATATAACCCTCACTGACCAGACACATGAAGGAACTTCACTTATGGGCTGGATATTCCATAATTGTCCATAATGGAGTTTCTTGCACCTTCACCTGGCTCCTGTCAGAGATAAGATATCGGACTAGATGCAGGATGGATCTGATCCAATGTGGCAACTGCTATGAATATGCCTTGTAGCCTAGTTACACAATCACATACTCTTTCTCCAGTAATACAATCTAATGAGCCAAACACTCTGGTCCTCTACAGCCACTTTTTGCCGCATAAGCTATTTTGTGCCAGGGCCAGGCATCCCTGAACCATGATCCATAAATGATGTGCTTCTCCTAGCCGTCCCACTTCACTTCATTCAACTTTGGGCCAATGTAATATAATTCTACAGCATTTGTTACATACGTATGGCAACGTGCATCCCCCCCATCCTTCTGTGCTTACATGAGTTTCATTGTCATGATGGTCCAATGTATCAGTACTGACTCAGACAATTTATTTGATATGTTCTCTCCTTACTAAGGTATTTATTTCAATAATTTTATCAGCACCCATGTACTACACATTAAATAGGAGTGTATTCCCCTCAGAGATAACTATATCTCTAAACAGGAATCTGTGATTGTAGTGTTTCACCAGAGAGCTGTGACTACAAATTTGTATCAACAGTGCATATTGTGCATTGCAGATCCCTGAAGGGGTACTTTCAGAAATAAAGAGGGCAAAGAAGAGTTACTTACCCATAACTTGAGTTCTCTGAGTAGATTATCGGTACAAATCCATGCCTCCAGCCCCATTTCCTTGGAGCCTAACAAGATGTAAGGAACTGAGGGTGTATGGGGAAGCCACAGCACTTATTTACCCTAATTTGGACTGCTCCATCTCTCAGGGTAGAAGTGTAAAGAGCCTCTGTGGTTCAAGATTGTCAGAAGGTTCTGGCTTCTGTAGCTTCTACAGGTGTGTCCCAAGGGTGAGGACTTGTTTTGGTAACAGTGAAAGGAGAAATTAAATACTCTTGAGAAGTTAAATTCTCCCCTGCGCTGAGGGTCACCACATGGTCTGTGTATGCCCCCCCCCAGTGAGTGTGTTATAGACCCATCACTGTGTGGGACCCAAAATGGTTATGAGTCTGTTACAGCACCCCTTAAAAATGTCTTGACTCTTCAACTCGTGTAGTAGCTACTTCTTCTTTTAGCTCTGCAGGTCCCTGGTTCAATCCCCAGTGTGTGGGCCAAGATGGCAACCATCACATATGCACAATTTAAGTCTCACTTAAACCCTACCTTGATGACTTAAATGACATCTAGACCTTGTCCTGGCTCTGATGCATAGGAGAAAATCTCTCTAAAATCAAAATCACTACCACTATAAATACCAGATTCCATTCTGATATTTTCAAGAGAAGTACTCTAAAAAGGTTCACGTTGTCACAGCATGTTGCAGATGGACTTATAATAAGAAAAACAAAACAATCTATACAAAGACCCTTCTTTTTTAACAAAAAATAAACCACCCTAACAAATGGGAATGGCTAGTTCCATATTTCAGATTATAAGGCAGATAGGCAGCATTGCAGGACAAACAAAAATATGGTTTGTAGTTTTGACAGCCTACACCATTACCTTTTACACTGCTAAATAAATCACACATTTATGCTTGCAAACTATGTGAGAGCCAAGTTTCCATGTTTTGCATTCCTCTGACAGCCCATAATGAATGTTTTGTCATGGTGATCAACACATTTTATTATGGCTCTTACACTTAAAATTCCATCTGTTTCACAAACACAACATGAACATGAGAAAGCATTCATTAATCTTAAATGCAATAAGGAAAAAAAAAACCAGAAGATTTCACAACACAGGATTCCCTGCAAGTATTTTGGTCTTACACTATTGTGACACAATGTACCTTAAAGTAGCACCCTGGAAACCCTATATTCACCACTTCGTATGATTATGAGATGTTTTGTACAAATTATACCTTGTGAGGTATCATTTTAAAAGTCTGAATCTGTTGAACATGAATAGCTTGTTGAAGTCTATGTACTAACATTGTATGTGAACCTATGAAGTATTGCTATATTTGTTACTGAAATACGTTGTGAGGTTGGGAAACACCAACAAAGGAGCAGCCATCACTGGCCAGACAGGCAATAATGGCTCAAGAAGAATCCACTATCCCAGAGTCTTCTCAGAGAAGACACATACACAATGAGAAGGCCTAACATACATCACAACAAGGATCTTTCTAGCAGCTGGAAGAAAGTATAAAAGAGGGGCAGTGACATCATCACTTGGCCTCTCCTCCCCACCCCAAATCTGAACACCCTAAAGATCCTTTGGACAACAAAGACTTTGAAGTTGGGAGACTGGCCCCAGACTGAAAAAGAGTTCAGTCTGAAGACTGAAAACTGTAAGCTGCCTGGAACATTCAGCGGGGCTGAGAGACTGATTCAAATCTTGCTTAGTCTGTTAAAATTAAAATTTAGTCTGTGCTTCTCTTTTTATTTCCAGGGTAACCAAATTTGATCTCTATTCCTGCTACTTATAATCATTTAAAATCTGTCTTTCTGTAATTAAAAAATCTCTTTTATATTTTACCTAAAACACTGCATTTTTGGTGGAAGCGCTCAGGGCATCTCAGGTCAGGTTAACAAAGGCTTATGTATGTCCATTTTCCTATGGAGAAATGGTGAACTTATCAATGAGCTTGTACTGTCTAAGGGAACCTTGAGCAGTGTAACATGGTATATTTGTGGAGTGGAAGTCTGGGAGCTGGGGTGATCTACTGGTGCCTCTCTCTGTGTGATTTATGAGTGGCTCAGGGAGTATTCATGCAATTTAGCTGGGTGCATGGCTCCACATGTTGATAGCTGAATGATCACAAGCTCTGGAGGGGTTTCGTTACTTGTCCATGGCATAGCTTTGTGAGAGACAACCTGGGTGAGAGAGTTAAGGAGACATAGTGGTCTGACAATTCCAAGTTGTAACCCCCGGGATACTGTCACAACTATACAACAAACAAGTGCAATGTTTTCTGTTGGTTCTGATTCTGAATGCTGCATCCCAGTACTCTGTGGCTGTATTCTGTTCTATAGAAGTTTTACATTGCATTCATCATCATAGTACACATATCTTGTCTGTATGATTAAGAAGTACACAGTCCATGGAAAAAAGCTGCAATTCAATATTAGGAACAACCCCAACAAACTGGTTCCCTCTATGAAAAGCAAGTAATAAAGACACTTAAAAATATCTGTCAACTTTTTCTCCATGTACACCTTGTGATAGACTCAGGCCAGTTGGGAACAGCAGAGTAGTAGAAAGGAGATAGACTGGCCACTGGAGAAGCAGTTTTCTGTTCCCTGAGTGACCAGAGCAGGGGCTACTCCAGGCTAATGAGAACACCTGACTCCAATTAACCTGCTAAGAGTCAGGTGAGTCTGTTAAGCACCTGACTCTAATTAAGGCCCCTCTGATGCTATAAAAGGGCTCACTCCTGTCAGGCAGAGGGATTCAGAGGAGAGGAAGTATGTGCGAGGAAGCAGGAGGCATGCAAGAAGCTGAGAGTGAGTGGGCATACTGCTGGAGGACTGAGAAGTACAAGTGTTATCAGACATCAGGAGGAAGGTCCTGTGGTGAGGACAAAGAAGGTGTTGGGGGGAGACCATGGGGAAGTAGCCCAGAGAGTTGTAGCTGTCGTGCAACTGTACCAGGAGGCAGTCTAGTCAGCTGTAGTCCACAGGGCCCTGGGCTGGAACCTGGAGTTCCCCCCAAACCTCCCAACTGCTGATCAAACACAGGACGAATTGACTTGGACTGTGGCTTCTACCAGAGGGGAAGATTTCTGGGCTGTTTCCCGACCCACAGGGTGAATCTGTGAGGTGAGCAAATATGCCAATAAGCACAAGACCCACCAAGGTAGAGGAGGAACTTTGTCACAACCTCTACCCCGACATAATGTGACTCAATATAACATGAATTCAGATATAATGTGGTAAAGCAGCACTCCGGGGGGGTGGGGCTGCGTGCTCCGGTGGATCAAAGCAAGTTCAATATAATGTGGTTTCACCTAAAATGTGATAAGATTTTTTGGCTCCTGAGAACAGTGTTATATCAGGGTAGAGGTGTATTATGCAAGAACAGAAATGCTCTTTCACACCTTTTTTCATGTAGAGTTTTGAAGAGGGAAATTATTCTAAGTTGGATAGACCTGGCTTTGACTTTCTACATCTAATGTCTAGTCAATGTTGTGATGGATCCCTTGTATATAATATCAGGCAAAGTGCAGTTTATTTTAGCTTTGGAAGGTAGGAAATAGAAGGTAAGTGTTGAAGCAGAATTCCTCCTTCCTAGATCCCATTCCACTAAAAAAAATATTGGTACAGTATTCTAGATCAAATTCTTCCCATGCACACATGTATACAGGGATGGCAGTGGGAACTATATCCAAATGCAGATTTACTTTCTCTGAGAAGATTTGCTTTTTATGATCACGAATCCAGCTTTTTCTAACATTGAAAATAAGAGTGCCTTTATCTAGTCACTTGAAGGCAGTGGGGTCAAGTGCATGGAAACCTACACTGAAACTTAGGAGAGACCTATGTTCTATTCCCAGCTTTGCCACTGGCACCCTGGGTGACCTTGAGCCAGTCATTTCCCCATCTATGTGCCTCATTTACACATCTGTAAAATGGTACTCACCTCCTTTGAAAAGTGCTTTGAGATCTACTCATGAAAAGCATCATGTAGGACTTATGTGTTGATTAATATTATTATTTCAGTGACTAAAGAGAGAATAACCACAGAAGTTGTTTACTTGGCCTGTTGGAGTAGACTGTATTTAAAGCTCATCTAACATTCTCATCTCACTACACTAATTCAGATAGGTAAGTTCTCTCTCTGTCTTCCCTCAGAGTTCAAACTCTGCCCTGTATTTTAATGTCATAATTGAGTACAAAAATTGACGTGGAAGAGGCACAGTTTTCTTTGTCCTTATCTATTTCTATTACATCAAAAACAAAACAAAATAAAAACCAAAACCCTACATTAAAAGAGTATTGAAGTTGTGATGTTAAGCACTCAAAAGTTAGGAAATGCCAGAATCACAGTTGCCTGTGCAATCCTTGCCCCCCCCTTGTGCATATTCATTCTGATACAGTCTTTAACTACACAATCAGATGCTATTTTTTCCACAGGACCCCTCCCTCATTTAGTGCCCAAGACAGACCTGCTGTGGAGATGAATCAGGCTTACGCAATGAAGGTGGCTATTGTCTGTAGGACTGGTGAATCATTAGTTGCAGAAGTTGGAAGGTGTGTAATAAATGAGTCAGGGTGGACAGCAAGCCAGGGACCAATACCTAAACACCCTGATGAGCCATGCACATCGTGTTGCAGCCTATAGAAAAACTGAGAACACTCAAAGGGAGATGTGTGAGCTACCAATGGGAGCACTTACGTATGTAGGGCTGACCCCTTAGCAGGGCCTGCAATGACTGAGCGAGAAGTGCTCGTCATGAGTGCCTGCCTAAAGGCAGTAAAGGGACACTGGCAGTGGTAGAGCAGCTGGCTGAAGAAGGTCTCCCTGAAGGAGTGCTGGACCCCAGTGGAGTCACAACCCTACCTGCAGAAGCCCAGGAAAAGGTGGTTATTCTGATTGCTAATGAAACAGGCCATGATGTTGCTGTGAAACAAGGGCAGAAGATAGCAAACCTCTCTGATACTCCAGTGTGAACCTGTGGTTTTAGCAAAAGATCTTGCAAAGTTTGATTTCAGAGATTCACTGTTGTCCAAGGATGGGAGGGATCATCTGAGGAAGAAACTTTGTGAAAGATCCAAGGTATTGTCACTGTACGAGTGGGAACTGGGGTGTGCCAAAGGAGTGGAACACAACATCAGGCTACAGGACTCATAACCCTTCAGGGAACAATCTAGGAAGATCGCTCTTTCAGACATGGAAGACCTGTGCAGCAGCATCTTCAGAAGCTGATTGAGAATGATATCTTTACAGAGCCCCATAGCCCATATGTCTCCCCTGTTGCGGTGGACCACAAGAAGAACGGGAAAATCTAGATGTGTATTGACTACTGCACACTATATAAGTGCGCTGTAGTTGACCAGTACACCAGTGGTTCTCAGTACTGGGTCTTCAAAGTGAATACTACCATATCCCTCTGGGAGTCTTGGTTTATTAAGATGACCTGATTGAGTTTGGAAGAACCTTGGAAGAACATGAAGAAAGACTTAAAGTTCTAGACTGGTTGGAAGCCTATGCACTGAAGCTTTCAGTTGATTAATGCCAGTTCTGCAGAACACTGGCTAAGTGCGTGGATCACATTGTCCCAAGAGGGTGTGAGTACTGATCCAGATGAAATAGAAGAACTCACTATATGGCCATACCCAAATAATCACAAATTGTTCAAGACCTTTCTTGAAGGTTTGTGAAGAATTATGCTACCATTGTAAAGCCTCTGAATTATCTCACCAGGGGACACCAGTCCAGCAAGAACAAATCTAAGACCAAGTGTAAGGAGAGGTCCTCAAAGTCTCCTGATCAAAGATACTATGCCTTTAGAACCATTTGTACCACAGTGGGATGAAAGATGTGAAAAGGCTTTTTGAGAAATAATTAATTGCCTAGTTTATGATCCAGTTCTAATCTTTGCTGACCCAAGCAAACCATTTATCCTACATATGGATGCCAGTTTGGAGGGTCTGGGAGCAGTCTTATACCAGGGAAACATAAAGCTGTGGCCTTTGCCAGACAAGGACTCTCTGATAGTGAGACTCGCTATCCCATCCACAGTCTGGAGCTCTTGGGTTTAAAATGGGACATCACTGAGAAGTTTTGAGACATCTTGTATTGTGCTCAATTTCAAGTATGACAGACAACAATCCACTTATTTACATGTTAATTAGTGTCAACCTGGATGATACAGGACTAAGATGGCTGGCTGCCTTGGCTAGCTACAAGTTCAGCGTTCAATACCAATCAGAGAGAAGAAATGTAGATGTGGATACATTGTCCCGGCATCTGCAGGCATTGGAAGTGGCTGTGATTCCTATGGATGGAGTGAGAGCTATTTGCAGTGTGAGTTGTCAAGAGTTAGTGGATCATGAAAGCCTTCATGGCTATGTTGCAGAAACTCTGGGCCTGCCCCCCATGAATGTGTGCCTTCTGCCTCAGCGAGCTATACTGTGTTGGACCAATCTCCATCGCCCACGCTCAATGCTGCTGACTGGCAAGAAGCCCAGCTGCAAGATATTGATATTCATGAAACTCTGCTTGTGAAGAAGGCAGGATTAAACCCAACTGCAATTATTCCATCCACCCACCCCACCCCCCAGGGTAAACTACTATTGAGAGAATGGAGCAAACTGAAACTGATTCAGGGAGTGCTGCCTCAAATCACATCAGATCCTTTACAGAATCAGTGAACACAATTTGTGCTACCAAAAGAGTACAGGGCCCTTGCCATGAGGGCCCTGCATGATGACTTTGGACATTTGGGAATGGACATAGCCCTAGAACTTGTTCAGAGTAGGTTCTATTGGCTCAGAATGGCTGATGATGTTCGCAGGAAATGTGAGACATGAACTTGGTGTGTTCAAAGGAACACTCTGCCCCCTCGAGCTGCATATCTGAAGAACATCCCCAGCAACAAACATTTGGGGGTGTTATGCATTGACTTCTTGTCTTTAGAAGTAGATAGAAAGAATGTCGGGAACATTTTAGTAGTGACTGACCATTTTACACAGTATGCACAGGCATATCCCACATGTGACCAGAAGGTCACCACTGTTGCTTGAGTGTTGTGGGAGAAATATTTTTCAGTGTATCGGTTCCCAGATCAGATACACTCCAGAGATGGGACTTTGATGGGACTTTGAGAGTCACCTTCTGAAGGAAGCTCTGAGGATAGCAGGAATTAAAAAATCCAGCTCAACTCCTTATCTCGCACAAGGTGACCCTCAGCTGTTTAATCAAACTCTCTTGAATATGCTGTGGACTTTACATCCAGAGCAGAAGTCAACCTGGTGTTACATGCTGAATGATGAAGATAAAAAGAAATCTCATATTCATAAAACCCATTCAGTGAACACCATCCATCTTGTACGCTGAGTGAGACAGGGTTCTTGTGGAAAAAATGTAAAATATGATAAAAAATAAAACTCACGTATCACAATGTATATGCACAAGGAGGCTGAATTTTCTATCTTATTTATCTTATCTATCTATATTTTTACAGATACAGCTGAAAGTTTGGCTCCATTCAAAGGTAATGGACCATTGGCGCATCTGCTCTCTGATTTACAGTATAAGAATTTTGGACATTCAATGATATTGAAAGATAGTGGATTAAAAATTGATTAAATACTTTTAAACTCAGCACATTACACCATGGAATTTATTGCCACAGCATGTTGCTGAGGGCAAGAATTTAGCAAGATTCAACAATGGATTGGATGTTTATATGGATAACAAGAATATCCAGAAATCAGAAAATATACCCAGAAAACAGAAATGCAAGCAAAGAGCTTTGGAATAAAAAACCCTCATGGCCTCAGGGTTTATGCCAATCTCTAACTTTTTCAGATTAGTATGAGATCTTAATACAGATTATCCTATGCATCTTCCTCTGAGGCATCTGGTGTTAGCCAAAAACAGGCTAGACAGAACTCAGAATCTCTATTCTGCAGGAACTTCTGACATTTCAAAATCTTTTTCATTCCAATTCAGAACAAGAAACTGAAATATCAAAAATTTCCTATGGAATAAATTTCCTGAGAGAACAATCAGTTTTTACTTTAATGTTATATTACATTATAACAGAAAAGTCAAAAAAATTAGACTATTATATTTTGCCATTTTATACTTACTTTGTATTCTATTTTATTAATTGGTAATTTCTATTGTAATTGGTATTCTAATTAGTAAGTGGCATTTTAATTGCTACTTGCTATCGCATAGGGTAACTAAATGGTGTTCTAGTTGTAATTGGTTTGCTCAATTAGTAGCTGATTTGCTCAGCTGGTTTTGTAACTGGTCATCTGTAGTTTTATTTTTATTCTAATTGGTGAACAGAAATTGGCTTAGTAGTTGGTAATTTCCTATTGCAATTGTATCAGAGGGGTAGCCGTGTTAGTCTGGATCTGTAAAAGCAGCAACGAATCCTGTGGCACCTTATAGACTAACAGATGTTTTGGAGCATGAGCTTTCCTGAGTGAATACTCACTTCCTCAGACATGCATCTGAGGAAGTGGGTATTCACTCTGGAAAGCTCATGCTCCAAAACGTCTGTTAGTCTATAAGGTGCCACAGGATTCTTTGCTGCTATTGTAATTGGTATCACATGTGTAAAATAAAAATAAGAATAAAAAGATAACATAAAATAATATCAAAATAATAAAAATAATATACTATAATATATATTTCAAAGTAAAAATAATTTAAAAATGTAATGAGAAAATCAGCATGAAATATTGAAATTTTTCTAAATGAATTTTTTATCAAAGTCAATTCCTTTAAATAAAATTTCAATGAAATGGACATGTTCCTGTAGGAGAGTGTTTCATTGGCAAATAATTTATTACCCTCTTCTTTTTCTCTCCTCATCAACTGTCATTTAAGTTTAACAAAGGGAAGGAAAAGAAAGAGGAGACACTCTCAGACTTCCTCTTTGTGCAGAGGTAATTTTTTTTACAGGAGCTGACTTAGTATTATTTGAACTGAATTGATATTACAAGATAGCTTGTTTGTAACATTTCTATTTTTAAATTTTTGACATATTGCAAAGATAGTCACTGACAAGCAGAACAGAAATTAAACGATTCTGTTAAAAGGCTTAAATGAAGTAGAATGGGACAAAATTGGTGAAGGACTCCTTACAAAAAAGATAATTTTTTACTAGCTGTAAGTCATTGTGGAACTGGTTTCTCGGAAAACAAGGAAAACCATACAAGAGTCAGGAACAAATTAAGAAGGATGTATTTCAGCATATAAAGGTACTACTGGCAAAGATGTTCACAAATGACTAGTGACTTCAAGTGCCAAATTTGAGATAAAGGGGCCTGATTTTTCAGAAGGTGCATGCTCAGCATTTTCTGAAAATCAAGCCCCCTTGGACTTCTCTTTATTGCAAAGTTAGCTCATGGTATAGCTTGATTGTTCTTGTTAACAGGATCTCTACCCATACACAAAACCCTCTCACTCATGTTCAAGGAGTGCTATTGTAAACCATATGCTTCCTGGGCAGCCTTTGAGATATACATATGGGCCCAAAGAAAGGGAGAGGAGCAGTGGGGAGGAGATGTGGATTTTAACCGAATACTTTGTGTTCCTGCACATATAGAGTGCAGAGCATGGCATCTCAGCTAAAAGGCCCCAGAAACAGGGTGTGGCAGTTATTGGACATGCTCAGTAGCTGTTCCTGAAGTTATATAGATTTTATTGTAGGCAAGAAGTCTTACAGGTTGCCTGCCTTTTCCCCATTTGAAAACTGAGCCTGTTAGGTCTCAAGGGGAAGGTTATAAACATAGACAGCTATGAATTCAGTGCCTGATCCCTGCAGGATCAAGAGCTGCATCTGCTATGATGGCAAGGTCCCAGTCCCTGAAGTAATTTGTATTTAGGAGAGTACTGTTTTGGCTTTATGTGCTAGGGAAGTCCTCCATTTGAATAATGTTTGGTCAACCCTCGTGTCTAAGGACCTACAGATATTAGAGTTGGAAGGGACCTCAAGAGATCATCTAGTCCAACCCCCTGCTCAAAGCAGGACCAATCCCCAAATTGCCCCCTCAAGGATTGAACTCATAACCCTGGGTTTAGCAGGTCAATGCTCAAACCACTGAGGTATTTTTCCCTCCCTTCCTGGTTCCAGAAGTCACTCCTAGAGGCTACACAACCTATGGAATTTAAATTTAACTCTTAGTGAACTGCTTTAAACTGGAATTTTATCTCCACAAGGCCTTCATATGCTGGATAGTGCTTTTAAAAGGGGAGCTGAGCAATTCCAACGCAGACAGTGACAGGGAGCTAACGGCTGCCATGAGGGGAAAGTACATCCCAGGAGATGATTGCCTGAGACCTGACAATGCAGACCCATGCCAACCCACAAAGCAGAGGCAGGGTATTGAGTGTGGAGATCTGAGATTTGATTGGAGTGATTTACTCTGGAAAGCTAAAGGGGACAGGGGTAGGAAGGAGTCCAAGGGGGCAGCAGCATAGCACCTCAAGGTGTTCAGTGTACCACCATTGGGCTCTGGACTGGAGCCCAGTGGGGTGGGAGGTCCCAGCCTCCTCTACCCACTCTGAGAGGATGTTACAACAGCAGGAATCTTCAACTAAGAGAGAGAGACCAGCTGGAAAAAGCCTTGACTATTCAAGGGCCTAGTGCTCCCCCGCCCCCAAATCCCTGTGCCAAAGTGGAGGACTGGAAACCCTGATGGATGGGGGCACTGAAGAAGCAGACAATGGCAATGCTTTCAATGGGAAGACGCCCTGCCTAACCACTAGGCAGGACTGTTGGTGGTTCTGTACTTTCTACAGGGTGTATCATGGATTTATATAGTGCCATATGACATTTATTGTCTAATTATCTCTCCCTTTCCTAATGGCTCCAAACATTCTGTTAGCTATTTTGACTGCTGCTGCACATTAAGAAAATGTTTTCAGAGAACTATTCACAAGGTTTCCAAGATCTCTTTTTAAGTGGTAACAGATAATTTAGGTCCTATTGTTTTGTATGTATAACTGGCATTATATTTTCTAGTGTGCATTACTTTGCATTTATCAACATTGAAGGTCATCTGCCATTTTGTTGCCCAGTCACCCAGTTCTGTTCAATTCCTTTCTAACTCTTTGCAGTCAGATTTGGACTTACCTATCTCACATAATTTTGTGCCATCTGCAAAATTTGCCACCTCACCCTTGTCCACAGCTTTGTTGATACCCTCAAAGCATTCTAGTAAATTAGTGAAGCATGATTTCCCTTTGCAAAAACTGTGTTGTCTCTTCACCACTACGTTGTGTTCCTCTACGTGTCTGATAATGCTGTTCTTCATTATCATTTCAAGGAGTTTGCCTAGTATTGAAGTTAGGCTTACTGGCCTGTAATTGTCAGCATCACCTCTAGAGACTTTTTTTTAAAATCGGCATTACATTGGCTATCCTCCAATCATCTGGTACAGAGGCTAATTTTAATGATAGGTTACATACCACAGTTAATAGTTCTGCAATTTCATATTTCAGATCCTTCAGAACTCTTGGGTGACTACCATCTGGTCCTGGTAACTTATTACTGAATAATGTATCAATTTGTGTCAAAACCTCCTTTTTTGACGTATCAATGTGGGACAGTTCCTCAGATTATCACTTAAAAAGACGGACTCGTGTGTGGGAATCTTCCCTCACATCCTCTTTTGTGAAGAACAATGTAAAGTATTCATGTAAAGCTTCTCCACAACAGCCTTGTCTCTTCCTAATAACTGGGGTCCCTTCCCTCAGAGAGGTATTTTTAGTGGTAGAGGAGACCATGACATCAACTGAAAGTAGGGTCCCAACTATGAGATCACTTCCCTCTGCTCCAGCTTGTTGTTCCCTTCCCCAAGACTTTCATCCTCCTCAATAGGCTGTCAGACTGGGGATGGCACCACTGTACTGTGTCCCAGAAAGTCTCATCTATGTACCTCTCTGTCTCTCTTAGCTCCTCCAGTTCAGCCACTCTGGTCTCAAGAGCCCATACTCGGTCTCTGAGGGCCATGAGTTGCCTGCACTGAATGCAAACATATGTCACCTGCCCACAAGGCAGGTAATCATCCATCCTGCATTCAGTGCAATAAACTGGATTGCCCCTATTCTACCACTGGACTGCTGCCTGTGTTATTTTTACTCTCTGTTTATTTGTTTGTTCTTTGAGGTTTGGAGGTTTTTTTTTCGGGGGGGCAATTGTTTTTCTTGGTGGGGGAGGGGGGGTAATAGGCCTAAATTAAGAGATTGTTAGGTATATCCATTCCTAAGCTCCCTCACTATAAACTTCCATCAAGCAGGCACACAGCAACAAACAAACTATTGGACAACAAACTCATCCCCAGGGTTGCATAGTCACTCCTCCACCTGGAGAACACCCTCACAAAACTCCTCTCTTTGATGCTCCTGATCACTAGCTAGTTTTGGTTTGGAGCACTCTGTGTGTCTGTAGTCCTGATGGAGCCAGGCTGGGTGACTGCTAGATGGTCTGGAGTCATCCAGAAATTGGATGTGGGAGGTACTAGGTGTGCTCATTAGCTGTTTGAAGCTATGTGGGTGACTTCCATTGTGGGCAGGAAGACTAGCAGGACACACTCAGAGTCATCTCTGAGAACAGAACCAATGGGAATGCGTGGGAGGTGGAAGAGTATATAAATAGGAGATGTGGGAGCCATACAGGAGGACTCAGCAGTGGAGCAGGGCAAGGATCAGAAGGGTCTGCTGTGTGGAAAATGTTCAAGGCATTTGCCAGTTTTGTTGGGTTAGACTCCAGGCTCCCCTACCCACTAGAGAAGGGGACTAGAACTGCTTCAGACCGTGCAAATTGCAGACTGTCATTGTAAAGGTTCAAAGGGAATTTGAAGGAGACAGCGGGACTATTGTTTGTTTCCCATCTTTAAGGAGCTGCTGTGCACATAAAGGATTTGGACACCATTCCACAGAGACTGAGCAAGGTAAATCCTCCAGAGAAAAGCCAAAGGGGGGTGTATATATGTGAGTGTCCATAATTATATTTTGCACTTGACTTGAAATAGTAAAAAAATAATAAAACTTAGGGAGCCCCCCAAAAGTCTTGTTTGGAGATACGAGTTGGTATTGACAATATTCATTAATAAGCGTTTTGCTCTAGAGATTGTCACTCTCCTATAAGAGATTTAATTATATCAAGTTCTAAAAAGACTCAGGTCTGGTTTGTGCTATAGCAGAAAGGTAAACTGAGGATCAGGAAAGCATAGTGTTTTCCCCAAGCCTGTTAAACTAACACAAACACTTGGTAATGTGGATATAAGCTAGTGCTGCAAACACAATGCTTGAGGACTGTTAGTTCTCCAGTGTCTTCCATAATTCCCCCACAGCCCTTGTATAATGTCATCCTCCCCTTCTTCCCCATCATTTACTTATCCCCTGCTTTGAGACTGGAAGTCACCTACCAATTCATATATGCTGGTTTGACATTTAAACCATACATTTTATGTGGTTTAAGGTGTCTCAAATTATTCTTCCAAAAACTACGGCACCCAGAATAACTAGTCCCTTTTGAAAACTTCATCCTGTTGGCTGTTACATGTTAGATCTGTTACATCTGGACTCAGGAACTTGCCAGTGAAGACATAGACAGAGAGCTTATTTACTCAGCTGCTGCGTTGCTTCTTGCTTTGCCACACTCTGCTGCTCCACTACTAGGGGACCTGATACATACGGATGCCCTCTAGGCATGGGACATGTACAATTACATCACCTGCATTATTGTGCTTCCCCTTTTGTGAGTTGTTGCCCTCCCTAACCCCACATTATAAATTGCAACTGTCACTAAATAGGTCAGAATACACTCTCTGAGCTCTCAGAGAGAATGAGAGGATCATGCTGCCTTGTACCACTCATCAGCCTTCACTATCAACTATTTCAACTACAGGTTGAGTCTCTCAGGCAGTTCTTTTGGTGCCCCGGGTAGCACCAAAAGGTTCTGGAGTAGACACTCGAACAGACGCTTTGGAGGACAATTCAAGTCGTGGTTCTGCTGTGCTAGGAAATGTAACTACAGCATCCTGAACTTCAGAATTTGGATCAGCCAGATCAGGTACAATCAATGTCACAATGCTTTGTTTTGGGGGTAAATACCAGATCTGCTCAATGTGGCTATGCTGTATCACATCATGTGTCACTGTGATGGTATACAAATAAGGTCCCTTCTCAGTGCAGAGAGTGCCAAGAACCCACTTATGGTTGCCTCTGTAATCTCAAGCGAGAAAATGTTGTCCCATCTGTAACTCTCTAACTGAAGAGTGTCCATGGTCCTTTGCTTGATCAATCTGCTTCTCAGATCAGGTTTTAAAACAATCCAGGCAAGACCAGAGGTCATGTCCTAAGAACAACTTGCAGGTGACTGGTTCGTCATTGCATGCACAGTGTTCTGATATGCCAATGAGAAACTTGCAAGTGTGGCCTGTAATGAACCTGGTTGCTCTGTAACAGCTCTCAAAGCTGGTTTCATGGTTTGAATAAAGCATTCTGCTAAGCCACGTGTTGCAGGCTGTTACGGTGCACATGTAACATGTTTGATACTGCTACTTTTCATGAAAGCTTGAAAATCCTCTGAAACAAATTGTGGACCACTGTCACTTACAACTTGTCTTAGCAGTCCCATGGGAGCAAAAAACCTTCGTAGAACTTGTATGATACTTTCAGAAGTCATGGATGACATGTAGAAAACTTCAGGCCACTTGGAATATCCATTCATTACCACTAGAAAATTGGTACCCAAGAATCAGCCTGCAAAATCCACATGAATTCTTTCCTAGGGAGCAGCTGCCCAAATCCAAGGATGAAGCTGTGCCAAGCTAGTCATATTTTGAACCCTCTGACAGCCAGAACAGTCCTTGGCTAACTGTTCAATCTGTTGGTCAATACTTGGCCACCAGATATGTCCTCTAGCCAATGTCTTCATCTTGACTACAGCAAGGTGCCATGTATGCAATGCCTTCAGTAGTTTTATCAGAATGATGGCACAAGTTCCCCACATCAGACAACCAACCACGATTTCGTTCCTCTGGTGGAAGACCGTCTTAAGCTCTCTACTGGCTCTGTCATCTAGCCTTTTAAGGTTTCTTGATATACCTCTGCTAAGGTAAAATTGTTGCTCATTTCTTGTTTCAGTATTGCTTAAAGTATGACAATTTGTCTCACATTGAACATTTCAGTAACTATAAGTTGATCTTGTTGATTCATGGAGCTTGAATACAACGATAGTTGTGATAAGGCATCAGCATTACAAAGTTGAGCCATTCCATTAAATTTGACATCAAAGGCATGGGCTCCCAAGAATAAAGTCCATCTCTGAACATGAACAGTGACCATTTTCAGAATGCCCCCTCTGAGGTTAAAAATGGACAACAAGGGTTTATGATCTGTCATGAGCATAAAATTCCTATTATGCAGATAATGAGCAAATTTCTTAACTCCCCAGATCAGACTCAAGGAGTCATGGTCTGTCTGATCATAATTGTGTTCTGCTGGACTTAGAGATCTGACACCGAAAGCGTTATGTCATTCCTGACCATCAGGCACCACACAGGAGATCACTGTTCCAATTCCATAGGATGATGCCTCACATGCCAAGGAGATTGCTAGCTTCAAGTTCTAGTGAGTTAACATTTGCTGAGAAGTAACTAACTGTTTTGCCTCTTTAAATCTTAGTGAGGCTGTTGAAGCCACCTCATATGCCTCGTCTAGCTATAGTGATAGTGTGTGCTCCCTTCCTTCCCTCAGTAAGGCTGGGGAACCATACACTGCACCAGCTCCATCACCCTTTAGCCAGGTCGCACTCATGGGCTCCTGATACTGGACAACAGTTAAAACAACAGCTGCAGCATGAACCCAGCCTCCTCGTTGCCACTGTTAGGTCTGTAATATCTGAACCCAGGAACTTGCCAATTAGGATATGGGCAGAGAGCTAAGCAACCTGCTTATTTATTCAGCTGGTGTGTTGCTTCTTCCTCCACACAGTCTACTGTCTCACCATTAGGGATCTTGCTACATACAGGTGCCCTCTAGCTGTTAGGCGTGGAACATGCACACTTACATTGGATGGATTAAATTAAGCAGCTCATATTCATAGACTTTAAGGTCAGACGGCACCATCATAATCATCTAGTCGGATCTCCTGCTCATTGCAGGCCACAGAACTTCACCCACTCACTCCTGTAGAAGGCCATAACCGCCATGATTGAACCCCTGAATTCCAGAACTAAGAGCATAAACCACATACAATCCTGTTAAGTGCCTACCAGTATCTTTTGGCACCTAAATAGCTTTAAAAATCTGACCTGAGGCGATAAAGGTGGGAGACCAACCAATGAGAGTCATGTAAGATCCCAAAGAAGTCCTCCAGCCAAAGCAGAATAGAGTAGAATTGACATTACTTTTACTTCTAAGGTAGCAATACAAGAAAACATTTCTAGCCTTCTCTATGCATTAGAAGGAAACAAAAACAGGTTGTTTGTAAATTATGTTTTATGTGAAATTGTTGTAAACACCACAGAGAGCAAATGACCTCAACAGGTCAGGCATACGGCTAGGAAATATCAAAATGAAATGTCATTGACAAATGCAAGCTAATCAATGTAGAAGTGGAGTGAAATAATACACAACACATACATTCAAAGTAAGGAGAAATCCAGAAGCAATAATGCCGAGAGTGACCTAAGGGAGATAGCGGATAGCAAATTACATCTGAAATTGCAATGTGATGTGATGGCATGAGGTGAATGCAATTTTGGGCTTCCTATTGCAGCAGCATCATATCATGGGGAAGGAAAGTGACAGTCCATTTCTATACAGCTCTAGCAACTCTGCATGGGGAGATCAGAGCCCAAAAGGTGTCAGCATATGGGAGGGACTTCAGAATTAAAAAAAAAATGAGTAAGTGTTTGGAAGGACTAATATATGCTAAAAGGAAAGGTTACATGGCATTAATAGGAATATTCACTACTGCCCAATGGATGCTAATGGGAGTATAGGATAACTATATATCTTTGGGGTATAAATCTCCCCAAAATGAGAGGCATTATCTCGAGTGGTTCAAGATTGCATAAAGGCATAAAGCATCAACTGGGGAAAGTCCATGGCATTGGGGATGACACACAGCTCTTCGAGCCACCAACTGGGTCATCCTTAGGGGCACTGTGTTGTTAGAAGAACCATCCTTCCAATAAGTTGCAAAACCAGTCCTGACTGTGCTAGATCTATTTGTGACAAGTATTTTTGCAGGGGTTATTATTACTGTTGGGATAAGGGTATTAAAGGCCTGCTCTTTAGAGCCTCTGATCCTAAGACAATCACAGACCTCAGTAAAGAAGATGCATGGAAGTGTGTTTGTGTAGAAAAACAGCTGTAGACAAAGCAGATGGCTGATGCCCGGAGCCACATGGGAGTATCATGTGGCCCAGAGGCTAGTGTTGAGCTAACAGCATTTCATACATTTCATACTCAGGGTCTGGGGCAAAGTGTTGGGCGGGCTCTGAGCAGGGGTTTTGCTGAGAGTCTGGGTGGATCCCTGGAGAGAAACAGAGCCAAGAGAACTGTGTCTCTACAAAGCTACCTCATTATCCTCCTTCAAGTCTCTCCGTAAAACTCTACTCTGCCATGGTGCCTACCAAAACCTTGACAACATCTGACATTACAGCCGATCATACTAACCAATGTGGTCTCATTGGTTTGTTTACACTCCCCCCAACCGATTTATCCATCTCTTATCTCTTGTCTTACAGTTAGATTGTAAGCTCTTTGGGACAGAGACAGTATTTTTTCCATGTTTGTGTAGAGCCTAGCACAAACGGGGCCTTGCTCCATGACTGGGGCTTCTAATTGTTATGGGAATACAAACAATACATGAATAATTAATGATAATAATAAAAATAAATTATTATTGGGATAGGGTAGAAGTTCCTGATCTGAGTCTTCTACAGAACTTACTTATGTAGGTGCAGTTTTGCTTTTAGTGTTGTTTAGAGGAACAGGACTTGTATATATTTTGTAAATAAATAATTATACCAAGGAAATGCCTAACATATTTCTCCCTTCAAGACCCTGAATTTCAGCTACTGCTTGACCAAAAGGGCAATTTATTATTAAGGATTGTAACTATTATTACTATTCCAACTTGTTACTTGTGCATTGCAACTTTGACCAAACAAAACTGTTCAATGTGTTGTAGGGAAAAATCCTTCCTTGGCAGGGTAATGAACTAGGTACAAAGCCTCACACATCTCTTTAATCTCCAAATTTATGATTATGTTACAGACAGACCAGTGGTCAAATACATAGGGTGTCTGAAGGACTGGCAGAACATCTCCCAACACAGCACTGCAAGCACAACACCCTTCTCTAATAAGGCTTTGTGGTATTCTCAGGTCCTGTGAGCCACCCACCTACTCCTCATTTTCCCTTTCTGTTCTGAGTCAGGTTGTCCCTCATGAAGGGTGGAAGCATGGTACTGCAGCAGTGCCAAGTTGGCACAAATGGCTCCCAAGTGAAAGCTGGTCTATCTCTAGTTACAGTACATAAATAGCTGATCTGCTGAGGCAAGGCAGGGCAACCGGTATGGATGGGCCACCTAGTGGGGCCATTACCAGGTACAATTTATGGTGTAAACATACAAGTGCTCCCCTTCTTGGGAAATTCCAGGGAGGATATAGTCTTCTGGCCATGCCCATTCTACTCCTCTCCCTACAGGTGCAACTTCTGGTGAGCACATCACTTTGAAAATGCGCTTCTTTGAAAATGCTTAAGGGGCTCAAATTCCATCTTTCCCATTCTCGAGGGCATAAAAGCTCAATTTAGTTATGCAAATGTAGCCCAAATAGAAAAGCAAAATACATAGTACAAAAAAAATGCGTTTGGCCTGAAAGTAAGTGACTCTTATTTGAAAACCTCATGCTGAGCAGACAAAAGGAAAAGCAGCTGTTGATGTAATATTTATCACTCAAATCACTAATGCAGTAGTGATCAAAGAAAATATATTTACCAGTAGGGTGCTGGGCATAGCTGCTGTTTGAGTCTGAAGACAGGAACTGTAAAATATTGAATCCTGAATATAATTTTAATACATTACACACTTTCTGCCCTGTTGTAATTCTAGTAGAAAGGAAAATATTAACACAAGGAGCAAAAGAATAACTTCAGAAAGAATCAATTTCTCCCAGAAAAGGATAGATAAGTGTGTGCATATTGTGCTTTCATGAAAAATCAGCAATTCCACTGCTATGACAAAACAAGAAAAAAGAAATATCTTTACTTTGAACTTCAGCTTTTATTTTAAGCAATCAAAATATATCCACATTTAGTCAAGAACAGGGAACTGGTTCTGAAGGATACAGTTTAAATCTTCTCCTGTTTAAATCTGCCACTTTGCATTCTTCTGGATCTTTGGATTTGCTCATTTATCCCACTTATTTAATATGGACACATGAAAGTTTGTAACAAAACTTTGGATTCAACCTGGGATCACAATATTTATGGGCAAATCTGAGAGCTGTTTCAGTTGAGCCCAAATGATTTCAACTAAAATGTTCAAATATTGATGAAACTGGAGTCATACAAAGGCACCTAAATAAATGGCCTGATTTTCAGGTAGTAATTTATTATATGCTCATACCAGTAGCATATTACTTCCTCCTTCACAGTGCATCAGCTTGTGCTGGGCAGCATATTGGACGGACAGAGTCAAATCTGCTCACTTCCCTTCCCTTTTTGCCCATTTCTTACTCAACGGTGGTGTTCACCAATCACTCAGGCTGAGATCCTGAAAGGTATTTAGGCACACCTAACACCTAATGAAACCAATGGGTGTTAGGTGCCCATTTACCTTTAAGGATCTGGGGCACAGTGTTGGAAGTACTTACAAGAGCTCTGTTTTATTCAGTGTCTGGTTTCAACTGGCTGTGGATAATAGGAATGTAACAGCACACACTCCTTACTCCCCCTCCAGTCTCTGGGACGCTTAGTCCTTAAAGGCACAGTGCTTACCACCTACCTTATGGGGAATAACAGTCTCACGTAGCCTGCTCACCCCACCCACTACGCTCCAGCTATCAATTCATACAGTCTGCCTCAGAAAAAGGATTCCTTGCTCCCCTGCAGGTGACAATCCTGCTCTAATTTTGCACACAACTTTAATGGATCTCGCATATCCTTGTGTGTTTGCATGCAGGCAGAGCAATGGTCCCTCCGCATTTTATTAGTTCTTCCGAATATCACAGTGTGCATACTAAGGATAGGATTATATGTCTCTTTTTTCATCTTCACAGGAGTAGAAGGCAAGCAGCGGGTGGCAGGTGCTATTAATTAACATAGGACTTTTCTCAGTGCGTAGTAGATGTCTTTTTCTCAGGCAAGCCTAGGTAATGTGACCTCTTTAATGGCAGTGTTTAATATGGTAACAACAGACGGTTGGCCATTCCCATTGCTATCTTGTCTAACAAATAAAAGGATGAATTTCACCAAAGTTAAAGAACATGGCAATTTTAACTGAGTCCTTTCTGTGTATTATCTCCCCAGTCTCGCGCAGCAGTTAACCAAACTGTCAGATTTTTATTTTTAGGAAAAAAATTTAAGAGGCTCATGCTGTTAAAATGAATACAAAAGTTCAATGAAATGTTCAATAGCAGCAAAGATAGTCTCCCTATTCCAGCTCTCCCTGTTTTAAAAATAAAATGGGTTTTAGGGTTTATAACACAGTGCGGCACCCAAGAACCATACCAAGTTTTAAAACAAAGTCGCAGGGGGATCAATAGGAGCAGATTCAAAGGGCTTATCACAATTTCTTTGCAAATACACCTTTTCCCTATTATTTTTCAGGGCAGCACAGCAGAATTGGCTCAAGAGAAGGAATGATATTTTAGTTCACTGGATTCCTTATGTGACAAGTCCAGTAGCAGCACAGCACATGCCAAGAGAATGGCAGTCTTTAATCCCTTCCAGAAATTTTCATCATCATCATCAGCTGTCGGCACAATGGCAAACTTCTCTTGGAGACGCTGTTGAAGTTTCTCCCAAGTCACTATATCTTCAAGGGTCTTGACGTTGAATTTCTCTCATACTGATTTTGCCTGCTTGTGATGCCTCGAGGCGATCTGGAAATTCATGACTGATCTAACAAGACGATGGTCTGTCTAACAGTCATAGGTCCCATGCATGGCCCTCGTGATGTGGACGTCTTTCTGATCTCTAACAATAACACAGTCAAGTAGATGGCAATGCCTGGAGCGAGGATGTCTCCAGGTGGTCTTACACTTCTCACTTTGACTAAGGAGGGTGTCCATGATGACCAGGCCATGTTCTATGCATTTTCTCAGGAGGAGGATGTCGTTGGAGATACCCTTTCCTACTCCTTCTTTTCCTATAGTGCCATTCCAGAGATCTGACTCCCGCTCGACTCTGTGCTGAGTCCATTGGCTTTGTCACCCGCCATCACCAAGATTGGTTTGATGAGAACGATGCTGAGATTCAGTGCCTGCTCAACCAGAAAAGAAAAACTCGTCACATGTGGCAAAGTGACATATCACACGAGCAAAAGAAAGAGTCATACTGGCAACTCAAGGCTGAAGCCCAAAGGGAAATCTGTGACATCAAAAATAAGTGGTGCTGAGAAAAGGCCAAGGAGATTGAGTTTTATGCTGATAAATATGACATGAGGAGATTTTTTCAGGCAGTAAGTGCCATTTATGGTCCATGCTCCCATGGATCCACACCACTTTGAGCCCAAGATGGCTCAACGTATTTTAAGGACAGCAAAGCCATCAAAGCCAGATGGAAGGAGCATTTTAAATTACTCCTGAACAATGAGACAACTGCTTCTGATGCCACTACTGAATCTGTATCTCAATGATGTGAAAGAGAATCTCTTGCTGACCCCCTCCCCCCCACCCTCAAAGAAGCAATATGAGCCATTATGCAAATCATAAACAACAAGGCAGCAGGGCCAGATGCATGCTAGCTAAAGTCTACAAGTTTGGAGGTGAAGAAGTGGTAAGGAAGCTCCACAAACTTTTTCTTCATATCTGATATAACGAGAAGTTTCCAGAAGACTTGAGAGATGCTAACATTGTTACAATCTTTAAGAAAGGAGGTAAGTCAGAGTGTGGAAACTGTCAAGGCATTGCCCTGCTATCTACAGCAGAGAAAATTCTTGCCCATATCCTCCCAAACTGATTACTTCCCCTTGCTGAGGAAATAGTGCTGGAATCTCAGTGTGGTTTTAGACCATCCTGCAAGACAACCAACATGATCTTCATTGCCCACCAAATCCAGGAAAAGTCTTGGGAACAAAATCAGGACCTGTACATAACCTTCGTCAATTTGACAAAGGCCTCTGACTCCATCAGTCATGAAGCCCTGTGGAAGGTGCTGGCCAGATTTTGCTGCCCTAAAAAATTTATTAAGGTCCTAAGGCTTCTCCATGATCAGATGACTGCCACGGTTCTCTGTAATGGCCTTGAGACAGAACTTTCATCATCAAAACTTGGGTTAAGCAATGATGCATCATTGGTCCTCGATAAAGATCAGCTCCCCAGTGGAGTTGACATTCAATACAGAATGGATTGGTGGCTCTTTAATCTTCGACATCTCCGCTCGAAGTCTAAAGTCTTCAGGGCATCCTTTACTGATCTTCAGTACACTGATGACTGTGTCATCCTCGTGCACACTGAGAATGACCTTCAGTCCATACCGGATTTTCCTGCACAAGTTTACCGAAGCCTAGGACTCTCACTCAGTATTGAGAAGACTAAAGTGCTCTATCAACCTGCTTCAGGCCTTGCACATGGACCACCATAAATCACTATCAAGGGTCAGACTTTGGAGACAGTTGATCACTTTTTCTACCTCGATAGCCAACTTTTTCAAAATGCAAAAATTGACAGTGAGATCCTGCGCAGGATCCATTGTGCAAGTGCTTCCTTTCAGAAATTGCTTCGATGTGTTTTCACGGACTGCAACCTATGGCAGGATACCAAGTTTCAGGTCTATAAGACAATTGTTGTTCCTACACTCCTATATGGATGTGAAACCTGGGTCACCTATCAACAGCACCTCAAAAGTCTGGAGAAGTACCACCAACAATGTCTCCGGAAGATCCTTCGTGTCAAGTGGCAAGATTGCTACACTAACGCCTGCATCCTCACTGAAGCCAATGTCACCAGAATTGAAGCGATGATCCTCATGCACCAACTTCACTGGGCTGGACATTGTGCACAGATGCCAGACTCTTGCTTCCCAAAATAAGTCCTCTACTCTCAGCTCACCCATGGTCAGAGACCCTGTGGTGGTCAGAGGAAACTCTACAAGGACACACTGAAAGCATATCTTAAGAAAACTGATATGGACATCACAAGTTGGGAGGAGCAAGCCACTAGCCAACCCAAATGGCACCATATCCTCCATCAGACAGTGACCCACTTTGAGGAGAAACGCCATGCCCTCGAAGCTGAAAAGACAGACAGAAGGAAGGAAAAAGAAATAACTTTCTCCTAGCAGGCAGCTGGCCTGTCACAAAATGTCTGTACCTACTGTAGGCAGATTTGCGGTTCCAGGATCGGACTCTGAGTCATCTCAGGACCCATATGTAAATTCATGGTAGAGATCATCCTCAGACTGAGGGATCACCACTGAATCTCTAACCTGACTCACAGCAGGTCTATGTTACATGGTGCTCAAAAAGCCAGTGGTCATCTTTGTCTCATCTATATGATGGTCTCCACCCTTGCTACAACTAATGGAGCTGGAACGCTTGTAGTAATGGTGAGAAATGGTAGAGAACAAACCTAACATAGACAAGGACCATGTTTAAAGATATCCCAGAGGGCAATGCCCGATATACTGCTGGTGCATTCTCTTTCTTGCTGAGACATGGTGGGATAGCTTCCCAGATTGTCCCAGTATACAACAGAATCATAGAATATCAGAGTTGGAAGGGACCTCAGATCATCTAGTCCAGCCCCCTACTCAAAGCAGGACCAGTGCCCAACTAAATCATCCCAGCCAGGGTTTTGTCAAGCCTGACCTTAAAAACCTCTAAGGAAGGAGATTCCACCACCTCCCTAGGTAACCCATTCCAGTGCTTCAACACCCTCCTAATGAAAAAGTTTTTCTTAATGTCCAACCTAAACCTCTCCCATTGCAACTTGAGACCATTGCTCCTTGTTCTGTCATCTGCTACCACTGAGAACAGTCTAGGTCCATCCTCTTTGGAACCCCCTTTCAGGTAGTTGAAAGCAGCTATCAAATCCCCCCTCATTCTTCTCTTCTGCATACTAAACAATCCCAGTTCCCTCAGCCTCTCCTCATAAGTCATGTGCTCCAGTCCCCCAATCATTTTTGTTGCCCTCTGCTGGACTCCTTCCAATTTTTCCACATCCTTCTTGTGGTGTGGGAACCAAAACAGGACACAGTACTCCAGATGAGGTCTCACCAATGTTAAATAGAGGGGAATGATCACGTCCCCCGATCTGCTGGCAATTCCCCTACTTATACAGCCCAAAATGCCATTAGCCTTCTTGGCAACAAGGGAACACTGTTGACTCCTATCCAGCTTCTCATTTACTTTAACCCCTAGATCCTTTTCTGCAGAACTGCTTCCTAGCCATTCGGTCTCTAGTCTGTAACAGTGAATGGGATTTTTCTGTCCGAAATGCAGAACTCTGCACTTGTCCTTGTTGAACCTCATCAGGATTCTTTTGGCCCAAACCTCTAATTTGTCTAGGTCCCTCTGTATCCTATCCCTCTCTCCAGGGTGTATACCACTCCTCACAGTTTAGTGTCATCTGCAAACTTGCTGAGAGTGCAGTCCACACCATCCCCCAGATCATTAATGAAGATATTGAATAAAATAAGGACCAACCCTTGGGGCACTCCGCTTGATACCGGCTACCAACTAGACATGGAGCCATTGATCACCACCTGTTGAGCCCAATGATCTAGCCAGCTTTCTATCCACCTTATAGTCCATTCATCCAACCCATACTTCTTTAACTTGCTGGCAAGAATACTGTGGGAGGCTATATCAAAAGCTTTGCTAAAGTCAAGGAATAACACATCTACTGCTTTCCCCTCATCCACAGACCCAATTATCTCCTCATAGAAGGCAATTTATATAATCACAGTTCAGCACTACAGTAGGTGGGGATAAACAAACATGGTTGAAACACAGATGCATTGTGGAGAAAGCCATTATGTTGTAAGACAACTCTACCATATTTACTGTAAACGGTTGATATGAGTATGTCAAAAACTGGTTACAAAAACACATTTTTACTTTTAGCAGGGATGCAGGCTTTGAGTTCAGCTGGTGTGCTGCCTGCTTACAAGCTGTCCTGATTATTCCCAGAATAGCCATGTCGATCTAGACAGAGGTGCCAAGAGACACCTGGCATGCTTAGTTGCTAATATTATTTATTTGTATTCTCGTTGTGCCTACAATATGTTCCATACACAGGAAGACATAGTCCTGGTGCCAAAAGTCTCTCAGTCTAAGAAAGATCTTACACTCTAAGAAACATGAGCATAGGCTATGGCAGGGGTGGGCAACTTCTGGCACGCGGCTTGCCAGGGTAACTACCCTGGTGGGCTGGGCCAGTTTGTTTACCTGCCAAGTCGGCAGGTTCAGCCAACCGTGGCTCCCATTGCGGTGGGAAGCGGCATGGGTGAGGGGTGGGCTGGCTGCAGCTTTCCATCACCCCCATTGGCTTGGGACGGTGAACGGCGGCCAGCGGGAGCCGCAATTGGCCAAACCTGCCAATGCAGCAGGTAAACAAACTGACCTGGCCCTCCAGGATGCTTACCCTGGTGAGCTGTATGCTAGAGGTTGCTGACCCCTGGGCTATGGCATTTAACCACAGCCTTCAAGTCCTCCCAGAAGCTCCAGGAGACAAAGTTGGAGGCAATACAAGGGGCCATTCCTTTTCTGTGACCAGCCAGCTCTGCAGAGCTGAGCAGAGCAAGAGAGAGAGAGAGGGCTAAGACTGTATCCTAAAGCATATGACCAAGGGGGCTGGCATTTCCTACCTTTTGAGTGCTTGACTTTGGACACCTTAGTGATGTTCTTTTAAAGTAGGCTTGCTGTGTGCAGTGGGGTCTACAAATGGTGTCCTCACATATAACCCTGTATAAGTGGCTGTGTGTATCTGTGCTGCCTCAGGAGCAAATTAGGGAAGAAATTAGAATGCATGATAACACTCAGTGTCACATTCCCTGGCTCCCCACTTGCTC
Organism: Gopherus evgoodei; assembly: GCF_007399415.2. Lineage (NCBI taxonomy): Eukaryota > Metazoa > Chordata > Testudines > Testudinidae > Gopherus > Gopherus evgoodei. The sequence goes on from NC_044322.1 coordinate 14,575,684, forward strand.
TATGGAGAAACAATTCTAGTTCACCTTTAGTAGCCAGCAGATTGGAGGACACCATCATGGCTCAACACCTTTCCCACCCCTCTCTGCAGGGCTGGGAGAGCAGTGGCCTTGCAGAGCCCTGTCTATCCCCTGTTCTCACACCAGCAACATAGTACAATAAGGGCAAGAAGCGGACACTTCATATTCCACAGTCTCCAGTGTAGACACACAAGGCAAGTGACAGTCATGCTCTTCATTAATTTTTGTGTTACACTTACGTTTTTCTTGCACCTATTTTCTCTTTCTGTTTTTTCCACTCTGCTCCAATTTTTACCATATTTCTTCCCTGGATATATTCAGTCTGTTCTGTTTCTATGCCTATACAAAACAAGCAATGACTCATTCGAACTTCTGAACCAGCCGTGTATGAGTAGGTTAGAAAATCAGGCCAAATGAGGCCCTCCCCTCTCCGCCATCCCTATTTAAAGCACTGCATTGCCACTGCAATACAATTATATTATGTAATCCTGTTTGGTGGAGGATAATTAACTTTGAAAAAAAGGATCTTTGGAGTAATAACACAGACATTATCATGTTATGCTGACAGATCCTGATTGACAGGAAGAGCCAGGCTATCCCATTAAGAGAAAACATGAAAGCTAGTGAGGACTGATGCAATAATAATACTGTAAAATTGAGCTTCTGGCCCTTTACATTTCAGAGATCATAACATTCTGCTCCTTTTTTTTTAATATTTCGGAGCTGGAAACACTTAATCTAATAAACTGCTTACCCTCAAAGGAGCTCATTTAGTATCTTTATCAAAGCTTTTAACTCTGAAAGTGGAGGATTATCACCTGTTCCCTCAAAACATCAGAAAATTCTGGAAACAGAGGAGGGAGAAAACAGCTAGTCACTCTTGTCATCAAAGAATTCTCCTGATCAAAGACCAACTTCTTAGTTTGACTTCAGAAGAAATTTCATGTTAAACATGAATGTAACCTAGACCAAACAAACAAACAAACAAACCTTAAATAGGCAAAATATATATGCACCAGGTCAGGGCCCTCCCTAACTATTCTGGGGCCCTACACAGTGAATGCACATGAATGCAGGCCTGGCCCTGAGGCAGTCCTCAGTGGATTGGGGGCGGGTTGGGGTGGAGCAGGGTGGGGCTTTCGGGAAGGGGTGGGGTGTGAGCAGGGCTGGGGCAGAGCAGGGGACGGAAGAGGTGGGGCAGGGCAGAGCAGGGGTGGGGGCTTTGGGAAAGGGATGGGATGGGAGCGGGGCTGGGCCAGAGCAGGCGTGGGAAGAGGCGGGGCTGGAGCAGAGTAGGGGTGAGGGCCTGGGGAAAAGGCGGGGCAGGGGCTGGAGCAGCTGTGTACTTTGCTTATGGATAGGGACAGCCCTGCACCAGGTCTCTGATCAATTGTAAGCCCACATATGTGTGTGAAATTGCTGCCTTTGTGTGTGCAAATCAGCTGATTGTAGGCACAAATGGCTAGACGATTTTGTGCACAATATTTGCAAACAATGTGTGAGGAGTGATCATGCAGTGAAAGGCACTAGACTGGGCCTCAGGGCTGCTGGGTCTTATACATGGATCTGCCCTGCCCTGCTATGTGAACTTAGGCAAGTCTCTTTCCCCTCTGTGCCTCTATTTCCCCTTTCTCTGTTTAGACAGTAATTTCTCAGGGCAGGGATTGTCTCTCATCATGTATTTGTACAGTGCATGGTAAAAGGAGCCCCAGTCTCAGGGAAGCCACTAGGTTCTAATGCAAGGGTGGGAAAACTATGGCCCACAGGCTACATCCGGCCCCTCAGCCAATTTAATCTGACCCTCGAGTGCCTGCTGCGAAGCGAGGTCTGGGGCTTGCCCCGCTCCCACGCTCCAGCCGGGAGCAGGGTCGGGAACTGCTCTGTGTGTGCATGCCATGGCTCCCAGAAAAAACAGCACATCCCCCTCTGCCTCCTTCTATGCACAGGGACAGCCAGGGTTCTCTGCATGCTGCCCCAAGCACCACCCCTGCAGCTCCCATTGAGATAAGTGCTGCCTGGAGCCTGCACCTCTAAGCCCCTAACACATTCCAACCCCCTTCCCCAGCCCTGATCCCCCTCCCTCCCTCCCTCCCTCCCTCCGAACCCCTCAGTCCCAGCCTGGAGCACCCTTTTACACCCCAAACCCCTCATCCTTAGCCCCACCCCAGAGCCCACACCTCCAGCCAGAGCCCTCACCCCCTCATACACCCCACCCCCCTGCCTCAACCCACAGCCCCCTCCTGCACCCTGAGCACCTCATTTCTGGCCCCACACCAGAGCCTGCACCTCCCACCCAGAGCCCTCACCCGAAATCCAATTTCATGAGCATTCATGGCCCGCCATACAATTTCCATCCCCAGATGTGGCCCTCGGGCTAAAAAGTTTACCCACCCCTGCTGTAATGTAACATAAACAATTTTTATTTTGAATGTCCAAAATGTAGCTGTGGGGTGCCCATTCAGTGCTCTGGGCATCCGTCCCATAAATTAAAATCACAACAGAAACAAAGGACTGCCAATAAATTTATCAGCCTTAAACCAGCCACTCCTGAAGAGCTTCAGAGGCGAGAAGAATACACTGACAGTTCAGCATGCCCAGAACAGTTAAAAATCTGAGCTATGGTAGATCAATATGCAGATGGTCATTGAGAATGCCTGCCAGATCTTCCTCTTGTTTACCCTCAAGGAGCACCATGGCTTATCTTATCTACTTACATATATGGCCCCCATTATCATAGAAACGTAGTGACCTTTATTCTTTAGTGTATTTATTCAGCTTCATAATGACCCTGTGAGGTAGGGCAGTGCTATGATCCTCATTTTCCAGATGGTGAGCTAAACAGACAGACTATGTGAAATGGCCAAGGTTAGACAGGAAGTCTGTAGCGGATCAGGGGATTGAACTGAGGTCTCTCAAGAAACAGGCTAATGATCTAACCAAAGCACTTTCTCTCTGCTGAGCTGAACTGCAATCCTATGTAATATGAAGAGAAGTGATCCCAAACCACTTACGGCTTTACGAGCTCAAACTAGAACTCTTCTAAACTCAGAATTTCCATTCCACTCAAAATTCTAACATTTTAAAAAATTGTTTTTGGTTTGAACAGGAACAAAACCATTTTTTAAAAAAAAGTCTGTGAAACAAATTTTTTGAAAAATATCATTTTGCATCGAACAAAATATTTTGTTTCAATGTTGACTTTTTTAATTTTACATGATACAAACATTTTTAAAATGTTACATGAAAAGTTCTTTCAGAGCAGAAAGTTAAACATTCCATCCCCAAAGGGTTGACGCTTATCAGAACACTGTCATATGTTTTTTCCCCCAAATAGAATTGTCAAAATCAACATGTTTCCATGAAACATTTCGATTTTGACAAATGACATTTTCCAATGCAAAAATGTTCAGCTGGAAAATTTCCAACCCTTTGAGTAGCAACTAGAACTTTGCTGCAACCCAGTGCAAATCATGGAGCACTGTAAGAACAGCATAGCCAAGTATTATGTATGCAAACATAGCTGTGCAATCACCCACTCATTTCTGAGCACATAAGTGCACCTCTATTTGTTAAATGTGGGATCCAAGATGTTTTTTAAATGTTATTTTAGAAACTACTCCGTGAGCATCTGTGTTCCAGGATTTTCCTGTGGGATTTTTACACAAAAGTGTCATATCTTTTTGCTGTTTATCACCAGGCACTGAACATATTGTGGGCCAGACGGAGAGGTGATTGGCTATACATGGGTGCAAGCATGGGCAAGAAGTGTACAGGCCCTCCTGGGGCCAAGTGAGGGCCTTCCAAAACAATAGGGTATGGTGAATGCAGGTTGTTGGACACTTCAAACATCAATGCATGCAGAGCAAATTGAACATCAGACTTGTGTACATAGAGACGCTTGAAGTATGATCTTTGTGCTGCTCCCCCCGGGGCTCTGTAGCACTGCATTGCCCTCCGATGCAGTGCACTAGCATCAAAGCAACAGCCCAGGCCTACGTATGATAGAAAGCACTGGGATATGCAAGTGGCTTAGACGATAACAACAGAGAGTGATGGGAGGGGGAAGTCTGAAAAAAAAACAGCCTTGGACTGGAATTAGCCCTGGTTCTCTGCAAAAGCAACTGCTGCACATAACTTCTTTACTGAGGCTTTTTGCTTCCTTTCTCAGCGTGGAAAATGAAAGCATACCAGAAAATGCCACCCTATAACCCAGAGAGACAAGATGGGTGAAGTAATATCTTTTATTGGACCAACTTCTGTAGATGAGAAAAACAAACTTTTGAGCTATACAGAACCTGAAGAAAAGCTCTGTGTGACTTGAAAGCTTCTCTCTCTCACTAACAGAAGTCGGTGCAATAAAAGACATTACCGCCCCTACCTTGTCTTGCTAATAGCCTGGGACCGACACAGCTATAATTAGACTGCATATCATGTAACCCAGACATTTCAACCAATCACATTTATTTTTTGTTCTTTCAGACTGCATTCCCTAAAACAATGTCTCCTGATTTTTGAAACCAAGAAAAAATTACTTCTGCAAAATATGCCATCATGGCTAAACAATAGAGTAAAAGCAGCAGTTAGAGGCGACAAGGCATCTTTTAAAAATTGGAAGTCAAATCCTACTGAGAAAAATAGAATGGAGCATAAACTCTGGCAAGTCAAGTGTGGAAGTGTAATAGGCAGGCCAAAACATAATTTGAAGAGCAACTAGCAAAAAATACACACAAACTAACAGCAATTTTTTAAGTACATCAGAAGTAGAAAGACTGTCAAACAATCAGTGGAGCCACTGAATGATCGAGATAGGAGCTAAAGGAGCACTCAAGGAAGACAAGGCCATTGTAAATAAGCTAAATGAATTATTTGCATCAGTCTTCATTGCATAGGATGTGAAGGAGATTCCCACATGTCAGCCATTCTTTTTTAGCTGATATATCTAAAGAACAATCCCAGCTTAAGGTGTTAATAGAGGAGGTTTTGGAACAAATTGATAGCTGAAACTGTAATAAGTTACCTGGACCAGATGGTATTCACCCAAGAGTTCTGAAAGAACTCAGATATGAAATTGCAGAACTACTAACTGTGATAAGTAACCTATCAATTCAGCTTCTGTACCAGATGACTGGAGGATAGATAATGTTGACACCAATTTTTAAAAAAGAGTCCAGAGGTGATCATGGGAAGTACAGGCTGATAAGCCTTACTTCAGTACGAGGCAAACTGGTTTAAATATCTGAATTATCAGACAAATAGATGAACATGATTTGTTGGAGAAGAGTCAATATGGCATTTGTAAAGGGAAAAAGTGCCTCCCCAATCTATGAGAATTCTTTCAGGGGGCCAACAAACATGTGGACAAGAGTCATCCAATGGATATAATGTACTTGGACTTTCAGAAAACCTTTGACAAGGTCCCTCACTAAAGGCTCTTAAGCAAATTAAGTCATAATGGGTTAGGAGGGAAGGTTAGTAACTCATTAAAATACACGAAACAAAGGGTAGGAATAAATGGTCAGTTTTCAGAATGGTGAGAGGTAAATAGTGGTGTCCTCCAGGGATCTCTCCTGGGACCAGTGCCATTCAACATATTCATAAATTATCTGGAGAAAAGGGGTAAACAATGAGATGGAACCACTGCCCTATTATTGCATTCCCCCAGATGCGTCTGTCATTGGCGTCTGTCAGAAGACAGGATACTGGGGTAGATGCACCATTGGTCTCACCTAGCATGGCCAATCTTATCTACTTGTCCTGAGTGGACTCAGACATTAATGGTCAGACAGCAGAGCCAGGACCACCCAGGGGGGGCAAGTGGGGTAGTTTGCCCCAGGCCCTGGGCCCCACAGGGGCCCCCATGAGAGTTTTCGGGGCCCCTGGAGCGGGGTCCTTCACTCACTCCAGGGGCCCCGGAAAACTCTTACAGGGCCCAGCCCCCAGAGCTTCTTCCACTCCAGGTCTTCGGTGGTGGGGGATTCTTCCGCTCCAGGGCGGAAGGACCCCCCACTGGTGAATTACCGCCAGAGTGGGACCTGCCACCGAAGTGCCGGGTCTTTGGCGGTAATTTGGCGGTGGGGGGCCCCCGCCGTTGTTCTTCGGGACACTTCGGTGGTGTGTCCCAGAGCGGAAGGACCTCCTGCCTCCGAATTACCGCTGAAGCGGGGGCCTCCCACCGCCGAAGACCCCAGACCCCCTGTATCCTCTGGGAGGCCCTGAGCACAACTACCATGTACAATTCCACCAACTCCAAGAATTCCAAAATCATGAGTCAGTCCCCACCCCCACCAAAGAAATTGATTGCCTTAAAAAAAGTGAGATTTAAAAAAAAATAGATATGTGAGGGGTTGTCTTTTGGTCTTGGAGCCATTAAATGGCATGATTTCAAGCTTTTCTCCACAACCAGAAGGGATGGAAATTACTTTAAAGAAAAAAATGAAATCTGAGAATCTCAAGTAACCATGTAGATCCAGGAACTGGGGCTTTCAGGCAAGAAGTGAATATTGCGAGACTCCCAATAAAGTTGTCACTGCTGTGTTGGATGCCATGGAAATGCCTAATATAAATAAATATCATCTCTCAATGAATGTCACTCATATTTACCATGAAAAGAAATCTCATAACAGAAGAGTTCATGACACAACATTCACCAGCACAAATTGTTTCCTAACCTGTCATGAACAGATAGTAAGAGTTAATAGAACAGAAGTACTTCATATCTCTTTTGCCTGGAAAGGGTTAACAAGATCAGTGAGCCTGGCTGTCACCTGACCAGAGAACCAATCAGGGGACAGGATACTTTGAAAACTTGAGGGAGGGAAGTTTTTGTGTATGCTGTTAGTTTTTGGTTGTTGTTCTCTCTGGGGGCTCAGAGGGACCAGATGTGCAACCAGGTTTCTCTCCAATCTCTCCGATACAGGCTCTTATAAGTTCAAAATAGTGAGTACTAGGTAGATAAGGCGAGTTAGGCTTATGTTTGTTTTCTTTATTTGCAAATGTGTATTTGGCTGGAAGGAGTTCAAATTTGTATATTGCTGAAAGGATTTTAATTTGTACTTGTATACTTATGCTGGGAGGGTATTCCCAGTGTCTATAGCTGAAAGATCCTGTAACATATTCCATCTTAAATTTACAAAGATAATTTTTACTGTTTTTTCTTTCTTTAATTAAAAGCTTTTCTCGTTTAAGAACCTGATTTTTTTTTATTCTGGTGAGACCCCAGGGGAAGGGGTCTGGATCCACCAGGGAATTGGTGGGGAGAAAGGAGGGAACGGGGAGAGTAAGGTTAATTTTCTCTCTGTGTTAGGATTACTTTCTCTCTCAGGGAGAGTCTGGGAGGGGGAGAGAGAAGGAAGGGGGAAGGTGAATTTTCCTCTCTGTTTAAAGATTCAAGGAGTTTGAATCACAGTGATCTTCCAGGGTAACCCAGGGAGCGGAAGCCTGGGAGAGGCAACGGTGAGGGAAAGGGTTTACTTTCCTTGTGTTAAGATCCAGAGGGACTGGGTCTTGGGGGTCCCCAGGCAAGATTGGGGGGGGGGGACCAGAGTGTACCAGGCACTGGAATTCCTGGTTGGTGGCAGCAATACAAGTACTAAGCTGGTAATTGAGCTTAGAGGAATTCATGCTGGTACCCCATCTTTTGGACGCTAAGGTTCAGAGTGGGGAATTATACCATGACATAACCAATCACTGCTCCCTTTACATCTCAGCATAGGGTGGTTTGGAGAGCATTTGGTATGAGTTGAATGTTTCATGGAACTTTAGCATTAATGTTTTGAACTTTTCATCTCCAGAGCACTTCATAGACTCATACACTCAGGACTGGAAGGGATCTCGAGAGGTCATCGAGTCCAGTCCCCTGCCCTCATGGCAGGACCAAATACTGTCTAGACCATCCCTGATAGACATTTATCTAACCTATTCTTAAATATCTCCAGAGATGGAGATTCCACAACTTCCCTAGGCAATCTATTCCAGTGTTTAACTACCCTGACAGTTAGGAACTTTTTCCAAATGTCCAACCTAAATCTCCCTTGCTGCTGTTTAAGCCCATTGCTTCTTGTTCTATCATTGGAGGCTAAGGTGAACAAGTTTTCTCCCTCCTCCTGATGACACCCTTTCAGATACCTGAAAACTGCTATCATGTCCTCTCTCAGTCTTCTCTTTTCCAAACTAAACAAACGCAATTCTTTCAGCCTTCCTTCATAGGTCATGTTCTCAAGACCTTTAATCATTCTTGTTGCTCTTCTCTGGAACCTCTCCAGTTTCTCCACATCTTTCTTGAAATGCGGTGCCCAGAACTGGACACAATATTCCAGTTGAGGCCTAACCAGTGCAGAGTAAAGAGGAAGAATGACTTCTCGTGTCTTGTTTACAACACACCTGTTAATGCATCCCAGAATCATGTTTGCTTTTTCTGCAACAGTATCACACTGTTGACTCATATTAAGCTTGTGGTCCACTATGACCCCTAGATCTCTTTCTGCCATTCCTAGACAGTCTCTTCCCATTCTGTATGTGTGAAACTGATTGTTCCTTCCTAAGTGGAGCAGTTTGCATTTATCTTTATTGAACTTCATCCTGTTTACTTCAGACCATTTCTCCAATTTGTCCAGATCATTTTGAATTTTGACCCTGTCCTCCTAAGCAGTTGCAATCCCTCCCAGTTTGGTATCGTCTGCAAACTTAATAAGCGTACTTTCTATGCCAACATCTAAATCGTTGATTTGCGATACTAATTTTATCTTGCAGCACCACTGTAAGTATACATGTAAGTATTTTTATCCTTGCTTTTTCAGATGAGCCCTGGAAGCTGAGGGATAAAGCGACTTTGTCCAACAAGGCCTTAAAACACATCAGCATCAGAGCAGCTGGGTTTAGGGGTGCTCACACCCAAGGGGGGAGCTTCCCATAAAAATCCACTAAGCGACCTCATTGTCCTCCTTCAAACGCTTCTTTGCCATGATTCCTATAAAAAGCTGGATAACATTAAGGCAGCTGGTGAGCTGAAACTACTGCCTACCATGTTGACTTGTACTGTCTCATTGTTTCTTTGTATGCTCCCATCTGTCTGTACCCATCTTTTGTCTCTTGTCTGTTGCTTAGCTCAAAAGCTAGCCTCCTGACTCCCAGCCCTGAGCTTTAATTACAAGACCATCTTTCTCCTTTTTGATCAATTCTAGTTTAGAGGAGGAAAAATCCCATAAGCATCCACCTTCAGAGGTTATGTCTATACTACTTGCCAGGGCTGTGATACCCTGCTCGTGTACATATACTTACGCTAGCTCAGTGAGAGCTAGCATGAGTCTAAGGAGAGATGTAGCTGAAGTAGCATGGGGAGCAGAAGCACAGAATAGTTGTGCTGAGCACAAACTTGCCCAGACCCCTTGTATAGGTACTTAGCAAGGGTAAGTATAAATAGTAGTGTAGCTGCTGCCCATGCTACCACAGCTATATGTCTATTTCTACTTGTGCTCTCTCTCTCATCGTGCTAGTATGTGTATGGAAGTTGGGAATGATAACCTTAGCTCCTACGGTAGATGTAGCTGTATTTGCAACAGGAGTCACCAGACCTCAACAACAAATTCTGGCTACTGTCTATCTTTTGGGAGTTTGAATGTTGAATTGGCAGCAGCTACTGATAGATATTTATATTAGCTGAGTTATTGCTACTAGTCAGAAACTTGAAGTACCTCCAGGAACTTCTGTAAGATTCCTGGCCACAAATTTGTTATTCAGTGACAAATTTGTTCAGTAAAAATGAACACACGAAATGTTATTGGAATTTATTTTGTCATGCTCTCCAGGATCAGCAAAATGTTTCTTCATCTGTTCAGGTTGATGCCCACACTTCTTATTTTTGGAAGTTTGAGGGACTGCAGTTTTAGCTCATAATGGAAACGATTAAATTTATCAAGGTACCTTCAATGAAAGTAGTTAATGAGGTTAGCATCTGAACTACAGAACATAGATCAATAAACTTCATGTGGTTAATATGAATGCCATTGAGCCAGCATAAAACATTACAGAAGAATATCATATAGTATGGCACAACTCGCAATTGTTATTCTATTGGGGCCTGATCCAATTTCTGCTGAAGACCATAAGAGTCTTTCCAATTACTTTAATGTGAGTTGAATTGGACCCATAAGGTTGACTCAAAGCCCACCATGGTAAATTTTAGGTTTTCCTTTTACTTCAATGGGCAATGAATATGACATTTATTGGTATGGATAAAATTGACTCAGGAAAAGGACTTAAGGTAGGTGCTGAAGTTTTCTACTGTTCCTCTGCAGACAGATGAACTTTACCCTAAAAGCCTATTTCTAGACTAGCCAAAGTTAAATGAGTGAGAATGAGCCTAATTATTCAAGGGACAGTGGGTTTTGTACCAAAAACCTGCAAAAAATACACTTTCAGTGGGAAAACAGACAATTTGATGGGAATGAAAAAGTAAAATATCTGTAAGTCAAACACACTGGTGAAACTGTTCATCTAAAATTCCACACACAAAACCAGTGATCTAGGTTTTCTTTATATCATCATTAGTCCAGGATTTTCTAGGCAAGTTTACCCTTTATATGCTTTAAACATCAAGTTTTTCTCATTATAATACCCCTTAATGAAGATAGATTCTGTAACGGAAAGGCATTATGGACCCAAGATAGATATATCTATCTATCTCATAGAACTGGAAGGCCACTGCATCCAGCCCCCTTCCTTCACTAACAGGATGAACTACTGATTTTTGCCCTAGATCCCTAAGTGACCCCCTCAAAGATTGAACCCACAGCCCTGGATCACGGAGGCCAGTGCTTAAACCACTGATCTGTTCTTCCCCTTGATGTCAGTAACTTGGCCTTGAGAGCTCTGGATTCTAGTCTCAGCTCTATCATTGCCTTAGACTAGTGACTTCACCTTTTGAGGCCTGTTTCCCCATTCACATTGTTCCTAATTTAAACTGTTCAGTGTGCACGAACAGGGCTGAGCACAATGGCATCTAATCTCATTTGGCTGCTACAGTAATAGAAATAACTACTATTAAAACGTTTGTGTCTTTTAGTTATTGGGGGTGGAAGTGATGTCAGCAGGAAGCAATAATGTGTACAAAGTGTGTTCCATGAAAGGGCCATGCTGTGGGTTGTTTCAGTATGTGCCATGTGTATGGGCCAAAGACAGTTGTTTCTGCAGGTTTGAATGCTACTATGGAATGGATTGTCTAGTCTTACTATGTCCACAGAGAGCAGAAGGGGGAATAAAGATTCCTTTCCACTTTGCAGCACCAAATCAAGGCTACCTAGATCTTTGTGCAGATGCCTAGAGGAGAGCAGAAACTCCCCCAAGGAATGACAAGAGCATTGACCAGGAGGGACAGACAGTGTCTGTGGTCATAGTTCCACACTCAATGAGTGGGGCAGCGAAGCACCACCCCTAATCGAACATGGGTTGCCAAGCTTTCCTAGTCAGTTACTAGCAATTCTGCTTCAGCTTCTAAATAGGTCTCATTAACCCAGCTTTTCCAAATGCCAATGTCAGGTATGGGAGGGGAACACACCATTATACCACTCGACTGCCAGCGCAATGTGCAATGTTTCAAATATTTTCACTAGAGCAAACCTTTCCCAGAGAGATGCCCTATATCCCAAAAGAAAAGTGCTAAGTGTGTGTGTGTGTGTGTAGACTAGATTGTGTGCAGAGGGCAGTGCACAGGAGTACCAGAGGAAAGTGTGCCTCAGGGAGCACCATTTCCTCCTAATATCCAGATGTTTACAGTGAATAAATACTCTACATAGTCCATTAGAATGGCATAGATCGCCCCTCCTCCCCAACCCCAAGGTGTGCTGACCCTGCTCCATAAGCTGGTATGGGGCATTGTCTCCACCTACTCTATGCCCTCCTACTGATCTTAGACTATACTTCCCTGGGAGTAATTAGGGAGCAGTCAATGCTCTTCCCTGAATGCAGGGATGGCAGTTTTACCCAGATGTTACACAGACTGTGTATGCGTGTGAGATGCCCATGGGACTCCCAACCCAACTCCTAACCATCATGTGAGGGCTGGGCAGAATCTAGCCCTGCATTCTGGTGGTCTCACCTCTCAGTCTCAAACCTTTTCTGGTGGCCCCATAGAACTTCTCCGTCTCTAATTCCTAGGATCCATTTGCTGGTGCCTGTGGCAAAGGAGGAGTGAAGCAGTTAGAACAATATATGACTGTTAAATGTCTGGCTTTTAACGCTAGGCATGTGTGAGGCTTTTTATGACTCTTCAGTAATAACATTTTTTATGAATGGTTGGAGATAACATATGTCTCATCACCTTGCTCCTCACAGGATGTTCTGGTAAACAAAACATGTTATACCAGTGAGCTTTCCCTGTAAAATTCTAAATAAATGAGATTACTCGATCACCCTTCTTAAAGCTGCCCTTGCTAAAGGTCAGCATCAATGCTTTGGTAAAATGGTTCAAGATTCCTAATCCTTGCTACCTTTCTTAGCTCTGCTCAGTGTCTGACTGTGACCACGGAGATGAGAAAGTAGGGACTGATTACCCAACATGCCTGCTGCAACCATATGAGGTGGAGAAGGGAGCATTTGTCTTATTTCCTGCCTGGCCAAAGTGGTTAGCTCGCCACACAAGGGTGTGCTGGATAAAAAGCTATTACGCTCTCCAATACTCAGAGCAAGGAGGAATTGTGATTCTGTGTCACATTTCATTTTCTGGTCTGCTCTTGGGGCAGTGCAGCTATGTGATGCTGCTTGTTCAGGGAAGATTGTAAGGATATAGTCTAACCCAAAGAGCCTGATCCAAAGCCCACTGACAGCCAAGGAAAGCCTTCCATTGATGTCAATGGGCTTTGAACTAAAGCCTTAAGCAACCTATTCTGCCACCTTTACTCATGCTAAATTGCACCTTATTCTACAATCAGTCCAGTGGAATTGCAGATACACATACAGGTCACATTCAGATCTGATGGTGCAAATCTCTTTTTAAAAAAAAATTGGATCAATGAAATTGCAAGTCTGGATGATTTGCAGAGACCCCTTCAGCACGAGGGAAGGGATACAGCTGATTTTGTTTGACAGTTAAAGGATAATGACCCCACTGAGAAGATATTAGACAGATCTTGACAGTTTGACCAGAGAAACTGGTAGATACCTGGAGGCTTGAACAGCCTTTATGGCTGGAGTTCTCTACTAGCATGTGGGTTGTCACCAACAGCCACTGGCCAAGGGTCATGCTATTTCTATTTTGAAGGAGCAGCAATTGGGGTTGGTGAAAAAAATTCCATTGAAACTGCTTTGATGGAAAATTAAGTTTTTGTTGAAACAATTTTTTTCATGGTCAGGGATACTTAAGGTGCACCACTCATGAAGACATGACAAAGTAGTGCATCATGGCAGACACAGTCCAACCAGAGAGCCAGTAACATAAAGAACCTGAACTACAATTCCCATAAGGCACCATGACACCATTTTGAATGAGACTATTTAAGGTTTTGGCCCTAATATTTGGGGGTTTGGTATTTTTCAGAAACACACACACACACAAATTTTGTACCAGTTCTAGCTGCAATATGTCTTTCTTGAGAGCGTCTTTATTGCCCACCTGGTCAGCATGATTCCTGTATCAGATGTAACATTTGCTGTTGTTATATATTCCCTCTCAGAGCACTAAACAAAGCAAAATGTCTGTGTAGTGCTGCTATTCCTACAAGAATATATTCAGTACAGTGTGTCCAGTGCTGGGCTAACTGCTATGATCCATTCCCTATCATTACCCAAATATATACCGGGCATCTTCTGTCAATTCTCTCCTACTAACTCTGTCCCAGGCTGATGTATTTATGTTATAAACTTCACTGGGAGTAAAGTAATGTGGCATATGGAGAGCTGTAATGACTCTGCTCTATCCATTTTTACATTCAAATCCATTATAGCTCTGCATCAAAGGTCAAAGTAAATTCTGGGAAATTACATAATAGAAGACAGAAAATACTGGAGAAAAAAAGCCTGAGGAAACCATGTGTTTCCTGAATTTGATCTTTGCTTTGTTTTCCTTAATTACATGAGAATTTTATGATACCTGAACTATCCCAATATTTGCATACTGCATTTAAGACAGTCATAGTAAACTCAAAAGCAAACCTAATCAGGGCAAGAAGAGATGGACGTGGTATTTATTTTGGTTCCATTTGTGCCATCTTTAATCACCTGCTCACACAAGTAGTCCCACTGAAATTCATGTGAGCAACTGTTCATTTAGCAAGGGCTGCAAAATCTGGCCCTTTCCTCCGTGGTCCTGTCAGGGCTGGCTCCAGGCACCAGAGGAGGAAGCACATGCCTGGGGCAGCACATGCTAAGGGGCGGCATTCAGTCCATTCTTGGGGCGGCAGAGTGCAAGTGGCTTTTTTTCTTTTTTTTTTTTTGCTTGGGGCGGCAAAAATGGTAGAGCCGGCCCTGCTCCTGTCTATAAAAATCTTTGCTATCCAGATCATAAAATCATTGAAGGTAGGGACAAGAAACACCCATTAGATTATCTCATCCCCTCTCCAGTGCTAGTGCATGATGGTACTTGTCATCATATGAACATAACATAAGAACATAAGAACGGCCATACCGGGTCAGACCAAAGGTCCATCTAGCCCAGTATTTGTCTACCGACAGTGGCCAATGCCAGGTGCCCCAGAGGGAGTGAAGCTAACAGGCAATGATCAAGTGATCTCTCTCCTGCCATCCATCTCCATCCTCTGATGAACAGAGGCTGGGGACACCATTCTTTACCCTTCCTGGCTAATAGCCATTTATGGACTTAGCCACCATGAATTTATCCAGTTCCCTTTTAAACATTGTTATAGTCCTAGCCTTCACAACCTCCTCAGGTAAGGAGTTCCACAAGTTGACTGTGCACTGTGTGAAGAAGAACTTCCTTTTATTTGTTTTAAACCTGCTGCCTATTAACTTCATTTTGTCACCCCTAGTTCTTGTATTATGGGAATAAGTAAATAACTTTTCCTTATCCACTTTCTCCACATCACTCCTGATTTTATAAACCTCTATCATATCCCCCTTAGTCTCCTCTTTTCCAAGCTGAAGAGGTCTAGCCTCTTTAATCTTTCCTCATATGGGACCCTCTCCAAACCCCTAATCATTTTAGTTGCCCTTTTCTGAACCTTTTCTAGTGCTAGAATATCTTTTTTGAGGTGAGGAAACCACATCTGTACACAGTATTTGAGATGTGAGTGTACCATGTATTTATATAAGGGCAATAATATATTCTCAGTCTTATTCTCTATTCTTTGTTCAAGTGTTTTTACAATCGAAGTTATATGTCTCAAGCACTGGGCCTTGTAGCACTTTCTATGGAGACCATTCCATAATCTAATAGATCTTCTCACTGGTCCTGGCCTGGTCTGCCTTCCTCTGGAAAATGCCTAATGGACTTAATAGGTTTTGGGGATTCCTACCCTGAATTATAAAGGAAGAATCATGCTCACAGGAGGGTTATCTTTCTATTCTCATATTCATTCTAAACTTTCCTATTTTTACTTTCATCCCATAATTATAAGGAGAGCATTTGAATTACGAGGAATAAGTAACTTTCCAATGCACTTTGCTTAACACTGATTTGCTCCATTTCTACCCAACATTCTAAAAACTCTTCTGACAACAGGCTGTGGCTTCTCTTGCTTCTGCTGCTAAATAACACCACTGAGGCAGCTAGTTCTTATTATGGTGAAAGAACAACAGAAGAAAGCAATGACTGAAACTATGCAACTAGGATCTCTGAGCGATAAGGTGGTGATGAAACAAATCCTCAGTTAGTCTAAATCAGTATGGTTTCATTGGCATCAATGGAGCTGTGCTGATTTATACCAGCTGTGGAATCAGACCAATATTTTAAGTCTGATCAGATTTACTGTGTATACAGCGCTAACCTGTAACACTGTAACTTTTGTAGTGTATAACAAATACCATGCTAGCATGATTTCACATAGTTTCCTATTTGCTATTACAGAATAAACAGGCCAACTCACAATATTTCATCAAAAATATTGTCTAGTTTGTTGCATGGGTTAAAAATTGAACATGCAGGTGTGCCTTCTTTGTTCAGTTGATATGTGTTACAGGCTGCTGTGGATTCATCTCAGGATTTCCAAACCTAAAATCATTCCAAGAGAAGAGTGAGCAAAACCAACAGTGATGATTTCAAATGAACAGAGATATATCCTAACTGTTCACCAAACAGTGCTTGTATGAACTGTCCAGAATGGCTGTGGAAGCTTATATCAGATCACACGAGGCAACCTTTGTTGCTAGAATTCTTCATCAAAGTCAAAGAATAGAATTCATGGTGGTGACAATTTTTAGATAATTCCATCCCTTCTTGGATGAATGGTGTTAATGATCTTTCGGGGAGAATGGTGCGACTCCATAATCACACCAGCCAAAGAATGATTCTCCTGTATTTTAGTTGAGCAATATCAGGTTACCACCTAATCCTGACCTACCATTAATCACCGCAGAGCCAGCCACAAAGAAAAAAATTGCAATCAGAAAGGCCTGGAAGGAAATAGGTACAGAAGCAAAAGTGCTCTGGCAGGCTGTTCAGATTTGGAAAGTTCCCTTTGTCTAGCAGCACTCTGAGACCAAAAAGGATTAATACAAAAATCAAAGGCATTATCTTTGTTTACATCCTAGGCACAACATTGTGAAAATCCTCACCAGGCTAAGCAGCCTTACGGCCTGTGATGGATGCCCTGTTTAAATGATGCTTTTGAAAGCTTTCACAATGCTCTGATAGAGGACTCACTGGAGAATAAATGACTTTCCTTTAAATTATAAGAGCCTGCGTTGAGAAGACAGACAGAGTGAATGTCACGCTATAAATTCAATATATTCCACTGCTGCTGGTGCTAAAGAGCAATTGTTAGTGGTGGAAACAGGTCCAAGATTGTCTTTGACCCAATGAAGTTTTGATTATCAGTAATGAGAGACCCAGGACGTTTCCGTTTGAATTATTTTTTCTACTTACAAAATATACTTGTAATAAACAATAGAAATGTGCTTCAGGCTTGAATTTGCTCTGCTGGCAATCCATATCAAATAATACATACAAATCCAGTGAAAGCACTCAAGTGTGAATTGTGTATTATTCTTAACTGCATACTGACAGCGTACCACTATAGCTATTTGGTATATTAAGAGTTTTATGAAGCCTTAAAATAATATGTGAAATATCTAGAGATGGCAATATTAAACCAACACAGCCTTTCATTAGACACAGAGGATATATTTCACCCAGCATATGGGAGTTATTTGTAAGGAAACATTTAAGCTTTGTATGCGATGTGCACAGTCATTTTTTTCCAGTATGCTATGAAGTTAGAATAAAAACACTGACAACTCTTTGAAATGAAGTACATAGACTAGTAGACCAAATGCATCAACATTTTCTCTTCTGGGTCTCAGTGTGGAATGTTTGATCCTAATTGGACTGGAACTAGACCCCTGCCTGGGTCAGCTTTTCACATGCTCACCATCCACAACTGGGACCAGATTTCAAAGAGAACTGAACTCCTACTTAGACATATAAATAAGAGGCCTAACTGAGAGATGAGCTGTTCTGAAAATATGGCCACAGATGTAAAATTTCTGACAGTCAAATCTGGTGGGGAATCTTTCAACAATTTTTTTCATTGGAAAATGCTGATTTGTCTCACATGCTCCAGAATAGCCAATAGTCCAATCACACAATTAGCATGTGGAAAACCCAAGTTCAAATCCTTGTCCTACCTAATTTGTAGTAGGGAGTTGAACCTGGGTTTCATGCATCCCAGCTAAGTGCCTTGGTTATTGTGGGGTAGTGCTTGCTCTCTGTTTTTTGTGAAAAATTATGAAAGGTCTCAGTTTGTCCCAATGTGGAACAGGGGGGAAAAATGAAACTTCAAAAATTAATTGGCAGCATTTGCATATTTTGCCATGCCAAAGATTTTATTCAAATTGCAGAAGAGCTACAAATACTTACACATCTCATCAATGTTTTCTTATTGACCCCGCTGGCAAAAGATGCATCTTAATATGATGGACTACTGAAGACAAGGATCTGTGAAGGACTGGGAGGAACCTTATCAAGAAGAGTGTAAGCATGAAGCAGATGAAAAGGAATTATTTTTCAAGAATCCAACAATCAGGCACCAGCTATTTATTTTTTTTCATCATTTAAAACTATCTGTAATATTATCTCAGCCTCGTACCTATTTACTCAAAGCCAGTTTTATAGGTATTATCGCCGCTGTTATTCCACAAAGATATGGATAACATTGGCCCGTAGACATCGCAATGGTTGGTTTTTAGGATAAAATATATTAAAACAGTATGATGTAAAACTATCGTAGGGCATAATGTGTGGAGCCTACTGTTTTTAGTTCATACTCACATGCATAGGTCTAGAGCTGTGTATTACCCGTGTTGTGAATTAATAATAAGAAAAGTAAGCCAAACTCAGCAAAAGCTTTAGTCACCTAAACCGTATCCATGGAAAATTAGACAACATGGATCAAATCTTAGGCACTTCCATGGTACTCCCTTCCATGGGGCTCCACAATCTGCAACACAGTTATCCTCACAACACACCTTTGTGAAAGGGAAGTGCTGTTATCTCCATTGTATAGATGGAGAACTGCAGCACAGAGAGACTAAAGGCTTGTCCACCTGGGGACACTTAGGAACGTTATGGTGAAGTAACTAAAGATATGAAGTTGAAGCACATGATTTCCTTGTGTGGATCCTCTTTCTGAAGTGACGTGACCTTAGTTCACTGTAATCTTCTTTAAAGGCAATTAAGTTAAAAAAAAACCCTAAGGATTCTTTATTTCTGAATGAGAGGTTCTGCATAGGAGTGTCATGTGCTTTCACTTCACCTTAACTTTCCTGTAGATATGTGTGACGAACTGGGAATGTTCTTAATGTTTTCTCTGAATACTGTGTTGGTGCCTCAGTGTCCCCTAGGCAGTTCTTAAGTATCTGGAAGAGCAAAGGGCCAGTGCACCTAAATGCCTGACACTCTATCTCCTAGCAACTGATGGCCTGGGCCTCTCCCCTGCAAAGGTGCCAGCTGAAGGTGTTGGAGACAAAGGGATCAGGTGACCTCCTGGCCCGGGAAAGGAGCTGAGCAGAGAGGAGGGGCTGGGAGGGGTTGTTAGTCTGGAGCTGGCTGGGGTCGAGGAGTGGAGGGCAGATGTGGGGGGTCTGGCTCACTGCCCCCTAGAATGGACCCAGCTGAGGGGTCTGGTTCGCTGTATCTACAAGCTCTGTTTTAGACCCTGTTCCTGTCATCGAATAAACCTCTGTGTTACTGGCTGGCTGAGTCACGTCTGACTGCAAAGTGAGGATGCAGGACCCTGTGGCTTCCCCAGGACCCCGCTGGGGCAGGCTCACTGTGGGAAGCGCATGGAGGGGCACAGGATGCTGATGCTCCAAGGAGAGACCCAGGAGGTGAAGACGTGTAAGCTTCTTGCCCTGAACAAGTCTGCTCCAAGGGAGAGGAGGCTCCCCAAAGTCCTGACTGGCTTGGTGGGGAGCAGTTCCAGAGCATCGCCCGGTGACTCCGTGACAATATGCCCTTAGCAACTTGTTCAAAGTCATACAAGAAGTCTGGCACACAGTATAGAATTGTACCCGGGTCTTCTGAGTCTCAGGCTAATGCCCTTTAAGCATAATCCTTCCTTTGACTGATTGCAATGGAGTTACAGGAGATGATTTTGGCCTTTTAAAATGTGGGATCTGATCTGCAGCCCTCTTGTACACCATAACTCCTATGGAATTTAGTGTGGCAAAGTACAGGTCTCTGCAGATCTGAAAACCTCTCCCTAGAGCAACAAAGCGTTTCAAAGAAAGATTGAGATCTATCTCTCACTTCCTTCCTCTCTATAGTTCTAATGAGGGATTTCCAGGAACCCATTTACCTCATTCTGCAACCTCACCTCCTCCAAAGGGCCAGAACTAGAATATTGCAGTAACATTAGGCAAGATTCAATGGGCTTATATTTCAATTATGGTGCTATGGAAGCTTTGGCCTGGAACAATGGCTAGCATGAAACACAAGCTTGCTAATGATGAGGGTGAAACAGCAGCATAGTAAGTATGCAATAGTGGGATAGAAATACACCCAGAATAAGTTTGTAGTTACAGAAAGGCTGAACATTTTGATTGACAACATTAAAAACCAGAACTTTTTAGATGTACTAAAAGAAGTCCTTGGGACACAGCAATATCATAAAAAACAAGGATTGTCCAAACAAAACCAGGATGTACAGAAGGTCAACAAGTATGTGGACGGGTTGATCTATTGGATATGGTGTGCTTAGATTTTTAGAAAGTCTTTGGCAAGATTTCTCACTAAAAACTTTTAAGCAAAGTAAGCTGTCATGAGATAAGAGGGAAGATCCTCTCATGGATCAGTAACTGGTTAAAAGATAGGAAACAAAGAGTAGGGATAAATGGTCAGTTTTCAGAATGGAAAGAAGTAAATAGTCATGTCCCCTGGGGTCTGTACTGGGCCCAGTCCTATTCAACATATTCATAAATGATCTGGAAAAAAAGGTGAACAGTGAGGTGGAAAAATCTGCAGATGATACAAAACTACTCAAGATAGTTAAGTCCAAAGCAGACTGTGAAGAGTTACAAAGCGATCTCACAACACTGGGTGACTGGTCAACAAAATGGTAGATGAAATCCAATGTTGATAAAGCAAAGTAATGCACATTGGAAAACAATCCCAACTAAACATATAAAATGATGGGGTCTAAATTAGCTGTTACCACTTAAGAAAGGGATCTTGGAGTCATTGTGGATAGTTCTCTGAAAACATCCACTCAATGTGCAGTGGCAGTCAAAAAAAGCTAACAGAATGTTGGGGATCATTAAGAAAAGGATAGATAATAAGACAGAAAATATCATATTGCCTCTATATAAATCTATGGTACGCACACATCTGAATAATGAATTCAGATCTCGTTGCCCATCTCAAAAAAGACATATTGGAATTAGAAAAGATTCAGAAAAGGGCAACAAAAATGATTAAGGGCAAGGAACTTCCTCCATATGAGGAGAGATTAATAAGATTGGGACTTTTCATCTTGGAAAAGAGACGACTAAGGGGGAATATGATAGAGGTCTATAAAATCATGACTGATGAGGATGAAGTAAATAAGGAAGTGATATTTACCCTTCAAAAACACAAGAACTAGAGGTCATCAAATGAAATTAATTGGCAGCAGTATTAAAACAAACAAAAGGAAGTATTTCTTCACACAGCACACAGTCAACCTGTGTAACTCTTTGCCAGAAGGTGTTGTGAAAGCCAAGACTATAAAAGTGTTCAAAAAAGAACTGGATAAGTTCATGGAGGATAGGTCCATCAATGGCTGTTATCCAGGATGAGCAGAGATTCAAAACCAGGCTCTGAAATGTCTCTAGCCTCTGTTTGCCAGAATGGGAAATGAGTCACTTGATGATTACTTGTTCTGTTCATTCCCTTTGGGCACTTGACATGGCCACTGTAAGAAGACAAGATACTTGGCTAGGTGGACCTTTGGTCTGACCCAGTATGGCTGTTCTTATCTCTATTTTTATATACAATAAATGCAGGATTAGGCCATTTAAGCATAATTTACCTTGAAATATCAGATTTATAGATCATAAATGAGAGCAGAATAAGATCCAATATAAGTAGAGAGGTGAGGAAGCAAATTCACCACTGCCACTGAATTCCCCTGAGTTTATACCTGTTTATATGAGTGAGGAATTTCCCCCAAAAAAGTTGGACAGAGCTAGAGATAGAGATATTTTTTCAAACTCAACACATTTTGTATCTTGTCTGAAAATAATAAATGCAATTCAAAACTTCTCAGCTACATTAAAGCATCCAAAACCAGTGGCCACTTTCGAAAATGCTAATCTATGTGATTGGGCCCTGATTCAGAAAAACACTTAAGCATATACATAACTTTCACCTTGTGCCTGAGTCTCACTGAGGTTATGAAGTGCTTTGCTGAATGGGATCTTGGCTAAATCACATGATGGACCAGAATCCAGGTCTCTGGAGTCCTAATTTTATTCCCTAGCTACTGAATCATGCTGCCTCACATGGAGCCACGGGGCGGGGGGGGGGGGCATGGATCAGTGTTCATGTCACATTCCTCGAGGAAGCTAATGCTCCAACCAGGGGACCAAATTTGGTGACAAATGCTGGTCATGTGCCACCTGCTGCATGTTGTGCATACCGATAAGAAGACGTGGAGCCACTATCAACATCCAAAACAGGCTGGGCCCAGTTGTATAAGATTAGGCCCAAATACTTGATGCATTTACTGTGACAAAACCTATATATGTTGCTATGCCAATACAGTTACTGAAATTGAAATTGGACGGTGTCTAAACAAAGGAGAGAGTAAGATGAATCAGGAAGGAGTGGGAATGAATGTGCAATATGTTGACTACTGCAGATCCTGCTATGTAATTATATTTCTTTATATTGTAGTTATTTGAAAACACTTAGTAGTCAGAGCACATCTTTTTTTTAAAGGAAATTTACTGTTGAAGGTAATGGGGTGTTAATAAAAAATAAATCTGCTGGCTGTTTGTTGAGGCTTGTTAATAGTAAAACACAGGCAATTATTGCTTTGAGTGTTCTACTGAAAAACTGTTGGCTCTGAAAGTATTTTCTTAAACCATGTTATTTGGTTTACATAGAATCTGAAGAGCTGCTTTATAGGGAAAAGATTTCTTTAATAGAGGGGCAAAAAAGTGCAAACCACAAATTAAGGGAAAAGCAAAGAAGACCCTCTTTGGGCTGTGTAGTTGAATGAACTTAAATCATGGTCTGTCTTGATAGTAGGTCTTTTCTAGTTCTAATCTCTATGCAGGGGCGGCTCCAGGCCCCAGCATGCCAAGCGCATGCTTGGGGCGGCAAGCCGTGAGGGGTGCTCTACCGGCACAGGGAGGGTGGCAGGCAGGCTACCTTTGGCGGCTTTCCTGTGGAGGGTCCGCTGGTCTCGCGGCTTCAGTGGACCTCCCGCAGGCGTCTGTGGAAGGTCCACCGAAGCCGCGGGACCAGCGAACCGTCTGCAGGAAAGCCGCTGAAGGGACCAGCGGACCCTCCGCAGGCAAACCACTGGAGGCAGCCTGCCTGCAGTGCTTGGGGCGGCAAAATCCCTAGAGCTGCCCCTGTCTCTATGATGCTGCAATGACATAAGTCATGAGCAATTTGTGTCTGTGAAAGTTTCTTTATATTTGATGAAAATTAAACTTGGGAATAACAGCTGAGGTGGGGAGCTGAAGGTTAACAAGGAAGTTTTATTTTTCATCAGCAGCAGGACTTTGCCCCCAATTCAGAAAGGCACATTGGTAGTGCTTAATTTTAAAATGTAAGTAATTCCATTCTTGGTGCAATAAAACATTTAGAGAGACAAGATGGGTGAGGTAGTATCTTTTATTTGACCAGCTTACACAAAGTTCCAAAGCTCATCTCTTTCAGCAACAGATGGCAGTTCAATAAAAAAAATTACCTTACCCACCTTGTCTTGCTAATGTCCTGGGACCAACATGTGTACAACTACACTGCAAACAACAGTAAAACACTGGCACCCTGATTCAGCAAGGTGTTTAAGCATGTATTATCTGACATTAAATGCTTGAGTGGTCCCATTGAAATCCCATGGGGCTACTCACTTACTGAAATTTAGACATGTTTAAGTACCTTAAGGACTCTGGGCCTTAAGCACATTCAACACTTGAAGCCCATGTTTAAGTCGATGAAGCTCTTATGTGCTTAAAGTTAAGCACGTGCTTAAAGTTAAACACATGCTTAAGTGCTTTGCTGAATTAGGATGGACATACTTGCATGTAAATTTAAGCACAACATAGAGAGCGTTGCTCAATCAGAGCCTTTATGAGTGCACAGAATGCAGGCTTACCACAGGGAGAGATTAGAGAGTGAGAGCTTGCTTCATGTTCATGCCAAGAAAACTAAAGAGATATACAGCAAAATAATAGCCAGAGGTAGCCTGGAGCAGTAAAAATCACTGGTGACAAATATGGTGGATACATCTTCCAAAATGTGAGTGGCGGCTCTTTCTAGGGCAGCAGGTCCAGGAAAGGGCAGGCGCTGTCTGAGCACCCAGGCTGCTGTAGTAATCGTGGATATTCTATTCACACTAAGCAGCGGCACCGGCATGGCCAATCTCTCTGTACTAACAAGATTCTTATTTCAGGAGTTCACTAATATCAACTCAGCCTCCCATGTTTTCCGTCTAGTTCCTAGCAATCAAGGGTCATCAGCTCAACTCTGCTATTCACTGAAGTCAGTGGGGGTTGTGTGTGTGGAGCATTGCAGGACTAGGCCTTTTTTTAAGCAGTCTGCAATGGGAAGCCAGGTATTGTGACTCAGCCTTGCACTCTTTCAGCTAAGTCTCCAGTTTCCTTTCCACACCATGCATAGTTAGTCTGTGGAACTCATTTGCCACAAGATGTCACTGAGGCCTAGAGCTTAGTGGGATTAACAAAAGAATTGGGCATTTTTATAGACAATAAAAAGATAGAGTTACAATAGTTAGGATTGAATTTAAAAAAAATAAGTAAAAACTCAAGGGATTTGGGAGGGATATAAACCCTCATGCTCAGGACATAATCCAAATCTAACTACTGGGGAATTAGAAATTTTCCCTGTGGCCAGGCTATAATATAGCTTCTTGCACCCTTCTCTGAAGCTTCTGGTACCAGCCACTGTTGGAGACAGGATGCTGGACCGGACAAACCATGAGTCTGATCAAGTATGTCAATTCTTATGTTCCTGTTGGGTTGCATTTCAAAAAACATAACATGTACCTCTCATTTAACTTATTTTTAGCAGCATCCTTGTCCTTATTGGCTTGCTTCAAACATCACACCAATATGTAGCCTCACTCGACAACTCATAATAGGACTAGTTCCCATAGTGCTTCTGCCAGCGTCAATCAAAAGAGTATTGCCAAATAGGATAAAAAGCATTCCTGCAGCAGAAGAAATGACTGTGGTCACTGACTAATGTGACCAGTTCATACCATAAAGAGCGCACATACAAATGCATTTATACTGGCAGGATCCAGCAAATCCTTTCTCGTATGAGCAGTCCCATTTGTACACATACTTCTGTTCATTTTAGCAGGACTTCCTTTATGAATAAGGTCCTACAGGCTTAGGCACTTAATCTGAGATCAATGCTATCTTTTTGCTGTCAGAATAAGGTGCATTTCCTTCAAGATATCATTTTTGAATAAAGAAAGGGTGGTCTTGAGGTTAAAACAAAGGAATGGGAACCAAGAGATTGGGGCATCCTCAGCTGATGTAAACATCAGTTTACTTTTGGGTTCTTTTCCAAGCTTTTAGATACCTCTTGCATGACCTTGAGAAAGGTCACCTAAGTTTTCTGTGCCTTAGTTTACTTACCTCACATTGGTAACTTGATTCACGAAGCCAGAGAGATTCAGACTGGAAATAAAGTGTGCACGTCTAGCAGTGAAGGTAATCAAACATTGGAACAATTTACCAAGAGTTTCAGTGGATTCTCCATCACTGATAACTTTTAAATCAAGACTGGGTGTTTCTTTGAAAGACATGCTCTAGTTCAAATGGGAATTATTTCAGGGAAGTTCTGTGGCCTGTGTTACACTGGAAGGCAGATTAGAAGTTCACGCTGGTCTCTTCTGGCCTTAGAATCTATGACTATTTGCAAAGCTCCTTAAGATCCTCAAATAAAAGGCAACGATATTCCTTAAAGCTTGATATATCTTCTTGTTTCATAGAACCTCTATAGAAGTTTGTATGGTTCTTTCAAGCCCAGTACATTTGAAAACAAGAAGCCAACCTAAGATCTCACATAATCTGATGTCTCTCTGTATTTTGAACATAATGGGAAGGATTTATTGTAAGAGTATGTAAAAGTGCTACCCTGTCAAATGTTTTATGAAGTGTGAAATTATAAATGTCAACCCGATAATAGGAAGAGGGGGAATGTCACATAGTTAAGAATGATCAAATTAGTAAATGTAAGCTACTGTCTTGGTGTGATAAAAAAGGGATTTGGCAATGGTGGTGTCTGCAAGGCAAAATGAAAATAAACTCATAATTTAAAGGTAAACAAATATGATGCTTATGACTGGTTAAAGGGCTCTAGGGACAATATCCAAGTGATGTACTTCAATATGAATTTGGAAAGCTGTCTGCAGTAAGGGCCTGATCTAAAACACATCAAAGTCAATGGGAGACTTTCTATTGGCCAAAATGATCAAATAGAAAAATAAAATGTGCAATATTCCATTGCAACTGTAATGCAAAACTCAGTCTTCATATTGTATTAACATAGACTTCAAAAAAAAGTCCTCCTTTTCTGACATTAATGTTGAATTCTACAGCAACCAATTGTGATGCCACAAATATGACTAGGACTCAATGCAGGAAAGAGACAGCAAGGGCCAATGAACCAATTAAAAATACTGCACATTTGTCCTCATGCAAATCTCTGGGAAAATATAGAAAGAGATATAAAGAATATTAAAAAGAACTTCACCAAAACAGAAGAAAGCATAGACCAACATTTTCAAAAATGAGAAGTGACACCGCCATTTTACACATCCAGCTTACAACACAAGAAACAGAGGCCTTCAAAATCAGTGGCTGCTCTTGAAAATCTTGCCCACAGTACCCCTAATCCAGCAAAGCATTTAAGCACATGCTTAGTATTAAACATTGAAGTCAATGCAAGTACTCACATGCTTAAAGTTACACACCTGAGTAAGTGTTGAATCAGAGTCAATATCTGCAAAACTGATCAATTCCTCTAAGGTCACCTGGGTACTATCTCAACCTTGATCCTGCCAGGACCTATTCATTTGTTTAATTTTTAATGAGTAGTCCTAATCACTTTATGATCCAGGCCTTCCGGGAAAATGGCTTGATATCCACCTCGGATTAAATTTGGAAATTGGGAGTTTAAGATACTGGCTATGTATGTCGTATTGTCATGACTGAGTTTATAAGCGACCCATTTAGGGTCAGTTCTGCACTCAGATGCATTGAAGGCAATGAGACCCTCCTTGCCTCTGCTTGTAATTATTGTTCAGGCACTTTAAGAAAATATTTTTTTCCCTCTGAGTCCATACAAAAATGAACAAACCATATTCATATTTGGTGATATTCCACTGTCATCAATAGAATTAAGCTAAGGCTCTGTCCACTCTAGAAGTGCTTTAACCGATATAGGGATACTGGTATACTGTACTGTCAAGGCTTTGTCAGTGTGGAAGCAGTTATATCTTCACAACTGTACTTTGTACCAGTACAGTAAAACCAACCCCCATGAGTGAACCAAACTATTGCAGTACACAGTGCAGTTTGGCTGGCATAACGTGTCCACACTAGAAGCTTCTGCTGGCACAGCTATGTAAGTCAATGATCACACTGACATAACTATACCAGCAGAAGTCTGTAATGTAGACCTGTAAAGTCTGTAATGTAGACCTGGCCTAAAGGTTGAATTTAGTCCGTAGACATGTACATCTATTTATCTGTATTGCCCACAGTCATCAGTCTGGCATCTTAGGCTGACCAGATGTCCCGATTTTATAGGGACCATCATGATTTTTGGGTCTTTTTCTTATATAGGCTCCAATTACCTTCCACATCCTGTCCCAATTTTTCACACTTGCTGTCTGGTCACCCTATGGCATCTTCAAATCTTTGTGGAAAAATCTCTCTCATGCAGAACCGCTGTGCGAAATCACATGCACACCAAAGCACTTTTTAGTACCAAAATAAACAATAAATAATATTTTCCCCTTAAGAATTCAAAGCAGAATTGAAAATATTCTCTTCAAAGCTGCAGAAGTGAATTTTTTCAGCACACACTATACCACTGGTGCATCTGAGCAGAAGCTGTTAAGATTTGTTTAATTATTACTTATACTATAATCTAGTCCACAGAGAAAAATTAATTGCAAATTGTATCCATCTTATGGGTAAAGCAATACCGGCTAGGATAAAAGCTGAAGCATTTTCAATTAAAGCTGCTGTCAGTAAAGAGCAGTATGTGACTGCAAATGCAAAAAATCAGTTTAACTATAGCTCTTCTGCAAATACACCAAGGATTGGGTATGTATACACCATCTGTCCAAATAATGGCCAAACTGATCCTTTATTATAATGATGTAGATTCAGACATATAGCTACCATGGCATGCAGTGTAATCTTTGTGCAAGGTTCTTCTAAGAGAAGCACAATATCTGTTTATTCCTGAGGCATTTGCTCAAAATGTATTCAGTTCTTTCTCACTGAAGTCATTGAGAGTGCATCTGAGTATGGACTGACTATAACTCAAGGAAAAACATGCCCAGCATAAGCAAGTATGGACAAATCCCTGACATAGTCGAACTGTCACTGCAAAAGTTAAATTCCATTTGGTTCAGAAGAATATAGGGGCAAATACAGCTGCTGCAAAATGTCCTTGATCCATAGATGTCAAAGGAGTTCTTACAATTTACCCCAGCTGAAGATCCACCTCATAATTTCCACTCTATCAATACTATTTAATTAATTATCAGAATCTTTGTTTAAGTTCAATTAGTTCATTTTACCAAGGGGAGAAGTTATGTTAAATACTGTAGTAAATGTAGTGCCAGCTGGTTCATAATATCTGCATATTGACCCTGCAGGAGACACTTATTCCAAAAATGAGAAAGCAAATACAGGCAGAGAGTTTCAAAAATAAGTGCCTAAAGTTAGATCCCTAAATCCTCAGGCTGTGATTAAGAAAAGCACTTGAGTGCATGCTTAAGTCCATCCCTCTTCAGAAAAGTACTTAGGCACGTGCTTAAGTGCTTTTCTGAATAGGAGGCTGTCAAGGTTTTCCCCCCACTTTGAACTTTAGGGTACAAAAAGTGGGGACCTGCATGAACACTTTTAAGCTTAATTACTAGCTTAAATCTGGTACACTGCCACCAGCCAGAATTTAGTGTCTGGCACACTTTCTGTTCCCCCAAAACCTTCCCTGGGGAATCCAGACCCAACCCCCTTGGGTCTTAAAACAAGGAGAAATTAACCATCCCCCTTCTTTTCCTCCCAGACTCTCCCCTCCCTGGGTTGCCTTGAGAGGCTTCACACCGATCCAAACCCCTTGGATCTTAAAACAAGGAGGAATTAACCATCCCACCCTCCTTTCCCCCCACCGATCCCTGGTAAGTTCAGACTCAATCCCTTGGATTTTAAAACAAGGAAAAATCAATCAGGTTCTTAAAAAGAAAGCTTTAAATTTAAGAAAGAAAAGGTAAAAATTATCTCTGTAAAATCAGGATGGAAAATGATTTACAGGGTATTCTGATTCATATAGACCAGAGGGACTCCCCCACTAGTCTTAGATTCAAAGTTACAGCAAACAGAGGTAAAAATCCTTCCAGCAAAAAAGACACATTTACAAGTTAAGAAAACAAACATAAGACTAATCCGCCTTGCCGGACTACTACTTGGAATTTTGAAACATGAAAGACTGATTCAGAAAGATTGGGAAAGCCTGGGTGTACGTCTGGTCCCTCTTAGCCCCAAGAGCGAACAACGAACAACACAAAAAGCACAAACAAAGACTTCCCTCCACCAAGATTTGAAAATATCTTGTCCCCCTATTGGTCGTCTGGTCAGGTGTCAGCCAGGTTCGCTGAGCTTCTTAACTCTTTACAGGTAAAAGAGACATTAACCCTTAACCATCTGTTTATGAGAGAGACCTTTTCTTATCTGATTTTCAAAAGCATTGAGTTTCCCCTGTAGTCAATGAGAACTGCTGGGTGCTCAGCATATCTGAAAACTGAGGGTGAAGTCCTGGCTCCATTAAAGCCAATGGTAGTTTTCAACATGGCCAGAATTTCATGCTAGATGCCTAACTATAAATTTAGACTTCAACACAAACAGCAGCAACAATCAATTCTAAAAAATCTTGGTCAAGGGTTTTACATGAGGATTGTGCGATTTGCAGTTGGAGCTGCTACTCAGGAGTCAGAGCACACAGGCTCCTTTAAAAGAAGTGTGAAGGTCACATGTTATGGGCAGACAAATGGCATTCCTCTGGTGAAAATAACAGTGTGACAACAAAATCAATTATAGACCTGGATGGACAAGTCCTCTTTTATTCAAACACAATACACCTCTACCCCGATATAATGCGCCCTGATATAACACGAATTTGGATATAATGTGGTAAAGCAGCGCTCTGGGGTGGCAGGGCTACACACTCCAGCAGATCAAACCAAGTTCGATATAACGCAGTTTCACCTATAATGCAGTAAGATTTTTTGGCTCCCGAGGAGAGTGTTATATCAAGGTAGAGGTGTAGTTGTGCAAGTTCATCTGTCTAACCAGGGTTAGTTTAGACCCCCTATTACTGACACTAAGACACTCTTACTTTCAGAAAAAATGGGAAATGTAAAACATTTCGACTCAAGCATGTAGTACTCCTGCAATATGTTCAACATTTTTGCTTGCTACACACAGATATACCAGTTCAGTAGCTGAAAAAGTAGATTAATTTTGAAACAAACCCGAATGTTTGGATTTTTCTCACTGAAATGAGAAAACAAAACAAAAATAAATATGAATCAAACAAAATGTTTCAAATGTCAATTTGCAATAACATTTCTGAAATGAAATGTTAATTCGCAGTGACATTAGGTTTTAGAAATGTCAGTTTGAAATGAAATATCAAACCATCATTCTGAAAATATTAAAACAAAAATATTTTGATGTTTTTGACATTTCAATTTCCTTTTTTTGGGCCAAGCCTATTTGCAAAAATAGACCCAAATTTGCTAAAAGTTTTAGTGCCCCCCAACATACATTTTCAGCTAATTTGCTATTGAACAAACAAATGTTGCCCGTTGTACATGCAGATATAGTAGCTACTATAACTGGAGAAAGAAAGTCTTGAACTCAAGAGCAAGAGAACATTCAATTACATCAACAAAATCATTTTATGAAAAACTTTTTGACCAGTAGAACCACAAGATACTACTGAAGCTAAAAACTTTGCAGGAGACAGAAGAGGATTAGACTTTTATATGGATAATGAGAACATCACAGATATATTAGATGGGATAAAGAAAAAATAGAAAGGATATAAACTCTCATGCTTCAAGGCTTAAACCAATTGCTAAATGATGCATGTTAGGGAAAATATTTCCCCTATTGGCAGATTATTGCACAAGTGTTCACCACAGGGTTTTTTCCACCTTTCTCTGAAGCTGTATCACTGGCCACAGACAGGATACTGGTCTCAATGACTACATGATCTGATCCCATGTGGCTATTCCTATTTTCCAGTGAACAGAGATGGGAAGAAAACATTTTTCCCATCCCAGAAGAGTTTTCA
The DNA here is from genome assembly GCF_007399415.2 of Gopherus evgoodei. Lineage (NCBI taxonomy): Eukaryota > Metazoa > Chordata > Testudines > Testudinidae > Gopherus > Gopherus evgoodei. The sequence continues at coordinate 14,607,143 of NC_044322.1, forward strand.
AGATTTTGAATTTTTTTCCCATCTCAAATCAGGAGAAAAAGTCAAAATCTTGAAAATTTTTAGAACTCAATAATTTGAAACAAACTTCAGATCAAGTCAATGGAAACATTTTGTTTCAATAATTTTGAAACAAGTTTTTTTACTTTCAGCCTTTTGTATTAGCATCAATTAGCTAAAGTTTCAAAACAAAAAATCATTTCAAAATGAAGAATGAAACTTTTCATTTTGAAAATGTCAGCAGGAAATAGAGTGCCCAGAAGTGGACACAATACTTCAATTGAGGATGTATCAGTGCGTAGTAGAGCAGAAGAATTTTTTCTCATGTCTTGCTTACAACACACCTGCTGATACATCCCAGATTTATATTTACTTTTTTTTGGCAAAAGTGTTACACTGTTGACTCATCTTTAGCTTGTGATCCACTATGATCCCCAGATCCCTTTCCACAGTACTCCTTCCTAGACAGCTGTATCCCATTTTGCATGTGTCCAATTGATTGTTACTTCCTAAGTGGAGTGCTTTCCATTAATCCTTAGAATCATAGAATTATAGGGTTAGAAGGGACCACAAGGGCAATTTAGTCTAACCCCCTGCCCAGATGCAGGATTTGTTGTTTCTAAAAGAGATGGCTATCTAGCCTTTGTTTTGAAAACCTCCAGTGAAGGAGATTCCACAACCTTCCTAGACAGGGAGGTTGAAATTCTTTCTGAATTTCATCCTATTTATTTCAAACCATTTCTCCAATTTGTCCAGATCATTTTGAATTTTAATCTTGCTCTCAAAAGCACTTGCAATCCTTCCCAGCTAGGTATGGTCCACAAACTTTATAAGTGTATTCTCTATCATTATTTAAATAATTGATTAAGATATTGAACAGAACCAGACTAAGGACCAATCCCTGAGAGACCCCATTTGATAAGTCCTTCTAATTTGACTATGAATCATTGATAACTGCTCTCTGGAAATGGTTTTCGAACCAATTGTGCACCCACCTTATAGTAGCTCCATTTAGGTTGTATTTCCCTAGTTTTTTAATTAGGTCATGCAAGACAGTAACAAAAGCCTTACTAAAGTCAAGATATACCACATCTACTTCCTTCCTATCCACAAGACTTGTTACCCTGTCAAAGAAAGCGATTAGGTTGGTTTGACATGGTTCTTGATAAATATATGCTGACTGTTATTTATCACCTTAATATTGTGTAGGTGTTTGCAAATTGCTTGCTTAATTATTTGCTCCATTATCTTTCCAGCTACTGAAGTTAAGCTGACTGGTCTGTAATTCCCCGGGTTGTCCTTATTCCCTTTTTATAGCTTGGTACTATATTTGCCCTTTTCCAGTCCTCTGGAATCTCACCCATGTTCCCTGACTTTTCAAAGATAATCGCTAATGGCTCAGACATCTCCTCAGTCAACTCTTTGAGTATTCTAGGATGTATTCATCAGGCTCTGGCGACTTGAAGACATCCAACTTGTCTAAGTAATTTTTAACTTGCTCTTTCCCTATTTTAGCCTCTGATCCTATCTTATATTCACCGGCATTCACTATGTTATACGTCCAATCGCTACTAAACTTTTTGGTTAAAACTGAAACAAAATAGTCATTTAGCATTTCTGCCATTTCCACTTTTTCTGTTACTGGTTTCTCCCCCCTCACTGAGTAATGGGCCTACCCTGTCCTTAGTCTTCCTCTTGCTTCTAATATATTTGTAGAATGTTTTCTTGTTACCTTTTATGTCTCTAGTTAGTTTGATCTCGTTTTGTGCCTGGCCTTTCTAATTTTATCCCCACATGTTTGTGTAATTTGTTTATATTCATCCTTTATAATTTGACCTAGTTTCCACTTTTTGTAGGACTCTGTTTTGAGTTTCAGATAATTGAAGATCTCCTGGTTAAGACCGGCTGGTCTCTTGCCATACTTCCTATCTTTCCTGTGCTGTTGAAAAGTTTGCTCTTGTGCCCTTAATAATGTCTCCTTGAAAAATTTCCAACTCTTTTGAACTGTTTTGTCCCCACAGACTTGTGTCACACTGTGTAATCCAATCCTTTTCCTCATATAGGAGAGGTGTTCATAGAATCATAGAAACATAGAATATCAGGGTTGGAAGGGACCTCAGAAGGTCATCTAGTCCAACCCCCTGCTTAAAGCAGGACCGATTCCCAACTAAATCATCCCAGCCAGGGCTTTGTCAAGCCTGACCTTAAAAACCTCTAAGGGACCTCTTCAGGCTGAACAGCATGGGCTACACCAAAACATTTAGAAGTTATCCACAAATCTTCTTATAGGTGCCAGCTAAATCAGATGTTCTCCATTAACTGAAGTTATTAGGGAAAGTGCCATCTTAATGGAGTATAACCCATCACACGCATGGCTCTCAGTACCATTTAAGTGACCCTTATTGGCCCTTGCATAGGACTCTAATCTGCTTCCCAGCAAACTCAAGCATTTCTAGCCAGTGAAAGAATAAGCTCTGGCAACTCTCAACTTTCAAAGCTAATATTCAGTTTTAGAGGAACTGCCCCTGATGTTCAACTCACATGGAGAAGTTTCTGCCTCACACTGTGTTTTAAAAGGCCTGCTTGTAGAAAAGGGATGATAGCTCTCTCCACAATGAGATAATTTTCAAGATGGAGACAGTGGCTCTTGGATTCAGGTGCATCTCATCAGACAGGATCATTATGAAGGGAAATTCAAAAAAATAAGAAAAGAGTGAAGTAGTGAATTCCTCACTGACCTTTCTCTCCTCTTTCCCTCCAAACTTTAATGCTACTACAGCAAAAAAAAATGTTGTTTGCTGATACAAAAGTAAGGAACTTCACCAGTGAAAAAGTTGGCTTTTCTGTGAAATCAGCAAAAATATACAATCTGGCATTGTCACTTGCCTGGCAAGGCCTTTACCCAAACTATTCATTAGGGGGGTTTTATCTCTGGATAACAGTAGGCAGGAGCAATGAAGAAACAGCTTCCCAATGAAGGAACCTCACACCTTTAACAAATTGCCACTCATTTATTACCTGGATTGTATTGTTCAAGGGGATTGTGATATAATGTTCGGATTACTTTTTATTCACCAAGGGTTTAAGGCGTATAATATATACTTCCTTCCTATGAATACTCCTATGCATTAACATGCCACTTTATAGTTATAAAATGCCTTATTTTCCCCAAATACCACTGTTCTACTTCATAGAAATAAATTCATGGCAATGATCTGGGCATAACCCCAGCATCTATATAAAATTTACACAGCTTCATAATCAATAACTGGGCTGAGAGGCAAATGATTCATTTTAAATGTCTGTAATGAGACTTTTACTAAGAAAAATGTATTTCATCCAGCTCTACTGCATGAATTATTCTGATGTATTTTTTTGTTTTTAAATGACTATCATGTAAAAATGTTTTCATAAGCACCATGATTTTTGTATTTTTCTTTTAACCTTTCAGGGTTATTTTTATATAGTTGTTTTTATGCATGATGATTCCATTTTTCTTTCTTGGTTATTTTCTCTTGTATTGCAAATAAAAATTTGTTTGGCTAAATTGCACATAAAGTTGCTCATTGCTGTTTAAATCTCCAGAAGTTTTTTTTAAATTTAACCACCAGTAATTCTTATTCTGATTGGCCAACATCTTCCCCCCCCCCTTGTTATACACTACGGTCTACCTCCTCCTGCATCATGGATAGTAGTGAGGCACTAGCACTCTAGGATTATGCACTACACCGTATGGTGGAGATTCAGTGCACACAGGGACCAGTTTTGACACCAGGTGAACTTTTGAGCTGTGTTGCTGATTATAGATCATTTGCTAGTTTGAAGGCTTCTGAACACAAAGGTCTGCCTACTCAGATGCCTAAGGGCTTGTCTTCACTATGGGCTAAATTGGAGCTGCTGCGATCAAAGCAGTCGGCATTGATTTAGTCGCTTTGGTGAAGACATGATAAGTCGATGGGAGAGCACTCTCTCATCGACTTCAGTACTCCACCTCCCTGAGAGGTAGAAGCTGTGTCAACGGGAGAGTGTCAACAGGAAAAGATTTGATAGCTGCTTTCAATTACCTGAAAGGGGATTCCAAAGAGGATGGAGCTAGACTGTTCTCAGTGGTACTGTCTGTTACAGCTATCCCCCTATTCCATTTTGTTTCTTACAACTGTCCCCATACTCCATTTTGTTTTTGTTCTCCTCCTGTGGCCGCCCTTCCCTGGCTGTCAAGTTGTTTACCAGGGCCACTGCCCTTCTCAAAGGGAGGGCCCCTTGTGCTGCGTGCTAAATGGGACCACTGCCCAGTTCAAAGGGTTAGTCCTGTTATCACCTCGTTGAACCTGGGCTCCGTGTAGGGCAGGCAATGTCCAGAGCTGCAAGACCTATTGTGTTTTTAAGATCCTGGGCATGAGTCATAGGCCTCATGTGCTTTTGAGTCACCTATTGCACAGGACTCTGCCCAGGCATGTTTCTGTGTTCACCTGCAGTCTTTTCCCTGTGCCTCCTCCCCTGTGACAGAGAGAGCCTATCTGGATTACTGGCGGGAAACTGCCTGAGTTTGCCTTTAAAAACAGACATTTTTGAAACAAACATCAGAAAGGTTCCTGCATTGCTGCCTGGTCTGATCAGCCAGGAGTTCTGGGGGGTCCTTTCTCCACTCTCATTTTATTTTTTGAGCGTACCCCCATTTTTTGAACCCCCCCCCATGAAGAAGGAATTGCTGCCTGAGAGATCTCCTGATTATCGAGACCCTACCGAGCCTTCTGATGTTCTTGCTGCTTCTGCCTTTGCTGCTGTCTTGGGGACTGGTAAGAATCCCTCTGTGAAACTTTCCCTACTTTTATTTTATTATTTTAGCTGCTGGCTCTGTTTCCCCAGCACACAGACTCAAGCTAAACCTTGGTCTGTGTCTTAAAACCTCTCTTAAACTCCACGGCGCTTTGCCGCTAAAAATAAGTTTGTGCCACTGCTAAGCTCTGCTCCTGTGGGCTTTGCCTCAGGGCTCCCTGCTTTCAGCTGTATCCCTTGGCTTCAGCCACCATCCCTTGGCTTCCTTGGGAGCTGTATCCTGGGCGCATACCACTCTGCCCTCTGTGACTTCCCCATAGCATAAGGTGCACCATAGGTTTTGGGTTTTTTTAGTTTAATAAGTCATAGTTTGTTAAGATTGTTGAGCTTGTAAGTTCACCTGCCTTGTTAATTTACTGTTTTGTTGCTCCGTATAGTTGCTTGCTATAGTTTTGCTTAGAATTGTGATATTTGTTGTTTTGCCTAGTCGTTGGTTAAGATAGATAAGGTTTTTGCTGCTTAAATTCGTCTTCCCGCTGTCCCGATCTCTCCCTGAACTTTCCCGTGTCTGTTTTTCCCCCCTCCAATCTCCCCCTCTGTGTGCTGCTCCGTGTCTCCCTGTTATAACTCTTTGCTGCTTTTTCCCCCCCATCTGCACTCTCTCCAAACTTCCCACCCTGCGTCTGCATCACCCTCCGAACTTCCCAAAACCCTTGCTGCTTCTCCCCCTGTGAAACTTCCCAAACCCTTTGCCGCTTTTTTCCTTTGTTTTTGGCATCTGCTTGTTGCTTAAACCTCTCTCTAGCCCTTCTTTGCACTTCTCCGCTGCCCCTCCCCTACCGAAGATCACCATCACGCTGCTCCATTGTCCTTACCCTGCAGGGCTTCAGAGTCTCTCGCTGCTTCCAGCCGCACTCTCCTCTCATCAGTTGCCACTAATCATTCACTCCTCTCCCCCCTCCTGTTCTTTAACAGATTATCTGCTATTGTAGCCTCACAAATTAAGTCATTACTTTTCTTTTATACCGTTACATTGCATAATTTCACTTATCACCCATATTGTATTATTGCATTGTGATTCACATTTTACTTGTAATTATAACACCCCATTGGTTGCTTCCACTTTTCTGATATACTTTGTATTTGCATTGATACCATTGTGTTACATTGTGTATAAGGCCACTAACCACTTAATACATTCTATCTAAGATTGTTGACCATTTTATATAGAAGCGACCATTTTATTTTGCATTTCTTTTGATACTCCTATTGACTGTACTGTATCCCATTGTGCTGAACCCCACTTACTGTACCCCACTGTTAGAACTCCCTACACTGTTCAGTAAGAAGAACTCCCCCATCATTGTCTATTGTAAACACCCTATACACCCCATCCCATTGTATTTCATTGTTAAATTCCCACCCCTTCCTTTTCCCTTTAATAAAGAAATTAATTGGCACCCCACCTGCGTGGTAATTTCTCCCTGAGATCCCATATACCTGCAGGCAGGGCAGGTACCAGGTGACAGAACAAGGAGTAATGGTCTCAAGTTGCAGTGGGGGAGGTTTAGGTTGGATATTAGGAAAAACTTTTTCACTATGAGGGTGGTGAAGCACTGGAATAGGTTACCTATGGAGGTGGTGGAATCTCCTTCCTTAGAGGTTTTTAAGGTCAGGCTTGACAAAGCCCTGGCTGGGATGATTTAGTTGGGGATTGGTCCTGCTTTGAGCAGGGGGTTGGACTAGATGACCTCCTGAGGTCCCTTCCAACCCTGATATTCTATGATTTAAGCTACATCGACTTAAGTTATGTATCTTACGTTACTTAACTAGTGTAATTTAGATCGACTTACCTCATTAGCACAGACCAGGCCTAAGACTTAAACAAAAAGGGAGGCTGGGCCAGGAGCTTGACTGACATGCCTGGGCAATCAATGGCAGGCCTAGGATAGGCTGTAAAATAGCTGGGCTCACCCAGACATTTGCACTAAGCCCAGATGGGCACAGTTGTCATGGGGAGGGAGTCAACTTCCAGCTGCAGGAGATGCAGTCCCCTCCCCTCTACACCCACGCTTCCAAAGGGAAGGAGAGAAGGTGTACAGAGAACCCATGATCCACTGCTACCACCACCTCCAAACTAGTAGACTTGGCTTGTTAGCACAAACTGTAGCAATTCTTGCTTTTAGATCCAGAGCTCGATCCCCACAGGTGACCTACTCAGGGGAGTCATTACATCTGCATTCCTCTGTCAGAGCTCCTGTTCACTGGCCACACCATTAAGTCCAGACAGCTGTTCTAGTAGAGACTCTTTCTTGTACAACCCAATGCTTGCAGCCAAACGATGGCTTCCTGTACCCTCATCCTCCCAGAATGCAGAAGCAGATCCAGCTGTAATATGGTGCCTAAATATATCAGGAACACAATCCTGAGACTTTCTTACCCAGTTATTAGTAAACCGCCCTCTTCATATTGTGCAGTTTAAATTGGGGAATGACACTTTATACAGCCATAGGAATGATTTGGTCACTTTTAGGCTCAGCCATAAAATGAAACAGTAATCAAGCAAACTCAAGGCCGTCTCCTTTCTCTTACCAAGGTAAGTGCCTACAGCCTGATGGGAGAATTTTTTCCCTGAGGTGGTAGTTTATCCCATAACTGCCTCCTGTGGAGTTTCTCGTACCTTCCTCTTTAGACTCTGGTGGTGGCCACAGTTGGTGATAGGACTCTGGGCCAGATGGACCTTGGGTTTAATCTGGTTTGGCAACTCCTATGTTCAAACAGAAATGATTGCATAGGAAAGTATCATCTTACATACCCCTTAGTAGGGAGGACTAACTAAACCCTAGCATTCCTGGGGTGATCCAGGAGCAGCCAAAGTATTGAAACCCTTGAATGGAAGGTGTTATAGAAGTGAAAAATATGATTATTAAACTCTATCATTTTTGTCAGTGCATGCCCTGTTTTCTGGGTATTGAATCACAGAGCTACATGAGACTTGCTTATCAGTCTCTAGGCATTTTCAGGAGAGCTCTAGCACCCTGAAAAAGCAAATCTCTTTGGTGGATCCTTCAGTAGCCTCCCCCACACATAGCAGGTCCACTTTGTGGTTATATAAAATGGCCAAGATTTTTAAGTGTGACTAGTGATGATTTTGGATGCATCGATTTCTAGATGCTCAGCTTGAGATGCCTTAAAGGCTTCACCACTTCAACACTCTCTGAAAATCAGGCCCCTTGAGGGTGCATGAAACTGGGCAGCCAAAATCACTAGTCACTGTTGATAATCTTAGGCAATGAATAGATTCAGAGCCAAACATGCAGCTAGTGTAAATTCACTGTAGTTCCATTGAAGCCAGATTTATACCAGCAGAAGATCTGGCCCTGAAAGTGCAAACTGATTTTAAAAAAGAGCTAAATAAAATAACATCTTTAAAGGGTTTTACTAATAGGGACTGATTCTCCTCCCACTGAAGTCAATGGCAAAGCTGTCATTGACTTAAACAGCACAGAATTAGGCCATTAGTGTCTCCTAGTCTAACCCATTTGTCCTAAGTCTTCTAGAGAGACACACTGTGTAACCGTAGAAGAGGAGACATTTGCTTTATTTTTGCTTATTTGAGGTAACAAAATCTGGCACCAGATGCATTTGTGTCTCTGTCTGTAATTATTCTCATCTCAGAGGATTGCTGTTCCTCTCTCCCCTCAAGACCATTAAGGTGTTAAGTGCAAAGAGGCTGTTTGATGGAAGTAGGCTCCAGCCAGTCTGAGATGTGAAGAATCAGTGTTGTGAGAGAGTTACCCCATTAGGCTGTTGATTAAACACGAGGTAACTCAGTACAGCTTTGCCAACAAAGAAGGGAGAAATAAAGATGATAATAGTGGGAAGAGACAGAAAGTCCTGCCCATCTTATTTTTCAGAAAATTGGCTCCCTTTTGTTTTCGTGTCCCTTCACCTCTCTCAAGTCAGGAGTTTAATATTTCTATTGAATGTAATCACAGCTTTGTTGGCGGCAGCAATTTAGAAGGGAAAGAGAAGTAAGGTAGAAGCTGGATGTAAAGGTTCCCATGTAAACAGCAGCACTATGAAAATAATCACGGATTTGCAACATTACTGTTTCTCCTCCCCTGCCCTCCTTGAATTGTCTACAAGGACAATCAGTCATTTCATCATAGAAACACACACACAGGGACGGTGCCTCCATCACTACAAATCCGTCACAACAGACCTCTAGAAATTCACTTGGATAATAACAATTGGTGTGGAGCTGGCTTTAGGTTTTGAATAATGATTTTTTTAAAAAAAAAGTATTGCTTTCTTTCCTCCTTCTTTACACACTCTTGATTTATCTTGTGAACTGAATTCTCCATTTTCTCAATCAAAATCTACAAACTAATTTCCTGCAAGGAACAAAAAAGAAAAAGTAAGCAGGGCCAGATCCTCGACTGATGTAAATCAGCATGACATCAAGGTCCATACAGCCACTCTCGTTTACACCAACCAAGGATCTGGCACATTCATTGTTAGCATTTTTATCGTCACCTAGAATGATGTCTTACCCAATAGTCTAATTATGTCTTTATTCTGTCAGTGCCGTCAGCTGGACGTGTAGCATCCAAGATACATTTTACCATCACCTGGGGAAGGTATGAAGCAGCCCTTGCAGTAGGTCCGAAGAGACGTTTAAAATACAGTGAGCCGAAAGGAAACTTTTACATTTCCCCAGAGGCTTTGACTTTAAAAGGAAAATTCTATAATTTGAGAAGACGAGTTTTTTACTGTTATACATCTATGCAGGGCCAGGGCTGATATTGGTTTTGAGATTTTATTACAAGAAGAATAAAGCATGTCTCAGATCAATCACCCACCATATGGGGCTCAGCCTTCTCTTTCGCTAGAGTAATTTTTTTTTAAACAATGTAGACATGATTTAGAAGCACAGTGGAGAGGGACATTTTGGTTTAATATGCCTGGCTGGCTGAGTATGATGAGGCCGATTTGAAGCACTTGTTCTTTGTTTCTAAGAGGTAATGAATAAAAAAAGAACATTGAGAGCAATGGATCTCACAAGGCTCTAGTTAAGACTATGCCAGTTTTTCTATTAAAAGTTTATCACTAGCCATAAATGCGAACTCCAGAATGAAACTTGGCCTGACAGATCTCAAGCCAGTAGAATCCCAGTCCTGCAAACTGTTCCATGTTATCGTCATCTGGGGCCCCATTAAATCAAGAAAGCTTCACATGGGTTCAGGGGTCCATGTACATGGAGCAGTTTGCAGGATCAGTGACAATATCAAACAAATCCTTTCGTTGCCCCTTCCTTTCACTGGCTACTTTATTTCTGGACATAACACAATACAGTATAGCTGCACATCAAGAGATCAGTTGCTACTCTTTTTCTTGACTCTCCTGGCAATATTAATAACCTAACATCTAATGCCTCTAGTAAGGCCTAGAAAGCCTAAGCAGGAATGAACTACAATTTGCTGCAGCAGTGCTGAGCTCCACTCCAGCACCTTTTCATAGATTATGAGGGTTGGAAGGGACCTCAAGAGATCCTCTAGTCCAACTCCCTACTCAAAGCAGGACCAATCCCCAAATGGCCCCCTCAAGAATTGAACTCACAACCTTAGGTTTAGCAGACCAATGCTCAAACCACTGAGCCATCCCTCCCCCCTCATAAATCCACTTGCATATGGTCAATCTCTGTGCTTCCCTTTCGCCTCACTGAGATCTCCCCAACAACTTACGAGACATTCCTCTGGTTGTCACATACTAGGACAGAGAGATTAGAAGTTCCTCCTTAGAAGCTGCCAGATACTATGAGATAGATAGATTAGACTAGTTTCCATTCTGGTGGGCGTCAAGGAAAGAAAGTGGGTTTTCCTTGCATTGGCAGAAAGCTGAAGGTTAACCCAGGTACTCCCATTTTTGTACGCAAATGTGGGCCCCCACTGTCCCTGGCAATAATAACTATGATCTTATCATTCTTAATCGGGAATTTTCCCTGAGCTTTCACAGAAGGGTTGTAGTGAGCGGCAAAACGACTGATGTTTCACTTATCAAATGAGTTCATTCTTCCTCAATTCAGTGGAGAAAGCAACCATATAAACTGTTTGCGTGGTTTCCCAGATGAAAATAAAAGTCTCTCTGTTTAGATTTTTCATCAGGTAGAAGTCATCTTGACTCCCTAGAATGTCACTTCATTAAATCATCATCACCTCATTACAGGGACAATATGAGGTGTTGAAATGAGGGAACGCAGACTCAGCTCCCACAAACAAGAGGCATGAACTCATTTTCTGGTGGGGAAGCCAGTGAAGCAAAGGCAGCATACCAAGTCTGCTGCAAGCTGATTGATAACTGGGACAGATTATTTATAGTGAGTTTATGATGTGACTTTTTGCAAAGCTCTGTCCATGAGAGATCAAACTCAACTCATTATTTTATCGCTACTAGAACCAAGGAGCCACATCTAAAATGCTATTGTTAGTTCAAATAAAGGCACTGTTCTGAAGGAAAAGTAACATCTTGTGCCAGTCTGTTTCTTTTTTTGCAGGCAAGATCTTGTTTGATTTGACTTATGACAAGCCAGTATTGTGCAACCTCCATTTTTTCTTTGTCTTCAAAAGGATGTTCAGCTCTGCCTGTACAGCAGGTGCGCAGGGTTTCATGGTGAGTAAATAGGCTCACCACCATTGTGGCTGATGCATGGGGGATTGAACCACGGATCTCCTGAACAGACACTTGAGCTGCCCCAAGTTGAGCTAAAGAGCCAGATTTTCTAAGGGGGCACAGCCCATTCAGGAAGGATGGGGCTACTGGTTAGGGGCACAACTTGGTCTTCACTGAGAAGTATGAAGGAATGTCTAATATAGTGAATGCTTACGGGAAGAGGGTAGGTTTAGAGGATAAAATAAAAAAAGAGCAAGTAAAAAATCACTTAGAAAAGTTAGATGCCTGCAAGTCACCAGGGCCTGATGAAATGCATCCTAGAATACACAAGGAGTTAATAGAGGAGGTATCTGAGCCTCTAGCTATTATCTTTGGGAAATCATGGGAGACGGGGGAGATTCCAGAAGACTGGAAGGGGGCAAATATAGTGCCCATCTATAAAAAGAGAAATAAAAACAACCCAGGAAACTACAGACCAGTTAGTTTAACTTCTGTGCCAGGGAAGATAATGGAGCAGGTAATTAAAGAAATCATCTGCAAACACTTGGAAGGTGGTAAGGTGATAGGGAATAGCCAGCATGGATTTGTAAAGAACAAATCGTGTCAAACTAATCTGATAGCATTCTTTGATAGGATAACGAGCCTTGTGGATAAGGGAGAAGCGGTGGATGTGATATCCTAGACTTTAGTAAGGCATTTGATACGGTCTCGCATGATGTTCTTATAGATAAACTAGGAAAGTACAATTTAGATGGGGCTACTGTAAGGTGGGTGCATAACTGGCTGGATAACCGTACTCAGAGAGTAGTTGTTAATGGCTCCCAATCCTGCTGGAAAGGTATAACAAGTGGGGTTCCGCAGGGGTCTGTTTTGGGACCGGTTCTGTTCAATATTTTCATCAACGATTTAGAAGTTGGCATAGAAAGTACGCTTATTAAGTTTGCAGACGATACCAAACTGGGAGGGATTGCAACTGCTTCAGAGGACAGGGTCAAAATTCAAAGGCAACCTGCCTGCCGCCCTCACAGCGATCAGCAGAGTGCCCTCCATGGCTTGCCGCCCCAGGCACGCGCTTGGTGTGCTGGTGCCTAGAGCTGCCCCTGGCAGCTTGTGTTTGGAACAAAGGAAGCAGAGGCTGCATGGCAAGAGACTATAAAAGACAGCTGCATCTTCTCCATTTCGTCTTCAGTCCTGTTTCTTATCTCTGAAGGAACTCTGCTACAAACTGAAGTGTTGAACAATGGACTGAATGATCTATCCAAGCTGTAGATGTATTCCATAGACTTAACTTAAGCAAGCAGTTTATTCCAACACTGCTACAAGCCTGAGCCAAGAACTTTGCCATTACTGTATGTAATTGATTTTTTTAACCAATTTTATTCTTCACCTTTCTTTCTTTTTATAAATAAACCTTTAGATTTTAGTTAATAAGAATTAGCTGTAGCATGTATTTGGGTAAGATCTGAAACAATTTTTAACCTGGGAGGTAATGTGTGATTATGATTAAATAAGATTTACAGAATTTTTCATCATATTTGATGTGAGTACCTGGATGGAGGCCTGAGGCTGGATCACTTTAAGGCAGTGGTGAGCTGGAGCCGGTTCCCACCGGTTCACAGGAACCGGTTGTTAAATTTAGAAGCCCTTTTCGAACTGGTTGTCCCGCGCCCTGGCCCCCATCTCCAGGCAGCGCGGTAAGGGGGCAGGGAGCAGGGAGCGGGTGTTGGATAGAGGGCAGGGGGAGTTGAGGGGGTGGATTAGTGTTGGGGTGGTCAGAGGTCTTGGAACAGAGGGATTGAATGGGGGCAAGGGTCCTGGGGGGGCAATCAGGAAGGAGCAGGGGTTGGATGGGGCGGTGGGGGGCAGTCAGGGGTATGGATTCCAGGAGCAGTCAGAGGACAGAGAGAAGGGGTGGTTGGATGGGGCAGGGATCCTGGGGGGCGGGCTGTCAAGAAACGTGGGGGATTGGATGGGGCAGGAGTCCCGAGAGGGTGGGGGGGGCATGACCCCATCGTGGGATGAGGAGGAGGGAACCGTTGTTAATATTTTGGCAGCTCATCACTGCTTTAAAGGGAACTGTGTTGTTTGGACTTCTATGATCAGTAAGGTAATAAAGAAGCTGTTTTATGCTGGCTTGGTAAATCTAGGTATTGGAATATCCACCAGCTTTATGGGGATTATCTGCCCTATTCTTTGCGGTTCACCCTAATTGAGTGACCATAGCTGGCTCCCCACGAGGACCCTGGTCATAGTCCCACACCTGACTTTTCATGCCAATAGTCTCAGCTGTCCTTTACTTTGATCTCAAAAGCTCTAGCTCCCCTCATTAGGATACAAAGTCCATTTATCTGTTGGTCAATACACACTTTTGTGACAAGCTGGAAATATGAAGGTAGATATTCAATTCAGTGTGACACAAAGACTACAATACCGATTGCATTATTTAATTTTGGGTTTAACTCACACAAGTGTCTATGCTAAAATGTACCTGAAACTTTCCCAGCACTGTTTTGGTGTGCCATGTAAATGGAGAGGCCTTATCTTACATGGCCTCTTACATCTTATCATGGAATTTAGGCCCCCTTAGACACAGGGATACTTGTTCTTAGGCTGTTGGACATATTGCTGTAAGAAATGAGCAAATCCAGTAAGCTGCCTTATAATAATATTTTGGTTTTAAATAGCATTCAGGATAAATGGTCAGTTGTTCACAATGAAGCACTAAATATGTTTAAAAGCCTGAAGTTAAAGCCCCTTTATATATGTAATAGAGCTGACTCCCAGATCCGCAATGTAATGATGGTGTGGCTAAGAAAGAGGAATCTTGTCTTGAAATCCTAGTCAGAGGCTAATACCAATTCAGTGTATCCAAAAGTAACTGAGTAGGATTGCAACCTACAAGTATAAAAGCCCTAAATCTGGTGTTTGGCCCATGGTATTAAATTATAGCATCAGAAACAGGAATCTAGATGCAGTGTCAGTGGTATGAATAACTGAAAAGAGCTTATATATGTAACTAGTTGTATTTAAAAAGTAGTGTATATACAGACTTAGAAAATATATGGTGTTAAATCTAAGATCATCATCTTTTTTTTTTTACTCTATGCTACTAAGTTAAATCTACAGCATTTTGAAGGATGTATGACCATAAATAGCATGAGCATTTGCAAGGCAGAAATCTATTTGCTCTTATGCTATAAGTGAAAAAAATTATGAACTCTCTTACTGAGATGAGAAGTAAAATATAAACAATTTTTACAGATACATGCTGCTTCTTTGCTGCACGTTACATTTTGCTGTATGTTAAATTATTCCCCTGCCATTACCATAATGTTTGGAAGATAATTTATTTCCCTAGCGTTAGTGACATGACCCAGCAAGATCCCTGAGATCTGACATGTATTATCCATGTGTACTTCTATCCAGGCATATTTTCCTGTTGTAAGTAGCTTAATTATGATGAAACCAAATTTCTTTTGCTTGAGCAATCACAGTATCTTCATATACAAATATGAATAGATTCATTAATAGCTGTAGTAAGATGAGGCCCTGAAACATAAACCCTTGTATTAGAGGCCCGGTATGAGACCTAAGGCCTAAATAAGGTAATGGGCAAGACTTTGCTAACGTAAAGCAAAGTTAAGCTGTGAGCCAGAGGCAGGCCCTGCTCACAGAAGCTGGCAAGAAGGCTGATGTTGCAAATATACACCTAAAAGGTACTAAGCATTAGTAATATAAACATGTGCCAGGTATATATACCTAAAAGGTACTAAGCATTAGTAATATAAACATGTGCCAGGATGGTACCAGAACATTCTGGTACTAGCACATTCTACATATATAACAAAGAACATGCTTACCCATCCTAAAGACAGGGGCAGGAGGGTAATATGATGGATAGAGTTGTTTTATTCGAACCAACATGTACAATGTGAGAGGTGGTACCCTAACACATAGAGGCGTTGAAACTCTATATGTCGGGAATGATGTGTAACTTGTTTGTATCTGTGTATAAAAATTTACCTCTGAAGGGTTGTCTTTGTCTGGCTTAGGAGGTAGTAATCTGCATGAGGAAGTGCAGTAAAAAAAAAAAATCTGATCACAATTAACAACAATATCAACCTTCCAACAACATGCATGCTCATACTGGCCTAGGGGGCAGTGGAGAATCCTGCCACTGACTGAGCCTGTCCATTGTCAGGGGGCACATATTCACAGTATGTCCTGTAGAGTCTGTAGGAAACTATTACTGTGCTTCGTTTGACAATAAATCTATCAAAAGAATCAACCAAAAACATTTGGTGACCAGAAATCTTTGGACAGAAACAGTTAACAACTCCACCACATGGGATGCAGCAAAAGAAACCTGATGAGGTTCAACAAGAACTAGTGCACAGAGTCCTGCACTTAGGATGGAAGAATACCACGCACTGCTACAGACTAGGGACCAAATGGCTAGGCAGCAGTTCTGCAGAAAAGGACCTAGGGGTTATGGTGGATGAGAAGCTGGATATGAGTCAACAGTGTGCCCTTGTTGCCGAGAAGCCTAACAGCATTTTGGGCTGTATAAGCAGGAGCATTGCCAGCAGATCAAGAGACATGATCGTTCCCCTCTATTTGGCATTGGTGTGTCCAGTTTTGGTTCCCACACTACAAGAAGGTTGTGGAAAAATTGGAAAGAGTCCAGCGGAGGGCTAGAAAAATGATTAGGTGACTGGAGCACATGACTTATGAGGAGAGGCTAAGGGAACTGGGATTATTTAGTCTGCAGAAGAGAAGAATGAAGGGGGATTTGATAGCTGCTTTCAACTACCTCAAAAGGGGTTCCAAAGAGGATGGAGCTAGGCTGTTCTCAGTGGTACCAGATGACAGAACAAGGAGTTATGGTCTCAAGTTGCAGTGGAGGAGGTTTAGGTTGATATTAGGAAAAAGATTTTCATTAGGAGGATGGTGAAGCACTGGAATGGGTTGCCTAGGGAGGTGGTGGAATCTCCTTCCTTAGAGATTTTTAAGGTCAGGCTTGACAAAGCCTTGGCTGGGATGATTTAGTTGGGAATTGGTCCTGCCTTGAGCAGGGGGTTGGACTAGATGACCTCCTGAGGTCCCTTCCAACCCCGATATTCTATGATTCTAAGTCAAGCGCACCCTACCAGAACTGTCCTAAAATTAGTGTGTGAAACTGAAGGGAAGCAACAAATGAAGGATATCCTCAGGGTTTCACCTTTTACTATCGAGATGGCCCGGGAATGGACGGTTGGAAATGGTAGTGAGACTCAACATGTCCCAGTCCAAGAGGTCGATAATGCCGAATGACAGATCGAAAAGGAACTGACTTTAAGTATAGCGACACAGGGAGAGTATTCATGCTGTTGGAAGGTTGATATTGTTGTTAATTGTGGTCAGGTTATTGTTTTTACTGCACTTCCTCATGCAGACTCCATTAACACTCCTAACATTAAAACACAAAGTGAACATGAACATATACAAAGTAAGGAAAGAAAACAGGCAACTCCAGAAATGGAGCACTCACTAGTGGCACCAAATCGAGTAGTGGAGCAATATTTCACAGGAGTGGTGAGGGAGGATCTTACTCTGATATGTGTTGTCCAAGCACACAAGCTTGAGGCTGATACTGTATCCTTGGACTGGTTTTGAGCAGGGGACACAGTGATTAGTTACTTAAATGAAATTGTAAAAACATATGGAGATTGGACAAGCAAGGTGGAGTTTACTCACTTGCAGAATAAATGGAGTGCACCTATTTGCATTTGTAACATTCAGTTAAAAGATACAGGAACATGATCTATAACCCTGAGCATCAGTAAAGGCATCTACCATGTGCAGGTATGTGAAGATGCCTGCCCAGCAACAGCTCCAGTGCCACCTCATAGAATATCAGGGTTGGAAGGGACCCTCAGGAGATCTAGTCCAACCTGCTGCTACAAAGCAGGACCAATCCCTGGACAGATTTTTGCCCCAGATCCCTAAATGGCCCCCTCAAGGATTGAGCTCACAACCCTGGTTTTAGCAGGCCAATGCTCAAACCACTGAGCTACCCCTCTACCCTCCTATACACTGACATTACCCCCAAGGAGGGAGTGTCCTACTGTACAACCATGGCCTACCTCAGGAATTTTTCTACATCCTACTGCAGAGTATAGAGTAGAGAATGTAGGATGGATATATGTGCCACTAAAACTCAATTTTGCCAGTATAACCATGCCAAGGCAGTGCCCCAGACACTATAAAGATTGGTTTAATCTGGAAGTGGAGATGCAATTGTAATTCTGAAAGGGCTCAGAAATCACCCTACAACATGATACAGAAAGGAGGGATTTATTAGGAACAGCATGGGGAGCCTCCGGTCTTGGCGTGTCCATATAGAGCTCTGCAGATATTGAAAATCTTAATTTAAAAATAAATGTCATTGTGAATGCAATAGGCAAAGCAGTTAAAACAGGAGGAGGTATTAGCAGTTTATTACTGGACGAGCATGAAATCAGTATTGATTATATGCATTTGATTGCTCAAGGTTTCAGCCACCTGAACACTATCATCCTGTCCATTATCAACAACATACAAAATAATGATGTTTCACTGGCAGTTGCTTGCATGGCCTATGGCAATAGAGTCATCGAAATAGTACAGCAAAGTTTGTTGCAATTGCAACTTCAAAATTGGCCACAGATTCTAAACCCCACAAACATCTTAAAACAAATACAACAACAGGCGTAAATCATATTGTGCCTATTTTTTTATAATTTGCTAAATTTGATAGGGTTCCAAGATTGGACAAGGAGGATGGTAAAATTGTATACCTTATGATGGCAGTCCCTAGGTGGTTGCAAGAGCCAATTAGTGTGTATTACACAAACAGTGTGGGGACGCTTGTAAACAAGACATATGTACATCATTACCCCACTGTAAACTTAGTAACTGAAACTGGCTCGTAAATTAATCAAGCTTGTTGCGTAAAACATAATGGATGGTGGCTGTGCGAGTGCTATGCCACAACTGATATTAATAACACAAGGAAAGGCTGGGCTCATCTGGTACAAAAGGAACTGGTAAATGAAGCAGTACGAATTCAGGATGTGGTCTGTGCTATAGATTATCATAATTTTTCTGTAGCTGGCAAGATTTGCCCTACAAGTGAGGCTGGATTCTGTGTATCTGTTACCAGCACCACCCAAATAGGAGCCCATGCCATCTGGCCAACGAGCACAGGCAGCACTGTCACTGAAACGATCATTCCTCATGAACACCTACAAGACTTACTGATTGAACTGTTCCCTCCCATGGAACACATGCAGTTAGATATACATGATTTGGTGGAGAGAACAAAAGAATCCCTAATACCAATAGTGCAGCTGATCCAACATCAAATGAATGAAATAGAAAGTGTACAAAGAGGGGTGGAAACACCTGGTGGGCAATTCCAGAGGATGTGATGCTATATCCAGTGGTTCGAACCCTTAGTGTAATCCTAATGGGAATCCAGGCCCCAACAGTAGTTGTTCTCATGGGCATATGATATTACATGCTACGTCAAACCAGACAAGCCAAGTTACAGCACCAAGTGAAGAAGGGGATGGAAATGGTAATCAATACTATTGTGGAAATGAATAATCATTTTAAGGAGTGAAGTGTTAAAGCATACGTTTGAGCCCCTTTGTATGTCACATATAATAATCATAACATATATCCACTTGTATATGTTCATATATTCATATTGTCAAGACCATTGATATATCCATTTTATCTTAACGAAGCCCCTAGTGTGAAATAACAAATACTAGTGAAGGCCATCTCATGCCATTCTGTAAAGTTAATAATATGCAAGCACAAACCCCACACCTCAGTCAAGTCCTGGGCCTAACATTCCCAGGCCCATCATAAGGGACTAAAAACAATTGGAAAATAAAATCTGTCTACCAGTTGTACAAGGCAATGTGCAGACTAAGGGGCAGATGGGGCATGAATGTATGGATGGTAAAATAAGGTAATCACATAACAGTGTTTAGCCCAATGGATTATCTTCAGTCTATGCATTATGCTTTTCCAGGATGATGGGTAAACATCCTCCCTATAAAAAGACAAAAAGTGGGGGAATGTGGTAAGATGAGGCCCTGAAACATAAACCCTTGCCTGAGAGGTCCAGTATGAGACCCAAGGCCTAAACTAAAGTAATGGGCAAGACTTTGCTAACATAAAGCAAAGTTAAGCTGTGAGCCAGAGGCAGGCCCTGCTCACAGAAGCTGGCAAGAAGAAGCCTAATGTTGCATATATACACATACCTAAGCACTAGTAATATAAACATGTGCCAAGTGCCCCTGCCTGCAGGTATATGGGATCTTGGGGAGCAATTACCACGCAGGTAGGGTGCCAATTAATTTCTTTATTAAAGGGAAAAGGAAGTGGTGGGAATTTAACAATGAAATGCGATGGGATGGGGTGTATAAGGTGTTTACAATAGACAATGATGGGGGGGTTCTTCTTATTGAACAGTGTAGGGAGTTTTAACAGTGGGGTACAGTAAGTTGGATTCAGCACAATGGGATAAAGTACAGTCAATAAGCAACTTAACCTTATATAGGAACAACTCTAGATACAGTGTGGAATGCAAAACGTACCCAAAAGAAAATGCAAAATAAAATGGTAGCTTCTATATAAAAATGGTATACAAAGTATGTTAGAAAAATGGAGGCAACTAATGGAGTGTTATAACCTCAAGTAAAATTTGAGTCACAGTGCAATAATACAATATGGGTGATAAGTGAAATTATGCAATGTAGAAAATTACTGACTTAATTTGTGAGGCTGTGATAGCAAGAGTGTACCTAAAAGCTGGGTCAAGAAACAGAAGGGGGGAGGGGAGTGAGTGATTAGTGGTATCTGACAAGAGGAGAGTGCAGCTGCAAGCAGCCAGAGACTCTGAAGCCCTGTGGGGTGAAGCTCAGAGCAGCAGTCTTCAGGAGCCTGCGAGCTGGAGGTACGGGAGACAAGAGCAGCTGGAGTGCACTTAACGGGAGTCTGGGAGCAGCAAGAGGGGAGGGCGCTGAACGTGTAAGCGATGAGAAGGCACGTGGAGAATGGGGGAGACGGCTGAGGGAAGAAGCAGGTTGCAGCAGCGGAGAGCACTTCAGGGAAGTTGCAGAGCAGTGGGGTGAAGACAAACGGAGCAGTGTGATGGTGATCTTCGGTAGGGGAGAGGCAGCGGAGAAGCGGGGGCACGAACACAGGGGATACAGGGAGAGGCAGCAGAGAGGTGTAAAGAAGTACTAGAGGGACACCACCCCCCAAAAAAGAAAAGAAGCGGCAAAGGGTTTGGGAAGTTACACGGGGGGGGGGAGAGCAGCAAGGGGTTACCACAGGGAGACACGGAGAAGTACAAAGAGGGGGAGATTGGAGCGGGGGAAAAACAGACACGGGAAAGTTCAGGGAGAGATTGGGACAGCGGGAAGACGAATTCAAGCAGTAAAAACCTTATCTATCCTCTAACTTAATCAAACATATAAATTACAAGCAGCTTGTACAAAGTAATAAAACAGGTACAGAATACAACCAGGCAATGGCTTTTTAAAATCTATCTTAATCAAGGACTAGGCAAAACAACAAATATTACAATTTTAAGCAAACTATAACAAGCAAATATACAGAGCAACAAAACAGCAAACTATAACAAGGCGGGTGAAATTTACAAGCTCTACAATCTTAGCAAACTATGACTTATTAAACTAAAAAGCAAAACCTACGGTGCACCTTATGCTATGGGGAAGTTACAGAGGGCAGAGTGGTATGTGCCCAGGATACAGCTCCCAAGGCAGCCCCCAAGGAAGCCAAGGGATGGTGGCTGCAGCAGTGGATACAGCTGAAAGCAGGGAGCAGAGCTTAGCAGCGGCACAAGCTTATTTTTAGCAGCAAAGCACCGCAGAGTTTAAGAGAGGTTTTAAGACACAGACCAAGGTTTAGCTTGAGTCTGTGTGCTGGAGAAACAGAGTCAGCAGCTAAAGTAATAAAATAAAAATATGGAAAGTTTCACAGAGGGATTCTTACCAGTCCTCAAAGCAGCAGCAAAGGCAGAAGCAGCAGCAACATCAGAAGAAGCAAGGAGGGCTCGGTATGGTCTCGATAATCAGGAGATCTCTCAGGCAGCAATTCGTTCTTGGGGGGGGGTTTAAAAACCGGGGGTACGCTCAAAAATAAAACTAGAGCGGAGAAAGTGGAAGCAACCAATGGGGTGTTATAATTACAAGTAAAATGTGAATCACAGTGCAATAATACAATATGGGTGATACGTGAAATTATGCAGTGTAACGGTATAAAAGAAAAGTAATGACTTAATTTGTGAGGCTACGATAGCAGATAATCTGTTAAAGAACAGGAGGGGGGAGGGGAGTGAATGATTAGTGGCAACTGATGAGAGGAGAGTGTGGCTGGAAGCAGCGAGAGACTCTGAAGCCCTGCAGGGTAAGGACAATGGAGCAGCGTGATGGTGATCTTCGGTAGGGGAGGGGCAGCGGAGAAGTGCAAAGAAGGGCTAGAGAGAGGTTTAAGCAACAAGCGGACGCCAAAAACAAAGGAAAAAAAGCGGCAAAGGGTTTGGGAAGTTACACGGGGGAGAAGCAGCAAGGGTTTTGGGAAGTTCAGAGGGTGATGCAGACGCAGGGTGGGAAGTTCGGAGAGAGTGCAGATGCGGGGGAAAAAGCAGCAAAGGGTTATAACAGGGAGACATGGAGAAGCACACAGAGGGGGAGATTGGAGCGGGGGAAAAACAGACACGGGAAAGTTCAGGGAGAGATCGGGACAGCGGGAGGACGAATTTAAGCACAAAAACCTTATCTAGCTTAACCAACGACTAGGCAAAACAACAAATATCACAATTCTAAGCAAAACTATAACAAGCAACCTTACGGAGCAACAAAACAGTAAACTATAACAAGGCAGGTGAACTTACAAGCTCTACAATCTTTACAAACTATGACTTATTAAACTAAAAAAACCCAAAACCTATGGTGCATCTTATGCTATGGGGAAGTCACAGAGGGCAGAGTGGTATATGCCCAGGATACAGCTCCCAAGGAAGCCAAGGGATGGTGGCTGAAGCCAAGGGATACAGCTGAAAGCAGGGAGCCCTGAGGCAAAGCCCACAGGAGCAGAGCTTAGCAGTGGCACAAACTTATTTTTAGCGGCAAAGCGCCGTGGAGTTTAAGAGAGGTTTTAAGACACAGACCAAGGTTTAGCTTGAGTCTGTGTGCTGGGGAAACAGAGCCAGCAGCTAAAATAATAAAATAAAAGTAGGGAAAGTTTCACAGAGGGATTCTTACCAGTCTCCAAGACAGCAGCAAAGGCAGAAGCAGCAAGAACATCGGTAGGGTCTCGATAATCAGGAGATCTCTCAGGCAGCAATTCGTTCTTCGTGGGGTGGGGGGTTAAAAAACCGAGGGTACGCTCAAAAAATAAAACGAGAGCGGAGAAAGGACCCCCCAGAACCCCTGGCTGATCAGACCAGGCAGCAATGCAGGAACCTTTCTGATGTTTGTTTCAAAAATGTCTGTTTTTAAAGGCAAACTCAGGCAGTTTCCTGCCAGTAATCCTGATAGGCTCCCTCTGTCACAGGGGAGGAGGCACAGGGAAAAACTGCAGGTGAGCACAGAGACATGCCTGGGCAGAGTCCTGTGCAATAGGTGACTCAAAAGCACATGAGGCCTATGACTCATGCCCAGGATCTTAAAAACACAATAGGTCTTGCAGCCCTGGACATTGCCTGCCCTACACGGAGCCCAGGTTCAACGAGGTGATAACAGGACTAACCCTTTGAACAGGGCAGTGGTCCCATTTAGCAAGCAGCACAAGTGGCCATCCTTTTGATAAGGGCAATGGCTCTTGTTAAACAACTCAAGGTGCCCTCCCTTTGAGAAGGGCAGTGGCCCTGGTAAACAACTTAACAGCCAGGGAAGGGCGGCCACAGGAGGAGAACAAAAACAAAATGGATTATGGGGACAGCTGTAAGAAACAAAATGGAATAGGGGGATAGCTGTAACAGACACCAGGATGGTACCAGAACATTCGAGGACTAGCACATTCCACGTAAATAACAAGGAACATGCTGACCCATCCTAAAGACAGGTGCAGGAGGGTAATATGATGGATAGAGTTGTTTTGTTTGAACCAACATGTGCAAGGTGAGAAGCAGCACCCTAACCCATCGAGGCGTTGCACCTCTATATGTGGGGAGTGATGTGTAACTTGTTTGTACCCAGGTATAAAAATTTTCCTCCTAAGGGTTGTTTTTGTCCGGCCTAAGGGGCAGTGGAGAATCCCGCCACTGACTGAGCCTGTCCATTGTCAGGGGGCCTCATATACGTAGTTTGTCCTGTAGCATCTGTGGGAAACTATTACTGTGCTTCCTTTGACTATAATCCTGGCCTGGTGCCTTTGTACCTTATTGGAGTCTGTGGTCATTGGGGGTTCTCTCAGGGTCTGCTGTGTCAGCTATCTGCAGAGCTGGGGCAGCACACAGAAGAAACACATGCACGCAGATGACTGTTATCATCAATGAATAAAACAGAGCACCACACTGGTGACAATTGATGACAATAGCTTGTGATTTGCTTTTCTAATATCAAGCCTTTTCTGCTTTCCCAAGAAGCTCGTCACATCTTTATACCTCTGCTTCATTATGATTTAATATTATTTATTGCTGTTATAAAATATAACTTAATTATATTACAGTGGCACCTAGAGGCTCCAATCAAGGATCTGGACCCCATTGCACTAGAAGCTGGACAAATGAAAAAAAGACATTCCCTCCCACATAGAGTTTAAACTTGAAAATTTGTACCAAATGCAACAGGTGGAAGAAATACAAAATGGTGGCATGTGGACATAAAGGAGCAGGTAATAGGAACAGTATAAAACAAGTATATTTTGGATAACAATGAGTATTCTCTGCCTTGTTATTGTCATGGCAGTGTTCTATAGGCATCACTTAAAGGTGTCAGGAGGAACGACTTGAAAGAAGACAAGATGGTGGCTTTGCTAATTTTGGCATGGTGTTTTTCCTCACCTGGTTTAAGGGGTTTCATGGGGGAATAAACCAAAGGTGTTTGTGGGAGAAGCAGACTAATAGGCACTAAACACTGGTATTACTGGTGGTATGAAAGTTGTGGCTTATGTTGCTACAAAATACAAAATTTTAAAGGCAGGGCCAGAATCAATAGTGAAAGGTCTTAAAAGTGAAGACAAAGAGGGTTGTTTCTGATGTGATGGAGAATGAGAGTGCTAATAGAGGGATGCACAAGAGTGTGCCAACCTGTTCAGACTTGTGGAGGCTTGAGGAGGGCTTAGTGTTGGACAAGTTAAATCCAGAAAGAAAGCACCTGTGTACAAAGGTAGATTTGTGAGTCATTAGCACAGTGGTGGCAGGCAGGTCACATGTGCAGATAAGAGTGGCTGGTGTGTAGAGGATGAAGAGATGGCGCCAAGGACAGAAGAATAGATGCTCCTCTGTTCTCAAAATTCTGTGGACCTCTACAGACCATTGATGGACCTTGGACAGAAACATTACTGTAAAATGAAATTTAAGATGTTAATATAGGATTTCAAACAGGAATAATTAATTCAGGGAAATCCTATGGCCTATGTTATGCAGTAGGTCAGACTATACAATCACAATGGTCCCTTATAATCTATGAATCTATGTGAAATAGCACTCGTGCCATAATTGGAATAAATTTCCTCGTGATCAAAGAGGAGGCAGGGATTGAACAGGTACGAACCCTTTCAATAAAGAGTCTCATCAAGGCTCACAGCTCGTGCAGTACAGGGGATGCCAAAATCCATGCCCACATTATGCAATCACATGAAATGCAGTGCCCTAGGAAGCCTCACCTTTCCTAGACCAGCCCTTCCATTCTGGTAACACGTGGTAGAAACAAATTTATGAGAGATGCCTTGAAAGATTCATGATGCTCCCCCACAATCTTTCACATTTGTTTCAGTTACATTCTCGAGTGTAAATACTCATATTCTTTACTAATACTAATATTCACATTAAAATGCAAGAGAATCATTTTAATTACAAGTCCTGGAAAATATTTTATTAGACATTCTTGTGTAACAAAGTTGGAATCTTGGTGTCTGTGTACTTCAGTGTGAGGATGGGCTCTTTTTTCTTGTGTGGGATGGGGATGTTGGGTAGGGAGGAAGGGAAAAATCTCTAGCATATTTTAAATTTAAGAGCTATGATGAGCACTTCACTTCCAAGATAAAGGCAGCAGCCGAAGAGAAATGGATGTAGGACCTGATTCTCCTCTCTGTTGTGCAAGTCTTCATAGGTTTGTATGCTTCAAAACTAGAGAAACCATTATAATTTGATTTTTCAAACAGCAATCCAGAGCTTTTCATCTAGTGCAGTTGTGGGAAGTGTTCTACCTTACGACACTATACACTATTCAACCCTATAACTCATGGTTCAGCTGCAGCATCTTTTAGAAAAACATACAATCTGGATGTAAAGACCTCAACTAAGGATGTCAAGTATCAGAGGGGTAGCCGTGTTAGTCTGGATCTGTAAAAGCAGCAAAGAGTCCTGTGGCACCTTATAGACTAACAGACATTTTGGAGCATGAGCTTTCGTGGGTGAATTCCCACTTCGTCAGATGCATGTAGTGGAAATTTCCAGGGGCAGGTATATATATGCAGGCAAGCTAGAGATAATGAGGTAGTTCGATCAGGGAGGATGAAGCCCTGTTCTAGCAGTTGAAGTGTGAAAACCAAGGGAGGAGAAACTGGTTCTGTAATTGGCAAGCCATTCACAGTCTTTGTTTAATCCTGAGCTGATGGTGTCAAATTTGCAGATGAACTGAAGCTCAGCAGTTTCTCTCTGAAGTCTAGTCCTGAAGTTTTTTTGCTGCAGGATGGCCACCTTAAGGTCTGCTATAGTGTGGCCAGGGAGGTTGAAGTGTTCTCCTACAGGTTTTTGTATATTGCCATTCCTAATATCTGATTTGTCCTCAGTTTCTTTGATAGAGTATGGCATAATCTCTCACTGTGGTCTGTGTATTATGTAGATAGCAGCGGATTTTTTACCTTTAGTCCATTTGGTATGATGTCTGGATCTGTAAAAGCAGCAAAGACCAGTTTCTCCTCCCTTGGTTTTCACACCTCAACTGCTAGAACAGGGCCTCATCCTCCCTGATTGAACTACTTCATTATCTCTAGCTTGCCTGCATATATATACCTGCCCCTGGAAATTTCCACTACATGCATCTGACGAAGTGGGAATTCACCCACGAAAGCTCATGCTCCAAAACATCTGTTAGTTTATAAGGTGCCACAGGACTCTTTGCTGCTTCAACTAAGGATGCATATACCACTTCTTTGGCAACAATTTACCACCTCTTTGGTATGCTGAAGTCAACAAAGAGACACCTGCATAAATCTAAGGTAACAAAGTGGAGAATCGGGCTCAAAGGACCGTTCTTCATTTGGGTAAAATGCCATCTGCAGTCAAGGAAAATGGTGTGTGAGTAACAATTGCAAGATGATCATTTCTGGAAGAATCTTTAATATAAACCACAGATAAGCAAATGTTAGAATCATAGAATATCAGGGTTGGAAGGGACCTCAGGAGGTTTATCATGGCATGCTTAGAAAGGATACTCTCATACATTTCCCAGGTGTTACTGCCGTAGTTTATCTAACTCCTAAAAACATAATTGTACTCAACAGGCATTTAGAAATTTATCTAAGAGTAAAGATTGCCTAAGTGAAAAATAGATTGTTCTTTCAGGAAAAGGTTTCATTTTTTCCCTTGGAGTTTTTGTAGTAAAAGTCTCTCAGGACAGCTGATAAAAAGAAGTTGAAGTGTTTAGTCTATAGACTTATCTAGAACTGCAAATAATCTGCACAAGAAGTCGTAATTCACAGGGGACAAAGAAAATGGTCTCAATTTCAAATTATGAATCAGGCATTTTCTTTCTGAACTTTTATTTAAGTCTGGCAGGTTTAGAGGATTTTGAAACATTGCACAAATTAACTTATTAATTGTGAGTTAGCCTAATATATTGTCATGCTCTCCAACAAGATGATGTATATCCATTTCGTTCCTCCATCAAGTTCAGTACGGGGGGTCATTTATCTTCAAGATAAGACAACTCTCATTGCAGCAAGGAAAGAGAGACTTTTGTATGCAGAGCTGAGATCTTATTTGGCACTTCTAGTCTTTATGCTTTGGTTTTGGTTTGGTCTTGTCTCCTTCCTTTTAATCCATTGAATTAACTTAGAACACAGCAGCTTTTGCCATCAACAATAAGATCAATCCTCTATTTGTATTCTTAGGAATAGGATGAATTTTGAAAAGCTCACAATGCTGGTCTAACTCTGCTGCTGTTGATATCAGTGGTAAAACTCTCATCAGTTAGGCCAAAGCCGAATGCTTTTGTAACTCCCACCCACAGTCTTTAAATACAGTGGAACCTAGATTTTATGAACACTGAATTGGGTTTTTTGACCAACATTTTTTTTAAATGAAAACAGTCTGCTTTTTATGGAAAATGTTGATTTTTCATTAAAAAACAAAAACCAACGGAATACTCCAAAACTGAAATATTTCAGTTTGGATATTCTGCCACAGTGTTTCATGAGGCTTATAATTCAGCTGCGCCATTGTCCTTTAGGAGCCAATGTTCCTGCCCATACATTCCTGGTAATGTATCATAACCAGGAACTCCCATGATGGACTGCTTCCCCTTTCCAAGAGGGGAGATAGTAATGCATTATGGCAGATGTAGTCAAACCAGGAGCTTGGCCTATACGGGAGGAAGGGAGCATGATGCACTCTAACTACCACTCTCACAATGCACTTTTGTATTTCCAAAGCTAAGTATTTTAGTTTTCAGTTGCAGCGTTTTTATTCATCAGCAAACAATGAATAAAAATAACCAATTTACAGGCTAATTTTCAGATGAATATTCTCACTAAAAATTTGTGAAATTTGGAATTCTTATGAGAAACAAATAATGAAATCCTATGGCAATGGCACTACACTAAGAATTGATCCAACTCATTATGTGCATCTCAACATTATCATTTTATTTCAATTGGATATACAATTTTGAACTGTTAATGAGTTTAGTTCTGTCTTCAGCGTCAAAGAGCCAACTTCTGCTTCCATTCAAATCAGTAACATGTGTGATAGACCTAGGCCAGTTGGGTACAGCAGAATAGCAGAAGGCAGATATACTGGCCACTGGGTTAACAGTTTTCTGTTCCCTGACTGACCACAGCAGGGGCTGCTCCAGGCTAAAGAGAACACCTGACTCTAATTAACCTGCAAAGAGTCAGGTGAGGCCATTCAGTTAATGTGACCACCTGACTAATTAAGGCCCTGCTGATACTATAAAAAGGGCTCACTTCAATCAGACAGAGAGGAGTCAGGGAGCCAGAGGTGACAAAGTGCGGCTGAAGGACTGGTTACTGAAGAAGCCCTCAGACCATTGTTAAAGGAGCCGTAAGGTAAGGGAGAAGAAGGGAGAAGCAGGAGAGCTGTGGGGAAGCGTCCCAGGGCAATGTAGCAACTCTGGCAGTGAAAGGTTGGCTGCCAACAACTGCTACCATTAGGGTCTCTGGGCTGGAACCCTGAGTAGAGGGTTGGCCCGGGTTCCCCCCAACCCACCACTACAAGAACATCTCCTGGGAGGGGAAGTCAGGCCCCTGTCAGGACAAGAGGCTGAACAGAGACTGTGGGAGTTCTCTCACCAACCTCCTTGCAGGCCTATGACGAAAAGGGCTCAGTAGACTGTAACCCTGGCCCTAGAGAGAGAAGGGCTACGCGGAGGGTCACA
The DNA here is from genome assembly GCF_007399415.2 of Gopherus evgoodei. Classification (NCBI taxonomy): domain Eukaryota; kingdom Metazoa; phylum Chordata; order Testudines; family Testudinidae; genus Gopherus; species Gopherus evgoodei. The sequence continues at coordinate 14,636,437 of NC_044322.1, forward strand.
GTGAGCCACTGAGGCTTGCATAAACCGCCTAGAAGAGCAGGACCACAGGAGCAAGGTCAGAGCTCTGCCACACATGACTTTCATTGTCTTTGGTGGTAATGGGATTGGGCCCTAAAGGAGAATTTCTCCAGTAGCTGTTTCTGCTATATGAAAGAATTTCCTCACCCCCTCAGCAAATACAAATATATGTGATAAATGTTACTGTTTTTCCATAATTATCCTGCAAAACTCCCTCATTTATTGACAAGTAAATTGTTTTGAAAAGTTACTTTTCTAGCAAAAAAGTTTGTCCTCCTTTGAAACATGTAGCAAAGAATATTCCCAAATCATCCAGATTGAAGGACATCACTTTTACCAATATCACACAAAAATTGGAAAGCTTGTACACGTTCTCAGTTAGCTCTTGTGTCAGAGATGTCAGCATCACTTTGGAAAAGAAGCAAATCATTATTCATTGCTTTGGCATTCATAGTAATAACATTAGGCATGATGAACTCAATTTGTACGGGGTGGTTGCACCATTTGTTGGATAGCACTTCATTAGGAAACTTAGCACTGTTCATACTCTCCATTTCTGGCTGCATATAATTACTTAAATGAATAAGAGCAGCATTTACAACTACAGTAGGTAGGTCAAAAATGTGACCAATGTTATTTACTCTCAAGCTTCAAAGTAAAAGCAGTGATGAAAGAGCTCTGGGAGCAAGATCGAAGGAGTCAGGGGCTTTGGTTGGAGTCTTGTCATTGTGGATAAACTAAATGGATTCTTTGCTTCAGTTTTCCTGGCTGAGGATGTTAAGGAGATTCCCAAACCTGAGCCGGCTTTTGTAGGTGACAAATCTGAGGAACTGTCACAGATTGAAGTGTCTCTAGAGAAGGTTTTGGAATCAATCGATAAACTCAACATTAACAAGTCACTGGGATCAGATGGCATTCACCCAAGAGTTCTGAAAGAACTCAAATGTGAAGTTGCGGAACTATTAACTAAGGTTTGTAACCTGTCCTTTAAATCGGCTTCGGTACCCAATGACTGGAAGTTAGCTAATGTAACACCAATATTTAAAAAGGGCTCTACAGGTGATCCCAGCAATTACAGACTGGTAAGTCTAACATTGGTACCAGGCAAATTAGTGGAAGCAATAGTTAAGAATAAAATTGTCAGACACATAGAAAAACATAAACTGTTGAGCAATAGTCAACATGGTTTCTGTAAAGGGAAATCATGTCTTACTAATCTATTAGAGTTCTTTGAAGGGGTCAACAAACATGTAGACAAGGAGGATCCAGTGGACATAGTGTACTTAGATTTCCAGAAAGCCTTTGACAAGGTCCCTCACCAAAGGCTCTTAAGTAAATTAAGCTGTCATGGGATAAAAGGGAAGGTCCTTTCATGGATTGAGAACTGGTTAAAAGACAGGGAACAAAGGGTAGGAATTAATGGTAAATTCTCAGAATGGAGAGGGGTAACTAGTGGTGTTCCCCAGGGGTCAGTCCTAGGACTAATCCTATTCAATTTATTCATAAATGATCTGGAGAAAGGGGTAAACAGTGAGGTGGCAAAGTTTGCAGATGATACTAAACCACTCAAGATAGTTAAGACCAAAGAGGATTGTGAAGAACTTCAAAAAGATCTCACAAAACTAAATGATTTGACAACAAAATGGCAAATGAAATTTAATGTGGATAAATGTAAAGTAATGTGCATTGGAAAAAGTAACCCCAACTATACATACAATATGATGGGGGCTAATTTAGCTACAACGAGTCAGGAAAAAGATCTTGGTGTCATCGTGGATAGTTCTCTGAAGATGTCCACGCAGTGTGCAGAGGCGGTCAAAAAAGCAAACAGGATGTTAGGAATCATTAAAAAGGGGATAGAGAATAAGACAGAGAATATCTTATTGCCCTTATATAAATCCATGGTACGCCCACATCTAGAATACTGTGTACAGATGTGGTCTCCTCACCTCAAAAAAGATATTCTAGCACTAGAAAAGGTTCCGAAAAGAGCAACTAAAATGATTAGGGGTTTGGAGAGGGTCCCATATGAGGAAAGATTAAAGAGGCTAAGCCTCTTCAGCTTGGAAAAGAGGAGACTAAAGGGGGATATGATAGAGGTATATAAAATCAGGAGTGATGTGGAGAAAGTGGATAAGGAAAAGTTATTTACTTATTCCCATAATATAAGAACTAGGGATCTGTCATAAACAGATAGTTAAGGGTTAATGTCTCTTTTACCTGTAAAGGGTTAACAAACAGGGAATCAAAAACACCTGACCAGAGGACCAATCAGGAAACAAGATACTTTCAAATCTCGGTGGAGGGAAGCCTTTGTTTGTGTTTTTTGGGCTTTGCTTTGTTCTCTCTGGGTCCTAAAAGGGACTAGACGTGCAACCAGGTTTCTTGCCAATCTCCCTGCTACAGTCTCTTTTATATTCAGAATAGTGAGTATTAAGTAGAAAGGTGGTTATAGTCTTTTGATTGTTTTCTGTATTTGCAAATGTGTAGTTGCTGGAAGTATTTTAAATTGTATTTTGCTGGGGGGAGGCTTCTCTCGAGTGTCTATAAGATGAAAGACCCTGTAACTTTTACCATCTAAATTACAGAGACCACTTCTACTTTAATTCTTTCTTTTTATTAAAAGTTTTTCTTTTTAAGACCTGTTTGATTTTTTCTCCTTGTTGAGTCTCAAGGGAACTGAGTCTGTACTTATCAGGGAATTGGTGAGAGAAGGGAGAGGGGAAAGGTAGAATCCCTTTGTTAGATTCATGGAGCTTGAATCTGTCTATCTCTCCAGGATAGCCCAGGGATGGAACGCCTGGAGGGGGAGAGAAGGAGGGGAAACAAACCTGATTTCTCTGTGTTGTGATTCAAGGAGTTTGAATCACAGGGTAACCCAGAGAGGGGAAGCCTGGGAGAGGCAATGGTGAGGGAAAGGGTTTACTTTCCTTCTGTTAAGATCCAGAGGGTCTGGGTCTTGGGGGTCCCCGAGCAAGGTTTTGGGGGGACCAGAGTGTACCAGGCACTGGAATTCCTGGTTGGTGGCAGCTTATCAGATCTAAGCTGGTAATTAAGCTTAGAGGAATTCATGCTGGTACCCCATTTTTTGGACTCTAAGGTTCAGATTGGGGAAATATACCATGACAGGGTCACCAAATGAAATTAATAGGTAGCAGTTTTAAAACAAATAAAAGGAAGTTCTTCACACAGCTCATGGTCAACTTGTGGAACTCCTTACCTGAGGAGGTTGTGAAGGCTAGGACTATAACAATGTTTAAAAGGGAACTGGATAAATTCATGGTGGCTAAGTCCATAAATGGCTATTAGCCAGGAAGGGTAAAGAATGGTGTCCCTAACCTCTGTTTATCAGAGGATGGAGATGGATGGCAGGAGAGAGATCACTTGATCATTGCCTGTTAACATCACTCCCTCTGGGGCACCTGGCATTGGCAACTGTAGATAGATAGATACTAGACTAGATGGACCTTTGGTCTGACCCAGTACGGCCGTTCTTATGTTCTTCCAGTTGAGGATAAGCTCCCAGCAGTGGCGGCTCTAGGTATTTTGCTGCCCCAAGCATGGCAGGCAGGCTGCCTTCGGCAGCTTGCCTACGGGAGGTCCCCGGTCTCACAGATTTGGTGGCACGCCTGCGGGAGGTCCGCTGAAGCCGCGGGACCAGCGGACTCTTTGCAGGCATGCTGCAGAAGGCACCCTGCCTGCTTCCCTCGTGGTGACTGGCAGAATGTCTCCCGTGGCTTGCCACCCCAAGCAGGCACTTGGCGTGCTGGTGCCTGGTGCTGCCCCTGGTTTCCAGGCAGTGACACACACATCCAGGGGATGAATGCATGACTGCATGGGCAGTGTCATGCAGAGAGCTTTGGATTCTTTGACCATGGGATGCAGTTCCATACAGAGACTCTGTGAGCAAGAGATGGGGGTCCACCTGGTGAAGAAGGGGAAGACCTACCTCTTGCACTGATTCATCAACCTATTGAGGAGGGAAGGCAGTTTCTGAAGGAGAGAATATTAAAGGCACAATTGCAAACTATCCCAATGCGAAGGAAAGATAGGAAGAATAGTAAGAGGCCAATATTGCTACATCAGGAGCTTGTTATTGACCTTAAAAACAAAAAGGAGTCCTACAAAAAGGTGGATACATGGATGATTTGCTAAAGAGGAATATAAAAGAATAGCACAAGCATGTAGGGTCAAAATCAGAAAGACTAAGGCACCAACTGAGTTACACCTAACAAGAGACATAAAGGCAGTAAGAAATCCTTTAAATCATTAGGAGCAAGATAAAGATAAAGGAAAATGTGGGTCCTCTGCTTAGCAGGGATGGAGAGCTGGTGACTGGTGACATCTAGAAGGCAGGAGGGGAGGTATGGCTATTTTGTGTCACTAAAAAGGTTAATGGTGACCAGATAATCAACACAATACTAACAGCAAGCGGGAAGAAACAAAAGCCAAAATAGAGAGAGAACAAATTAAGGATTATTTTGATAAATTAGATTATTCAAATCAGCATGGCCTAACGAAATTCATCCTAGGCTACTTAAGGAACTAGCTGAAGCAATTTTAGAACCAGTAGCAATTATCTTTGAGAACGAATGGATGACAGATGTGGCCCCAGATGACTGGAGAAGGGCAAGTATAGTATCTATCATACCAAGCCAACCTAATTTCCCTTTTTGACAGGGTTACTGGCCTAGTGGATAGGGGGAAGCAGATACATGATATATCTTGATTTTAGTAAGAATTTTGACACAGTCCCACATGACATTCACATAAGCAAACTAGGGAAAGGTGGTCTAGATGAAATTGCTATAAGATGGGTGCACACCTGTTTAAAAGACCATTCTCAAAGAGAAGCTATCAATGGCTTGTTGTCAAACTGGGGAGACGTATCTAGTGGAGTCCCACAGGGGCTAGTTCTGTGTCTAGTACTATTCTATATTTTCATTAATAACTTAGATAGTGGATGGAGAATACACTTAGCAAATTTGCAGATTACACTAAGTTGGGGGTGCTTGCAGGCACTTTGGAGAACAAAATGACCTTGATAAATTGGAGAATTGGTCTGAAACCCACAAGATGAAATTCATTAAAGACACGTGCAAAGTACTACACTTAGGAAGAACAAATCAAATGCACAAAATGGGGCATGAATGGCTAGGTCGTAGTACTGCAGAAAAGGTTTTGGGGGTTATAGTGGATCATAAATTGAATATGAGTCAACAATACAATGCAGTTGAGAAAAAAGCTAACATAATTCTGGGGTGTATTAACAGGAGTGTTTTATGTAACATATAGGAGGTAATTGTCCCGCTCTACTTGGCATCAATGAGGCCTCAGCTGGAGTACTATGTCCAGTTCTGGGTACCACACTTTAGGAAAGATGTGCAGAAATTGGAGATTGTCTAGTGGAGAGGAACACAAAGTGATAAAAGGTTTAGAAAACCTGACCTATGAGGAAAGGTTAAGAATCTGGGCATCTTTAGTCTTGAGAAAAGAAGACTGGGGGGGCTGGGGACAACTCCATAACAGTTTTGAAATATGTTAAGAGCTGTTATTAAGAGGATGGTAATCTATTGTTCTCCATGTCCACTGAAGATAGGACACAAAGTAATGAGATTAATCTGTAGCCAGGGAGATTTATATTAGATATTAGGAAAACTTTCTAACTATAAAATAGTTGAGCTCTGAAACAGTCTTCCAGGAATCGCCATCTTTGAAGGTTTTTAAGAACAGATTGGACACACACCTGACAAGGATGGTCTAGGTTTATGTGGTCCTGCACAGAGGGCTGAACTTGATGACGTCTCAAGTTCCCTTCCAGTGCTACATTTCTATGACTCTATGAAAAGTTGATAGGCACAAATAATTCCCTCCACTGCAGAAATTACTGGTCGAAATTCCATGTCCTGGGTTATCCAAGAGGACAGGCTAGATGCACATACTGTTCCTTTCTGGCACTTAAAATCTACAAATTTAAAATTAAACAAACTGGAATTTAACCAGGACAAACAGCTGTAATCTTGAGACAAGTACCATGGGATCTTTATCAGTTAAGATGTCATACCACCTCCTATAACAGGCTAGAGGTATAGAATGACTGCTCTCTACCACCACTCTGGGGTTTGGGTTGAATACTGACTTATAAGGAAGAATGCAACCTACTAAAACACCCATAACTCTCTCTGCAGAGCTGAGTTTTCCTTGCATGGTTCTGTTGCAAGTACTTTCATATATCAAATGTGCTTAGCTTCTGGGCTCTGGTGGGATCACAGATTAAGGTGGTTGGCTGGAACCAAAGTGGTCCCAACTGAGGTCTAATAGTGAATGTAAGGACAAACTTTTCAATAACAGCAGTAGCATGAAAGCATGCAGCACTGCCAGGCAGAACAGTGTCCAGAAATTAAATAAAAACTGATGTAAAGCCAAAAGGAGTTGCTGGAAATGAGAGAAATAAGGTGCAGTCAAAAATAAATAAAAAAATAATTAAACCACAATGCAGAAAAACTCTTTTAGGGCCAGATCCTGCACGAGTGGTTCAGTGGGAGTTTTGCCATTGACTTGAATGGGCACTGGATAGAGTCCTTACTGCCATCTGTTCTACAGGAGTCCGAGGTCAATGGAAGTTGCTTGCTGGAACCTTGCTCAGATATGCACTCAGGAGGTATGTCTACACAGCAAGAAGGATTCCACAGCGGTGAGTCTTAGAGTCCAGATCTATCAACTCAGGATCAGGGGGCTCACATTGCAATGACAAAAATAGCTGTGTAGGCATTTGAGCTTGGGATGGAGGTTGGCCTCTGAGTCTGAAGCCTAGGGAAGGATTAGGTTTCAGTCAGAACCCAAACATCTCCACAGCTATTTTTAGCAGAATAGCATGAGTCCCACAAACCTGAGTGTATAGACTGGACTTTGAGACTTGCTGCCATGGGATTCTGCTTGCTATGTAGACAGACCCTGAGGTGCACCCAGAAGTAGCACTGTATTGACATCACCTCAGGTCTTTGGTACACCAAGGCTTTCCTGAGCCAGGCTGGAAAAGCATCAATTTCTTGTCTTCATTGGATCTGAGCAATTTTCAGCAGCTAAACAAGGTTTGTTGAAAATGTGGTATCTGTTCAGTATTCTGCAGCAAAAATGTGGTAGGGTAATATTTAGACACAGGCCAAAATAAAACCTGGGAGCTAAGCACCCCTGGACTTGCGGAAACCCAAATCTGGGCCTTGAGTGTCAGCAGCTGAAGCCCATCTTAGTAGTATGCCAAACCAAACTCCTGGATTTCAACACTCTCAAGCTTTAGGAAAGTTTGAATCAAGATCCAGAAGAACATTGTGGCATAGCATATTTCCTGAGCACCCTGGTCAGGATCCTCACAGTTCTCCCCACTGTGCAGGCAGCTTAGTAGAGTTCGGGCAGTGATCCTATCCTTTCCTGATCCCTCCCTTTGGTTCGATTAGTGCCACCATCAAAACTAGTCCCAAATAGTTCTCGTTCTCAGGGAAGCTCAAGGACTCGGCTGTTCCAAGCAGCTCCGCAAACAGCTTGCAAGGGAGAAGGAAAAGTTCTTTGTGCCTCTCTCCACCCTGGCATATCTGTTCAGGCCCAAGCACAATCCGGATCATTTTTTAAAGAGGCAGGTGTGTAGTTTTGAGAGAAAATCAGGACAGAAACTTTGGCAGTGAGCAAGTGTAGTACACTAATGTCCTTGGATAAAAGGTGATAGAGACATTTAAAGTATTATTAACACGCCATTGTACTTGTAGGTCTCCCCTCACCCACCATCCTTCACTGCTTCTGCGGCTGTTCCGTATTCTCCTCTTCAGAGGAGATTCTGGATCCTGTGAAGAAACATTTCCCCACAGCTGACACCTCCTGACTGTGACATGTTTTATTTATTTCTTTATTTGCTTGGGCAGAATGTTCTTGATGGAAATCAAGTCCAAAGCCTCCTTTGCTTAACGGAGCCTCTCCGTTGTTACCGTCTTTATTATGCTAAAAATGTAGGCTTGAAAAGAGCTGCCATTGGGCTGATTAAATTGTCTGGGATAGTGTTAAAATGTGCAGCAAGCTGATTAGGCCAGCCAGTCAATGATAGAGAGAGCGGAAAAGATTTAACATCAGAGGAATTGCAAGGTTTATCTCGGAAAAGTCAGACACTCAGCATTATTTGTTTTAATGCAGCAAATATTTTGTCCTAAGACCGCCACCTGTAACACACATTCCAGGCTGTAGTACAGGCACAGCTGTGTATCTTTTTCATGACTCACTTCAGCTTCATGATCACTGTGTGTAGGGGCCCAAATTTTCTGCTAGGGTTGAGACAAAGCTACTACAAAGAAACAGGATGCTAGGCTGCGTTAACAAAATAATAACTTATATAACTCACAGACAGGGTTCTCCCTTCACCGAGGGGGGGGGGCAACCTATGCTGAGACGAAGACAACAATCCCAAAGTTTTCCCTTGTGTAGGGTGTAATAAATAGCCCAGCAATAATAAGTAAAGCCTTCCCTCTGCTCCCGTGTGATCAGAGCCCTGATATATGCCCTTTTGTCGGAAGGGTTTACCCAAAGTCTTTTAGAATAAACTTCTAGACGCCAAGCAGGCACATAACCTCCCTTAGCCCATTCTCTCCATTGCCACTGCTTGCTTCATTCTTCTATCTCCGGCAGCTGAACCTGACAGTTTATGGGTACCAGCTGCATGAGATTCCACACCCATTAACTCTTCTCTGCAGAGACAACGGGTTCAAACAACAGCATAGCAGGTTTAGATTAAACCTCAGGAAAAACTTCCTAACTGTAAGAACAATAGGACAATGGAACAGATGGCCCAGGAAGGTCGTGGGAGATCCAGCACTGGAGGTTTTCAAAAGGAGGCTGGATAGCCACCTGTCTTGGATGGTTTAGACACAACAAATCCTACATCTTGGCAGAGAGTTAGAGTAGATGACCCTTGCGGTCCCTATGGTTCTATGATTTGGAAATTGTGCTGGGGTTGGCCAGGTGACTCCTAGGTAGGGTGACCAGATGAGAGACATGAAATATAGTGACGCGGGAGGGGGGGTGCTGGCAGAGCAGCAAAAAAATGCAAGAGTCAGTGGCAGAGGAAAAAGCAAAAGCACAAAACAAACAAACAAACAAAAAACAAAACAAGAGCCACCGGAGCATAGGAAAAATTGGTGGGGGCTGAGCACCCACTGGCAGCTCCATGCCCCGCCTCTGCCACCAGCTCGTCTTCACTCTGCCTCCACCTCTCCTGAGCTGGGTGCCATGTCCTACTTCTCCCCACACTCTCCAGCACTTGCGCCGTCATACAGCTGATTAGCGCAAGCCTGGGAGAGAGGGGTGAGGAGGAGGAATGCGGCATGCTTGGGGAAGAGGCGGGGCCAGGGCAGGGATTAGGGGAGGGATCCAATGGGGAAGGGAGAGGTGGAGTTGAGGCAGGGGTAGGATGGAGTTGAGGTGGGGGGCCTGTGTGCCTGATGGCAAAATATTGGGACAATTTACATCCTGACCAAACATCGGTCAGGACATGGGACAAACAAGTAAATATCAGGACAGTCCCATTAAAATCAGGACATCTGGTCACCCTACTCCTAGGTCTGCTGGGTAGTGAACTGTGTCACACACCCAAAACAACAGATAAACTCTAAACACACAAATCCTGCACTGTGATGGTCCTGCTGTTCCAGGGAACTAAGCCAGGATTGCTTCATCTTTTCCAGAAGCACTTCTGCACTCAGAAGCAAGAAGGCTGCAATGCTGGGTACCGGTGAACAATGCTGGGATTGATCACGGTTTGCAGCGACCAGAAGTGTTGTGGTTAGTGACCAGAATGAAGAGAGACCTTGGCTGTGCTGTGTAAAGCAGTCATGTGTAAAGACAAAGTGTAAGTGACAGAGTCAGTGCTACTTTCAGGTACATTGAAACTTACAGTTTATGCTTTCAGCGCCTTTCAGCACATTTCCCCATTGAACTTTACAGACACTACATCGCAAACACTGTGATTATTGAACTGTCATAGAGTTTATCCAAATTTACCATCCATCATCTCGTACATTGCTTCTATTTTACAGTGATCTCCCCTTCAAAGCTGTGTGCTAGATCATGCTTTTTTTCTTATTTCTAAAAGGAACTGAGATGTACCACTTGCTTTCTCTGTTTTTTTAAAAAATCTTCCATTGCTTCTGTCTACTGCTTTCTTTTTAAATAAACTTAGATGTCAACAAAATGGAAAAGACAGAAGAATAGTTTTCAGAGACAAAGGCGGTGTGGGCAGATCATTCTCTGACATTTCCATTAGTTTCCTTTTCTGAAAGCCTTCCCCCACGACTCATGAGCAGCAACTGAAGTTAGGGAAAATTTGAGTTTTCTTGTTCTGTTTTTAAAATGTAGAGGAAGATTGACAAAATATTTTCATTGCTGTCAAACATCACACTCTGTTCTCTTGTTCCTAAAAATGATCAGGAGCCAAATCTTTTGCCAAAAGTAATATCCCAGTGCCCCTTTGTCCACAAGTGTGCTTCTGTGACTCCTTAAGAGACCTGGCACTGCTAGACTCCAGTATTATTCATGCCATCCAAGAAGTGGGCATGATGCCTTGCAGATATGTATAAGATTGCAGATCCCCACCCCAAAAAATGTGCAGTTGATGGTATGAAAATATTATCCAAAATAATTACTGCAGATTTGACTTCTAATGTTGCCCACCTGGACCAAATAGCCACTGATTGTAATGTTCACAATGAATGTACTATGCCTACGTGTTTTTTTAAAATTGTTGCACTGTCATATGGCAATATGTTTCTATGTGTAATTTATATTAATAAGAAATAAAAAGCAAGGAATTAATGACTTGTATTGCCATAGCATCTAAAGACTCCAACGGCAGTCGGAGCCTCATTGCATTGAGCACTGTACAAACACACAATGAATGACAGCATGTGACCATGTAACAGGGTGTGCTCTACTCCTGGCTTCTAGCATCACAGAAGCCACTCTGACTTCACTAGTTGTGTACCACAACATGTCATGAATGTATGGTCCCGCCACCAACACCTTTACAGGCCTGTGCAGCAGTGCTGCTTATAGTGCCCCTGTGCTTTCAGCCCTTTTCCCAAAGCCTCAGAGGAGCAGGGGGTCTCCCTTCTCTGAGACTGGGCTCATCTAGCCATGTTCCCCTGCTCTCTCTCTTCCCCACACCCCTTCCCATCAGTCCTGAGTTCATGGTCTAATTGGCTCTTTAGCTCATCCAGCCATCCCCACCTGATTAGATAATTAACTTCAATTGTCTCATCAGTCTTTTTGGGGGGAACTAATTGGGATCAGAATGATCAGAGTGCAGGCTCACCTGTTAAGTTTTTGCTGCACTCTGTCCCAGATCCCCAGAGTTAGCAATTGAAACAGACAGGACAGACAAGATGATGGGAGGGGAAACAGTTAAAGAGAGGTGAAATGACATGCCCAAGGCCACTCGACAGGTTAGTTTCAAAGCCAGAACTAAACCCCATGTCTCCTGAGCCCGATACCAGGCACTGTCCATTACATATTGTGACAAAGTTCCTCCTCTACCTTGGTGGGTCCTGCGTTTATTGCAGATTTGCACACCTTAGTGATCTTCCCCTCTGGTGGAACCCACAGTCTGGGTCAGCTCCTCCTGTATCTGATCAGGAGTTGGGAGGTTTTGGGAGAACTCAGGCCAGCCCTCTACTCCGGGTTCCAGCCCGGGGCCCTGTGGATTGCAGCTGTCTATACTGCCTCCTGTAACAGCTGTGTCACAGCTATAACTCCATGGCCTCCTCCAAACACCTTCTTTATTCTCACTACAGGACCTTCCTCCTGGTGTTTGATAACACTTGTACTCCTTAGTCCTCCAACAGCTCACTCTCAGCTCCTTGTTCCTCTTGCTCCCAGCTCCTCACATGCCACCCACAAACTGAAGTGAGCTTCTTTTTAAACCTAGGTGCACTGATTAGCCTGCCTTGATTGGCTGCAAGTGTTCTAATCAGCTTGTCTGCCTTAATTGGTTCTAGCAGGTTCCTGATTACTCTACTGCAGCCCCTGCTCTGGTCCCTCAGGGAGCAGAAGCCTGCTTCTCCTGGGGCTAGTACTGGCTCTTCCTTCGACCGCTCTGCTATGGAGGAAGGAGGGAGAGGGCGGCTGCTGCTGCTGCTGCTCCTGCTGGGCACTGGGCCCTCGCTGCTGCTGTTCCTGCTCCTGCTGCTCCCCTGGCTGGGCTAGACACCACCACCCACTCCTCTCTCTGCTGTCTGTTTGCTGGCTGGCTGGCTGGTGATTCCCCCCCAACTCAGTTACTGCTGTTATTCCACCTACAGCCCCTTGGGGGGGAGGGGCTGCTGGCCTGCTTCCCAGAGAGGAGGAGGGTGAGGGACCCCAGCTCTTGTTGCTGAGACCACCACCATCTGAGCGCGATCCCTCCTGCCTGGACACCAGACCACCACCACCTGGAGCTGCTGGGGCTGCTGAGGCTGTTGCTGGGGAGCTGTTGGTGTCTGGAGGTGGAGAAGAAGGAGAAGAGGACCGCCTGCTGCTGGAGACTGTGCGAAGACCACTGTGGAGGGGGCTTTTCTGGACTGAGTCTTTTTCGAACTGTGCTCTTGTGGTGGGGGTTTGGACTGTGTCTGCTGGGGCACCGGGGGTGTGGCGTGGAGCCTGCCCCTGGTCCATCCGTGTCCCCCTTCGCCTCCACCACCATCGTTGCCCCCTTTACCACCCCCGCTGGCTGTTTTCCTTCTGCTTTGGACTCCTGCCTCTGGGTCTGAGCTGCTCGCCTGGCTCACCATGCCCACTTCCACCATTTGGGCCTGCAGCAGCAGCAGCCAACCATTGACTTTTTGGCACAAGTGCCTGTGGGTGCACCACCTCCCCCCTCCTCCTGGACTGATCCCCTGCCCTTTGCCACATTTGTCCACCCCACCTATTTCCCTCTGCCGCCTGATAGTTCTGCCCCAGCCCTGCAGCTGTCCCTGTGGTCCCTCTACCCCAATCCCATCTCGCCCTTTCCCCCCACCCTGTGCTCCCCCAGCCCTGATCGGTCTCCCTCCATGCGCCCACGCCTCCTCCCAGGCGCTTGTGCTCTTCCCCATTTGGTTTCCCCTTGTTCACTGCACTCCCCCCTCTGCCATTGCCCCCCCACTCCCCTAGTGCAACTGGAGGAGCCAGAACCCCCCTCTGCGTTGGTGCCCTGAAACAATCCCACCCTTAGGTCCTTGGTTGCTCCCTACGCCCCTTTAGCCTTCCCCTTCTGGCGCCCTCCTCCCCTGCCTGCAGCCTAGCGGGGAGGGGTGGCCGCCTCCTCTCCTTCCCCTCCCCTCGCTGTTTGTCCCCCTCCCAGCTCTCGTTATGGCGGGGGATGCGGCGGGGGAGCCCCCTTGCGATGCTCCCACTGCCCCTCCTCCACCTGCCCCCGTGTCCACTGCCCAAGCCTCTACCTCGACCGCTGCTGCCGATCCACCTACCACCGCCCCTGCTGGGGCACCGGCAGTGGCGAGTACTGGGGAGACCTCCATTGCTGCCACGTCTCTCACCCCTTCTGATTCGGGGGGAGCCCCCCCAACCGATGGGAAGGGTCGGGGTGGGAAGAAGGGTAAGGGCCCCGCTAGAAAGGCCAGGCCCTCCATGGCGGAGACTGCCCCAGCTGCCGCAGCCCCGCTACCGGCTGCGGCATCCCTCCCCGCTGTTCCCTCCACCAGCTCTGCAGGTGTCCCTCCTCCGGCCCCCAGGGCATATGCCCAGGTGGCGGCGGCCCCCCTGCCTGCTGCTACTCCTCCGACCGCCGCTTCCGCCAACATCTACAGCGGCCAGGGCCCCTTTCCCACTTTGACCAGGAAGCACGGCGTCCGTTGCCTCCTGGTGCCCGCCTCACCCCACGTGGAGACCTACGTGTGGGCGTTGGCGAGGGTGGTGGGGCCCACGGCCATCGTGGCGGCCTCCAAAATGTACGGGAAGGTGGTCTTCTTCCTGGCATTGGAGGCCGCCACCCGGGAAGCGGTAGAGACAGGCCTGGTGGTGGGGGGCGTGTTCGTCCCCCTGGAGCCGTTGGAAGACCTGGGGGTCTGCTTAATCTTGACCTCAGTCCCTCCCTTCCTGCCCAATGCCACCCTGCTGCCCGCCCTTTCTGCCCTGGGACGCCCTATCTCCATCATCAGCCCCCTGATCATCCGCTTTGCCCCCTGATGACTCCCAGTTTGTGGTGCCAGCTGGGGATGCCGTGGCAGCACCGGAAGGTGACACCGCCCCTCCTCCGGGGTCCCTTCCGTGGAAGCCCCTGAGGGAGCTTCTCTCGCCCCCTTCCCACTTGACGCCTCTGAGAGCGCCGCGGTGGGCGTCGCCTCGGGTGCTGGCGGGGAAGGCCCTGGGGTGGTGGATGGTGATCTCCCTCCCATCTACGCGGAGATTGAGGCCCTGGGTTTGACCCCGGTCATGCAGGGGGAGGACGACCCTTTGCCAGCGGGCCTCAATCTGGGTGACCTCACTACATCCCCCCTGTCCCCAGGTTCCCTTCCCCTACCCGCTGTTTCTGCTCCCACCTCTGAGGGTCCCCTGGACTCTTCTATTGACCTGGCTGCGGGTGGCACTTTGTTGACGGCCGCCGAGCCCCTTGGGGCGACGGCCAGTGCCCCACTGCCGAGACCCGCTTCCCAGGGGGTGTCCCTCTTGGGTGTGGAGGACCCGCCCTCCTTCCTCAGCGGGGATCCCATTGACCACCATCTCTCTCTGGATGCCAGCTGCCGCACATGCCACAGTGGCTGAGCCCGGCATCGTTAGGGGTCCCCTGCCCACTTCCCAGATCCTTGAGCCTGGCCAGGAGGAGCCACCTTCCGGCGTCTCAACTATGGAGGCTCCGGATCCTGCCTCTACCTCCTTCCCGGATTCTCTCCCTGATCCCCGCCCTACTCCTGTTGGCTCTGTCTTTGTCCCCCCCACCTCCTGTGATGCCAGTGCGCCCCTGGGAATACCTCCCAGGGAGCGGATTCACTAGTTCTTTCCTGTCCCGACCCCCTGCTGTTCTCCTTCCACCGCCCCTTCTTGAATCTGGGAGCGGGGCGAGTCATGTGGCGTCGGTCCATCTGCTGCCACGTTGGAGATCTTCCCCCTGCCTACCCGCCTTGCCACGGGGCTGTGACGGGGGCCCCACTGGGGGCCAGTCATCGATCAGTGACCCCACCCCCCCATGCGCTGAGGGAGGAGCTGCGGGAGTTCCTCGAGGACGTCCGTGGCTCCCGGAACAAAGTCCATCTTGCGCTCCAGCGGTGGGGGGATTTCCATCAGGTCCTCCGGGCCGCGAGGGCCCTCATGGGGGAGGGTAAGAGGACCAGGAAGCAGGCCACCGCGGCCTACCGGCGGGTCCGTGTCTTCCGTGACTCTTTACTCACCTTCGGGGTTGGTCACGGATTGCTGCGCGGCCTGCCGGAGGCCGTGGGCATGTCTGCCGGCGAGGATCCCCCCCAGCCCTCCTCATGGCGCCGATCGTCCTTGCCACCTTAAACACCCGGGGCTGTAGGATGGGTCTCCGCAGGAGCCAGGTGCTCTCCTTCCTCCGGGAGGGGGGGTACTCTGTGGTTTTCCTGCAGGAGACCCATACGGATCCGGCTGCTGAAGCTAGCTGGCGGCTGGAGTGGGGGGACGGGGCCTACTTTAGCCATTTCTCAGTGTGCGCGGCTGGAGTGGCGACCCTGTTCTCCCCCGAACTACGGCCCGAGGTGCTGGGGATCGCCGAGGCTGTGCCGGGTCGCCTGCTGCACCTCCGGGTCCGCATGGAGGGGCTTGTGGTTAATCTCGTCAATGTTTACACCCCGACATTGGGCCCGGAGAGGCTACGTTTTTATCAGCAGGCGTCCGCCTTCCTCGGCTCCCTGGATCCTCGTGAGTGCCTGGTCCTGGGAGGGGATTTTAACACCACCCTCGAGGAACGGGACCGCTCGGGGACCGAGCAGTGCCCGGCAGCTCCGGACGTCCTCCGGGAGATTGTCGACCGCCACTCCCTGGTGGACGTCTGGCGAGACCACCACCCTGCCGATGTCTCGACGTTCACCTTCGTCTGGGTGGAGGCCCATCGGTCGCGCCACTCCCGGCTGGACTGTATTTACCTGTCACGTTTCCACCTTTCACGGCCCACTCCTCCAGCGTTCGGCCGGCCCCCTTTTTGGATCACCACCTTGCCACCATGACGGCCTCTCTCTGCGCAGAGAGGCCGGGGCCGGCCTATTGGCACTTTAATAATAGTTTGCTGGAGGATGCAGGCTTCGTGGCGTCCTTCCGGGAGTTCTGGCTGGCCTGGCGGGGGCAGAGGCACGCCTTTTCCTCGACTCGGCGGTGGTGGGATCTGGGGAAGGTGCGCGCCCGGCTCTTCTGCCGTGACTACACTCGGGGTGCCAGCCGACGGAGGGATGCGGCGATAGGGCAGTTGGAGCGGGAGGTCTTGGAGCTGGAGAGGCGTCTGGCCGCCAACCCCAAGGATCCATCCCTCTGCGGAGCGTGCTGGGAGAAGCGGGAGGAGCTCCGGGCCCTCGAAGACCATCGGGCCTGGGGTGCTTTTGTTCGATCCCGCATCCACCTCCTTCGGGAGATGGATCGCGGCTCCCGCTTCTTCTACGCCCTGGAGAAAAGGAGGGGGGCCAAGAAGCACGTCACCTGCCTCCTGGCAGAGGACGGCACCCCCCTCACGGATCCGGTGGAGATGTGTGAGAGGGCCAGGGCCTTCTACATGACTATCTTCTCCCCGGATCCAACCGATCCTAACGCTTTCACAGTGCTATGGGAAGGACTCCCGATGGTCAGCACAGGCGACCGGGACCGGCTAGAGTTGCCTCTCACTCTGGCCGAGTTCTCGGAAGCCCTCCGTCGCATGCCCACCAATAAATCTCCGGATATAGACGGGCTGACCATGGAGTTCTACTGCGTGTTCTGGGACATCCTCGGCCCAGACCTGGTCACCGTCTGGGCCGAGACTTTGCAGAGTGGCGTCCTCTCTCTCTCGTTCAGGCGAGCCGTGCTCGCCTTATTGCCGAAGAGGGAGGATGTCCGCGACTTACGGAATTGACGTCCTGTCTCGCTCCTCAGCACGGATTACAAAATCGTTGTGAAGGCCATCTCGATGTGGCTAGGGTCCGTGCTGGCGGACATGGTCCATCCAGACCAGACCTACACCGTCCCGGCCCGCACCATCTTTGATAACTTGTATCTGGTCCGGGACCTTCTGGAATTGAGGTGTAGGGATGGTCTGTCGTTCGCCCTCTTGTCCCTGGATCAGGAGAAGGCGTTCGAGAGGGTGGATCACGGGTATCTTCTGAGTACTCTGTGAGCGTTTGGCTTCGGACCCCGGTTTGTGGGTTTTCTCCAGGTGCTGTACACTTCTGCGGAGTGTCTGGTCAGACTCAACTGGACCCTGACCGAGCCGGTCAGCTTCGGGCGGGGAGTACGGCAGGGGTGCCCCCTCTTGGGCCAGCTGTACGCTCCGGAGATTGAGCCCTTCCTCTGTCTCCTCTGCAGGAGGTTGATGGGGTTGGTGCTTCGGGAGCTGGAGCTGTGGCTGGTCCTGTTGGTGTACGCCGATGATGTGCTCCTCGTGGTCCAGAACCCGGGTGACTTGGCGTGGGTAGAGGCTTGCCAGGCTATGTACTCGGCAGCCTCCTCCTCCTGGGTCAACTGTGTCAAGAGCTCTGGCCTGGTGGTCGGGGACGGATGGCAGGTGAGCTCCCTCCCACCCACGCTTCAGGCCATCCGGTGGAGCACGGGTCCACAGCTCTATCTCTGCCTTTACCTTTCTGTCACGCATCCATCTCCGCCGGAGAACTGGCACCGTTTGGAGGGCAGGGTGACGGAGTGGCTCCGGAAATGGACAGGACTACTCCGGTGCCTCTCCCTTCGAGGAGGGCACTGGTGCTTAATCAACTGGTCCTGTCCATGCTCTGGTACCGGCTCAACACCCTGGTCCCGGCCCCGGATTTCCTGGCCAACCTCCGGACGGCGATTCTGGAGTTCTTTTGGCCAGGGATGCACTGAGTCTCTGCAGGGGTTCTCCACCTGCCCCAGAGGAGGGGGGGCAGGGCCTGAAGTGCCTACACACTCGCATCCATGTCTTCCACCTCCAGGTCCTACGGAGGCTCCTGTTTGGTGCAGGTAGTCCAGCGTGGAGCGTACTGGCGCACACCTTCCTCTGCCGCTTCCGAGGGCTCCAATACGACCGGCAGCTCTTTTACCTCCATCCGAGAGGTCTTCCGTGAGACCTCTCCGGGCTGCCGGTCTTCTGCTAAGACCTCCTCAGGACCTGGAAGCTCTTTTCAACGACCATGTCTGTGGCGGCCACCATGGGAGTTGATCTTATCGTGGAGCCCCTGCTACACAACCTCCAGCTTCGTGTGCAGGTGGCGGAGTCCCTCACGGTGCACCAGAAGCTGGTCTTGGCGCGAGTCACCAGGGTCGGAGACCTCCTGGACTGCAACTGGGGAGACTGGCTGGATCCCCTGACGTTTGCTCAGCGCATATGGCTCTCCAGCCCTCCTACTCCCTGGCACGTACTTCAGGAGGTGAAGGCTGCTTTACAGCCCGCTGCTCGGGCCTACCTCGACCAGGTCTTGTGAGAGGGCACGCCCCTTCAACCCTCCACCCCTGGCCCCATGGACATTTTTATTGGGCCCCTACCCCGTGGACCCAATCGGACCCTCTGCCCTTTCACTGCGAGCCAGCTCCATGATCTGCAGCCGATTCTGTTCCAGACCGTGCCAAGGAAACATCTGTACGTGCTCATGCTCCATACTCTTCACTACCTCACCCTCGCATCCTACCCTGATACCAAATGGTGGGAACTCCTGCCACCTCTCAAGGGTGAGAAGCCCCAGTGGGCCAGCTTATACACCTCCCTGGTCCCGAGGCCTGCCGGGGATGTCAGTTGGTGGCTCCTTCACGGGGCCGCGAGCACAGGCATGTACTTGGCGTGGTTCATCCCTGTCCCCAACACCTGCCCCTTTTGCAGCATGACGGAGACCCTGGCGCACATTTATTTAGAGTGTGCCAGATTGCAGCCCCTTTTCAGCTCCTCTTGAATATCTTATTGCATTTTTGGTTGCACTTTTCCCCTCACCTTTTTATCTACGTACTCCCCATCCGTGGCCCCACAAAGTCGTGGGATCTCCTTATCAACCTACTCCTGGCCCTGGCCAAACTAGCCATCTATAAAACCAGGGAGAGGAGGTTGGCCAGCAGGATTTCCTGCGACTGTGGGGCCTATTTTTGCTCCTCCGTCCGTTCACGCATCCGGGCAGAGTTCCTCTGGGCGGCGTCCACTGGCTCCCTTGACGTCTTCAAGGAGCAGTGAGCCTTATCTGGGGTTCTCTGCTCGATGTCCCCATTAGGTTTCCTTTGTTTAGCCCTATGACCTCACTCCTGATCCTGTTTTTTTCATTAGTTGTCCCACAAAATCATTTGGTGTCACAGACCTGTGCATCCTCCCCTTAGGCTGGAGGGAGGTCCTTTAGAAGTGGGTAAACTTTGCCCTCCCACCTCCTGGATGCCAATAGGACCAGACTCCTGTACCCCACAGGCCTGAGTCTGTCATAATAATATTCAATATCCTACATGCCACAACCAATATTGGTATGTTTGTATAATATAAATAAGCAGAGGAAAGAGAAGCTAGCTAGCTATCTGTTACTGCAAACATGTCTATAATTATACTTTAAATCCTAATATGTTTCATTTATGATTAATACAAAGTGTCCCAATGCTTTTACCATGACTCTGGTGTCATGTAGTTTTCTTTTTTTGGTGAATGTATTATTCAAAATATGCTACAGTTATTGTCTGGTGTTGAAAGCTTGAGTAAGGCCACTATGATCTGTTTAACATTTTGTTTACATTGAGATTTAATTGCCCTTATCCTTGTACAATGTCAGTAGTGACACTGGAATAGATACAAAATAAAATGTAATAGAATAGCCTGATAACAAAAACATGGGCCACTAGATGTAATGGAGTGAAATTGACCAAAATGAAACTTTGGGTAGAATATAAAAAAAACTTCCTAGCAACAATAAGGTCTATTGGACTATAGAATGGTATCCCAACAGAAGGGTCCTCATTTTCTGAGCCATTTATCTAGACTGGATGATATAGCAATCTTCATGGATGAGTTTAGAGAAAGGACCAGAACATCATTCTGCAGGTACATGGCTGAAATGCTAGTTGTAGCTGCAGCATCTCTGTAAATGGTTATTTAATAAAGAACCAGTTTAGTTTTAGAGATATGGAGTTCTTTCATGTTTTACCCAACAGAACATGAACAACGGTGGCCCATAGCAAGGAAGAGACTGTGGGTAACAGGAAAACAAAGCTGCAGCTAGAAACAGAGCAAACAGGCAGGATGGAAGGACTCAGGCAGAGCTGGCCTTAGCATGAGGAGAACTGAGGCGGCTGCCTCAGGTGCCAGACTGTGAGGGGGCGCCACTAGGACCCAGAGTATAGAAAATTGTGTCTGCTGCTGGTGCATATGTATTCTCTCTGCTCTATCTGCACAGAGATGGTGGAGAGCTGTGCTGGAGGAAGGCGGGGACAAGAGACATAACAGGCAGGCAGGAGAAAAAGGGGAGAGGGAATAACAGAAAGCAGCAGGAGCTGCAGGGAGAGAGAGAACAGGAGGAGCCTCTTATGTACCTCTCTAGCACCCCCAGGAGCGTGGACTAATTAACACCAGCTTCTCAGAGAGCTTCCTGTTTCCTGCTCCTTCCCTGAACCCACTTGAGGAGAACAGGCAGTCAACTGAAGTAGTAGGAGCCAGTTAGGCCCTTCAGACGCTGATGTCTTCCTCACTCAGGCCTTATTACCAGCCTGCTTATTTGTCCCCTTCAACTGAGTGTTGAGAGCCACTATAGCTGGCACAGAACAGCAGTCATGAATGAAAGAAGAAAACGCCCCTCTGGGACAGCATTCAGAAAAAAGAATGAAAGCAAAGGAAGCTTTTCTATCTAAGCAGGAAGGAGCTCCCCTGAGATACATAGACACAAATGTTCACGATGAGCCTTCCAGCCCCAGTGGAGAAGTGAGTGGTGAGGAGATGCCTGATCTTCTAGTTAGTCAGAGTGCAGGTGACCTAACAGCTACTGCAGCATCCATATCTCCATCTCAAATGGATGTAACCATGCACATTCCTGAAGAAAAGTGTAGGTCAGAGAAGAGTGTGGTGGAGGTGAAAGTAACAGCTGCTGCTGAGTTTAGTTCCTTGAGTTTAGATGATCCAGAATGCTGCATACTGTTTGTGATAGGTCTCACCCCCACTCTGAACTTTAGGGTACAGATGTGGGGACCTGCATGGACACTTCTAAGCTTAATTACCAGCTTAGATCTGGTCTTGCTGCCACCATCTAGTATTTCTGAGTACTTGGATCACTCCCTTTCCCCCCAAAACCTTCCCTTCCCTGGGTAGCCTTGAGAGACTCTTCCACCAATTCCCTGGTGAGTCCACATCCAATTCCCTTGGATCTCAAAAACAAGGAAGAATTACTCCTTCCCCCTTCTCCCCCCCCCACAATCCCTGGTGAGTCCAGATCCAATACCCTTGGATCTAAAAAAACAGGGAAAAAATCAATCAATCAGGTTCTTAAAAAGAAGGCTTTTAATTAAAGAAAAGAAAGGTAAAAGAAAGGAAAAAAACCCTCTGGGGGACAGCATATCAGCTAAGCTCACAGACAATTGATTGAAAACACAGGATGTTCCCCTGGGCAAAAATCTTAATACACACAAGAATACCCAATTTGATAATTCCTTTAATGGCACGAAGACAAGTCACAAAGAAAATAAACATAAACCTATTTATTCCTTTCTAAAACTTACTACTCTGATAAGAGGCTGGTTCCTTGATCTTTTTCACTCTGGCTGAAACTGACTAAACAAAGGAAACTTCCCTTCTTCCTTTTGAAACATCTTGTTCCCCCATTGGTTCCTCTGGTCAGGTGTCAGCTAGGCTAGGTGAACTTCTTAACCCTTTACAAGTAAAAGAGGCATTAACCCTTAACTATCTGTTTATGACACTGTTTTTGTTGCAAACTCTTCAAGTCTAATATTCCAGCCACATTGGGTTCTATAGGAACAAAGGACTGGAAAAATCTGGCTAGAAATCTGGCATGCCATGAGAAGGCAGCAAATTACCAGAGAGTATTCCATAGGTGGAAAGATCTTGAGATGAGACTAAGGTTAAAGACCACCATAGATAATCAGCGTCAAGAGAAGATTGCATCAGAGTCTCTTTACTAGCAAAATGTTCTAAAAAGGCTCATTGCCACTGTGAGAATGCTTGCTACCCAAAACCTAGCACTGTGTGGCACTTCAGATCAGCTGTATGTGCCAAACAGTGGAAACTTCCTTAAAATCGTGGAGTTGATGACTGAGTTTGATGCTGTACTCCAGGAGCATCTAAAAAGAGTCACCACCCAAGAAATGTACACACACCACTACCTTGGAAAAACAATTCAAAATGAGATCATACAGTTACTGGCAACAAAAGTCAAAAAGAAGATTGCGGCAGATCGAAAGTCAGCAAGATATTACTCTGTTATTCTGAACTGCACACATGACATCAGCCATATGGAACAAATGACTGTAATGGTGTGTTTTGTAACAACAACAGAACCTAGTGATAATATCCCTGCAATGGTGATTGCCAGAGATCATTTTCTAGAATTTATTGACATTGATGATACTACAGGAGCTGGTATGACAAATGTGCTTCTTAAAAAGCTGGAAGATACGGGAATTGCGATAGCTGACATGTGAGGTCAGGGCTACAATAATGGTGCCAACATGAGAGGAAAGAACAGAGGAGTGCAGGCCCAGATCTGAGAGTTAAACCCTCAAGCTTTTTTTGTCCCATGCAGGGGCGGCTCCAGGCCCCAGCAAGCCAAGCGCATGCTTGGGGCGGCATGCCACGGGGGGGCGCTCTGCCGGTCGCCGGGAGGGCGGCAGGCAGGCAGCCTTCGGTGGCATGCCTGCGGAGAGTCTGCTGGTCCCTTGGCTTCGACGGACCTCCCACAGGCAAGCCTGCGGAGGGTCTGCTGGTCCCGTGGCTTCGGTCCCACAGTGCTTGGGGCAGCAAAATGTTTAGAGCCGCCCCTGGTCCCATGCAGTTCTCATTCATTGATCTTGGTGGTCAGTGACGCAGCATCAGCTTCTAGTGAGGCTGCTGAATTTTTTAATGTAATTCAAAGCATCTATGTATTTTTCTCTGCATCAACTCATCAATGGCAAATTTTGAAGCAACCTCTGGGAACATCCTCTCTGACATTGAAACTACTGAGTGCGACACAATGGGAAAGTCAAGTGGAGGCGATAAAGCCTATGAAACACCAAATTGGAAAGATAGACGATGCCATAGTTGCCATTATGGAGGATAATGCTATGACAGGAACTGTTCATGAGAGAACAATGGCAGAGGGAAACAGAGTCACCAGAAACATACATAATTTCAAATTTTCTCTGTGGCTTAGTGTTGTAGCATGACATACTGTTTGAAATAAATGGTGTAAACAAGAGACTCCAAGGTGTTGACCCTGATATATCTGGAGCAATGGAACAACTGGGCAAATCAAAGTCATATCTGCTGTCTTACCGGTCAGATGAGGGATTTCAAATCTGAAGAGTGCACAGAAGCTGGCAGAGGAATTTCACACTGAAGCTATTTTCCCACTCATTCAAGAATACAAGAGTCACTGAAGAAGATGACATTTTGATTACGAGGCACAGGATAATCCCATAAGAAACCCCAAACAACAATTCAAAGTTGAATTCTTTAACTAGGTGCTAGATTGTGCAATACAGCCATCTGAAGAATGTTTCATGCAGCTCAAGGAACACAGCAGTATATTTGGGATGTTGTATGATATTCCAAAACTCCTCACTATACCCGAAGAAGACCTACACCAGCAATGCAGGGCACTAGCGAAAACATTGATACATGATGACATGCACAATATTGATGCGAAAGCAGCAAAGAATCCTGTGGCACCTTATAGACTAACAGACGTTTTGGAGCATGAGCTTTCGTGGGTGAATACCCTCTTCGTCAGATGCATGTAGTGGAAATTTCCAGGGGCAGGTATATATATCCAAGCAAGCTAGAGATAACGAGGTTAGTTCAATCAGGGAGCATGAGGCCCTGTTCTAGCAGTTGAGGTGTGAAAACCAAGGGAGGAGAAACGGGTTTTGTAGTTGGTAAGCCATTCATAGTCTTTGTTTAATCCTGAGCTGATGGTGTCAAATTTGCAGATGAACTGAAGCTCAGCAGTTTCTCTTTGAAGTCTGGTCCTGAAGTTTTTTTGCTGCAGGATGGCCACCTTAAGGTCTGCTATAGTGTGGCCAGGGAGGTTGAAGTGCTTTCCTACAGGTTTTTGTATATTGCCATTCCTAATATCTGATTTGTGTCCATTTATCCTTTTCCGTAGAGACTGTCCAGTTTGGCCGATGTACATAGCAGAGGGGCATTGCTGGCATATGATGGCATATATTACATTGGTGGACGTGCAGGTGAATGAACTGGTGATGGTGTGGCTGATCTGGTTAGGTCCTGAGATGGTGTCGCTGGTGTAGATATGTGGGCAGAGTTGTCATCGAGGTTTGTTGCATGAACTGGTTCCTGAGCTAGAGTTACTATAGTGCGGTGTGTAGTTACTGGTGAGAATATGTTTCAGGTTGGCAGGTTGTCTGTGGGCAAGGACTGGCCTGCCACCCAAGGCCTGTGAAAGTGTGGGATCATTGTCCAGGATCCCACACTTTCACAGGCCTTGAGTGCATCCATCAAGCAAAAAAGAATTCTGTATGAAACATTAATTTTAAAAGTCTGTGAGGCAGATGCACTGGAAAATATTATATTTACCCAAAGCCAAAAAGCAGATTAAGGAATAGATACTTATGTTACAGCATCAACATTGCCTAGAGCTGAGCTAATAACCGATTTGAGGGTTTAATCTGCTGACCCAGAAATTAAAAAAAATAATCAGTTCATTTCAAACCAAATCTGATTTTGTTCCCCCCATTTTCTCTCCAAAATGAAAAACTGGAAAAAAAAAAGTCACTTGGGTCAAACAAAACATTTGAAAAATGTCAATTTAAAATTACATTCGTTTAAAAAATGTTGATTCAAAATGTCATTTCAACATGGTTCATTTAAAAAATGTGCAAATAACATGTTTTTCTTTTGATTTTTCCTAGTTTTTTTTCAACTAAAACTATTCAATGAATTTGACCACATTCATGAATAATTTTGGTTCCCCCACCCCCCCAAATGCACAGGATTTACTATTCACTCAAAAAAAAATTCACCTAACTCTCTAACTCTGGCATGTAATTTTGGAGATATTAAGGATTCCATAATTAAAGACAAAACCATTTGTGTGACACATGATTCCAGTTTACAAAGTGTGATGGGGCAAGGCCAGATGGCTATAGAAAAGTAATGGGAGACAGATATATTAGCCCCAGGTTAAACAAATCCCTGGTATCAGGATAAGTAAATGGCAGCTGCTCCAGGTCAATTAAGACACCTGGGGCCAATTAAGATCTTTCCAGAAGGCAGTGGAGATTGCTAGGTTGATTGGGACACCTGAAGCCAATCAGGGGCTGGTTGAAACTAGTTGAAAAGCCTCTCAGTTAGTCAGGTGGGTGTGCATGTCAGGAGCTCTGAGAAGTTGTGCTGTTGGAGAGACTGAGCTGTATATACCATACTAAGGCCACGTCCAGACTAGATATTAAAATTGATTTTAGATACGCAACTTCAGCTACGGGAATAACGTAGCTGAAGTCAAATTTCTAAAATCGAGGTACTCACCAGTCTGGACGGCACTCCATCGATGTCCGCGGCTCTCTGTGTCGATTCCGGAACTCCGTTTGGGTTGATGGAGTTCCGGAATCGATGTAAGCGCGCTCGGGGATCGATACATCTCGTCCAGACTAGACGCAATATATCGATCCCCGAGCAATCGATTTTAACCCGCCGATGCCGCGGGTTAGTCTGGACGAGGGCTAAGTACAAGGAAGGAGGCTGTGAGGTAAGGGTGAAGTGGAGCTTGAGGAAGTGGGGGCTGCTGTGGGGAAGTAGCCCAGGGAATTGTATGTGTCCTGTTCCTAAAAGGTCAGCTACCATAGCTGATACTATTAAGGTCCCTGGGCTGGAGCCCAGAGTAGAAGGTGGGCCCAGGCTCCCTCCCCCTTTGCCCCCTGATTAATCACTAAGACTGGGAGACAACAGAGACTGTGTACAAGGGAGGATAGCTTCTCCTCACCTCCCTTGCTGGATTATGATGAAAATGGCTCAGTAGACTGTGACCCTTGTCTCTAGAGAGAGAAGGGTTAAGGGGAGGGTCACAGTGAGCCTCTGAGGCTAGTGAAATCCATCAGGAAATGCAGGATCCACGGAGACAAGGACAGGGCTTTGTCACAAAGGGAGATTATTTACAGAAACAGATCTAACCAGAAAAAAATACCTCCAAATAGCAGAGGTAGCGGAACTGTCCAGGGAAAGGGTCAGAACAATAACAGACATCAGTGGAGAGCAAGTTCACAGGGTCAAGCTAAAAAAAGGAACCAGTATAGAGACAGATTGATCGAGAATGCAGGTGTAACCCACACACCTCCTGGGTGTGGTGCTCTGTCTCTTCTAGTGGATTAATGAGTCTAGATTAATGAGTCTGCTACAACGTGAGCAAAGGGCTATGTGGCTTTTAGCTCATGCAGTACAGGCTCAGGCATTTACCTCTAGAAGTCCCAGTTTCAATCCTACCCACCAACAACTGGGGTCTGTTGGAATTACACAAGCACCATGGCCCAGTGAATACTGTGTAAGTAACATGAAAGTAGATAGAAAAATGCAGCTTATGGACAGCGGTGCCTGGAGTATGGGAAACAGAACCACTTTATGTCCTGATGCTGCAGCTACCCCAGTAATTAAAAAGAAGCAGCACATGCACAGTGAGTGAGGATGCAGAGACTTCTAATGAAGAGGAGGATATCTGCAGTGTGACTTTAGCAGATTCAGATTTGATTCCAGCTGGGTTATGGAGACAGCTACAATGTATCCCTGCAACACTGATGAGCAGCAATATTGGTCTGCAGAAATATTACCTGGCGATGGACAACAGACCCATTCGGAAACCTGTGGGCAAATGCAGGCTGTCAATAAGAAATCCAGTTGACACAAAGGAGGGCAGCAAGGATAGGGCAAGCTGTGAAGTTGATCACAGTGCAACCGCAGAATATCTTCAATGATTGAGACAGGAGGGTGAACAGTCACCATGGGTCCATCCAGCATTTGGACAGAATATAAGGATATTTCAGGGAGACAGACCCTTAAAAGGCAAGCTGAATTTAGAAACAGACTCCCCACATGCAGCCCGTGAGACTGCCAAAACAGAGTTCTCTGAGATGAACCTCTGAACCCTGGGTCCTCATTGACCAAGGACAACCACTGTGAGTGGGGTGTGGTGAGAGGGGAACGGTAAAGGAACTTGTGGTTGTAGAACTCAAGAACATGAGGCAGAAGACACTGACCCACGTAGGGTGACCAGATAGCAAATAGGAAAAATTGGGACAAGGGGTGCAGGGATAATAGGAGCCTATACATTAACTCCTCATTTAAAGTCATCCCGGTTAACGTTGTTTCATTGTTACATTGCTGATCAATTAGGGAACATGCTCGTTTAAAGTTGTGCAATGCTCCCTTATAACGTTGTTCGGCAGCCGCCTGCTTTGTCCACTGCTTGCAGGAAGAGCAGCCCATTGCAGCCAGCTGGGGGGGCTTGGAACCAGGGTAGACCTGCAGCCCCTCTATCAGCTCCCCACTCCTCTAAGTTCCCTGTGCAGCAGTCGCCCAGCAGGCTATCAACTGCCGGCAGGTCAGCTATCCCTCCCCCCACAATGTGCTGCTCCTGCCCTCTGCCTTGGAGCTGCTCCTGGGAGCCCCCTGCTTGCTGTGCAGAGGAGGGGGAAAAGGCGGGCTAATGTCAATGTGTTCCCCTCCCCCCTACTCCTGCCTCCTGCTTACCCCTTCTCCATAAACAGCAGGGTGGGTACAGGACAGGGCTCAGGATGGAGAAAGCTTGCTGGCTGCAGCTGCTGTCTCAATTTCCTAATTTTTTTTTAAAGGCAATGTACTTAAAGGAGCAATGCGCATCTCTCTCTCTCTCTCCCACACACAGTGTGTGTCTCTGTCTCTGTCTGCCATGCTGTCTCCCCTCTCTCCATTCATGCTGCCTTGTAGAGTGTGAGGCTAAATTAACAACGTGTTAACCCTTGAGGGCTCAGCCAAGTTCTAGTTCATCATTTAGCAGTAAGGCATTCCCTGGGAAATATTCCACCCTCTGACTTCACCACCGCAACCAAGCTCCACAATCATCATTGCTGTGTACAGTATTCAATTATTTGTTTATAACTTATACTCTGTGTATATATGTGTGTGTATATATTAGTTTTTCTGGTGAAAAAAATTTCCCTGGAACCAAACCCCCTCATTTACATTAATTCTTATGGGGAAATTGGATTCACTTAACATTGTTTCACTTAAAGTCACATTTTTCAGGAACATAACTACGTAAAGCGAGGAGTTACTGTACAAGAAAGAGACCCAAAAATCGGGACTGTCCCTATAAAATCGGAACATCTGGTCACCCTAGCCCCATGCAATCTGGGGTGGATGTCCTGCTCATGGTTTCATGTTTTTGAATCCTGCTTATGGCATTTTCCCTAATTAATGATGGGTGACTTCCCTCCTTTCAGTAAACATTTATTTCCTACAGTCAAAGTCTGTGCTTGCAAGAAGGGAAGTGTTGCCTCTTAGAGGCACATGGAGTGGTGTGTAATTTTCTCAGGTTACAGGGTGGGGGCTTGAGCCAGTTCTGTGTTGTATGGTTGAAAAGGAACCCCTAGATATTGAACCAGCCCTAGTTGCTGCCGACTCCACCTGGCAGAAGGGTTACATAAAGTTGTCATGCTACAGCTCTTAAGAGTGAATAACTGTTATGTTTATATACCCGAATAGTAACTGCTAATGGAGCAAAAAAAATATTGTAGAGGACAATCCTGCACTGCCTGGAATGTACTAGGGATGAAAAATCAGCTCTGTGTGGAGGGCCAGAACAAAAACTATGCCCTATTTAAGTGGTGCCTAAACTTGTGCTGCACCTCTGCAGAGATGATTTACACCTTTGACTTAATGAGTCCTTCAGAATTTTCAGTTTCTTTCATTCTATGAAAAAAGAGTAATCTGAAGAAAGGTTAAAAACAGACAAGTGAAAAACTAAAGGAAACTAATGAAAATTGATTGACACTGTCAACTGTGAAAGAACAACAATTGAAATGTGCATATTTAGCTTCTTTGAACTCAAGGAAACTGATTTGATCTATTTCAAACTTTCACCAACCAAAAAAGTTGTTGTCTTTGGACTAAGAGGCATGAGAAATGCCTGGCCAAAAGGATTTTTTAGCAAGCAAAGAAGGAAATGAATTTTAGAATGGGAAGAGACTCCATTAAAAGGACTGCGGCTGTTACCACATAAAGGAAAACAAGCTTTATAAAGAGTAAATAAACAGATCAGATCCCAACATCTGATGCACTTTTCTCAGATAACAAGTATTCAGAGTGAGCAACAGAAACTTCAGCTCCTAGACTTTGCATTTGTGCAAAAGAGAAAAAACCCACAAGCATTCTTACTGTCAAGCCAAAACGAAGAACAGAAAGTGATAAAAGTATTTGCTGATGAAACATGTTCAGCTTAAACCTGAAAACATCACTACTCCATGTTAATTAAATCCTGAAAAGTAATTTTCTTTTAAAGACAATATTAATTAAAGGACACTCAGGAAAGAAAGCACTGGAGAGTTATACCTCAAAGAGAGGTTGTCACTTCACAGTAGGTTCTCAGATCTCACCTACATTATGAATCCCAACACAGAACACTATCAAAAACAATCTAGATCAACTGATTTGATTAAAAACACTGCCACATACAGCCCTTTGAACACAAATCTCTATTTTTCGCTGCAAATATTCCTTGAAGTTGCTCAGGAGAGGATACACAAAAGCATAACAAGAGTCAGGCTCTTGGCAAATCAGCCACCAAATGTTTTAAAAAAGCAAGAGGGACACACAAAAAAGGCCTAAGCCTGCTCCCACACACACAGCTCAACTTCGTCCAGTGAACCATGCCAGACCTGCAGAATACCTTTCAAGATGGCATGTACAGGTTTTTTGAAAGATGTAATGGCAAGGTTGCATTGCCTATTCCAAAACCACACAAGACCACAAGCTCAAAAATGATGTTAAATTTTCACTCTTTTAAACCATAGATCTTCTGAAGTCATGATGGCAGGCTCCAGCTTCTTCGTCTTCTTCTTCTTACTTGTGTGTAGTATGGGAGCACCTAGAGGCCGCAGCAGAGTTCAGGGCTCCTGTAACAGGGCAGCTGGGCCCCTAAATGAAATCAGGCCCAGCTCTCCTGTTCCAATCCAGGTGCACTGCAGTGAAATGAAGAGGGCAGGGCCTGACCCTGGGACTTATAAATCAGAGACATCCCAAAGGCAAGAGAGAGTTCAGAACCCAGAGAGGGGAAAGTGCAGAACCCAGACCAAAGGGAGGGAGCTGAGAGAGGTCAGAGCATCAAGGAGGGGATGCCCCTAACAGAAGGAGCGGAGATAGCTCCTTGGTTGAGCAGTGAAGTCAGATCAGTCCGGTGGAAGCAGAAGGCAGCCAGACAGTCGGTGGGTCACCTAAAGACTTCCCCAGATGAGGGCACCATGGACAGAGGGGCTTGAAGCCTGGGAGCAGCAATAGGAGATGCCTGCTGGTTCTCTGAGCAGAAGTTGGAGAGCCAGAGAGCTGAAGGCTGGGGAATGATGTGAGGGGATGATGGATTGGGGAACTTGGTGGTGTCTCTGGGCATGAGCTGCAACCATACCTGGAAAGGAAACAGGGCAGAGAAACACCCCAGATACAGTTGCTTGGGTTGTACCTGAAAGCTGGCGCATGGGGAGAGATTCAGAGATTCAGGTATGGTGATAGAGTGTTGGGACTTGAAAGACTGAATGTAGTGTACGCATTGCACTGGGGAAATCTGAATTATGGTCATGGGGCCTTTTGTAACAAATTAACCCCTGAACAGCTTGTATGGAGTTACTGGGGACTCTGGAAGAAAGGGGAAACTGAGGTGGGTGCACTGGTCATGCCAGGCTGGTGCTGGAAGGTGCCCCAGTCTCCTGAGTCCATATCCAGTACATTAACCATTCTTCTTCTCCTCATAGGTGGGCTGTGATCCCTACCATGTCATAGGGTGCCAGATCTGATAAGTGGTATGATTTCATTAGAGTTGGCTGCCTTTTTGCAAAGTATCTTTTTTGTGTTATCATAATCATAGTTTCACACAGATGCCAACAGGAGTATAAAACCATCATTCTAAAAGTATATTTTTCAAAACTATGCCATTGCTTAAAAAGAACACCACATACCTGCATTTTATGGGCCAGATCCATGCTCTAGCAGAATTCTACAGTGGTGGCTGTAACAGATCAGTGGCCTTCCATGTGCCAGTTGGATGGTGTTTTAGTGAAGGTGAAAAGCTGGAGATGGAAAGATGATTAGACCTAGCACAACGCCATAGGCTCACATCTGTGGGGAAGTGTCAGAGGTCTGTTTTATAGAGTTGCTCAAAAGTTTGAAATTCAAGGAGGAATTGGGGGGGGAGGGGAAAGCGGCTAAAGTTTTCCTCCCATTGTTCAAAAATTCACTCAAAGCACATTAACCTGGCAATAATACCAGGTAGGCAGTAGTGAGTGAAGACTGTTTTTACTAAACTTGTTCAATTTGTTACTTCATCCTCCCATCTATCCCCACCCAATCTGTCTGTTTTGTCCACCTGTTGCATCGTCTCTCAGCTGCAAATTGTGAGCTCTCTGGAGCACATAATATGTTTGGGTACGTCTGCACTGGAAAAAAAACCACATTGGCAGAAAATCTCAGAGCTCGAGTCAACTGACTTGGACTCACAGGGCTCATATTGTGGGGCTAAAAATAGCAGTGTAGCTATTCCTGCATAGGTGGAAGCTCAGGCTCTGAAACTCCATGAGCAGGGAGGTCTCAGTTGGGTATAAAGCCCAAGAGGGAATGTCTTTTTAGCTCCTAATGTGAGCCTGAATCAGCTGACCCGAGCTCTGAGCTCACTGCCACTGGGATTTTTTTTGCAGTGTAGATAAACTTTCTTGTGTGTCTGTCCAGGAGGCACTGTACAGGAGTTCCTACGCACTCCTCTAAATCTACTACTAAGAAAATAATCTGTCAAGCTTGTGTTCAGTTAAATGTTTCACAAAGTTCTACTGAATTCAAAGAGGCAATGCTAGTTTACACTAGCTGAGGGATTAGCCTAATGCCGAGTGCCATGGAGTCTACAACTGATGATAAGCCTTCAGCTCAAATTGTTCATTGTGCTCATCAATTGGTAATTCTGGCTCTGACCTGGTAACTTAATTTAAATATCGCTGTGAAAAAATATCCCCTGGTGTCCAAAGGAAATGTAAGGCCCTCCACCCCTATTTTAGCTGCAACATAATTTCACCATTTGGATGGAGTGCACTGTTTATTGGACTGGAGTATCTTTCACTCAATGGAGAAGAGTCTTCGGTAGAGCTGAGAGGAAAATTGGTGAACAGACAATTTGCTGAAAAATGCTTTTGAGGGGACACCAAAACTGTTCTTAAATTCACATCTAATAGTTTCAGCTGAACAAAACCCAAAAGAAATCTGAAAACAAAAATTTGGGAAATGTTGAAACCATTTCTTTCGAAAATTTTATTTCAAACTGACATTTCATTGTCATTTCAAATTGAGACTTGAAATATTTGACCTGAACAATTTTTGTTCAGTTTTTTGTTTTGTTTTGTTTGTTTCAAAATGAATTGAATTTTTCTTGATTTTTTTTTCTTTCAGTTAAGTCACCAAACCAAAAAAAAACAATGCTTGGCTCGGGTCTAGCCTTCAGAAAGGAGGATATAATTAAAAAATGAATACACATTGAAGCAAAAACATATATACTCATATCCAAACAGCTGTGATAGAAATCTTCTTATTCATCCTCTTGCACTTTTCCTGCCTTTGCAAATTTTCCTGCTCCTAGCTAACACATCTTCCCCTTACAATATTTACCTCTTTCCTGATGCACATCATAAATGTAAAATTCAGGAGAGGATTTCAAGGATTTATTTATATGTCTTTACAAATAATCCATAACAGTGAAAATGACTCCCAAGCAGGAGAGAGCAAGGCCTATGCAACACTTTAGTACCACGCAGCCTTGTATTGGCCCCCTTCTGTGCAGAGGAAGGAGGATTGTCCAGTGGTTAGGAGGCTAACCTGGGATTAATTAGAGAAGTGTTCCATTCCTTTTGTGATCTTGAGCAAGTCACTTAGTATCTCTGTGCCTCAGTCCCCCATCTGAAAAATGGGGATAACATTATACATTACAACAGAATGAAAAAAATGAAAGCTTATGAGGCTCTGAGATTTAACAGAGGCCCATAGAGTGGAGGCCATAAAAGCATTCTTGCTAGATAGGGTGAATTTTACCCAAAAGCCCATGCATAGATTTCCATTGACTTCAAGGGTTCTATGCTTTGTGGATATCTAGGGAGATTGTTCCCATAGAACAGGACTGGTGTTTGTCCACATGCAAAAGTATCCTCTGTATGCATGCATTATGTAAACTGAGCTATTCAAGTGACACATGCCACACAGCAGCTGATTTGAAGGCAATGCTTGGCCATTTCATGCTACTTCTTTAACAATTAATAGGCTTTTGTCTAATATGTGGACCAAATACCAGCAATGTGTGTTTGAATGAATCTTTATAAACAAAGGTTGCAAATGCTCCTCTACCCGCCAGCATTTTAAAGAACTGATTGTAATGGAAGAGCAGCCAAACCCAAGCCTGGATTCTGCTCCCATTGCAGTCAATGGCAAAACTATCACTGATGATATAGTGAGAGCTGGATAGGGCCCTCAGTTTTGTTTTGAAAACAATGGTCACAGCATGTTTTAGACTGTGTAGTGCTAATATCGACATGAAGGCCATTTTAACCGTCATATAGTACATGCTCAAAAAGAGAGCTTATAAAGGAACAACTAACAGACCTTTAATTATAGCATAGTAGTTGAGTGCCACTCTAATATCTTTCTGAGGGGATACTGAATTTAATTTATACATAGGTAGTAGGTAAATTGATCACAAATGCCTCCCACGGCTCCTTATTGCACCACTTGATTTTTTAATTTTTGCATTTTAATGTTGCCAGTGTTTCTTGCTCTAATCTCATTCTTGCCTTTGCAAGAACTCCAGCCTTCTGTGTGCCCTGATTTGCATCTTGAAATTCCAGTAATCTTCCTTTCTACTTCCTTCTGTGGGTACCCATAAAACCTCCATCTGTGTTAAAAAATTTATACTGATGGGCAGATTGAGTATCAAAAAAGTTCCTAGTCCAGCTTCAAATAAATCTTGGGGATTTCATTAAAATCTTTTTAATGGTCACTGTCAAAGAGGACCCTGTAATTCTCAGAGAAAATGAGCTGCTGTATTTCTTCCAAATAAGTATTTGATTTTGTTTGAATGGAAAACAGCCTTGAGCTAAAACAATAGACAAACTAATTGTCTAAAACCAAATTAGTTAAAACTCATCAGATCAGCTTATTCATGGAATATGCAATACATGTGGCATGTTTTACCCCAGAACAAGAAATCCAACTAAGTAGTTTGTTTTACTGATCATCCTACCACAAGAGCCTCATACATTAACTGGTTCAGTCATTGCTTTAACAGCTTTATCTCAGAGGAAAAAATGGATTATATTGGTCTAGGGACTTTTATGGCTTGTTTTTTTGGATTATGAGCAATATGGATTATAAGCAATACTAACTGAAGTGTGATTACTAGAATCACACATTACAAATACAGTAGCTGGGCCAGCATAAAATGTAATCTGGAAAACTCATGATTTATTCATCACCTTCCCCATGATCTGTGCATCTGATCTGGAGATAAATTCAAATTGCCTTCTCTCCTTTTCAAAGTAGGAAATATTTTTAATAGATTCCGGTAGTGAAGTGAATTAATAATGTGCCAGACTGGGGTCAGGTAACAAATACACAACCAGAGTTTGTTCAGAAGTTCATGGGTTAACTTCAGCTTACAAATGTAGTCATTTTTTCATCTTTAATAGGCAAGCTCTATCTAAGTCAGCAGTTGGAAACACTAGGTCTGATTCTCCACTCCCTCATATCAGTTTATGCCAGTGCAACAGCTCTGACTTCAGTGGAGTTACTGGAGAGTTACACCTGAGTAAATGAAAGGACAATCAGGCTCTCTTTTAATTTATTAAGACCCTGACTGAGAAAACCACTTAAGCACGTGCTTAAGTGAAGCACATCTTTAAGTCCTATTATGCATGTACCTAAGTGGACTGGGGTCTAAATCAGGAAACTAGTGAAGATGTGTAAAGCATAAGTTTACTGAGTTTTCTTCCCAGCTATGCCTCCGACTTACCATTTTACCTTGGAAAGTCACTGACTTTCTTCAATCCCTCAGTTTACCTACCTGTAAAGGCTAGTTTCTTACTATGTTAGTACAGCACCTAGTACAGTGGGGTCCCAATCTAGTCAGCAGCCTCCAGGCTCTACAGCATTGCAAATAATAATAAAATATAAAGTGGCCATGATACTAACCACCACCAAGGGTAGTGTGGGGTGTAATTAATTTAGATTAACTGTGAACTATCAGACAGACGGAGAGGCTATCAGACACCCAATGCTATGGGAAGTGAGCATGTCTTTTGGTTGAAACATGTCAAATGCCATTTTGACTTGGGCCCCTGAAACAGCAGATGCTATTAAAACTACGGGATACTCCTTTATCACAAGTGGCAGAAATATATGGATGTTAAAATATTACGATCATGAAGTCTGACGTCCTGCATAACACAGGCTAGAGTACTGCACCATGTGGTTCCTGTTCGGTGTTCAGTCTTACAAAGAGAACCACGGTAATGTTACATTCAGGCTTTGCTGCCACGTAAGGTCTCTCATCATGCACTTCTTGAAAGTAGAGTTCTCTAAGTTCCTGTTAAAAAATCACAGCATAGTGCCCCCTACTGGGAAGCAATTTGCCATAACATTTCCAGCCTTGAGCCCATAACTTCTCATTGAGCTGCAGCATAAATTTTAGAAAGATATGCAATATGCTTTTAAGGACTCCAAGTGATGCTACATCCCTAGGTAAATTGAGACAATGGTTAATTACCTTCACTGTAACAAAAAAAAAAAAAAGTGCTGCCTATCTTCAGCTTCCAGCCATTGC
Organism: Gopherus evgoodei; assembly: GCF_007399415.2. Taxonomy (NCBI): domain Eukaryota; kingdom Metazoa; phylum Chordata; order Testudines; family Testudinidae; genus Gopherus; species Gopherus evgoodei. The sequence goes on from NC_044322.1 coordinate 14,672,838, forward strand.
AACTGGTAATGCTTCTTTCTGCTAGAAGCTACACAGCTTCTATTAGAAATCTTCTCCCCGTGCAGGTACTTATAGACCATGATCGTGTCACCATGTAACCATCTCTTTCTAAGCTATATAGATTGAGCTTCTTTAGACTCTCATTACAAGGCATGTTTTTCAAACCACCTTCTACTGTAGCTCTTTTCTGAACCCTTCCCAATAATCTCCTCTCTTCCTTCTGGGTTCTATGCTAGATGCATGGTTTAGGTGATGACTGTTATGGATGGAAAGCTGAGTAATTCCTATATTGTGGATTTATGCCACTGAAAAGGTGGAAGTTGCCATACCAACTCTAAGAGGCTAATTAATTAAGATGAGCTATTATCAGCAGGGAAAAAAACTTTTGTAGTGATAATCAAGATGGCTCATTTCAGACAGTTGACAAGAAGGTGTGAGGATACTTAACATGGGGAAATAGATTCAATATATTACCAAGAATGTTCATCTACTGTATCATGCTGCGTTGTGTCACTAGAAAAAGTTAGATGACTGTAGGTAACAATGAAATGTTAGTGGTTAAAGTTATTGGAGTCCCTGTCCAGCCAGGAACTTAAGTGCATGCCTACATTTAAACACAAGAGTAATCCCAATGACTCATACTTAAAGTTAAGCTTGTTCTTGAATACCTCGCTGACCTGAGTGCTAGGAAATGGGATAGTGAATGGTAATGATAATGGAAACCTATGTTATAAAACCAGGATTGACCACCCCCTGTGCTTTTTGATTACTTTATCCCATTGACACTTCAGTTCTTTATTATCACCAAGAAATTATTTATGGGCCCGATCCAATGCCCATTGAAGATGGAGTCTTGCCATTGGGAACAGAGTTGGGATTAGGCCCTGTATGAAGTAGGACATTAATAAAGTCATTATCTTCTCTTGATAACTTCCATATTCACTGCAACCTCACAGGGGACCACTTTCAAATATTTTTGGGTGTCATTGTTTCAGATCAGTGTTTGCAGACAGTTAGTCTAGAAACATGCATATCATACAAACGGCGTGACAATCTTTTGTTGTTTATCAGACTGGCGGCATGAATTGCTAAAGTAATTCAGCATAGTCTGATTGAAAATCTGACACAAGTCTCCAAAGCTAGTCCAAAGGGACATCTGGCAGGCTGGTGTTTGAGTATCTGGGCTGATTTTATTTACTTTTGTAGGACAAGAAACACAGCAGGGAATTTCCCCTTCCAGGGGCAATTTTCTTTGCTTAGTGTTAACTGTCAAAGTGGCTTTTAGACAGGGCTACCCAAAGGGGGCCGCCAGTGGGGCAATTTGCCCCAGGCCCCGAGCCCCACAGGAACTCCGCAAGCCGCTCTGGGTCTTGGGCGGCAGGTCCTTCAGTGCAGCGGAAGACTCGGAGCGCCGCCTGGTGAGTACAAGCACCACAAGCGGCGGGGAAAAAAAAAGCCGCGATCGGCAGCACTTAGGCTTCACTACTGCTGTCCCTTCATTCTTAGGCGGCAATTCAGTGGCGAGTCCTTCCCTCCGAGAGGGACCCACCACTGAATTGCCACCAAAGACCTGGCCCTGCCCCAGGTCCCTGAATCCTTGGGCAGCCCTGCCTTTAGAGAGTCACAGGAAGGGCCCAATTGTGAATTGCCTTACACTTGTGTAGCAGCATGGGGTAGAAGAGCAGACTCCACAGGATTCTTATGTATGTGGACAGGGATTGGGCAAATACATAAAGAAAGTCATCTGCACCATCACCACCCCAAAAGCAAGGAAACCAGGAACTGGATTTTCAGACTCAGAATTACATGGTCCATTTCCTGGTCTACTCCTGCAGCAGTGCACCTACATGTTGCCCCTTGCTCAGGGCTTGTGGCAAAGTCACAAGTGAATTGTTAAGAAGCTGTATTGAAAGGGGTATATGATGGCTGCCGCCTTGGCCCAATGCACTAGGAACTACAGCTGGGCAGGGCTGGATTAACTTTGTGGGCCCAGCACCAAAAATGTTTGTGGGCCCCCCTGGGGAATGATTGTTAAAGGGGCCGGGGGTAAAAGCACAGTGGGGCAGGAGCTAGGGTTGGTCTCTGGAGCAAGGGAGGGGTCAGGGGTAAACTGCAAGCACAGCAGGGCTGGGGATGGGGTAAACAGTATCCCCCACACCCTGGCCCACTTAGAGCGGGTACCTACCTGGTTCTAGCCCATTCTTTTTGTCTGTCTCTGCATGAGCTGCCCCTCCTCCCGCAGCAGCAGGACAGGTTCTCTTCCAGCCCTCTGAGATGGGTGTTGGGAGTGGGAGGTGCGGAGGCTAATGTGGTTACTCCTATAACCAGACATTTAGTTTCCAGTCAGCACTACTAACCGGACACTCAGGTCCCCTTTTCTACTGGAGTCTGCAGTCTAAAACTGGATACCTGGCAACAGGGCTGCCAGAAAAGCCTGAGTGGGGGGAGAGAGGCAAGCAATCATTTTTAAAAGTAAGAGGGCTAAGCCTTAAGCGGGGGGACGGGGGGAGGGCAAGTGCTGGGTGGGCTAGGGAGTGGAGAGGAGCTAGTGGGCAGGTCCACATTTGCTGTACTGCCCAGGTAGGTTGGAGACTGTGCGGTTCAGCTGACACAGTATCCAGGGCCAGAGCAAGGATATTTTGCACTGTAGGTGAAACTTCCACATTGCGTCCTCCCCGGAGCATCGCTTATTATAAATTTTCAAAAATAAATACAGTGGAGTCACATCTTATGCGGGGATTCTGGTTCTGAGGTCAGCATGTAAGAGGAAAATCGCGTATAGTGAAAATTACCATAAGTACAGTATACACTAGAACAGGGGTCCTCAACCTACGGCATGGGTGCCAAAGGTGGCACATGAGTTAATTTTTTTTTTTGATGGCAGGCTTTGGGTCCCGGCCGCCGCTGAGCCTGCTGCCAGCCTGGGGTTCCGTTCACTCAGCTGCCAGCTGGAGTCTCAGCTGGCAGCTCCACTCAGCCTCCTGCCATTCACCCAGGCCAACAGGAGACTGAGCGGAGCCGATGGCCAAGAACCTGATTGGTAAGGGGCCAGCAGCCAGAACCCCAGATTGTCAGCAGGCTGAATAGGCCGGCATCCGGGATCCCAGACTGGCAGCAGGCTGAGCTGCTCAGCCCCCTGCTAGTCTGGGGTTCCGTCTGCTGGCTCCTGCCAGCCGGGGTCCCATACACCAGCCCCGCTCAGCCAGCTACAAGCAGGGGTCCCAGCCGCCAGATCCACTCAGCCTCCTGGCAGCCTGGGTAAACGGAACCACAGACTGGCAGCAGGCTGAGCCGCATTGGCAGCTGGGACCTCAGCCCGCTACCAGCCGGGGTCCCAGCGCCAGCTCTGCTCAGCCTCCTGCCAGTCTGGGTGAATGGAACCCCAGAGCTTTCACCCAGGCCAGCAGGAGGCTGAGCGGAGCTGGCTGGGACCCGAGTGGGCTGAGCAGGGCTGGCGGCTAGATCCCGGCTGGCAGGAGCTGACCCACTGCCAACTCTGCTCAGTCTGCTGCCAGCTGAGTGAACAGAACCCCAGGTCAGCAGCAGGCTCAGCGGTGACTGGGGCCCACAGCCTGCCATTAAAAAAATTAATTGGCTTCTGTGCCACCTTTGACATGTGTACCATAGGTTGAGGACCCTGTTTTAGTGTATACTGTACTTTATGGTAATTTTCACTATATGCGATTTTCCTCTTATGCAGTGACTTTAGAACCTAACTCTCGTGTAAGATGTGACTCCACTGTAGAGTAAAAAAACAATTTTGGGGCACCACTTTTTGGCACCCCCAAATCTTGGCGCCCTAGGTGGTCTCCTAGTTTGCCTAGTGGTTACATTGACCCTGACAGTATCCCCAGCCCAGGTAATGTGACAGCAGGTGGTGGATTTAGAGTTAGTGGGCCCCCCCAGCCCTGTGCTCAGTTTCATTTTTGGGGCTCCTCCTTGGAATCCAGCCAAGAAAAAGAACATTCTCTCATATCTCCCCCTGCCCTCGTTTTTCATTCTCTTTTCTTCATCCTCCTCCTATAATAGTAAGTAAATGAAAATAAAGTGAGGTACCTTGATTGTTCTTGTAGTTTAACGTATTTTTCCACAGACCACTTGAAGAATCACAGAGGGTCTCAATGGACCACTTAATGGTCTTTCCAAATATTGTAAAAAAATGTTCGATGTGGGGTCTGTGCAGCACCTAGGATGAGGGAGGGGGCTCAGGGTTGGGGCAGGAGGTTGGGATGTGGAGTGCTTACCTGGGGCAGCTCCTGTTTGGTTCTCAGGGTGGGAGTGGGGATGTGGGGGAGGTGCAGGAGTCAGGGCAGGGGTCTGGGTGTGTGTGAGGGGAGTGCAGGTTTCATGGCAGGGCTATGGGGGCGTGAGGGGGGATGCAGGATTCAGGGCTGGGGAGGTATGAGGGGAGTGCAGGGGTCAGGACGGGGCTGGATGTGTGTGAGGGAGTGCAAGGGGCTGTGGGGGGGGTGCAGGAGTCAGGGCAGGGGTCTGGGTGTGTGTGAGGGGAGTGCAGGTTTCAGGGCAGGGCTATGGGGGCATGAGGGGGGATGCAGGATTCAGGGCTGGGGAGGTGTGAGGGGAGTGCAGGGGTCAGGACGGGGCTGGATGTGTGTGAGGGAGTGCAAGGGGCTGTGGGCGGGGGTGTAGGAGTCAGGGCAGGAGGCTCGGGGTATGTGAGGGGTGTGCAGGGGACTGGGGGTATGTGAGGGGGTGCAGCAGTCAGGGTGGGCAGAGGGCTGTGGGTATGAGTATGGGCTGGAGTCATGGGGATGCTCATGCAGGGGGCTGGAGGGGTATACCCCAATTCCAGCCCTTTCCCCAAGGCCTCACCCCCTAAGGCCTCATCCCGTCTCTTCTTCTCCTCCTCCCCAGAGTCGCATGCTGCGGCTCGTTCCTCCTCCCCCTTCCGCAGACAAGCAGCTGATCCAGCTGATTGGCAGCAGGGAAGGACGGAGGGAACATAGCATGATGGGGAAAGAGGCGGGGTAGAAGCCAGGCTGCTACTGGCAGAGGCTGCCATGGAGCTGCAGCAGCCGGCAGCATCAAGCTTCCGACCCCACAGAAGAGATCAGAGGGCAGAGAAGAGCAGGCCTGGGCCCTTTTTGACTGTGGGCCTGGCACCAGTGGTGCCATTGTAAATCCAGTACTGCAGCTGGGTGATATTTTTTGGACAAATAGTTTATTCACCAAAAAAAAAGTGCAGTTTCAGTCTATCTGAAGCTATTTACAATATTGAGCCAGTAGTTCAATCTAAAATGTTCAGGGTCAGCTTTAGAAAACCATGTGTGTCTCTGTTCATTCCCACCCCCCTTATAATCTTTATCCTAGTGGTTAAAGCACTTACCAGGTATGTGAGAGAACCAGTTATGGAGCCCCAGTCTGGAGTAAGGGACCCTGGAGGCTTCTGCTGTCCGAAACAGGTGTAGCACTTCAGAGAACTCTGACTCCAGATGCTTAGCCAGTCTCTTCCACCAGTTCAGTAATTTGACCATCTTTAAAACTTGGCAGCAAACATGTACTGCTTAATATTACTTTTTGTACTTAAGCTAAATGATTTTAATAGATTATAATACATTTAGACCTTCACATAAATCATCAATTTCAAATTTAATATTAAATTGTTTTTATTTAAATTAAATACAGGTATTCTTAAAAATACACCTATATAATTTTTAAATTAATTTGCAACCATCCTGCTGCTAATTAAGGTACTTATCTGAGAGGTAGTAGATGTGGATTCTAATCCTGCCTTTGAATAAGGCTATAGAGGCATCTGAGTTCAAGTGCCTGGCCACATTAAAAAAAAAAAATCAATTATTTGCCCAGGGACCTGCAGATCTCAAAGCATGAGCTGCTACAGTCTGAGCTAAAGAGACAGCCTCTGTAGTTGGGGGTTGTAGCAACTCATTTCCTCTGCAGATCTCAACACAGTGGAGGACCTCTAACACACACTCACCAGTGGGTTATAAATGCATGGGAAGGTAAGTGCAAGACACACCTGCTTATTCACAGATTGCAGAGTCATAAGAGATCATTGTGAACACCTAGTCTGACCTTCTGCATAACGTAAGCCATAGAACTTCCCTAAAATAATTGCTGTTGGACCTTGTCTTCTCTAATAAATATAAACATGAATGTATGTTTATATGTAAGAATAAAAATGTTAAAAATTTACATGTTTTTTCATTAGGGAGAGGAAGAAGAAAGAAGGAAAGAAACATGTGAGACAGATGGTATTCATACTGATGAATTCACCACCAGAACAGCCTCCAATACCACAGTGATATGAGCAGTAGAAGAACTGAACAGAATAAAATGGTAGGGAAAGTAGATAGTCACAGTGATAGAGTGGATTGGAGGGACTATACCGATGGTAAAAAAAAAAAAAAAAAAAAAGGCAGAAAATTGTTAATTATTATTTCTACAGTCATTGAGAGGGCTCAACCAGGCCTGCACTCCCACAATGTGAAGCACTCTACAAACATAGGGCGAGAGAGCCCCGCTCAGATCAACTTACAATCTAAATCGATAGACAAAGGGTAGGAAAAGAAAGAGACTTGCCCAAGGTCACACAACAGGTCAATGGCAGAGCCAGCAATAGAACCCAGCTCACAAGCCTGTGCTCAGTCCACTGGGCCACACCAGGACCACCCAGAGGATTCAGGGGGCCAGGGGCAAAGCGGGGGAGCTGTGGCGCTTGTACTCACCTGGCAGCGGTCTGTGTCTTCGGCAGAATTTTGGCTGCAGGGGGCCCTTCAGTCGCTCTGCGTCTTCAGCAGCACTGAAGGGCCCCCCGCCACTGAAATGCCGCCAAAGACCTGGAGCGACTGAAGGCCCCCCCCCCACCATCGAAATGCTGCCGAAAACCCAGACCACTGCTGGGCCAGGGCTTGCCCAGGGCCTGGAGCAAATTGCCCCACTTGCCCTCCTCCCCCCACTCTGGGCGGCCCTAGGCCACACTTTCTCCAAGCTGAATAGCCCTACTCCACGTCCTCAAAAGATTTTTCTTCAGCTAATGAGCACATTCACAGGTTAATTGTTTGACATAAGTGGAGGAAATTTAGAACTCAACTAATGTTATCAGAGGATTTAAAAAAAACAAACGAACAGGAATCCTAGATGTATTTTTATATTAGAATTAAGGTGAGGTATAGGAACACATAACTACAGTCCTCTCCATCCTAATCTCTTCTCTTTGTATATTACAAAGGTGTTATTGTAATCCACGGAGCTGAATCATGAGCCCTGCGAAAAGTGCAGAGCACAGTAGCACTGGACCAAGGACTTTACACAAAGGTTACAGATTACTTCCATCTTCACAAGCCTCCATCCACTTTACCCATGTGCCTGGTTGCAGGGAACAAACTTGGAATCCAAACCAGCTTTAATAAAAGGATCTGCTACTTATCTTTTTATAGAAGTCTATAGATGAGCCATTTGGGCTGGGAGATTTATCAGAAGGCAGCATTAAGTATTTACAGGTTTATCTTACTGGCTCTATATATGAGCGTCTAATTTAAGTATTTTCCTAAAACTTTTTTCCCCAGTTTTAGTTGCTGAGGTCACAAAGGATTTGGGAGCAAGTTTCAATCCTACTAGCAACATCTTTGGTATTAGTTTCTCCTAGTTCCAAATAAATTTCATATAAATCCTTGATCTGGTCTTTTTAAGAATCTTATCTAAAGAAGATAGATATATCAGTACTGAATCTTTAACTAGAATGCAATTAAAAAACAAAAACATTAACAGTCAGGAAAATCAAATGACCTCTACCATTTTGAGGGCATCTCATCTTCCTCAGTTTGAAGAATCATTAGGTTTATTAAAATGAGTTCTCCAACCTTTTGACATGAAGAATATCCTTAATTAAGATAGGGATATAGTGCCCTTTCTCAGTGAAAGTAGAGTCATGCAGACAATATGATAAAAATGCATATGATCTGACCATGTATATTGAGCAAAAGTACTACTAGAAAAAACAACAATGGCTTTGAAACTAGAAAATAATTCTCGCATAGACAGAATGCAATTGATTCACCATTGCCTCAATGGAGTTATATCAGCATAAAACTAGAGTAAGGCAATGGTGATTCAGGGCCTATGAAGTACAGAATAAACGGTGTACGGTAAAATTTTAGCACAGCCTGCAGTGCTTGTCAGGCAGGTCTTCGGTGACTCAGCCCTCTGGCTGAGTCACACTCTGTCCATGTGTGAAACAAACAACCCCCTTCTGGGTTACACAATACAAAATGTCCTGCAGTCCTTCATGGGCTCAGACTGTAAACAGTCCAACCGGGACTGCCATGGTACCCTCAGTTGGTGTGTCCTTTTCTGCAGCCTTCCCTAGGCTCAACCTTTAACCAGTCCAACAGGGCACATCACAGTACCCTTGCTTGGTCCAGCTAAATTGCAAGGCTCCTATTCTGGGGTTGAGCACATCCCAAGGGCTTCTTCCCTGGGAACTCCTTGTCTCTACTTGAGTCCTCCGTGACCCCCAGCCTTCCTGCTGAGTCACCAATCTTGGACTCAGTTTGCTGACCACATCCCCCCACTGAGTCACTCCCAGTAACTACCTGCTTAGCCCCTTGCAGCTCCTGCAGCCAGCCCTGCTTGCAGCTGCTCTGTCCAGCCTTTCAGGTCCTGCAGCTAGCCAGGAGCACCTCTTGCTCCCCAAGTCCCTGCAAGCAGACTGAACTTCTCTGGCCCTGCCGGTCCCTTTATATGAGCCTGTGTCATGGTATAATTCCCCACTCTGAACCTTAGCGTTCAAAAGATGGGGTACCAGCATGAATTCCTCTAAGCTCAATTACCAGCTTAGTACTTGTAGCGCTGCCACCAACCAGGAATTCCAGTGCCTGGTACACTCTGGTCCCCACAAAACGTTGCCCGGGGGCCCCCAAGACCCAGTCCCTCTGGATCTTAACACAAGGGAAGTAAACCCTTTCCCTCACCGTTGCCTCTCCCAGGCTTCCCCTCCCTGGGTTACCCTGGAAGATCACTGTGATTCAAACTCCTTGAATCTTAAAACAGAGAGGAAAATTCACCTTCCCCCCTCCTTCTCTCTCCCTCTCCCAGACTCTCCCTGAGAGAGAAAGTAATCCTAACACAGAGAGAAAATTAACCTCTCTCTCCCTCTTCTCTCCTTTCTCCCCACCAAGTCCCTGGTGGATCCAGACCTAGTCCCCTGGGGTCTCACACCAGAATAAAAAAAAAATCAGGTTCTTAAACAAGAAAAGCTTTTAATTAAAGAGAGAAAAACAGTAAAAATTATCTTTGTAAATTTAAAATGGAATAGGTACAGAGTCATTCAGCTATAGACACTGGGAACACCCTCCCAGCATAAGTATACAAGTACAAATTAAAATCCTTTCAGTCAAATATAAATTTGAACTCCTTCCAGCCAAATACACATTTGCAAATAAAGAAAACAAACATAAGCCTAACTCGCTTTATCTACCTAGTACTCACTCTTCTGAACTGATAAGAGCCTATATCGGAGAGATTGGAGAGAAACCTGGTTACACATCTGATCCCTCTGAGCCCCCGGAGTGAACAACAACCAAAACTAGCAGCACACACAAAAACTTCCCTCCCTCAAGATTTGAAAGTATCCTGTCCTCTGATTGGTCCTCTGGTCAGGTGACAGCCTGGCTCACTGATCTTGTTAACCCTTTACAGGCAAAAGAGATATGAAGTACTTCTATTCTATTAACTCTTACTTATCTGTTTATAACAGCCTGCTAGGCCTTGATTCGCTGCTTCTGCAGCCTCTCTTATTAGCTATGTCCCACACAGCTCTTCTGGGCAGCCTGGAGGACCTCTCTATTGATCTTTTCTGGGGCATGTTAAGGCAGGGCCATGAGGCCTCCAGCAGGGGACCTCCAGACCTAGTCCACCCCATCACAATATCCCATGCTGGTCAAGCAACCAAGATGTTAATGCAGGTTCTGCTAACCAATGCTGATTGGCAGCCTCACAAAAGTTGGGAAAATAAAAGAACTGGGAAGGTGGAGGGTGAGGGAGATAGCTGACAGAGGAGGCAGAAGGCTGGAGAAGGGAAATCCTACCAGAAAAATGCTGAAAAACCACCCAAACACAGCACCCTGAGAAGAGATGACTGTACCAACAGGCTGAAAGGTCTACAGAAACCAGGAGAGACAGGAAGAAGCTCAGGGCATGACTGTAGTTGTTAAGCCTTGACTTTCCCCACCTGTCTTAAGGACTCTGAGCTCGAACCCTGTGGAGTAGGTGGGCCTGTGTTCTCCTACCAACCCCTTGGGAGACTTAAGAATAGAGGGGAGGGTTTTCTGGCCCTTTGGGCACCAGGAACTCACTAACTGAAGTGCAATACTCCGTTTGGCCAAAGGGGATGCTGTTGCACTGAAACACTGGCCCACATTGCCCAAAAGAATACTCATCAGGCATATGCTGTCTCCTCTTGAAACATTTGTCCCAGTTCTTCACCTGCCTGTTGGCAGTATATACCTCTGGAAATTACTGGCAGAGAGAATCAGGCAGAACAGAGTTGACTGGGGGTCCCATTCAGCTTCTAATGAAAGCTGCACCATAACAGATACTAAGTATTTCTTCAAGAAATAACTGCTTGTACACTCAGATAAACAGAACGTACAATCTCCTCTGTAAAGATACCTTCTGTACACGCCCAGTAATGTTACAAAAGGGAAAGGAGAATAGCAACAAGCAGTGTGCTAAAACATTGTGATTCGTACCTATTAAAATAGGCCTTTGATTTAGCAATAAAAAAGGCAAACACAATAGAAGTTAAGCATACATAGCATCTGGAACAGGGGGAACTGCAGCAAGCAGCACCTATTTTATGGCTACAGTTGTTTGATTCTGCCAAAGCTAAAGGGACAGACCCAAAATGGTATGCTGGGGGAAGAAGGTTCTCATAAGAAAGCAGCACTTCTCTGGGAATAACTGGTGGACATAGCTGCTGCCCGTCGTTATTGACACACATAAGAAACAATTAAACTCCTTTATGGAGACAGATAGCTGAAACAATAGCAGCCTCCACCCAAAATACAGGTATGTATCATCACCCAAAACAAAGGTACGTGCAAGGCACATGTGGAGGGAGAGGATTCACCGGGTATTTTTTGGTAGAGGGGTGTGTGTGTGTCTGTGGAAAAAAAGGATAAACAGCCGACCTGTTCAGAGAGAATTATTATTTATTATTTGTATTACTGTAGGAGTCCAGTCAAGGACCAGAACTCTGTTGTAAGCACAAAGCTAGAACAAACTCTGGGAGGAAGGTCCTGAGAAAGAAACATAGAAACAGAGATTTTGGGGCTGAGTGCTGGCTGAAAGAGGCTTGGGGCTGTGAGCAAAGAAATAGCTTCTCGTTCTATGATTCCTGCTGTGTTCCAGGAAAAAAGGATGTTGTACATTTTTTGAAAATAAAAGGATTGCATCAAAGAAATACCTGATTCCAACATCAATTTCTCCTCCTAACCAAAACAACCACCGGGAAACCAAATTTTGGCTAACCGCCTAGGTTTTTGTTGAATGTTGTCCCCTATAGAGTTTGGAATTTTAGGTGTTTTCTTACAAAATACAGAGCTTTCAATTCTACTTCTGATTGATGCGAGTCAGCTTTAAAACAGTTGTACAACAAAGCAAGGCTATAAAGTAGCATCTTAAATTAAAGGTTTTGCAATGGGGGTTAACTGATAATGAAAATGAAAGGAGATGCTGTAAGCGATTAAGAGCTGAGAGCATTTGGGAAGAAAGCAAATTAAGATTCTCGAATTAACAGACATAATATTTAGAGTTTAAAATATGATGTCATCCTTCTCACTCCCTGACTAAATAGAAAGACAGGACACAACAGCCTATTTTACTTTTCAAGACTATTTTTGCACTGGGTTCTCCATGGATGTTGCTGAACTGGTTTATGTTGTTGATTTCTCAGGTCTTGTCCAAAGTAAGACTAGTCCATTCCACATGTGTATTCAAATACCTTTCAGATGAATGGGAGTGAAAGTTCATTTATATCCGTTACAGGGGCTTTGTTCATCCCCTACAGTTAATTGAAAGTCAACATTTCAATGATTAATCCCTATAGTCCAGTTTTATAATTCAACCATATATTTGAACTAGTTGAAAATTCAACAAAATAATTAGTTATTGGTTTTGAATTGTGGATGCAAATCATCCAAAAGTTAGTCTTGAGAAGGCATGTAAAAAAAGAATGAACAGTAGGTTTGCAGATCCATCCAGGGAGGTCACTTTGTAGTGAGTAGAACTGAAGAAAAAGGTCAGCTTTTAGGAGGAACCTAGTTTCTTGTGGCACCAGGGGCTCAGGAGTGCAAGCTGGGACCAGGCTGTTAGCAGATAAACAAAGGCCTCAAAACAGGTAACTCTGGCCTCTCAGCGTGCTCAGTAACAATTTCTTTCCCACAAGTCATGCTGCATCACCTATAACTAACAAATCATATATCATGCACTACCAATGCCTTTTTTTTTTTTTGAGCTTAGAAAAACATTTCTGGATTTTAGTATTACAGGCCTTTAACTCATAATGCCATGAGCACTTTGGCTTTTACATATTTTCAAGTAGAGAAAAAAGGAACATGAAATCTGTGAAAGATTCTAAAAGATAAAGATATTACAAGCAAATATAGTCAGTCAAACAGCTATTGAAATCATGTTACAATCATGCAAAACAGTCTCAGCTAAATCTCTATCACTGGATAAACGCATAATATGCCATTGTTATAGCACTGCCAAAAGTTTCCACCCTCCCCTTACTCAAGTCTCCTCAACCCACATTTTTTCCATGTTGCCATCAAAAAGCAAATCAGTTTACCATTAAAAATGACTTTGATGGAACCATTAAGATATGCACATACCCTAACTGAGTAACTATGTTAACTTGTGACTGTAAATCTCCTTTGTCTTCAACTCACTCCCCTTGTTGAATATTTTTGTCAGTTGTTGTGTTCCATTCCTGCTTAACTTTATGAACATGGGTATTCTAAATCAGTGGTTCTCAAACTTTAGTACTGGTGACCCCTTTCACATAGCAAGGCTCTGAGCATGACCTCTCCTTATAAATTAAAAACACTTGTTTATATATTTCACACCGTTATAAATGCTGGAGGCAAAGCGGGATTTGGGGTGGAGGCTGACAGCTTGCGACTCCCCCATTCAATAACTTCATGACCCCCTGAGGGTTCCTGACCCCCAGTTTGAGAACCCATGTTCTAAATGATTCAGTAGGACTTCTCATGTGCTTAAGCACCAGAATGTTTGCAAGATCAAAGTCTAAAATGCTTATCCAAACCAACCCTCACGTCGGAGATAGACCCACAGCTGGTGTGAATTGGCAAAGCTACAATCTGGCTTTGAATATTTTGAGTGTAAACTGCCATTATTTAAAGGCACTTTTTCTTCAAGTTTGCCACTCTATGAAACTTTCTGTTTCCATTCCACTATCAGATATTAGAAAAGGTCACATGGCAATATCATCTGTTTATATAAAATGGTGTATGAGTGATTTCTCTCGAAACCACTTGTTTGAGAATTTATGGAAGAGTGGAGTACTGCTAGATGTACTCCTAGATGAATACCAGGTAAGACATTTTGAGTTTTTTATGTAGAAAGTTGTGTGGAATACAGCCATAAAGCCTTGTGTGCTTTTGATTTCTCCCCCTCCCCCCAATACATCACACTGAAGAATCCTCATTTGTTTCAGATTCCCAGGAGGTCAGAAAAGAGACACACTCTTTATGAAGAGACAATAAAACATGTCTAAGAAGCTTTAAATTTTACCCTATTTTTGGCAGCTTTTCTTTTCTCTGTCTTCTATTACAACTAACTCAATACATCACTTCTGAAGGGGACATTTTTCCCCCAATACACAAAAAAAAAACTCAGAAAAATCCAAACACTCAGGTCATAAATTTATTCTTCTCTTCTTCTCAAAGTACACTTGAAACTTTGTTGTCTGACAGTTGCTTTCCCCTCATTACCAGTGATTCTGAGGCATCACTTTAAGTTGACTTTGTTCTGAAATAAGATCAGAAAAGCCTAAGCCTAAATGTCTGTCATAAATTTTAACCATTCTTCAGTTCAAATGCTTCCTGAAGACTATTCCCCATCCCATGCTGTGTAGATGTCATTTTTTCCTGTTATTCATTACATAAGAACATAAGAATGGCCATAATGGGTCAGACCAAAGGTCCATCTAGCCCAGTATCCTGTCCTCCAACAGTGGCCAATGCCAGGTGCCCAAGAGGGAATGAACAGAACAGGTAATCATCAAGTGATCCATCCCCTGTCATCCATTCCCAGCTTCTGGCAAACAGAGGTTAGGGACACCTTCCCTGCCCATCCTGACTAATAGCCATTGATGGACCTATGCTCCATGAACTTATCTAGTTCTTTTTTGCACCTTGTGACAGTGTTGTGCTTCACAACATCCCCTGGCAAGGAATTCCACAGGTTGGCTAAGTATGGTCACTCGATGTTTGGCTTTTTAGATACCTCCACCTTAGAATTTTTCCAAGTATCATCATTACCAAGAAAGATTCACCTTGTCTTTCTTTTAATTACATATCCTACATAACGGTATACTTCCAGCAACCAAATCACCTGATCATGTGATGCTTTTACAGGCCCAGCAGGACTGGACTGAGTCAGCATTTTCATGTGATATCCCTTTACCAAGAACCAAATATGCACTTCAGAAAGTGTTACCGGTTACTGGTGTTTCAGTAGATGGCAGTTCACACTTTAATTCAGTAGAGAATTGTTGTAGGAGCAGCAGTTATCTGTATGCTATGTATAACGTGTATGCTCAAAAGGTCTGTTACACTTCCCCCCCTTTTGTCTCCTCTCCCTCTTTGAATACCTGTGAAGTGGCTTTCCCCCTCCCTCTCCCTCCTGGAATGCTTGTGGGATGAATGAGCTGTTTAAACAGCTGGAATATCAGAAAAGCTCCCAGGTAGACAAGGGGTCTGGGACTCTAATTAGGCAGTGATCACACGCCAAATGCATGGACACTGCCCGAGGTGGAGTGTGACCAGCCAGAGGCAGCCAAGTCATCTCTAGTCACAGGCCATGAGGAGCAAGTCCTTAAAAGGGGAAGGGCCCATGTTCTCAGGAGTGCACTCACAAGATTGTAATTCCCGTAACGGCCCTTCGCCCAGACTGCCTGGCAGGGCCGGCTCTAGCAATTTTGCCACCCCAAGCACGACGGCACACCGCAGGGGGCGCTCTGCCACTCGCCGGTACTGAAGCTCCGGTGGACCTCCCACAGGCTTTCCTGCGGGGGGTCCGGTGGTCCCGTGGCTCCGGTGGACCTCCCACAGGCGTGCCGCCCTCCCAGCAACCGGCAGAGCGCCCCCCGTGGCGTGCCACCCCAAGCACGCGCTTGGCGCGCTGTGGCCTGGAACCGGCCCTGCCGCCTGGCCAGTGGTTCGCCACATTGCATTCCATTGTGCCTTGGGAAGACTTACCTTCATTGCACCATCCATCGCTGCACTGTGGGACACTTACCTTGAAGGATACAGACATCTTCAGTGCTGTGCCTGTCCTTGGAGCGTGAGTATGTGCGTGTGAGTGTGACACCCCTCCCTCTCCTCTTTTGAGCTTAGCTATCAGTATAATAAACAAGCTGCTTTCTGACAAACTCTGGTGGGTCATTAGTCCTCCCTAACCTTACTAGCTGGCCCAATTTCAGGTAACAGGAATAATGTGTCAGTATGATAGGAGGAACAGTGTTGCTCTTCTTTTCAATAAGATCTGCAACCAAGGGCCAGAGCATTTGTGCTTATTGAAGATCCATTGTCACATTTTGCAAGAATAGGGTATTGACCCTGGTTTCCTGGCCAAATTCCAGTTTGTTTAATGAATTGATTTACTGAGATTTCAACATCCAATCTTGATTTTAAAATTGCCAGTGATGGAGAATCCACCATGACCCTTTGTAAATGGTTCCAATAGTTAATTATCCTCATTGTACAAAAATGTACCCCTTATTTCCAATCTGAACTTTATTGAGCTTCAACTTCCAGTCATTGGAATATGTTATCCTTTGACTGCTAGACTGAAGAGCCCATTATCAAATATTTGTTCTCCGTGCAGATTCTTATTATTGACTGAAGACAAGTCACCCCTTAATCTTCTCTTTGCTAAACTAAATAGATTGCGCTTGAACTGTGAGGCAGGTTTTCTAATCCTTTATTCATTCTCATGGCTCTTTTCTGAGCTCTCTCCAATTTATCAGCATCCTTTTTGACTTGTGGGTACCAGAATTAGGCACAGGATTCCAGCAGTGGTCAGACCAGTGCCAAGTGCAGGGGTAAAACAACCTCTCTGTTCCTGCTCAAAATTCCTCTGTTTATATATTCTAGGATCACGTTAGCTCTTTTGGCCACAGTGTCACACTGGGAGATCATGTTTTCTACCATGATCCTCAAGTCTTTTTCAAAGTCACAGCTTCCCAGGATAGACCTCCCCGTCCTCTCCCCATCCTATAAGTATGGCCTACATTCTTTTCCCTAGATGTATACATTTACATTTAGCCAAATTAAAATATATATTGTTTGCTTGTACCCAGCTTACCAAGTGATCCAGATCACTCTGCATCGGTGACCTGTCCTCTTCACTGTTGACCATTTCCCCCAATTTTTTTGTGTTAGCTGCAACCTTTATTAGTGAGGATTTTATATTTTCTTCCAGGTCATTGATAAAAATGTTAAATAATTTAGGGACAACAACCGATCCCAGTGGGACCCCATTAGAAGCATATTCTTTTGATGATGAGTCCCCATTTTCAATTACATTTTGATACCTATTAGCCAACTTTCAATCCATTTAATGTCTGCTAATTTATTTCATTCTAGTTTTTAATCAAAATGTTGTGCAATTCTGAATCAATCAAGCACCTTACAGAAGTCTAAATACATTATATCAACAATATTACCATTATCAACCAACTTGTAATCTCGTCAAAAAAGGTATTGAGTTAGTTTTAACAGGATTTATTTTCCATCAATCCATGTTAATTGGCATTAAGTATATTACTGTCCTTTAATTATCTCTTAATTGAGTTCCATATCAGCTGCTCCATTACACTGGTCTACAATTTTTGAGAAGTCATCTGCTTCAGAGATAAAATGTGATATTTATTATGTATTTTCATGTGCTGAATTCAAATATGACAATTAAAACAACTGATTGGCTACTGTTTCTAAGATATTTAAGTTTTTACATTTTATATCTATGTATATTGTGTAGATAGTAGAGTTTTAATCATAAATTGTAAACCTAGGTCTTTTCATGTGTTTATGGTTGCTTTACATGACAATATTTCACCTGTCCTGTTTATGTAACACTTTAAAAATCAGCAAAAGTGTTATATAAATAAAATTTATTATGAAACAAAAGGCAAAAAACTATTATGTACATTGTTTAGTCCTATTCATTGTCTACTCGGCGCTTCTTGGCTTGTCTCTTGTATTCATTAAATGGAGCATCTCTTGTCACTGTCCAGCAATAGTCTGCAAGCATTGATGGGCTCCATTTGCCCTGATAGCCTGCCAGGAGATTCCACTGCTGTAGTCTAGAGCCCAACAGCTCTGCCTTACTCTTGGGTAGTTCCAAATCCCTGACAAGGTCATTCAGTTCACCTTGTGTTATGAGGTGTGGTTCAGAGGAGGAGGATGGAAGAAAATGTGGGTCCTGTGACATTGATGGTTCAGGACCAGAAGTTTCATCCTCTTCCTCTTCCTCATCTGACTCAAGTGAGAATGATTCTGGTGCATCAGAAACCGGCAGTCCTTCTCCGTGGGGTACTGGGCGTACAGCTGATGGAATGTTTGGATAATGCACAGTCCACTTTTTCTTCTTTGACACACCTTTCCCAACTAGAGGCACCATGCAGAAGTAACAATTGCTGGTATGATCTCTTGGCTCTCTCCAAATCATTGGCACTGCAAAAGGATAGATTTCCTTTTCCTGTTCAACCAGTGGCGAAGATTAGTTGCACAAGTGTTGCAGCATATGTGTGGGGCCCACCTCTTGTCCTGATCTCCAATTTTGCAGCCAAAAGAAAGGTGATAGGCTTTCTTAACCAGAGTGGTTAGACTGCGCTTTTGTGATGCAACAGTCACTTCATCACAAACATAGCAGAAGTTATCTGCACTGTTCACACAAGTATGAGGCATCTCTGCTCACTTTGGCTAAATAGAAATGTGTCCCTTTGCAAAATCAAACACTGACAAATAAGAGAGCGAGACACTGTATAATTTCTAGAGCTGATATAGGGCAATTTGTTCAGCAGAGTGATGTAAGCTTCGTTATGATTGCATCATCCATGACTTCTAGGAATAACATGATGCAATTCATATTATGTATGACGCAATACCAGCTTCAGATTGCATCATTCATTGTTTTGCCTCAAAAGCAAGTACTGTCCAAACCCAGTCATAGATTTATTCATAGATCCAGTCAAAGATGTATTTTAGTCATTTCTGGTTTAAATTGAGATCCCTTCCCTTTATAACTCACTTATCCTCCGCCATTCCCAAGTCAAGGGTCGTATATACTGACCCAATAGCATATCTTGAAAACTAGAGCCAATCAACAATTTTAAGCATCATTTTCATTCTCAGTGACCCAGAATTAGTAAAGTTGGACTACATTTATTTCAGAAGCATTTTGGCTGTAGAGCAATGTTATCTGACCATAATATTAGTTTTCTTCCAGTCTTCTGGAACTTCCCCAATGCTCAAGTCTTATTGAAAACAAACATTACCATTCTTGGAATCTCGTCCCCAGCTCTTTTAAAGCTCTTCAATGCAAGTTACCTGGACCTGCTGATTTAAAAATATCTACCTTGAGTAGCTGCTATTTAACATCTTTCGGAGATACTAGTGGAACGAAAAGAGTGTTATCATCAATATATGGTATGAGTACATCATCCATTTTCCCCAAAACACAGAACAAAATATTTATTGAACACACTGAATGCCTTTTCTGCATTATTATTGAGAATTCTACCATTTCCATCTAGGAATGGACCAATACAATTGTTACTTTTTGTTTCTAATCTACTTTAAAAACTCCTTCTATTTGTGTGACATTACAATCTGGACTGATGTTAAACTGTGTCCCCTCAGTTCTCCTACCTGGGGTGCCTTTTACGCTGCTTTTCTATGAGAGCTGCCACTCCTGGTCTACTTCCATACAGCCGCCAGCAGGTAAGTTACTCCCAGTTATATTGTATGAGTGCTGTCGCCAGCCATTCTTTAATTACTCTGCAGAGCAACACCAGCAAATTCCTAGTCCCAGACTTTCCCCAGAAATGTTCATCTTGTACTACCCACTTTCTCTTGGACAATATAAGCTAATATAAAATCCGTCATTTTATTAATTGAAAATGATATGCACAAATCCTGTTATCCCAAACGGAGTTTCCCAAACACTTCAGTCCAAACACACTGGTGTAGATAAAAAAACAATAAAACAAGTTTATTACCTACTGAAAGACAGATTACAAGTAATGTGGCATAAAATTCAGAATTGATTATAAGAAAATAAAAGTGAAAAGCAACGAATGCCTAATTTAACAAGCTAAGTGCATTCAAAGCAAAGGTCTGTCTCACCACATGTTGCAGCAGGATTACTAGCTGAATCTCTTTCAGTCAGGATCCCTCACCCAGTCCAATGCTGCTTCGTTTGTTCTTTAAGTGTCCTCGATGCTGTGGATGGAGGGAGAGGGAGAGATAATTTGGGGCATCTGCCCTCATAGATTCATAGACTCTAGGACTGGAAGGGACCTCGAGAGGTCATCGAGTCCAGTCCCCTGCCCTCATGGCAGGACCAACCAGCTGGTTGAGGCCTAACCAGCGCAGAGTAGAGCGGAAGAATGACTTCTCGTGTCTTGTTTACAACACACCTGTTAATGCATCCCAGAATCATTTTTGCTTTTTTTGCAAAAGTATCACACTGTTGACTCATATTTAGCTTGTGGTCCACTGTGACCCCTAAATCCCTTTCTGCCATACTCCTTCCTAGACAGTCTATTCTCCTTTCTTATAGCTCATTCTCTTCTTTGAGAATCATCTCCAGCTGAGGTTCAGGAGACAGAAAGTCTGTGTGGATGGGAACCCCCAGCTGTTTCTTTGTAAAAATGTAGAATTTCGCCCATATCCTCTTTCCTACCAGAGAACAGCCACTTAACCAGATGGTGGTCTATTTGATTTTGTTGACACTTGGATGAGGAGTTGGCTAGCCTTTTGTCTCTGGGGAACTGATTTGTGACTGCTCTCCAGACTTGGAATGTGTCTTGGTAATATCATACAGTAGAATCATATAACTTTACATACAATGTTGCCACACATACTTTGCCAGAACAATAATGATCAGCAAATTATGAGTTTTCAAATTATATCTCACAAGACATAGTTTGTACAAAATCTATAATAGTCTTGTAAAAACAGTGAACATAGGGTACAGACTGTCATGATTTATCATTCACTTGCTGGCCATATATTTCTCCTTGAGTCCCTTTGCTTCACTCATTAATTTTCTACAATTCCTGGCTTTGATTTAAATTCAATACTGTCAAGTTCCCCTTTCTTCCATGTTGTTATATATATAAAATAATATAATATAATATTTTTTTTCTAGCTGCCTTCACTTCTTCTCTAAACCAGGTCATTTTTTTTACCACTACAGATTTCTTCCTTCATTGTGGCTTTCTGGGCATCTAGTAAAGTGTTCTTAAACAATTCCCAATTACGGTTCACATTTTTCTTAGTAAATTCTTCCACCCAGCTGATTTTGTTCATACTTGTTTTGAGCTTTGTGACATTGACCTTTTTGAAGCACCAAGAATATATGTTACTGGTCTGGACTTTATTGTGCTTGCACATTATAAATCTAATCAAGTCGTGATCAAGTTGTACCTAAGCTACCACTAATTTTTAGTTCTGATCAGTCCTTCTTTATCTGTTAAGGCAAGGTCTAATATAGAACACCCCCATATTGGATGCAACACTTTTTGAGTTAGCAAATTGTGATTATAATATTTAGAAATTTTACGGATGTGTTAGTACTGGCAGCACAAGATCTCTTAGACATTCTTCTTCTTCTTCAGCACACTTCCGAGTTCCCTGAAATCATCTAATATCTGTGAGATATCTGCGACACAGTGCTGTTAGTGTTGATGTGAATTGTCACCAATAGATCCTTGCCTGTTGACTTGAGAAGCCTAACCAATCTTAGAGTGACATCTTGTGTCTTAGCTAGGGGAAGACAGCACCCTGGCCTTTTTTCCATTTGTCCCATATAGAATGTTCTTTCGATCCTTCTGAGTACTGAATCCCCAGTAACTGTAATTTGTCTCCCTTGGGCAGTTGGAGGATCCTTTTGTGGGCAAGCTTGATTTTCTTACAGGTTGTGCTGAGCTGCAGTCTGTAGGTGTTTCCCGTACACATCTCCATTCCCTTGGACCAGCTGAACCCTGAAACTTTTAGCTGCGTGGAAATCCTCCTGCTCCTCATCTCTCTGGTGGCCCTTGTCTGCCCATCCTCATCCATCTCCCACTGTGTAAAATACCACCCTGACCTCTTGTCTCTAGTTGTTATGAGCTATCCGGCCTCCTCTCTCGCTTCCTCTCTTTCCAGCTCCTTGGTGCCATCTCCTTCCTTTTTTGTACTAATTTTTCCCAAACCTGGCCGCCTAGGTTTGGGAAAAATCATCTTCTGTGATTCTCCAAAGCATCTCTACTTCCGCCTCCAATTCAAGAATCTTTTCTTCCAGCACAGCCACCAACTTGCACTTCCTACACATTCTGGCTTCAGGAAAGACAAGACTGGTCCATCACTGGTCCATCACTGGCCACTGTGGAATTGCACATAGAGGTGGACCTGGAAGGAAAGCCTCTCACGCTGCCTCCAAAACTCTCCCGTACCTGCCTCTGTTTATAATAGCTCTTGAGTTCACCCAGAAAGTGACTTTTTATACCTCAGCTCAGCTACATCCCTCAAACAGCAAGACTGACGAAAGCTCCAAGGGTCAGAGCCACGTGGCCCCTACCAGGGCACCAGCAAACAGGTCTGTCAGGGTGGGCAACACAAATAGGGCAGGAAGATCAGGTAAAGCTAACAGACTTGAGCAGGAAAGCTGCAGTCACAGTGTTATTAACTGAGTACAGTGAATCAGAATGTACTATCCTGTTAGTAGGGGTCAAGCTTTCCAGGAGATATGGGTAAACTGACAATATGGTTCCTTACAACCGTTATAACATGTAGAGTGTAGTCTGCATGGACTCCTGTCTCCTTTTCTTATGAGACCTACAATCAAGGGAGTTCATGCCAGCAGAGACTTTAGCTCAGCAACTTCATATAACTCATTGATTTCCCACCCCCAGCAAAGAACAGTTCTAGCACATTCGCCATCTCAGATAGACCCAAATGACTTTCCAAGCAATTTCTGTCCTGCCATTTTTAAAAGATGGATTTTTCTGCTCATTCAAGCTCTCATTACACTTCTAGCTCCATTTAGCTTAGGGCCTTGTAATGAGTCAGGAAACATGAAGATTTAAACAAAAAAAAATGTTTCCCAAACCCCAGTGGCCATGTAAGTGCAGGGAACATTAGAAGTTTTCAGCCTCATTATAAAAAGCCCCAGGTTTGCCTAGAGCTAAGCTAGGACAATGTTTATTTGCATAAATCTAATTCTTTGAAAAAATAGCAAAAATGGCCATTTTTCATGGCATGCCACTTTCAGTTTTGGAAAGGGCCAATTTTGCATTTTATATCCAACAACTGAAACATAAAGAAAATGACCTTCTCTCGGCATCAAAGTAAAAATAAACTCCCAAACCCCCACCTCGCCCACTACTATTTAAGTAGTTATTAAATGCAAAAAAAAAAAATGCCTCAGAGAAACTCATCCTGATTCACTACAACTGTGGGAAACCTGGACTCACACTATAAACTTACACCAGAAACCCTGGCTTATGGAAACTATTTTTACTAGGGGGAATTTGACTCATTCTTTGGTGTTTGGAAAGGCTACATTTGCATCCTGTAAAACTCATCCAAATCAATAACTTTACTTCAGGTCAGCACAGTGAGCTAGATCCTCAGCGTGTGTTAACTAGCATAGTTCTCCTTGACTTGAATGGAACTTGTACCAGTTTATGAAGATTCATGGATTCTAATAATGGATTCTCCCATTGCTTCAACAGATAAGAATTTGTATTTGAATTCTGGGTTTATTTGTTTTTATGGCTTCTCACATGGGAAGCAAGTCCAATCCTGGATTTGCAAATATGATTGCTTGTCTTGCAAGTGTAATCATTGTTGTGGGGAGGCTTTCAGGTGTTGGCCTTATGATGTGGTTTCTTCTCCTGCAGAGACTTCACACACTATTCCTCACAAATGGACATGGCCTCAGGGCACAGCTCTCTCCTACTGGGTGTGTCCAGTGCAATGAGTTACCAGTTTTAATGTCTGTCTTGCATGATCTGAGGATGGGTCGACCCTTGTGCCCAGCTGGCTGTAGAACACTGCTTTTGGTATACAGAAAATCTCCATGTGCACCACATGTCCAGCTCAGGAAAGTTGAGCCCCGATAAGTATGCTTTTGGTGCCAAAGATTTGGCATCTCTCAAGGACTGGTAGCTCTCCAGCTGATTGATGCGGCATTGGTAGAGCATCCATGTCTCAAAGCCATAGAGGAGTGGGGTGAGTAACACTATGTTGTAGATTTTTATCTTTGTTCTGAGGCAGCCTCCCTCCAGAGGCTACGGGTGAGCCAGCTAAATGCCAAGCTGACCTTTGACTTGCACTAAATGATCTCATCCTTCAACACAGTGTTGGTGGAAAGTGTTCTATCCAGGTAGGAGAATTTCCTGACCAAGTTGACGGGTATGTTGTCAGTTCTAAAGCTGGGATCAAGGTGCTCATGATGCTGGTGGTCTGGTGCTGGCTGGTACATGGCCTCCCTCTTTTTCAGGCTGATTGTGAAACTGAAACATTTTGAGATACAGGCAAAGCATTCCGCGATAAACGTGTGTACTGAGGGCACAGTCGGAGGAAAACAAGAGCTTTCTTAATAGCTGTCTGATTAAATTGGTCTGTGCCCTGAGTTGCTATAGATGAATTCATTAGACCCATATCCAATCTAAACCGGATGTGCACACCTCTGTCAAAGTCCTGGAATGCGAACAAGAGCATGTCTGAAAAGACAATGGCAAAGAGGACTAGAGCTATTACGCATCCTTCTCTGGTGCCATTGATGACAGGGGAGGCTTCTGATGAGTCACCACACTCCATAACCTTGGCCAGCGTGCCATTGTGAAATGAATGGATGACAGCAATCACCTTCTCTGGTCAGATCACAAAACATGTACAGGTCTTTGTTCTGTTCAGCAGCCTTCTCTTCTATTTGTCAGACTGCAATAATCATGTCCATGTTAGCACAGCCAGCATGAAAGCCACACTATAACTCTGGATGCATCAAGTTCACTAGGTGAGAGACCGAACCTGTTGAGGACAACCCCGTGCAAGGATCTTCCCTGCTATAGAGAGCAATGAGATTCTTTGATGGTTGTCACAGTATATAGACTCATAGACTCATATAGAGTCTATATTTGCTCAGGAAGGATAGACGGGGAAAAAGGGAGGAGGTGTTGCCTTATATATTAAAAATGTGTTTTTAACATATAAGGCACATCACCTGTGTTTTTTACCCCTTTTAGCCTAACCCAGAGACTCTCAACACTTCCATCTCCTATGTCCATCTCCACCTCAGTCCAAGTGTGTACATTTTTAATATATAAGGCAACAACTCCTCCCTTTTTCCCCTGTCTATCCTTCCTGAGCAAATATAGACTCATAGACTCATAGACTCTAGGACTGGAAGGGACCTCGAGAGGTCATCGAGTCCAGTCCCCTGCCCTCATGGCAGGACCAAATACTGTCTAGACCATACCTAATAGACATTTATCTAACCTACTTTTAAATATCTCCAGAGATGGAGATTCCACAACTTCCCAAGGCAATCTATTCCATTGTTTAACTACCCTGACAGTTAGGAACTTTTTCCTAATGTCCAACCTAAATCTCCCTTGCTGCAGTTTAAGCCCATTGCTTCTTGTTCTATCATTGGAGGCTAAGGTGAACAAGTTTTCTCCCTCCTCCTGATGACACCCTTTTAGATACCTGAAAACTGCTATCATGTCCCCTCTCAGTCTTCTCTTTTCCAAACTAAATAAACCCAATTCCTTTAGCCTTCCTTCATAGGTCATGTTCTCAAGACCTTTAATCATTCTTGTTGCTCTTCTCCGGACCCTCTCCAATTTCTCCACATCTTTCTTGAAATGCGGTGCCCAGAACTGGACACAATACTCCAGTTGAGGCCTAACCAGCGCAGAGTAAAGCGGAAGAATGATTTCTAGTGTCTTGTTTACAACACACCTGTTAATGCATCCCAGAATCACATTTGCTTTTTTGCAAAAGTATCACACTGTTGACTCATATTTAGCTTGTGGTCCACTGTGACCCCTAGATCCCTTTCTGCCATACTCCTTCCTAGACAGTCTCTTCCCATTCTGTATGTGTGAAACTGATTGTTCCTTCCTAGGTGGAGCACTTTGCATTTATCTTTATTGAACTTCATCCTGTTTACCTCAGACCATTTCTCCAATTTGTTCAGATCATTTTGAATTTTGACCCTGTCCTCCAAAGCAGTTGCAATCCCTCCCAGTTTGGTATCGTCCGCAAACTTAATAAGCGTACTTTCTATGCCAACATCTAAATCGTTGATGAAGATATTGAACAGAGCCGGTCCCAAAACAGACCCCTGCGGAACCCCACTTGTTATACCTTTCCAGCAGGATTGGGAGCCATTAATAACTACTCTCTGAGTACGATTATCCAGCCAGTTATGCACCCACCTTATAGTAGCCCCATCTAAATTGTACTTTCCTAGTTTATCTATAAGAATATCATGCGAGACCATATCAAATACCTTACTAAAGTCTAGGTATATCACATCCACCGCTTCTCCCTTATGCACAAGGCTTGTTATCCTATCAAAGAATGCTATCAGATTAGTTTGACACTATTTTTCTTTACAAATCCATGCTGGCTATTCCCTATCACCTTACCACCTTCCAAGTGTTTGCAGATGATTTCTTTAATTACTCGCTCCATTATCTTCCCTGGCACAGAAGTTAAACTAAGTGGCCTGTAGTTTCCTGGGTTGTTTTTATTTCCCTTTTTATAGGTGGGCACTATATTTGCCCTTTTCCAGTCTTCTGGAATCTCCCCCATCTCCGATGATTTCCCAAAGATAATAGCTAGAGGCTCAGATTCCTCCTCTATTAACTCCTTGAGTATTCTAGGATGCATTTCATCAGGCCCTGGTGACTTGCAGGCATCTAACTTTTCTAAGTGATTTTTTACTTGCTCTTTTTTTATTTTACCTGCTAAACCTACCCTCTTCCCGTAAGCATTCACTATGTTGGACATTCCTTCAGACTTCTCCGTGAAGACCGAAACAAAGAAGTCATTAAGCATCTCTGCCATTTCCAAGTCTCCCGTTACTGTTTCCTCCTCCTCACTGAGCAGTGGGCCTACCCTGTCCTTGGTCTTCCTCTTGCTTCTAATGTATTGATAAAAAGTCTTCTTGTTTCCCTTTATTCCCATAGCTAGTTTGAGCTCAGTTTGTGCCTTTGCTTTCTAATCTTGCTTCTGCATTCCTGTGTTATTTGCCTATATTCGTCTTTTGTAATCTGACCTAGTTTCCATTTTTTATATGACACCTTTTTATTTTGTAGGTCACGCAAGATCTCGTGGTTAAGCCAAGGTGGTCTTTTGCCACATTTCCTATCTTTCCTAACCATCAGAATAGCTTGCTTTTGGGCCCTTAATAGCGTCCCTTTGAAAAACTGCCAACTCTCCTCAGTTGTTTTTCCCCTCAGCCTTGATTCCCATGGGACCTTACCTATCAGCTCTCTGAGCTTTCCAAAATCCGCCTTCCTGAAATCCATTGTCTCTATTTTGCTGTACTCCCTTCTACCCTTCCTTAGAATTGCAAACTCTATGATTTCATGATCACTTTCACCCAAGCTTCCTTCTACTTTCAAATTCTCAACAAGTTCCTCCCTATTTGTTAAAATCAAGTCTAGAACAGCTTCCCCCCTAGTAGCTTTTTCAACTTTCTGAAATAAAAAGTTGTCTGCAATGCAGTCCAGGAACTTATTGGATAATCTGTGCCCCGCGGTGTTATTTTCCCAACATATATCTGGATAGTTGAAGTCCCCCATCGCCACCAAATCTTGGGCTTTGGATGATTTTGTTAGTAGTTTGAAAAAAGCCTCATCCACCTCTTCCACCTGATTAGGTGGCCTGTAGTAGACTCCCAGCATGACATCACCTGTGTTTTTTACCCCTTTTAGCCTAACCCAGAGACTCTCAACACTTCCATTTCCTATGTCCATCTCCGCCTCAGTCCAAGTGTGTATATTTTTAATATATAAGGCAACACCTCCTCTCTTTTTCCCCTGTCTATCCTTCCTGAGCAAACTATACCCATCCACACCAACATTCTAGTCGTGTGTATTATCCCACCAAATTTCAGTAATGCCAACAATGTCATAGTTGTATTTATTTATTAGCACTTCCAGTTCTTCTTGCTTATTACCCATACTTCTTGCATTTGTATATAGGCATCTAAGATACTGGTTTGATCTTGCCTCCCAGCTTTGCCCTGACCCTCCTTTCTTTCTGCCATTATAGCCCGTGCTCCCTCCTGTTTCCGACCCATCTCCTAGGTCTTGTTCCCCACTTACCTATGGGGTTTGCTCACCTGTCCCCGTCGAACCTAGTTTAAAGCCCTCAGTTTTCCTTCCTGGTCTATCTCAAGGTCATTCTCATCAAACCGGTCTTCATGTTTCTGCATTACAAAGTCAAGAACCTTGGATGCTGTATTATATGTGACATCTCTGAACTTCTAACAGATTGCCTCAATGTCTATGGAGTGGTGTGGGATCTCAGCTAATGGTCTGCAGTGTCTGTTCCTTCTTTAAGTATTTCAATCAAGGATTGGCAAATCAGCCCTACTTCTCTTTGTTTGCATTGTTGTAGCTGTTTTTGTCCCAAGAGGTTAGAAAGAGGCAATCCAGACCTAAAGAAGAGTTCTGTGTAAGCTTGAAAGCTTGTCTCTCACCAACAGAAGTTGTTCCAATAAACGATATTACTGCACCCACCTTGTGTACTTATCTATCTTGGCATTTATAATGGGCTCATTGCCATGGCCTCTGGACTCCTTACAGAGGCCTAATGCCCAGTTTCCACATTTGGAAGCATGAATTTGAGTTTCCCTGATAAAGAATGATTTATGAGATCAAGTTTACTGCTTTAGACTGGGTTTCATGACATATTAAAGTTCATCCTCGTTAGAGCTGAGCAAATAATTGATTTTTTGGTTTGGTCGCAGAACTGAAAAATCCAAAAATGAATTTTTTCATTCATTTTGAACTGAAATGGATGTTTTCCCTCAGTTAAATGAAAAAAAATTAAAAAAAAAATTCAAGTTGAACAAAACATTTTGAAACTGTCATTTCAAAACAAAAAGCCATAATGGTTTATTTTAAAAATATCAGAATGAACTGTTTTGACATTTCTATTTTTTCGTTTTGGTTGTGGCTGAAACTATTCACCTAATTTGTAAATTATTTCAGTGATCTGAAACACGCATTTTTTGGTGAATTTACATTTCCCTGAAAAAAATTCATCTAGCTCTGCAAAGCTAAGCATGGGGCAAGTTTCTGCTGATGTCAATCAAAGCAAAATATTAAGGTTTCCTGATACATTGTGAAGCAGGAAGCAAGTGTCAATGATCTCCCACAATGCAGAGCCTGAAGCAATAACCTGGATCTGTAGGTTGTAGGTATAAAGCCATGTGATGTAAAGTATCAAGCAATGAATGGAACAGTAATCTCTCTCATGCAAACTTATGTGACACTATTGCAGAGTGACAGATTTGAATCTGTCCTAGAAAATTATACATAAGCTTACTTTTTGTGATGAAATGTTATATAACTAGAAGTGGGTTTCTGATGTCAGTTTAAAGAAGGCTGATTTTTCCCCCATATAAGGTGGTGTAGACACCCTTGTTTCCCCAAAGTGATATGTGAGTTGGGGCTGCCTTGCACAGGTAGAAAAATTTTCATAAAGTTGGTTTTCAATATATAGAAAGTATCATTTGGCTCCTTTGTTATACAGGGCATGATGCTAGATTCCCCTTGCCTGAAGGGTAAAGTTCCATGCTAGAAAATGAAGGTGGGACCTCAGTTTTTCCTACAAAATGGTGCACGATGCCAGGTTTTTTGAAACTGAACATTTTAGAAAATAGTTCATAATTCCCACACACTTAACTCAAGAGGCAGGGCCTTTTGGAGTGGGAAGATCTGACTTAGGTCTGCACTATAATGCCATGGCCATGACATATTTCATGTTAACAACCATTAAGTCCTATGGGGGTGGATTTGTTCTAACCCTTTTACTCCAAATACAAGTAACGATTTTTGGTTTTGTTTGCAGGTCTAGCTTCTTTTCATAACCCTCAAAGCATTTCAGGTAAATGGGGTCTGCAATATGTTTCTTTTAATCAGTCCCAGAAACCATGCGCTTAAATGTGAAGATCCCCCACACATTTAAAGAAATAACAGGATGAATCACCTAGTGAAAGAGCTCCCCATTTAGAAAAGGCTCTAGGGTCAAATCCTGCCATCTTTAGGGGAAACTCCCATGGAATTCAAAAGAAGCTCTGCCAGATTAAGAGCTGAATAAAAAGTGCAGAATCTGACCCCTCCAGCCAATAAATTGCAAGTAAAAAAAAAAGATTGTGTTTGATTCTTCTTTTCCTTCGGTACGATCCATTCTAACTAGTGATTTATGCTCTGTTTTTACCAACTGATGAATTTAATGGACGCTTACCCTGTTTGATTCAGTGCTGTGGGCCATATTTTTTCAGTTACTTTAAGAAGTGACCAGCATCGGGTGGACATGATGAACCTAAATTGCAAAAATGCTGGCTGCCTGCCAAGAATTTGAAGTGGTAGGCACTTATATTCAGCTGCACTTAAGAGCAGCTAACTTCATGGTATAAAGAACCTGTGCAGGGGCATGTATGCTCTTGTTGAGAGGGTGGCATGGAAGGAGCTGAGACAGGGCTGAAAGGAAGATAGAAATTTGCCTTCTAGTCTCAGTATAATGCTGCCCGTACAAAAAGACTTACAGGAAAAATTCTCAAACATGCCTTAATAACTTAGAAACCTACATCCTTTTGTTTTTAGGTTCCTAAGCCACTTAGACATTTGAAAATTGTCTCCTTATATCTCAGCAGCAAAGTGCTCCAGTTCAAGGTCCCTGGCTTCCCCCAAGACCTTGACCAGAGTGATTCGGTCCAGCACAAACAAAAATAACTTACAATGGTTTATTTGTGCCGATTCAGCACGGGTCTTTTGTTGAATGCAGTAAGTTGTGTTGGAGTAAGCCATTTACTGACCTTTATTGTTTGACCAGGCCTCAGATTTGGGATTTTTGGATGACTACTTGAGTCACCCTGGGTCTCATTTGCAAAGTGCCTAATACCCACAGCTCCCACTGGGTGTCATGCTGCCCACAGGAGAATGGTGGCCACTCAGCGTTTTTGCAAATCACTGCAAGATAATGATACTTACCCAGTAGATAGTTTATTTCATATTTGTCTGCTTCAGGTTTTCTTGAACCTTCCTCTGGACCCTCTACTGCAGGCTGTTGTCAGAGACAGGATACTGAACTAGAGGGACCTTGGGTCTGATCCACTGTGGCCGTTCCTATGTTCCTAGCTGGAGACAGACATTTAAAAAAATGTGCCCTACTTTTGTTCTTCTCTTGTCAAACTGTCCGCCCTTGAAGTGGAACTGAGTTTTACAGGAGTCTCTCTCAACACAGCAGTGACCATAGAGGAGGTTGCAGATTGCTGACATGCAACTTCACATTTTCACTTTTAAATAAAATATAAAAGTTTAGTCCTCTTCAGCATTCAGTGGGTCTGTTTTTTATGAAAGGGTGGGGGGAAGCTTCTAATGCTGCATTAGAACATAAAGTTCCACCTTTGAGCAATTAAGCATGCTGACAATGGAGCTCTCTTGAAAGCCTTTCAGAAAGGACTACATAAAATACAATTGTAAGGAATGTATATATAGTACACACACACATATAGCAATTGATCTATCTGGGCAGAACATTTTTACATTGAGGATGCTGTAAAGGGCACGTTCAGATTTAATATTTGTGTCAAGACTGAATCTTATTATTCTAACCCAACAGAGTTATAGATTTAACACCCCCCCCTTTGCTAATTAAAATCTGGATATTACGTAGAATACTTTCCTATAGGATGATCTGAAAATTCAGCTACATACAGCAATTGGTTTTTACTTTCTTTTTTTTTTAAATATAGGGCTGGATTCTCAATGGGGTTAAACTTAATTTAACTATTCCTATGCTTAAAGCTAAGCATAAGGGGCTTAAATCTCTATCCCATTTATTCTGATGAAATAATTTGATCATTTCAGTAGTAAATTAAATCCTTTGAAGTCTCTTTGTTATATAATTTTTCTGTTTTCTATTTGATTTATCATTATCTGCATTGCATTAGCTTTTAGGGGCCTCAATCACAGACCAGAGCCCCACCGTGCCAGGTGCTGTACAAAGAACAAAAAGACGGTCCTTACTTCATGGACTTCATATGAAACAGAACTGGTCAAAATTTTGAAAAAAAGATTTCATGAAAAATGAACTCCTGAATTTTTTGTTTGTTTTTCAAAACACAAAATGTATCAAAAAACAAACAAACATTATTTAAAATATCATCAAAAGGGTTACCAAAATGTTCTGATTACCAAAGCTAGTTTTTAGTGAACAAAATAAGGCACTAACCATTTAGGTATGATCTTGATAACATTTTTTGATAATTTGGAATTTAAAATGTCACATCTTTACCAAAACTGAAAATTTGTAAACATCAAAAGATTTTTTTCTCCAAAATGTTTCCACTTTTGAAGAAAGGCCATATTTTGACCAAAACCAAGTTCATTTGAAAAATGTCAATGAGCTATAATATGGAAGAACATTAACTAGATAGAAATAATACATCTTTTTGCACAGGGATCAGTAACACCTAGTATGTAAGGTAGTTAACTAGGTTTCAGGAACCTTGGGTTCAATTCCTGACTCTTCCATTGACCTATTGGGTGACTTAGGACAAGTCGATTAGAGATAACAATGTCATCCTTTTAAAAGCACTTTGAGATCTACATATGAAAAGTGCTATATCAGATCTATGTTTTAGAGTGTTTTTAGGACCAGCTTCTCATGACATTTCTTCTGTTGAGTAGTACATAACCCCTATTCAAATCAAGTCAACTAGCCTTGTGGATGGGGGGAAGCAGTAGATGTGGTATATCTTGACTTTAGTAAGGCTTTTGATACTGTCTCGCATGACCTTCTTATAAACAATCTAGGGAAATGCAACCTAGATGGAGCTACTCTAAGGTGGGTGCAAAACTGGTTGGAAAATTGTTCCCAGAGAGTAGTTATTGGTGTTTCACAGTCATGCTGGAAGGGCATAATAAGTGGGGTCCCACAGGGATCCGTTTTGAGTCCAGTTCTGCGCAATATCTTCATCAATGATTTAGATAATGGCATAGAGAATGCAGACGATACTAAGCTGCGAGGGGTTGCAAGTGCTTTGGAGGATAGGATTAAACCGGAGGTATCATTCACCCGACACGCCTATCACATTGGAAAGAATTATAATGCCTGGATATCAGGAGCCAATGTTAACTCTCTGGACGACATGCACCTCCTAATACAATTGGAGCAGTTCTTAGAGGGTGTTCCTGAAGAAATAGAAAGGTACATCCTAGATGGGAAGCCCAAAACTGTAACTGAGGCAGAGGAGATTGGAGCCAGATGGGTGGAAGTAGCAGAAAAGAAAAAAGCTATTATCAAGGGGAGCGAATATCACAGGGGTCACACCGACAATAAACCCTATACCCAAGGACAACCCAAGACCCCACCTATAACCCAAGGAAAGCCGCCGACGCCCTATTCTCTCACCTCACCAATCTCCAGTAACCCACCTCGGCCCAGTGACCAGTCAGCTGGGCGATGCTTCAAGTGTAATGAACTGGGACATATAAAGGCTAACTGCCCCAAGAACCCCAACCGAGTACAGTTCATTATATCTCCATCACTCCAAAGATCCCCAGGCCCAAATGCCTCTCAAATACCCCCAGAGCGAAGGGAAATTTTGAGAGTGGGCGGAAAGAAGGTTATCGCGTGGAGAGACATGGGGGCACAAGTGTCAGCTATACACCAATCCTTGGTGGACCCCAAATTCATCAACCCAAAGGCCCAAGTGACAATTTACCCCTTCATGTCACAAGCGGTAAACTTGCCTACAGCTAAACTGCCTGTCCAGTACAAAGGCTGGTCAGGAATGTGGACTTTTGCAGTCTATAACAATTATCACATCCCCATGCTACTGGGGGAAGACTTGGCCAACCAGGTAAAGTGGGCCAAGAGGGTGGGAATGGTTACATGCAGCCAAGCCAGGCAAGCTTCCAGACCCATCCCTGTTCCTGAACCATACACAGAGACCCCGTCTCTGTTAGCAGAGACCCAGACAGAGGTAGTGGACCCGGATTCCCTGCCAACGACTGCAACAGCCACAGTACTTCCAGTCCCAGACCCGGATCTGGAAACACAACCAGCACCAGAACCATTGCCAGCACTGACGCCAGCGCTTGCAAGCACATCTTCAACCTCAACACCAGAGGGTGCCAGCGAGCCTGAACTGGGAGAAGCAGCAAACAACCAGACCCAAGAGGCTCAGCCAGAGCCTGAAATACCACCTGGTGCAACAGCAGAGAGCAGTTCACCAGCCACAAAAACAATCCCATCACCTACATCGCTTCCCGAAGGATCAAGCCGAAGTCCACAGTCTGAGGAGGAACTGGTGTCTCAAACCTCCAGGAAACAGTTCCAGATTGAGCAGGAAGCAGATGATAGCCTTCAGAAAGCTTGGGCAGTGGCACGGAGCACCTCACCGCCTCTCAGTTCTTCTAACAGATCTCAGTTTGTTATAGAAGAAGGACTTTTATATAGGGAGACTCTTTCTGGTGGACATCGGGAAGACTGGCATCCACAAAAACAGTTGGTGGTTCCAACTAAGTACCGGGGGAAGCTCTTAAGCTTAGCCCATGATCATCCCCGTGGCCATGCTGGGGTTAACAGAACCAAAGACAGGTTGGGGAAGTCCTTCCACTGGGAGGGGATGGGCAAGGATGTTGCCAAGTATGTCCGGTCTTGCGAGGTGTGCCAAAGAGTGGGAAAGCCCCAAGACCAGGTCAAGGCCCCTCTCCAGCCACTCCCCATAATAGAGGTCCCATTTCAGCGAGTAGCTGTGATATTCTGGATCCTTTCCCAAAAAAGACGCCCAGAGGAAAGCAGTACATACTGACTTTCGTGGACTTTGCTACCCGATGGCCAGAAGCAGTAGCTCTAGGCAACACTAAGGCTAAAACTATGTGCCAGGCCCTAATAGACATTTTTGCCAGGGTAGGCTGGACCTCCGATATCCTTACGGATTCAGGGACAAATTTCCTGGCAGGGACCATGAAAGAACTGTGGGAAACTCATGGGGTGAATCACTTAGTTGCCACTCCGTACCACCATCAAACCAATGGCCTGGTGGAAAGGTTTAATGGAACTTTGGGGGCCATGATACGTAAATTCGTGAATGAACATTCCAATGACTGGGATCTAGTGTTGCAGCAGTTGCTCTTTGCTTACAGGGCTGTACCACATCCCAGTTTAGGGTTCTCACCGTTTGAGCTTGTGTATGGCCACGAGGTTAAGGGGCCATTACAGTTGGTGAAGCAGCAATGGGAGGGGTTTAAACCTTCTCCAGGGACTAATATTCTGGACTTTGTAAGCAACCTACAAAGCACCCTCCGACACTCTTTAGCCCTTGCTAAAGAAAACCTAAAGGATGCTCAAAAGGAGCAAAAGGCCTGGTATGATAAACATACCAGAGAGCGTTCCTTCAAGGTAGGAGACCAGGTTATGGTCCTAAAGGCACAACAGGCCCATAAAATGGAAGCATCATGGGAAGGGCCATTCATGGTTCAAGAGCGCCTAGGAGCTGTTAACTACCTCATAGCATTTCCCAATTCCTCCCTAAAGCCCCGAGTGTACCATGTTAATTCTCTCAAGCCCTTTTATTACAGAGACTTACAGGTTTGTCAGTTCACAGCCCAGGGAGGAGATGACGCTGAGTGGCCTGACAGTGTCTACGATAAAGAGAAAAGTAACGGTGGCGTGGGAGAGGTGACCCTCTCCACAACCGGGAAAGGTCTGCAGTGGCAACAGATCAAGAAGTTGATGCACTCTCCTGTGAAAGTTCCCTAAAATCAACTGGTTAAAAATTGTCCTTACAATGTGAAAAATCTTGTAGTTTTACTTAATTAGTGGCATATGTAAGGATGCATGTGTTTATTGATCTGTTTATTTTAAAGTCTAGGGAGAAATCACTGCCAGTGTACTTCCACACTGTCAGCGATTTGGGAGGCGTGTCATAAAAAGATAAGAAAAGTTAATAGAACAGAAGTGCTTCACATCTCTTTGCCTGGAAAGGGTTAACAAGAACAGTGAGCCTGGCTGTCACCTGACCAGAGGACCAATCAGAGGACAGGATACTTTCAAATCTTGAGGGAGGGAAGTTTTTGTGCTGTGCTTTTAGCTTTGGTTGTTGTTCACTCTGGGGGCTCAGAGGGAGCAGATGTGCAACCAGGTTTCTCTCCAATCTCTCCAATACAGGCTCTTATAAGTTCAGACTAGTGAGTACTAGGTAGATAAAGCGAGTTAGGCTTATGTTTGTTTTCCTTATTTGCAAATATGTATTTGGTTGGAAGAAGTTCAAATGTGCATTTGGCTGAAAGGAGTTCAATTGTGTATTTGCCTGAAAGGAGTTCAAATTTGTATTTTTGCTGAAAGGATTCTAATTTGTACTTGTATACTTAGACTGGGAGGGTATTCCCAGTGTCTATAGCTGAAAAACCCTGTACCTATTCCATCTTAAATTTACAAGATAATTTTTACTGTTTTTTCTTTCTTTAATTAAAAGCTTTTCTTGTTTAAGAACCTAATTGTTTTTTTATTCTGGTGAGACCCCTGGGGACTGGGTCTGGATTCACCAGGGAGTTAGTGGGGAGAAAGGAGGGAAGAGGGAGAGAGAGGCTGATTTCTCTCTGTGCCAGGATTACTTTCTCTCAGGAAGAGTCTGGGAGGGGGAAAGAGAAGGAGGGAGGAAGGTGAATTGTCCTCTCTGTTTCAAGATTCAAGGAGTTTGAATCACACAGTGATCTTCCAGGGTAACCCAGGGAGGGGAAGCCTGGGAGAGGCAACGGTGGGGGAAAGGGTTTACTTTCCTTGTGTCAAGATCCAGAGGGACTGTGTCTTGGGGGTCCCCGGGCAAGGTTTTGGGGGGACCAGAGTGTACCAGGCACTGTAATTCCTGGTTGCTGGCAGCGCTACAGGTTCTAAGCTGGTAATTGAGCTTAGAGGAATTCATGCTGGTACCCCATCTTTTGGACACTAAGGTTCAGAGTGGGGAATTGTACCATGACAGGGTGGTTTAGTTTGGACATTAGGAAAAACTTCTGAACTGTCAGTGTGGTTAAGCATTGGAATAAATTGCCTAGGGAGGTTGTGGAATCTCCATAATTGGAAATATTTAAGAGTAGGTTAGACAAACACACCTATCAGGAATGGTCTAGATAATACTTAGTCCTGCTATGACTGCAGGGGACTGGACTAGATAACCTCTCAAGGTCCCTTCCAGTCCTATGATTCTGTGTGAAATAAGGTACTTCTAAGTGGAAGGCTATCAGAATTTGCCTCATAGCAATATGAGGAAACAAATTACATCAATAAAAAACTAATTGCCTATAATGTCATTTCCATGCCACCATATTAAAACCCCTTATCTCTACAACTCAGCACTGACTAAAAGGATAGCCTATTAATACTCTTCTCCTTCTACCTCTGTGAGTTTTACCCATCTTTATCTATTATATCTTCAGGAGAAGATTTAAATAAAATGGCTGACTGGAATAATGACTCTCTCTGCAAACATTGACCTTTCATGAGTGTGACCTATGTTAAAATCAAGGAAATGGTCAGAGAACTGAAATGACATTAGAAATTGTTGATGCTGTTCTATAAATAAAGAGATATAAGATGTGTCAAAAACTGCTTTTAATTAAAACCAGTTAAAGATCTACCCTTCTTAACCCTGTTGACATTAAACAAAGATTTTAGTTGGTCTTCTTATGTGGCCAAAGGAAAATTGTATTATCTGGTATTATGGAGCATAAGTAAGCAACATTCAGTCTTGGGAGCCAATCTTGCAAACCCATGTTCATGGCTGTAATCCTTATTTATACAAATTCAGTGGGATCCTGCACAGAAGTGTCATTGACCTGCTTCCATTTTCACTGATGTCAATGGGAGTCTTGACATTGACTTTAGCAGATGCAGGATCAGTCCCCATGATTTGTGGGCCATTAGCTTGGTCTTGCAAAACAGAGTTTGTCATGTGGTTTTATTCTCTTTCCCATGTCCGATAATTACAACAAAACTCATATTTAAAATTAACATTATATTTTAGAGCAGAGTTTGCCAAAGGACTAGCTAGGGGTAGGTGGGAGACAACAGACTCCTCAATTGTTATTCCAAGTCTCAACTTTCATGTAAAAAAAAAAGGTAAACTCTAGCTGTTATGGTTGCAAGGAAAAATCTTCAAAATATGACCAAACTGACTGGTACTAGGGTGTTCTTGAATTTGCAGAGAGTTTGAAACAATAACTTGTAGGGTGTGCACTGTTCCATTCCATTCAAGGAGTGTTAACTCAGGAGATACTTTACATGTTAATTATCTCACTGCTCATCAAAGCATGTAAGCAAGGAAAGGGTACACCATATATACTCATTCATAAGCTGAATATTTTTGGTAAAAAAGTGACGCATCAAAGAGCAGGGGTTGGCTTATAAACTTGATGATTTTAAACTTTATATAATCATTGAATTGAAAATCTAATACATTGTTGTTTTGTTTACCTGAAGCATCTGCAGACATGGAGCATCTCAGCTCCCTGTGGCCATGGTTTGCCATTCCCAGTCAATGCCTGCAGACACTCCAAGTAAACAAAACGTCCCAACCCACCAGCGGCTTACCCTGATGGGCCAGGAGCCAAAGTTTTCCAACCCCTGAAATATAGGATAGGCTTATGAAAGGGTCATACAGTTTTTGCTATTTTTAACCTATCCATTTGGCTGGGAGGTCGGCTTATAAACAAACAGGCTAATGAACGAATATATTTCGTATATTATGAAAATCCACACCAATATTTTTCAGCAATATTGGGTGGGAAGAAAGACAAAGGACTAGCCTTTGGGCAGAACATGTACAAATTAAAATCAGCAAGATTTTAACACCACATAGTAAGACTGAAAGAGAACACAACTGGGTTCATTTGCCTAAAGCAGGGCTTAGTTCTCAGATTGGTATGTTCATGTTGTGAGGGTATTTATACTGAAGTTGACCACAATCAACTATCTGGTCAATTTTCTTTGTAGCTGAAATGACCAAGAGTTTCTCTGCCACTTAGGAGAAAATGATCAATGAAACCTTGCAAAAGGGCCATTCTGGTATACTGTGTGTTGGTGACAAATGTAAAATTGGTGTCTGGAACATTTGAACATTGTCCGAAACCGCTAATGCTGTCCTACTTGCCAAGCAGTTGAAAAACCTAGGCATTGAGATCTATGCTTTATATGAAGTACACTGGCCAGTAAGCTGTGAAAAGGAAGTGGAGGACTGTACATTTTTGTTCTCAGGCCACTCCAAAGTTTGCTCTATCAAGAGTGGCTGTTGTATTTCACCCAATACCCAATGGGCATTGCGAGATTGGTGGATGATTAATGAATGACTTACCAGTGTCCGATTCAGTACTGCCTGTGGGCCGAGAACCATAGAATCATAGGGTTAGAAGGGACCCAAGTCTAATCCCCAGCCAAGATGCAAGATATGTTGTGTCTAAACCATGCAAAAGAGATGGCTATCCAGCCTCCTTTTGAAAACCGCCAGCAAAAGAGCTTTCACAACCTCCCGAGGCATTCTGTTCCATTGTCCTACCAGTCTTACAGTTAGGAAGTTTTTCCTGAGATTTAATCTAAATCTGCTATGCAGTAATTTGAACCCATTGCCTCTTGTCCTGTCCTCTGTGGCAAGAGAACAACTTTTCTCCATTTTTTTTATGACAGCCTTTCAAGTATTTCAAGACCAGTATCATGTCCCCCCTCAATCTCCTCTTTTCCATACTAAACATACCCAGCTCCTTTAGCCTTTGTCACTCACCTCTGGATCCTCTTCAGTTCTTCCACATTCTTTCTATACATTGGTGACCAAACTTTGACACAGTACTCCAACTGAGACCTAACTAGTGCCAAGTAGAGTGGTACTATCATCTCAGCAGTGCTCCTGTCAAGCCAAGCCTGTATTTGTGCATTTGGTTTTTCTTCCCTAAGTGTAGCACCTTACATTTGTCTTTGTTGAATTTCATTTTGTTGTCTATAGCTAGGGTCCTACCAAATTCACGGTCCATTTTGGTCAATGTTATGGTCATAGGATATTTAAAATTGTAAATTTCATCATTTCAGCCTTTTAAATCTAAAATGTTTATGGTGTTGTAATTGTAGGGGTCCTGTGCTAAAAAGGAGTTGTGGGGGGGTCACAAGGTTATTGTACGGGGGTTGCGGTACTGCCACCCTTACTTCTGCACTGCTGCTGGCAATGGTGCTGCCTTCAGAGCTGGGCAGCTGCAGAGTGGCAGCTGCTGGCCGGGAGCCCAGCTCTGAAGGCAGAGCCACTGCCAGCAGCAGCACAGAAGTAAGGATGGCATGGTATGGTATTGTTACGCTTACTTCTGCACTGCTGCCTGCAGATCTGGGCCCTCAGTCAGCAGCCACCACTCTCCATCCACCCAGAAATGTTGGTCTCTCCCGTGAAATCTGTGTAGTATAAGGTAAAAGCACACACAAGACCAGATTTCATGGGAGGAGACCAGATTTCATGGTCCATGACGTGTTTTTCATGGACACGAATTTGGTAGAGCCCTATCTATTTCTCTGAATCTTAACTATATTCTCTAAAGTGTTTGAAACCCCTCCCCCAGCTTTGTGTCATCTGCAGATTTGATCAGTATGCTCTCTATTCCTACATTCAGGTCATTAATAAAGATGTTAAACACTGGCCTCAGAACAGATCCCACTTGAGACCTCCCTCCAATCTGACATCAGTCCATTAATAGTTACTCTTTGTTTACAATTGTTTAACAAATTATGTGTCCACTTAATGGTAGTTCCGCCAAGCATCTCATTATCATCACAATGTATGGTCTCCCAACACCACAGCCAGTGATATGACTGCACATAATTTTTACCAGCAACTGCAGTCAGTTTTTAATGAACTTCTGAGAAGAGATATCACCATGATCCTGGGTGACTTTAATTGGGCAAGTGGGAAAGGATAATGAAACCTGGGCTGGTATGCGTGGGAAGTTTGGTGTTAGGGAATGGGCAGCCACTGTTAGAATTTTCAGCTAACAATGACATGGTGATCACTGACTAACTCTTCCATCACCCAAAAAACAATCATTGGCACTCAATGGTCATGGATGTCCAAGTTCAGAGGGGTGTTGAACTTGATGCTGACCATCAGATTTGACTAACAAAAGTGTGCCTCCGACTTCCAAGACAGCCAGTTAATGGGCCAAAATTAGTCAATATTGTTATTGGTTGCTTGATGGATAAGTTTGAGCAGGCAGCTGTTGGTGGCACTGACCTGAATACCATTCTGCTTTGAGATCTTGAATACATGGATGATGTTTTCTTGTTAGCTTAGTTTGGTGAATCACAAAGCTTATGGCCAGGGTGATCGGACAAAAAGCAGCATGAATTGTTCTGGTCATTAATCCAGACAAAATTCAGTCCCTGGCCATTAATATCAAACAACACCTAGCAGCAGATTGCAACTAGCTCAGTAATTAAGCTGTGCAGGCAGGACATTGAGCAGGTGCCAGCTGTCAAATATTTGGGCAGGATCATAGAGATTGCTGGAGAATGCTTGAAAGATGTGAATGCTCATATAGTTGGGCCTTTCACCAGCCTCTGTAGGGACATTGTGACATGAAGCTTGTTATGACGCTGTGAATTTATAGAACCACAGTTATAACACGTGTAACACTGGTCTACAATTTTTGAGAAGTCGTCTGCTTCAGAAATGAAATATGATATTTATTATGTATTTTGATGTGCTGAATTCAAATATGACAATTAAAACAACTGATTGGCTACTGTTTCTAAGATATTTAAGTTTTTACATTTTATGTCTATGTATATTGTGTAGATAGTAGAGTTTTAATCATAAATTCTAAACCTAGGTCTTTTCATGTGTTTATGGTTGCTTTACATGATAATATTTCACCTGTCCTGTTTACGTAACATTTAAAAATCAGCAAAAGGGTTATATAAATAAAATTAATTATGAAACAAAAGGCAAAAAACTATTCTGTACATAGTTTAGTCCTATTCAGTGTCTACTCGGCGCTTCTTGGCTTGTCTCTTGTATTCATTAAATGGAGCATCTCTTGTCACTGTCCAGCAATAGTCTGCAAGCATTGATTGGCTCCACTTGCCCTGATAGCCTGCCAGGAGATTCCACTGCTGTAGTCTGGAGCCCAACAGCTCTGCCTTACTCTTGGGTCATTCAGTTCACCTTGTGTTATGAGGTGCGGTTCAGAGGAGGAGGATGCAGCAGTGTCAATTTAGAGGATCTAGTGAAGACGTGATAAGTCGATGGGAGAGCGCTCTCCTGTTGACTTCAGTGCTTCACCTCAACAAGAGGCAGAAGCTCTGTCGATGGGAGAGCATCTCCCATTAACACAGTGCAGTGTAGACACCATATTAAGTCGATGTAAACTATGTCAATGTAAGTTACATAACTCAAGACTGGGTTTACACTCCACTAACCTAAATTCTGAATTGCCCTAGTAGTGAGGTGTAGTCCTGAGAAGAAGGGAGTAATGAGAGTGGCAGATGCTCAGCACATCTCAGGATCAGACTATAAAGGAATGTCAGAATCAGGCCTTCTGACCCTAAGGTCATTGTCCTATCTCTCTCTAGGCTGCAGAAGCAATTTTGGGCTTTGCTGCCTTCTTTTTAAACCTGCTTTTTCTCCTCTGCTTTGTTATGGGCTTTTTAATGTTTGTATTTGGGCTGCTTATTCCTTCAACGCGCAATTGTGGCTTTAAATTTCATCTGATATGGCAGTTTGCTCCCAGCTGCTTTGGCTGCTATGCTTCTTTATATCTAAGGAAAGCTTTTTATATTTAAACTATTTGTCTCCACCAAGCTGGTTTTCTTAATCCCTCAGAAAGATTTTTACTTGTCATGTTTGCTTTGATGTGTCAGCTCTGATCT
This sequence comes from Gopherus evgoodei, assembly GCF_007399415.2. Classification (NCBI taxonomy): domain Eukaryota; kingdom Metazoa; phylum Chordata; order Testudines; family Testudinidae; genus Gopherus; species Gopherus evgoodei. Next base: position 14,715,488 of record NC_044322.1, read on the forward strand.
ATATACAGTACCTCTTCTGTTTGTGTTGCATTTATCTAGCCTTCAGAAACTGGAAGGAAAAGGTTTTGTTTATTAAGATGCAATGTTTTTACATGATTCCCAGGACTTATTATTTCTTTCCCCAGCATCAAAAAGGAGTTCTTTGTTCATTTTCCTTAATATCACTGTAGGATAAAAATACATGAAGGTGGTTCTGAGTAATAGCACAGTTGCTGTTATAACAGGCAAGTCATAAGATTTAAAGAAAAGTCTCAGACTTCATTACATAACACATTGGATATTCAAGGTCTTAGTTCTCCTAGAAAATGTTTCAAAGGCATCCTCATATTGTACTAATTAAAACTCCTGAATAAGTGTTTCACAGACTTGTTTCCAGGCAAAACTCTCAAAGAAACATAGCTCGCACCATAGGTTTATTGAACTAGCACACAGCCATATCACCACCACTTGTGTTCTCAGCTGGTGTGATCCCTAGAGTCAGGTCTGACTGGTATTTTCATAGACCTCCAGTTGAAACGTACAGCACTACAGGAAGTAAAAATGGGATCAAGACATTAAATTCAAAAGCTAATTTTGAAAGCCTCAAAGAATATATTTGTGTGTGTGTGTGTGTGTGTGCACGCGTGCGTATAATGCCAATAATAAGTTATTATACAGATACAGAAGATAGAAGAGGTTATTGTTATAGCATCATTTAAAATGACAAGGTGCTTTACAGATGCATGAGCTGCAGTGTCCTAACCAAATTCATACTTGGGAAGTTACATTCTGCCTAATGAAACTGTGCCCCATAATTTCAGGTAGAAAACTTATTCTTCACTTTCCTGTTTAAAACAAAAGTTCTATTAAGCTGTGTTGTGGTTCTTGAATAGCTCCACCCCAGATGTGATTTGAATTTCAGTGTGAGCAGGACGATTCCTATATACTATACATACATACTTTCAGGATGGATTGGGTAAGCATCTCCCAAACTTTTGAAAGCTAAGCCCCATCATTATCATGATGTAAAATCCCAGAGGGATGTGCCCTCCTGGCAAATCAAGTGACACCTGGATTGATCTCTTGCAAGGTGCTTAAGGTGGTCTGATTTTATATTCAGTTTATGTCCACCATTGGCAATGTTGTCACATCACTGAAGCTTTTGGCACCCACATAATCATCCGCCATGTAGTAGCATTCCTTGGTAAACACACTTCAGAATTAATTGGTCTTCCATTCTTATAATATCTGCCAAAATGGAACCAGTGTTGATGGAGGTGGGTTCTTGTCCTACCACTTGATATGGAGCAGCTGACAGAGACAATGAGCATTAAAAATGTCAATCCAGTGTTTTTCAACATTCTTCATTGCCCATGTTTCACTTCCATACATTACACTGCTCTACAGCCAAAATGCTCTGAAATAAATGTAGTCCAACTTTACTAATTCTGGGTCACTGAGAATGAAAATGATGCTTAAAATTGTTGATTGGCTCTAGTTTACAAGATATGCTATTGGGTCAGTATATACGACCCTTGACTTGGGAATGGCGGAGGATAAGTGAGTTATAAAGGGAAGGGATCTCAATTTAAACCAGAAATGACTAAAATACATCTTTGACTGGATCTATGAATAAATCTATGACTGGGTTTGGACAGTACTTGCTTTTGAGGCAAAACAATGAATGATGCAATCTGAAGCTGGTATTGCATCATACATGATATGAATTGCATCATGTTATTCCTAGAAGTCATGCATGATGCAATCATAATGAAGCTTACATCACTTTGCTGAACAAATTGCCCTACATCAGCTCTAAGAATCATACAGTGTCATGTTCTCTTATTTGTCAGTGTTTGATTTTGCAAAGGGACACATTTCTGTTTAGCCAAAGTGAGCAGAGATGCCTCGTACTTGTGTGAACAGTGCAGATAACTTCTGCTATGTTTGTGGTGAAGTGACTTTTGCATCACAAAAGCGCAGTCTAACCACTAGGGTTAAGAAAGCCTATCACCTTTCTTTTGGCTGCAAAATTGGAGATCAGGACAAGAGGTGGGCCCCACACATATGCTGCAACACTTGTGCAACAAATCTTCGCCACTGGTTGAACAGGAAAAGGAAATCTATGCCTTTTGCAGTGCCAATGATTTGGAGAGAGCCAAGAGATCATACCAGCAATTGTTACTTCTGCATGGTGCCTCCAGTTGGGAAAGGTGTGTCAAAGAAGAAAAAGTGGACTGTGCATTATCCAAACATTCCATCAGCTATACGCCCAGTACCCCACGGAGAAGGACTATCGGTTCCTGATGCACCAGAATCATTCTCACTTGAGTCGGAAGAGGAAGAGGATGAAACTTCTGGTCCTGAACCATCAACGTCACAGAACCCACATTTGAAGACTTCAATAACTCAGACATAGGTTAGGGGTTTGTTATAGAAGTGGATGGGTAGGATTCTGTGGCCTGCTTTGTGCAGGAGGTCAGACTAGATGATCATAATGGTCCCTTCTGACCTTAAAGTCTATGAGTCTATGAGTCCAAACAGACAACAGAGCCCTTGATCTATCTATAACACCCATTATCACCAGAGTCTGTCTGCCAGGTCCTAAGGTGCAAATATTTATAGAATCACAGTAATATAGGGCTGGAAGGATCTCCAGAAGTCATCAAGTCCAGTCACCTGCGCTGAGGCATGGCCAAGTAAACATAGACCACCCCTGACAAGTGTTTGTCTGCCCTATTCTTAAAAACCTTCAATGATGGGGATTCCACAACCTCCTTGGAGAGCCTGTTCCAGTGCTTAACTATCCTTATGATTAGAAAATTTGACACAAACCATTGATAACTATTTTTTGAGTACAGTCTTTCAACCAGTTGTGCACCCACCTTACAGTGATATCATCTAGACCACATGTCCCTAGTTTGTTTATTAGAATGTCATGTGGGACTATGTAAAAAGACTTTTTTAAATCAAGATATAGCATGTGTACTGATTTCCCATATCCATTAGTGCAGTACCTCTGTCAAAGAAGGAAATTAAGTTGGTTTGGCCTGATTTGATCTTGACAAATCCATGCTGGCTATTCATTATAACCCTATTGTCCTCTAGGTGCTTGCAAAGGGATTATTTAATAATTTGTTCCAGTATCTTTCCAGGTGTTGGGTTAGGCTGACTGATCTATGAATCCCTGGGTCCTCTTTGTTCCCCTTTTTAAAGATAGGTACTATGTTTGCCCATCTCCAGTCCTCTGGGACCTCACCCATCCTCCACTGAAAACTGTACCTGCCCTATCTTACAAATAGTGAAAACATATGGGTATATTCCACCTTCTGGCTAAGTTCAGCTTTGTTCATGGGAACGGGGATGGGGCGGCATCAGGAAACCATTATAGCTTCCTCGTTTGCACCACTCGCCCCCAGAATATGTCAGAACAGAACAGCTGAAGAGCTGCTCTAATTTATGTCCCTGGCATAATGCTCATAAATGACTGTCTCCAGATTCAGAGGGGGAGCCGTGTTAGTCTGGACCTGTAAAAGCAGCAAAGAATCCTGTGGCACCTTATAGACTAACAGACGTATTGGAGCATGAGCTTTCGTGGGTGAATACCTACTTCGTCAGATGCATGTCATCTGACGAAGTGGGTATTCACCCAGGAAAGCTCATGCTCCAAAACATCTGTTAGTCTATAAGGTGCCACAGGATTCTTTGCTGTCTCCAGATTGGCCTGCAATCACTTCACATCCCAAATCTGCAGTGCAAGTTACTGAAGACTGTCTGTCCTAACTTGCATTGCTCTCCCTCTGCAGTTTGGAACCCTGGTGAGAGAAGTTCCAGGGAGAGCAAAGCAAGGGAACCTCTGGAAGTGTGTAACAATGCTATCCAGGGTCTGCAGCAAGGTAGGGGATCCAGGAAGCAATATGAAAGCAAGGGACCACCATGCAGAAGCTTCTTGCCTCCAGTGCAAAACCACAGATTTTCAGGATAGCCTTTTCTATAGGTACTTCCACTAATTACTCCTGTATGAGGGAGAATGGGGCCCTTAGGTATGAAATCCCAAGCCTTCTCTATAAGCCCCTACACCTCTTACTGCAGCGCATGGGAGAATGGAACCTTTAGGATGTGTAACTTCTTATTTTTCATTGTTGTGAAAGTTGCTTGAAACCAGATGGGATCATAAAGATAAAAGTTGTCCCATTAAGTGCTAGCAGAGATGCCATTAGTATGCTAATGGACAGATGTTTTCCTAAAGAAGAGATAAAAGATATAAAAGGTGTCAGGAGAATAAATAGCCCCTTTTTTCATGTGGAATCCAGCACGGAAATGACCAATGGGATAAAACTATTTCAGCAGAGGAAGAAGTTTCTGAAAGTCGTTTGAGAAGTCTTGGCAATGTTGACATATGGATTATAACAAAGTTACTATTACAGGCCTCTTTAACTGCCCTCACATATTGGTACTCCTGTGAGAAGAAGAGCTGTTAGCCATATCACATTTTTTTCGCATTGTAACCGCACTCAAAATTACACCCAGAAAGGTAGTTTCTAAAAAATTTAAACATCACTGTTCTTAGTGCCTGCTCATCAGTAGAAAACAAGTCTGACAATGAAACTTGAAGACTTTTAGCTTCCATTCACAATCAAATAGCCCATTTATCAGGAGAGCTATATATATTTTTAAAGTCTAGTCATATATCAACAAGCTATGATCACTCCCATAACTTGAAATGTTGGTTGACTTTTTTTAAATTAAAAGTATCCAGGTTTGAAGAGAATAAAAACAAGTTATGGTCTGCCCAGAAGAAGTAACAGTAGATGTTGGCACCAGAGTATAATCAATAAAAAGAACGTCTCCACAAGCCACGCATTACGGACTGGTCCAGTACGTGCCAGTGACACTCACAATACACTGCAAAGGTGCCACAGGCAGATGCAGGAATGGCACTCAGACACGTCCAAATCCCTCTGGCGTCTTGACGCCACCCATAAAAGCCAGGTCCTTGGGAAGTGGGGGGAGTATATTTCCATCACCTTGCCCCATGCAAATTCAGAGCCTGTGCCATGTCGGGGTGAGGATGTTTCTGATTTTACTTATTAATGTATTTAGTGGGCTGGGATTAATGACCCGGGTTGGTGTGAAGTTAAACATTGTCTCATTCTTTGAGTTGTCATAGCAAAATGGAATCAAAGCAACTCCACCCTGCTCCAAGAGCATCTCTGATGACTTCCTTCAGCAACCCACTGGCGAGTGCCTCTTACAGGCCCCCCTCTGTGCCTGATCAACGGGGAATACAAGTCTGTTACAGACCCAGCCAAGCAGCTTTGGCCACTTGTATAGTGCATTATTGTATAAAATGTCACTTCTGCGTTAGTTATGGGGCTAGAGTCCAACCAGTATAACTCAAAGAGGAGACAGAGCTGGGCCATGGGTGGACAGATATGGAACCCTCTCCTTGGTCTGGGTTTAGCAGGGAGGCCCGAGACAAAAGCTGAGCTGCCTGGACAGATTATTAAAGCTACTGCTAACAGTGTGATGTAGCCAGAAGTAGGGAGAACCAAACTGGTTGGTGATGTGAGGGTGCAGGCAACAGCAAGGAGTGCAAAGGCTGTATATGGTACAATGGAGGTGACACTTTATTAATGACCACCTGAAAGTTACACAAAGGAGTTTGCACTACATCTGCTTGCCAAGACCAATAACATACTCCCTCCCTTGGAGAGAGCTAGCATAAGGCCCAGATACTGCTTCTGTCCCACTTCAGTGTAGAAGGGGCCGATATGTGAAGTACATGTGTATTGACCCTGTGTTGTTCTCCTCCACAGGAGGCACTGCACCTCACCTGCTTGCAGCACAACTATTTTCTTTCCCCAGATCTCTTTCCCCATTCTCATTTTCTGGGTTCTTTCCACCTTGTATCGCTTCCACCTGAGTTGAGGGACCACAAAATGCTAGAGTCTCACCTTGTTTGAAGTTTATGGTATTCAGTGTCTTGGGTTGGGCACATTAACAAGGAATTTGAGGGTCTGATGCCATAGAAGCACAAGAAATGACATAATTGGCTTGGGCTTTGAAGAATTAGGTTCTATCTCCCATCCAAAACTTTTTTTTAGTATGATAATTCTGGAAGTTCTTGCTTATCACACAAACATCCAGTCCCTCTTTAAATCTTACTAACTTCTGGGCCTAAAACATCCTTTGGTAATGAGTTCCACAGGTTAATTATGTGCAATGTGAAAAAAAAGATTGCCTTTTATCAAGTTTGAATTTGCCTCTTTTCAAGTTCATTGAATGTCCCCTTGTTCTTGTGCAACCAGACCGGAAGAACAGAAGCACCAGAGCGACCTTCTCAATACACCATTCATTATGTTGTATACTTTTTATCACATCCCCTCTTATTTTTCTCTACTTGAAGGTAAACAATCCCAGTTTTTTTTCTCTCTCAGCAATCCCTTGAATCATTCTCACTACTTATCTCCGAACTCCCTCTAACTCTGCAATGTATGTTTGGATATGGGATAACCAGACCTGCACACAATCCATTGCAGATCAGGGTAAATCACAGATGTGTATAATGGCATTATGTTACTTTTCATATTCTCATTTCATTCTTCATGCATCCTAACATTTCGTTGACTCTTTTGACCACAGCATCACAGTGAGCAGAGGTCTTCCTTGAACTGTCCAAGTCTTTAGCATGACTTCACACCATTAATTTAGAGCCCATGAGTAGTGGAAATGTTTCCCTCCAATGTGCGTTACCTTGCTGAAAATCATCAGTAATTTACACTAGTCATTACTGTAACTTGCTTATATCTATTAATCATTTATTAACCCTTTCTAAAGGAAATCTTAATAAAAAGTGTGACCATTATTTCTGTTACATGAGCACAACTGAGATCAGTGCCTCATTGTGCTGAGCATTGTAGTAAGAAACAGTTTCTGATGCCAAAAACTTCATAGACAAGCTAGACACAGAGTAGGAAAAAGAAGGTTTTTTTATCCTCAACTTTACAGATGAGGAACTGAGGCACAGAAATTAAGTGCCTCACCTACCATCATACAGGACATCAGTGGAAGAGCCAATGCTAGAATCCACATCTCCGTAGTCCCATCTTAGAGCCTTAACCACCAGACAACCCTTCATTACAATCTATGTATCCTTCGATGACTGCAGTTATTTTACCATTGTATTTATTTGCTAAATATTGGGGAAAAATGTTGAGAAATCTGGAAATGTTTGAAAACATGTTAGTTTAGGTTTTGACTTTGAGAGACTTTGATGTGGCTGAACTGATCATCCAGTTCATTCCAGTTTCATGGAACATGCCTGTTATTTTCTATTACAGCTATTTGTTGCCTCTGTTTTTATACAAACAAGGAAATATGGTTAAGAGGTGAAGTTAAGCAGCTTTACTCCCGCTGGGAAGTGGCTCTTAACATGTTCATTTCTGTGTACAAACTCCTCAAAGGCTGCATAAAGGCCCCATTCAGTACTGACACTTATTTTGTCTTAATATTTTTCAAGGCACAAAGACAACCCTCAGGAAGATCAGAGGATGTAAAATTCATTTATTGCTTATACTCACCCCAATAAAATTTTATTTGCTGACAAAGTTTATTTGCAAGACTGTCTGATGCAAATAATTCCACTTCTTGAGATGGTCATAATTCCATGGCAAAATAGAACACTACTTTGTTCTCTATTTTGTCTGATACCAAGGTTACATCTTGTCTGCTTGTATTCTAGATTTCACAGGGATATAAGTTGGTACCAGAGAAAAATAAATCAATTTTACCTGTGCTTTCTTGATGCAATTCAGAAAAGCTTTTGACAGTGTTTATATAGCCAGCTGCTGTTTGTTCTTTCTTGAACAGATTGATCAGATGTTACAAATTCAGTAATAGAATTGGAATGACTGTGATTTCTGAGAAGTTTATTGTTCCCTCTCTTTTTCCCATTTTGACCATTTGCAGGGTAGCGTACAACACATTAGATGTGTTTCAGAGTCCTCAGTAAGCAATATGGCTTTCAGTAGGACATCCGTTCTGAAGAATGTTGAGGGCTTATGTCTACCATTGCATTTGATTAATATGACATGTATTGATTAATTGATTTGGAGGTTTTTTTAGAATGAGATCTTTGTAGCACCGAGAGATTGTGAGCTAATGTTTGAAAAGAAAAGCTTGGAAAGACTTATTTCTTATGCACTCAACAATAGTGCAGGATCCTATGTATTCATTAGAGATATGATGGATGCTCCAGAACTTGCAGTCTTTAAATTGGGATTTCTAAAAGGTATGCAATAGCTCAAACAGAAGTTATAGGCTTGATGCAGAAATTATTGGCCTGGAAAATTAAGTTATTGAAGTTCTTTGGCCTGTGTTATATAGGTCAGACTAGCTGATCACAATGGTCCCTTCTGGCCTTAAAAGCTACAAAACTCAGCATTCATTTAAAAATAATTTTCTAGCCCTCACGATTGCAAAGCAAACCTCAAAAAAGGCAAACTGAGTGTAAACTGATGCAATGTTATCTGCTGAGCTTCTGGACAGCCTAAAACAAGAGGAACTATTAACGACCTCATTCATCTTAATTCACTGTTGACACTTAAATGTAAGAGATGACAATCTGAAATATGAAAATGTAGGAGCAACATAAAACAAACTCAGTTTCAAAACCACACAAATAAGCTGTGGCTATTGTACTTACCGTGAATCATTTCATATGGAACTCAATGAAAACTAAAATGATCTGAAGTTGCAATAGAATTTCTACCAGAATCCATAGTCCAGATTGCCAAAGAGCACACAGCACCTGAAATGTGAATGGATTGAATAAATCCATTTAGCACTGGACAAGGACAAATACTGAGAGCCCATGTCCTGTGCAGCTTGCAGTCTACAACATGAAAACAAGGTGCACTAAGAGACCCACGCAAATGAATCACTTTAGATTTATTTTATGATCAGACCATAGTTGACTAATATGTTCAGGAAACTAATTTGGCCCCGGGATGTTATATGCGTCTTCATCTATAAGACATTCCCTTCATTAAGGCCCCAGTTCAGCAACACAATTTAACTTATGTCCAATCCTATTCAGCAAAACATTTACACATGTGTTTAAGCCTGTGCCTATGTCTCATTGAAGTCAATAGTATTTAGGTATGCGTTGAAGTGCTTTGATAAGTAGATTTAAGGGACTAGCAGTCTTATCTAAAGTCCACTGAAGTCAATGAAACACGGCTATGGACTTCAATGGGCTTTGGATCAGTCCCTAAGATCTTGTTTGTTTCTCTAGCCCTTCTCTTATTAGTCATTTCAGTACTTGCTAAATGCACTTTGCCTTCTTGCATGTTGAAGAAGTTCTTTAGTTCCAAAATAGCTTGAATCTCAAAGGGCTACGACTTTGAACTGAAAATGTTAATCTCTAGCAAAATTTAAATATTATTGGTGTCTTAGACTGATTGGTACACATTAAAGTCTCCGACCATCAAGAAGCCTCCAGGAATTACTGCTCCAATTATTGACTGAAGTGTGTTCTTCTTGAATATTTTATTCCACTGCTTTGATTAATTAACCAGATGAACATCATTTAAAGAGCTACATAATGCCTTGCCATTCTAATAAATGTTGTTTCTGTTGTTCTCTTATTTTTTGTGTGGTAAAGGCCAAGGAAATATATCAAATCTTTGTGGATTTCTTTAGTTTCTGCAAATTGGCATTGTTGTACTGCTGATTGCTTGGCTAATCCAGTTTTTAGTGTATTTTTAGAGGGATCTTGCTACCACTCAGTTGAATGTTTTTGTTCCCTGAAAGAGATCTCAACTTTCCTATCTGCTAGGTCAGCTGATCATGATGATGTTCTTCTCTACTAACTTGCTGCATGGATAGAGATAAACTAACTTAATTTCCTTTTGTGACCATCTCCAACAAATCAGTGTCCGATTGCAAGAGAGGATGGAACCAGTAGTCTGTAATATGCTTGCTATTTGAAAAAGACTAGAGAAGATAATGAAGTATTCTATATTGTACTACTGAAACCTATAAAAATATAGGGCAAAATTATTCTCTCTCCTCCACAATCCACAGTACTAAAACATCCTTGGAATGTCTAAGCATTGTAGATGACAACTCAAAAAGTACTGCAGCCGACATGGGGGAATTTTTTATTAGCTCTTATATTAATAGATAAAGAAAAACCGCTCACAGAACTAAAAATTAATGGTAGCTTAGGTACAAGAGATCATGACTTGATCACATTGCTGATGTATAATCAGAATAAAGTCCAGATCAGCAATATATATACTTGGTGCTTTAACAGACCCAATTTCACAAAGCTGAAAACAATTGTGAGCCAAATCAGCTAAGAGAAAGAATTTAATCAGAAATCATGAATGATAATTGGAAAAGATTTAAGAACACCTTCCTAGATGCTCAAAAAAAAACCCCACAGTCCAGGAATGAGGCCATACTGATTAAAAACCCAACCTAGTTTGGAGGACAAGTGAAGGCAGCTATAAAAAAAATTAAAAATAATATATAACAAATGGATGAAAGGAGAAGCTGATAATAATAAATATAAATCAGAAGTTAGGAAATGTAGAAAACTGATAAGTAAAGCAAAGGGACACAAGGAGACATCTATGGAAAGCAGATTCAGGGAAATAAGAAGATTTTAAAAAATATTGAGAAGAAAAAGAACCCTGACAATGGTATTGGTCCTTTACTAGGTGAAAATTGTAGAATTGGCAATAATAATGCAGAAAAGTCAGAAGTTTTCAATAAATATTTCTGTTCTGTATTTAGAGAAAAAACAGACGATATAGTCATATCATATGGAGATGATAACACTCTTTCCATTCCACTAGTATTTTTGAAGGATGATAATTGAAGCTACTAAATTTGACATTTTAAATTAGCAGGTCCAGATAAGAGTTTTAAAAGAGCTTGCTGAGGAGCTTGCTGGACCATAAATATTGATTTACAAAAGTCTTAGAGCACTGGAAAATTCCAGAAGCATGGAAGAAAGCTAATGTGCTAGTGTTTAAAAAGCATACACAGGATAATACAGGTAATTACTGGCCTGGTCAGCAATACTGGGCAAGATAATGGAGTGGCTGGCACAGGACTTAATTAATAAAGAGTTAAATGAGGGCAATGTAATTAATGCAAATCAACATGGGTTTGTGAAAAATAGATCCTGTCTAACTAACTTGATATCTTTTTTGATGAGATTACAAGTTTGGTTGATAAAGATACCATAAGCGTAGACATAATATATTTAGACTTCTGTAAGGCATTTGACCTCTTACCACATGACATTTTCTTTAAAATCTACAATATAAAATGAACATTGCACTCATTAAATGGATTAAAAACTGACTGATAGGTCTCAAAATGTAATTGTAAAAGGGGAATTGTCATCGAGTGGGTGTGTTTCTAGTAGGGTCCCGAAGACATCAGTTCTTGGCCCTATGTTATTAACATTTTCATCAATGACTTGGAAGAAAACATAAAATTATCACTGATAAAGTTTTCAGATGACACAAAAATTGGAGGTGTGGTAAATATTCAATAGGACATATCACTGATTCAGAGCGATCAGGATCATTTGGTAAACTCGGCACAGTAAACAACATGTGTTATAAATGTGTACTCTAGGAACGAAACATGTAGGCCATACTTACAGGATGGAGGACTCTATTCTGGGAGGCAGTGACTGTAAAAAACGATTTGGGGGTGGGGTGAGGTGAATAATCAGCTGAACATTAGCTCTCAGTGCAACCTGTGGCCAAAAGAGCTACTCTCAAAGCAACACAAATAAACTAATGAGGCCAAAAGAGCTAATGTGATCCTTGGGAATGCAAAAACAGGGGAATCTTGACTAGGACTAAAGAGGTTATGTTGCCTCTGTATTGGTCACTGGGGTGACTGCTGCTGGTATACCTTGTCCAGTTCTGGTGCCCACAAATCAAGAAAAATGTTAATAAATTGGAGAGGGTTCAGAGAAGAGCCAAGAGAATGATTAAAGGATTAGAAAACATGCCTTATGGTGAGAGACTCAAAGAGCTCAATCTATTCAGTTTAACAAAGAGAAGTTTAGGGTGTGACTTGATTACAGTCTATAAGTATCTACATGGGGGGATATTATTTAATAATTGTCTCTTCAAGGTATACCATGATCCAATGGCCTGGAAGTTGAAGCTAGCGAAATTGAGACTGGAAATAAGGCGTACATCTTTAACTCTGAGGGTAATTAACCACTGGAACCATTTACCAAGGGTCATGGTGGATTCCCCATCTCTGACACATTTTAAAATCAAGATTGGATGCTTTTTTCTAAAAGATATGCTCTAAGAATTATTTTCTGGAAGTTCTAAGGCCTGTGTGTATTACAGGAAGTCAGGATACACGATCACAATGGTCCCTCTAGATTTGGAGTCTACGAACCTCCGAAACCTTCCATGCAAAGAACAGCCAGTGCAATCAACAGAAGTTTCATGTGTAGAGTCAGAGCCTGATCCAAAAGGGCTTTGAAATCCGTGGAAAGACTCCCTATTCATGTCAATGAGCTTTGCATATGGCTCTCAGTGCTGAATGTGGAATAGAGCTCTACACTGCAGATAAGAGATCTGCATCCACAGACAGACTGAAGGGGAATGTTTTGACATTGGTTTCTAATTAGTTCTCCATTAGCCAAATATGCTGTCAGTTACACTGGTCATTAGTTGTGTTATTCTAGAGTTACATGAGTGTAACTGTGGGGACAGTCTGCCCTCCTAATCCCTCAATCCATCGTCACATTTTGCCAGCCAAGAACCTCTAAGACTATACGCTGTTCATCGATCATCATCATCTCTCCATGAATTCCTGAGTTTTATTTGCAGGATTTTGCAGGAATATGTTTGGTTTCTTTAAAATATGAGCCCATAAACTCTAAGATTTGAGGAGGAGGGAAACCACACTTCAGAAAGCTTTAATTTTCTGTCTGTCGCATTAACTTCCTGTGGTGATTAGAGATCATATTTTCATTTTAGCTTTGCAGCGCTGCAGCTTCTTAGGGCTTGAAAATATAGCACGCTTCCATTGCACCTCTGCAGCACTGGAACTCACAGGGTGATTTAAGAACAGCTTTAATTTCAGGCCTGCAGCTGTAGGGTGCTCAGGATTTGAAAATATGGGAGGCTTAGCTGTATAAGCCGGATCTCTAATTCCCTGGGTGTTTCAGCAGCAGCTTTTCATTTCTAGTCTTTGCAGTGGTTAGGAGCTCCAAGTTAAAAAAAAAATACGTCAAGCTCCAGGTGCACCTTGGCATCCCACAGTGATTTAAGCAGAGATTTAATATTGACTCTGGAGATTTGAGACTTATGAGGTGTAGAAGAGTAAAAACATCTTTGGAAAAATAACAGTGAATGGAGCAGGAGATTCAAAGGGAAAAAGGAAAGGGGGAGAGACTGCCATGTAGATCAGAACATTTCTTCAGCTCCAGAGGAAAGAAATAACTTTAGCCAGAGCTCAGCTCCTGGAAGAGCAAAACAACCAGAAGAAATGAGCGTGGTACTGCTAAGGGTTTCTTACGGATAACCATCATGGTAACATCTAAGCATGCATCTGACGAAGTGGGTATTTACCCACGAAAGCCCATGCTCCAATACGTCTGTTAGTCTATAAGGTGCCACAGGACTCTTTGCTGCTTTTACATCTAAGCATGGTACTTCTAGTAGTGGAGGGCAAAACCTCCATGTGATCATGAAAGGTTTAAATTCCTTCGCTGGGCCAAGACAAAATGCACAGCCAATAAGGTAGAGAAGTGTGGAAAGCTGTGGCTTCTTCCACTCTACTCTGTGCTCAACAGACCTCAGCTACAGTATTGTGTCCAGTTCTGAGCACCACATTTCAATAAAGATGTGGACAAATTGGAGAGAGTCCAGAGGAGATTAACATAAATGATTAAATGTCTATAAAACATGACCCATGACGAAACATTGAAAAAATGGGTTTGTTTAGTCTGGAAAAGAGAAGACTGAGGGGGAACATAATAACAGTCTTCAAGTACATAAAAGGTTGTTACAAGTAGGAGGGAGGAAAATTGTTCTCCTTAACCACTGAGGATAGGACAAGAAGCAATGGGCTTAAACTGTGACAAGGGAGGTTTAGGTTGGACATTAGAAAAACTGCCTAACTGTCAGAGTTGTTAAGCACTGGAATAAATTGCCTTGGGAGGCTCTGGAATCTCCATCATTGGAGGTTTTTAAGAATAGGTTATAAAAACACCTGTCAGGAATGGTCTAGTTATTGTATAGTCCTGCCATGAGTGCAGGGAACTGGACTAGATGACTTCTCAAGGTTCCTCCCAGTCCTACTCTTCCATGATTCTGTGATGATGATAATAATACCCTGCTCCTAGATAGGACTTCTCACAAATAGATCTCAATGTGCTTCAGTCTTTGCAACATGTATATTAAAAAACACTTACTAAAATAAAGCAGCAAAGAGTCCTGTAGCACCTTATAGACTAACAGACATATAGGAGCATGAGCTTTCGTGGGTGAATACCCACTTCGTCAGATGCATGTGGGTATTCACCCACGAAAGCTCGTGCTCCTATATGTCTGTTAGTTTATAAGGTGCCACAGGACTCTTTGCTGCTTTTACAGATCCAGACTAACATAGCTACCCCTCTGATACTTACTAAAATAAGACTCTCCACTGCTCATGCATCTTCCCATAGGGTGATGATGATGTCAGACAGGGTGACAGATGTGTGGTCCCATTGTTTAATGTACTCCTGGAAGGCACTCAGGTACTAGGGTGGTGAGGATGGTACAAAAACCTATGTAGAATAGAATACTCTCTAAAAACTAAAGAGTGGAGCAATGACAGGAACACTGAGCCTTGGGGTGGCTCTGGGGGATTGGACTGTCACTTTGGTGAGGGTGCATGAAAACTCTGTGGGCACGGGGGAGGCAGTTGAACTGGAGGGGGGGAGAATGGGAACAGGGACATAGGCAAGGCTCTGAGGACACTGAGGAAGGAAACTGGAATCATGCTTGCTAGAAGTTCACCCCAATAAACATCTAATTGTTTACACCTTTGGACTTTGGGTATTGTTGCTCTCTGTTCATGTGAGAAGGACCAGGGAAGTGAGAGGATGAAGGAATGAGCCCTCTAACAAGTGCCAAAAACTCTGAATCACCAGGTTTAGTATCCCTTCCAATTTTATTACTTAGAAACAACTCTGGATAGTTTTGATGTCCATGTAATTATCCTATCCCTTTTTGAATCTTGTTAAATTCTTGGTCTCAACAACTTCCTGTGGCAGCAAATTCCACAGTTCAATTACACGTTTTGTTACAAAGCATTTCCTTATATTGTTTTTTAATTTTCTACCTTTTCATTTAATTGATAGTGCCCTTTTCTTGTATTGCAAGACGGAGAAACCAGAAGTTTCCTATCTATCTGCTCTAGATCAGTCATTATTTTATATACTTTTATCATGGCCCCTTTTATTTGTCTACTTTCTAAAATGTAAACAATCCCAAATCTTTCTGATTGAAATAGACAAGACAAAAAGGGTAAGAAAAAAGAGCATTAACCGCCACAGAAAAAGTTCATTTTGATGGGCAGGCAAAGTTTCAGATCATTTCTGCTCATAACTTACTCTCTTCATCCACTCTCAATGCAAAATGAGAAGATAAAAATATATTAGAATTTGTTTCCATTATCTGTTTAGTATGCATTTGTGAACCAGAACTGGATAGGAACGAAATATGCTCTAGAAATTAGACATGTTAAAATTCCATTCACAATTCCACCTGACCGATCTGCCTTTCTATTCGAATGTTTATTCCCATTCGGTTTGCAGTCATGGATTGTGTGAATTGCTTTTGGTGGAGTTTATTGTAGACGATAATGAAACCATAAATCTGCAAGCTGTTTGCTTAGGTTCCTGGATAGTGAGAACACAAGCAATTGCCACTGAATGTGCCACTGAAAAATGCAAAATCTTTTGGATTATATTTCATATTTATTTAATAGCTGCTTACATGCATGACCCTATTTATTAGAAAATTACCTTTTGATGGAGATTTTTTAAAGGGAAATTAAATCATTGTAGTCTTTAATTCATTCTCATTTTAGAGAACATGCCCCCAAATGCCTTTGATGGTACCATTAGCATCTTGCCAACCCCAGACTGAATATGGTGTAACTTTGCCACCATTTAAAATTTGGCATATACACAGCTTGCTCAAGAGTCATGCAAGATGGGGACTTTCAAGGGCCTGAATGAAATTCCTCAATGGCTGCTTTCACTTATTCCTATTTAGAAGGCGTCAGGGCTTTGTTTTTGATATATTAAGCACATGGCAATACTCAGGCTCACACTTTAGGACTAAAGGAAGAGAGTAGAAATGTAGAGAACCTCTTGGGCTCTGCAATTTCATGCATTTTTCCCCACAGGATGACTATCAGCTGACTCCATTGCACTGTACTCACAACTGTTCCATCAGTTCAACATGTACCTTGGCTCTTCCTTTCTGGTCTTCCATTCTAGCCTTCAGACCAAGCTCCTAGGTAACTAACAGCCGTTTGCTTGATAAACTAAGAAGCACACATTGTATAGTGGATGCTGCTGTTTTCTCTCCCCAAATTGGCAGCTTCTATCAAATGCAGAATTTTATTTCTAGGGGATTGTCTAGACTAGTGGTATATCTATAGACTGCAATCACAGACTGTCGCCGCAGCTCAAGTAGGCAAAGCCTGAGCTAGCTTTAATCTAGCTAACTTTGGTCCCAGAGCAGTGAAGCTGCAGCAGTATTCTGGCTGGGCTTATACAACCTGCACTGAAGCCCATATTGTCGTGACTTCACTGCTCTGGTACACCAAATAATTAATTTAAAGCTAGCTCAGGTATGTCTACTGCAGCTGCAACCAGACCCTGGGATTGCAGTCTGGAAACATACAACTTCAGCCCCTAGAAATAAAACCCAGCAGTAGAAAGAAGCTGCCAATTTGGGGAGAGCGAACAGCAGCATCTGCTATGGAGTATGCCTGGGGTTCTCAAACTGGTGCTTGGGAACCCTCAGGGGGTCACAAGGTTATTCCCTGGGGGGTTGCAAGCTGTCAGCCTTCACCCCAAACCCCGCTTTTCCTCCAGAATTTATAATGATGTTAATGTGTTTTTAATTTATAAGGGTGGGGGTCACGCTCAGTGGCTTGCTATGTGAAAGGGGTCACATGTACAAAAGTTTGAGAACCACTGGAGTATGGTATGTGCTTCTTAGTTTATCAAGTGAAATCGCTGTTATTTATGACAGCAAAGACTGAAGCACAGATGTGAGTAAGTTTGCAAGTCACAAGGAAGATGCCTTTTCTGACACTGTTTTTGGGCCAAATTTAGGGAAATCCAAAGTACACCTCCTTGCACCAGCTAATCAAACTACGGCTGGGGAAATTCACCCCAGTGTAGTTAGGTGAGGGCTATGTCCTACCAAAACTCAGACTGCAAAAGCCGCTCTGTGAGGAGCTTCCGAATCATTGGACTGCCTTGAAATATGTCCCTTTGCAGAAAGGCCACCCAAATTTAGGACTGTGCTGGTTTCCTTATAATGAAGTGGTGGCCCCTATCTGCCACCATAACCTAGACCTACAGCAGCATTTTCCTTCACTTTTTTTGCTGGTTATTATAGGCCTAATATCTATTTGATGTCTCCCCTTTACTTCAGGCAGTTGCTAGCCCAGAGGGTTTAGCTACTAACTGGTGTCTCATAGCTTAGGCTAAGGAGAAATATCTGAAAACAGACCATTATGATGTCATTCTTTCAGCCTGGCATCTACTGTCTACTTGTGGAGCTTTTCCATACTACACAAAGATGAGCCAGAAGCTATCAGCCCTTGGCATCCATTTCAGCTAAGAGATGGAGCAAGATTTCAACTCACAATGCTGTCACACACAAGGGATCTTCTTAACTTGACATTCAAAACCATTCAATTCAGATTTGATTTGGATCAAATATTCAGAAGGAAGGAAGGTGTCTTCATAGGTGTTGGAACTAAGGGTGCTGGGTGTATGGCACCATGCCCTGGCTTGAATTGGTTTCCACCATACACAGAGTATACAGTTTTGTTCAATGGCTTTCAACACCCCCACTATAAAAGTTATTTCAGCACCACTGGGTGTCTTGTTTTTTTTATTGTTATTCTGACCCTTCCCCTCTCTGTTATGACAATACCACCTTGCTTCCAGGAAGCTGTCAGTTAAATTTCACTGTAGAGGTCAAGGCCTGAACTGACAGAGAGAATGAATGACCTGATCACCTTTAGATGACCTTTTTAGGTCATACTGAGACAAAGTGGCAGGAGAATGAAGAATTTCTGTTGTTTATCCACAGTAGATAACATAAGCAAAGAACTTCATTTCCCATTGTTCTTAATATGACACTTTTCACATGTAGTGAATTCACTTGAAAAGAAAAATGTTAAAAAGAGCTTTCAGTGGAGGCACTGTTAATTTAAATGTATTCCTTTGACTTCTTTGCATTTGCTGTTAGGATTTATACTATATATGAGACCCAAACATGTGATATTAAACTTAAACCTAATGCAAATATAGGCTGAATCCTAAAAAGCTGCAAGATCAGTGACCTAGAATATTAGGCATAACATTCAAATTGCATATTGATAAAAATCAATGAGAATATTGATTGTTAACCTTAAATCCAACTTCTTCCCTCCCACACACATTTGATACTATATCTTGATAAACTAATAATTTCAAGAGAAGCCAAACCAATTAGCCTAATCACTTACACCTAGTAGGTTAAAATACTAATGCAAAAAATAAAATAAAAAAATCTGATGGTATGGAATTGCATTGCCATAGTATTTAATGCCACTCAGATTAGAGAGTGCGGCACCCAGAGAGGCTATCATCTTGGCCTAAGTTTCTGCCACTTTTCTCTTGGGAGCAAAAGACATTGGAATCACTCCATATTTACAAAAAACTCCATTGACACACAGCAAGTGACTGAAACAAGATATATCCCATTGATCTACTTCTTGAGGCTTCCATCATGAGCCACCTAATATGTTTTTTTCAGGGGAGCAAAGGAGTGTACCCTTGCACTCAGCAAGTTACCCACTTCACCAGTTCATGTGCATGAAGACAGCAGTCTTCTGGGCGACTCCTCCTTCTCTCCCACAGGTGGGCGGAGAGTGGATGGAGCCTTGTCTCTGTCCCACAATGCACCAGCCAGCACAGTGGAGCTAACATGGAGGAGAAAATAAATTGTGTCAGTAAGTGGACTAGCCCAACTTCCTTGCCCCCTTCCGTGCTCCTGCAGCACTGTGGCGACTTATTGCACCTTACCTAGGGAATATTGCCAGGTGCCAAACTAGTCCTAAGCAATCTCTCTGAAACAGAGGCTTGGAGCATTCAAGGCCGAATGAGCAGCAGGCTGCCAAACATAGAATCATAGAAATGAGGGACTGGAAGGGACTTCAGTAGGTCATCTAGTCCAGTCCCCTGCACTGAGGCAGGACTAAGTATTATCTAGACCAGGGTTTCTCAACCCGTGAGTCGAGCCCCAAAATTGGGTGGTCAGAATATTTCAAAGGGTCATGTGGCAGTTCCTTTGGCTCTTGTCCCACAGGGCTGGCTGAGCTTGCCTTCCTGCTCCAGGCCTTGCAATCTCTGGAGTCCCAGCATCACTCAGGTTTAGCTCAGCCATCATGATGACAGGAGTCCAGGCAGGCCAAATCTGAGTGAGTGGCACTGCATTCCTATGAACCAGGTCACAACTACACTCATTCAAATTTGTTCCAGTCAGAGGGGTGAGGCCAAACCTGATCAGCATTGCAGCCCCAGAGGTTGCAACACCCAGAATCAAGAGCCAAGCCCAGCCATCTCCACAGCACTGGAGCTTCAGGAACTGCCAGTGTGGAGTGAATGCTGGGTAGGACTCAACCCCCTTGTGGGGCAGGACCCGACTGAAACAACCCCAGGGCCTTCACCTCCAGACTATTTACTGGGTTCTGACAGACCATAAACATTTACAAATTGGTCCAGAGCCCCCAAAGGTTGAGAACCACTGGTCTAGACCATCCCTGACAGGCATTTGTCTAACCTGTTCTTAAAAACCTCCAAAGATGGAGATTTCACAAATCCCTAAGTAATTTGTTCCAGTGCTTACAGTTAGGAAGTTTTTCCTACTGTCTAACCTAAATCTCATTTGCTGCCATTTAAAACCATTGTTTTTTGTCCTATCCTCACCAGTTAAGGAGGACAATTCATTATCCTTGATTACATTTATCCATTCATCACAACCTTTTATGTACTTGAAGACTGTTATGTTCCCCCTCAGTCTTCTCATCTTCAGACTAAACAAACACCATTTTAAAATCTTTCCTCAATAGGTAATGTTTTCTAGACCTTAAATAATTTCTGATGCTCTCCTCTGGACTTCCTTCATTTTGTCTTCATCTTTCCTGAAGTGTGGTGCCCAGAAATGGATACAATATTCCAGCTCAGGCTTTATCAGTGCTGAGTAGAGTGGAAGAATTTCTTTTTGTCTCTTCCTTACAACACTCCTGCTAAAACATCTCAGAAAGACGTCCATTTACTTCTAGGTACTTACAAATTCATTGATTGTTTGCTCCATTATCTTTCCTGGTACTGAAGTTAAGCTGACTGGTCTATGATTCCCTGTGTTGTCCTTATTCCCCTTGTTATAGATGAATACTATATTTGTCCTATTTCATCCTCATGCATCTCTCCTGTCCTCCACAAGTTGTCAATGATAATTGCTAAAGGCTCAGAGATGACTTCCCCATACTTTCCCCTGTCCTTGCCATAAACTTAAGCATCCCTAGAATTCATAATTTATTCTTTACATCCCCTGCACCCTTAACTGCTTGATTTTCTCTCTTCTGCAGATGGGCCCTAAGCCCTTTCTGGTTCAGTTGGACTCTGTGCTGAGCCTAGGGTGACCAGATAGCAAGTGTAAAAAATCAGGACAGAATGTGGGGGGTAATAGGGGCCTATATCAGAAAAAGCCCTGAATATCGGGACTGTCCCTATAAAATTGGAACATCTGGTCACCCTAGCTGAGCCCAGCTGGACAGGCTCAAAGAAGCTAGAGGCAGTGTCAGGGAGTGGAATCAGCTGACTGATCCAGAGTACGCCATGGGTTGCTTTCTTTGTAGTTTCCCGGGATTATAGTGAAAATTAGCTCCTTTTGGCCAAAATCAGAAGAACTCTGGAAACATTTGTGTTACACATGTTAAGAATCTGTGTAGAGAATTTTCTTGCTAAAGGGACTGAAATAAAAAGAAAAAAAAACAGCACACTCTACCAAATATCTAAAGCTTTTGTTTCTGAACATTCACATCTTATCTCTGGAGCACTTCTCAGTGCATACAACACATTCAAAATGTCAGTTATTTCAAACAGTGTTGCCTACTTTTAGTTTTGTGAAAACAACCATCCACATGTGTTATGCAGCCATTTTACACTCTCATCCAGTTGATGCAAACTTAACTACGGAGTTACTCTGGAACATCCATGCTAGACCAAACTTGGCTACATGTTACATGGCTCTGTATTATAGTGGAATTTAGGACCAAATGCAGGCAGGTGTTTCATTAAGTTGTTTGCTTTTTTGAGACAGTGAGAAAGAGATTGAGGGAGAGTTGTCAAAAAAAGACATGTAATTTTTGGAAAAAAATCATTTTTTAATCAAGATTTGGATGAAAATTTTCATCAACATTTCAAGTTTCAAAGAAGTGTTTCAACCAGATGAAGATAGAAGGTTGGTTTTTTTGGACATTTTGGTCATCTATATAATACATTTATGCACCAACAATGGCATAGCCTTAAAATTCTTCTGCCCTGAAGGACCACTTCCATTGAATACCACCGAATTCCCGTTAAAGACACCTCTTCCCCTAATGTAGGATGGCATTCACAGATAAATGAAACCCAAAGATGCCCTAACACCTAATTAGGTGCCCTGACACCTAATTAAGGAACTTGCTTTTCTGAAGTGAGAAAGGGCAGGCTGATCAGCAGAGGTTTTGCTAGGAGATGAACTGCATGAAGAATTCATTAGCTCTGTTCTCTGTCTGATGAGGGGCATCCTAGGATTTCTATCAGCAGGGATTCTATCAGTGTTTGGATTTTACTCTCTTTTAACCTGGATCAGAGACAATTACTGCTTTGAGCAGAGTCCCTAAGAGAACATTTTTGTCTCATCATGCTCAGCAGAGTGAATGAATCATTCAGCCAGAGACGGAAAGCAAGTGTGTGAAAGACTCTATAACCTGCTGGTTAGACCCAGGATCCAATCTCCCTACTCCAATGGTTATTTACAATTATTTATCCACAGTGGAACAACTTCAACAGTAAAGACTGAGGTAGCCCCCCAAGATCAGAAATCCCATGGCCCAGTGGTTAGTGCACTTGTCTAAGAGATGGCCGATGCCTTTTCAAATCTCTTCTACCCTTAGGGGTACCCTTAGAAGGGGATTTTGACTCAGGGGTCTCCCATATTCAAGGTGAATATCTTAACCACTGGGATAAAAGTTTGAGGGCAGTCATTTTCCTCCTCCTCCCGCAGCTATCTTTTGTAAGATCACCTGTAGGGGCCCAATCCAGTAGGCATGCTCTGATCGTGCCTACTGGATCAGCCCTGCAAGTGTAGGAATGCCTCTCCTGCCCTAGTTTGTTAATCGCTGTGAGGCTTAGGCATCCGCACACCAGGCATGGGTCTACAATGCACATGCTCAGAAGCAGAAACACAAGCACCTAGTGAACTTTTACTGCAAATGTTTGGTGCTTATAAGGTTAGGCAGCAGCTGTAGGGGAGAGGGGTCTGTGAATCCCAGTGGGGTTTGATTCTGGGATTTAGGTGCCAAAAGTGGCAGTTGGGCACCTCCGGGGGCATGCAGAAGGAGGGAAAGCAGGGGCAAAGCCCCCATAATCATCAGGAGCACAGAACTCCTCCCAGTCCCAGAGCCACAGCAATGGGACAATGAGAGCTAGCTCCTCCCAACCCCAGGGCCACGGCAGGAGCTGACAGCTCCTCCGGCCCCAGGCCTAGGGTGGAGGCAAGGGGCAGAGAATATGCCCCTCCAAAAGAGGTAAAATTTTAAATCCTGCTCATGCCCCTGGACACCTATTTCATTTTGTCAATCTAGTCCTAAGTGAGTTGCCCAAGTCACACAGAGACTCTGTAGCAAAGCAGGGAATTGAGCCAAGATCTTCCACAAACTAGTACCCTATTCAGTGGATCAGAACTTCCTCATAGCCTGAAGGGGTCTGAAACAGCGTCTTGCCATTCAGACACATTCCTATAAAGGTGTTTAAGAGTAAAGTTCAGCAATGAAATTCAACTTCTACAAAATTCCAGTATGCTTACATCTGCTATTTCAATCCAGGACTCTCTCTGATATACACTAGGGCACCTGTATCCCCTATTTGACCAGTTCCATACCACTGGCACAAGACTGGATGGAATTAAAAGGCAACAAATGTAAAGTTGATCAGAGTATTAATGGTGATGTACATTTACCCTGTGGAACTCTCAATGACCATGTATCACTGAGGGCAACTGCGTAGGATCATAAAGTTCTTTAAAAAAAAAAAGATTCATATAATAGCATCATATGGTCTCTGTTTTTTGTCTGAGTCTCTGACTATTCAACAACAGAGCCAAATATTATAGGATTATGTATAAATAGTGGCTATTGACTTGTGTGCTTCTTCTGTTTACTCACTACCAAAATAATATAAATTGAAGAATACATGGGCAAGATCCCCTCTGCTGGTTTAAATGAGCATAGCTCCATTTAGATCAGAGCTATATAATTTATACCAGCTGGGGATCTGACCCCATGGATTGAGAATACAGATGGCTAGCCCCATTATGTGATGATCAATATGGTACTTCTCGGGATCTCAGCATACCTTACAAACATTCCCCAGTTTAATTCTCTCAGCCCCCCTGTAAAATAGGTACACGGAAGAAAAGAGAATCAAATTTATGGGCCTCTTTTCTGCAGGCCCTCCATGCATGGATTTCCAATCAAAGTTAATGGATGTTCTGCCTATAGAAGGCTAAGGGTACTGGTCCTATATAGAATCCAGTTCTCTTGGTTTCCTAGTTCTGGGGCCACAAAACTGTTCTTCCTCTTCTGAGCACCAATAGGATAGGTTACATCTGGCACCTGAAATGGTTAATGTTGCCCTTTAATAGATTCAGCATTGCCATTTTATAACCAAAGAAACAGATTAAATTGAAGACAATAATATCAGATGAATTTTACACTATGCAGTGGCTTGTGGAAATGTAAAGTTTGTTTAAAGCAACTAAACTGATACGTATTAATCTATTGCTAATGTCCCAAGTATAAAAGAACTTGCAAGATTGGACTTTTGTGTTAATTATACGGTATATGACTCTTCTAGATAAATAATATGAAACTGGCACATCACTTCCATTTTTTACTCAGCAACAGGATACTTGGCTGGTACATGATGGAGAAAATTCAAATCCAAAAACATGTAAAGAGGAAAATGTTTTCAGAAATTAATCCACATATGCAATTATAACAATGAACAAGATTAATATTATACAATAAGGCACCTTTATACTGAAAGTAATGATACTTCATTTCTTACAGTCTTAATGACATCAGCAGAACACCAAAGTTCAGAAATATTCTCTTTGTTAATTTCTTCAAGGCTGAAATGATTTACTTACGTCCCTATCAACTTGCAGTTTATTCATTCAGTGTCAGATTTTGATATCCTTGAACAGTACTTTACCCCATCAGTGGTTTCATTGAAATCAACAGGACTATATGTGGAGTAGGGTACTATGCATTATGGATATAGTTATGACAATATGGCCCTTATTTGTTTACTCCAGAATTGTGTTCTTTGAAAGTATTGACCACCTCAGAAAGTACTGTCCTCCATTTGAGTGAAACTCACTACTGTGCAGAATTGCAGCACAAGAACTATGAATGCCGTAAAGCCCTATTTTGAGGACAAGTGTCCACTGGCAGCTGGATTTCGAATTGAGGCGGCAACAACAATAAAAACAATCCCCAGCCAGCAGCTGGTAAATACCTCCAGTAGCTTTTGATCTTGTTTGGATTTCGATCAATTACCAAGAAATAGAAATGTTCAATTTCCACCCCATTCCCTTTATTACTCCCTTATTTCTTTCCTTTCACACAAATCTGGCACGTATAGAGAATGTGTGTCCTGATTCTTACATAGGCAGAGAATATTGTTGGAACTGAATTGAGGAATATAAAATCAATGCAACTCTGACGACAATGGAGATGATAGTTCTTCAGGAAAGCTTTAAATGTCCACCTAAATGCCTATCAAATACTCTGTCTATACATCAGTTTATTTGGAGCCAGAGAAAGCCATTGTCACATGATAGTCAGGAACACACTGTATGCAGGGATTGAAATACATTTGATTGTCTCCTCGTTGTGCAATTTCATCTCAGGCAGCAATGCCATATCATGGACAATTGGTGCTCTGTAGCTGTCCCTACTGAGAATCAATTGAATTTCCAAAATATTTCAGTGGCCTTGTAATAGGAAAGCCACTGGTGCTGGTAATCACGCACTTTTGAATCTTTGCACAGAAGAATAAAGGGTTTTAATACTTTTTGTTTATTCCCCTAAGTAACCAACAAGAAACATGGGAACATAAGAACGGCCATACTAGGTCAGACCAAAGGTCCATCTAGCCCAGTATCCTGTCTTCTGACAGTGGCCAATGCCAGGTGCCCCAGAGTTTATAAACAGGTAATCATCAAGTGATACATTCCCTTTCGCTCATTCCCAGCTTCTGGCAAACAGAGGCTAGGGACACCATCCCTGCCCGTCCTCAGTAATAGCCATTGATGGACCTATCCTCCATGAATTTATCTAGTTCTTTTTTTAACCCTGTTATAAGCTATGTCTACACTACAGGATTATTCTGATTTTACATAAACCAGTTTTGTAAAAACAGATTGTATAAAGTCGAGTGCACGTGGCCACAAAAAGCACAATAATTCAGTGGAGTGCGTCCAGGTACCGAGGCTAGCATCAATTTCTGGAGCATTGCGTAGCTATCCCATAGTTCCCGCAGTCTCCCCCGCCCATTGGAATTCTGGGTTGAGATCCCAATGCATGATGGTGAAAAAAC
This sequence comes from Gopherus evgoodei, assembly GCF_007399415.2. NCBI lineage: Eukaryota > Metazoa > Chordata > Testudines > Testudinidae > Gopherus > Gopherus evgoodei. The sequence goes on from NC_044322.1 coordinate 14,741,682, forward strand.
AGTGTCGCGGGTGATTCTGGGTAAATGTCATCACTCAATCCTTCCGCAGTGAAAGCAACGGCAGACAATCATTTCACGCCCTTTTTCCCTGGATTGCCCTGGCAGACGCCAGAGCATGGCAACCATGGAGTCTGTTTTGCCTTTTGTCACTGTCACTGTATGTGTACTGGATGCTGCTGACAGATGCGGCACTGCAATGCTACACAGCAGCATTCATTTGCCTTTGCAAGGTAGCAGAGATGGTTACCATCCCTATTGCACTGTTTGCCATTGTAATTTGGCGATGAGATGACGGTTTTCAGTCATTTTGTACCATTTGCAATTGGGAATTGGTGATGACGGTTATCAAGCATTTTGTACCATCTGCTGCTGTCATGGGTGCTCCTGGCTGGCCTCACTGAGGTAAATGTCTGGGGGCGCATGGACAAAAATGGGAATGACTCCCTGGATCATTCCCTTCTTTATGTTTTGTCTAAAAATAGAGTCAGTCCTGCCTAGAATATGCGGCAAGTCTGCTACAGAGCCAGAGAGCACAGTCGCTCTGGGTCAGAGCCCCAGAGATCCCGCAGAAATGATGAGCTGTGTGCCATTCTAAGGAGTGCCCCTGCAACAACCCCACCCATTGCTTCCCTGCTCCCACACCCCTCCTGGGCTACTGTGGCAGTGTCCCCCCATTTGTGTGATGAAGTAATAAAGAATGCAGGAATAAGAAACACTGAGATACTTTTTATCGAGATAAAGTGAGGGGGAGGCAGCCTCCAGCTGCTATGATAGTCCAGGCAGGATATCAAAGAGTGGGGGGAGAGGAATGCAGCCTCCCACTGCTATGCTAATCCAGGAAGTACAGAATCTTTTCTTTAGACATGAAAGGGAGGTGGGGGGCTGATGGAGCTCAGGCTTCAGCTACTACGATGAGGACAGTTACCCAGCATTTTGTACCATCTGCCAAGAATGAGACAGAGTCATTCCCATTTTTAACCCAGGTGCCCCCAGCCGACCTCACCGAGGCCAGCCAGGAGCACTCACGGGATGATGATGAGGATGGCTATCAGTCATTTTGTACTGTACCGTCTGCCACCAGGGAAGGGAGGGAAGAGGATGTTGCTGTTTAGCGCTGCAGCACTCCGTCTACCAGCAGCCAGTAGACCTACAGTGATACTGAAAAGTGGTGAGAAATAATTTTTTTTCCCTTTTCTTTGGAGGGGGGGGAGGGGAGTAAATAGATGACATATTCCCTGAACTACTCGCGACAATGTTTTTGACCCTTCAGCCATTGGGAGCTCAGCCAAGAATGCAAATGATTTTCGGAGAGTGCGGGAACTGTGGGATAGCTAGAGTCCTCAGTCCCCCCTCCCTCCCTCCATGAGCATCCATTTGATTCTTTGGCTTTCCGTTACGCTTGTCACACAGCACTGTGCTGAGTCCCTGCTGTAGCCTCTGTCTATCATAGCCTGGAGATTTTTTCAAATGCTTTGTCATTTCGTCTTCTGTAACGGAGCTCTGATAGAACAGATTTGTATCCCCATTCAGCGATCAGATCCAGTATCTCCCGTATGGTCCATGCTGGAGCTCTTTTTGGATTTGAGATTGCATTGCCACCCGTGTTGATCAGAGTTCCATGCTGTGCAAAAAGGAAATGAATTTCAAAAGTTCGCGGGGCTTTTCCTGTCTGTCTACCGGGCCAGTGTATCCAAGTTCAGATTGCTTTCCAGAGCAGTCACAATGGTGTACTGTGGGATACCGCCCAGAGGCCAATACCGTCGATTTGCGGCACACTAACCCTAATCCGACATGGCAATACCGATTTCAGCGCTACTCCTCTCTTCGGGGAGGAGTAAAGAAACCAGTTTAAAGATCCCTTTATATCGATATAAAGGGCCTCGTTGTGTGGACGGGTGCAGGGTTAAATCAGTTTAATGCTGCTAAATTCGGTTTAAATGCGTAGTGTAGATCAGGCCATAGTCTTGGCCATCTCAACATCCTCTGGCAAGGAGTTCCACAGGTTGACTGTGCACTGTGTGAAGAAATACTTCCTTTTGTTTGTTTTAAACTTGCTGCCTATTAATTTCATTTGCTGCCCCTAGTTCTTGTGTTATGTGAAGGAGTAAATAACACTTCTTTATTTACTTTCTCCACAGCAGTCATGATTTTATAGACCTCTATCATATCCCCCTTAATCATCTCTTTTCCAAGCGGAAAAGTCCCAATTTTTGTAATCTCTCCTCATATAGAAGCCATTCCATACCCCTACTCATTTTTCTTGCCTTTTTTTGAACCTTTCTCAATTCCAATATATCTTTTTTCAGATGGGGCAACCATATCTGCATGCAGTATTCAAGAGGTGGGTGTACCAGAGATTTATATAGAGTAGGGCTGTCAAACAATTAAAAATAATTAATTCTGATTAATCACACTGTTATTTAAATAAATGGTATTCAATTATTGTTTATTTTTGGATGTTTTCTATATTTTCAAATATATTGATTTCAATTACAACACAGAATACAAAGTGTAGAGTGCTCACTTTATATTTTTGATTACAAGTATTTTCACTATAAAAAAAATAGTATTTTTCAATTCACCTAATACAAGAACTGTAGTGAAATCTCTTTATCATGAAAGTTGAACTTACAAATGTAGAATTATGTACCAAAAAATGCATTAAAATAAAACAATGTCAAACTTTGAGTGAACTTGCAGGCTCTAGTCTTACTTCTTGTTCAGCCAATCACTCAGACAAACAAATGTGTTTACATTTGCAGGACATAATGCTGCCCCTTTCTTGATTACAATGTCACCTGAAAATGAGAACAGGTGTTCTCATGGCACTGTTGTAGCCGGCGTGGCAAGATATTTACATGCCAGACTTGTTATAGATTCATATGTCCCTTCTTCATGCTTCAACCACCATTCCAGTGGACATACGCCTATGCTGATGATGGGTTCTGCTTGATAACAATCCAAAGCAGTGCAGACCTACGCATGTTCATTTTCATGATCTGAGTCAGATGCTACCAGCAGAAGGTTGATTTTATTGTTTGGTGGCTCAGATTCTGTAGTTTCCTCATCAGAGTGTTGCTCTTTTAAAACTTTAGATTGTTGATGTTCAAGGAAAAGGCTCAAGTAGGGACCTCTGAATTGTGGAGGTAAATGCATAGTTACTCAGGTAGTGTCGTGGAGCAGACTTTGGATTCTTTGACCATGGGATGTTGTTCTGAGAAGAAGGATTGCTAGGAAGAGATGGGATCCACCTAACGAAGAGAGGGAAACGTATCTTCACAGGAAGGCTTGCTAACCTAGTGAGGAGGGCTTTAAAATTGGTTCGCCGGGGGATGGTGATCTAAGCCCTGAGGTAAGTGGAGAAGCAGGATACTGGGAGGAAACACAAAGAGGAGGGTGCAAGGGGGAGGGGGCAGCCTCCTGATTCATACTGAGAAAATAGGGCCATCTTAGGTGTATGTACATGAATGCAAGAAGCCTGGGAAACAAGCAGGAAGAATTGGAAGTCCTGGCACAGGCAAAAAACTATGATGTGATTGGAATAACAGAGACTTGGTGGGGCATCTCACATGACTGGAGCACTGTCATGGATGGGTGTAAACTGTTCTGGGAGGAAAGGTGGAGGAGTTGCACTGTATGTAGGAGTGTGGTATGATTGCTCAGATCTCCAGTATGAAACTGGAGAAAAGCCTGTAAAAAGAGTCTTTGGGTTAAGTTTAGAAGCAAGAGGTAATGTCATGGTGGGCATGTGCTATAAACCACTGGACCAAGAGGATGAGGTAAACAAGGCTTTCTTCAGACAATTAACTGAAGTTTCCAGAACACAGACCCTGGTTCTAGTGGGAGACTTCAATCACCCTGACATCCGCTGGGAGAGCAATACAGCAGTGCACAGACAATCCAGGAAGTTTTTGGAGAGTGTTGGGGACAACTTCCTGGTGCAAGTGCTGAAGGAAACAGCTAGGGGCCATGGTCCTCTTGACCTGCTGCTTACAAACAGGAAAGAATTGGTAGGGGAAGTAGAAGTGGGTGGCAACCTGGGCAGCAGTGACCATGAGATGGTTGAGTTCAGGATCCTCACAAAAGGAAGAAAGGAGAGTAGCAAAATATGGACCTTGGATTTAAGAAAAGCGGACTTTTACTCCCTTAGGGAACTGATGGGCAGGATCCACGGGGAGGCTAATTTGAGGGGTAAAGGAGTCCAGGAAAGTTGGCTGTATTTTAAAGAAGCCTTATTGAGGACACAGGAACAAACCATCTTGATGTGCATAAAGAATAGCAAAATATGGCAGGCAACCAGCTTGGCTTAACAGTGAAATCTTCAGTGAGCTTAAAAACAGAAAATGGAAGCTTAAAAGATGTGGAAACTTGGACAGATGACTAGGGAGAAGTATAAAAATATTGCTCGAGCATGCAGGGGTGTAATCAGGAAGGCCAAGTTGCAGGTAGCAAGGGATGTGAAGGGTAACATGAGAGTTTCTACAGGTATGTTAGCAACAAGAAGCAGCTCAGGGAAAGTTTGGGACCTTCAACGAATGGGAGAGGCAACCTAGTGACAGATAATGTGGAAAAACCTGAAGTACCCAATGCTTTTTTTGCCTCAGTCTTCACGGACAAGGTCCGCTCCCACACAGCTGTCCTGGGCAACACAGTATGCAGAGGAGGTGAGCAGCCCTCAGTGGTGATAGTTAAGGACTATTTAGAAAAGCTGGACATGAACAAGTCCATCGGTCCAGATCTAGTGCATCCGTGGGTGCTGAGGGAGTTGGCTGATGTGATTGCAGAGCCATTGGCCATTATCTTTGAAAACTTGTGGTGATTGGAGGAGGTCCCGGATGGTTGGAAAAAAGGCAAATACGGTGCCCATCTTTAAAAAAGGGAAGGAGAACCCAGGGAACTACAGACTGGTCAACCTCACCTCAATCCCTGGAAAAAATCAAGGAGCAGGTCCTCAAGGAAACTATTTTGAAGCACTTGGAGGAGAGGAAGGTAATCAGGAACAGTCAACATGGATTCACCAAGGGCAAGTCATGCCTGACCCACCTGATTGCCTTCTATGATGAGATAAATGGCTCTATGGATATGGGGAAAATCAGTGGACGTGATATGTCTTGACCTTAGCTAAGCTTTTGATATGGCCTCACATAGTATTCTTGCCAGCAATTTTAAAAAAGTATGGATTGGATGAATGGACTATAAGGTGGATAGAAAGCTGGTTAGATCATCAGGCTCAGTGGGTAGTGATCAATGGCTCGATGTCTAGCTGGCAGCCAGTATCAAGTGGAGTGTCCCAGGGGTCGGTCCTGGGGCCAGTTTTGTTCAACATCTTTGTTAATAATCTGGATGATGGGATGGATTGCACCCTCAGCAAATTCGCAGATGACACTAAGCGGGGGGGAGAGGTAGATACTCTGGAGGGTAGCAATAAGGTCCAGAGTGACCTTGACAAATTGGAGGACTGGGCCAAAAGAAAGCTGATGAGGTTCAACAAGGACAAGTGCAGAGTTCTGCACTTAGGGTGGAAGAATCCCAGGCAGTGCTACAGGCTGGGGACCGACTGCTTAAGCAGCAGTTCTGCAGAAAAGGACCTGGGGATTACAGTGGACGAGAAGCTGGATACGAGTCAGCAGTGTGCCCTTATTGCCAAGAAGGCCAACAGCATATTGGGCTGCATTAGTAGGAGCACTGCCAGCAGATTGAAGGAAGTGATTATTCCCCTCTATTCAGCACTGGTGAGTTCACATCTGGAGTATTGTGTCCAGCTTTGGGCCCCCCCGTACAAAAAGTATGTGGACAAATTGGAGAGAGTCCAGCAGAGGGAAACAAAAATGGAAAGGGGGCTGGAGCACATGATTTACAAGGAGAGGCTGAGGGAACTGGGATTATTTAGTCTGCAGAAGAGAAGAGCAAGGGGGATTTGATAGCAGCCTTCAACTACCCAAAGTGGGGTTCCAAAGAGGATGGAACTTGACTGTTCTCAGTGGTGGCAGATGACAGAACAAGGAGCAATGGTCTCAAGTTACAGTGGGGGAAGTTTAGGCTGGATATTAGGAAAATCTTTTTCACTAGGAGGGTGGTGAAGCACTGGAATGGGTTATCTAGGGAGGTAGTGGAATCTCCATCCTAAGAGGTTTTTAAGGCCCGGCTTGACAAAGCCCTGGCTAGGATGATTTAGTTGGAGTTGGTCCTGCTTTGAGCAGGGGGGTTGGACTAGATGACCTCCTGAGCTTTCTTCCACTCCTAATCTTCTATGATTCTATGATTTTAAAGCATGCTCCACACCTTGTCCCTCTCAGATTTTGGAAGGCATTTCAGATTCTTAAGCCTTGGGTCGAGTACTGTAGCTATCTTTCAAAGTCTCACATTGATATCTTCTTTGTGTTTTGTCAAATCTGCATTGAAAGTGTTCTTAAAATGAACATCTCTGCTGGGTCATCATCCAAGACTGCTATAACATGAAATATATGGCATAATGCAGGTAAAACTTGCACTGCACATCGAGTGGATGTTTTCAGAAAACCATCCAAGATCTCTTTCTTGAGTGGTAACCACTAATTTAGATCCCATCATTTTATATGTTTAGTTGGGATTATGTTTTCCAATGTGCATTACTTTGCATTTATCAACACTGAATTTCATCTGCCATTTTGTTGCCCAGTCACCCAGTTTTGAGAGATCCTTTTGTAGCTCTTCGCAGTCTGCTTGGGACTTAACTATCTTGGGTAGCTTTGTATCATCTGCAAATTTTGTCACTTCGCTGTTTACCCCTGTTAAAGGGCTCTCCCTTCACCCTCCCACTTCCCTGGTTCTTGTCATGCAGATAGAAAGCAGCAAAAGACCAGAAATCCAAAGCACAGAAAATGGGATGTTTATTGGGGTAAGTTTCCAAGCAAGCATATTCCGAAGTCCTTCACACCAGTCTCTATAAACTGTGTTGCCCTTCCCAGCTCTGATGCTGCGGAGCCTTGCCTGTGTCCCTGTTCCCATTCTCCCCTTAACAAACATGATTCCAATTTCCCTTCCACTTCCTGTTTGATCTCAATTTGTATAGTAATATTTTCAGCTATACCTTAACCAACGATTTTACTGACATTTAACTAATCAATCCTAATATATTGTAACATAATTCTCTAACCAATTATATCTCACTACCCTAATTAACTTACACATAGAAAAATTAATTATACAGCAGACAGAAACAGTTAGAGAACCAGACAGATTAAGAATAGAAAAGTGGAGGCCATAGATAAAACAATACAGATATGAGGGCTTCACAACCACAACCATTGATAAGTGATTTCTTGATAGACAGGATGTTATCAAACTAAGTTTTCTTTAACCATCTTAAAATCTGTTTCTTTATCTGGTGATGATGGGCGCTATCAGGACAGGATCGTCTTCCTAACAGCCCAATACCACCTTATTTCAGTGTGTCTGGTTTGGGATGTGAGGATGTGACCATAGGCTTCCCGGCTTATGGCTGCCCCTGCTACTTAGCCAAAGGCCTTAGTCTAAGAACAAGACCTCAGACTATCCTAGCGAGAGACAGCCCATACACAGGCAGACTGTGATTTTGATTCTTTGTTTTTATACCCCTGTAACTAGCTAAGTGATAAAAATACACCTAAGAGTATATCTACACTACGAAATTAGGTCGATTTAATAGAAGTCGATTTTTTAAAAATTGATTTGATACAGTCGATTGTGTGTGTCCTTACTAAGCGCATTAAGTCGGCGGAGTGTGTCCACAGTACCGAGGCTAGCGTTGACTTTTGGAGTGTTGCACTGTGGTAGCTATCCCACAGTTACCACAGTCTCCCTCTCCCATTGGAATTCTGGGTTGAGCTCCCAATGCCTGATGGGGCAAAAACATTGTCGTGGGTGGTTCTGGGTACACGTCATCAGGCCTTCCTTCCTCCATCCGTGAAAGCAACAGCAAAAAATAGTTTCTCACCTTCTTTCCTGGGTTACTTGTGCAGACAACATACCAAGGCAAGCATGCAGCCCACTCAGCTCACTGTCACCATATGTCTCCTGGGTGCTGCTGGCAGACATGGTTAGGGTGACCAGACATCCTGATAAAATTGGGACCGTCCCGGAAATTTGTCCCAATATTTCACACTCCAATTTTTTTTTTTTTGCTCTGCCATCGGCCCCCCAATGTGTCCCAATATTTTCTTCCTCTCGTCTGATCACCCTAGACATGGTATTGCAGTGCTACACAGCAGCATCCCCTTGCCTTGCCTTGTGGATGGCAGATGTTGCAATATGACTGCTAACCATCGTCATCGTCCTGTGGGTGCTCCTGGCCAACCTCGCTGAGGTCGGTCGGGGGCGCTTGGACAAAAATGGGAATGACTCCAGGTCATTCTCTTCTTTAAGTTTCATCTAATGGAGACTCAGTCCTGCCTGGAATATCATGCCAGCTGGAGGCTTCTGCCTCAGGCTGCTCTCCCAGTCGGCAACACCACCCAGTCACACCTACCTCAGCCTAACCCTTGCTCCCATGACTCATGAAGCCTGGACAGTAATAAGGAGCAGTTCAAGTATAGGCTGAGCAAGCATGTAATGGTGGTAGAATGTGCCTTTGAATATTTAAAAGCTCACTGGCGCAGTTCACTGACTCGGTTAGACCTCAGCAAAACCAATATTCCCATTGTTATTACTGCTTGCTGTGTGCTTCACAATATCTGTGAGAGTAAGGGGGAGACATTTATGGCGGGGTAGGAGGTTGAGGCAAATTGCCTGGCCACTGATTATGCACAGCCAGACACAAGGGAGGTTAGAAGAGTACAGCAGGGCACGTTGCGCATCAGAGAAGCTTTGAAAACCAGTTTCATGAGTCCACACTACCCCAAATTCGGCCCAGCAGGATCAATTTCAGCGCTAATCCCCTCGTCAGGGAGGAGTACAGAAATCAATTTTAAGAGCCCTTTAAGTCGATGAAAATGGCTTTGTCGTGTGGACAGGTGCAAGGTTAAATTGATCTAACACTGCTAAATTCGACCTAAACTCGTAGTGTAGACCAGGGCTAAGTTCTTAAAATATAAGTCTTTATATCTATAGTCTAACAACTCCCTTTTCCAGATCATTTATGAATATGTTTAATAGGACTAGTCCCAGTACAGGCCCCTGGGGACACTATAATTTACCTCTCTCCATTCTGAAAATTGACCATTGATTCCTACTCTTTGTTTCCTATCTCTTAACCAGTTAACAATCCCGGAGAGGCTTTTCCCTCTTATCCCATCAACTCAACAATCTACTGTCCACAAAAGTAACTGACTTCCTGAAAGCACAGATGCCCCCTCCTTGTATATTCTGCTGTCTTTCCCCCCATCAACCTTCCCTGCCCCTTGCCATGATGGCCTGTGGTTATTTTTGTGATCATTTAGGGCCTAGTCCTAGAAACATTTTCTACCCAGAGTGATGTTCACTACCATGACTTTAATCGGACTGCTCACACTATTATTAAGCACCACAACCAGTAGCTACATGTTTGCAGAACTGTACAGCACGTTACATTGTAAGTCCTAAGGACAAAGACAACAAGCCGTGTAAGAAAAAGCACCATCTCTCAGCTTTTCCATGGCCTAGCCCAGTGGTTCTCAAACTGTGGTTTCAGGATGCCAAAGTGAGTTGTGACCCCATTTTAATGGGGTCGCCCATTAAAGCATTAGACTTGCTGGGACCCAGGGCTGAAGCTGTAGCCTGAACTGCATCGTCACCTGGGGTGGGGGGCTCAGACTGTGTCTCCCTCTCCCCTGCACCTGGGGCAGTGGGACTTGAACTGAGCCGCCTCCTCCCCCGGCTCCAGGGTCATGTAGTAACTTCATTGTCAGAAGAGGGTCACAATGTAATGAAGTTTGAGCCTAGCCAAAAGCTGTACCTGGACAAATAGCAGCTGGTTAAAGGTGACCCCCAGCAAGCCTAAAGTGATTCTTGCAGGAAGAGCAAAGTGCTTTGGAGAAATCACTTCCTTCATAACTTCCTCCTTTATTGATGGCATCAGCCCTCAGACTATTATGTCAGTTTGTAGACTTGGGGTCCATTTTGATGCCTCATACCCGCCAGGTGCCCAAATAGCAAAAAATGTGTATGTTCTTCTGCAGCAGCCTAGAAGAATTCAGCCCAGCCAATCAGACACACATCTGCCATGTTGGTCCATACATTCATCACCTTCTAGAGCAGTGCTTCTCAACCTTTTTGATACCAGGAACCAGCTTTCTGCCTTCCTAAATGGTCTCCAAGACTGCTCAGGGACCGGTGCTGGTCCACACACCAGTCATTGAGAAACACTGTTCTAGAGGATGCCTGTCTTTGCCCTTATAAGGAAATACTGAGGACTCAGCTCCCAATTCCATCTCCACTAGTAATTCTGCTGCAGTGAATATATTTTTCAAGGAATATAAGAGATTACTATTGAAGCAAGTATTTGGAGACCGGGATCTTCAATATTTACTCATAAGAGCAGAGATGGGAGTCATCTTGGAATCTGAGAATGAGGGGGAAGTTTAGGTTCATTAGATGAGTTCAACTAAAAGTTACCTTTTTAACAATTGTTTATTAACACTTTGTTCTGCTGTTGATATTTGGTTGTATAAATATGAAATATAAAGACAGAAAATGAGAGAGTGTGTTACCAGGATATCATTTAGAGTTGTGATCAGATACACAATGATGGCCACCAAAGAGAGAGAGAGAGAGAGAGAGGGCACTCTAGATGAATATCCATGTGAACTATTCTAAAATTTGGATGTAAGTGTTTAGATCTAAAGATTTTTGGTTTTAAACTTGTCTAAAATATTAAGTTACAATACATACTGTGGATGTACATATGTATAGGTCTCCAGTCAATATATATAAAGCAACTATCTATATATCCATTTTTTTAAAAAACCAGCAAATATCTAACTGAAAAAAGACATAAGGTTTCAGATCTGAAACATCACGATCTTGCTATCAGAAGTATAAGAAGAGTTGTATAATGTCTGATCTCAAATGTCACCAAATTTTGATGTAGTGATAGTATACACAGTTATATAATAAAGTACTTAATATATTCCTACACTGAAACTCAGAATCACACAGGCATAATCATTCATCAGCAAAGATATCCTACTTTATCTGTGATTGTAAAAACTTAATGGGTGTGTGTTCAGGTAACAAACTGAGTTTCGAATGTGCTTCTTGCCCATAACACTGACAATTTAGTTCAAACTGTTGCTTCTATATTCTTAAAATATGTACTGATTTCCAAGTTTAACTCCATGCAGGACCAGCAACGCACTATGGATGCAACATTAATATAGTCATAAAAACATTTCATTAATTAGAACTTTGTAAATGCTGTATTTAAGATATACAGTGATAGCTGTCTTTCCTATCCCCAACCATCTCCAAGAAATATCTCAACACTACTTTGTTTGGAATCATAAGCTGTGCGAATTCTGGAAAAAACATCTGTTGATGTATTTAAAATGTGAACTAACAAAGAGGTTTCAAACAATTGCATCCAGTGCTTAAAAAAAAAAACAAGAACCAAAAGAGCATCCGTTATTTAACAAAAAATTCCGTATTTAACTCTGGCAGAAATTGTTCTATTAGGGTGGGATTTTCAAAAGCATTCATTGTTGGCATAATAGTGCTCTGCTTTATAATGGACTTCATGGGTATCAGAGAAACACGAACTTCTCCCTGTATGTCATTGGAGCAGCCAAGCATTGTGTCTAGGGCTAGATACAGCAAAGCTCTGTTCACCAGAATGGAGTCACTGTTCTGGGGAAAACAAGTGTTTCTGTTGAGGAGGAATATCTCCCTGCCTATGCAACATGATTCTTTATTCTATTTTTTCCTTCTGTTTCATCTGTCTAGTTTCAAACATCCAAGAGACTATTTTGCAACCTGTTACAGTAATCCTCAGCAATTTTCATATTGTGACCTCCTCTTCCATACCAGGATCCTTCACCCAAGGAACCCACCTAGCCAGGACCTTCCTCCTCCATTTAGCAATATTGGAATTGCAGGTCACCCTCCCCTCACGTGCCGTACATTGAGAAAGTCTGACTCATTATAAATTGCACTGGTCCTGGTCCAACACCCATTGACTTCAGTGGGCAGTGGCTCACACCATTGTCAAGGCAGTTTTTTTCATATGAAGTTTGATATTTCCTCTCTATTGATTTCATCTCATTGCACCAAGTTACATACTGTGTAAAACTCTACATAGCCCTTCTGCCTCCTTCATATTTGCACCCTCCAAACAGCCCTTGACTGTTTAGTCAATGAATTATGCATTTTTCCATGGGTCAGCAAACATATGACAAAATTCTCAAATTCATGCATCCTTCAAATTATGCTGGAACATCTCCAGTGGATTTATTTTATTCCATAGTCCACGTGAATGACAAGGGATAGGCCTAGATTGTCACAGCTCTTCCTCATCCACACAAGGATTAACGGAAATGTTCATGGTCCCCTTGTCACTCCTTGCTCAGTACTCCTCACTGGTAGCAAGTGGTGGGAAGGGGAGTGAAAGGAAGCGTGGCTTCTTCCTTCACTCATGAGCAAGGAGGAAGAAAAGTAAGAGTTATGCCACTGAATGTTGCCACCAAGTCATGGTGCCCCCGGGCTTGTGCAGTTTATACATCACCCCTTGTTCAGGGCTCTGCCTGTAGGCACAATGTAACCATTAGTCTTCAAAATAAATAAAAAAGTAACACTAAGGGCCAGACTGTGATTCCCCACTCATGCTAAGTGGCACTTTGCTCCACTATTTCATCCTATCAAAATCCAACTGTGGCTTAGCACGTGTAGGAGTATCAAAAATTGCTCTCAGAGCCCAGTCCACAGGCTCAGGCTGTCAAGTTTAGGGAGGCAGGGGTGGGCTTCAGAGTCCAAACTCCAGTCTGAGATACAACTATTGTTTGTGCTGTGTCACATGCCCTGAGGTCTGACACTTGCTACTGCAGCCCGCTGATAGCTGTGTAGACTCACCCTTAGAGGCTTCTAACTGCCAACAGGTCTTGCCATTCTGGGGTGAGAATTTTTAAAGAAAGCTAAAAGTGACATAGGAACACATGTTCCATTGACTTTCTAAGTCAGGTAGGCACTTTTGAAAAATCCATCCCTGGTCCCTAATGCCAGGCCATTGACTGAATTTTTCTCAACCCTCTTACTTTCAACTTTGGATACATAAGTAGCACTGGATGAAAAATACCTAACAGCAGCACTGCAATGCTGGAAACCATTGCTGAATTATGCTACCCACAGCTTTCAAAATAGAAATTCTTTAAATTGTTATATAGTCTATATATAAGAATACACTTTTCATTAACCGCACTACATACTTTCATACACACACACACCCCACACACAAAGTAGTGAAGTGCCTCATAACATTACAGGGCAATGTAGGACCAGAACTACCAAATCAATAACCCATCAAATAAAAAAAATATCTCCAAAGGAAATTACTGTTAAAGGGTGACTATCATTTCCACCAAAATAAACTATTCAATGAAGAAACCACAGCCTTTATTAGCTTCCATTTACAGCTGATTTATTCATATTTGGGAATAGATTAAAGTAATGCAGCTCCATTATGCTTTGAAAGGCATAAGTAATATAGGTAATCAAACTGATTCAAGGGGAAGAAAAAAAATCTCTATCCGGTTGTGACACAAACTTTTTTGTAAGTTCTCAAATGTTTGCTGAACTTTTATTTTTGAGACTTTCTGCAATTGTGAGTCCAGCAGCAAAAGAGTAGAATACAGTAGAACCTTTTTTTATGGCAGTATCTCCACTCAAACTAGAATCAAAATGGCAAGATAGTAAATGCATCAGATGGAAGTTTGAAATTTAATTAGAACTGATTCCTGGGCCCATTTACAGGCATAGAACAAAAAGCAGTACCTAAAAAGGTTCCATCAATTCCTACATTGCCAGGATAGAAGGTGGACTCTCCCATTATTTGCACAATAAAATAACCATTGCTAAAATTATACTGGAAAACATGAGTCTGCATTCATATTAATTTCCCTCCAACCCTGACATGCTCAGCAATGTGCATTATTACCCCCAGCTGAGCAAGGTATTTATGCACCTGTCTAACTTTAATCACATGAGTAATCCCATCCCTCTTCAGCACAGCATTTAAACATGTGCATAACTTTAAGAATATTCAGATTTCCATTAATTCAGTGAGACCATTCACATGCTGAAAGTTATGCATATGCTTAACTGCTCTGCTATATAGGGGTCTAGGACCCAAGCCTGGAAACAGCAGTAAATCTTGTAGAAAGAAATTTTAAAAATTAGAATTTTTTTTAAAATATTGGTTGAATCAAAAAACTTGAAAAAAAATTAGTTTCAAATTGACTAAAACCTTTTGGGTCAACTCAAAAGAGAGCTTTCTCTCAATTTATTTTATTTGGGTGGTTTATGGTATTTTTACCTTTTTGTGTTTTTTTTAATTTGTTGACTTGGAAAACAAAATATCATTTCTAAATGAAAAGTTGAAACAACACATTTTCAAACTAACTGAAAATAAAACTTCTCAAAAACAATTTTATCAGGATATTTTTCAGGCTGAAACTGTTCATCAACTTTGACCTCAATTCGCAAACAATTTCAGAGCTTTTACCACCAAAGTTTCTATTCATTGAAAAAAATTGCTTTGCTCTAGTAGAAAGCCTTTCTAAGGAGAAGACATTGGTCTTACCATATGAGTAAGGAACACTGGCATGAGCAAAGCTTTGCAGGGTTGCACATTTATATTTTTAAAATATATAAGTGGCACTTTTAAAGGACCAAGGAAATTATTTCTCACCAGAAACTGATGAGAAGCCGATTATCTTACAACTAAATCTGAAGAGAATTTTCTCTATAATTCTCCTCCTTTAACTTCTTCCTGAGAGGAATTACAAGGACACCAGCATTGATGAAAGAGATTAAACGGATTTAAACTGACTTTGCAGAGCAACTGTTAGGTATTCCAGATATTACTGTTGGTATTAAATATATTCCACTGAAACAACCAGGTGACAGAACCCTGTCCTTGTGGGATTAATGGATTTTTTCAGAATAATCATCCTAATTCACAAGGTTGTGGGAAAAGCACGCCTTTAAAATGAAACAAGGAAAACTCGACCAATTGTTTGAAAATGCTTTCGCCTGTTTTAGGGCTACCCGGTGCCACCTGTATACAGCCCATAACAACATAGAAATTGCCATCTTGGATCAGACCCAAGGTCCATTTACTCCAGCATCCTGCCTCAGAGTGGCCAGAAGCAGATGATTTAAAGACTTCAATTACAAAGAATCCACCATTAACACTAGTTTAAACCTGCAAATGATTGTGCCCCATGTTGCAGAGGGAAAACAAAACAAAACAACAACAAAAACAGGGTCTCTGACAATCTGACCACGGGGAAAGTTCCTTCCTGACCCCAACTATGGCAATCAGTTAGACCCTGAGCATGTTGGCAAGGCCCAACAGCCAGACACCTCAGGAAGAATTCTGTGTGTTAACTCAGTGCCCTCCAACTCACTGGCCTTTGGGGATATTTGCTACTAGAAGTTGCAGATTGGCTACATGCCATTGTAGGCAACCTCATCATACCATCCCCGCCACAAACTGATCAAACTGAGTCATAAAGCTGGTTAGGTCCCCCCCACCCCACTGGTCCCTTTGGAGGGCTGTCCCAGAACTTCACTCTTCTGATGGTTAGAAATTGTCTTCTAATTTCTAGCCTAAACTTGTTGATAGGCAGTTTATATCCATTTGTTCTTGTGTCAACACTGCTGCTTAGCTTAAACAACTCCTCTCCCTCCTGGATATTTATTCCTCTGATGTATTCATAGAGAGCAATCATATCTCCTCTTGGCCTTCTTTTGGCTAAGCTAAACAAGCTCTTTGAGTCTCCTCTCATTAGGCAGGTTTTCCATTTTCCTCCTCTTAGTAGCCTCTCTCTAGCACTCTTCTGAGAGCTGAGACCTGGCAATCAAAGTGTCTAGTCCCAGGGGCCAGGGATGACCCCTCTGACTTCTCTGTAGCTTTGATACACCTTCTCCCAGACATCCTGCCATGTGGGCACATTAGTTTACAGTCAGGGGCATGAAAGCTAATAGACAATGACACTTTAATTTACCTCGATTTCAGTAAGGCATTTGATACGGTTCCACATGGGGAATTATTAGTTAAATTGGAAAAGATGGGGATCAATATGAAAATTAAAAGGTGGATAAGGAACTGGTTAAAGGAGAGACTACAACGTGTTGTACTGAAAGGTAAATTGTCAGGCTGGAAGGAGGTTACTAGTGGAGTTCCCCAGGGATCAGTTTTGGGACCAATCTTTTTATTACTGACCTTGGCACAAAGAGCGGGAATGTGCTAATAAAGTTCGTGGATGACACAAAGCTGGGAGGTATTGCTAACACAGAGAAGGACCGGGATATCATACAGGAAGATCTGGATGACCTTGTAAACTGGAGTAATAGTAATAGGATGAAATTTAATAGTAAGAAGTGCAAGGTCATGCATTTAGGGATTAATAACAAGAATTTTAGTTATAAATTGGGGACACATCAGTTGGAAGTAACAGAGGAGGAGAAGGACCTCAGAGTATTGGTTGATCACAGGATGACTGTGAGCCGCCAATGTGATATGGCCATTAAAAAAGCTAATGCGGTTTTAGGATGCATCGGGCGAGGTATTTCCAGCAAAGAGAAGGAGGTGTTAGGACCATTATACAAGGCACTGGTGAGACCTCATCTGGAATACTGTGTGCAGTTCTAGTCTCCCATGTTTAAGAAGGATGTATTCAAACTGCAATAGGTACAGAGAAAAGTTTTCCATTCCTCGGATCATCCTAGTAGCCCATCTTATGAAAGGAGACTGAAAGAGCTTGGCTTGTTTAGCCTAACCAAAAGAAGGTTGAGGTGAGATATGACTGCTCTTTATAAATATATCAGAGGGATATATATTAGGGAGGGAGAGGAATTATTTAAACGTAGTACCAATGTAGACACAAGAACAAATGGATATAAACTGGACACTAGGAAGTTTAGACTTGAAATTAGACGAAGGTTTCTAACCATTAGAGGAGTGAAGTTCTGGAACAGCCTTCCAAGGGGAGTAGTGGGGGCAAAAGACATATCTGGCTTTAAGACTAAGCTTGATAAGTTTATGGAAGGAATGGTATGATGGGATAGCCTAATTTTGGCAATTAATTTGGCAACTGATCTTTGATTATCATCAGGTAAGTATGCCCAGTGGTCTGTGATGGGATGTTAGATGGGGTGGGATCTGAGTTACTACAGAGAATTCTTTCCTGGGTGCTGGCTGATGAGTCTTGCCCACATGCTCAGGGTTTAACTGATCACCATATTTGGGGTCAGGAAGGAATTTTCCTCCAGGGCAGATTGGCAGAGGCCCTGGAGGTTTTTTGCCTTCCTCTGCAGCGTGGGGCACAGGTCACTTGCTGGTGGATTCTCTGCAGCTTGAGGTCTTCAAACCACAATTTGAGGACTTCAATAACTCAGACATAGGTTAGGGGGTTATTACAGGAGTGGGTGGGTGGGTGAGATTCTGTGGCCTGCATTGTGTAGGAGGTCAGACTAGATGATCATAATGGTCCCTTCTGACCTTAAAGTCTATGAGTCTAAGTTAATAAAACACCATCACTCTTTACCTAACAGCACAAGAGAGACACAGATCTAGACAAAATATTAAAACAAATCCAGGAACATCCCCAGCTTTTCTGGCACCCTAGGCGGCGGAAGGTCCCTCCAGCAAAATATCGCCCCCGACAGAGGCGGCCAAAGATCCGGCTGCCGTGGTCGCCGTCCTCCAAATGTTAGGGCCCTAGGCGACCGCCTAGGTCGCCTAATGAGTTGCGCCGGGCCTGAACAAACCTATATGTACTACCTCAGGTTTTCCACCACTCTGGAAAGTTCTTTGGGCTTGAGCTGCATCCTCTGGGGTGCCCACGATGCTTCCCCTGCAGCTGCATGACTTCTCCTCCAAATCAGAGAGCCTTCTCTGATGGGTATGCAGTTAAACCAAACTCTCCAGCCTGTCCATTTCTTCCCCTCTCAGGCCCAAAGCAGTCTGTATGGTTCAGTGAGGCTTTGTGCTATCCCAGGTCTTCAACCCAGGCCTGGGAGTCTCCAGACAGCCACTTCATCCTGGCCTCCACGCAATGTCTGCTGAAACCTGCTAAGCTGAGAAGCCAGCAGTACTATAGCCTCTGCCAAGGCACCATCTATAGGACTGGATGATCGCCCAGCTCTGCCAATTGGTGCAACTATGCTATTGAAGCC
This sequence comes from Gopherus evgoodei, assembly GCF_007399415.2. NCBI lineage: Eukaryota > Metazoa > Chordata > Testudines > Testudinidae > Gopherus > Gopherus evgoodei. Next base: position 14,760,006 of record NC_044322.1, read on the forward strand.
AGGAGGAACACGAAGTTTGTCGGAGCAACAAGGTGATTTCTTTTGTGTCTGCATTGGACTCTGCTTGTACCTGCCTCATTCCCCCAACCCTGTTCATGATTCCTCCTCTACTCCTGGCTCCAGCCTCATTCCTGCCTTTGCTCCTGTTCCCACTGTGCTCCTGCTCTGTGCTTGATCCTTCCCTCTCCTCAGATTCCTGCCCTTACTTCTCGCCTCCAATCCTCAGTTACCAGTTCTGGCTCAAACCCCAGCCTCCAACTTCTGGCCCTGACTATGGCTTGGCCCATGACATTTGGTATCTGACCTCAGCTCTGAACCTCAGCTTCAATCCCTGATTCTGACCTGGCTTGATCCCTGGCTCTGGTAACTGTCAGTTGACTCTGATGCCAACTCTTGGCTTTGTTCCCCACCTGGACACCTGCTTTGCCCACTAGACCTGACTCCTGCTCTTACTGTAGGCCTGGTCCATAACAGCCTTCCTCTGATCCACCCAACCACTGCAGTTTTATGGCATCAACACCCTGGTGTCTTTATTCTGCATTTGTGGATTTTCCACTCTCTAAACACCAGCCCCTGCAGACATGGTAGAAGAAAACTGGTTCTCCTAGGCAGTTAATCCATTACCCCAAGGTGCTTCCACCTGAATAGATGGCCATTATGTTCTAACAGCCCACCATGGTAGCCGGTGTGAAAGTGTGAGGACACAGCTCATTGGCAAGGGGTGTATTCCACATCCACGCAAAGGTATTCAAAACACAGCAATTTTATAAGACTTCAAAGCATCAACAACAATTTATGAATTGCACAGAGAGATTCCCTAACTGATCACAGTGAGATAATCTGTCCCCATTAGGTCTCATCCTAGTCTCTAGTAGTCAGTGATTGGCTTAAGTCTTGAAGCACAAGGTTTAACATCCTATCGAACATTTCTTGTCACTGATTATAACAACTCTGGGTAATTTTGATATCCATAAAAAGATCAAATTCCTTTTTGAATCTCCTTAAATCCTTGGCTTCAATAGGGGGCAACACAGAGTATCCCTGATAAGGAACTGATGTGGCTCAGGAAATCACAGTTTCTTCCCTGCTCCAGTCCTGCCCTTGGTAAGCTAAGCATGGCCAGCAAGTGTGTGACTGACCACAGTGAGAGAGGATACATGGAACCAAGGCTCCACCTCCTCTCCATCCACCTCCTCTGAGAAAGAAATAAACATAGACCTTCTTATTCTTGTGTGTCCAGTCTGAGGTCCAGGAAGTCCATGCAAGATTTATCGGGATGGAGGTGGGGGCAGAAGTGTGTAGTCCTAGTCACAAGATCAATTAGACCATAAAATCTTTGGTAGGGGCTGTGTCTACCTTACTGCAGTGCCTAGTACAATAGGGTCTTAATGATGGGACCATTGGGATGATAACATAATATAAATATTTAAATAATAATAGTAATAATTGATTCTGTCCTGGTACCTAGCAGTGCGTAATGCCTTGGAAAATTAACCATTGTGCTGAAGGAGCAAGAGAACTCCATTATCTCAATATTAAAGCTGTTCGAAGCATGGAATTTCCATTATGCGAAATTCTGATCCTTTGAAAGTTTGTTTTATCCCAAATCAGAACGAAGAGTTGAAGCTTCAAAACTTTCTCTGGAAAGAAATTTCCAAAAATTTTTGTTGCAGAAAAATCTAAGCCTGCCATTCAGGCAAGGTTGAACACTTCTAGAAATGCTTCAATTTACTGAAATTGCATTTTACAACAACAGAAAACTGTTCCACTGGAACATTTTTGACCAGCTCGCCTTAATATAGAGCTTAAATAATTAATCTGTGTACACTTTAAAAATGTATTATACAAGTCTGTTAAACCCAACTAAGGGCTTACTCCACTGTTGCATTGTTCCAGTTTTATGCTAGTGCAACGCAAGGATGAATCAGGTGCAAATAACATTTTAAAATGACTTTTGCTGCTCAGCAATAGTAAAATTATCTCAGAACTGTGTGTGTGTGTGTGCTGAATGCAATTGTACACTTATACAGAGAGAACCTTAAGACAAACTGGATCACTGTGTAAACACTAATTCATTCACTGCATTACAAAAATCCATCTGGACTCCGAGAGGTTACTAATAAGGCTCTCTTTATGACACAAAGTTAATGGGATTCAGATGTTAGCACAGCATGCTGCTTATTAGCAACTTTTTTCTGGAAGAAACAAGCCACCTGCATAGGGTGACCATATGTCCCATTTTGGCCAGGACTGTCCCATTTTAAGCTCTGTCCCAGCTGTCCTGACTTTTTTGGCAAGACTGGGCTTTTGTCCCATTTGCTTTTGCCAACTGAGCATAGTTGTCTTCAATGTCATCTAGTTGTCTTCAGTGTAGCATGATCCTGCTTAAACTCTGACCAATTTTGCCTTAGGCTAAGTAAGTGGACTAGATCCTTAGCACCTTAAGAATGCTTTTGTGGCACCACAGCTTCACAGAGCTTTCTTAAAGGACTTGTCTTTACTGAAAAGTAAGCTTGAGTAACAACTCAAATGTTTCCCCTAATTGGAGTCCTATCCACAAACAAAAGCCCTTAACTTGACTGTGGTGGTGCTTTAAATGCGAGTTGGCTGGCAGCTGATGAGCAGATCGAGCACACCTCATGCCCCTTGAGTTCTCCAGTGCCTCCCCACAATTTGTCCCGGGGGGTTAGAAGGGACAGAAAAATTCTCCCACAATTCACTTGGGAAAAAATTCATATAGCAGCTCAGCTTCCTGCAGTGCAAAGACCCATGTGGTGTCGTCTTCTTCGGCTATCCCTTGATATGAGGATGATGTCTGGCACGGGGATTTATTGGGAATGTCAAACTAACATATAAACAGTGGTGTGGGCCTGTAAAGAACTGAGTCATGCATGAACATGTGACTTGCCCATGTGACTACAAAACTCCATCTTGTAGAGGAGATTTTACACAGAAGGAAAGAGGAGTTTCCACACACAAGAGAAAGACTATATAACCCCCTGGAAACCCTTCCATTTTGTCTTCAGCTGGCTCAAGAGATAGCCTCTCCACCCCCAAAGAGATGCCTGAAAGAAACTGGAACAAAAGGGGGTGTGAGTGTAACTATGAGTAACCATGGGGGTGTGAGTGATTGCTGGACCCAGACTAGGCAGGAGTCTACTCTGTCAAAGAAGCTTATTGGAACATCTCTGAGGGTGAGATTTACCTGCATTTAGTTTCATACTGTATTAGGCTTAGACTTGCGTGCTTTGGTTTTTATTTTGCTTGGTAATTTACATTGTTCTGACTGTTATTACTTGGTACTACTTAAATCCTACTTTTTGTATTTAATAAAAATCACTTTTTACTTGTTAATTAACCCAGAGCAAGTATTAATATCTGGGGGAGGAAACAGCTGTGCCTCTCCCTCTATCAGTGTTTTAGAGGGTGAATAATTTATGAGTTTACTCTGTATAAGCTTTATCTTTCTGAAAATCTCACCTTGCATGATTTAGCAAACACTGAACACTTATTTCTAAGAGGTAAGTGACCCAGTTTACATGAAACAGGACTAGGGTTGAATCTTTGTTCAAAGTTCAAAAAAGCCAAAACAAAAGCAACTAGCCTGAGACTTTCTTGACATTTAAAAAGGTTAGGCAAACTTATTTTTATTTTGAATTAATTTCACATCCATGTTCTTGGCCTTTGGAAAGAGGGCAGGAAGCAAACACGTTGAACTGATGCAAGCCAAATTATTCTCAAAGTATTTCAAGAGAGGCTGAAATCAGAGGGTATGCGCTAACTTTTCTGAAAAACATTTCCTGTGAGATTTCCAGATTAAAGTGGTTTGAATGCACTACTGAAATGCATCTAAATTATTGGATACTTTTTTCTTGTATCACAACTTCTATAAAATTGCAACCAAGGTGAAGCTCAATCACAGACACAAATCAATGATGAGCAGGAATATAGAAGTGAATAAGAGGTTCAACAGAGCATAGAGAACCTTGCAGCAGAGTTATATGCATTCAGCTTTTTTTGTTGTTGTTTTTTTTAACTAATTCCACCGTTTCAAATGGACACCCAAATGTTTGCCCAGTTACCATCAATGCCTGAACAGACTGACAGAAGCAAAGCTTGTCCAACAGCTCATTTATAGCCTAGGTTGTCCTTAACTGTTGCACTGGTGCGCCTGAGAGAGTGAAAATGCACCTCTTGTAAACCCATGCACAGGATTGGGGGAGCAGAAAGCTGGAAAGGCAAACTTGACACAAATGAGAACTGAGCTCACTGGCTGCAGTTTTTGAAACATGAATATTTTGATATGGATGTACAATTTTAGAATCTCTACTGCCTTCTTTCCAAAGGGGCACATTCTTAGCAATCCAATATTCTTTTGGGAATTGGATGCAGTCAATAAGATGCATTTATAATTCAGGTACCATGAGTACAAATCATATTTTCTCATGCCTCAACCAATTTCTGCTCAATTTTTAATAACTCATTGGACTTTGATCTATTTCAAGGTCATTCCCCTTGAATAATCTGGAAAGCGCCACCGGCCTTTGGGATGTCATTCCTCTCTGCCTCAGAAAAATAATTTCTTAGTTAGCATGTGAAATGTTAAGTATCTTTCAAATACTCAGTGACTTGTGCACTCAAAATTATCTATGTCAGTGCAAAGTATTCTCCCTGAGTAAGAACAATTAGCAAATGTCACACTGTAGTTTCAATGACCCAGGTGAGGTATTTAATTGTATGTTTTCTACCACTCAGAGCCTTTGAGCTAGATTCACCTCCAGTTTTTCCCAGCATTAACCAAGGAAGAGCACCCTCCCCACCCAGATGGACTTTCTAGTATGAGTAGTTGCAGCCCTGCAAGATGGCCACAATCATCTGTATGGGCAGCTCGACGTAAACAATGGATGGTGCTGGCCAAGAAGCAGATAAAACCCGGGAAAGGAGCCATGGGATGTGTCTGGAGTGGTGGAACAATTTGTATAGTGGGGGTGCCGAGACCTATTCACCCAAACTGTAAACCCTGTATATGATGGAAACCACTTCAAACAAGGGGTGTGGTAGCACTCCCAGCACCCCTAGTTCCAGCAACTATGAATGTGTCAGTTCAGAGCAGCTTCTGCTGGTGTAGGCCCTAGCAGATACTAATACCAGCTTCTTCAAGCTCCTAAAGAGAGTAGAGTGGACCTTCCTCCAAAGGTGACTGTTCTGCAATACAGGGGAAAAGAGATGTCACAGGATGGCTTGCACCTTGCTGCTAGTGCGTGAATCCAGCCCTTTGTCTTATTAATAAACACAAACAGAGCTAATGGACACTCACAGGACTATGACACTATGTAGCTCTATCTAGGGATCGTTCAGCCCTCACTCACAACCCAGCCACCCTATTTATTTTGTCTCCATGTAGTTACTGATTTTAAGGAATGTGTCTAGCGGTTAAAGTAGATGAGAGCTACCAGGAACCAGGATCCCACATTGTGTTCTTGACTGGCATTAATTGGGTGATCCTGGGAAAGATACACACATCACCTCATATTCAAGCTTTCAGTGGAATGTTTGCATTTTTTCAGGTTGTGTGACTTAATGTCAGACAGTGAGGTGTTGATGTAAACCAGCATAATCACTGAGCTGCTGGCTCTGCTAAAAGTTATGCTTATATATGGATAGTCTTTTCTCTGAAAATGGGTGTACACACACGGCATGCATAAAGCAATTTTTACCAATTCTATTTATATTCCCATTGTATGTATAAGAAATCCCTTTTAAAATTGTGTGCACCTATATGCTACCATTCATACAGCACTCCTTAAAATGAACTCAATGCAGTATAAAACACGACAGAAAACCTCAGCTTTTTTCAAGTTGAGATTGAGTGCAATAAAATGCTCAGCAGCCACATCTAACCAGAGCGTGTATCTTTCACCATTTAACTTACTCAAGTTGGTATTAAAACAGCAGTTAGAAGCATTAAGAGGAAACATTACAGGATTGAAACATTCGCACAGTAAGAGGACAAACTTCAATGACTTAGATAGTCTTTTTTTTTCTGAAAATGTTATTCCTAGCACCATCTATTCCATCTATGACATTTATAAGTAATCTAGATTCTCAGTACTTCAATAGTAATTAATCAAAAATGATGTGTCAAGTGAGCAATTTTGACACCAAAGAGATTTATGGCTGTTTCATTTTCAAGACTCTGGTGAAGTTTAGAAAATGGTCAGTTTAATCTGCTAGATTTCTAGTGAATCTGCATTTTTTTAATTTTAAAAAGTACCTGGAGTGTAATGAGCAAGCAAGCAACATTTAGAAATGAACACAGAGTTGATAATTTGCTTATCAGTTATAAACAATCAATTAATAGGTAACATAACCAGGCGTAATTTGAAATAGATCAGATACAGCAATACAAAAATCTACAACTTGAATCAAACTTTTCTGAAGTTTGAATAAGTTTGGTTAACCTTTTCTCTTATTGTAATGGTTGCCACTAGAAGTGACAAGGCCCTGAATTTCAGCAATCCACTCAGCCTAAGGAGGAACTTTGTTTTTTATTTCTGCTATCTTCAGCGCTGCTTGGTTTGCAGCCAGGACTGCAAGTGGATTTAATACAATAATGCAAGAGAATCTATTCTAGCAGGATTCTCAGGCCAGTTTTGAAGATGGAAAAGCTTAAGATGTCTCAGATAAGGTTGTATATCCATCCATTCTGTTGGGTGCTTCTCCAATTTGTACTCCCATTGATTGAGACTCAGATTTTCCTAGTACTCAGTAGTTGCTCCATCTCTGGGGATGGGCAAAACTGTCTAGTTGTATGCTGGTCATGTCCACTTTGACTTGTTCAGAGATGTGTTTATTACAACAAACTTAGAAGAGCTGATGCATTTTTTTTAAGCTTAAAAGCTCAGTGCTCTGGTATTTGCATATGAAATGCCTCAGTGAATTGTGTCTACTTCTGTCTCAAGGATATGCATTATACAAAGATGTAGATGTGTTAAATTAATGCACTGCCATGATTTCCAACATCTGCTTTGTCCATTAATTAGGTTTGCTGACAAATTAAATACCTTGGCTGAGAAGCAGACCACCAACTTTTTTTTTTTATTTTTTTTTAAGGCTTGCTTTTTCACATGTTGATGTATTGCTTTATTGACTAATGTGTTTCAGTCCAAAGCTTAAATGTTTTCTGCAGGATATAAAGTTATAGCAAACAGAAAAAAACAAATTAAGTGCACATTTAGGACTTCTCTCACATTTTGTTGCTCATTTAATTTTCAGAATATCCTTCATACTACACATTTTGCCTTCATTTGCCCATGTTTAACTGCAGTGAACTCAAAATGTAGTCTAATAACAACTGACTCGAACCTCCTAAAGTTCTGGATAATTTTGTTTCCATTAAAAAGGAGTAGCAGTTTTTATGCTTTATCTTTAAAAAGATCAAAGCTTCCTCAAATATACAATAACTTTACAGTTTTTTGTAATCAAATGTTAAAGTTGAATAGGACTTAGTCCTTAGATATAACCTGCCTTCTCTTAAGTTAAAGAGAGTCCTATTGACTTTAATGGTGCTGAATCAAGCATATCAATATATGAGATATTCAACTGATAGTTACTATAATCTATAAAATGCCTTTTCTTTTCTATCATTTTTAGCATGGTCTCTTATACACGTCTGAAAATTTATCTGTTTATTTAGATTATGAAAGATAATTTAGATCAATGTATTTATCTCAGGTTTTGCATGTTGGAGTAAAATATTACAAGGATAACACCATGGTCTGTGTTTAACCAACCAAAAAGAAGATAGAGAGTCAACTTGATTATAACAAACTTTTTAGGTGGAAGCTCAAACCATACATATTCAAATTAGAAAAATGGGCACGTTATATATAACATTTTTTTTCTAAATGAAAAAAGTATACCAAAATTCCAGCGTGATCATAATACACATAGAAATAGAGGGTTAGGGTAGATGGAAGGAAGGGGAAGCAACATATCTATCTTCAGGGTCTTCATTAATCATAGACCTCTAAAATGTCAGCCTAGATTGCTTTGAATTTTTTAGGCATTCTCTTTCTGTGGAATCCCAATCGTTCATTAGCTGCAAGGTCAGCCACGTCATCGATCCAGGCATCTGTAATTGACGTTCCCCTTTCTGCAGAATTAATTTCATAGAGACCATAGCTGCATGTTGGAACCATGCTGCCTTGTTACCAGGTTATCTCCAGGTATCAGGAATATATCCAACAATGAAATTTAAGGGGGAGGGCTCCAATTTAGCATCCAGTATCAAACTGGTCCTTTGACTCACCTCAGACCAGAAATTCTTGACACAGGGAACTCTGAAAACGAAAGAGCTAATGTAGCACCAAGAAAGTTACATTTCCAACAGTGGTCAGCATTTATGAAGCTCATTACTGTTAGCCTATGTGGAGACCACTATATTCAAAAAATATATATTTTTGGTGAATAAGCCATAGCCTTAGGTCTATAGTTTCTTTTTAACATTAAAAGCAGCAAAGAATCCTGTGGCACCTTATAGACTAACAGACGTTTTGGAGCATGAGCTTTCGTGGGTGAATACCCACTTCCTCAGATGCATCTGAGGAAGTGGGTATTCACCCACGAAAGCTCATGCTCCAAAACGTCTGTTAGTCTATAAGGTGCCACAGGATTCTTTGCTGCTTTTACAGATTCAGACTAACACGGCTACCCTCTGATACTTTTTAACATTAGATACCATTGTATTCCATTGAACTGGAGATATTTGTGTACCCAAATCTCTAACCCAAGCAGCTCTCAAATTTTTGGGCCAGAAAATCATAAAAGGATACCAGTGGCTAAGTACATCCTGGAAGTTTCTTTCAAAATAATTAGAGTTCAGGAGTTCCCAATGCATTTAGTCCAAATACATTTGTAAGTAAATTCTTAAACTGGAGATATTTCCATACTGCAGAGCCAAATTGTTGCTGAAGATCTACAAACAGTTTAAATGTATCACTGTCTCTTAGCTGTAACACAGGCATAATTCCTCTGTCCATCCAATCCCTCCACATCAAGAGTGTCATAAACAGATAGCTAAGGGTTAATGTCTCTTTCACCTGAAGCACCTGACCAGAGGACCAATCAGGAAACAGGATTTTTTCAACTCTGGGTGGAGGGTTTTTTGTGTGTGAGTCCTTTGTTCTTGGGTCTTCTGCCTGTCTGACTCTCTCAGCTATGGGAAGGATTTTTCTATTTCCTGCTTTCTAATCTTCTGTTTCCAAGTTGTAAGTACAAAATATAGTAAGGCAGTAAGGTTTCTATTGTTTTTATTTTGTATTTACATGAATATAGTTGCAGGAGTGCTTTGAATTGTATTCTTTTTGAATAAGGCTGTTTATTCATATTTCTTTTAAGCAATCGACCCTGTATTTGTCACCTTAATACAGAGAGACCATTTGTATGTATTTTTCTTTCTTTTTATATAAAGCTTTCTTTTTAAGACCTGTTGGAGTTTTTCTTTAGTGGGAACTTCAGGGAATTGAGTCTGCAGCTCACCAGGGAATTGGTGGGAGGAAGAAATCAGGGGGAGGTCTGTGTGTGTTAGATTTACTAGTCTGACTTTGCATTCCCTCTGGGTGAAGAGGAAAGTGCTTTTGTTTTCAGGACTGGAATTACAGAGGGTTGACTCCCTCTGCTTAGATTCACGGAGGTTGCTTCTGTGTATCTCTCCAGGAGCACCTGGAGGGGGGAAGGGAAAAGATTTATTTCCCTTTGTTGTAAGACTCAAGAGTTTGGGTCTTGGGTCCCCAGGGAAGGGTTTTGGGGGGACCAGAGTGCCCCAAAACACTCTAATTTTTTGGGTGGTGGCAGCAGTACCAGGTCCAAGCTGATAACTAAGCTTGGAGGTTTTTCATGCTAACCCCCATATTTTGGACGCTAAGGTCCAAATCTGGGACTAGGTTATGACAAAGAGGCACAGATTTTTAAGAGTGAGAGTGATTAACTACTGGAACAAATTGGAAATTTGTGGAATCTACATCTCTTGAGGTATTCTAATGAAGACTACATGCCTTTCTGGGCGTTAAGCTTTTGCCAGACACTGTTTATGCTTTAGCCAAACACAGGATATTAGGCTCAATTCAGAAGCAAGTGGATTAAATTCTATGGTCTGTGTTACACAGGATGATTTAATGGACCTTTCTGGCCTTAGAAAACATTATTTTATACACAGCATAGAGTACTGGTCCTTTGACTTCAACTTCATAGAATCTAGTCTCAGACAGATCAACAACAAATCCTCCAAATTCTCCCCTCTCCCCCCGCCAATGTTTTTGAAACAGTTAAAAATAAGGAACACCACAGGTGGACAACCCTAAGGACATTTGTGGGCGTTGTGCTTTTGAGAACAGTAAAAGATCTTCATGCTTTTACAGCAATGTTCTAAAACTGAGACGAAAAAGTGAGTATTTGCTGCTTTGGCCTACTGGTACAAGCAATTAACGTCAGACACAGGACCAATTTAGCATTTGCAGGGCTCGAAGCAAGAGGGGAGGGAACTGAGAATTTTTCCACTGTGACTCTAGAGAGCGAAACGGGGGGCTGTGTTTTTCAGAGCTTGCATATAGTGCAGGACCACAAGTAGCTTTATATTTATCCAACCACATAGCCATTTATACTGTGAACACCATAATAGAATCTGAGCACCTTATATACTATAAAAACAAACACACACTGGATCGGAATCCCTCATAATATATCAAGATGATTTTTTTAAATACAAGTAGATAATTAACGAGATTTACAATCTCAAATTCTTAGAGAAAACTAATGAAAGTAGAATAATTACACAAGAGCTGTTATTTAAGGTATAAGCTAAAGATGCATTTTGTTCTTACTACACTAGTCTATTCTCCATCTGTAAGGCAAAAGAATGAAACAGCCCTTGGAAAGGCTACTCTAGATAATATGATCTTTGGAGACATGTGCATGTGACTGCCTAAATAAAAAAAGAGGACGAGTCCAGTGGCACCTTAAAGACTAACAGATTTATTTGGGCCTAAGCTTTTGTGGGTAAAACACCCACACTTCAGATGCATGGAGTGAATATTACACACATAGACATAAATATACTGGTACATGAAGAGAAAGAAGTTACCTTACAAGTGGAGAACCAGTGTTGACAAGGCCAATTCAGTCAGGGTGGATGAGATCCTCTCCCAATAACTGATGAGGAGGTGTCAATACCAAGAGAGGGAAAATTGCTTTTGTAGTGAGCCAGCCACTCCCAGTTCCTATTAAAGCCCAAGTTAATGGTGTTACATTTGCAAATGAATTGTAGCCGTGCAGTTTCTCTTTGAAGTTTTTTCGTTGAAGGATGGCTACTTTTAAATCTGTTATTGAATGTCTGGGGAGATTGAAGTGTTCTCCTTCTGCATGTTACCATTCCTGATGTCTGATTTGTGTCCATTTATTCTTTATTCTGTCCCATTTGGTCAATGTACATGGCAGAGGGGCACTGCTGGCACATATCACATTAGTAGACGTGCAAGTGAATGAGCCTCTGATGGTGTGGCTGATGTGGTTGGGTCCCAGGATGCTGTCGCTAGAATAGATATGGGGACAGAGAAGGCAATGAGGTTTGTTACAGGGATTGGTTCCTGGGTTAGTGTTTCTGTGCTGTGGTGTGTAATTGCTGATGAGTATTTGCTTCAAGCTGGGAGACTGTCTGTAAGCAAGGACTGGCCTGCCTCCCAAGGCCTGTGAGGGATTGTTTTCCAGGATAGGTTGTAGATCGTTGATGATACGCTGAAGAGCTTTTAGCTTGGGGAGGTATGTGATGGCCAGTGGTGTTCTGTTATTTTCCTTGTTGGGCCTGTTCTGTAGTAGGTGACTTCCGGGTACCCGTCTCACGCTGTCAGTCTGTTTCCTCACATCCCCAGGTGGATATTGTAGTTTTATGAATGCTTGATAAAGATCTTGTAGGTGTTTGTCTCTGTTTGAGGGATTGGAGCAAAGGTGGTTGTAGACAATGAATCAAAGTATTACAATGCCTACACCACTGGCCAGAATGTTTCAGTCTCTGTTCTCTGAACAGTAGTTATTGTCACCAGCAACATTCTGAAATATATTACTCACGCTGAGTACAGTACAATTTGATTATATCCATGCATCGTTTAATGCTAGAAATCAGTCATATCTGTTTGATAAAAATGCTGAGTTCATTTAAAATGCCATGGGACAAAAAGCTGGGCATTATACAAAATTGCAAGCACAAATAATGTATGTGTTTTCAATCAGAGGGACTATAGTCTGCTAGGGAGTATGGTTTCATAATTAGAGTTGGGTATTGGGAATTAGTTAACTGGGGCTGGTCTACTCTATGGGGGGAAAAATCGATCTAAGGTACGCAACTTCAGCTACGTGAATAGCGTAGCTGAAGTAGAAGTATCTTAGATCGAGCTACCTACCATCCTCACAGCGCAGGATCGACGGCTGCAGCTCCCCGTCGACTCCACTACCACCATTCACGTTGGTGGAGTTCTGGAGTCGACAGGAGCTCGTTCAGGGAAACCGATATATCGCGTCTAGATGAGACACAATATATCGATCCCCAAGAAATCGATTGCTACCCGCTGATACAGCCGGTAGTGAAGACGTACCCCTGGGTTCAATTCCTAACTACCACAATACCAGTGATTCACTGTGTTAGCTTAGACATTTCTTTTAAACTTGTATTTGTTCAACCATCTCTATGAGGAGCACAATACCTGCTTGGCGGGAGGCTCATTTCAGAAGAGCACTTTGGGGTCCCTTAGACAAAAGGCTCAGAAGACCTGTGAAGTTTTAAAAAATTACTTTTAGACTATAAAAATCAAATATTTCACTGATTTAGGGTTTGAGCCCATTCCCACTGAAGTCAATGGCAGTCTTTCCATTGACTTCATTAGGAGTTGGATTGGGTCCACAGAAGATTCAGGGTGGAATTTTCAGTGCTGGCCTAAGCATCTTGCAAGTCCCATAAATGCCGATGGATGTGGTCGTGGGATCTCTTGCAACCAGCTTTGATCTTTTGGTCGGATAAGTGGTTGAATGGAGTATTCATTTATAAAGCTTACAAATTGTTGCTGTATTTTGCTTCTCTCATCAATAAGCATTATCCCCTACCTTTGGGAGTTTTATATTGGAAACTGTCAGCTACAAACAAAATAGCTTAATGCACTCAAAAATATGCTGCATTACTCTAAGCCATGATATGATGAGTCAGTACATAGTGGTATGCTAATATAATATCTCCATTGATTCTCTAAGCTATTCCAGTGTAATACATTTAGTAAATTAATAACCCTCACCAATATATGCCAAATCAGCTACATTACATCAATATGATCAACTAAAGAAAAATGCCCACCATAATTAAATGAATAGAATACACAATAGCAATATGATTAGGCTGTTTTAAATGATGTTGCAGCAGTTTTCAGTGACCATAGCACAGCTTTGAATCACCTCATTCCTTAATAGTGATCGGTTTTTTTGCAAACATTTATTAAAAGTTATTTTTATACCATTACAGCTGGAAAGTCAAAGATCACTCATGCTCTGGAGCTGCTTTGTTCAACAAATCTGAGACCAATTTTACACCCTTAGGCAGAGACAGTAATGGAACAAAAACCAGCTGTAACATCCTTGAAATCACTCCTCTCTACTGCTGGGGCCAAGCCTCACGTACAATTGGCTTCAGAATCAGGGAGCCATGACACAAAAACAAGGAAGTGTCCCATAAAATGAAAACGTGGCAAATTCAAAACTGATACGATATGAGGAAATACTTTTTCCTACATGTAATTACACTGGGTGTCAATGAGGTAAAGAACTTGGCAGGAGTCAAAAAGAGATTGGGTATTTATACAGGCAAGAAGAATATCCAGAATTGTATACTTAATGGTAACAAAAATGGTGAAAAGGACTTGAAACTTCATATGTCAGGGTTTAACCTAATCTCTATTAGGTATTACAATGAAACCTTTGGGAGGAGCGCATTATCCTACATGTGTCCATTGCAGGGTTTCTCACCCTCTCCTCTGTGGCATCTGGTGCCGGCCACTGTCAGAGACAGGATGCTGGACTAGGTGGACAAAGGGTCTGATCCATTATGGCGATTCCTAGGACTCATAGCTGGCTGCAGCTGAGTCTCTGGCCCATAATCTCTGAAAAACTATAGTATGGTAATGCCTAGAGGTCCCAGTCAGGGATATATACTCCAACTTGCAAAGTGTTGTATGTATACATAGTAAGATACAGTCTCTGCTCCAAAAATGCTTACAATCTAAGGCCTCAGTTCAGCAAGTAGTACGAGCTAAAGGTAGATATATTTACTTCAATGGAACTACAGTGCACTAAAAGTTAGGAATGTAATTAAGCACATTGCTGAATTAGGGCTTGCAATTTACTTCAATTGTTCAGATGTAGAAAAAGCCGACTGTCACCGGATTTAACATCCACTTCATGCATTTCAGATGTGGCAGGTCATATCTGTACCAAGTTGATCTCTGGGTACTGACAAATAGGGACGGGATTTCTTTGATTGCACCTATCAACTCCATTAAAAATAAAAACTTATTTAGATTTACAGAAAGGCTGCCTCTCCATACACCGTAAGTGCCAGAAACAAACTTGGAAATCCATCCTAAGTGCAGCAGTACAGTTTAAAATAACCCCACACCATTCATCACAAAAACAAACACGCAAATCCTCCACCCCCTCAAATAACTTTCCATCCATCAGTTTTCACCCCACCCCAATGTCAAATGCCTGGGTAAGAGGATTAGTCATGCAGTTTACCATGGAGTTCATCAGATAGGAGCTATTTCAGATCGGGCAAGGAGGTGGATTCCAAAGCTTTGGGGGTTCTTAGAGAAAACATCCAGCCTGCAGGCCCGTCTCATCCAGCCTAACCGGCTTCTGCTGACTTCAATTATATCTGCATGGCCAATGCCACAAAGTATTTCAGGATCTATCTAATATACTTATATGACCTCTCCATTTCATTAGAATCTGGGCATCTCCCAATCTTTAAATTATTTATCTTAACACCACCTTCTGAGGTAGAGAAGATCCAGGTCTACAATGCAGTATCATCCCCACTCTTCTTTATGAGTGTGAAACATGGGTGACATACCAAACCCATCTTAAGCATCTGAAGTGGTACCAACAGCACTGCCATGGAAAGATTCTTTGTATCGGATGGGCAGATCATTGCACTGACGCATTCTCTCTGCAGCTAACATCACCAGTGTTGATGTGAAGATTATGACACATCAACTTTGCTGGGCTGGCCATTGTGTGAGGATGGCTGATACTCGTCATCCAAAGCAAGTCCTCCTTTCTCAATTTAGTCATGGTAAAAGGGCTCACAGGGACAGAAGAAATATTTTCAAGGTATCTTTGTAGCATATCTTCAGAAGGGAGACACTGACCCAGCAAATTGGGAAGAGCTGGCTGGCAATTGACTGCAGTGGTGTCGCATCATACATCAAGTCTCAGCCTGTTTTGAGGAGAATCACCTTGCTCGAGAGGCTGAGAAAAGACAGAGGACGACAGCATCCCAGCCAACAGTTGTGTTTTCTCCAAGCAACCACCTGCCACATATGTGGAAAAACCTGTAGAGCATGGTTTGGACTCCTCAGCCATCTTAAGTGTCATCAGTGACTTTTCCCCCAGATGACATCATCCTCATATCAAGGGATAACTGCCACTGAATCTTTAAAGCATTTATCCTTCCAACACCTTGTGAGGTAGGGAAGTGATATATCCCCTTTTTATGAATGGGGAACTGATGCAAAGAAAGACTTAGGGTACATCTGTGTGGTGGCCAGGGGTGTGATTTGAATCTTATGTAGACATTCTCAGGCTAGCTGTACTCTAGCTACCTTGCTAAAAAACAGCAGTGAAGGTAGGGAGGAATAGGCTCCATAAGCCTGTCTGACCCCCCTGAATCACCACTACATACTAGCTTGTGCAGGCTTCATTTCTATTTTAATGAGCTAACAGCTAAATGGTTGGGTAGGGTGCACCCTTAACAAAATATCCTCAGTGACTTGCCGAAAGTCACATAGGAAGTCTGTGTCAGAGCAGGTCCCTAAGCTAGTGCTCTAACTACTAGGCTAAACTGCCTCTTCTAGACCATCTTTCCTCCAGACAGGCAATACGGACTTACAAATGTATGGTTGTTGGAATTATTGTTGTTTTGTTTCTTTCTTTTTTTCTTTTTTGCCATTTCTAGTTTTAGAAATTTACAAAAAAAACTCTATGAAGGAACTAATTAAATTCTCTAATAGAAGGGATTTCCTCAGATGTGTAGTGCCCATAGTAAGATTATTTTACTGTGGCCATGAGTAAATCAACAATAGAATAATCTTTATATGAAATGCTCAAAAAAAAACCACCATCTGACAAAGGAGAGAAAACTAAACCAAAAAACAATAGAGAAAAGTTTAACAGAAAAAAAAAACTCATAAAAAATACATTTATTTTATATAAGAAAGAACAGTGTGCAAAATCCAACAGCTTAAGTTTTGCATTGCATATATGACATGCATTGTATTGATCAAAACCCCTTATTTTGTCAGGGAAATGTTTGATAAATGTTATTTCTACATAACTATGGCAACCAACAAAACATAGGAAAATTCTTTGAGCTCTAGAAATCAGCTTTGAACTTTTAATCAAGGAAAGAGGCATGCCCAATATTTTAATGAGTGACTAGTGCTTTGGATTCTCAATCTGAGACACTTTAAAGGGGACTGAGATTTAAAGAGTGGGTGCATGGCATTTTTTTTTAATTGGCACCCTGTATGCTATCTCAAGTTGAGCACCAAACACTGAGACACCCAGGATAAAACTGTTTGCTTTTGAAAAATCTTTTGATACATGTTTTAAGTTCACACACATGTACATGGATAGATTATTTTGTTACCCTTTTGGCCCAAATGGATGGATGAGAAATCAATGATACAAGTCAGGTATATCATTTGGTGTGATCTGGTTTACTTACAGAAAATGTGTCAGAACACAGTAGAAACAGACTGCAAGCAGTTTCTTTCCTCGGAAATCCTCTAGTCGGGGCTGGCTCCAAGGTTTTTGCCACCCCAAGCAGCAGGGGAAAAAGAAAAAAAAGCCATGATTGTGATCGGTGGCAGCTCCACCACACCGCTTTCTTCTTCGGTGGCAGGTCCTTCCCTCTGAACGGGACCGAGGGACCCGCAGCAGAAGAGCCCGATGTACCGCCCCTAGCACCTGCTTGCTGAGCTGGTGCCTGGAGTCAGCCCTGCCTCTAGTCTGGCACTTGAACAAGCTGTGTTCTTATGAAACTGCTTCCAGCAGCTCCCATTGGCCCAGAGCAGCAAACCGCAGCCAGTGGGAGCCATGATCAGACAGACCCGCGGACGGGGCAGGTAAACAAACCGACCTGACCCACCATGGGCTTTCCCTACACAAGCGGCATCCCAAGTTTGGGAAACACTGAGTTACACGAATAACGTTACTGAAGTCAACATAGCTAGAACTACTTACCAGGGTGTCTACACCATTCTGTGTCGACGGGAGATGCTCTGCTGATGACTTCCCTTTTTCTTCTCTGGGAGTTGGAGTACATAAATCTCCCATCGATCTAGCGTGTCTTCACCAGACCCACTAAATCGAGACCACTGCATCGATCACAGCAGTTCCAATTTAGCCAGTAGTGCAGACAAGGCCTTAGAAATGCTTCTCTAGGCTTTCTACTGACTTTTTTCTTCTAAACACACACAGGCCACAAATTCAATACCCTAGTCTCCATGTTTGCAATCCAGGAGGCCCCTCAGCCTAAGCAGTTTAGTTTTGATCTGCCATGTGCCTTGGGCAGTCCCTCTATTGTTGGTAGCTGTGTGCACTACATAGAGCAGCTTAACTGCCCCTTCCCTTGTCTGAAGGAGTACTTGGCATCCCCATTTACTTTACTCTGTGATTGTCCTTGAATCAAAGACTCACCTGACAATGACACCTTTCAACATAAAAAAAATCAAATAACTATTGTGACAAAGTTCCCCCTCTGTCTTGGTGGGTCCTGCGCTTATTGGTGGATTTGTTCACCTCAGAGATTCACCATGTGGGTCACGGAACAGCCCAGAGACCTTCCCCTCTGGTAGAACCCACAGTTCAGGTCAACTCCTCCTGTGTCTGATCAGGAGTTGGGAGGTTTGGGGGGAAACCCAGGCCCACCCTCTACTCCGGGTTCCAGCCCAGGGCCCTGTGGATTGCAATTGTCTATAGTGCCTCTTGGAACAGCTGCCCGACATGGGCTACTTCCCCATGGCCTCCTCCCAATACCTTCATCATCCTCCCCACAGAACCTTTCTCCTGGTGTCTGATAATGCTTGTACTCTTCAATCCTCCAGCAATACACCTGCCCACTCTCAGCTCCTAGTGCCTCTTGCTCCCAGCTCCTCACATGCACACTACAAACTGAAGTGAGGTCCTTTTTAAACTCAGCTGCCCTGATTATCCAGCCTGTCCTAATTGATTCTAGCAGTTACTTCTCAATTGGCTCCAGGTGTCCTAATTAGCCTGCCTGCCTTAATTTGTTCCAGCAAGTTCCTGCTTGTTCTGGAACTGCCCATTACTTTACCCAGGGAAAAGGGCTCTACTTAATCTGGGACTAATATATCTGCCTTCTAACACTCTCCTGTAGCCACCTGGCCTGACCCTGTCATACCATATAGATATACAAAATGGGAAATGAGTGACTAGGAAAGAGTCCTGCAGAAAGGGATCTGAGATTACAGTACATCACAAACTAAATATGACTCTGTTGTCAATTCTGATAATTCTGTTCTTTACTATAGTTTCATTCAATTTGCCTAGTACTGAAGTTAGGCTTACAAGCCTGTAATTGCCAGGATTGCTTCTGGAGCCTTTTTAAAAAATTGGCATCACATTAGCTATCCTTCCGTCATCTCATTCAGAAGCTGATTTAAGCAATTGTTCACATACCAAACTAAGGCTACATCTAAACGATGGACCTTACAGCAGCATATCTGTACCTCTGCAGCTGTGCCGCTGTAAGGTCTCCCGTGTTGCTGCTCTCTGCTGACGGGAGAGGGCTCTCCCTCCAGCATAATTAACCCACCCTCAATGAGTGGCAGTAGCTATGGTGTCAGGAGAATGTCTCCTGTCAACATAGGGCTGTCCACATCAGCGCTTTTATCACTGAGGGGTGTTTTCTCACACCCTGGCTAATAAAAGCGATAGTGTAGACAAAGTCTTAGTAGTTCTGAAATTTCACATTTGAGTTCCCTCAGAACTCTTGGGTGAATACCATCTGGTTCTGGTGACTTACTATTGTTTAATTTATCAATTCGTTCTAAACGCTCCTCTACTGACACCTCAATCTGGGACAATTCCTTAGATTTGTCACCTAAAAGGAGTGCCTCAGCTATGGGTATCCACCTCACATCCTCTGTAATGAAGACCAATGCAAAGAATTCATTTAGCTTCTCTGCAATGGCTATATCTCCCCAGAGTGCTCTTTTAGCACCTTGACCATCTAGTGGCCCCTCTGACTGTTTGGAAGGCTTCCTGTTTCTAATCTACCTAACAAAACATTTGCTGTTAGTTTTTTAGTGTTTTGCTAGTTGCTCTTCAAATTCTTTCTTGGCCTGCCTAATTATACCTTTACTCTTGACTTGCCAGATGTTATGCTCATTCTGATTTTCCCCAGGATTTAACATCCAATTTTTAAAGGATGATGTTTGCCTCTAACCATCTCTTTTCTCTAATGTTTAGCCATGGTAGCACTTTTTGGTCCTTTTATTATGCTTTTTTAATTCAGGGTATACATTTAATTTGTACCGCCATTGTGGAGTTTTTTAAAAGTTTCCATGCAGCTGACAGGCATTTCACTTTTGTGACTGCACCTTTTACTTTCTATTTAAGTGGCTTCCTCATTTTTATGTAGTTCCCCTTGCTGAAGTTAAATGCTACTGTGGTGCCTTCTTTGGTATCTCCTTCCACCCCCAAGGATTTAAATATAATTATATTATGGTTGCTGTTACCAACCAGTTCAGCCATATTCACCTCTTGGACCAGATCCTTTGCTTCACTTAGGACTAAATGAAGAATTGCCTCTCCCCTTGCAGGTTCCAGAACTAGCTGCTCCAAGAAACTGAAATTTATGGTGTCTAGAAACTTTCTCTGCCTCCCATCCAGAGATGATAGTTATTAATAACACTGCTCTACAGCCAAAATGCTTCTGAAATAAATGTAGTCCAACTATACTAATTCTGGGTCACTGAGAATGAAAATGATGCTTAAAATTGTTGATTGGCTCTAGTTTACAAGATATGCTATTGGGTCAGTATATACGACCCTTGACTTGGGAATGGCGGAGGATAAGTGAGTTATAAAGGGAAGGGATCTCAATTTAAACCAGAAATGACTAAAATACATCTTTGACTGGATCTATGAATAAATTTATGATTGGGTTTGGACAGTACTTGCTTTTGAGGCAAAACAATGAATGATGCAATCTGAAGCTGGTATTGCATCATACATGATATGAATTGCATCATGTTATTCCTAGAAGTCATGGATGATGCAATCATGACGAAGCTTACATCACTCTGATGAACAAATTGCCTTATATCAGCTCTAGAAATCATACAGTGTCGTGTTCTCTTATTTGTCAGTGTTTGATTTTGCAAAGGGACACATTTCTGTTTAGCCAAAATGAGCAGAGATGCCTCGTACTTATGTGAACAGTGCAGATGACTTCTGCTATGTTTGTGGTGAAGTGACTTTTGCATCACAAAAGCACAGTCTAACCACTATGGTTAAGAAAGCCTATCACCTTTCTTTTGGCTGCAAAATTGGAGATCAGGACAAGAGGTGGGCCCCACACATATGCTGCAACACTTGTGCAACAAATCTTCGCCACTGGTTGAAGAGGAAAAGGAAATCTATGCCTTTTGCAGTGCCAATGATTTGGAGAGAGCCAAGAGATCATACCAGCAATTGTTACTTCTCTATGGTGCCTCCAGTTGGGAAAGGTGTGTCAAAGAAGAAAAAGTGGACTGTGCTTTATCCAAACATTCCATCAGCTATACGCCCAGTACCCCACGGAGAAGGACTGCCGGTTCCTGATGCACCAGAATCATTCTCACTTGAGTCAGGCGAGGAAGAGGAAGAGGATGAAACTTCTGGTCCTGAACCATCAATGTCACAGGACCCACATTTTCTTCCATCCTCCTCCTCTGAACCACACCTCCTAACACAAGGTGAACTGAATGACTTTGTCAGGGATTTGGAACTACCCAAGAGTAAGGCAGAGCTGTTGGGCTCCAGACTACAGCAGTGGACTCTCCTGGCAGGCTATCAGGGCAAATGGAGCCCATCAATGCTTGCAGACTATTGCTGGACAGTGACAAGAGATGCTCCATTTAATGAATACAAGAGACAAGCCAAGAAGCGCCGAGTAGACACTGAATAGGACTAAACTATGTACAGAATAGTTTTTTGCCTTTTGTTTCATAATTAATTTTATTTATAGAACCCTTTTGCTTCTTTTTAAAGTGTTACATAAACAGGACAGGTGACATATTATCATGTAAAGCAACCGTAAACACATGAAAAGACCTAGGTTTACAATTTATGATTAAAACTCTACTATCTACACAATATACATAGACATAAAATGTAAAAACTTAAATATCTTAGAAACAGTAGCCAATCAGTTGTTTTAATTGTCACATTTGAATTCAGCACATCAAAATACATAATAAATATCACATTTTATCTCTGAAGCAGACGACTTCTCAAAAATTGTAGACCAGTGTAATTATTATTATTATTATTATTGAGTTTTCTATTTTTATAACCTCTCTAATCTCCTGAAGCTTTTCACAATCAATATCACCATCCCGGTCAGGTGGTCTATAGTATATTCCTACTGCTATATTCTTTTTATTCAAGCATGGAATTTCTATAGTACAGTTTCATTCAGTTAATATTTTTACTATATTTGACTCTGCTTTCTTTTACATACAGTGCCACTCTGCCACCAGCACAACCTACTCTGTCATTCCTATATATTTAGTACCCTGATATTGCTGTGTCCTATTGATTATCATCATTCCACCAATTTTCTGTCATGCCTATTGTATCAATATCCGCATTTAATACCAGCTACTCAAGTTCACCAGAACTTTCCCTACAATGGCTGCTCCCAGCTGTTTATGGTCAGGCACCAGAACTGAGACAAGGAGCCTACAGCTGAATTCGCAGGACCAGGGACCTCCTGCAGGCAAGCCGCCAAAGGCAGCCTGCCTGCTGTGCCTGAGGAGGCAGAATACCTAGATCTGCCCCTGGTTGGAGGGGGAGACCAGGATGAGAAACTGGAGGACTGGTTCCTGGGACTGGATAGGTAAGGAGAAAGAGACTAATGAGGAGCCAGGAGTGGGGAAGACACAGCACTGGGGCTAGGACAGGTTGGAGGGGATAGGGCAGAAGGGCTCAGACATGGGGAGAATAAGCAGAAGAGAGTCTATGCCCACTAGACAAACTCCCCTTGGAATGCAACACAAGATTCTCGAGTCCCACCATTCCTCTGCTGACAGCAAATATCTTAGAAACCCACAGGCTGCGTGTGTGTCTCATCCCACTGTAGCACTGGCCCCCACAGAGGATGACAACCTGCTATTACACATTGTCTCCTTGTCTCCCTGGATCTTGTCTTATATATAGATTAGCAGCTCATTGGACCAGAGAATGTCTTTTGTTCTGTGTTTGTACAGCACCTAGTTTAGGGGGGTCCTGGTCCATGATTAGCCTCTTGGGTACTACAATAATACAAAGAAATAATTAGAATAGCTAAAGTGGCATAGGCCTGGGTGTTGGCTGTAAAGATTCCAACCCTGCTCATGTCACATGTGGGTGTCAATATAATATCACTGTGATGCTGGCAGACCAAGTGCCAGCTCATGCCAAGGAACCTAAGCCTCACTGCACACTGACACATGCATAGCTGGAAACCAGTCTGGCTCACCTGTGTTTTAGTATTGTTATTACATTTATAAGAATGTGTTTAGTGTTTAGACTCTATGAATGTCTGTAAGATGCTGCATGTATTAATCTCACCTATAATACTTGTATCCCGTGTGATAAAGCAGTATGTAAGTATTTGCTCTGTAATTGTGAAAGTCATCATATGGGGGAAAAGCATTACCACATGCGAAATAGTAGCTTACCACGAGAGTTGTCATCTCCTCTCTAACAAAAGAAGCTCTATAGACACAAGACAAGCCACTGCGGAACATCAGTGGACAAAAGACTTTGCTGATTGCTTCCCCCACAGCCACAAAGAGGAGATGTGCACAAGCACTCATCCCATCATCTGGAACCTTGGGTGAAGGGAACAAAAATCCTTGTCAAGAAGAAAGTGTTCTCTTTATACTGCTTGAACTCTGAAGGGCAAAGAGTTCTTAGCATAAGCAAGACTTCCCCAGTGTCTAGCCTGGGGTAGCCCTAACGGACATATAGCGCTTGTATATTACAGCAGCTTCTATTACCCTTTTAAAACCTAAGATTGTAACTCATTTGTCTGTGTATGTGTGCCTGCTTTAATCTTGTAACTAACTCTCATTTCTTTTTCTTTGTTAATACATCTTTAGTTCATTTATTATAGCACTGGCTACAAGTGCTTTTGGTGTAGGATCTAATGTGCAACTAACCTGAGGTAAATGTCTGGTCCTTTGGGAGTGGGAATAACCTAAATACTGTTGTGATTTTGATGTAAGTGACTATCTATCACAAAGGCAAGCTTGCCTGTGTAGCAAAATAGACTGGAATATCCCAGGGGATTGTCTCTGAGTCCATGTTAAGGCTATTATAGCATTTGAGGAATTCACACTGGATACTTGGTTGGTGAAATCTAAATATAGAACTCAAAACCTGTTTGGGCTTTGTGACCTTCTTCTTCACAGTCTGCTCTGAGGTTGGTACTCATGCTCATGGGCCATTCCAAACAGCTTTACCCACCACATGATGCAACTTCTATTTTTATGTTTACTTTTTTTAAAACCTAGAAAATTATACACAAAAATATTAAATTAAAAGAACATTATAAAGGTTGCCAAGTCAAGCAAGTTCTTTTGACTTAGTTTTGTGTGTGTTTACTCACAGACACACAAGGGCCTCATTCACCCCTACTTTACATTACTAGTAGAGTGAAGCTGTGATCACTCGGACCCATATTTCATTTGAGGTAAACCAAACTTTGACTAATTGTTGAGGTTAAATCCAATGTACAATTACATGTTCATGTCATGTATATTTATGCTAAGCATATTTATATTCTCCTACTACTTGAAGCAAAATTAATATAAGTTATGAGAAAGTTTTTACCTCATGTGTGGCTGAAAAAGGTTCAATGCATTTATGCTGCAGGTTAATTACGGGACAATAAAAGGCACATTCATTTTAATTAGCAATAATGTTTCAGTCATTTTGCATTTCAGTCATGACTCCATTTTCCCAGTAAAAATAGCTGTTAAAGAAGAAGTTTTCTGATAAGCATTTATTAGAGAGAGAGAGAGAGAAATCAATAAAATAAATATTTACAATGGATTAAGCTCTGTAAATGATGTAGCTTCCTGAGAACATAACCTTCCTGTCAAACACTTGTTCTATTGATCATGGTATGGTCCTTAACTCTTCTCCCCTCTTTAATGTCTACAGTATATACAGATGAGAAATAGCCATATTGAGCTTCAAAGATATTTAACCCCCAGGAATTCAAACTCGTGTTCCTTCTGCATGTAATTCAATATGAATTTGGGGTGCATAACAAATGCAGGATCCTAAGAGGTAAATTTTAAAGACTCTGAAGGTTTAATTTGCTCAACTCCCATTGTCATCAATAGGAATCATACCAATAAAACTCCTCCCATTGCTCCAGAAATGTTAAGAGATTCCTACACTTAGCAGTTTGGTGACCATCTCTTATGGGTTGATCTTACAGTACATATTCAAGTAAAGCTCCTGTTGATTGAAATAACTGGTAGAGGGTTCCATGAGGTCCTGCGCACATCTCAGTAAAGACCATTGTTCTCTCACAAGAGAAGGAGGGTTCCATTGGATCGGTTAGACATTTACACTGGTGCCCATTCTTGAGTACCTTGCAATCAGACAAAATGGTTCTTTGTGAGAAATACAAACCTTTCAACATCAATGGCTCCATTGCGCCAGAGCTAACCCCAAATACAAACTCAAGCCAGCAATGTTTCCAGTACTTCACTAGACAAGGAGAGCTCACACTGTGCCATGAAATTCAGCAAACTCAGGCTCTTCTGGACTTCTGAAGTGAACAGGTAAAAGATGCATTGGCTCTGTACTGAGAATACCCCACCACTGAGCGTGGACACTCCAGGAGCTGCCTGTGACAGCAATCCAGAGGATAAGGATTCCCATCAAGGGACACAATGAGGGAAGGGATCCCCTAGAAAACTGAATCTCAGGTCATTTAGGGCTTTACAGAACGTAGCCAATACACTGAATAATACCCCCAAAATCACCACGTAGCCAGTGCAGAGCAAAGAAAGAAACCCAACATTTTTATTTGAGCACATTGACTTTGGGTGCTCCATGGGTGCTGTACAAGAACGTAGATAGAGAATGCTAAGATAGGAGGCAATACCTGAAGAGATGAGCCACTCCATTCTCCAATAGTGAAGCTTCAGAGTCCTTTTCCAGGCTAATATCAGATTGAGAAGCATTTCAGTAAACTACCACTGACATTGAAAAGAGCACATTGGTCACTGTAGCCAGTCCATGTTAGAGAGGAATTGTAGCCTCTATGCAAACTGTGTCACAGCTCGCATCTGCAAATCCAAGAAATTGCAATAGAGCCTATCAGGGCTGGTTCCAGGCACCAGCGCAGCAAGCAGGTGCTTGGGGCAGCCAATGCAAAGGGGCGGCACATCCAGGTCTTCGGCGGCGGGTCCTTCAGTCCCTCTCGGAGAAAAGGACCTGCCACTGAATTGCCGCCGAAGAATGAAGCAGCGGCGGTAGAAGTGCCAATCGCGGCTTTTTTCCTTTTTTTTCCCCTGCTGCTTGGGGCAGCAAACACACTGGAGCCGGCTCTGGATCCTATAGTCACAGCAGTACAAATCATATTAACTAGACATACATCCACAACTGAAGGAGCCCTTCTGACTGTCACTCATTTATTCAAATATTTCCCCCTTTTTACCAGCGTCACTCCCATCTGACCCTGAGTGAATTTAAATTGGTTTGTTCCCATCTACCAATCCTCCTCTATCAAGCACTGGGTAAGCCAGGTCTAAGAAATAAGATTCACCAATACTATATCAACTGCTCTTTTGTGACGGAATATATTCCTGTATTTACACCCTACATGCTGTTATAATAAACTTAGTATAAAGTAAGGTATCATTTGGAAACTCATAATGTGCTGGTCAGCATTGTCCTGAAAAAATATGCATGGCAACACTGTATGTGAAATGATAAGATTCCCCTGTATGATGATGTTAACACATTTTCCAAACCCCACAACCCTGTCCAGGCCAAAGCCAGGTCTACCCTAAACAAAAGATGGAATGTGTGGTGTTTGTCTTAATTCACATGTAAGCAGTAAACAGAGTCAACAAGCAGGAAAAGAAAACAAAGGAAGTTCAAACAGGTGGAAAAACATGGCAGGGAACATCCTTCCACACTGACTCTTTGTCTCCTAGTGCCCAGCTGGGAATGTTTTTCAAGAGGGGGACTGAAACAATAGAAAGAAGGGGCAAACATCCCAAGACACCCCTCTCCCTACCCATTGTATTCACTGCACCTGAGAAGACAAAAGAAAACAGCCATTGGACTTTGACGGAGGGGTCCTGACCTGAAAATTTTGGTCAATAACCTTGCTGGAAGCATGTGGTGAGAAATTTTGCTTGAATCTCATATAGTTTGTTAAGTTAGGTATTAGTAAGCATTTTATCTTTATTTTTCTTTTATATGTGTACTCCGTTAAAAATCTCTTTGAGCAGTCAAACTTGTTTTACCTAATCCAGTGTGTTTCAGTTAAGTGTCTGAGTAACTCCATTGAAGGTAATAAGCTGGTATATTATTCCCTTAAAGGAATAATGGACTTAAAATATTTGTACTGTCCAGGAGAGGGCTGGGCAGTACAAGACATGCATTTCTGGGGGGAAATCCGGGACTGGGGGTGCATTAGGGTCACACTGGTGAGAGCCAGAGTGTAACTGGTAGGGTGAAGTTATACGTAGACACTCTGGGTGTAGCTAGAAGGCTGTTTATGAGTGGCCCGGGTGGAAGCTACTACAAGGCCCTGTAAGGCTGTCACTGTTGCAGGGCAGGGGTGACTCAGCCCCGCACTGTTCTGAATTGTAACCCAATACGTCACATTTTCACATACTCATTTTTGACAATGAATACCCAATGTCTCACTTAAGCAGCCACACATGGTAAGAGGAGGAACCCCACAGATTGCCACACATGAATGCCCTATGTACCCATTACCCACTCCGATACCTCTCCAAGAGGAAGGCCGAATTCCATGAAAAGATACCCATCCCCTGCCACAAGACTCCAGAGGTAAACCAAAGCCTATGGTCAATACTATCAAAAACTGTTGATGGGTGCCTGCTGATTTTGTCAGATCTTTTATTGATATCTGTCATGAGCAGAAAGATCATCTCTATCTATAGCTAACTATCCACATGCATTTTCCTATATCAAGCCCAGACAGAAAGTGGTTAAGGACAGCTGCGAGATGCGTATGGAGCTGTTCTAACACCACTTTCTCAGTAACCTTTTGTGCAAAGTGATATTTGGGGAGTTACATTTTGCCTTCCTCACTGAAACTCGCCCAGTTGAATACAATAGTCTTGTCTTCCTGTTCTAAGTGGTTGGATTGTGTTGCTGTGCTCTGTTTAAACAATGGCTGATATGCACTCCAAAGGTGGCTGCACTTCATTGGTGAATGAAATCATTCTTGAATATGGGTAATTTGATTAAGACCATAAGAACGGCCGTACTGGGTCAGATCAAAGGTCCATCTACTGCAGTATGCTGTCTTTTGACAGTGGTCAATGCTAGGTGCCCCAGAGGGAATGAATAGAACAGATATTCATCAAGTGATCCATCCCCCATTGTCCATTCCCGGCTTCTGGCAAACAGAGGCTAGGGACACCGTCCCTGCCCATCCTGGCCCTATAATCCATGAACTTATCTAGTTTTTTTTTAACCCTGTTATACTCTGGCCTTCATAACATCCTCTGGCAAAGAGTTCCACAGACTGATTGCACATTGTATTCAGAAACAACAATGTAATGCACTTCCCGGCATATGCCATTGAGTCTACTCAGTACAGAAACAAAACTTTTTGGCTGCCTCCCATGAACCTCATACTGCAAAATGTAATGGAGATTCTCCTATAGCTCTCAGATGGAAGGAGCTGTTCTAAATCTATTGTTGGTGTGAAGATTCAGGTGGCCACAACATACAGCAAAGTAACAACCACGTATTAACTCCAGTTGGAATTGTGGGTCACTGAATACCTAAATAAAACCAAGACTGATTGTCTGAAGTTGGGTGCCTCAGAGCCCCTTCATGCCACCTGGCAAAGGACATATACAACACACTGTTCTCTGAATATTTAGCCAAACAGTATCTTGTAAGGCATCATATAAAAAAGTGACACACTAGTCATTAATATTATTGTGTGATGTACATACAGTTAGTGTGTCTCAACAAAATCTGTGAGTGTCCAGTAAGAGGGACTGGACACTGCAGTGACATCTCTGGGGAACTCAGGTTCACTGAATGTTACCTGTAAGGCTAAGACTAGCAGAGTCTGAGGGACATTGCTGATGAGGCCAACAGAACTAGTGTGGCAGGGAGCTGAGACACAGTTTAAGCTCCAGCAGAGCTCTCCCTTGCTGAGGCAGTTACACAGTGGTTCATGGTTCTGGATACCCTGAGGAGTGTGTCACAGTACCCACTTCTGAAAGTTTCAGCTTCCAGCAAGTGAGTTTGCTCTGGAGCTGGATCTATAGAAACTTGCACAGGTTAACGCAGTTCCTAAGTGTGAGATACTGGAATCTTAACTCCTCTACCTAGCAAGGTCAGCATCTCTTGGCTGCAGGACTGTAGGCATTTCTGACTTCTAAGTTTCTGCAAGAGGCCTACATTTCTTCTTTGGTTTTGCAGGACTCAGAAAGGTGTGGCTACTTTCTGCTGAATAGAGCCCTAATAGAATTTGGCACGTGCTGAAAAGAGAATATAATCCTATTCCCTTTTAGGATCACTGTGAGAATGTGATCCTTATCAGGGTTTATTTATAGGAATGTAGATAATTAACAACAGAGCATGCCTAAATAGGTTACTTTGTTGTTTGGAATTTAATGAAACAGGGAAAAAAAACTTAAGCAAAATCAGGCTCTTTATATAAACTCAATCACTTATAGTTAAGCTCTCTTTGTAACATCTTCACTGCATTAATCCACAAACATTAAATTGCTCTTTTCAGTGCAGACAATATTTCTCACGTGCACTGTAAATAACATTCTCTTGTCAATCTGCCAGTTTTATTTTAA
Source organism: Gopherus evgoodei (assembly GCF_007399415.2). Classification (NCBI taxonomy): domain Eukaryota; kingdom Metazoa; phylum Chordata; order Testudines; family Testudinidae; genus Gopherus; species Gopherus evgoodei. Next base: position 14,789,645 of record NC_044322.1, read on the forward strand.
ATAATTACAATGAAGTGTGCACTGCAATTCACATACCATTTTTACCTTCTGTCAATTGCTAACATTACTGCTCTACGCACCATAATGATTATTTCCCAGTTTAAGTTTCATATTTATGTATCTTGACAGTGGAGGGAAAACAGAAATACCTTGAAATGTCTCGCACACAGAAGTGTAAACAGAAGTACTATTATATTGGATAAGGCAGTGAGTAACTCTCTGGGATTTTCAAAACGATTTCTCTTGACTGGCACTGGCACACTTGTTAATGATTTTGATAACTGATAATTGATAATGTTTGATGGCTCTGGAAAAGAAATGTCTTTGCATATTATTACAGTGTTTACTCCTGAAGCACAGCAATTGCCACTGAAAACCATGTTAGATATTGAATTTTTTTTATTGTATTGTGAAAGAATCCACTTGTTTATGCATTGGCATTTTTTCAGTTTACTGAGATTCTGTCTCAATTTGATGCAGATCACGGCAAAAGCTAGATGAATAGCTATAGCTACAGGAAAAGGTTTATACCATAGAAAACTCTAGCTTGGGGATTGGTTTATAGTAACCAGAAGTTCTTACTGTTCAGTGGTATATTTGACATGTCTTTGAAGGTCTCAATCCTTCACAAATATGCCCATAAAAAAAAAAACACACAACTTTGCTACCTCAGCTGGCACTAATTAGCAACCATCTTGATAATGCAGTTTTAGAAGAGAGGTCAATGAGTCAGTGGAGATGAAGAGTTGGGAGAAAGCTGACAGGTGCAGAGGAGCACATGGTTCAGGTGGACACATACCTTAGGGATTAATTTATTAAAAAAAGGAACTCTATATCCTAGTAAAGAGGATAGGAAAGAAGTTGGTACAGGTAAGAGCTGGTGAGGAACAGTCAAACGCAAGAGTCCCATTTAAATAAACACATGAAGGCAAGCGACTGAATATTGACAAAATGTACAAGTGCTTATATACAAATGCTAGAAGTCTAAATACTAAGATGGGTGAACTAGAGTGCTTGGCATTAAAGGGGGGATATTGATATAATAGGGATCATGTAAACTTGATGGAATCAATGGGACAGAGTAATATCACGGTACAACACACTGGTGGGGGTGGGAGTGACACTACATGTGAAAGAAAGCATAGAGTCAAAGAAAGTAAAAATCTTAAATATTCCCCTATTTGCCTTCCACCAAATTCTTGTTAATGAGAATGGGGGCTTGGATATACAGGGCCCACAACTAACACAGCTGTCATTTCCCTTACAGATATAAAGGAAAATAACTTTTCACTTGCTTTTACTTAATAAGGTATTAGTGTCCAAAGTATATCCCTATTTTGTACTGTAGCAGAAGATACTTTTGTCGAGTTGGGGATCCATTTTGTGACACACTGATTTCAGTGGAAGGAAGATGAGGGTGATCATTACCTCCTAGACCAGACCCTTTGTACTTCTTTACCTGTAACCCTTCTGCCAGGCCAAATTGATAGCCGCAAGGGCCAGGTTCAATACATAGGGGTCTCTTCCCTACAACATAATGTAAACCAGCTCAAGCCCCCACCTAGTGACCTGGGAAAATCTTACACACACAACCCTGGGCACCTCAAAAAGACAATGTTTCCCCTCTCACAAGCACAGAGTCTTGGTGTAGCAGAAAATGTTTAATAAAATGAGATAAACAACATAGCATTACATTGGGAAAACGCTTCAACTAGGCTGTGTCCTTTTCCTGGGCTCTTGAGTCCAGCAACCCAAAAATCACCCACAGTCCCAAAAGTCCCACAACCCGAAAGTTTCTGTCCTGGGTCAGTGCAGCCCCAGAGTTCAAGAGTCTACCTGCAGGGGTTTCCCCCACCCGCAGCCTGGGTAGAAAAGGACACCTTATGTGGTCCGGGGCCGACTGCCCTGCCTCTCCGTGGGATCTGCTTCCGCCTTCCCCACGAACTGCTCAGCTCTGCTCCGCTCCACCCGGCCAGCTGCTGTGCTCCACCAGCCGTCCTGTGATCTGCTCCAGCCGTCCTCGCAAACTGCTCGGCTCTGCTCGCTCTGTGGGCCACTCCAACCGTCCCACAAACCACTCCGACAGCTGCTCTTCTCCACAATATAGCTTTAGGCTCTCCCACTAGTTAGCACAGCTCTTTAGTGATTTCAGCTCATAGTAGAGGAGCCCTAGTGCTGGTACACCACTAGCTCAAAGTGAGTTCAGCTCAGTAACCTGAAACTTAGATTCTTAAGGGAATCAAAAATCAGCTCTGATATTCAACAGTGGAGGGAGGAGGATGTGCAATTGGTGCTTCTGGCTCACACAAGGAACCCACTCCCTTGTCTAGCGAGTGCCACTCAATTGATGGTGAGACTCCCTGTCACAAAGCAGTTTCACAGTTCCTCATCCACACAATCAGGGTGACAACACTCCACTCCTTCCGCCCCAACAACAAAGAAATTGGGGATCCCACAGCTGCCAAGCAACCATCTCAGGTTGCCGTGGGCTATGCCAAGCGGGATGGGTGTGCCTATGCAAACATGATCAGACCTTGAAATTCTTTTCCACACTTGCCATAATTCACCACCAGATGTCAGGGTAGAGTTCATCCTGACTCTGCTTACATACCTTTAAACTAGGAAGATACAATCAAGAGTGGTTTAATACTGATATATCCTCTCTCTGAAGTCTATAGCATGCCCAAGCAAATGGAGAGAGTCAATGATCTGACAACTTTAACATCTCTGTCTATTTTGGAGTACATGTCAGAAACCACTCTAATCAGTTTTAGCTTATGAACACAACCACAAGTGTTTCTTTTAAAAGCTTGGTGCTGCTTCTAAAAGCAATGCTGCATTTGATTTAGCTTGTTTTAACTGTAAATCTACTAATTTGTCTTAACAGTTTGCCTTTAAACCTGTATATTCACAATAGTGAAAATTGTAAACAATAAATCATTGTTACTACTCTTCTGAAAGAGAATCCTTATTATAATGCTACATAATTCATAATGGAATTCCCTTCATTTGGACCTGCCTTTAAAAAAAAAAACCCACTCAAGTAGCAATCCATTGTACAACCCAAGAAAAGACAATGATGGGCCATATTAGTGTTAATGGAAAGACATTGAGACAACTGGGGATTTCCACATTTTCAATATCTAGAGTGACAGAAGAGAACAAAAACTGCAAATCCTTTTTAAATGGAAGGGGTTTGAAGTGAAAGGAATCCAGAAACTGAGGCCTGGTCTACATTACAGAATTAGCTACATAGATGTAACTCTCTCTGTAAGTATCTACACTAAAATATAGCTTCCACTGATGTAAATCACCCACTATACTGACTTAATAACTCCACCTCTGCAAGAGGCATAGCACTTAGGTTGATGCAGTGTCCATGTTGACACTGCATTACTTATATCACCTGTTGCAGCCTGATTGGCAGCAGCGCTGCTGCCCGGGGCTCCGACTGTCAGACCTGAATGGTGGGGTTTCAGCTATCAGTGCCACACAATGCCCCATAATGACTGTTAAATCCATGGAAGTGTTCCAGGAGAGGATGTGCACTGCCAACAGAAGGAGCATAGTGTGGATATGAAAATCCAATTTAAATTGCTACAATGGCTATAAGTTAACGTAACTTAAGTCGACTTAATTTTGTAATGTAGACTTGCCATGATGGACAGCCTCTAGGTGGGAAGCTGTCTGTCGAACTCTGGAGTCCCCCCACATCCCTGTAACTGAGGGATATGCTGGGAAACTGTTCAAAGGCAGTAGGTAACTTGTATTAGAAAAGGGATTTTATCTAATGTGGAAATGTGAACCTGATATTGCATCTTTACATTTATTTACTCTGTAACTTGTATCTGTTTGTTTTCCTCACTATTTCATCTTCGAATTTGTGTTTTTTCTATTTTGTTTATTTTTACCCCAACCAGGTCTCTGATGTGCAAAATGTGTGGAGTGTGTGCACCAAAGTGAAGTGATAACTGGGAGGGGGGTGGGACTGGTTTAACACCTTCCAGTGTGATGCACCAGAGAGGAATGGTCCGAGTGTCTGATAGTTAAGAACTCAGGGAGGAGAAATTTGGGGAGACGTGGGACTGGAAGGACTATTGGTGTCAACCTGCAAAGAGTAACTAGGCAGCTGGAAGCTAGGGTGAGACCTTGGGCTTGTGGATAGGATATTGGTGCCAGGGATCTGAACCATAGTTGCAGGGTACCTCTAAGTTATAGGGAATACAGTGAAAGAACCCCTTACTTGTCTTGGTGATCCCCAAAATGTTATCTTCCTGTACTAGACAATGCTTGGCATACTGGAAGCACTGCTGGAATACAAATAGCTAAACAAATGTTCATATCAATGATACACATAGCACCTACAAGAACAATTCAAGCCCTGAAGGACACTTTATAAGAGACCTAGAATTCAAGCTCTTCAGTGTGAGTAACCTTTTCAAAAGTCAATGGGACTTAAGATGCTAAATCGCTTAGATGCTTTTGGAAATGTTACCCTCTATCAAAAAGGTGAATGGAGCTGAAATGAAGCGGGAAGGCGAGGGTGGGATATATGTTTGGGAAAGGAAACCAATTTTGAGTTTAATAGCTGGACTCCTAAAAATTCTCTAAGGCTTGAGATGTCACCAGGCTGATATGAGATTGTGACTGGAATCAGGGAGTGTGGAGACAATCTATCTCAAGAAGTGCTATAATAAAGATGGAGAAAGCCTGAGATACAGTACTGGGCATGTTGTTGGTACTAAGAAAATCCTTTTCTTTTCAGTCGGGTGCTCAAAAGAATCTAATATACGATGCCCACGATTTAAGGGCAAGATTTTCAAAATTGACTAGTTATTTTGAGAGCACTTCCAGAAAATTAAGTCCCCTGAAGGTGCCTCAGGTTAGGCATCCAAAAAATCCAAGCATTCAAAATCACAAGTTACTTTTGAAAATCTTAGCTCAAAGTTCTTCCTCTGAATCATTAGCTATAGTTAAGGTTAAGATTTTGTCATGATTATTTTTAGTAAAAGTTACAGACATGTCACAGGCAATAAACAAAGATTCAGGGAAGCCACGACCTGTCTGTGACTTTTCCTTTTGTGACTCCATGGTTTCCCCCACCTCCATGGTGACTGGGAACTGTGGGGTTCCCCCTCTCCTCGTGGCAGCTGGAAGCTGCAGGTGGCGGGGGTCCACTCCACCCACAGCAGCTGGAAGCTGCACAGTAACCATATTTCCCAAAGAGAAAATGGGATATCCCCAGGTGCTCGCCTGAGGCTTCTCCCTCCCGCCGCCAAGGCTGTTGCCCATCACTAGAACCCTGAGAAGGGCCCCCTCAGGAGTCTGTCATCTATCACTGGAATCTTGCAGGGGGCACCTGTCGCTGCTGTCACCTGTCTCTGGAACCTTGCCAGGGCCCTGCTGGCTGCCAGCTCCAGAGTAGGGTGTCCTGGTGCCCAGTAACTGACATCTGAAACTGAGTTAGGGTAGGGGGAGAGCAAGCTATCGAGGGAAGGGGAATGTAGTGAATGCAGAGCAGGGTCTTAGGGAAGGGGCGGGGCCAGTGTGCTCAGTTTTGTGCGACTAGAAAGTTGGCAATCCTACTCCAGAGTCCTGCAGCCCCTGGGGCTGCAGCTGAGAATGAAACAGAGGTCTCTGGAAGTCACAGATTCCGTGACTTCCATGACCTCTGTGACATAAAAGTAGCCTTAGTTATAGTGGCCGATAAAGGACGGCCTGGGCAGTATTTTGCCACCCCAAGCACAGCTGTCAGGTGACTTTTGACGGCATGCCTGAGGGTGGTCTGCTGGCAACACGAATTCAGCGGCATGCCTGCAGGGGGTCTGCCGGTCCCGCGCCTTCGGCGTACCCAAACACAGCCTGACTGCCGCCCTCATGGCTACTGGCAGGCTGCCCCCCGTGGCTTGCTGCCCCAGGTACCCGCTTGGTGCGCTGGTGCCTGGAGCCGTCCCTGCTGCCCACCCATGGATGAGGATGTTCCACAGGCAACAGTCCCTTGACCACATCACCTTACCTCTCCAAACCCCACTTACAGGTTGGATCAAGGAGTAGAAGTGTCCAGGTGTCTTTCTGCAGTCCCAAAGGAGCTGCTTGTCTGTCTTGCGAAGGGGTGCCACTGCCTGACCCACATGAATGATTCAGCTTTATTAAGGTGTTGCATGGGTGGGGCCTCAGAATTTGCTCAGCTCTGTTACAGTCCTCTGCATCACCTCTTATTGTCCTGACAGAAGGGGAGCCAAGAGCACTTTAGACCGTTAAGCAGAATCTTGGCTGCTTGGAAATAAGCTCTTTGTGACAAGATAAGAGCTCCCCCACTATCTCTGAGCTCACTGCCCCCCCCCCAATCCATGTTCATGTATAGTTATTGTGACTCCCCAAGTGTCACTACAGGAATTGTGGGCAGGTAGAGCCTATGCAAATGAAGCTTTCTATGGCATCAGTTTTTTCTTTTCACCAATAGCATAGCACAAACAATAGGACTGTCTTGAATTAATTTCTGCTTGAGCTAGACCTCATCTTTTGGAGCTCTTGGTTTTACATTATTGTAAGGGATCAGTGAAATGCAGGAACTTCTGGGGCTGCACATGGTAACAGTTTAATAGCACACACCAGGCACTACACAGCAATCTAGGAGAGGTGATTAACATAACTATGATATTCAATTTAAACTGTTTTAGAGGCAAAAATCTTTCCATGGATACATATGCATCCACTGTAAGCAACAGAAGTTACGCAAAACTGGCCTGAGGAATTTTGATGGTAAAAACATTTCTGGAACTTGACCAGGACATTAGAGTTAACACCTATATAAATTGAATAAAAAAAGGTATCTTTAACAGCAAAAGACTCAAATGTGTCACCCAAAAGATAGCACATCTATAATACATTCCCTCTAGCAACATGTTGGAGTATTGGTTCAGTACTGACTCTTCTGAGAAAAGAGCATCACCTACTGTACCACCAAGACAGGGTATTTCCTGTCATACCCAGATGTTCCTGCTAGGTTTATTCACAAAATACTGCCCTACGTCAACAAGGATAAATTTGCGAGATCTGTCAGGATCCTATCACCAGGTGCTAATGTAGAATCAGTAGTTCTTAGTCAGGAAGCATTTTTACCCTATTAGAGATTAAGTCTTGAGGAAAAAAATCTTCTGAATTTGGGAAGCTTTTCCAGAACATTTTTCATTATTTAGTTTCCAAAAGTGCTCATTTGGGACTGGTAATTTCAGTGGTACCTTTTAAAACCGAATAATATCCACATTGCCTAACCTCTTCTGGTCATGGTTAATTTATTAGCATGGTGAATGCAGACAGAATTGCCCTCCTTTCACATACTCCTGAGATTTATCACATGAGGTATTTTTAAGTATAAATCCCTTAACATCTGCCTTAATTTAGTAGATAAGATCATTAGCAGCCATTATATCTAATCAACATCTAATCCTTGTAGAAGCAATTCATTAACAGGATGAAAAGGAAGCCAAAGCCCACTAATGATAAATGTTTATTTTCTTTGAATAAATTTCCACTGGAGAAGAACTGGCAACAATTGTAAACTATTCCTGAAGAAAAGTTGAATTATTGGTTTCAGGACCACTCTCTACATTTGATTATTACAAATCTACCAATTCAACCTTCACATTAATAGCAACGTAACCATGCAAATATGACCATGTGTACTGTACACAGTGGAGCAAAGGGAGTAAAGGGTTGCGTCTAACAAAAATAAAATATGACAAGTTCTTGCTTGTAGTATCATCCGGAATGGCAGTGTTGTTCCCTCGCATGGCATTCTTATCAGAGTCTTAACGATAATGATATGCTCTCAGGCCTTTTCCACTGTCTGTGGAAATAGGGGACGCTTAGTTACATCAATGTGTTGATTCGCTGAGAACAACGTTTGAGGTCTGTATAAAATGTATAGCTTATAAGGCCAAAAGGGACCATTGTAATCATCTAATCTGACCTCTTGCATAGAATCATAAAATATCAGGGTTGGAAGGGACCTTAGGAGGTCATCTAGTCCAAGCCCCTGCTCAAAGCAGGACCAATCCCAACTAAATCATCTCAGTCAGGCCTCTGTCAAGCCTGACCTTAAAAACCTCTAAGAAAGGAGATTCCACCACCTCCCTAGGTAACCCATTCCAGTGCTTCACCACCCTCTTAGTGAAAATATTTTTCTAATATTCAACCTAAACCTCCCTCACTGCAACCTGAGATCATTACTCCTTGTTCTGTCATCTGCTACCACTGAAAACAGTCTAGATCCATCTTCGCTGGAACCCCCTTTCAGGTAGTTGAAAGCAGCTATCAAATTCCCCTGATTCTTCTCTTCTGCAGATGAAACATTCCCACTTTCCTCAGCTTCTCATCATAAGTCATGTGCTCTAGCCCTCTAATAATTTTTGTTGCCCTCCACTGGACTCTTCCCAATTTTTCCACATCCTCACTGTAGCGTGGGACCCAAATCTGGACATAGTATTCCAGATGAGGCCTCACCAATGCCAAATAGAGGGGAATGATCACTTCCCTCAGTCTGCTGGCAGTGCCCCTACTTATACAGCCGAAAATGCTGTTAGCCTTCTTGGCAACAAGGGCACACTGTTGACTCATATCCAGCTTCTCATCCACTGTAACCTCTAGGTCCTTTTCTGCAGAACTGCTGCTTAGCCATTCAGTACCTAGCCTGTAGCAGTGCATGAGATTCTTCCATCCTAAGTGCAGGACTCTGCACTAGTCCTTGTTGAACCTCTGACTTCTTTTTGCCCAATTCTCTAATTTGTCTAGGTCCCTCTGTATCCTATCTCTACCCTCCAGTGTATCTACCACTCCTCCCAGTTTAGTGTCAGCTGCAAACTTGCTGAGGGTGCAGTCCATGCCATCCTCCAGATCATTAATGAAGATACTGAAAAAAAACTAGTCCCAAGACCGACCCTTGGGGCACTCCGCTTGATACCGGCTGCCAACTAGACATGGAGCCATTGATCACTACCTGTTGATCCTGATGATCTAGCCAGCTTTCTATACACCTTATAGTCCATTCATCCAGCCCATACTTCTTTAACTTGCCAGCAAGAAAACTGTGGGAGACTGTATCAAAAGCTTTGTTAAAGTCAAGGAATAACACGTCCACTGCTTTCTCCTCATCCACAGAGCCAGTTATCTCATCATAGAAGGCAATTAGGTTAGTCAGGCATGACTTGCCCTTGGTGAATCCATGCTGACTGTTCCTGATCACTTTCCTCTCCTCAAAGTGCTTCAGAACTGATTCCTTGAGGACCTGCTCCATGATTTTTCCAGGGACTGAGGTAAGGCTGACTGGTCTGTACTTCCCTGGATCCTCCTTTTTCCCTTTTTTAAAGATGGGCACTACATTAGCCTTTTTCCAGTCATCCAGGACCTCCCCCAATCGCCATGAGTTTTCAAAGATAACGGCCAATGGCCAATATCCAACCTAAACCTCTCCCATTGCAAATTGAGACCATTACTCCTTGTTCTGTCATCTGGTACCACTGAGGACAGTCTAGAGCCATCCTTTTTGGAACCCCCTTTCAGGTAATTGAAAGCAGCTATCAAATCTCTCCCCCGCCCCCATTCTTCTCTTCTGCAGACTAAACAATCCCAGTTCCCTCAGCCTCTTCTCACAAGTCATGTGCTTCAGCCCCTTAAGCACAGCACAGGCTATAGGACTTTCTTGAGTTAATTTATGCTTGAACTAGACCACATCTTTTAGAAAAACCATAAGAGAAGTGCAGCTTATGGCTACAGGACTAGCTACACCTCCGTCTCATTTGTAGTCTCTCTGAATGCACCTGCACATGCCTTTAACTGTTTCAGGGTGGAATCGCACAGTTCTCACATTCTCAGACCAGGGCCTGGACTATCGTATTTTCTGTATCAATTATTTCTGTTCTGCAAATGCAACTGAATTTGTTCACATTTGTTGACTCCCTTTGGAAGTCTCTGACAAGTGGACAGACAGCCTTCTTAAAATGCATTTTAGCAGCAGGAATAAAGCTTTTAGGGAAAAAAGGATTGTAAATAATAAAGAGTTTACTCACTCTTCTATTATACCTAAAGCCCTTGCATTCTTTGATGGTGACCTAGGCAGGCTTAGCTTCTCCAGACAGATTGCCAGTGCCTCAGTCTAGTTCCTCTGAAAAATTACTCACCTCTCAGAGAGTGTTCTTCTTTAAACCTGAGAGCAGTCTTTCAATTTCCTGCATCCTGGGTCTTTTCCTGTCTGATCCAAACCACTTTTGTACATGAACTTAGAGGAGGCAAAAATCAAAGCTAAGAGTCCCGGCAGTGTCCCTTAACAATTCTCAGATGTTTGCCAAAAAGTGGCTTATCTTGAGCCATTTTCCTGCCTGTTTTCCAGATAGATTCTTGTTGAGTTACTTACACTCCTACAAAAAACATCCCAATATTAAAGATGAAGCCAACATACAGTATTCAGACATTACAGAATAGCTCCAAATCTGTCACAGAAATGATAATATGCAGAATGCAGCCAAATCATTCGGAAAATAAGAGTTAAACGACAGTGTTCTATCTTAGGTACTTGTATGGTGACTTAGGTATTTGGGTGAAAGTGATCACGAAATGGGAGAGTTCATGATTCTAAGGAATGGTAGGAGGGAGAACAGCACAATAAAGACAATGGATTTCAAGAAGGCAGACATTAGCAAACTCAGGGAGTTGGTAGGTAAATCCCATGTGAAGCACATCTAAGGGAAAAAATGATTGAAGACAGTTGGTAGTTTTTCAAAGAGACATTATTAAAGGCACAAGAGCAAACTATCCCACTGTGTAGGAAAGATAGGTCAGGGTGGTCTCTTGCCATACTACCTAACCAGGAGATCTTCAATGATCTAAAACTCAAGAAAGAGTCCTACAAAAAGTGGAAACTTGGTCATTACAAAGGATGAACATAAACAAATAACACAAGTATGTAGGAACAAAATTAGAAAGGCCAAGGCACAAAATAAGATCAAACTAGCAAGGGACATAAAGGGTAACAAAAATTATGCTACAAATACATTGGAAGCATTTATCTATTTATCCACCTAGCATCTTTGTCACAATTCTAGACTGTAAGAACCAGTCTGGAGCACATGTGCTTGTTTTAGTCATTTGCACATGCCTAGCAGCCCGGACTTATGAACTTCAGACAAAATGCAAGAAACAGAGCTGGATGAAAGTCCGTCAAAAGTTTTTGATTGAAAAAAAGTTCTCTTATAGTTCAAAATGTTTCAATTTTTCTACAAAATAATTAAAAATAAAAATGTTTTGTTTAGATTCAAATCAAATGGAATTGAAATGAAACTGTTTCTTTGTAATTCTTCCACCTTTCCCTTCATTTTTACCTTGGAAAGGAAAGGAAAAGGGGGTAAAAACAAAACAAAAAACAAACAAAAATTCCACTGCCCTTTAATTCCTTTTTCTTTTCAGAAACCCCCCAAAGCCAATAATAAATAATAATGATTTTGGATTGTTTTTGTTTTATAAAACTGGAATCTCCCACAAAACTTTTTACAATAACTTTATAAATGTTTTCAGGTTTTTGCCAAAATGCAAGCCAGAATATGTTCTAATTTTTCAGTGTTTAGCAATTGAAAACAGAAAAATTTCAAGCAAACATTTTTTAGTTTTACTAAAACTGTTTGCCCATCTGGCTGGAATATTTCAGTTTTTGCTTGCTGATAACAAAAAATTTGGAGTTTCAGGTTTTTGATGCAACTCCCCTCATACGGTGACCAGATGTCTCGATTTTATCAGGACTGTCCTGATATTTACTTGTTTGTCCCATGTCCTGACTGAATATTGATAGGGATGTGAATTGTCCTGATATTTTACCATCTCGCCCACAGGCAGAGGTGGCTCGCGTCCCCCCCCCACCACTCCACCTCGGATCTGCCTTGACTCCGCCCCTCCCTCCCCCATTGGATCCCTCCCCAAATCCCCACCCTGGCCCCGCCCTCTAGCCCCACCCCCTCACTGCCCTATTGGATCCCTCCCCAAATCCCCACCCTGGCCCCACTTCTTACCCAAGCACGCCGCATTCCTCCTCTTCCCCCCTCCCTCCCAGGCTTGCGCTAATCAGCTGTATGGCGGCACAAGCACTGGAGGGAGGTGGGAGAAGCAGGACACGGCAGCCGGCTCAGGGGAGGTGGAGACAGAGCGAAGGTGAACTGGTGCAGAGGGGGCGGGGTGTGGAGCTGCCGGTGAGTGCTCAGCCCTCACTAAATTTTTTCTATGTGCTGGAGGCTCTTGGGGTTTTGTTTTGTTTTTAAAAACACACACACTTTTGTTTTTTCCTCTGCCACCAGCTCTAGGTGGGTTTTTTTTCTCTCCACCGGAACCCGTCCCCTACCCCCCACATCCCGATATTTCATGTCTCTCATCTGGTCACCCAATGACCCTCAGCCAAAAATAAAACAATCATCCAATGGACTCAGAACTTCCACTTTGACAATTCTTTTTTAATGAAAAATCCCCAACATTTTGAATGAAACTCTTTGCTGAGCACTGTTTATCAGCGAGCATGGTCACGCCCTTCATCACTCAAAAGGGTATTTCACAATGCAAAACAAAAGCAACCAAATTAAAGTGGTCCTTTTTCCTTTCACTATATTTTGCCCGGATATTTCCACTACTTCATGATAAACGAATTAACAACCTTCAATTTTTTATGACAATTGTGATTTTAATTTCAAAATGTGCAAAATTTTGAAGAAAAAAAAAGTCTCTCAAAACTTCATGCACACAGTATTGGAGCAGAAGCAATGGAAGGACTGATCCCACATCCATTAAAGTCAGTGGGTGAGATCCTAAGCATGTTTGAAGTTAATAGCAAAATTCTATGACTTCCATTTCATCCAAATGGGCATCCATCTGTTGACTTCAATAAGCATTGGATACAGTGCTAACCGTATCGCTCTATTTTGCATTATAGGTAGATCTAATTAAATTATTTGTTGTGGTTAAATCATCTAGTGGATGTAGCCCTGCTTCTGTGTCAAGGCATTTGAAAACCAGTGCTGGAAAAATGTGTGTTCTTTGAACTGTTTGAATGAATCAATTTCAATCTATTGGTTTTTTGGCAACTGTTCACTTGGACTGTCTGATTTTTGTGGCGTGTGATTGGTTACCTGAGTGACATAATTTTGTTTCTGCTACCTAATTGAATAACTGAAACTTTAAGATCTAGAATAAAAAAATCCCAAGAAATGAAGCAGAGTGAAAAATGGCAGATGTCAAGAGCGTAAAGCAGAAGTGGCTTTTGAGATCACATTGTGAAATAATAGGAACAAGAAAGGGGAACCTAGAATAAATCTTTGGGGAAAACCTAGAGATTGGTCTAGTCAATGATGCATTTTCACATCATCTAGGGTCTCATCCTCCATCCAGTTAAGTCAGTGGAAGAGCTCCCATTAACTTCAGTGGTGTAGGATTAGTGAGCAATGTCTGACCATACAATACTGGAACATCTAGGCTACTATTCCTGAACAGTAGTTCACACTGCTCAGTGTGAAAGCATGTGAGTGACATCTATATTTATGGCAAGACACAACCACAGTGATATATGAGAGAGACTAAAACCAGCGTGAAAACTATCTGCAATGATTTCCATAAACAGCCACAGGAAATGAGTAACTTAATAAAACCTGCTTCCAGGATGTGTTAAAATAGATCCTGATGCTGATCCGCTGCTTATTAATGTGGTTTAATTTCATTTTCAAGGGTTCTACTTTTAACAGAACATTCAGTCCTCACCTTACAAAAACTGCCTGACGCTCACCTGCTTTATTTCATAAATGTTACACGGACGACAGGGTAATCCACCCTATTGCCTTTCTACCTACTTTGCTGTTCAGCTCCAGTTACAACAAACATACCTGGAACAGCAAGTCATAAAAATCTGAAATGGTTCTGCATATCACAGGGAAGGAAGTGCTGGTTTGGGGCAGCAATACCAAGAACTTTGATGGTTCCATAATGTGTAGTTCTTATAGCAAATGCAAAATCTTATGCCATTGATGCCCATCTCTCATAAGAACATAAGAACAGTCGTACTGGGTCAGACCAAAGGTCCATCTAGCCCAGTATCTGTCTGCCGACAGTGGCCAATGCCAGGTGCCCCAGAGGGAGTGAAGCTAACAGGCAATGATCAAGTGATCTCTCTCCTGCCATCCATCTCCATCCTCTCATGAACAGAGGCTAGGGACGCCATTTTTTACTCTTCCTGGCTAATAGCCATTTATGGACTTAGCCACCATGAATTTATCCAGTTCCCTTTTAAACATTGTTATAGTCCCAGTCTTCACAACCTCCTCAGGTAAGGAGTTCCACAAGTTGACTGTGCACCGTGTGAAGAAGAACTTCCTTTTATTTGTTTTAGACCTGCTACCTATTAATTTCATTTGGTGACCCCTAGTTCTTGCATTATGGGAATAAGTAAATAACTTTTCCTTATCCACTTTCTCCACATCACTCCTGATTTTATATACCTCTATCATATCCCCCCTTAGTCTCCTCTTTTCCAAGCTGAAGAGGCCTAGCCTCTTTAATCTTTCCCCATACAAGACCCTCTCCAAACCCCTAATCATTTTAGTTGCCCTTTTCTGAACCTTTTCTAGTGCTAGAATATCTTTTTTGAGGTGAGGAGACCACATCTGTACACAGTATTTGAGATGTGGGCATACCATGGATTTATATAAGGGCAATAAGATATTCTCAGTCTTATTCTCTATCCCCTTTTTAATGATTCCTAACATCCTGTTTGCTTTTTTGACCACCTCTGCACACTGCGTGGATATCTTCAGAGAACTATCCATGATGATGCCAAGATCTTTTTGCTGACTTGTTGTAGCTAAATTAGCCCCCATCATATTGTGTGTATAGTTGGGGTTATTTTTTCCAATGTGCATTACTTTACATTTATCCACATTAAATTTCATTTGCCTTTTTGTTGCCCAATCACTTAGTTTTGTGAGATTTTTTTTGAAGTTCTTCACAATCTGCTTTGGTCTTAACTATCTTGAGTAGTTTAGTATCTGCAAATTTTGCCACCCCACTGTTTACCCCTTTCTCCAGATCACTTATGAATAAATTGAATAGGATTGGTCAGAGGACTGACCTTGGGGAACACCACTAGTTACCCCTCTCCATTCTGCAAATTTACCATTAATTCCTACTCTTTGTTCCCTGTCTTTTAGCCAGTTCTCAATCCATGAAAGGACCTTCCCTTTTATCTCATGATAACATAATTTATGTAAGAGCCTTTGGTGAGGGACCTTGTCAAAGGCTTTCTGGAAATCTAAGTACACTATGTCCACTGGATCCCCCTTGTCCACATGTTTCTTGACCCCTTCAAAGAACTCAAATAGATTAGTAAGACACGATTTCCCTTTACAGAAACCATGTTGACTATTGCTCAGCAGTTTATGTTTTTCTATGTGTCTGACAATTTTATTCTTAACTATTGTTTCGACTAATTTGCCCGGTACCGATGTTAGACTTACCGGTCTGTAATTGCCTGGATCACCTCTAAAGTCCTTTTTAAATATTGGCATTACATTAGCTAACTTCCAGTCATTGGGTACCGAAGCCGATTTAAAGGACAGGTTACAAACCTTAGTTTTTAGTTCCACAATTTCATACTTGAGTTCTTTCAGAACTCGGGTGAATGACATCTGGTCCCGGTGACTTGTTAATGTCGAGTTTATCAATTAATTCCAAAACCTCCTCTAGTGACACTTCAATCTGTGACAGTTCCTCAGATTTGCAACCTACAAAAGCCAGTTCAGATTTGGGAAGCTCCCTAACATCCTCAGCCGTGAAGACTGAAGCAAAGAATCCATTTAGTTTCTCCGCAATGACTTTATCGTCTTTAAGCGCACCTTTTGTATTTCGATCGTCAAGGGGCCCCACTGGTTGTTTAGCAGGCTTCCTGCTTCTGATGTATGTAAAAAACATTTTGTTATTACCTTTGGAGTTTTTGGCTAGACATTCTTCAAACTCCTCTTTCACTTTTCTTATTACACACTTGCACTTAAGCTGGCAGTGTTTGGGCTCCTTTCTATTTACCTCACTAGGATTTGACTTCCACTTTTTAACAAAAGTATTTTTCTCTCTCACTGCTTCTTTTACATGGTTTTTAAGCCACGGTGGCTCTTTTTTAGTTCTTTTACATTGCACTGTTCAGGCAGTACTGGATCAGACCTAGGGTCAAATTCCCATTTTCACCTCCCTCATTTGCACTCATGGAGAAGGCAAGAGCAATCTAATTCTGGGACCACTGTTACTTTTCCCACAGGCAGATGGTGAGCAGGTATCATTGTAGTCCTGCTATAGGACTACAACTTTAAATTCCTACGGTCTCCTACTGGGGCCCTTAGACAATGCCTAGAGGAGGTGCTGAATTAACACATCTCACAGCTGGCCTGCACCTCACCCCCAACACACTGACTATTGAAATGAGGCTGCCAATTTCAAGCCCCCCCTAGCAGTGAGGCTTGTGGGAAATTTGCACTAGTGGGTCCAATTTAAGGCCCGGCTTGACAAAGCCCTGGCTGGGATGATTTAGTTGGGGTTGGTCCTGCTTTGAGCAGGGTGTTGGACTAGATGACCTCCTGAGGTCTCTTCCAACCCTAATCTTCTATGATTCTACTGAGGCCTGCAACCTAGCTTTTGCCCTTGGAGTGAATCAAACCCCTAATATTTTCTGTAATCCTGGATTTGCCATATTTTCCTGTTCCTTGCAAAGCACATGCTCAGAATGTCATAGTTTGGGAAGGTCATAATGGAAATGGGTACCATCATCCTAAGTGTCATCAAAACTATTATTTAGGGCAGTTAACTCAAGCAATTAATGAAAACCAAATTAACTTAATTAAAAAATAGTCGTGATTAATTGCAGTTTTAATCGCATTGTTAAACAATAGAATACCAATTTAAATTGCTATTTAATACTATTTCTTTTATCTTTTTTACAGTGCAAATATTTGTAATCAAAGATAATATAAATACTTACACTTTGTATTCTGTGTTGTAACTGAAATCAATATATTTGAAAATGTAAAAAACATCCAAAATATTTAAATAAATGGTATTCTATTATTGTTTAACAGTGCGATTAAAACTGCAACTTTTGTCTCACAATTAATTGCTGTATTCTGATCTGTAGATTATGTATTAATTATATTGATTACTTAAGAATTCCCATTTATCACTTTGAGGGTTGACAGGTTTTTGTTCCAAGAGCAGACCCAGTATTATTCAAATTATTATATAGTTGGGAATCCTGATGTGCACAGATGCAACACTCACACTATAAGAACTCTGCTAAATGTATTAATAAACTATTTGTAAATATACAACAGTCACAAACATTCTAATCCAGCAAGGTAGATAGAGAGAATACAGAATGTACATCTGCACATCCATATACTCACATCATCCCTTGCAGAACAACTTGAAATGTTAGCCATCATCTTCCTCATAACCATCATCTTGCCCCTCATCACCAGTGGCCATCATTCTGACACCTCCCCAGGGCTACATCTCTCTCCTATTGCCTGTAGTCTGGGATGCCACTTTTATAATATGTTACGTTGATGCATATTCAGTAGGTGTTTCACACCCTTTCCTTATTTGTATTTCCCCACCGTACTAATGTTGGAGTGTCCTTCTGGTATAGGTTAGTACATCAATGATCTCAACTTATTATCATATATGTCAATTCATTGCCATGGCTCTCTTGTGGTGATGTATGTGCTGATGTAACTCTCGTACCTGTTATTGTTATGTACTTCAACTTGTTGCCATGACAATCTTGTGGTTGGACTCATGTTCCTGTGGCTGGAAATTTTTCTTAAACAGTCTATTTTCAGCTCCCCAATACTTGAGGTTTTCCGTTTGGTCATTTATCTGTGCCGAAGTTCTTAGGCCTCTAGCCTTATGCTAACTTGCTGAAGCTAATATCTTATAGGATACAGACCTGTAGGTCCTTGTATTACTGATGAATATAATAAAAGGCAGAATATAATGCAAAGCAGTGAATATAATGAAGGCAAGCTAGCCCTATGGGCCACATCACGATTGATTTTTTTAATTGTTTGACAGCCCTACTATTATTACATCAGTATGCTCCTCGAAGACTCAACTGAGATCAGGGCCCCATTATGCTGGGCATTATACAAACACAAAGTATGAAGCAGTCTGTGCCTCAAAGAATTTACAATCTCAGTAGACAAGATGGACACCGGGTGGGAGGGGAAATAGACGCACAAGAGGTGAAGTGACTTGCTCAAGGTCATACAGCAGGTCAGAGGCAGAGCTGGGAATAGAATGCAAGTGTCCTGGGTCTTAGTCCAGCAGTCTACCAACTGCACCCCACTGCCTCACAATACACTGAATGGAAACTATCTGGCAATAATCAATTTTCAGGGAATCTTACAAAAAGTTCCATTTTTGTGGTTTATAGATAATCAAGTTGCCCCTTTTCTGGCCAGGAAATAGAGCTTCATTTTTAAATGACTTTTTAAATTAAATTTTTTAAACCTTTTTTTTCTCCCCAGGAACATAAGACCTCTAAATTGCACATTTCATTGCTCTGATTATGGTCTTCTAAAATCCCATTTTCTTAACATACTTAAATATGCTTAATGCTAATCAGACCCTCAATCTATCTCTAGAAATGTGCTTGGGCTTTTTAAATCAAAAAGAGTCTCTAATTTTTACTGAGACAGGGGATTATACTTGCAAGTACATTTAAGTAAAGCATTATCTTCCCCAGTTCCACTTCTCCGCTCTTCATTTAAATAGCAAATAAAAGCTACAGAGTGCTAATTAAAGAAATTTGTCTCATAACCTGGTCATTTGCTGTTCTAATTTTTTTTAAAAATAAGATTTTATTAACTAACAATAAATGATTTAAGAATAGGACCCCTTTTTAATCACAGTACAAGGCTGCAATTGCTTAGATAACTCTCGACTGCTTTACAAAAGCATATAGCTGGCAAAAGATGCAAGAATTGAAGGCTGATATTTTTAAACCTGAATTATTAGATGCTTTCTTCACAAGGATTTGAATGCATTTTACCTGACTGCATTTAATCCCACAAAGTTGATATATGATAGCAAAGTCTAGCACACAATAAATTTCACCCTGAGTGGACAGAGGTGCTGTCGAGTCTTATCTTTAGAATGAAAGCAGGAGACCTTGGCAAGATTCACTTCTAATTAAATTTTACTCTCCATTGAGCACTCTGCTGAGGTTCACAGTTTCTGGCAGAAGAGGATAGTCTCAGGCTGTCTTCCCACTCCTGATAGATCAGGTGGTTTTTCATATTTCCATAAACATTCTCACATCTTTTCACACCATCAAAGCATCAGAGTACCTTCCCAACACCTTCTGGGTAAAATGGATCTTTTGTATGTTGGTTCTGGAGCTAGCTAAATATTAAATGTTGGGTGAACCTTTCTAAATCCATGAGTTCCTTGCTTTAAATTATAGATGATGACAGAAACCTCGAGCACAAATATATTATATGAACGATTTACACATCTTCCCCAGTTACTATAAATAGCCTAATGTTTAAAAAAACAAAACAAACCCCCCCCCACATTTTCTTCTACTTTTCAGTACCAAAAAAGATCCCTTTGTTGAAGGAAGAAAAAGAGTAAATATGTTGAAAGTGCATTGTTTTAAATATAATGAAAACAGGTGTCACTTCATTGTTGTATTTATTAAAACAGTGTGACCCTGGTGCATGGAATGTGCTCCCAGTAAACATCTGCTAAGTCTTTTCATTGTCCTCTTTCAAATCCCTCCTTAAAAAAACTCTCCTCTACTGTGATGTCTGCAATGGCTATTCAGTTGTGTGCCAGGGCCGCTGCCCATTAGGATGTTCATAGTCATTTTCACTGTTACCTTGTGTTTCCACCATCTGTTGTGGCCAAGTGTTGTCTGTCATCTTATACTTAGATTCTTCCGGGCATGGACTGTCCTTTTGTTACTTGCTTGTACAGCACCTAGCACAACAGGGCATTGATCACTGATGGGGGGTCCCAGCTGCTACCAAAATACAGAGAGTAATAATTCATTGAGAACAATATTCACCCTTGAGCAGAAGGCCAGTGCAAGCTTTATACACCAGAGTTAGGAACGATAAAGTGACGCATACATGATGGCCATGCCCTTGGCCAGCATGCTGGAACTGAACTGATGAACTCATGGCCTAAAAGCATGAATTTCTAGAGCCTGAGCTAAAGCTCCATAGATAAGGTTGTAACCAGTGTTCCCTCCAATTTTTCCCACCCATGTGTGGAATGAATTTTGTTATGTGAGACACATCACCATCATATTGGTACACAAAACAAAATTCATGTGGTGGGGGTAGGGTCAAGAGGTTTGGTGTGTGGGAGAGGGCTCAGGGCTGGGGCAGAGGGTTGGGGTGTGAGGGTTCTGGCTGTGGTGTGGGCTCTTGGATGGGGCTGGGGATGAGGGGCTCAGGACTGGGATAGAGGATTGAGAAGTGTGGGGGGGGTGAGGGCTCCAGCTGGGGGTGCGAGCTCTGGGGTGGGGCAGGGGTTTGGGATGCAGGAGGGTGCTCTGGGGGCATGACAGGGAAAAAGCACTCCCCTCAGCTCTCTCTCCCCACAGCAGCACCTAGGCTGTGGGGAGAGGCGTCTCTCCCTGCTGAGGCAGTTCTGGGGCTGGGGCTGCAGGATAGGCATCCCGCCCCCAGCCCCAGCAGGTCTGGGCCAGGGCTTGGGGTGGGGCATCCAGGCTGCTCCTGGGTCTAGGCTGAGCCATTCTGTCCTTGCCTGGGCTGCACCACCCCAGCCATGGCTGGGACTGGGCAGGGCCGCTCCAGCTGCGTCTAGGTCTGCGTCACCCTGACTGCGGCTGCGCCCAGGCCAGGGCACTCCAGGCATGCCTGGGGCCAGGCCAGGCCAGTGAGTCCATGCCTGGATTTGAGCTGTCCGAGTCATGCTTGGGGCTGGGATGGGATGCCCTGGCCACAGCAGGTCTGGGCCGCAGTAGAGTTGGGGCCAGCGGAGGGGGAAATATCTGGCAATAATCAAACAGAGACTGATAAACAGTGTCTCATGATATAAATTATATGTGGCACTCCGAGAATTCCTGACATTTCCTCAGAACAACACTGTGATGTTGATAAAATAAATATCACAATGAAATCTGGTTAAAAAATGGAGATGGGAGGAGAAACTGTTCATTCTAATTCCTCCTTCCCCTTTTTCTTCCTATGGAAATTTGGATGCAGAATTTTTGCAGATATTTTGAAATATTTCAGCCAAGTCCATTAATGACCTACATTTACAGACGGGGTGATGAGAGATCATTCAGGGCTAAGATACAGAGAATTTCCTCCCAACTAACTAGTCCAAGACCACTACAAAGCAAGCAAGTGGAGAACCTTGAACTAGAACATCAGAATTTCATGTCCACACTCAGTCCACCAGACCAACGCTTCAGACTGATGGGACACTCTGGGGACCAGATTCAGTCTTTGGATCAACGAAAGCAATTCTAACTGAAGTTAGTGGAAGTTATATTTGTGCCAAGAATGAATTGGGCCTTTAGTGTTTTAAGAAAATTTCGGCACCATCTAACTGAAAAACACTTGCTAAAGCAAAGTTTCTTTGCTAAGAACATTACTTTAAGATAACTAAAATTAACTTTCCCTCTGTCGTTTTCTTTCACAAATACTCATGGCTTTGCCAGGTTTGCCTTATGAAGGGCCTGGAATGTTTCTCTCTTTGCAAAAAGTGTCTTTAAGAGAGAAATATTACACTGGTGGTGCTGAAATGAAAAAGTGATCATTTTTGCTTAAGCAAGAAAACAGATCTATGTTAGCACTCTCCTAGCTTTCCAAGGTCATAGTTACTGACTGGTTCTATAAAAGAGTGAGAGATATTGGTCTTGCTTTCTTGACACCTCCTTCATGTTGCTGATGGATGGTTTCTATTGTTACAAATGAAGATTTCCTATAGAATGGCAGTCAGCGCAAAAGACTGGTATTTTCCAAGAGGAGAAAGCAAACCTGCCAACTTACAGTGTGTCAAGAAAAGATCAGTTTTGCCTCTCTGAACAGCTAATATATCAAAATAAAGAGCAAATTGGTAAAAGCAACACTATCAACAGTGCACAGCCCACCTACCACTTTTGTCCTTACAGCTTTTTGCCTAGTCTCTGTCTTCCTTCAGGTGTTTTACAACAAACACTTCATCATGGGCTAGATTGTAACTTGGGCCACACAAGTGACTAAGGAGAAGTAGAAGCAGCAAAGAATCCTGTGGCACCTTATAGACTAACAGACGTATTGGAGCATGAGCTTTCGTGGGTCAATACCCACTCCGTTGGATGCATGTGAAGGAGAAGTAGGAAGCTCTTGCACAGGCTGTCTGGATCTTGGGTCTTGGCATTTAGGAGTAGGAAGGTACTGTGTGCTGGCTCACTCTCACCCACAGCAGCTGACGAGGGGGGAAGGCAGAAGGGGTGGAGCCTTGGCTCCACCTCCCCTCCTCTTTGCCCAGAACAGCAGATGTGGTATGGGAGATGGTCATAATTTGCTGCTGGTATAAGCCACCAACAAATTATTACTCCCTGTGCAAGGAGGAAGTGAGGAGGGATTGTGACTCAAAGGTACCCTCACCACTGAACTATTGGCTATTTTGGGGTGGGTGGGTGGGTCTCTCATGTTTTTTTTGAAAAAAAAAAATCCAAAGGGTCTCATTTTTGTTTTAATGAAGAACAAAACAAAATTTTGCAAAACCTGGAAATGTTTTGTGAAATAGAATTATTGTTTTTCATCCAGCCAATGCCAGATGTTACCCAGCTGTTTAATGGGGATCCTAATATTTACCTGCCCCAATGTGCTCACGGTCTAAAAAATAAAGGAAATGGATGAGAAACAAACAAGCCAAGATATGGGGTAGGAGAGACAGGGTAACAGTATTTGGATATGTGCAATCCTTTGTCAGGAGCAATGATCACAAGTTTCCACATGCCTAGCCATTATTAGATTATAATTGCCCGTAAGTCTTAGGGCAGAGATGAGTTTTGAGCTGTGACTTGAAGGAGGATAAGACACCTTATGAATTTTCAATTCTAATACAGTTTTCAGTAGCTTATCAACGGATTGTACTGCCCTAACAGTGGGCCGCATCCACCTGTTTTCTGTTGTCTTTTACATGGATTGTAAACTCCACAGGGCAGGGACCATCTCTGTGATACGCTTGTACAGTGATTCGCTCAATAGGACTGGGATCTCTAGGCATTACTGCAGTGCAGATAACTTCTGTGTCAGGCTGAAATGTTCTAGGGTGCAAGTCTATTTGAAGGTGATATTTCTGAAGAGTTTGAACAAAACTTCTTTGTTGTGCACTGTTTTTGAGAATACCAGGACGGAAAAGAAGAGAGTTTAATAACAAAACCAACCCCCACACACACATCTGTAGCACCAAAACAGTCATGCAGGGGGGGATGAAACCTGGCAGGAAAACAGGTTTTCGGGAAGAGGGATACCTTTCAGTATTCCAGTCATAAGAGTGTAGCTAGATACAAGCTTGGCATGTTTATAATGGAAACCTGGAAGCAATTATGGAGAAGCACTGTGGCCTAGTGGCTAGAGCACAGACTGGGACACAAATGACCTGGTTTCTATTCCCATCTCTGCCACTGGCCTGTAGGTTGTCCTGGGGCAAGTCACTTAACCTCTTTCTGCCTCAGTTTTCCCCATCTGTAAAACAGGGATAATGATACTGACCTCCTTTGTAAAATGCTTTGAGATCTAGTGACAAAAGAGTGCTAGATAAGAGCTAGGTATTATTAAAAAGTGCACTGCCATATATGTTTTTCATACACCATCTGCTAGTTCCACTACATAGGCTGCAGACCTCCTAAAGCCATAGGAAAGAGTCCTTTGTAAGAATTGTTATTTTTGGACCAACTAGTCATTAAAGGAACAAATAAATTTGGGATCACTAAGGCCTTGGCTTCACTGATTAAAATGTAGTATCCTTAACTCATGGTAGCTAAAGCATGGCAAAATCGTAGTGAAGTCAAGGTAGTTTGAAGTTTTCACACCAAATTAGCAGGTTCAAGATAAACCCCACAGTCTTTACCTCAACCTGCTAACTCCTGTGAAAACTACAAACTACCTCATGTTCACAGGAATTTTTCTTGTGTTATCATACGTTAGCTAACAGTAATGCGATCACACCTCTTTTCCTAACGAAGACGTGCCATATAGTGGGCAGAGCCAGTGCTGCTTAGGTACTTTAACTGGGACTCTCCATATTTTCAAACCTTTGGGTTTCTTATACATTTAACCTGGCTTCTGAAGGGTTGGGGCTTTGTTTTTTTTTTTTTTTTTTTTGCTTACTGACATGTACTTCTAAATATGCTTAGCCCATAAGTTACTGACATACTCTCAAACTTAATTTTACCTAGATGTTTTTAGTCTGGTAATATAAGTGTATTAAATACCACTTTAGGGTATTCATCCTTCATGGTGAACAGTTCACTTTGGATCTTGTCACTTTTGTAGGTGGCTGGTTTAGTAAATAATTGCCATCTCTTCATTGTTAAACTGATTGGTTGTGTTGCTGTGTCTCAGAACCCATGGCCTGGACCAGGACCCCGTTGTGCACCTGTCGCCATAGCCAAATTTAACTCCAGCTCTGGAGAGATTAAATACAGATTCATCAGGCTGCTGCACAGTTTTACCCATTCCCTTGTTCCTAAAAGATTTCTCATTTATTAAAAAGAAAATTTGGTTAATTGTTAATTAGAAAGTGCATACAAATGTGATAAGAATTAATTAACGTAATCAAATGTGACAAACTTTTAACAACAAGGTTTACTTGTTCTCCCCTTGATTTCTTGAAAAGAAAGTTGCAAAAGCTCTGGTTAATGCTCCAGTTACCTTGAGGGCTATGACCTTCAGATACAATCATGCGAAACAAGCAAAGGCAAAGCAGGAAAATCACAGCTGGTGAATTACAAAAGCTGTAGTTGTACATAGAAGGCCCTGTTCTCCATTGCCTTGCACTGACTTTGGCCAGGTGAAATTGACCATTCAAAGTGAAAAGCAATGGGGAAATCAGGCACACGGAGTCTGATGCCGAAAGGTGCTGAACATCTGTCACGAAGGGTTGAGAACTCTCCACCCCATTGACATTGGGGCAAGCTTGATTCCGCTGATGTAAACAGTGAAATTCCCAATGACTTTAATGCAGGGCTGACGCTAACTTTTTTCTGCCCCAACCAAAAACACAAACAAACAAACAAAACCTACCACACACCTCACTGTAACAACCCCCTCCAGCACCACCCTCCTGAATCAAAAACAAAAACAAAAGAAAAAAAACAGCACCGCCCTACCCCACCAAACTAAAAGCAACCCCCTCAGCACCACCCTGCCCTGCCAAACCAAAAACACGCCCCAGTGCCGCCCCGCTCTACCAAACCAAAAACAACCACCCCCTGAGCGCCGCCCCGCCAAACCAAGATTTACCGCCCCTTACAAGATGCCGCCCCAAGCACATGCTTGGTCGGCTGGTGCCTGGAGCCAGCCCTGCTTTAATGGGACCAGGATCTGGCCTTTGGTGGCACACTGCAGGACTAGCCTCTCAGAGCTTCTTTTCACTCCACATGATTTTCCTTTGTAGGAAGTGTGTTCACACCAGGATTGGGAACACTTAGTTTGAATAGGATGAGACAAATTTATGCAACTGAGCCTTTGTCCAAAACTCAGGCAAAAAGTTTAAGGCAGTCAAGGGTCCCATGCTGTTCTAGACCACAGTACAAATGGGAGCCTGAAACCATGGAAGGAGAAATGCCACCTCTATGCTATGCCTCTCACATCCAGAAACATATCCACAGGGACTTACAGGTTTGCAGCTCAGTACAGTTGGAGGGAACAGGGCAGAGACTGCCTAGTGTCTCAGGTTTTGTCGGCAACAAGGCCTGTGGCAGCACTGTGAGCTCTGCTCCCAGTATCCAGCAGAGGCCAGTTTGACTTGAACTGTAGGGTGGTCTCTAGCAAGATTATTATTATTGTTGTTGTTCAAGAGCCTTGTCACGTCAGAATGGACAAGTCCCCCAGAGTGACCTTCTCAAAGCCACACAGTGAGGGTCCAGTCCTGAAAAAGGCTGAGTTCTGTCAACTCCCATTGGCTTCATTGGGTGTAGAGGATATTCAGCAATTTACAGGATCAGGCCACAAAATCAGAGCTGGGATTAGAGTGTTCGACTCAAAGCCTCATGTTTACTGCATGAGTGTATTCACCTTGTGGTGTGCAGTTAAGGCCTAATTAACTGATGCAGTAGTTATCATACAAGTTGCGGGGGGAGGGGAGGTCATTTAGCAAAGCTAAGAGGCTCAGCAAAGCCCACAATAAATTAAAAAAAAAAATCAGGTGTAGAATTTTAGTTTAGCTTCTATAAAGCCTGAAAAATGGCAGCAAAAAATATATGAATTGCCCATCCAAAAGTGTCCATTTGAAAGGCTCCAGATTGATGAATGCAATAAAACAAAGCTTTTATTTATACTACACTGTTTAACTAAAACTTATCCATTGCTCTTGGCAGGCCTCAGATGATACTCTTGGAGGAAACTGTAATTGGGCTCCTGAAATACAATGACAGAGAAACTTGTGTTGGAGGCTTCATTGCATTCAAGTTTTGTCATCCCTGAAACACAGACATTTCTGAAGAGTCTGGGAGTCTTTCCAGTATATCTTTTCTATGTGGCTACTGGTAGCTAATTTTGAAAGGCATCCAAGCTCAATGCTTTCAGGTAAAGGCCATTTCAGTGTTGCAACAGTAGCAGGAGGTCCTGTTCAATTGCCCTCACTCAGTTCCCCCTGGAGCAGCAGCAGCAATTTTTATGCAAACAAACAGAAGGCAAAAACCATTTAGCTACTGCTACCTAGGTTCCTCCACTTAGTCCATCACCATAGCACCAGGTTAATGAATTTACCCCTCACAACATTTATTTTCTGAGGTAGATCATCATTATGATCCTCATTTTTGAGGTGGACAAACTGAGGCATAGAACTCAAGTTCACACAGCCCTAGGAACGTAACTTAGGTTTTCTGAGTTCCCATCTAGTGCCTCAACTACAAGGCCATCCTTTCTGTTTAGCTAAAATAACAGCTGTATTGCAATTACTTCTGTACTGTGGTTAATAGTGTATCAACATAGGGCAGGTAGGATATCAGTTACAAAATTAGAAGGGCTAGTAATCTCTCCAGTGAAGCTCTCATTCTTTCTCATACTCTGAAAATCTTGTTACTCTCCATAAACTAAGGCACAATAAAATGCCAGGATCTGAATGCACGAAGGAGCATGTTACCTGCTTGCAGCTTCTCCTGTGTCCAGAAAAGCCATGCTGCATTACTATCCTAACAAGCAGTATGACTTTGAGCACCATAATACCAAACATCTGTGTCCACTCCCATAGTGACCAGTGAGAGCTAATTTTCTCCAACCGGGACAAATCATCATCTTTAAGGATGACAGCGTGTGTCTCTGTGATGTATAAATGTTTCTTCCCCTTTAGCCTGAGAGAAGATTTGTTTAAGCAAGGGAGCAGAAACAGGGGCATTATAGCAAAGGTGCCCCTTGTGGAAAACCAGCTGTTAGCTATTTATCTTTGTTCAGTCAATGAGCCTTTATCCAACATACAGCTGTTCCTTCCTATCCTGCTTATTAGTTACACCTGCTTCATGCATACAAGAATGATCAGTAAATGGTTTTCTCAGTATTTAAAGTTTTACATCAGAGGGGTAGCCGTGTTAGTCTGGATCTGTAAAAGCAGCAAAGAATCCTGTCAAGTATCAGAGGGGTAGCCGTGTTAGTTTGGATCTGTAAAAGCAGCAAAGAATCCTGTGGCACCTTATAGACTAACAGACGTTTTGGAGCATGAGCTTTCGTGGGTGAATACCCACTTCGTCAGATGCATGTAGTGGAAATGTCCAGGGGCAGGTATACATATGCAGGCAAGCTAGAGATAATGAGGTAAGTTCAATCAGGGAGGATGAGGCCCTGTTCTAGCAGTTGAGGTGTGAAAACCAAGGGAGGAGAAACTGGTTTTGTAGTTGGCAAGCCATTCATAGTCTTTGTTTAATCCTGAGCTGATGGTGTCAAATTTGCAGATGAACTGAAGCTCAGCAGTTTCTCTTTGAAGTCTGGTCCTGAAGTTTTTTTGCTGCAGGATGGCCACCTTAAGGTCTGCTATAGTGTGGCCAGGGAGGTTGAAGTGTTCTCCGACAGGTTTTTGTATATTGCCATTCCTAATATCTGATTTGTGTCCGTTTATCCTTTTCCGTAGCGACTGTCCAGTTTGGCCGATGTACATAGCAGAGGGGCATTGCTGGCATATGATAGCATATATTACATTGGTGGACGTGCAGGTGAATGAACCGGTGATGGTATGGCTGATCTGGTTAGGTCCTGTGATGGTGTCACTGGTGTAGATATGTGGACAGAGTTGGCATCGAGGTTTGTTGCATGGATTGGTTCCGAGCTAGAGTTACTATGGTGCGGTGTGCAGTTACTGGTGAGAATGTTTCAGATTGGCAGGTTGCCTGTGGGCGAGGACTGGCCTGCCACCCAAGGCCTGTGAAAGTGTGGGATCATTGTCCAGGATGGGTTGTAGATCCCTGATGATGCATTGGAGGGGTTTTAGCTGGGGACTGTATGTGATGGCCAATTGAGTCCCGTTGGTTTCTTTCTTGGGTTTGTCTTGCAGTAGGAGGCTTCTGGGTACACGTCTGGCTCTGTTGATCTGTTTCCTTATTTCCTTGTGCGGGTATTGTAGTTTTGAGAATGCTTGGTGGAGATTTTGTAGGTGTTGATCTCTGTCTGAGGGGTTAGAGCAGATGTGGTTGTACCTCAGTGCTTGGCTGTAGACAATGGATCATGTGATGTGCCCGGGATAGAAGCTGGAGGCAATGGCTTGCCAACTACAAAACCACTTTCTCCTCCCTTGGTTTTCACACCTCAACTGCTAGAACAGGGCCTCATCCTCCCTGATTAAACTAACCTCGTTATCTCTAGCTTGCTTGCATATATATACACACCTGGCCCTGGAAATTTCCACTACATGCATCTGACAAAGTGGGTATTCACCCATGAAAGCTCATGCTCCAAAACATCTGTTAGTCTATAAGGTGCCACAGGATTCCTTGCTGCTTTTAAAGTTTTACACCTGTTCTTAGTACTCTCTGGTTCTCACATGTATTAGTTTAACTACACCGGCAGTTTATCTCCAGGCAGAAAAGACAGGGTTGTTTCTATTTTCATGGAGATGAATGAATAAAATGTTGTTTATTATTTAAGGTATTACAAATTCTAGAGGCAGTTATTCTATCTTCCCATCCATCTATGAATTTCTAATGCTTCTGTGTCATTTTGTGACCTCAAAATTCTATTTGGAATGAAAAGTTCCCTGAACTGGTGGTTTGTCCAATGAAACATGCTCCTAAGCGTATGTCACATCATTCTTCGTCTTTATGTTCATTCAGCTATGCATTTCAGCATTCTTCTAAGCCAGCTACGGTGCCTTTTCTCCTTCAGACCACAGTACTGATTTTAGAAGCACGCAGGTCGACTACGTATATTTTCTACCCACAACTAGGTAGCACTATATTGGATACATCTAGTCTTCACACCTGTGCCTCTAAAAGATAGCTGATGATAGAAACAGTTCTTTATGAAACAACATCAGCCTCCCCCTAAAACACAGGCACACGTCACCACTCAGAATATAGGCCCCTATGGGTGAAGGGGGTTTGCTGGGTATTGTTTGAGTAAAGGGAAGGAGGGATGAAAGAGAGAGAGAGAGAGAGAGGGGCAGAAGAAACATGTCAGTAACACACAGAGAAGGCAGTAAGAAGCACCAGGCACAGCCTTCTCACTGAGAACCTGGCCCTTAGTAAGGCCCAAAAAGAGAGTTTGGGGGCCATGAGCTGGCTGAAAGGAGCTTGGAGCAGCAAGCAGAGAAATTCTCCTGTTGTTCAATTCCTCCTGTGTTCAGGGAAACAGGACTTTGTATGTTCTTTTTAAATAAACAGGACTGCATCAAAGATACCTGATTCCATTATCTATTTCTCCTCCTAATGGAGGCAATCTGCAGGGTTACAAATTTTGGCTAATTGCTGGGGTGAAAAGGGGTAACAGAACATACCTCACGTATTTCCAAGTTGGGCTGGCCATAGCTCTGAGCTTATGGTATGCTTAGGACTCCACACCTTGGGACCTAACAGACTTGTGTCTCTCAGACTGGCCCAGTCTCCCCCTCTGTTAGCAGGGCAGAAGTGAGAGCCATCTCTTCTCTAGTTTGCTTCTGCCCTACTAATACCAAGACCAACATCAGAGAATACCAGCAACTTATTTCCTGATTCCCCCTGGAGCCTTTTTATAACGTTGGGACTCCACTCCTGCTCAAGATCCCAAAAGCCACAAGGCCATCTCTCTCACCAAGTCTATTTTTTAAGGCAATGAGGTTTGTGGGGCTTAGAAAGGAGATAATTGCAAATCATCTCCACACATAAGCAGGCCAAATACAGCAGTGTCTAGTAATTCATCCACCCCACTTCTTGGAATTAAAAGGTCTTTCTTATAGATTGAGAATAAATTAATCATGAATCCATGAATCTATAAACCAGAGCACTCTAGTAAACTCAGAGAGTAATGAGTAGGTAACAGGAAGCACAGCATAACACATGCAAGGATATATTTGCTCATTAAGCGCTACACATAAATATGCAGTCTTCTATTCTGAAGGACATGAAGAATGGGGCTGTAGGTGAAAAACACTAAACAGGCACAAACAAACATTTGCTCTCACACATCCACTCACATTCGCTCTTGTCAAAACAGACAGACATGGAAAAAGAAAAGGAGAACAGAGGGGACACATTCTATTCACTGGCATTTTAAACTGGGGAGCATTGCATATCATGGAGTTTGATCTTTTCTGAACCTCTGGACTGAATTTTTGGGGGATTGCAAAAGTAGTTCAAGTATTTCTAGAATTTAAATGTATTTTTACCAAGTGTAATTGCTTTTGTAAAAAAAAAAAAAACAAATTAAAAAAAATGTTTTCCTTACCAAAGGGGAACCTGTAATGTATAGTAGTGTCACTCATAGCATCACCAGGGGATACATTCATTTCCACTTTTGGGAAAGGGACCCTCCCCCTTGAAAAGCTGGCATGGAATAAATGGATGTCCCACACACACACCCCGATATAGATTTATTTACTCTGTTCCTTTTTTCCCCACCATCTCCATTTGTTTTCACTCCATCCACAATCTGCTTGTTTGATTGCCCTGTTTCTCATTTGATTTTCTCTCAGCCATCTTGTTCACTCCCTCCAATGCACCCGATAATATTCAATTCCAGTTGTGATTTTGAATCCAGTGTTCAAACGGGTTAGTAAGAGGAAAGCTGGGGACTCCATGAATCCACTTTGCGATTGCTCTTTTGTGGATGGTGCTCAGACGCTATGGTGATGTGGGTCAGTATAAAACTTTAACACCGTTAGAGCCAAATGAGCTCTCTCATCCCTAGTGGAAACTGTCCTTTCCTTTCCCTAGCCCTCTCCCAAGGGAAAGGTGGATGTCCTGTAGCATAGCATACTGCTGTAATCCAGAAATCAATATAAGTACTTTATATTCCATAGGTTCCCTATGTCCTAGAGCACCTGGAGTCCTGAATATTAGTTGATCTGATTAGTAGTGGAAGTTCAGATTAGCAAAGGAGACTTTGCATAGCCGCCTTTCTAATGTTCTTCCTGTACTAATTAGCATGGCTAATGCTGCCTGCTGATGCATAAATAGATTATTGAGCCATGAGAAAGTATAATAGAAGAGGACAAAGGGGAAATCTCACCATTTCTGTTGAAGAGATACCTGGGATGCCTGGGAAACTTTACAGTGTTGCAAGAGGCTGCAGTGATGTTCCAGAAAAGTATCCATCCAGCCTGTGTGGCTCAGAAGCAGCTGCAATGCCATTGATGCCTTTATGCCTGCCAGGTCAAGAACGCCACCCTCCAAGTCAGAGAATGGACACACCAGCACTAATACATATAAATCAAATATTTATCTGCTATTTTTCCATATATGACTTTGGTATTTCCAATATGTTACTGGGGAGGGGCTAATAGGGGAACGGCTAGTTGGGGGGGAACACTTGATTAAATCTCAAGACTACAAAATATTCAAAAACATTAAGAAGATCTGACTCAGGGTGTCACATTTTCAAAAACTCCTTAACGACTTCAGAGATGAAGTCCTATTTTCAAAGGTGATGTGATGAGACTTACATGCCTGAAAGCCAACAGGACTTAGGACGCATCTATACGATCAGTTAGTGTGTAGCAAGCTGGGGTGTAAATCTATCTTGTACTAGCCTGATACGCTTCGACTGACTGCATGGATCCTACTGCCACGCATTGGAAGTTCCCTAGTGCACTTTGGTCTACTACTGTTTCAAAGTGGAGTAGATTGAAGTGCAGTAGGGAAATTTTCAGCTTGCAGCAGCAGGGTCCGCATAGCTAGGTAGTGTGTGGCAGGATAGAGCAAGGTAGATTTCACTCCAGCTTCCAGCACACTCACTGGTCATACAGACAAGCCCTAAGTCATTTAGATGCTTTTGAAAATATCACCCCAAGATTAGAGTTGGTCAAAACCCTTTTGACTAAATGTTTTTTGTCGACAAAGTTTATTCTATTGAGACCGAAGTGTTTCGCAAACATATTGATTGTGACGACATTTTCAGTAGAGAGGAGTCATGCTTCTCCATGTGCATGGAATGAGCTCTTGGTCCTAAGTCTGTCAGACCCTTCTCATACTACTCCTCTAGGACCTGCTCCAATTGCAAGTGAGGACAATGGGCACTGAACTAGGCCTAGGAAGACTTATTTCTTCCTAAGGCCCACAAAACCAACCCATGTTAGTCAAATGCCTCCTCCGGGCCAATGCTGTATAAGAATAGAAATAGAAGAGCGAGACCACCTACTGTGCTATCCAAGCACCTTCAACACACACGCGGATGATTGGGCCAATAGACATAAAACTGGACTGTACTAAAAGGTGTGCAATTCTTATATAGTGAGAAAACAGTGTAATCATTATTGCCTCAGACCGAGTGCTTAAGAGTTTGCCTTCAGTTTTGCATACACAGACATTGCCTGAAAGCCTCTAGGAATTGTTTTTAAGGTGTGGAAGTTACTGTTTTGTATTTAATTATGTTTAAATTGGTATTTTATCATTTTTAAAAGCACATTTGGTACTTCATTTCTACAGTGTGCTGGGTACATTATACCACAGGGAAACTGAACATTTAAGAGGATGGTTGTGCAAGCTTCCTCTAAAACTTTACTCTTATTGCTGTGAATCAGTGAATACAACCATTTAACTCATCTCAGGTGAGAAATACTCTCTCCTGTTGCTCATAGATCCATAGCGTAACACAAACAGGTAGGAATTGAACCTGGAACTTCTGGTGCTAAACGTATGAGCCTCTACTGCATGAGCTAAAAGCCACATGTCTCTTAACTATGGATGTAGGAGACTCATTAATCTCTAACTAGTCTCAGTGCCATTAGATGGGACAGAGCACCACACCCAATAGCCCCATAGAATATAGTGTCAGCCCCAGGGCTAAAGGTCTTAGGGTACTGAACTTTGCTCCCTCTATCGGGGAGAAGGGGAAAAACAGTGCTGGCCAGTTTCATTTACATCAATTATAACATTTCTGACCCATAATTCCACCTACTGTATTTTGTTGCTTTAATTAGAATTTGTTTGGTTTGATTGTATAAACAATCAGTTATTTTTACTGTAGTTGTGAAAGGAGATAGGATTGTGTAAGATATGCCCTGGAGTGAAAGGGTTGCCCTGACCTTACAGGTAGTGGACTTTGTTTTGGTGACAAAATCCAAGCACAACAGAGAAAAAAAGAGGAAGTCCTGAAGCAATCCCCATCTGCGGGCCTATGCGGAGTGAAGTCACAGGACTGGAGCAGCAGCAGAGCAGAGCGGACTTTACAGTAAGTCTAGGCTGGACCATGAGTTGCGGTGGAGGCAGTGCAAAGCTGACTTGTCTGCACCACACTCTCCTAAGCCAGTGGGAGCAGAGCTAGTATTGCAGAACTAGACCATACTGGAAGAGAGCTGGGCAGAGCAATCCTCTCGGGACTGGAGCAGGCTGTCAGAGGAGAGCCACCCCTTGACTACTGTTGAGTCCAGCTGGAACTGTAAGTGGGTAGGGTTGTGCTGGACTATGAGTTCTAGACTTCCAAACAATAATTGTCCACTTTGTGGAACTGTGGGGATGACAAAACTCCTGCACACTGATCTGAGTGACTCCGTTTCCTGTATATAAATACAGAGAGAGTTATGCTTCTTTTGCTTCTTGTTCCTTTGAACCAAATGAAGAGGTACTTGAAATTCCATATTCCCAGAGGACTTTGAGTGCTGGTGAATAAGTAAGAGCTACCTGCAAAGGTCACGGGGAGGATTTAATTTAGTTTCCCAAGACCCGAAGTAGGAATCTGACTGAGTGAGGGATCAACCTATAGTTTCATTTAAAAAAAAAAAAGAAGGGGGTGGAGGAAATCCTAGACAGATTGAACCCAGCCCTTGTTACTGTCACTGGCAGCTCACAGAAGGGCTACCACAGAGGGAAGAAATAGCAAACATAACCACCCAGGCAGTTATGCATGCTCTGAATAATAAAATAAATGATCAAATTTGGAGATATACCTATCTCCTAGAACTGGAAGGAACCTTGAAAGGTCATCAAGTCCAACCCCCTGCCTTCACTAGCAGGACCAAGTACTGATTTTTGCCCTAGATCCCTAAGTGGCCCCCTCAAGGATTGAGCTTACAAGCCTGGGTTTAGCAGGCCAATGCTCAAACCATCTGAGCTATCCCTCCCCCCATTCCCAAACATTCCCATCACTATCCCTGCCTCTCCTGAGCTGCTCTTTGTATGACTTCCAGGTTAAGTCCTGTACTCTCCATGTGAAGGGAAAAATCTTTGCTGATTCTATCAGTGAGTAAGCTGGGCATACTGCGGTATTTCAGTCTTGTCATTAAAGGACTACCTGCTCCTCTCTCCACTTGAACAGTGTGTCAGGAAGCAGAAGAACCTGAATCCTAGTGGAAGGGTTAGGGTAGAGCTGTCCTGAAGGAAAAGGTGACTGTGTGGTATTTTCTTTGCTATCCCAGTCCTTTGAAGGGTAGCTTCCTCCCTCCCTCCCACCCACAGAGGATAGCATGGAAGCTTTGCTTTGTGTAGCTGAGCAGACACAACCAAGGCAGGGTTGTGGTGATGACATATCACTCATTGCAAGTGTTGGTCTTTTGCTCTTTACACTACAACACAAATAATAAAACCACAGTGGGGCCCTAGCAACCCTGTTTACTAACTATACACAAACATCTGAGGCTTGGCTATATACTGTTGCTTTGACTGGTTTCTGGCGGCTTTGAAATATTAACCAGAGTGAGTGTCACTAGAGAGCTCACACTATTCAAAGGGATAATACCCTATTCCTAGATGCTACAGCAATGTTTTCTCATGACAGCAGAACATGCTGTGAATTCTACTGCCAGGAGCAGGACTGATTCTCTCTGCAACATTTATACCAACTGCAAAAGGGTGTGTGAAAGGCCAGGCTACAGCATGGTACCTGTGCGAGCTATGCTGCCATTGCTGGCAAGGGTGGCCAGAGCATATACAGATTAGGGGTTTGTGGGCCCTGGGCCATAACAAGTGGGAGCCCTTTCCCACCTCTTCCACCTTCAGTCCTGTTCCCCACCGCTCCTCCTTGGTGCTTCTGCCAAGGAAATGGAGTCAGGATATGGGGTCTTGCCCCCCCTTCCAGCACTCTGCCGAGGAGTGGGGCCCTGGGGCTTCCCCTGCCCACCCAGTACTCCTGCTGGGGAGCAACATCGGGGCACAGGGACTTGTCCTGCCCTGCTCCCTGACAGGAGCACTGAGTGGGTTTCCAGGTGTCCGGTTTTCAGTCAGAACACCCAGTTAAAAAAAAGGAACCTGGTGGCTCTGGTCAGCACCACTGACTGGGCTATTAAAAGTTGGTAGTTTGTGGGGTTGGCAGGCTCCCTATCTGGCTCCATGTGGCTCTGGGAAGGGGCCAACATGTCCCCACTCTGGCTCCCAGGTGCAGAAGTGGCCAGAGGGCCTCCAGGCACTGCCCCTGCCCTGAATACCAGCTCCTCAGCTCCCATTGGCCAAGAATCACAGTCAATGGGAGCTGCGGGGGCGGCACCCACACCTAAACAACTTCCCAGAGCCCATACCCTGAGCCAAGCCCCCTCCTGCACCAAAACACCCTCCCAGAACCTACACCTCAACCCCCAGCCCTGAGCCCCTCATGCACCCAAACACCCTCCCAGATCCTGCACCTCTACCCCCAGCTCTGAGCCCCCTCCCACACCTAAACACCCTCCCAGAGCCCTACCCCCCTACACTCTGAATCCCTCGTGCACCCTAAAACTCTCATCCTTGGCCCCACCCCAGAACATGCACTCCCAGCCAGAGTCCTCACTTCCCCTGCACCCTAACCCCCTGACCCAGCCCAGAGCTCCTCCCATACTCCAAACCGCTTGGCTCCAGCCCCGAGCCCCTCTCCTTCACCTCAAACCCTTCGTCCCCAGCCCCGCTGTGGAGCCTGCACCCCCTGCTGGAGCCCTTACCCCCTCCTACTCCCCAACTCCTTGCCCCAGCCTGGTGAAAATGAGCAAGTGAGGGAGGGTAGGAGTAAGCAAGCAACAGAGGGAGAGGGGATGGAGCGAGCAGGGTTGGGGCCTTGGAGAAGCTGGTGGAGCCAAGGATGAGGGTTTTAGGGTTCAGGAGGGGGCTCTTGGCTGGGGCCGAGGGATTCAGAGTGGGGGGGGGTGCGGGCTTTGGGAGGGTATTTGGGTGCGGGAGAGGGCTCAGGCTCCCCCTGCTGGGCAGGGCAGGGCAAGAGTGTTTGGTTTTGTGCAATTAGAAAAGTTGCCAACCATAAGCACTGGGTTGGCAGAGCAGGGCAAGTCCCTGCTCACCAGCAGGAGTATTGGGCAGGCAGAGTGGGTCAGGACACAGAGGTGCCCATTTTTCTGGGGCCCCCCCAATTGGCCGGGGTCCCTGGGCACAGCCCCATTTGCCCATTGGCTAATCTGCCACTGGGCCTGAGGGGGTGCAGAATTAGAGAGGAGCCATATTATATATATATATATATATATATATATATATATAGCATGAGGTCTGCAGGCTGTTGGCTGGTATTTCAACCTGCACATTCACCAGAAAAGTTCCCCTCATGCTGCACCCAACTATCATCCCCAGGTATACTGAAGGAGCAATGCAGCCAACTGACCCCTCAAAGAACTTTACACATCTCAACAGATCTATGATCCCCTTCCAATCTATTTGAAATAGAAGCATGGGGCCCTATATATTTACATATTTCTCATGGTTTGGGGCAGATTTTTGGAACAGTTCATGGAAAAGCTGGTCCTGAATGTATTTCAGAAATTCTGTCTAGTGGCTAATTTGACTAAATAGTGATGTTTTACTTTTCACTTGTTTATATACTCCAAGATTTCAAAGATATTGTGTGCAGTTTAATTAGTATTTTGGGAATTGGGTCTGGCAGGCTTCACGGTTGCTTGTAGAGTGGAAATTGTCAATTAGCAGTATGCTAATCATTGCACATGGGTCATGTTTTCTCATTTGCACCTTTTACCCTATGCCCACTTTCAGAGTGTAAATTGGATCCCCTATAGTTTGGTGAGAAAAAGATGAATGGCTTGAGTTCTCTTACACATCAGTTGTGCCTGGCATCTCATGAAATAGCAATGAGCACACACCAAGCAAGGGGGGGGAAGTCAGTTTCTAATTTCCATCTTCTCCTGTGATTCATGTAGGTTTTTAAAATAATCGTTGCATCTTGCAAACTTTTGTAGCGCTAGAGAATATACTGTACTTTCACTCTGCAAGCTGTACGTGTTCCTTACAAACATGGTAGGTTTTCCTTGCAACACACACCATACAACACTAATGTGCCAAGTGCTTGAAAAGCCACAATAGAATTCTGTGGCAGCAAATCTGTGTGCGGCAGGAAAGGAAGATATAGTGAAAGGTATATTGTCTGCGACTATTTCAGTAGCATTAACAGGAGTCTTAAAAGGGAACCCACAGAAAAGAAAGAGCTTACTGGTGGGATTTTTCAGAATGCTCAGCCTGGAATTACTTGCAGTCAAATCAATAGGAAACCCCTATTAATTTCAACAGGAGCAGTCTTGGAACAGTTATGAGCAGTTTGGGGTATCCCATATAAACTGCCCTGTGTAAAATGGTGAACTCACTGTTAGATAGTTATGATAAAACTAGATGATTAGATTAATCAAGATCGCCCTGTGAAACAAACCTATTGAGATTGTAAACACTGTGGGGCAGGGATTATTTAATTCTGTTTCTACAGCACCTAGCACAATGGAGTCTTAGTCTATGACTGGGATCCCAGGACCTCCAGCAATACAAATAAAATAATAGACAGTGGAACCCCACCAGTTCAACTCCCCTACTTGCAGTGTGTCTATTCCTCTAGTTTGGAAATACCGTAAAATGAATGACTCACAAAGTTAAGATTTGATTGTGTCAATCCTATTTTCACCTCTGCAGCCTTTAAAGAAGCCACCCTTCCCTTTCTGTCCCACAGGGCAACTGTCATCCAAACACCCTAATCATGTGCTGCAATGTTTTCCAGTGTACCTAGGGGCTGTATAATATTACAATGAAATTAACTGGACAAAAACTGATTATTCATCCAAGCAAAAACAGTAAACGCCACAAAGAGAAAGTATAACCATAGAGTTTGCTCTTATGAGCAAAATTTCTCTTTTCTCTGATTTCCTTTCGAAACAGCTTCTGCACGAATACTTCCTACAGTTTCAAAAGAAGGCTCTGCATCTGTCATAGATCCGGTCAGACTCCCCTGCTGATAGATCACCAGATTGCTGTGAGGAAATCCAGCCTCTGGACCACAGTGTGTTTTAAGCCTCCCAGTCTGAACAGAGCTCAAGCACTGTCCCTGTTTTGGGGGCCCTAGGCACCCTCTCTGGAGGCAGATCTTCTGTCTAGAGCCCTATCCTCCGAGCTTGGACCAGATAGTGCCTTCTGCTCAGCCCCTGGACCCAGTGCAGACTCCATAGATTCCTCTGTAGCTTAGACACACATTCTCCCATAACTCCACCCAAAGGTATGAACCTTCGGGTCTACCTCTTCCAGGAACCACATTGTAGCTATAGTGTATAACACACAGACACCTTGCACAGAAGTGTAACACGTCCTCATGCTTAAATAAAGAGCAATAAATATACAGAGGGTACAGGTCATATGGAAAAAACAAACAAACAAACATCCTGAATGCAGTGGCCCTCACTCTAGCTCACTCTTCCTTTAGGAGACCATCTGTGTTCAGGTAGACAAGGGTCCCCCTGACTCATGCAGCAGCTTCCCTCATCTTAAACGGGGAGAAAATAACTGAAGACCTTCAGATTAAAGCCACTCCAGTCTCCGCTATCAGGTGATTCCCTGGTCAGCCTCAGGTGCCCACAGAATTCTACCTGGTGACTTCATTGCCAAGCAATCTTTCCCCTGACAAACCAAATCTGCTGTCTATTGTCTAGGATGTTTGTATTTCAATACAGGAATACCCAGATTTTATGATCCTCTATTGTCAGCCCTGTACTGCTACGTTTGGAATTTCAGAGGTAAAGAGGCAGCAGAGAAGGTAAAAACTTCACATCCAAAATGAAGTCTGCAGTCTGACACATACATACATAAATAATTGAGAGAGGGGAGGGGGGGAGAGAGACATCCCAGTCAAACTGAATAAAGTTGTATGGACAGATTTCCCCATATCAAGCATCATACTAAATAACAGAAAAGATACTAAGTGTTCCAGCAACTACAATGAAATCTGTTGTTTGACAGTATTGTAAAGAAGTAGCATGTCTCTCCCTATTAAAGAAAGAAGGCTAGAAAATTATTGGGAAAGAGTTAGTATAGATTTTCAGAAAATAAATATTTGAAATTAACTCTTATGATATATCTTTTTTCTGACTGTTTAACATGACAGTTATACTAAAAGAGATGGGGGAGAAGGGAATCCTGAGCTGTTGATTATAGGATTTTGACAGGCGTAAATGGGTAACCATTCTGATAACTCCACTTACAACACATACCTGTGAAAATGTCTTGGTTCCCCTAAAATTCAGGGTAGCAGTCCTTGTTCTTGACTGAATTTACCTTCCTGCTAGTTGAAGAGCTCACATGCATCTTTGCATTTGACTTCTGTATGCACACTTCAATTCCATTTAATTTTTCAGTAGAGACAAAGTTAAGTATTTGCACAATATACAAGCTGGTATTTTCTCTAAATTAACGATGGTCTCAAAATGTGTTTTGACTCCAACATAAATACAGCGAGAGACCAATATATGTATACTAGTACCTGGAGCAGTCTGTAGTAAAAAACTAACAGAGACCAAAGTTTCTGAAGTTAGGTGCCAAAGTTAGGCCCATAAATCCAAATGTAGGCACCTGTGTGTAAGTGACTTGATATGCAGAACTACTGAGCACCCATCGCTCCAGCTGAAGACAATGAGCGCTCAGCACATTGAAAAATTCAGTCCCTTTTATGGGCGCCTGAATTTGGAATTGCTGGCTCCTAGGCCACAGCGTTCTCAGAGCCCACCTGGGCTGACTGGTGTTTGTGCATTACCATCTGTACTGATCTCCTTTAAAGGACAGCCTTTTGTGTTTAATGCTAGACATTTAATTCGTGCCCAATATTTGCAAGCACTGTACACAGTCTAAGAACAGTAATTAATCCTTAGGCCACCCCTGTGAGGTAAGGATTATAATCTCCATTTTACAGCTGAAGAACCAGAAACTCAGGGAAGTTGTATGGCTCAGGGAAGTTGTGAATCAGAGGGAGGAGTGGGATTAGGATTCAGGAGTTTCTTGTTCAACCCACTAGACCAGGCTGCCTCTCACCAACAATGGAAATGGGAAGTTATTAGATGAGAAGTAGGAAAGGTAGGTACTTACTATGGGTCTGATTCTGCACCCACTGAAGCCAATAGCAAAACTCCCATTGACTTCATTGGTTCAGGATCAGCGCCCACTTCAGAGCTAATTAAAACTACTGAACAATTTGACCCATTTCAGTATAAATGTCAGCCCAAGGCAGTATTGCATCCCCAAGCTGGCATTTCCATGTGCCTTGAATACAACTCAAGTTCTGAATGAAGAAAAATATCCTGGGCCTACTCAGCTAAGTCATTTTAATTGAACAGACCTTTTAGAGTTTTACTGCTTTCCAGAGCACAGGCATTTTTACAACCTGCATATTTGGTGGCATTTGATTTTAATTTACAGCTGGATGAACTTGTGTCAAGCTCTCTGAAGTCTATTCTTCATATTTGAGTTTCATTTTCTGCCACGTCCCTTTATGAGCTTTCAAGATCATTAAAGTTTTACAAGAGTCCTAGTTTTCCTGACAAAGTACAAAATCTCCCTATAGAGACAGAGCCAGTAGGGAGACATTTATCTTTAAAGTAAACTGATTGTTCAGAATCATAGCTTGCCTTTTTTAGCCCTAACTCAGATCCAATGACGGCATAGCTTGTGGCTTCCACTGCTTGTTATAATTTTTGTTCAAATGTTTATACCATAGATGTCTTCTTGATCCTTTTGTTTGAAGTCTAAATGACAAATATTTAAGGCCAGATTGGAACCCCTTGATTTCCAGTGATGAATAATTATTCATGAGCAGCACCATTGACACACACAAATGGGAGCAAGGGCTTCACAGTATGACCCATAGACAATAATGATTTTTCAAATGACTTTTAGTGCCTAAGCTCAGTGGGCTAGATTCTGATATCCTGAGTCCTGTTGGGCAGCAATTTACTTCACAGGTGGTTTTCATGGAGGGTGTAAGCATTGCAGGACTCACCCCTGTGGCACCTCCTGCTGGTCTCTATCAGGAATTAGCTCCCTCTACAGGCCAGTGATCTGCCTTACCGCTGACCCCCATGTCCCTCCCAGGACCCCAGTGCCCCTTTCTCTGGAATGCTGCCCCTCTGGCCATAACCTCTCAGTTTCCCCTCCCAGGGGAACCTCCATCCTCTATCCCCACCTTGCCTCAGTGTAAAGCTACTGCCAGTCACCAACTTGTCCCCATTCCCTGGGGCAGACTGCAATGCCACCCACTCATCCCTGTCAAGGGGGTTTGGACCTGCTGCCTCTCTCTGCAACCCAGTGCCTCTATGGGGCCTTGAACAAGGCCCTGCAGCCCGGGGAGTTGCCAGCCTGGAGCTCCCCAGCCCTGCCTCACTCCAGGCACCCTGAGTTTCCTAGCAGCCAGGCACTGCTCTCCCCCAGCCTGGAGCAAGAGTGGCTCTGCTCCTGGCTTCCCTGGCCTTTATAGGGCCAGATGGGTCTGTTTGGGGCATGGCCACAGCTGAGGCTGTTTCTCCAATCAGGCCAGCTTTCCCCCCTGCCCCAGCCCTCTCCAAGGGCTGGCTTTTAATCCCTTTCAGGCCAGGAGCGGGTGACCACCCCGCTACAGAGGGCCAGACAGAGGCCATCCCTGCAAAAAGTGTGTTTGGAATGGGAAAGGGTGTAAGAAGCAGAGCCACACAGTGTTTTGGGGAGGCTTGGCACAAAATCTGAAACTTGAGTTCCCCCCCCCACACACACACACACTAAGGATGCAAATAAATAAATAAATAAAAATAAAAAGCCACCACTGAGCCTGCCCATACTCATCCAGCAGTGGCAGGTCCCATCCCAGGGGTCTGGGCCTGGCTCCCCACCAACAGTTATGCAACTTGGTGCACAGGGTCATAGTGCCATTCAGGGCCAAATCACCAGAAACCAAAAACTGAGTGGTGCTGTGACTCCTGTACCACTCCCTCAAATTTGGTATGGCTGCCCCCTCTGGCATGACAAAGGGGAGATGGGCCAAATTTGAGTGAGTGCTGCTGCAGCCTCATGGGATAGGTCACAATGCCACTCAGGTTAGGGATCCTCTCCTATGGGAGGACCTGGGGCACACTGCCCCCTTCTCCACCCCAGGCAGTGCTATGCATTCACTGAGCTTGCCCTGAGGGCAGGAGTGGCTGGTATGTTCCTTCCAACATGCTTCACCTGTGTCCTCAAGGAGGGAAGGTGATTTCTGGAGCTCTCACCAGGGTGACTCCATTTCACCCCACAGCTCATGCTGGAGCCAGTGTGAACCCAGAAAAATTCAGGGTGCCCAAAGAGGCTTCAAAATGGTGAGTTACTGTAGATACTGCTAGTATTAGGAGTGCATAGGGAAGTTTAGCCAGAATCTGTTCAGCCATACAGCTCACACAGATCCATGGCCAATTAGAAGCTATCTGAGGGAACAAACCATGACACTGGATCTTGGGCTACTGCTATGTGACCCCCCATTTCTAAGTGCCAATGAACCTTTAACTTCCACATCACGTGGGCAAAAGTATCAGTAGTTTAACGTCCAAAACAAAGGACGGTCTACTTCTGACATTGTTCTCCTGCTACTGCATGTTGTGTAATGTGTGAAGGAATCCCAGCTGGTGAAATACACATACCAAAGTGTTGGAAGAAGGTGTACGTTAAGGGAGTTAGACTCCCTTAGATCTGACCTATACTACAGACTTACATTGGTATAACTATGGGGGCTGTGAAAAATCCACACCCAGCAACATGGCTATCACCTCTCAGGGAGGTGGATTAACTACACCAGTGGGAGAGCGCTCTCCCGTCAGCA
This sequence comes from Gopherus evgoodei, assembly GCF_007399415.2. Classification (NCBI taxonomy): domain Eukaryota; kingdom Metazoa; phylum Chordata; order Testudines; family Testudinidae; genus Gopherus; species Gopherus evgoodei. The sequence goes on from NC_044322.1 coordinate 14,833,561, forward strand.
CAGAGCAACTTTACTCAAGTACTACAGTGGTGCAGCTACATCAGTGCAGATACATCGATTCAGCACAGTAAGTGTCAACCTGCCATTAGATCAGTGGTGGGCAACCTGCAGGTCACAGGTGGCCCATCAGGGTAATCTGGTTGCAGGCTGCGAGACATTTTGCTGATCAGGGGCAGCTCCAGGCCCCAGCATGCCAAGCACTTGCTTGGGATGACAAGCCATGGGTGCGCTCTGCTGGTCACCGCGAGGGCGGCAGGCAGGCTGCCTTCGGTGGCGTGCCTGTGGAGGGTCCGCTGGTCCCTCGGCTTTGGCGGACATGCCTGCGGGAGCTCCACCGAAGCCGCGGGACCAGCAGACCCTCCACAGGCAAGCCACCGAAGACAGCCTGCCTGCCGTGCTTGGGGTGGCAAAATGCCTAGAGCCGCCCCTGTTGCTGATGTTGAACATCTGCAGGCTTAGGCCCTCTGCAGCTCCCAGCAGCTGCAGGTCTCTGGTTCCTCCCAACAGGAGCTGAGGGAAGCGGCAGCCAGCACATCCCTTAGACTATAAGTCACACATTGGTAGTGGAGATGTAAATAAACCCAAGGGAGTCTAAATTAGGACACACTGCTTCTGAATTTAGCCCATCATGTTTAGCCAGTTTAAAGGAATTCTTGGAAACGTTTCTATATAAATTACTTTAGAGTACCTGCTGATTTACTCTTCACTGCTGCTTTATCTTTCCATTGTCTTACAGTTTACCTGGTTAAGCACTGTACTGCAGTGTGTGACATTTTCCTTAGTCTTTTTCATGAGGCACAGTATATTCCTCCTTTGTTGACTACAGTAAAGATGAACACAGGGGAAATGGAATGAAAGGCAAACTCAGAGCACCACTGGACACAAGCACAGGAAGTCAGCTTCAAAACATCTCCTGATACAGGAGATGATTAACACCACAAGGCAGGCTAATGTATCTCCAGCACCACTTAGCTGAAGCCCATAATCATTACTGAACTTGCCAAATGAGATGTTTACAGGAAGCAATTCACCCATCCTATCACCTTTTGTTGTTATGAAGAGCATGAGAGGGGTTAGAGAAGATGTATATAGAGGTGAGTGACAGAATTCAATGCCTACAAAAGCTCCCTCTGTATAAGTATCAACTGACTCATATAGAAGCAGTGACATTTTGCTGAGGTACCATATACATGAGATGGCACTTCAGAGGGAAGATCTCTCTCTCTCTCTCTCTCTCATATATATATATATATATATATATATAAAGAAAAACTTCCTGTGGGACGATCTGTTAGTCTGTGGAATAGACTCCTAAGGGAGAGGCTAGAAACTACATTGTTTCCTGCATTTTAAACTAGACCGGACACATCTATGTCCTACAGAAGAGTCCTGAGTTGGATAACGAATGGATTAGGTGAAACCAGACAGATCTACACACCTAGGATAATTAAAGGCCAGCAATTTAGGGGCACCTGATTCACAGAGGCCAATTGGAAGTAGAATCACAGAATCATAGGGTTAGAAGGGACCAAAAGGGTCATCTAGTCTAACCCCCTGCCAAGATGCAAGAACTCCAGTTGAGTCAATGGATTAAAACTGGTGTAAATTAGATGATAATTAAGCCTAGGATGCTAAAAAACAGTTCCTAGCAGTCTCCTATACACTGAAAGACTGAATCTGGACACAATGATTAATATCAATAAGCATTTTAGCTCAGGTACCAGAGTGATGGGCGTAGAACAGAACAGAAACACCATCAGTGAACAGCAAGACATAGAAGAAAGACCACCTATGGTCAGTTTGTTGGTATTAGAGTTGTATGGATACCAATGCTTTTTTAAAATCTCAGAAGTACCTAGATAGGTTCATTCCTTGGTGGAGGGGGAGGTTAGTAGAGGCATACAGCTCAACTGGACTCTGTTATGTAGCAGAAGTGTATACTTCCATGAGAGTAAAGGAAATGTGGGGCACTGAAACACCCAGAGCCTGAACAAGAGAAACCAGCAGATAAAAGTATTTTTATTTTTAGATTTATTTCTACATTTTTATTTTTATCAAACAGATATGGATTTTACCTTAATATGAAGAATCTCTGTGCTCTTACATAGTACAGCTGGGGTCATTGCTATTTAGGAACTATAGCACTCAGTAAAAACCAGGTACTTTTGAAACACAGGATTGTCCCCGCTCTGAAGAGCTCACAGCCTAAGCTGTCTGGCATTCAGGCCGAGATGGGGCTGCAGTTGTCTCATCTGAATAGAGGCTTCAAATTTTTCTACACTTGCTAAATCCCAACTCATCAAATAGTATCAGTCCTTCCACTGATAGTGTTGACCGATATATGCTGGTTAGCATATTATATTATATCAATAATGTATATTATCTGCACCATATATATCATCATGCATTAAGCACAAATATTATAACAGTTATATAGCCTAAACTGGTCTATACATTCACTATAATTCTGATCACTTATGCTATGTATCCCATAACATCTTGCATTTGCTAAAATAAGTATTTGGCATAGGCAGATAGGAAACATGTCAAAATCATGATCCATTCAATCAATGGCTTAGTACAAGCGAGGGAAGTACCTTCATGGACCAGTACCTGCTTTGGATACCAGCATTTCAAAGAAAAGGAAGGAGCAGAACAACAAATTAGGGAACTGGGGCAAACTGATGGGTTGGATTTTAGTGATGTGTGAAGAGATGAGTAATGTGTAAAATCATCATGTAAATAATACCAGCTGCAATGTGAGACTCTGGGAGCACACCTTCTTCATCAGGTAAATGGAACATCGCTGCACAAGGCAGCTTCCTGGAGACTGAGGTTGTACAGAACCTTTTCTCTGTACCATATTATTGACATAGAGCAATAAATCCAACTGACATTGGTTATTTGGTCTCTTGAGTGTATTTTATAATGAACAAAGTATAGTCAAGCGATTGACTATGCAATTTATCAGCAGCAGTAACAGAAAAGATGGCTGCATCCACCACATCGGATAACTTGTATGGGACTAGTGAAGAGTTGGCCATCAACAGACAGTGCTAGGTTAGGCATTACCACCTAAGTGTGATAGGAATAAAACACACCAGTGCCAATGCTGCTATATAGTCTGGAATAAGAAGCTGCTGTTGAATTGCAAAGCCATGTGACGAGGAGAAGTCCTGCTGCTCCCAAACTGCTTTAGCTGCACCCAGCCAACTGGATCCACTTCACATTCAATGCAGGTGTTACCATATTGAGCAATTCTCTCAAAACCACACAAGAAAGCCAAAAACTAGTTACAATGTCTCTTTAATAACGTAAGCAAGTGACCGTGCCTGGCCCATGTGAAGTCCTGCTGGTGAAGCAGTTGTCACAGCAGATGGTATCCTTTTTTGTTTTTTTCCAGGCTGCAGTAATGGCAATGAACCAGTGTGAATATTGTGCAAAGGTTGTAAATGTCACAGTCTGTCTGGGCACCTGTACAAGAATCTGACTGTATGGAGCAGATGTCAGTGATATAAAAAAAAAATCCCCACTGCAAGGCTATCCTCCTGAAGAGATACTAGCTAGTGGACCCCAGAGCTGGCCCGGCTGATCAGCTCACTTGGGTTTGCAGTTGGCGATGAAGGTGAGGATACAGCAATTCACTGAGAAAATGTAATATCAGATTACATAGACAAACGTCACTCCAACAAGAGATAAAGCAGGATGGCAATTAGATCTATCAGTCTGCTGCAAGCAGGGTGACCAGACAGCGAATGTGAAAAATCGGGACAGGGGTTGGGGGGTAATAGGAGCCTATATAAGAAAAAGGCCCCCAAATCAGGACTGTTCCTATAAAATCGGGACATCTGGTCACCCTAGCTGCAAGTTAGGACAATGATGCCTCTTACTAAGCAAAATATGGTGCTGGTGACTCAGCAAGTGGGGCTCTTCTCTCGTGTAGAACTGAGTGAGTGGCTCAGCAGAGTGGCTCCGGGAACTGTGCTTGGCAAGTGCTGTTTTGCAGGAGGTGAATAGAGACGGAGGGTTATTTATTTTGGGATGCACGGAGGTATTGCAGTGAGGAAAGCCACATAAGACCTAGATATATAGGGATGTAAAATCCAAGGTGTTGTTCATTTATGATGATTAAAAAGTCCCATAGTGATTCACATTCGCCCTTGGGGAATAAAATCCCCTAGATAAAAAGAAAATATTTCTGAAACTCATACTAGCTTTGTAAAATTTCCAAACGCAAGCAACCGGTTGTGAAGTTCACCCAGATATTTGGAAATCTATATCCCATATATCACTTCAGATGTTGGAATATCATTAGATTTGCTTTATTTTCTTCAAAATACAATGGGCCAAATTCATTGCTGGTGTAAACTGGTGCAGCTCTGCTGAGTAAATAAACTGTACCGATTTATATAAGTTGAGAAATCAGCCTGCTATTTTTCCTGTATTATACCTGGAGCATGTCACACTAGCTACAGCTAAGGCGGCATAAGAATTTATTTAAGTTGCTTATAACATTTGTAAACTCTGACCTCTGAGGCTGAAATGTTCCAGGTCTGGCTTCTTCCTGAGGGTGAATATTTTGAAAAACTTGGAGTAAAAAAATAATTAGTGAAAGAGACAGGGACGCAAGAGGACCATGTGCCATGAATGAGGGAGGGGGACAGTGTTTTCATAGGCACTTTGGATGGTATGCAGTACAGGAGTCAAGCACTGAATAATGAAGATAAAAATATTGCTCAGATGCCTCTTCATTCTGTGTCATCCAGCCTGTCTACTGAATGCCACAGGGGTCCTGCAGGGATTATCCCAGTGGTGCCCAAACTTTTCCTGTCACACCCCCCTTACTGATAACAAAATCTGTTGCCCCCTGCCCATTACTGCACAGTTGGCTCAGCAGAGGAGCTTGGGCTGAAGGTGGAGCTGGGGTTGGAGTGGAGCTGTGTGTGGGGTCAGAACTGGTCTGGGGCAAGAGTGGAGATAGGTGGGCCCCCACTATGCACACCCAAACATTCCTCTGTGCCCCCCTTGGGGGGGGGATGCCTCACAGTTTGGAGACCACTCAACTATAGTTTGTAATCACATAATTAAAGACCCTCAAGACCCCAATTCACAATCCAGCTCTGTATCATAATGGATAACTATTGCAATAATAACTTTACTCGCAGTTTATTATTCAGCTATTAGATCCCTCTGTGTGCTGTACAAAGATCCAAGTACGGTTTAGTACCTGGTAAATAAAGGAGACAAAGCTGGAGTGCAAGCTCTGTGACAGCCTGTTTGTATCCATTCGTGTAACTGCTTTCTATATGCCTCCTGATTAAGATAGACTGTGATTCGGTATATCACAGTGTGCACAAGGAAGCAGAGTTAAAGTTGCATGAGAAACCTTAACTTTGGCATTTTCTCACTTGAGTGCTTTGCCTCTGCACTCTTAATGGTCTGTTCAATGGGGGGAGCAGGTTATCTGGAACTGCAGTACGTGATCCATGCACAGTATTACTGATCCAATATGGTCCTTTCTCAAATATGCAGTTAAAACAGAGATCCAGTAGTACTGTATCATAAACCAAAATTCTATTGACATACAAAAGTGATGGTGCATGGGGAAATTGCTAATAGCTCCTAATTAATACCACTGCAACATACCTATTAGAAGTGGGACTTTGTCTCCATCTTAACCTTCTCCTTAGAACAGTGCATCCTATTGTAAGAAGCAATTACAAATAAACCCATTGTGAGTTTGCTTTTGAGCACAGACTCCCCAAAGGTCTACAAAGCTAGCTCTGTTTCTGAGCAGAGAGCTCAGTTTACATATCTCATTCCCTCCCATCCCACCTCAACCTCTTTTTCCAGTTTACAGCTCATGTTGGTGCACACTGAATAGCCACCTGCTTATAGTCCATCACAACTTCAGCTCTCCCTGAGCTGACCTGCTTCTGTGTGCACATGCTGAAGCCCTTCCCATAAACCCTTCACATCAGGAACTGGATGCACCGTTCAAAGCAAAATAGGCTCAATTCACACCCGCTGGCTCAGTAAGGATTCACCCATGCTGCATGGAAATGGGTGTTTCCACTCCTCCTTCCCCTTAGCGATTTCAGCAGATGAGAGCAGCTTAAATCTCAGGCTGGAAGCAACAGAGGTTCCCAATTAGAGGAGGCTGCACCAAGTGAGCATATCCCCAATGACCATAGCCAACCACTCTACCACACACACACTTTAGGAGCTGCAATAGATGTGCTTAGGCTCCTCACGTCAAACATGAAATTGCACCATGTAGCTTGCACCATTGCTACCATTCAGTTGACTTTTTGCAAGTCGGGGCTTCCCATAAGGCTTTATGCCACCTTCTGCCCACAGGGACTCTGACCCAAACCATAGAAGATTAGGGTTGGAAGAGACCTCAGGAGGTCATCTAGTCCAACCCCTTGCTCAAAGCAGGACCAACCCCAACTAAATCATCCCTGCCAAGGCTTTGTCAAGCTGGGCCTTAAAAACCTCTAAGGATGGAGATTCCACCACCTCCCTAGGTAACCCATTCCAGTGTTTCACCACTCTCCTAGTGAAATAGTGTTTCCTAATATCCAACCTAGACCTCCCTAACTGCAACTTGAGTCCATTGTTCCTTGTTCTGTCACACCCAGTAAAAGAAAAAAGTTACTTTCAGCACTATTGGGGCCTCACTTGGCTAGCCCAGTACTCTTTGGTTGTTTCTCCAATGGTGCCAGGGCTCTCTAGCCCAACTCCAACCACCATCCTTTCCAGTCCTTCTAGCGGAGTGGTTGTTCACACTTGACACTCATTTAGGAAAATCTAGTTAAATTCATTCATAATGGAATCCCCCTTCCCATGTCCAAGAGCTGGGTGCTTAATAAGGGTACAGTTGATAAACACTCCTCCCCCACAAAAAAATCCCACAGCTGTCAGACACAATGTACCCCCTATAGGCTTCATTTTAGAGGAGTGGGTTGTTCATTGGTGGTTTTATTTTCATACTGCAAGCAGAATTAGTTAGAAGAATAGAATGCCAGCTCTGACAAGTGGCCTACTGAGAAAGTCTTGAATACTAACTTCACATAGTACATAAACTGTACCTTAAAGCATGGTCCTCCTCTGAAAACACAGTGGGCTCAGTTTCCACTTGTCCATCAGCAATTTCCATAGAAACCATGCCAAATTACAATTTTAAAATACTTTGTTCGCTAATGGCCTACCTGCAGACTCAACCCAGGCTCTGAGAGTCAAGCTGGTTTCTTTCCCTCTTATACATCAACACCAGGAATAAAAGCTCTGCAGGCCAAATTAGACCCTTTGTGGAACCTGTGCAGCCTCATTGTCTCCAGTGCATTTGCACAGGTGGACCTGAATGGAATTAGGCAAACAGCTGCACAAGGTAGAGTAGAAGCGAGCTCACTCTCTCTTAGCTGGATTTGCCCTGCAGAGCTAACAGGCATGAAAAAGCAGCAGAAAATCCAAACAAATCCATATTGTAGTGACTAATGTTAGCAGATACAGCTCTACAAACACACTGCGAGTAGATCTGCTGAGTAAGAAGATGCCTTTTCCACAGAGACCCTTTTCAGAGTAAAGCATGTCCTTTAGAGGGATCATATGGCTTCATGGGCTGTGAGAGCATTCAGCGAGGGTAGCAAAGTACATCCTAGCTAGCCAGCCCTGCTAGATGTTCCAGGAGGTATGCATATTAATCCTGGTTTATGTGTAAGCTTTGGAAGATCTCATTGTCACACTGGTATCACTATCCATAATTCAAAAGGCAACATTTACTAGTAACCACCAAACCCCACCCCAGATACACCACAATTCTTTCTTCGTCCAAGTACAGTGAAATACTATGGTATCTCAACTACCATGATGCAATTGACTTAACCATTGCACCTCCTTTCAATTTACATAAGTACTTCATTAATTTAATATACCTCATTTGCCAGATTTTATATGGGCTCTCATCAGTATACAATAGAATAAGTAAGCACGTTCCTAATGAATTCACTTGATTGCTTTGAGCCTACAAAACATGTAAGTTACTTAGTACCTGGGCAATATGTACATGTTTTATTACTATTTTTTCAATTTTCTTCAGCTCCAGGCAAATTCTACCATAAACAAAAGCTAATAAACCTTGATTTAGGAGCCATAACTGCCACACGATATTGTGAGAGCAGCAAAATAGAAGACTGCATGGCAACTCTCACTTTAGTTAAAAGTACTTTTAATGACTTCATCCTTCATGGGTGCCCAAAGAACCCTCTTACATCGGTTCTGTCTTAAGGGTAATGAGCCATATGTGAAGACATCTGCAATGTCTGAAAAGCAGTATCATTAATTAGAGAGAAGACAGGACACTTTCGGACTGCGGGGGTGACGGGGGGGAGACGAGAAAAAGTCCTTTCAAAAAGTCATCATGGATGAAGAAGGACAGAAACATAATACTTGTCCTTTGTATTCTATGAAGGGAACATTGCATACACATTTTTTATTTCCTGCATGTATCAGGGAATAATGTTATTGCAGTATGACTGACCAAGTCACCACAGAGAATGTGGAGAGCAAACTCTCTGAAAAGGTTAGTCAAAAACATTTGTTATTTGATTTGTACTAAAACCTCTGAGTTAGTTCTGTGTAAAGTCTTAAGGGAGATCCAGTTGCAGACTGCACACTGCACAGATATTATCTTTTTTCCTCCTTCTACTCCTCCTTAGCATAAAAGCATAGCCACTTGGGCATTCTTACCTTGGAGAATATTTTGGCAGAGTTTTCTGTGGAAACAGAAGACTCAATGTTTGCTGCTGACTGTTGGACTCCATTTGGGGTCATGTGAAAAAAGTGTGGCTATCTATATCTTTACACAGCCATCGGGTGTCAGGAATGCAATATTGCAAGGAAGGCAATGCTGGCTTCCCATTGGAGAACGGAAAACTGCCAATTATTAGCGGGTGTGGTCTTGTTTTAATTCTGGGTTCTTCGGTTTTTATGGGTGGTTTGTTGGCAGTGGCGCATTGCTTTCTCCTCTCTTGGCTGAAGGAAGAAAGTTAGAAAGTGTTTTAATGGGTAGAATAAAATGCACACAAAGAAAAGGGAAGAAGTTGCATGGGCATGTGCACAGGGCTGATTAGCTAAGACCAATAAAGGGTGGACCCATGGGACTAACTTAAAACTGGTTTCTAGCTTGGAAATTTGACATATATCAATAGCTTGTATCACTCTTATGATTTCACTCTAGCTTAACTTAAACCAGGACTTCAGCCAAGGCCAGAAGAGACAATTGTGATCCTCTAGTCTGACCTCCTGTGTAGCACAGGCCACAGAACTTCCCTCAGAATAATTCCTAGAGCAGAGCTTTTAGAAAAACATCCAATTCTGATTTAAAAAGAGTCAATGCTGGAGAATCCACCACAACCCTGGGTAAATTGTTCCAGTGGTTAATTACACTCACCATTAAAAATGTATGCCTTATTTCCAGTCTGAATTTGTCCAGCTTCAAACTTCCAGCCATGGATTGTGTTATACCCTTCTCTGCTAGACTGAAGATTTGTTCCCCATGTAGATTCTATAGAATGTAATCAAGTCACCACCTTAACTTTCTGTTTTTTAAGCTAAATATATTGAGCTCTTTGAGTCTATCATGCTAAGGAATGTTTTCTAACCATTTAATCATTCTCATGACTTCTCTCTGGACCCTCTCCAATTTGTCAAGGTCCTTTGTGAGTGAAATGTGTTCTTTTAGGATCTTAAATAAAAAGGTCTTTTTTATAGATAGTTGCAATGGACTTCTGCATTCTGTGTGCCCTTTCTCTCCTCACTGATTCTACACAGCTAAGTCCATGGTCCAACTTTTCCACTATACTTTTCTCTATACCTAAATGTACAGTGGGTTTGATGCACAACAGTATCTGAGTATGCCTGTTTTTCATTTAGTGAGAATAAATGCTCATGACATTACACCTTTTTACTGTGGGTGACACCATTGTGGCAGGTTCCCCCTGGGATGCCACCTAAAACTGGGGTACCACTGAGTCCTCTGACCCACTAGCCTGGGCTCCCTCTCTCCCTGTGCTGCTGTGGCAAGCTGCAGACCTGCTCCTGTTCCTACACTTCCACCGGCATTCACACAGGTAGGGACACACCCAGCTGCAGTTACATGCTGGCTCTCTGATCAGTCACTGCATGAACCAATAATAGAAAGGCTACAGCCAAGGTAACTCTCAGCTTCCCAGGCACGCACCCCCTCTGGAGCATAAACTCAAAATTATACTGTCTTGCACTGCACAGGGAACTGTACAGTCTAAAGCTCATAGAGTTTGGCCTTGTCCTCCAAAGTGAAGAGGAATATGCAACAGAATTTTCCCCTTGAGCTACAATTTCCCATGCATTTCATTCAAACTCACTGGTTTAGAATAAAAACGTAAAATAAGTTTATTAATTACAAAAAGATAGATTGTAAGTGATTATAAATGATAGCAAACAGTTCAAAGCAGATTACCTAGTAAATAAACAAAAATGTAGACTAACCTTAACATACTAGAAAGGCAGGATTTGAATTAACAATCTCTCACCCTGACTGATGATACAGGCAGGCTGCAGATTCTTAAGGCACAAGCTACCCTTGCACTGCCCCAGGCTTTCCGATACAGGCTAGAAATCCCTTTAGCCTGGGTCTAGCACTTCCCTCAGTTCAGTCTTAGTTCCTCAGGTGTTTTCAGAAGTCCTCTTGTGTGAGGAGTAAAGAAGAACAGATGATGTCATTCCCTGCCTTATATAGTTTAGCATATGGCAGAAACCCTGTACCCCAAACCTCAGTTCGTAGAAAAATACTGACATCCCAAGATGGAGTCCAGAGTCATGTGGCCTGGTCACAGGCCCTTGCATAACTTGCTGTGTCATAGAAGCCATTAATTACAGGCTGGCTGGAATGTTTTCACAAGGCTCACCAGGTGATGGATAAGCTTCTCCTAAAACCTATTGTTTTCCCTAATGGCTCATTACCCTGAATAGGCCCTTCCCCACCCACCAGCTAGACTGAAAGCATCTTGCCTAGTGGGCATCACCCAATGTAACTACATTTGAAATACAGATACATAGAAAATATTCATAACTTTAGATATCAAAATGATACATGCATACAAATAAGATAATCATATTCAGCAAATCATAATTTTTCCAATGACACCTTCCATGACCTGTCTTGCATAAAATGCATCATAATTACCCTCTAATCACATCATAATAATATCATTATGAAGAACATCTAAGTATGCCTGTTTTTCATTTAGTGAGAATAAATGCTCATGACATTACACTCTTTTACTGTGTGGTGTCCCCTTTTGACACTAAAAAAAACTTATGAAAAGGAGGAATAAATGGTGTTTTATCTGGATTTCTGGCAAATATTTCATAAAAGAATTTACACAGAGTTAGGTGATGCAGTAGGTCAGCACACTAATCTTTCACCATATGCAGCCTATGTTCAAGTCCTAATTTAGGTGACATTTAGCGGTAGCATGAGAGAGTACACTCCATTTCTTCAAAGGGACTCATGTTCAACTGAGCACTGCAGAATTTGACCCCATAAAATTTGGTGGTATTTGCAGCCCACTCCCCAGGCCAGGGCCGGCTCCAGGCACCAGCATTCCAAGCTGGTCCTTGGGGCGGCATTCTGCAAGGGGAGGCAGTCCCTGTTGTTTTGCCCCCAAGCAGCGTGAGGAATTGTTGCCGCGGAGGGCGGGGGCAGTCCATGTGCTCTGAGGGCGGCACGCGTGTTTCCACGGTGGCGGCAATTCGGCAGCAGCTTCTATGTTTAGCTGTGCGCTGCAGCTCCAGGTAAACATAGAAGCTGCCGCCGAATTGCCGCCACCGTGGAAACGTGCCTGCCGCCCTAAGAGTGCACGGACAGCCACCGCCACCGCCACAGCAATTCAGTGGGAATGGATTGGGGCGGCAAAAACTGTAGAGCCAGCCCTGCCCCAGGCAAACCCCATACTGGACTGGCAAGCATTGCTAATCAAAATTTAGATCAGGGGTGGGCAAACTATGGCCCGCAGGCCACATCTGGCCAGTCGGACCTTTTGATCTGGCCCTCAGCTCCCATCGGGGAGCAGAGTTGGAGGCTTACCCCGCTCCACGCAGCTCCCAGGAAGCAGTCGGCATGACCCCCCTCCAGCTGCTACGTAATATGTGGAGGCGTGGCCAGGTGGCTCTGCGCACTGTCCCATCTGCAGGCACTGCCCCCACTGCCCACTGGTCATGGTTCCCAGCCAGTGGAAGCTGCAGGGGTGGTGCCTGCGGATGGGTCAGTGGGCAGAGCTGCCTGGCTGCACCTCGGAACTTGAGGGAGGACATGCTTCTGGGAGCTGCTTGTGGTAAGCATCCCCTGGAGCCTGCACCCTCACGCCCCAATCTTCTGCCACAGCCCTGATCCCCCTCCTGCCCTCTGAACCCCTCGATCCTAGCCCAGAGCCCTCTCTTGTACCCCAAGGCCCTCATCTCCAGACCTACCCCAGAGCCCTCACACCCCTCTCCCATACCCCAACCCCCTGCCCCAGCCCTGATCCCCCTACTGCCCTCTGAACCCCTCAGTCCCAACCAGGAGCCCCCTCCCACACTGTGAACTCCTCATCTCCAGCCCCACCCCAGAGCCCGCACCCCCAGCCAGAGCCCTCACCCCCCCGGGTGCCTCAACAGCCTACCCAATCCCGGATCCCCCTCCCACCCTCTGAACCCATTGGTCCCAACCAGGATCCTCCTCCTCCTCCTGCACCACAAACCCCTCATCCACAGCCCTATCCCAGAGCCCTCACCCGCCCCGCACCCTAACCGAGAGCCCCTCCTGTATCATACCTCCTCATTTCTGGCCCCCATCCCAGAGCCCGCACCCCTAGTCGGATCCATGACCCCCTCCCACACTCCTACCTCCAATTTTGTGAGCATTCATGGCCCACCATACAATTTCTATACCCCAATGTGGCCCTCAGGCCAAAAGGTTTTCCCACCCCTGATTTAGAGTCTCTGGAATGTCTATCCAATGGGACAACCGAGGAGAGAAGGGGGTAGAATCTGAACCACTGGGCCTGAGTCAAGACAACTTATTCTAAAGCTGTAAAATTAACACACAAAATTTGAAATGTTTGAAACAGAAATCTCCATGATGAATATTCTCCCTTTGATGTTACTCTCAAGTCCTATTAACGCTACACACAGACATATACACACCTGGATTATTCAGAATTCAAATAATCTGCTGATCATTTGCTCCCCAGTCACGTTCTTCCAACAAACAATTTTAATGGCAACCTTTCCAGATTTCTGAAGGAGAGGAAATACGTTCAAAAGTCAGGATGTTTTATGGTATGTTCCTTCCTGAAAATAAAGAAGCCACTGTAGCAATGAAATTACACAGCAAATTTTCACGGGTTTGCGCTTCTCCTGTAACCAAATTAAGGGAAATGGAAATTTGAAATGTTATTCTTAAAGTCATCAGTCATTCAATAATGTAAATAAACCCTACCTAGCATTGTTAAAAAACTATTATGTGCTTAGACAAAGCATAGTTATGTTCAGGGAAAGAAAATTAATATGACTGCTCTATGCAATAGAAACATGCTAGTGAACCCTTCCAGGAAATGACAGGGCTAAAAGAAGGAGACACGCATGGGATGAAATTGGAATTTTAAACAAATAACATTGAAAATAATGACATATACCTGCAGAGCAATTAAGATGATAACCTTCATAAAAATATCACTTGAAATCGGGATGTACCACATGCGATAGCAAGGGTAGGCAACCTATGGCACGGGTGCCGAAGGCGGCACGTGAGCTGATTTTCAGTGGCACTCACACTGCCCAGGTCCTGGCCACCGGTCCACAGGGCTCTGCATTTTAATTTAATTTTAAATGAAGCTTCTTAAACATTTTTAAAACCTTATTTACTTTACATACAACAATAATTTAGTTATATATTATAGACTTATAGAAAGAGATCTTCTAAAAATATTAAAATGTATGACTGGCATGTGAAACCTTAAATTAGAGTGAATAAATGAAGACTCTGCACATCATTTCTGAAAGGTTGCCGACCCCTGTGCTACAGTCTCTCTCTTGCCATTTTTGATTTTTAAAAGGAAAATCTGATTCATTATCAAAAATTTTCCCTGTAAGGGATATTTAAAAAAACTAGATCTGACAAAAATATTCATGATAAAAACATATTATGAGTAAGGCCCCCATCTTGCAAGCACTGTGCTTAACCTTAAACAGATGAGTGTTTAAATGTTTGCAGTTTGGGACTGAAATTTGCCTTTCACATTTGCAAAACTGCAGCATGTTTTGACGACTGTGTGTTAATGTCCCCTGAAGACAGCATGGTCTAGTGAACCAAGCAAAGAAGTGAGAGATATTAGGTCCTGAATTCTCTTTCTGATTCTGCTACAAACTAGCTTTCATACAACTTTGCATTTATTTATGCCTCACAAATACCACCGTGACTTAGATAAATATAATTACAGATGGAGAAACAGAGACTCTGAAAGAAAAAGGACCTGAGTCTGATATTTCAGTAATGTTAATTTTATACCAGCATATCTCAGCTGGAGTTATTCCTGATTCACCCTTGTGCAAGAGCAATACTGAGTGCAAAGTGATTTAGTTAAGATCATATTGGTGCCTTCAACAGAATTAGAACTCAGGTCTCCTACCACAGAGAACCCTGCCTAACCTGCTAGAGCACACACTTTCAATTGGCCTGTCACTGTGAGAGAGACTAAGGCCAACCCCCTCAAATGTATTTAGGCCCCTACCTCACATTGATTTCAATGGGGTTAGGCACTTAAATACCTCTGAGAATCTAGGTCTATGACCCCATCTGCACTACAATAAATAAGAACCATGCGCTAGGCAGAACACAGTACAGATAGATCCTTCCTATCAGTAACACAGATTAAGCAGTGAGCAGAACCAGACAAACCTCCACCCTGTATCCTGGGTAGGACTCTAGTCTGCATCCACCCAGGGGGAGGAGCAAGGTAGACTCTAACACCCCATTGTACAACACCCAAAACACCCCGAGAGCAGCTGGTCAGCCCCTCTGCTAGCACCAATGCAACAAACAGCATGTAGGAGGTGAGGCTTGGAAACTGGATGCTGCTCAAGTGCTGACCCTCATTCCCCCAGCCGAAGATCTTGCCCCCACAGCAGACCTCACTAAAATACAGACTCAGTAGCAACAGTACCAAGGAGTGTGCTTCAGTGCTACCCACGTTGAAAGAGCATAGAGAAGAGGGGAACTCTGAGGGGTAGACATGAACAGCCACTGCTCATTTAAAACCCACGTGCTGCTTTGCTAAAACACTGCTTTAGAAAAAGCCTTTCATTTTGCCAAACAGTTTTTGTAAGTCTGCCTCTGTTCTCTAATAGAAGATACACCTGCATAACTGAACCTTGTCTGTGTTTCCTTCCTAGAGGTTCATCAGCAGTAGCATTGTACCTGGGTTGCCCCCTCCCGCAGCAACTGAGCCATAAATTGGCAAGTCACCCAATGGGAGAACATAGTGTAATTACACATAACTGACAGGACATCAGAGCAAGCAACTACTCCAGGAGTGGAAACGTTAATGCTGGCAATGTATAGATGTGGCAGCAGTCATTTTTGACTAGGGATGAGATTTGGGGGTGTTTGAATTGCCAGATTGCAGTGTGATACCTGCAGTGCTATATTTAAAACTTATTTGAAAGCCGGTGTGCAACTGGTGAATCATTAGAAAAACTCATAAATTGCTGTTGTATATGGTTCCATTTAAAGACAATGGATCATTCTCATCTCTGACTGCTCTTCACAAATCCATGTATTTTAGTTTTTAATGGAAACAGTGTTGCTTTTGTTAATTATTTTTTTCCAATACATGGGAAAAGGTTACACAGTAATTTGTTTTAGGAGTCATCTCAAGGATTTGTGAAGTTTTCAGGTTTCCTGTTAATTATAGAGAAACTGTGGGCAGCAGTTTGTCTTTTAAGACAGAGTAAGATGTGTTTAGAAAACATCTCTGCATAGAACAGTTTAGAGATCACATATTTACTTCATTTATTTATAATGGGCAGATATTCCCGCTTATACCTTTAATGGTCTGTCGCTAAAGTAAGCCAGTTAGGGCCTGCATTTAGAAATGTGGGTGTGTAAAGGGATGAATTGCACATTTATAAAAATCAGGCCCCAGGCTGGGCATCCAGAAAGTTGAGGCACCAAAATTACACTGGAAATCCTGGCTGCAAAAGGTAACTTCATAAGGGTGGGATTCGGTTCTCTTTTTATATGTTTTAAATGTAAAATGCTGCATAAGTGCTGCTAAATATTGAAACATTGCACAACATGTGGCATAGTGAAGCTTCCTATTCATGTCTAGTAAGGGAATTAGGTCCTGGACATGAGGCAAACAACCTACTCTGGCCATTTTTGTCACCAGGGTACTGGCCATCGAGTGAACTCAAAGGTATTTTTAACAATCAGGAGTCTAGGGGCACACCGGGAGTCATTACTACATGGCTTCTTCTCAACTTATAATTTTCTGAGGGGCATAATTCCTTGGCCCCACTCTTGATATAACCTGTTCCACTTTCATGGTCCTACTCCTTCATCTGAAGAGCAATTTAGTACTTAAGTGTTGAAGTCATTGTTTCTCCTTCCACTCTCTTCCCTTTATGCACGCTATTATCAAATGCGCTTTTATATGAATTAACAGAGGCCAATTAGCAAGAGCTTCAGATAAGCTTTTATGTGCTTGATTGTGCAGCAGAGATATTAAATGACTGATGTTTTATCTTAAAGTTACAAAACCAAAATAACTAGCTGGTATAATTGAAGTCTAGAAGTATCCTCATAGGAGCTACATAGTCAGAAAATGATTCTAATTTATGTTTAAATGGATGGAAATTAAGGAAAAGAAATTGCATAGCAGTGAACTTCTATTGCAGCCATCCTTTGAAGACAATTGTATAATAGACACATTATGAATGCAAAATAAATGTGATTATTTGGCTATGCATAAATATAGTAATAATCTTATAGGAACTATTGCAAGCATTTCCAATTTGTTTCTAATCCAAACTAAACACATTAGTAAATGACATATTGTTCAAGGTCTTGTGTTTGTAGAACTCAGGTTACACTGATGAGCATATTTAGGTATGCTCGCAAATCCAACACACAATGGGTTACCACCACAGTCTCAGTACATGAAGGCTAAAGTCTAGAGGGCTTAAAAACACACACAGAACATCAGAAAAACTCATAGGTTCTATGGCACAATTAAGCCTGCTGTGTGTTTTTTACTAGATTCTGCTGTCTTCTACCAGAGTAGAGCAAACATTGCATTTATTGCTTATGTAAATCCATTGATAAACTGAAATTTATAATTTCTGAACATTGGCTACAGTCATGTTTTGACTTTCAGGGATACTTCAGAGAAAAGCTTAGAGGGCCTGATTCTTTAGTCACCTATGCTGATGTAAACTCATCTGACTTCTGTGGATCCCAGGACATCTACAAGAGGCCAGGGGTGAAGTCAATGAGAGTTTGTCATTGACTTCAGCATGGTCAAGATTTCACCCCAAATATTGTAGGGAGAGGGAGTGGAGACAGTGCTCTAAAAGCATCTGATTCATTATTCCATGCGATGCAGGGTTGATCCAGGCATAGTCTTTTTGTGTACAATTCATGACCAAGGAAAGTGGGTTAAGTCTGACAAATAATTGGTTTGTAATGAACCATTCAGCCGGTCTTAATGCTGCAATTCATTATGCACACACACAAATCTAACTGGCAAGCAAAATGAAAACAGCAAGTGTCAGATGTGCAAGAAGAACAATCTAGGCTTAAGAATTGATAAAACAGAATTTCACAGTGATTACTAGGTGGATGGAAAGCTAAACTATGCAAGCACAAATCCTAATAAATTAGATTCTTGTTAGACATAATCCTAGCAGATAATAGACAGTCCTGATGGAAACTCCTTTCATTTTTAAACAAAATACAAATGATTAATAATAGTAACAAAATAAATTGAGTGAATTGGGAAAAGGAAAGAAGACAGACAAGGAATTCTCATTGACACCTGCCACATTCCAGAATAATTCCCAGTGCTGTCACTCTAGTGCAAGAAAGAGAAGAATCTGGCCCAAGATTTTCACAGGAAGATTCAGTACAACATGAGACAAAAGAAACAGTGAGGGCTGACTTGTGGCTGCTAGAGTCTCTGGATAATTGGGGTGAGAAGAGGTGCACAGTCCAAATTGTGGTGTCTGAAGGCATGTATTAGGTTTGCATAATGTCTCCCAGAGTAAGGGGGAGCACAGAATTTTAGAAATGTTGGGCTGGAAGGGACCTCAACAGCCCCATGTGTTGAGGCATGAGCAAATCAACCTAGGTGGGGAGGGATAGCTCAGTGGTTTGAGCATTGGCCTACTAAACCCAGGGTTGTAATCTCAATTCTTGAAGGGGCCATTTAGGGATCTGGGGCAAAAATCAGTACTTGGTCATGCTAGTGAAGGTAGGGGGTTGGACTTAATGACTTTTCAAGGTCCCTTCTAGTTCTAGGAGATAGGTATATCTCCAATTATTATTATAGACCATCCCAGAGAGGTGTCTGTCCAACATGTTCATAAAGCCCTCCAGTGGGGACTCCACAACCTCCCTTGCAACCCTGTTCCCCATCTTAACTATCCTTATAGTTAAAAGGTTTTTCCTAATAACTAACCTAAATCTCCCTTGCTGCAGATTAAGCTCATTACCTCTGGTCCTCTCTTTAGTGGACATGGAGCACCACTGATCACAGTTCTCTTTATAACAGCCCTTTACATCTTTGAAGACTAACAGGTCCCCACCTTAGTCTTCATTTCTCAAGACTAAATGTGCTCAGTTTATTGAACCTTTCCTCTTAGGTCAGGTTTTCTAAACTTTTTTTTTAATCATTTTGCTTCTCTCTTCTGCACTGTCTCCAGTTTGTCCTCATCTTTCCTCAAGCGTGTCACCCAGAATACTCCAGTTGAGGCCTCACCAGTGCCAAAGAGTGGGACAATTAGGTCCCGTGTCTTACATAAAATACTCCTGTTAATACACTCAAGAATGATATTAGCCTTTTTTGCAATTGCATCACACTGTTGAATCATTCAATTTCTGATCCCAGGATAACCCCAGAATCTTATCAGCAATACTACTGCCTGGCCAGTTATTCCCCTTTTTATAGTTTTGTATTTGATTTTTCCTTCCTAAATGTAATATTTTGCTCTTGAATTTCATCTTGATGATTTCAGACCAATTCTCTAAAATGTCAAAATTTTCCGTTCTAATCTTGTCCTCCAAAGTGCTTGCAACCCCTCCCAACTTGGTGTCAGCAGCAAGTTTTATATGCATACTCTCCACTTGATTATCCAAGTAATTAATGAAAATATTGAATAGTACTGCATCCAGGACTGACCCCTGCAGGAGCCCACTAGATTCACCCTTCCAGTTGGATAGCAAACCATTGATACCTTCTCTCTGAGTACAGTCTTTCAGCCATTAGTTTGCTTATGAGCATATCATGTGAGTCTGTGTCAAAAACTTTATTAAAATCAAGATATTTCACGTATTCTGCTCCCCTTCCATCCCCTAGGAGAGTACCCCTGTCAAAGATGGAAATTAAGTTGGTTTGGCTCAACTAGTTCTTGACAAATCCATGCTGGCTATTCCTTATAACTATTATTCTGTGGATGCTTACAATTTGTTCCTGTATCTGTCCAGGTATCGAAGTTAGATTGACTGGTCTATAATTTCCCAGGTTTTCTTGCCTCCCTTTTATAAAGATAGATATCCAGTCTTCTAGGACCTCACCTATCCTCTATGAGTTCTCAAAGATAATCGCTAATGGTTCTGAGATTACTTCAGGTAGTTCTTAAACATCCTAGGAAGAATTTCATCAGCCCTGCCTACTTGAATACATCTAATTCATCTAAATATTCTTTAATCTGTTCTTTCCCTGTTTTGGCTTGCATTCCTTCCCCTTTGTTGTTAATATAATTGTGTTTGGTATGTGGCCACCGTTAACCTTTTCAGGGAAGACAAGCAAAATAGAGATCAAACCCCGCACCTTTCTTGATATCAGTTATTAGCTCTCCTTCACTGCTAAATAAAGACTTTCACTTTTCTTCATCTTTCTCTTGCTCCTAATGTATTTAAAGAATCTTTTCTTATTGCCTTTTAGGTCTCTTGCTCGGTGCAACTCATTTTGTGCCTCAGCCATTCTGATTTTATCCTTGAAGGCTTGTGCTATTCTTCTGTTCTCTCCCTTAGCAATTTGTCCATGTTTCTATTTTTTGTAGGATTCCTTTTTGATTTTCACGTCATTAAAGAGCTCCTGTTGGAACCATGTTGCTCTATTCCTATTCTTCCTATTTGTCCTTCACATCAGGATAATTTGCAGTGGTGCCTTTAATACTTCTCCTGGAGAAACTGTCACCTCTCTTGAACATCTTTTTCCTTTCGATTTTCTTCCCATGGGACCTTACACACGAATTCTCTCAGTCTGTTAAAGTCTAGTGTTTTGAAATCCATTGTTCTTATTCTGCTGCTCTCACACCTTCCTCTCCTTAGAATCATGTAATCTATTTTTTCATGATCACTTTCACCCAAATTGCCTTTCATCTTCAGATTCACTACCATTTCCTCCCTGTTGGTCAGAATCAAGTCTAAAATGGCTGTCCCCTGGGTTACTTCCTCCACTTTCTGAAACAAAAAGCTATCCCTAGTATAGTCCAATAACTTATTGGCCATTTTGTGTTTTACTTTTCCATATTACTTTTCCAACAGGTATCTGGGTAGTTAAAGTCCCTCATTACTACCATGTCTTGTGTTTTGGATATTTCTGTTATTTGCTCTAGAAATGCCTCATCTGTCTCTTCTTCCTGATTTGGAGGTTTATAATTAGATCCTTACCATGACATCACACCTATTATTTTAACCCTTTTTATCTTTACCCAGAAACTCTCACATGGTCTACTTCCTACCAATTTCTGGACCACAGAACAAGCATATATACTGATATATAACCTCCTCCCTTTTTACCCTGTGTGTCTTTCCTGAACAAAGAATATACCTCTATACCATTATTCCAGTCAAGGGACTTATCCCACCAGATGCCAGTTAAGTCATAATTTATCTGATGTGCTAATACTTCTAATTCTTCCTGTTTATTCCCCATATTCCTTGCATTTGTGTATAGACATTTAAGATGTTATGCAGGTTCCCCTACTGATTTCCCTCTTGTTGCTCCGGTGGCTCTCCTGTTTACACCACCTGTTCAGCAATGCATTAATCTCCAGGATGTCTGTGTCCCTGTCTAGGCCCTAACCCTCAACCGGGAGGGTGAACACGAACACAACCTGTGCCCCCCCGACTCCTTCACTAATGTTCCTTTGCTGATCTGCTCAGGGTCAGACCAGGCAGTATCATTAGTGCCCATGTGGATCAGCAGCATGGGGTAGCAGTCAGAGGAACAGATGATCCTCTGCAACCTTTCTATACAGTTTCTGACATGGGTTCCAGGAAGGCAACACACTTCCCATAACATAGGTGTGCTGGGAGCCATTGAACCAAACTGTAAACCCTATATATAATGGAAACCACTTCAAGCTAGGGGGTTCAGCAGCACCCCCTGCCCTCCTAGTTTCAGCAACTCTTCTGGGGCATCATGTCAGGTTAGCAGATGGATGCCTCCATCCCCCTCAAAAGGGAGTCCCCGACCACCAATATCTATTGGGTGTGTTGGCCATGAGCCTCCCAGCCTTGGGGGAAGGTTGTTGTTTCTCAATGCAAGGGAGCGCTGCCTATTGTCCGATGTAGCCAGAAGCCAATTCTCCTTCCTCCTCTGGTGTCACAGTTGTCATCAGTAGTAGGCTAGCATCCTCTGTCCCAGTGTTTCCACGTGCATTCTGTCAATGAAGTCCTCATGCTGCCAGATGCTACGAAGATGATTCACCTCCTCCTACAGAAATATTACCTGCTTCCTGAGGGACTCCACCGACAGACACCTCTCACACCTGGTGGTTCCCCTTGGCTGGCCTTTGCCAGTGGGGACAAGCAGACTGCATTCCCATGCAGCCCACTGGTGAGTGGTATGGTTCCCACTGTGCCCAATCTACTGAGGATGTGAGTCTGTTCTATTCCCACGTAGTAAACCTTAGCTCAGTGTTGCCGCTTTTGCTTTTGGATCTCAGTGTCCCTGGTATAGTCCCTGGTATGTCTGTCAGGATGACAGCTGTCACATAAATGGGGACTTGGCTGGGATTTCAACTGCTGTAGGCCTCAGACACTCAGGATAAGCTTCCTTTATCCAGAGGAAATATGTACCCACTGGTAAATTTGTATGGTAGGTCCCGCCCCATGTTCCCTCTTCCCAGAGCTGTTATAGTCTTATCTATAGAACCTTGCAGCTCAAGCTTGAGGCTCATGCTTTTACCTTGGGAGGTCCCTGGTTCAAGCCTCAATGTGTCAGCTAAAATGGCAGCTGTCACAATAGCTGGTACTCAGGATGGCATGGTCGTGGCTTTGTTCCCAATGTTCCTGACATACTCCGCTCACGGGTGTGCAGTTCTGTGGGAAGCAGCAGCTGGATCTTGCCTTTGCATTCCAGGAGGGTGGGAAGCTGCATTATGTGTGTCTGCGGTGCTGTAGGAGGGAGGTGTCATAAACAGATAGCTAAGGGTTAATGTTCTTTTACCTGGAAAGGAGTAACCTGAAACACCTGACCAGAGGACCAATCAGGAAACAAGACTTTTTCAAATCTGGGTGGAGGGAAGTTTGTGTCTGAGTTTTTTGTCTTCTGTCTGTCTCTCTCGGCTATGAGAGGATTTTTCTGCCTCCTGCTTTCTAATCTTCTGTTTCCCAGTTGTAAGTACAAAAAGAATAGACATAGGTTTATATTTTTTCTTTTGTATTTACGTGTGTAGTTGCTGGAGTGTTTTGAATTGTGTTCTTTTGAATAAGGCTGTTTATTCATATTTCTTTTAAGCAATTGACCCTGTATTTGTCACCTTAATACAGAGAGATCATTTTATGTACTTTTTATTTCTTTTTATATAAAGCTTTCTTTTTAAGACCTGTTGGAGTTTTTCTTTA